>NC_138173.1:58526573-59966158 GCF_964165515.1 Mesoplodon bidens
AAGCAAAGACAGTATGAATGTGGTTACTTTTCCATGGATTTTAAAACTATGAAAGCTTGAAATTCCTCTTGAAATTCAAGTTAAAATGTATTAACAACACCGTTGTCATTTAAAAAATAAACTGACTGTGACAGCCTGCGATATTATATTTTTCTTCACAAAGAACCTACTGGAATTCAAATATTATCATTGACAACTCATCTAGAACAGCAGAAGGAAATTGAACTATTAACGAAAGGGATGTTGCAGTGCAACAGTTTCACCAAATTAGTAAAGAATAAACAAATAAATACAAAAACTCAAAAGCTGCAGAGATAAATTTAATTTGGTTACTTCCCTGGAAAGCACTCAGAGTGATGGGAATAGGAAGGGGAAAAAAAAGATCGATTTTTATTTAGAGGAACTGAGAGCAATTGAAATGGAAATGTTCATATGAAAGAGAAAACCATTAAAAACTGTAGGTGATTTGACAATTCCACCTTTCCCCCCCACAGTTTACGGTGTTATTTTAAGCAACATAATATGAAGTGTCTAACAGGTCAATTGACAAATTTAGAAATCTCTCAATGGTAAAATTCAAAAAAAGTGCTTGAATAGACGTTTCATGGATTGGACAATCTGGGTAGATTTGATAATGCAAACTTCAGAGCAATGTTTGCTGAACCTCTGCTATGTCAATTATCCTGGTGGGGCCCTAGCAACTCTATAGTTCTGGGTGAGGAAGTACTTTCTTTCTTAAAGTCCTACGTTCCAGCTTTGATAGCAAGCTCTAAAGTAAAGGAAAAAAAGACAATTCAAAATATTTCTCAACACAATGCAACACAAAAGTCACAACAGAATAAAAGTCTCCACTGGGCTTTACAACCTCATGAAGGTCAGTAGGAAATTAAACAGACACAATTTGGTTGTAGTTAAATCATTTACTATTGTGATGTCTTCAAAAGTATCCATTTGTTTTGTAAACGCACGCAACAGGGGCAAATCCACATCTGCACTGAACATAGCTTTTGTCTTTCTACAAACACTTGTTGCCACTTGTAGGACAGACATACAAATCAAACTTGCCCTTTCTACTTTTCAATGATATCTGAGCATCTAATTCTAAGTGAATAAGTAAATGAGTAAATAAATCAGTAGCTAAACCTTTCTAAGAGAATAGAGCATTGCAGTGGATTTTTTTTGCCTTCCAGCTCTGCATCCATTCCCCTTCATCTGGAAATAGGATCTTTATTTTCCCTGGAGTCACCTCTCTAACACTTCCAGGCCCACATTTCAATTGGACAAGTGAATACAATCAGAGTGGTTCCTTAACTTGGAAGACGTCAGCAAGAACTTCCAGGAAAGAGACATTTGTCAACTGGGCATGACCTGGGGATTGCCACATACAGAGAGACTGTTGTAGAGACAAAACAGACAAAAGAGACCTAAAAGATGAGATTCATGACACTGTGAGCCCTGTCTCTGCCAGGGCTGAACTATAATCTTTTCCTTCCGTGTTGTGAGCCCATAAATGTTTACCCCATCATTTGACTGACTAATTGCATAAGATAGTTTAAGGTACTTTTCTATCACTTATAACTGAACAAATCCCAGAGAATGCAAACATATCAGATTGCATTGAAACAGGGCCACATCAGATACTCAATAAACAATATTTTTATAAGATTATAATAAAGGGAGGTAAAACCACCAGTCGGTGGGCAGAAACACTGAGTTTTTCAGTTCAGTGCTGAAATACTCAGCATGGCATTGAGTTCCTTATGATCTAGTCCCAGTCATTTCCAATGAAATGAACCAGAACATTGTTCTCAGCTTCCTAAGATCCATCTATACTGATCTACTAGCCATAACTAAACATACCCTACCCTTTCATGCCTCTTTGATACTGCATCTTTGATACTGCATATGTGTATCTCCTTCACGAGACTTTGAACCCCTTGAAGGCAGGAACCAGCTTTATTTCCCTGCCTTGTCAACTGTCTGGGCATAATAAATACTAAATAGTATTCATGTAGTTCACACATGCACTAGTCATTTGATTATTTTCTCTTGCAAAACCAGGGCCCATGAAAATTTTAAAATGTGCCAATCCCAAATGCAGCTAGCCCAAGGAGGAGGAAATTTAAATATTTTACAAATAAAGTATATAAATAATAAGGTAAAGATGAAGAGAATTGAAAATTCTTAAAGGAAAAGGACTTTGAGTACCTCTATTAAGAAATATTAAAAGTCCGAGGATGCAGGAAAGGCTGGGTTTATAAATGGCCAACAGAGCTCACAGGGTACATGCAAAGCTGTAAAAGTATATCTACCCTGTTAAAGGGGACACTTCAAAAAACAGCCCCCACCACCAATACACAAACCATAAAATACATATATATATTCCTATATATGTATTACAATAAAGACCAGGTCAAACCCAGCAGAGTCAGCTATAGGAAGTATAGAACTTGGCTGCTCCAGAGAGAAAAGAAGAAAATGCCTGCAAGGCAAATAACTCAGGGACAGAGTTGGGGGTTGCTGAACTTCAAATTTGTAGGCTCTCTGCTACAGTGTTTGAAGCCAGCCAGCTTCTGAAAGTCACATGGCATGTAAAGCCAGTTTTTAAGCCCCATATTACTTTCTAATTTTTGACCATGGAGGGCCCTAAGATGAGCCATGGGACCACAGTAGGAATTTTAAACATGTGTACAGTGCTGTAGGTTTACCAAGCGCTTTTGTATTATCCATTTTTTCAATACCTCTTCAGAGCAAATGTGGAGAAAGGTATTATGATGCCCATTTTCAGACCAACTTTACCACAGGCTCTGGACAAGGAAGAAGGGAGTCCCATGTGTCATTCATTTCCTCACTGCCATTCATGCACAGCAAATGTTTATTGAGTACCATCTATGAGCCAGTCATTCTCACTCCATCCCTCTCTTCAAGGCTCTAGGATGAGGGAGGTTAACAAATTGTCAAAGATGTCTTCATACTCCTTCTGTCTATAACATATTTAAAATGGATCACAAACTGTGCAGGCTGACCATCTGAATCACTGTCCTCTTTCTGCATATGAAATACTGATTTGGTCAATTTAAGGTAATTAACTACAGACAACTGTGTGTTATGAGAACCTCTGGTAAGCACCATTCTACTGTTATTATGAGTTTGACTTTAAAAAAAATTCCATATGTAAAATCATGTGATATTTATCTTTCTGTTATTGGTTTATTTCACTTAGCATAATGTCCTCCAGGTTCATTCACATTATTTCACACGACAGGATTTCCTTCTTTTTAAAGATTGAATAATATTCCACTTTATGTGTATTTTACCACTGACTTCTCTAACCTTTTCTTATCTCTATCATATAGTTATTGGTTCTTGCCCCTTATCTTATAGGGATTACTTATACACTTTATACCCTAGTATTATGTATTGCTTTTAATACCACATTACAATTGCTTTTGAGTTATTTCATTTACATTGGTTTTGGCTGTGGCAATGACATCTCAATTTTGTAAAAATGTTTTGGACAAAAGTTTTACGTTGTTTGTAACAGGCTGCTGACATGAAACATGTGTAGTTTGCTCAGTGCAGGGAATCCTAGGAGTTCTGGGAATATAGAAAGCTGTCCTTGGTACAGAGGAAAGCTTAGCTCTTAAGAGCCCAAAGGTTTCCATTTCTCCTTCCTTGGACCATAAACGTTCTGGTTCAAAGTATCTTTTCATGTTGACTCATTTTTCCTTAAATCTTATCCGTGGCTCTTTGCTATTGCCGACATTTTTCTTTGCTTCAGACAAACTGTTGGTATTTTAACAGGATTTGCGGAGAGGCTATAGGATTTTACAAGTTCCATGTTCCAAGACAGTTTCAAGAAAATCTAGAGCCTTCTTAAGCTGACTCTTATTTTCTTTATATGGGTGAATATCCCTCTCCACAAATGATCAGTGGGGAAGAAAACAGTGTCATTTCTGAATGGTTCCTAGCTCAAAGGGGGTACTAGGCACGCTAGTCACCCAAAGGAACAAAGGAGCTGGGAAGCAAAGGGCAAGATTGTCTGAAGTAAGTCCAAACACATATAAACCAAAACCACTTCAGGTGCACAGACAGATGCCATCACACAGTGGTTACATCAGTGCTCTGGAGTCAGGTTCAAGGGCCAATCACAGGTCTAGCACTTACCTGATTGACTGGGAAAATTACTTAACTGCTCTACATCTTAATTTCCTCATTTGTAAAACGGGGATGGTAACAGTGCCATCCCCTTAGGGCTATAGGATTAAATGTTATGATGATAATGTCTAACAATAGTTCTTGGTACATAGTGATTGAGAAACATTTAAAACAACAAATGGAAGGGACGTATATCACACCTGTAAGGGCATCCTATAGAAATTCCAGATGATGTATCATCCAGGTGCTTACAGAGCACAGGATTATTAACCACCAGGGATCATCATGTCTGCTGGGTGCCTGCCCAAGAGGATATGACATGCCATATAAAGTATCAGAATCAGTCACACACATACATTAGGTGGTTTCCAAAGGCGATACGGCTTAGACATTTGAGACTGTTATAAAATCGACCAGAATTTATTGGTAATGTCTTAGCTTTTGAATGGCTAAGTTTGTAAGAATTATTTTAGTTGCAACTCAATCGAATTTAAATTAGCTTATGTCTACCTATTCATCCTTGAAATGGGTCATAGGAGGGAGGTGATTAACACACACAAAACTGGGAAATGTTATTTTCATTCATGATTGAATCTGGGGCATTAAACAATGCTATTCAGGTTCAGTTTCTCTTCTCCTTTCCAACAGGCAAAGATGGTGGTCAACAGCAGCCCCAGACTGACTTCCTACCATCCTTACCCAAGGAAAAGGATGCCATTGTCTCCAACAGCTTTGGCAAAAAAGTCTTACATGGATTTCCAATTGACCTAGTTTGGATCACATGCCCACATCTGAACTAATCATTGTGGCCAAAGAGATGGGGAACTACTAGGCATAAGTCATATGCCTACCACCATGGGTAGGGCACAGCTGGGTCCACCAAACCACATGGAACAGGTTCCCTATAGGATTGAAGGCCTGTCTTACTACAGAGAGATAAGCCTTTCGATGGGAAATACAGTCTTGTTAGCTCTGGGGCCAATACTTGTATCTTGATAACGTAAAAATAGCCTCTTTTACCCCATACCTCCTTCCAGTATGTTCCCTATGCCTGAAAGGTTACAGAATGACAAAACTTACTTAGCACTGTATTTCAAGCATTTAGCACAGTGCTCACCTGACATTCCCTAAGTTATGAATAAACTTGTGCTAAACTGCGGGTAGAGGGAAATCACTCAGTGACACAAGAGCATGTCACCCTTCTCAGCCCTCACTAGATAACACATACAGAACATTCCTTGGAATGAAGTTTTTTGTAACCCACTGTCTCACCATCATTCTGAGCACCTCCGGCCTCTTGAAGAAAGGCTTCAGGAAGTGTGCCCCGAGCATTGTTCAACGCTACCAGGTCTCCATAGGGCTTCTGAGCTGGGACACATGTTCCTGGAATGCACGGCTCTGTCTTTTTAGCTCAGTATCTCCAATGTCAGGCACAAGGGCCTGGTGCACAGCGTGTGTTCAATAAATGTTTGTGAAAGAAACAGGTGAGCTCTTAAAGAAAGAAAACGTGGAAACTGAAGGCTTATGATGGTGGCTCCTAGCAACAGAGCTAGATTTGAAAGGCAGGAGAGATGGGAATGCACTAAACAGTCAGCAGAGGGGGACAAAAGTCAATGGTCTGGGACTGAGGTCCAGCCTGTTTATACCAACAGACAAGCAAGCCCATCATGTGGGAATGAAAGAAATCCAACTTCAGGATGGCACTGCTCTGTTCCCTCAGTTAGACTCTCAGTGGCTAAACATCTTTCCAGAGGTTTCCAGGGGTTCTCCATACCCGTAAGTTAACCTCTCCACCCCCTACTAACCTCCCCACCCCCTAGGAAACTCCTCCAGCACCACTCTGCACATAATATGATCTACCACTTACTGAGCACCTACTGTATGCCAGGCATTTTGCCAGGCACCAGACATCTTTAGATATATTAGTTGTTAATAAAGCAGAGTCAAAATAGCTAAAGCTTAAGAATGAGCCTAAGTGATATCAGAATTTCAAAGCAAGTCTGGATGACATTCTTATATTCTTTCCCCTGCACAAAAATCTAAAGTCCTCTGGGACTGTTCTCCTAATCAATGTAGTACCATATACTTATGTCCATTCTAAAGTACATGGAGCACAGTTTTACTCTTTTTGATGATTTATAGAGGTGCAGTGGCTGTACCTTTGCTTTCAAGTGTCATACACTATTTGATGATGGTGTGTGAGCTAAGGGATGCTGATGCAAATTGGGTATGCATCCCTATAATTACACAGTTCTGCCTAAAGATGGTCTGCTTTATGGTATGGCCTTAATGAACATGCTGCAGTTATAAAAAGGAGAAAGAGGTCCTCAGATTGTCTAAAGCTGTGTACTTTTAAAATTAGGACTTGCATTCACTGGTCACAACTGAATAAAGTGACAACTTGTAGTCTGTGTATTCTAAATAATTTGACTAATAAAGTCACAGCAACATCATTTGTGCTCAAGCTATCAGTACATTTAAGTTCACCGCATTGAAAACCATGTAATAATTATGTTGGTACTTCTATGAGTTATAATTGCCTCTTGTAAGATAACTGATAATCTCAGGTAATTGTCAGCAATATGAAAAAGTTCTTTGGTCCCACACAAGATATTCCTCTAGGGAAGGCATTAGAGAGCTGAGGGGGGAGTTGAGGAAGGGGAGGGTGAGCATTCCTGGTATGATTTGCTTCGTTTAGTCTCTAAAATAAATACGTTGCTAGAATCTAATGATTTAATTACCTCATATGACAACCATATGCTAAAACACAGCACCAGCTTTCAGTAAAGAAAAAGTATATACAAAAATTCCTTTTCATCTTCAAATTCCTGACTTTTCAGAAAATGTAATCAATTTAAATCATTTGGAAGCCTACCTGAACGTTTTTACATCTGAAATATCTGAACTGGCAGGCGTGGTGAGAGATCACACTGCACAGGTGTGAGATACTTCAAAACATGGCCATCACTACTGTCAAGGAAAGAAAAAGCGCCCTAACACATGCAAGCCAATTTTTCAACATACTGTTAGGATGAGGATAGAGGGAGTTAAAAAAAAAAAAAAGGATCATTTAAAACTATAAATGCCCAGTGGGGTCTATACACTGACACATTTAATCCAGGGAACTTACATGAATTACCTGTTCTGAAAACATAGAACCTATTTGTGAAGATTCAGGCTCTTGATGGTAAAATGTTAAGAGAGAAAGGACTAGATATGCAGGAAAAGTAATCAGGAAGCCAGGTGACTTATGTTTTTCTCCTGGAAGACGCATCAATAAGATGTCTGAAGACAATCACTTACATTTTTGCTTTAACCAGATACCAAAAGGTCAGAGTGGCTCGATGTACTGTTTCTTAGACAAAATTTTTTTCATTGATTTAGAAGGGAGAAGAGCGAAAAGACAGTAAAACTCCAATCAGCCTGAGAGAAAGGTTAAAGCCATTCCTTTTTCTATCCATTCTGGGGAGTGATCCATAGAAAATAATTAGGACAAGGGTAAACCTATTAGGTAGCACAGATCCACCATTGGTCTCGTCAATCTGTATTTGCTCAGGCACTAAAGATTTGTTGGACTCCGTGTACACGTACACGTAAAATGTATATTAAGTGTATACGTATTAAATTTCTCTTCCTTCACGTCCTCTAGTCTGCGTCTATGGGAATGCCTGCCTGATTCCTCCCTTTTTGTATAAACTAGCATCATTGTGCATGCTGATCTAAAAACTGTAGTTTTCCCCCCTCTCCATTTTATTTGTTGCATTGTCCAATTTTTCACACGTTTCTAAACATCCATCATGCAGCTGTTATCTCTAGCCAGCACTCACTGTCTGTCACATTTCCCTTGATCCTCCCTTTGAGCTAAGCTCCTTTAACACCGGCTGCCAGGTCTACTTCCCTCATCCTTGGGCTGAGCAGAGGTGGAAGAGCACAGGGTCCCTAACTCTCAGAGGCTGGTTATGTTAGGCAAACGATTTTGCATTAGAGACCTGTCAGAGCTGGCCTGAAGGAAGGTGCATTTGAAATCATTTCTCTTATTGAGAGAGAAGTGTTCACTGTCATTTATTCTTCCATTCTCGCTTTTACCTTTCACTCGACTTCCATATTTATTCTCCAGCCGCCTGCATATTTGACAATGTTATTGCTGATAGTGTTATACAACCAGATACGCACACGTATGGCTGGAGTGACTGATGCATGACCTTCAACACTTTCTATGCTTTATACCCACATCTGGGCTCCATCCAACTGATGATCTCTATCCAGGGCCCTTATTTTCCTTAATGGTACTAAAAATGCTAAGTGATAAAGCCAAGAATTTATTAAGCTTCTTGGGCTTCCCTGTTGGCGCAGTGGTTAAGAATCCACCTGCCAACACAGGGGACACGGGTTCGATCCCTGGCCTGGGAAAATCCCACATGCCGCGCAGCAACTACGCCCGTGCGCCGCAACAAGAGAAGCCACCGCAATGAAAAGCCTGTGCACCACAACAAGAGTAGCCCCCACTCGCTGCAACTAGAGAAAACCTGTGTGCAGCAACGAAGACCCAGCGCAGCCATAAATAAATAAATAAATAAATAAATAAGTGAATAAAAATTAGCAGTTAAAAAAAAAAAGAATCTAAGCTTCTTTCTTCCCAGGTAATTAAATTCATATCCTTGTCACCGTCTACTTTTGTTGGCATTCAGCCAGATCCAGAAGCTATAGAGCAAACGAAGAGAAGCTGCCCCCTTCATTGTGTGCATGGGGCAGGGGGACGGAGTGGGGGGTAATTTTGCCTAGTTTTTCAAGCTCACTTTGGATTACGCAATAGGGAATCTTGTAGTGACTGACAGTACATTATTTGTCAACGGAAAAGCATCATCCCAATGAAGTACTGGTTACCTAACAAGGTCTATAACCTATATGGTAACCAACCTAGCACAATTTGCCCAGTATTCCCCGAATTATGAACTCTCGGGGGTGAGAACTGTGTCCTCCCTAAGTCTGGAGTGTTTACGGTGCCCAGCACTGTGGTGGCCACTCCGTAAACGACTGTCTGAGTAAAAGAGGGAGGGAGAGGAGAAGAACTTAGGAGGACCCAGGCTCATCACCCAAATATTTCAGTTTCCATTTTAGCGGCCACTCCTCACAGCTTGGTGGGCAGAGGGAGTTTTTCAGCAGTCTTAGGGGAGACTTAAGCATCTCAATGTTAAGTTTTCAGTCACTTAGAAACTCACGCCTCAAACTAAATTACCACACCAGAAGGCTGATACCAAGTTCAGCAGTAAACCATCATCTTCCGTCAGCAAACAGGAGCTTTAATGGTTTCCGTCAAAGAGGAGGAGAAAGGAATCATTTCAAGAGACACTTTTCCACAAAATTGTTGTGAACGTTTCATCTATTTGTGACAACGCCAGAATTTCGTATCCAGTTTAATTGTAAGCCTTGTCAGCAGGGCTTTCCCGACTTGTTTTATTGAGAAACAAATTCGTTTCACCAGATACGAAACGAATCTGAACAAAATCAACACAGCTTAATGGAATAAATAATTTTTAAGGTTCTTAATTCATGTAAAGGCTTTTCTTTACACGAATAATAATAATAAAAAAGACATGGAGTTGGTCCTGAGGGTATATATAAAGTAGTCATGAGAAGGCCATCCCAGGATAGATGATTCTGGTGTCAACACATTTTATACATTTACCCACACAATGGATTTTGTTTAGCTCCCTCTACTCAATAAAATACACAGTGTTCCTGGATGTTTTGGTCCTTGGAGGTCATTCTGATATTTGATATTTCTCTAGCTGAAAATGCAATTTTATCTGGCTTTACAAAATGTACTCTTTAGATAGATATCTAACTCATAAAATATATTTTGTACCTGACAGTAGTTGGCCCAGTTGAATCGAAAGAGAGGCACAACACGTGTGCTCTGTGATGCACCCAAGCTTTACAATTAGCTTTGGGAACCATAGACCTCTCAGAGCTTGCTGACTCGGCACATGGTTTATTGAAGACTGTGACAAGGGGGAATGGGGGTGGATGCTCCCTCAACCTCCTGTGGAAATGGAAGTTATCATTTGCCTGTGGACAAAAGATACAAGTCTACTGAGAGGTCCAGACTTCCAATAGTCAATCAAACTGAGCAAAGCAAGCACCAAGGTCAGGGTGGCTGAAACGAAAGCAATTAATATCAGCTCTTACCATCCACTGTGACAGGGTGCAGGTTTCCCCCTTTTCATGGCTATCACACTTATCCTCGTAAAACAAACATGTCATCACAGATGATCCCCAGTGCTTAGAGAATAAAGCGAAACTTCTTACACAGCATATTTTGCCTCTCTCTCATTTGGTTGGATACATCTGCCTGGCAAAGCTCCAACCTTAGATAAATTCAACTCTGTCTATGCAATACCCTCAGCTGCCCAGCTGAATAAGGCTGGAGAATAAAACACGACCCTGGTGACTGGTTACCACTGAAATTCAAGGCCAGGAACTTAAGAGGACCTTAGCGCTCCTGGCCGTCTCCATTACGTGTCCCTAATCCCATCAGTCACCCACTGCCTTCCAATGTCCATCCTCACTGGTGAATGGAATTCTAATTCTTACTTCTGAGAACAGAGCAGCCAGCAGAACAGAGCTCCCCAACCCTTCCTGCTCATCCTCCCACCTGCCCATCTTCTCTACAGGCCCACCTGCTTTGTCTTCTCTCTTGTAACTCCAGGAGCTCCTACTTGAAACCAAGCCTTCCGTTCATATGCTAGACCCTCGTGCCTACTTCGAGTCGTCACTTGGCCCTTGTCTACTTTTTTTTTTTTTTTTTGTGGTATGCGGGCCTCTCACTGCTGTGGCCTCTCCCATTGTGGAGCACAGGCTCCGGACGCGCAGGCTCAGCGGCCATGGCTCACGGGCCCAGCCGCTCCGCAGCATGTGGGATCCTCCCGGACCGGGGCACGAACCCGTGTCCCCTGCATCGGCAGGCGGACTCTCAACCACTGCGCCACCAGGGAAGCCCCCTTGTCTACTCTTTTCCCACTTCACTTCCCTCTTCTCTACCAGATCATTCCCATCAGCACAGAAATATCTTTTTATATCTCTACCTCAAGTCCCCATATCCACCTCCTGTTCCCACTCCATATCTCTTTCCCTCCTTTAGAATAAAAGACCTCAAAATTGTTGTCCTTTCTCTTGTTCGCCAGATCCTCAGGGCCCATTCTCTCCAGAACCCACTCCCACCAGGCGTTTCACCCCCATCGCCCCACTGAGACAGCCCTTCTGGATCACCAATGACTGACTCCTATTGTCAATTCTCAATCGTCAAACTCAACACACCAGGAACATGTGACTCCACCATCCCTCCTTCTAGAAGCACTCGTTTTAGCATTTAGGACAAGCCTCACCCCCCACCCCCAGCTTCCTTCCTACCTCACCACCTGGTCCTTCTGACACCTTCCTGTTTTTTCCTAGTCTCCCTGATTTCTAAATATTGGTTGTCCCAGCATCCCGTCCCTGCAGCTCTTTTCTTTTTTCCTAAGAAAACTCACCCGATCTCAAGGCTTTAAATGCCACTTATACACTAATGCCTCCTGAATTTATACCTGCGGCTGGACTTCTCCCCTGAACTTCAGACTCTCTACCTAAGCTGCCTGTTCCACCCTATCTAACTAAACATAGCTAAAGGAGAATTCCTGATTTTCATTCTTACCCAACAACCCTATTCCTCCTGCAGCTCTGATTCAGCTAACAACTGTGACCTTCTAACTGCTCCTTATCTTTCGTGCACACACTCACGTGCGATCTATCATCAAACATGAAGCTCTACCTTCAAAATACATCAAGTGTCTGACCACTTCTCACCACCGCCACTGCTGCCCGGTTGGTCCACCCCTACCTCTCCCCTGAGTTATTACAACAGCTTCCCAAGTGGTATCCCTGCTTCCCTCCTGCTCCCCCTACAATCTATTCTCAACAAGCAGCCAGTGTGACCCTTTATAAACAAGTCAGACGCTATCAAAACCCAATGATGCTTTACGACCTCACTCAGAGTAAAAGCAAAGATGCTCTCCACTGCTACCCAAGCTTTACATGAGCTACGACTCCCACCATCTTATTTCTCATCACTCTTTTCATCTTCCTTCTGCTCAAGTCACCCAGGCTCCCTGCTGTTTCTCCAGGCCATCAAGCATGCTCTGTGTCAAGGTCTTTGTATTGTGTTCCCTCTGTTGGAATGTTCTTCCCCAGATATCCACTTGGCCAGCTCCTGCATGCCCCTCAGCCTAGCTTGTGAGAGAGGCCTTCCCTGGCTGCCCCCTATTATCCCCCTACCCACCCTCCCTGGCCCACACATCCTTTTCCCTTTATCCTGCTTTATAATACTTTTCTATGGCAATTATCATTTCACATTATACATTTACTCACGTGTTAATTGACTAAAACTCTTATTAGAATGTAAGCTCCATCAGGACAGACAAGGACTATTTTGCACTGGTCTGTGTTCCCAACACCCAGAGCAGTGCCTGACCCATAGCAGAAGTTCAATAAACATTAGCTGAATAAAAGAATGACCTCACTTCACCAGCCGTTTCTAATATTGCGTCCCCGTCATACCAAACTGTGCCTTTCCCAATGATCCCACACATGCACATTCCATGGACTCCGTGTGCTATTAGCTGTCCGTGAAACATGTGCCCTGACTCCTTGCCCAACAGATGGACAGCTTGAAGTGTCTATGACAGGTCAAAAATGTCTCTGAGGGCTTCCCTGGTGGCGCAGTGGTTGAGAGTCCGCCTGCTGATGCAGGGGACACAGGTTTTTGTCCTGGTCCGGGAAGATCCCACATGCCGCGGAGCGGCTGGGCCCGTGAGCCATGGCTGCTGAGCCTGCGCATCCGGAGCCTGTGCTCCGCAGCGGGAAAGGCCACAGCAGTGAGAGGCCCACGTACCGCAAAAAAAAAAAAAAAAGTCTCTGAAACCTGCCCTGCTTCAACCAGCCTCTCCTGCACTCCCAAAGTTGTTCATCACAAAACATCTCTATCCACAGTTAGGTTTGTAAATCCATTTGTTCATATGTTCAAAGCAACACTGTCCAAGCAACTGCTAACCCCACCCCACAGTACGGAGCTGACAAACATCTGCTCTGGGACACAGCTTTGCTGACATCAGTGAAAGTTCCTAAACTCAAATTAGAAGTTTATAAACATTGAAGAATATAATTGCATTTTACTGAAATTATCTTGCTTTTCTGTGTCCTTCACAACACTGAATACAGGGACCAAGTCTTATCTGCCCTAAAGCTGGTCAGATCTGAGTGTCTGGAGATTGGACGCTATCAACAGATATTAACGAACACTGGAAGCTTAGGATCATCCTGCTGTGTTACGTGGGTTACCTCATTTAAGCCTCTGAATAACAATATGAGGAAGGACCCATGAGCTCCCTTTACATTTGTGGAGCGCAAGGCTTAGACAAGTGAAATAATTTTGCGCAAGGTCACACAAGGGCAATGGCAGAGCCTGGGGTTGAACTGTCTGTTTAACCTCCAACATCTGGCTCAGATATTATGTTGTCTCAGAAGTGTCACCAGAACACTAGGGAAGGTTCCCCAATCTGAATCACCTGATCAGAATCACCTGAGACACCTGAAACATTGCTGAGTCTTTGGTTTCATCCCTAGAAATTCTGTTTTGGTAACTATGGGATGAAGCCCAGAGAGCTGGAGTTTAATAGGCACCCCAGCTGATTCTGATGCAGCCAATTCACTGACCAGATGATGCAGCAAACAGGAAACAGCACATCAAATGGGAAGATGAGGAGGAATTTAATGAAGGGACTAATTATAAAGCAGTGGGCAAGGATCAGGTAGAGTAGAATACCAGCAGAGAGTTGTTAAAACCTCCAGGCCGAAAGGGAACAGCTGCCAGAAGTTTACAGAATTGCTGTAGCCACAAGAGAAGACAGCCTGGCAGGAGCACAAACTTCAGTCAGGCCAAAGGTGGTCAGGAACCAGAGATCAAGAGAGTCCATACTGGACAGACTTCTGAGGTGTGGAGCAAAGTGGACAAAAAGAGAGGTATAAGGTTTGGAGGACTAAAAGGAAAACATTCTTTACAACAGGCATTTGAAGATCAGTTTCCTATGGAAAGAAACACTGGTCCAGTAATTGCACTGGGCATATCAGGCAAACCTGCTGACGACACCCAAATGTCTTCCCCAGATGCATCCTTTGCTCTCGGCTCCAAATCCATGTAACCACCTGCCTGCTGAATACTCATATGCCACAGACACGCCATGCCCAAAAGGAACATGCTCCCAACCCCCAACACGTGGCACGAGTGCATCCTCCCGTGTTCCTACTCAGGGAACAGCAGCCCCTTCCACCAGCCTCCTGGCCAGGATCTAGGGATCCATCTCTAACACTTTGCTCTCCCTTCCTTCCAATCAGCTGATGGCAAATCCTTTATTCCCTGCTTGAGCTCTCAGATCCGTCCCTTTCTATTCTTTTCCACTGTCACTGCCATTGCTTGAGGCCACATCGTCTTGGCCTGGATCACTGCAGGAGCCTCATAATTGGTCTCCCTGCTTCAAACTAGTCTCTTCAGAGCTGCCAAAGCCATTCTTTTCAAAATGCAAACCTGATGCTATTTCTCCCAGGCTTCGCATCCGGCAGTAGCTCCCCACAGCATACAGGTAAACTGCAGACACCAAGTGTGATCACCATGTGTTTCCTTATTCCCATTTCTTGCAATTTTGCTAATTGAGAGGAAAAACTATTGACTTCTGTATATTTATTGTGGACAAAGCCTTTGTTAATTCTAGTACTTTATCAGTCTATCATGCATTTTCTAGGCATACGATTTTATAATGAGCACAGATGATATAACTATTCTTTTTCTATTTATATCAATTTTTACATTTTCGTTCCTTACTACATTAGAAGCTCCAAAACGATACTGAATACTAATGGCGACAGTAGCCACCCTTGTCTAGTTCCTGCTTTTAACTGAAATGATTTGAATGTTTTGCCACTTAAGACATTAGACACTGATTTTTTCTTTGTAAACAGCCTTTATTTATGAAACTCCCACATATTCTTACTCAAACTTAAGTTTAATATCTGCTGAAGTTTAAGAACTGCCTTTGGAAGCATTTTAATGATTTTTTTCTTTGTTATAGAAATGAATTATACTGATAAATTTCCTGACACCGAATATCCTTCTGTTCTTGGAAAAAGCCTACCTAGTCATAGCATATTATTCATTGACACAATGCTAGATTATTTGATATTTATAATCACATGATATTGGTCTGTAGTTTTTGTTCTTCGTATTTTTTTAAATCATATTTTGTTATTAGTGTTAGATTGTCTTTCTTTATAGCCCACAATAGTATAGTAATATCAGGATTAACTGCTTTTTTTAAATTGTTATTAATAAAAAAATTTTTTGGAATAAACATTTTTAGTTACAGGTATACAATATAGTGATTCACAATTTTTCAAGGTTATACTCCATTTATAGTTTTTAGAAAATATTGGCTATATTCTGTTGTACAATATATCCTTATAGCTTATTTTATACCTAAAGTTTGTACCTATTAATTCTCTACCCCAATATTGCCCCTCCCTGCTTCTGTCTCCCCACTGGTAACCACTAGTTTGTTCCCTATATCTGAGTCTGCTTCTTTTTTGTTATATTCACTAGTTCAATCAGACAGAGAAAGACAAACACTGTATGATACCACTTATATGCGGAAACTGCTTTCTGATATATAGAGAACTTAGTTGTATAGTGGCCTGATTCTTGTGACTTTTAAATAGGTGACCTTTTACCATGTTTCTAATATCTTCTACAATAATTAATTTATGCAAACTGTCTTCTTCCCAAATGAATGTATAAGCTTTCTGGTTTAAATTTAAATTTTGAAGTTATATCCAGTTAAGTTCATTCCTTTTGGTACACACGTCCCTAAGTTTGATGAATGCACAGTCACGTACTCACCATGACAGGTGTGAGTCTTCCCATTTCCTCTGGACAGACAGGTGGGGATGAGTCTTACACACCCCACTGTCCACACTTCTGTGCAACCAGGACTGCCCTCCGGCAAAATGGTGAGAGACGAGGGAAACAGTAAGGGGGTGACCTCCCCCATCGCTCTTTGGACCGGGTTGGGCGGGGGTCCCTTTTTCTGATTTTTCTGGCTAGAGACCATTTTCTCTCAGGGTTTTAGGTGCCTGAACCTCTCTGAGGCCCCACTTGGTGCCACAATAAGGCCACCCTTGAGGTGAGGATGAGGCTGAGAGAGAAAAAGAAACAAGAAAAAAAGATTTCTCCCACACTCTTTGGTTTGTAGGAGGCCCTCTTTTCCTGGTCCTCTGGCCAGAAACAGGGGTTTTTTCTCTTAACCTGTGGCCATGGACCCCCTCTGCACAGTTCAGGTTTCAGCTGGGATGAAAGAGGAAAACCAGCAGCCTTACTACTGCACCAGCAGTTCAAGTGCTGACTCCCTCCCCATTGGTCTGTACTGTTACTGTTCAGAGGCCTCAGGCAGTTCCTTTCGGTTTCTTGTCCAGAACTTCCAGTTGAAACCACTGGGAGAAATAAGCTTGGTGGGGCTTCTCTGACTAGGCCAGCCCCAGAAATGACCTATAATTTGCATCCTAAACATTTCTTTTGGGATCTCAAATTTATTGTCCCAAGGGTTTACACTGTATCCTCTTACAAATCTTTTAATTTGTTCTCTATCTGTGGTTTTTATCTCCTTTCTTGTTCCTAATTATACACATTTTTGCTGTCTCTCTCTTTTTCTCAACTACAATCAAGAAGAGGTTATCGATTTTAACGGTCTTTTCAAAGAACCAGATTTTGGACTCACTTAACTTTTCTACAAGTTATTATTTTCTGCTTCAACAATTTCAGCCTTTATCTTTACTACTTCTTTTTCTATAGGTTTTATTTTTATGTTCTTTTTCTGAATTCTTAAGACACACTTGAAGTTCTTTTATTTTACTTTGTAAATATTGATGTTTAAGGGAATACATTTCCCTGAGTTCAGCTTTTGGTATGTCCCATAATTTAACTGCTTTTGAGGTAGTTTGTAATTCAAATTTTGGCTTCTATTTTGATCCAAGGATAATTTAGAAGAATTTTATTAACATAATTAAGATGGTTTTGGTCATCACTTTAGTACTGATTTCTTTTTTAAATTGTTTATAATTACTAGATTATGATTAGAGAACATGGGCTATGAAAATTTTGGGCTAAGAACATAATCAATTCTTGAAAGTATTCCACAGACATAGAAAAATACACATACCTTTCCCCTTCACAAAATTCAAAGTTAAATATATTCAATTTTATTATAACACACAGTTTGCCGGGTCTGGGTCATGCTGAAAGATATATAGCAAGATTGTACACTAAAATTTTACTAATATCAAGTTCTTTTGCATTTTAATAAGTTCTGCTTTTATTTTTCAGTCTTGTTTGATGTCTCTATGCTTATGACTAATATAGCTTCCTTTATATTGTGCCTATAATTAAGTAATGTCCTTATCTATCCTATTCAGTGCTTTTAACCTTGAATTCCCATGTTTGATTTTTTTTTTCATTGTAATAGTTAATATTTATTGCCATTTAATATATGTCAGGCACTGTTTTAGGGTCTTTATTTAATGACTGTTGATCTTTAACACTGAATGATCTCAGCCCCAAAGAATTAAAATTGTAAGTTTAGTGTTTTGCAGTTCTAAGACCTGTCAACTAGTGTGTCATTGGAGTTCTTCCTTCCTAGAAATTTCTCTTATATAGAAACTATTATATGATGCAGTTGACAAACACAGGGAAGGGAGTGTGGATATGAAAACTCTATGATCAGCCCCTAGACCATTAAAGATTCATTATTTTATAACATAAAACAAAATTGTGTTTGTTTCTGCTGTCTTTCATTAGTGTTTTGTTTAGGCACAGAGGGTAGGGCAACAACTCCTCCTCCTCCCAAAGCTCCAGGCTTTACCTTCTAACACCTTATCTTTTTTTTCTTATTAGTTGTTCCCATAAGTTTGATAGTAAATCACAACTTCTATTTTTCTTGGTATCTCTTTGCACATTCCTGTAATTTAAACCATTTTTCAGCTCTGATTTAAAAGTGCTTCATGTTGCTGGATTTTGTTAACTGAATCTGTATAAAATAAGGGAGCTCATCATGTTCATCATAAGCAACTGATATACTTAATTTTATTCCTTGTATCTTCATTGTTTTCTTTTTACTTTGTTTCCTTTTTTTTCTTTTCCTTGTTTTTCTTGGCTTGAACAAGTTAGCACTCACCGCCTCCTCCACACGCATGCCACTTCATTGAGAAGGTCTGCTTTTCTTGACACAATTAAGAAAAACTGAACGTAGACTTATTTTATAACCTTAAGGCATTTTTTCTTAATTTTGTGAGGTATGATAATGATATTGTGGCTATGCCTTTAAAAAAACAAAAACAAAGAAACAGATGTCCTCATCTATTATAGAAACATCCTGGAATATTTTCCAGTGAAATGATAGGATGTCTGTTTACAATACCCCAATGTCCAGGGACAGAACAGTTGGAGCAATATGTAAAAACTAGGTGTTTGTTGAAACTAGGCGTTGGGTACCTGGGGTCCATTTTACCACTCTTTCACTATTTTGAGTATGTTTGAAAATTTCATGTCAAAAAAGCTAAAGTAAAATCTTTTTTATTTACACAAAGGCTTTGTATGTTATTACTGAACTTCCTAAATGTTTGTATCATTGTTTTCATTAATGTCACTGGCAATCTCCTCAACTTCCATAGCACTTGTTCAGGGGTGAGCAAACTTCTTCTCTAAAGGGCCTCAGGCTTTGCGGGCCAAGAGGAAAAATTGAGGATATTGTGTACAAGAGAGAAAGTCAATTTCCATAAATTCTTCATTGGCTTAATTCAAAATATAATAGTAATAACTGAGTATAATTTTTGTAACACAGGTGTGAAGTCTACTAATGAGAAGAACAGAGTTATTTTGGGGGGGTGGGTAACAATTTGTTTAATCGGGGTTCAAAGTTAGCGTTCCCTATTATCATGGTAAAAATGGGGCCTCCTCTTCCTACGGAGACTTTCTTTGCTTCCCTGAAATTCGGTGATCTTTCCTGGGAACTCACCAGAATGCGCTGCCGGCATCTTTCTTTTGTCACTTCAGTATTGCACTCACAGTGTTGAAGAACTGTTCGCTTAGGGAAGCAGATTGAGAGCCTTGGCTCTAGGGCACAGCTTCCCGGGTTTGAGTTCCAGATGAATGACTCATTAGCTCTACCCATCTACTTAACCTATCTAGAAGCTTCAGTGGCCTCTTCTACAAAATGACTATAGGACCTCTTTTACAGGACTGTCGTAAAGATTAATTGAGCTGATAAATGTAAAGACTTAGAAGAATGTATGACACATTGTAAAGCACTTGATATGTTATTTTTCTTTTGACTTTTTCTCAACCGTTTACAGCTGTAAGATCGTTTGTAGCTTGTGGCCACACAAAAACAAGTTGGTTGGGCCAGATTTGGTCCATGGGCTGTAATTTGCCGACCCCTACAGGAGTTGCTACCTATTCTCAGTGTTCTGCATATCTTTCCTCTCTCTGGGTTCTGGGTCCCTTTTAGGTTATCTTCCTTTGCCCGTTCAAGGTTCTCTTCACCCCTGAGGCTCAGGTCCAGCAACTGAGGCCCTTAAGCAGTAATCTGGTAGGAGGTAGGACAATGGACTTATGGACCAGCCATGGCTAGGCTGGCAGTTGCCATTCCCAAATGTGGCGGACATTTCCACGGTTTGCCAATACACAGCTCCTGCCATCTCTGGCACAGAAAGGATTACACTCCCCTCAACCCCCAGAGTTACTTGTACCCGTGTGACTTGTTCTGTCCAATGAATACGTGCATCACTTCCGAGTGAAAATATTTAAGGGTCAGTGTGCAATTATTCATCTTTCCCTCCTCCTGCTGTAGTAACTACTGACTTTCCAGATGGTGGCACCTCAATCAGCCCAGGTCCCTGATGTAGAGACCTCTGGTGATGGGCAAAGGACATGTAATATGAAAAAGAAATTTGCTGTATTTTTGTCACTGACGTTTGGGGGATTTTTGTTACAGATTAAGCCGAGACTACCGGACTAATACACCATGACAAGGAAGTACATCTCCTCCTTGTGTCTCTCAGCGGGAGAAGCTGGTGTTCTCCTGCTCACATGTAAAGGAAACACTCAACCTATGTATTCTCATTTCTCATCACAGGTCCCTATGGCTCAGGAGGTCCTCCAGGAGACAGTTCCAGGGATGGTGCTGTCCTTAATCCCAGAGTCCACAGCGCTCTGCAGATTCAGCTCTCTCCAGGAAGCAAGGTGTCCTGATATTCCCAAGGGCTTTCCGCCACTGCACTCCAGGCTTGACTTGGCTCCTGACTTGGCTCTCTGGTCCTGGACTCCAGCAAATCTCCAGGGGCTCCTGCCTAGCCCATAACTCCTCCACTCAGGACAGATGCAAGGCAATTAGGTTGCAACCAGGAAGCATGGTGGCAAAGAACCTGATTCTGTGCCATCATTTTCCCAGATAAACCCCAAGGTAAAGTTTACAAAGTCCTTCTAATCTGGCTCTTGTCTTCACTCTATCGTCTCTCTCAGCCTTCCATTCATTGCACTCCAAGCTTTTGCCATACAGTCTGCTTTGCATCCTGTCTCCCTTACTGTGGCAATGCTGTTTGCGTACTCTTTCTACCTACTCACCTCCAGCCCCCCTCCCACAAATCTATCAGCATTATTCTCAGTTCCATGGTTCTTTCTAAATGCTCCCCTATTACTGTATGCCTCCAACATGAGAATGTTCATGCTATGCTGTAATCGACCATTTATTTTATAGCCTGCACTTGGCATTGTGTCTAGCCTGTGCATGAACATACATTGCCTTTGATCTCTTTGGAACTCTAGAATCTAGTCTTGAAGACACAGGTAAATAAGATATTCGAGCACAGATAATGCAGAAACAAAGAAAGAACACGCATGAAAGGGTGGGTTTGTTTTGCTTGGGGAGGGGGCAAAAAATGATCAGAAAAATGTAGCTAACTAAAGAAAATTAACAACTTAATCGTAACATGTGCAACATGAAGTGATGCAGCAATGATAGAAGTTTGTGGCAAGCATAGATAATATACATGTATTTACTGTATGCCTGTCTTCTATAAAAAGAAAAAGGCAGCTTAAAACAAAAGGTACAATAAAACTTTAATAGGGGTAAAAAGCCAAGAACCAACTCATAAAAGGGAGGGGGGAGACAGAAAGGACTAACTGTACCAGAAACCCTTGGGTAAGTTGTAAAATCGTGTGACAGAAGTAGGAGAGATAAGAATATTAGCCTGCATCAAGCTCTGATATGGAAATGGGAAAGGGATGCTCTGATTCTAGGAAATGGTACAGAGTCTAGGCATAAACACTACCAGAGTGGATAAACCAATCCAATCACTGTTGGAAATCTCTTCTAAGATTGCCAGAACTCTAGCCTCAAGCCTGGGCTCATAATGCAGTTTTCTGATGGGCTTCCAATCCCTGAACCAGTGTCTGGGTCTCAATCGTGTGCCAGTTGCCTCTACCCCAGGAAATTAATGATGTTGCATTCTGGTTTATGATCAGTCTCTTGTATGCTTGACTACTGTAAGTCAACAACCCAGAACCTGTTCACCTTTGTTTAAACTAAGAACATACGGTTTCCAAAACCTTGACACATCAAGGTCACACTATGCCTTTATCATTTTAACCATGAAAGAAGCCACAAACGAAGTGAACAAAAGCAAACACATGTGGAAACTAGCATAAGCCGTGGGCTGTGGCTGTCCTCAGCCCTGAACATCTTATTCCTGAAGGTTTGCTATTCCCATCCCTACCACTGGGAATATCACACTGCTTCATCTCTTCTGACTCAAATTCTTCCTATTCCCTAATCACCAATCTAAATTATAACTCTCCCATGACTTTCTCTAAGACCCCAGCTCATGCAGATCATCTATAATGTCACCACAGTTGCACAGAGTTAAGCAGACAAGCACCGCACAACTCTAGGAGATTTACTTCATAGGCTACAGTTGTGCAGTGCCCGATTGCACAACCATACACAGCAGCCCTTCCAACTGCCCATGCATTTTTTATTTGTATTTTTCCTTTTACAGATTATAATTCCCTTTTGCAAATCCACATTTCAAGTGAATCTGTCTAATCTTCACAGGTAGGTTGGAAGGTCCTTACAGATAAGTTCTCCCCATGACATACGGAAGGCACTAACTGAATATTTCTGAATTTATACAATTATTTTCCGTTCTACCAAAGGGTTAAAAGAAGGAAAACGCTAATGCATATCAAGGACATCTTCTGCACCAAGCAAGTAAATTAAGCAAGTAATGTAAAACAATGAGCCCTTTATACACTGTTAATGGCCCTATTCTTTGGTAAGGCTTCTGTTTAAGTTATTTTGGCATTAATTCCAAGTTATAAAATGTGTATACCCTTTGACCCTACAATTCCACTTCTAGGAACCCATCAAGAATTCAACTGTACACAATAATGCATGTACAAAGATTCTTCTTTTAGAATATTTTGTTGTAAGGAAAAAATTAGAAACAACCTTTATCAAGAGGAGAGTAGTTAAATTATGGTATATCCAATGGAGTGAAAAATTGGAAATACTTCACCTAAAATAGTTAAGTAATTCAATGTACGACAGTGGGGAGGAAACTTGCACAAGCCTCTTAGATAGCCTCATCCACCAGAGGGCAGACAGCAGAAGCAAGAACTACAATCCTGCAGCCTATGGAACAAAAACCACATTCACAGGAAGATAGATAAGATGAAAAGGCAGAGGGCTATGTACCAGATGAAGGAACAAGATAAAACCCCAGAAAAACAACTAAATGAAGTGGAGATAGGCAAACTTCCAGACAAAGAGTTCAGAATAATGATAGTGAAGATGACCCAGGACCTCGGAAAAAGAATGGAGGCAAAGATAGAGAAAATGCAAGAAATGTTTTAAAAAGATCTAGAAGAATTAAAGAACAAACAGAGATGAACAATACAATAACTGAAATGAAAAATACACTAGAAGGAATTAATAGCAGAATAACTGAGGCAGAAGAACGGATAAGTGACCTGGAAGACAGAATGGTGGAATTCACTGCTGCAGAACAGAATAAAGAAAAAAGAATGAAAACATATGAAGACAGCCTAAGAGACCTCTGGGACAACATTAAATGCAACAACATTCATACTATAGGGGTGCCAGAAGGAGAAGACAGAGAGAAAGGACCCAAGAAAATGTCTGAAGAGATTATAGTCGAAAATTTCCCTAACATGGGGAAGGAAGTAGCCACCCAAGTCCAGGAAGTGCAGAGAGTCCCATACAGGACAAACCCAAGGAGAAACATGCTGAGCAGGACAAACCCAAGGAGAAACATGCCGAGACACATAGTAATCAAATTGGCAAAAATTAAAGACAAAGAAAAATTATTGAAAGCAGCAAGGGAAAAACGGCAAACAACATGCAAGGGAACTCCCATAAGGTTAAACAGCTGATTTCTCAGCAGAAACTCTACAAGCCAGAAGGGAGTGGCATGATATACTTAAAGTGATGAAAGAGAAGAACCTACAACCAAGATTACTCTACCAGGCAAGGATCTCATTCAGATTCGATGCAGAAATCAAAAGCTTAACAGATAAGCACAAGCTAAGAGAATTCAGCACCACCAAAGCTCTACAACAAATGCTAAAGGAACTTTTCTAAGTGGGAAACAAAAGAGAAGAAAAGGACCTACAAAAACAATCCAAGAACAATTAAGAAAATGGTAATAGGAAAATACATATTGATAATTACCTTAAACGTGAATGCATTAAATGCTCCAACCAAAAGACACAGGCTTGCTGAATGGATACGAAAACAATACCCATATGTATGCTGTCTACAAGAGACCCACTTCAGACCTAGGGACACATACAGACTGAAAATGAAGGGATGGAAAAAGATATTCCATGCAAATGGAAATCAAAAGAAATCTGGAGTAGCAATACTCATAGCAGATAAAATAGACTTTAAAATAAAGAATGTTACAAGAGACAAGGAAAGACACTACATAATGATCAAGGGATCAATCTAAGAAGAATATATAACAATTATATATATATATGCACCTAACATAGGAGCACCTCAGTACATAAGGCAACTGCTAACAGCTATAAAAGAGGAAATCAACAGTAACACAATAATAATGGGGGACTTTAACACCTCACTTACACCAATGGATGGATCAGCCTGTCCATTGGGCATAGAAGGAAACTACCTCAACATAATAAAGGCTATATATGACAAACCCACAGCAAATGTCATTCTCAATGGTGAAAAACTGAAAGCTTTTCCTGTAAGATCAGGAACAAGACAAAGATGTCCACTCTCACCATTATTATTCAACATAGTTTTGGAAGTCCTAGCCACAGCAATCAGAGAAGAAAAAGAAATAAAAGGAATCCAAATTGGAAAAGAAGAAGTAAAACTGTCACTGTTTGCAGATGACATGATACTATACATAGAGAATCCTAAAGATGCCACCAGAAAACTACTAGAGTTAATCAATGAATTTGGTAATGTTGCAGGATACAACATTAATGCACAGGAATCTCTTGTATTCCTATACACTAATGATGAAACATCTGAAACGGAAATTAAGGAAACACTCCCATTTACCATTGCAACAAAAATAATAAAATACCTAGGAATAAACCTACCTAAGGAGACAAAAGACCTGCATGCAGAAAACTATAAGACACTGATGAAAGAAATTAAAGATGATACAAAGAGATGGAGAGATATACCATGTTCTTGGATTGGAAGAATAAACACTGTGAAAATGATGATACTACCCAAAGCAATCTACAGATTCAATGCAATCCCTATCAAACTACCAATGACATTTTTCACAGAACTAGAACAAAAAATTTCGCAATTTGTCTGGATACACAAAAGATCCTGAAGAGCCAAAGCAATCTTGAGAAAGTAAAACAGAGCTGGAGGAATCAGACTCCTTGGCTTCAGACTATACTACAGAGCTACAGTAATCAAGACAATGTGGTATTGGCACAAAAACAGAAATACAGATCAATGGAACAGGATAGAAAGCCCAGAAATAAACCCACACACCTACAGTCAACTAATCTATGACAAAGGAGGCAAGGATATACAATGCAGAAAAGACAGTCTCTTCAATAAGTGGTGCTGGGAAAACTGGACAGCTACATGTAAAAGAATGAAACACTCCCTAACACCATACACAAAAATAAACTCAAAGTGGATTAGAGACCTAAATGTAAGACTGGACAGTATAAGACTCTTAGAGGAAAACATAGGAGGAACACTCTTTGACATAAATCACAGCAAGATCTTTTTTGATCCACCTCCTAGAGTAATGGGAATAAAAAGAAAAGTAAACAAATGGGACCTAATGAAACTTAAAAGCTTTTGTACAGCAAAGGAAGCCATAAACAAGACAAAAAGACAACCCTCAGAATGGAAGAAAATATTTGCAAATGAAGCAACTGACAAAGGATTAATCTCTAAAATTTACAAGCAGCTCCTGCAGCTCAGTATCAAAATATCAAACAACCCAATCCAAAAATGGGTAGAAGACCTAAATAGACATTTCTCCAAAGAAGATATACAGACTGCCAACAAACACATGAAAGGATGCTCAACATCACTAATCATTAGAGAAATGCAAATCAAAACTACCATGAGGTATTACCTCACACCAGTCAGAATGGCCATCATCAAAAAATCTATAAATAGTAAATGCTGGAGAGGGTGTGGAGAAAAGGGAACCCTCTTGCACTGTTGGTGGGAGTGTAAATTGATACAGCCACTATGGAGAACAGTATGGAGGTTCCTTAAAAAACTAAAAATAGAACTACCGTATGACCCAGCAATCCCACTACTGGGCATATATCTTGATGAAACCATAATTCAAAAAGAGTCATGTACCACATTGTTCACTGCAGCTCTATTTACAATAGCCAGGACATGGAAGCAACCTAGGTGTCCATCGACAGATGAGTGGATAAAGAAGATGTGGCACATATATATGATGGAATATTACTCAGCCATGAAAAGAAATGAAATTGAGTTATTTGTAGTGAGGTGGATGGACTCAGAGTCTGTCATATAGAGTGAAGTAAGTCAGAAAGAGAAAAACAAATACCGTATGCTAACACATATATATGGAATCTAAAAGAAAAAAAATGGTTCTGAAGAACCTAGGGGCAGGACAGGAGTAAAGATGCAGATGTAGAGAATGGACTTGAGGACACGGGGAGGGGGAAGGGTAAGCTGGGATGAAGTGAGAGAGTGGCATGGACATATATACACTACCAAATGTAAAATAGACAGCTAGTGGGAAGCAGCCGCATAGCACAGGGAGATCAGCTCGGTGCTTTGTGACCACCTAGAGGGGTGGGATAGGGAGGGTGGGAGGGAGACGCAAGAGGGAGGAGATATATATATGTATAGGTTTAGCTGATTCGCTTTGTTATACAGCAGAAACCAACACACCATTGTAAAGCAATTATACTCTAATAAAGATGTTTAAAAAAAAGAGTAAAGCGTAATACATTCCACCTTAAAACATTATTACGCTCCGTACAGACAGCCTAAAAATGTCACTCATGTCTGCTGTACTGCTTTAACTGCAAGAGGTGCCTTGGCATTGCTGATCATATATAGATATACCTGTCAAGACCTGCTTTGCATTTTCTCAGAGATGGAATCACGAAGTCCAGGAATAGAATTCCATTATTATTCAGGAGCAACTAGCTGCTATCACAAAATGAGGATGCCTCAAATTGACACTTTCTCAAAGACAGTTCTATGTTCTCTTGGCTGGCATGGAACCCGAGTAATAAACATAGAAGAAGAGTAGGGTTGAAGGTCTACCTAAGACCAGGGAGGCTGAACCATTCTGACTCCAGCTACAGTCATCCATCCCCAGAGAGTCCTGCCTTGCTGCAAACCACATGGAGAGTTGGCTTTAACACATTTCATCTCATCTATCCCACTGGGCCAAGAGTAGACACCCTGGACCAACTTCTCAGTTACAATGAATTCCTTTGTGTCTGGGAATACTCCCCATATGCCCAACACAGAGCCAGAGGACCCTAGGGAAGATGCTGCTGGCCACCAAGTCTGCATCTCCACTGATTTGCTAGAGGTGCATTGCTAGCTCATACTGGGCCAGACTCTCTCTCTCCCAGAATTTAAAGTGAGAAATGAGGGCATCAAATCAGCCTCAGCACATGGCTGAAACTGGACAGTATAAGCTCAGGAGCTGTGGGTGGCCATGGGCTGCCACGTGGACTGGGAAGCACAGAAACCAGCTGCAGGGGGGAAAAAGGGCGAACAGAGTATTATATACAGAGAAGCAGAGAGGAGAGCTGGGTTTCTCATGACTTTCTGGCTGGGATCATGCATTCAACAAATATTTACTTTGCACCTAATATGTGCCAGATGTCATTTTAGAAGACCGAGGACTAGAAGATACACTTCATTGTTGCAATAAATTCTGCTTTTTACTTAAGTTAACTGGCGGGGATTTCTGTTTCTCGTAACCAGAGACCTATAACTAACACAGGCTCATAAATGCAAGAATCCTCTATCTGTGGAATGTTTTATACTCTCAACTGTTCCAGATGCCGGCCCCACTTATTAGGTGCTCAACCCATCTACCTTGTCTCATAACTAACTTTATAAACCTCTTCTATCACCCTAAGGTGACTCCAAGTTCTTCCAGGAGAGTGGTTCTCAACCACCATGACACAGGTCCCCAGGGCATTATGATCAGTGATGAGGTAGGTCATTACTAATTTTAACATTATAATGAAGTGCTAAAGTTGGTTAGTGCTTTATGATTGTCCCTACCCCTTGAGCAGATTCAAGGTCATCTGTAATAAAGTCAGCTCCATTCGCCTTCCCACATGCTTTCTTGTGGAAGAGAACTCTGATAAAGCCAGCATTCAGGGAATTGCGCATAACCCCAGGGATGTACATAGATATGTTAGTTACGTGAAAATCATCCCTACTGTTTGTCAAGGTAGATGGAAAGAATCACAAAGACTGTCCCATTCACAGAATTCTAAACATATCATAGTTGCTCAATAAACCACTGTAGTTGCTATTGCTGGTGCTACAGAAAGGAGCCTTTCTGTTCCTTAAGCCTGCACCACCACAACTGGCCACACAGTCAATGTCCAGGTGTGCACTAGGCCTTAGCTGCTGAAAATACTTATCTCAACCCAGAATACACGCAAAGCTTGGGTAAAGCCAAAGAATGAGGTCTAACAAAGGTAAAGACAATGCAGTTAACATGTTACTTTTCGGTTGCATTCCTTTCTCATGGGAAATGCTTCTCCCTCAGGCCATAGCACCCTGGTAGGCCAGTGACTGGTCCAGAGGTGGGCAAGTGACTAGAGAGGTTGAGATGACAGAACAGGGGTCTTCTTACATCTCAACTAACAAAATCCTGTAAGCCTGGAGCTACAAGAACCTGTCTTTCCCAGAGTAGGAAGCCAACCCAGAGAAACACGTATATGTGTGTGATTTCATTAAATCCTATGACCTAGGGAAGTAGATAGCTATTAAGCTCACTTTGCTGATGAACAAACTAGGACTCTAATTGTCCAAAGTCATCTCAGTTTATGTCTTCCTGGTTTGCCCTCTTCCAAGTAGGTATATAACGTTTTATATGAATCTGTAGCCAATCTGAAAATGCCTCTCCATGAGACCTTGCTTAGGCAAGTCTTTGGGCATCACTGACTTGTATTTAAGTGCTTTTAAGGTTGGGGTCAAGCGAATCTGAGCTGTAAAGGACCTGGTAAGTATTTTAGGTTTTACAGGCCACAAAATCTGTCAAATCTACTCAAATCTGCTATTGTAGTGTGAAAGCAATCACAGACAACATGTAAATGACCGTGTGTGGCTGTGTTCCAATAAAACTTTATTTACAAAATAGGCAGTGCCATTGAAAAACAATACATACATGTATATGTATAACTGAATCACTTTGCCGTACGCCTGAAACTAACACAACATTGTTAATCAACTACAATCCAATATAAAATAAAAATTAAAACAAGATAGGCAGTGGGAGAAGGCAGGATTTGGCCTGTGGGTAACAGTTTGCTGTTCTAAGCTATAGATCACCAGGCAACTAGATTGTCAATTTCTTCAGACAAATTCCATATGTTAAATATTGTATGTTGTTTTGTCATTTCCCCATGACTAAACACACACACATTTCAGTAACTGAAACTGCCAGACATATGCAAAATACACAAATGTACTAATTGACCAAGTTGATAAAGGTGTTAACTCATGATTTTGAGTTTGTTTTTTTTTTTCTTGAAGATGAGTGTGTCAAATATCTCATTTGCAATAAAGCAAAGAAAGTGAAGGTGAGCAGGCAATGCTAGAGGGTGGGCATATGTCCACTGAAAAGGGGCAGTCCATTTTACCCCACGTAAGGATGAAAGAACTATTAAGTTAGTGAGAAATAGGTTACTCTGGCTGCATGGAAAAAAGTGTTAGGGACTTCCAGACAATAGCAAGAAAATGCTCTACCGAAAGATATTTTCTTTGAGATCCGTAAAGATGATTAGATCATCTCATTCTCAATAGGAAAACAGGTCCATCTACTGCCATTAATTTTCCAAACAGTATTTGTTTTAAAAATTAAATTGCTTTATGAACTAAATGTTTTAAAATATCCCTGAAATGATAACATTTGCTACAAATATGAATTAGTACTTAAAATACTGTACTGAAAAAAGAGTACACTTTTAGATATACCTTTTAAAGTTCTGATTTCTAGGGAAGTATGGTTCGAAGGGCATTTGGAGAAGGAGGCAGCACTTTGATTTCAACTTCCAACATCACTGTATGGAAATACCAGGGAATGTCCCAAGTCTTCCAGAATTAGAAAACCAGAGAACAAAGAAAGGCAATTTTATGACAATCACTTTTATGAGGTTACTTAAAGATCCAAGTGCAAGTTAATTTCCAAGCCTATACACATTTATGTATGACAGGTTGCCTGTAATTCCCATTTAACAAAATGAATTTTATTTCTATTATGAGGAGTAATTTGCCCTTGAGGGACAAAGTAGTCTTGTGCATAACATATAAAACAGAACCATGGCTTTCCCAAGGTTGTCGGTATTTTCCTTTCTGCCTGTACTCCTCTCTTGCATCCAAGATTGTCCCTAGGCTACGTCTAAACACCCAGGCATCTTTGCACAAGATTAGGGAAAAGGAAGACAAAGTAAAGAGAAAAAAAGGAATGGAAGAGGTGAAGGAGGGAGGGAGGGGAAAAGAAAGAGGAAGGGAAGAAAAGAGGGAAGGCAATGTACTGTACAGCATGGTGACTGTAGCTAGAAGGTAAGTAAGTTCTGGGGATCTAATGCACAGCTTGGTGATCAGAGGGAACAATGCTGTAGTACATACTTGAAAGTTGCTATGAGAGTAGCTCTGAAATGTTCTCACCACACAAACACACACAAAAATTAGTAATTATGGGGAGTGATGGAAGGTGTTAGCTAGCCCTAAGGTGATAAGCATTTTACAATATATAAATGCACCAAATGAATATGTTGTACATCTTAAACTTACACAGTATTACATGCCAATTATATCTCAATAAATCTGGGGAAAAGACATTGTATGATACACATGAAAGTTGTTAAGAAAATAGATCGTAAATGTTCTCACCACACACCAAAGGAAAAAACAAAGTTAACTATGAGAGGTGATGGATGTGTTAACTAATCTTAGTGTGGTAATGATTTTATGATATATACATACATATATCAAATCATCACATGGTACACCTTAGACTTACACAATGCTATAGATCATATAAAACACATTTTACTTTTTAAAGAGGGAAGGCAGATGAAAGAAAGGAAAAGAGAAAAAAGAAGAATTAACCAGTAAATTGGGCTCACTTTGATGGTGAGAATGCTTAAGTGTATACAGAAGTAAAAATATAATGCTGTACACATGAAACCTATGTTATAAATCATTGTTACATCAATTAAAAAACAAACAGGCTAAGAATGAAGGAAAAAAAAAAAAAAAGGGACTCCCCTGGTGGCAGAGTGGTTAAGAATCCTTGTGCCAATGCAGGGGACATGGGTTCAAGCCCTGGTCTGGGAAGATCCCACATGCCACAGAGCAACTAAGCCCAGGTGCCACAACTACTGAAGCCCGTGCACCTACAGCCCATGCTCCGCAACAAGAGAAGCCACCGCAACGAGAAGCCCACACACCGCAACGAAGAGTAGCCCCCGCAGACCGCAACTAGAGAAAGCCTGCATGCAGCAATGAAGACCCAACGCAGCCAAAAATAAATAAATTAATTTTTTTAAAAAAAGGAAAAAGGGTAGTCCTTGTAGGCCTAGCAAACACACACACACAAAACAAAAAAACACCAAAAAAAAAAAAAGCTTGTCCCCTGCTTTGGGCATTCCCAGAGTCTATGCATTTAGTCCTAAGCTCACTACCTCTTCACACTCATGACACCAACTATACCTCTATGTGTATAACTTCCAAATCTCTCATCTCTGTCACTGATTCCTCTCCTGGTCTTTCATTTCAAGTCTCTAATTATCAGCTGAACAGCTCCCTTTAGAAGAGTTACCTTCTTCCTTAAAAAATGAAAAAGAGAATTAACATATGACCCAGCAATCAGAATTACCATATAACCAAGCAACCCACTACTGGGCATATACCCAGAGAAAACCATAATTCAAAAAGACACATGCACCCCAATGTTCACTGCAGTGCTATGTACAATAGCCAGGTCATGGAAGCAACCTAATTGTCCACCGACAGACGAATGGATAAAGAAGATGTGGTACATATATACAATGGAATATTACTCAGCCATAAAAAGGAATGAAATTGGGTCATTTGTAGAGACATGGATGGACCTAGAGACTGTCATACAGAGTGAAGTAAGTCAGAAAGAGAAAAACAAATGCTGTATATTAACACATATATGTGGAATCTAGAAAAACGGTACAGATGAACCAGTTTACAAGGCAGAAATAGAGACACAGATGTAGAGGACAAATGTAGGGGGGAAAGCGGTGGGGGTGGGATGAACTGGGAGGTTGGGCTTGACATATATACACTAATATGTATAAAATAGATAAGTAATAAGAACCTGTTGTACAAAAAAATAAAAATAAATAAAATGAGATGCCAAAAGAAAAAAAGAAGAGTTACCTTCATGTCAAACCCCAAAGGGAACAAACAATAACACCTTCTCCCTTGGCCAGCTTCCCTTTTCCATGCCCCGATTTCAGTTCATGGTGGAAGCCTCAGGGATCTTGGCTCCATATCCCTCAACAATAAAGACTCTTCCCCATAAGACATTTTTGCATCCATTCCTCACTTTCCATCCCTTCTGACCACATTCCAAATTTGAGGCACTCATCAATTTCTAGAATGGTCTTCATAACCCTCTTTCATCACTTTACTGCCAGCATCTCCCCCATGTCAAACCAATGGGGCTAAATGAATCTTTATTCCATCAGTCTCCTGTTCAGAAAAATCCTTTGGGGCCCCATCTACCTACAAGCTCTTGGGTCCGATATCTGAGGTCTTTTACCATCAGTTTCCAACCCACCCTTCTCATCTCCCCAAGATGGAAACCCTCCATGATCCAAGCTGGTTATTCTCCAAATGGCAATGCTCATCCCCACTTTTCCCCAGTCATATATTCACATTTAATCATCAGTTATGTGCTAGACGTGTGGCGGCACAAAAATAGGTCACATTTCACTTTCATAGTTAGACAATATTTTAGGTGGAAGATATTAGCTACACAAAGTTTAAAGGTATGTTTGACCAGAGATAGATTAGTTCTAAGGGTGGGGGGACCTAAGAGAAGCCAGAAATAAAGAGGAATCCTTTCCTCTCTTTGAGGCTTTGGTTAAGGAATGCAGTCTTCCACAAAAACCTTCAGGAAAGGGTGGTGAAGGATCAAAGGATGCACCGTAGAGCCAAAAGCAGCAGTAGCTTGGGCGTTGGGGAGAGCACACCAGAGGCACCTGTCTCCAGGGTTTCTGGGTGAGAGCGACACTTACTTATAACTAAGAACAAGCACATCACAAGGGCTTCCTCTTCTTTGGGTTTTCCAAGCATATGATGTTTATATTGGTCAGGACTGCAAGTTAGTCGAAGAGTGTAGAGAGTTGCTCTGGAGATTTCACCCCAGGCCACACGCCATGAAAAATCACATTGAAATTCAAGTACTTGATGTCCACTACAGAGTACCAAGGAGGCAAGGACAGCATGATAGACAGCCAAGACCACACAAGCAGAGCTATTTGCCCTCCTCCCCAATCCTCCTTCCAGGCTAATAACATGGACAAAAGTCAGTCAGTAGCTTGCACCTGACTACTTCACCGCTTCCTCAACACATCCCACAACAGTGCCCCCTACACATTCTAGTCACTCACTCATTTTGGAAATATTAAGGAGAAAGGATGGGGAAAGAGGTTAGATTTACTGAGAACATGCCTTGTGCCAGGTATTGTGCTAGATGCTTCCATATATAATGAAGAGAAGGAATGAAGAAAGAAAACAGAAAAAGGCAGAGTGGGGACCAGAAGTAGAATGAAAGCCAACAGGAGGTGAATGAGGGCCTTGGTTCTGAAATCGTTTCATGCTAGCCATGACAGACCTCCCTAGAGCAACTGATAAAATGTAGATGCCCCAAACCTAGTCAATATAGATATAAATTACTCGACTGGGATGAAGCTCTAAACCATATAAATACATATACACGTGCACACATATACAAATGGACACACATACACACTTTTAAATAAGCAGCCTGGACAATTCTGGTATTGTGCATACCCTGGATTATGGTATCTACCACTTCCTCTAGACCCCATACTCCCTGTCCTACAAATCTTGACACACCATTTTCATACTGAGCAGAACCCTGTGGGGCTCCTGGACACAAAAACCTTTCTGTGTCCCCCATTTCTTGATTACAGGAAGTAAGCTTCATTCAGCCTCCATGACCTTCCCTGAGTTCCAAAGGGCAGCTTCAAACAGTTGTTAATTAGGGAAGGGAGGGCATGTGGAGAAAAGGGAGAAACAGTCAAAAGAAACAATAGTGCAGGCTTGGGGCAGGGTCCTGTCCCCCTCAGGGGATCTACATTAACAATATCTTTGAGCTGTTTTGCAGATACTGAAGACCCCACCAGGTGGAAGAAGTTAAAGGTATGGTGCCCACAAGCACGTAGACCCCAGACCAGCTGGAACCAGGTTGAGGATGCTGACTCCCTCACCGCCAACCAATCAGATGACTGTCCACGAGCTGATCATGCCCTCTTTGAACCATTACTATAAAACTCTTCACTACCCCCTCCAGGTCACGACACACAGTTTTGAGGGCATTAGCCCGCTGGGGCCCACTTTGCTTGGCAAGTGTGATGAGATCAGAAGCACAGAGTGGGGTGAGAGCCGAGGACAAAGGGACTCACCCATGCCTTTGGTGCCCAGGGAAGCCTCCTGGGCCAAGCAACATTTAAGGTGAGACTTGTAGCACTGAACTATCAAAACAAGGGGTGGGAGGGGGAGAGGTTTCTGTAAATCCCTGCCCCGACAGGAAAAAATCTCAACCAAAATAACAGTGCATCAACAATTCTTCCCAGCAGCCCACACCTACTTTGTCCATATGATTCCCATCAGCTCCCAAGGTGTCCAGAGGAGGCCCACTGGGAGGGAAAGCAGACTTAAGTCAGCAGGCTGTCAAGGGAACAGATGAACAGATCTGCTTGAGGGCCAGGCAGCAATGGAGCAATAAATTAGCCCTATAAAATACTTCAAATTTAAATGTGTAATCTTTCCTATTTCTACAGAGGGCATTTTTTTTTTAAGAAGGCAAATGAAATTATAATGTTGGACTAAGCGGCAAGCCCTTCTGCACCCCCAACCCAATCTCTCCATTTAGGCAGCTCAACTCATAACCCATTTGGGAGTGGCCTTATCATCCAAGGTGATGTCATCGGCTGTAGCAGCTCTGCAATACGGGAAAGGACAGAAGGAATGCATTACACAGACTCAGTGGGAACCCAGCCCAGCAAGCTCTTGGCGCCCGGAACAGAACAGAAGGCCACATCAGTTTGCTTTACAGTAGGCGCCCAGCAAACACAAAAGCAAACTCAGGCATTTTATTAGGGATACAAAGTTTTCCCTCATCCAAGATCACTGAAAATTATTTTTCTTCTCTTTGCCTTTTTTCAAATGGCAAAAGCCATATTGAAAAAAACATGTTTATAGGATATGCAGATTTTTAGTTAGGACTCGTTCAGGAGTTTAAAAAAGAAAGAAAGAAAAGAAATAATAGAAGCCCTGAGCCAGGTAACAGGAAAGTGTAGAGACAGCAAATATTCCAGAATGTATTTTCTCCAGGCACTTTCTATGTGAAAATATGTTTCAGAAAACACCCAAGAATCTGCTGAAAGTCTCTAGACCAGCGGTCCTCAACCTTTTTGGCATCAGGGACCGGTTTCGTGGAAAACAATTTTCCACGGATGGGCCGGTGGGATGCTTCAGGCAGTTACTCGCTAGCCCGCTGCTCATCCCCTACTGGGTCCAGATCCTAACAGGCCGGGGGTTGGGGACCCCTGCTCTAGACAGCCTATTGCCTGTGCCTGAAATACCCATCCCCAATTTGTCAGCCAGGTCGAGAATGACTGCAGTGAGCCTTTCCCTGGTGTTCCCATGGCAGAGGTGGTCTCTTTCCTCTATGTTATCCCAGACCTGGTGCCTAGTACCTACTTTCACTACTGCAGATATGATATGGGGTTACAATGACTCACTGACACTCCTGACATCCCACTAGATTATAAGCTACCAAGGGCCAAAGCCACATCCACTCACCCAAGGATCCTTGCACCTGGCGCAGCACTCAGCGGGTCATACTCATGCAGGTGGAGCAAAGTGTTTAACAACCATCTATGCTGCTCTCTGCTATGAGAACTGTGGTCTTTCGGGGTCTTATGAAAAGCATCATTGTGACAGCACATCAACTTAGATGCATAGATTGATGCAGTATATTATATATGGCCCAAGCTTGGAGCATTTCTAATGTTTTCCTATATAAGTCTAAAACATGTATTTTCTTAATATTTTTCACTGAAATGATTCCCTTCATTAGTTTTCACCTTGTCCTAAGCAACAATAATCAGGAAACCATGATTCTGGGGGCAAATCCTATTTTGTTCAAACACACAATAAAATATTGAATTATTAAACTGAGCATTGTTCACCTGTACACCACCCCTAATCCTCTAGCACGCAGTAATAGAGTGGGTCATGTACCCCCTGCAAGAAATCCTGGATTAATAAAATAGTCAAGCTGAAAATGTCACTAGAGGTTCCAAGCCCAAACAATTCATAAACAGATAAGGAAACTGAGGCTCAGGAGGATTTCTCTTTCTTTCTCAACTGATGAAGTTAGTGAGTGGCAGAGGCTGGACAAACATCCAGGGCCCCAGGGCCTATTTTAGTCTTTCTGCTCCAATGACTGGGACAAATCTGCGAAAGAGATAAGAGCTTTCAAACATGCAAAGTATTTTCACAAATATTTTCAAAATACTTTAAAACATACCCTTCTATTAAAAAGACTGAAAGAAAAGTTCTAGTGGGATAATGGCTACATTATTTTTTTTCCTTCCTAGTATCCTAATAACTTACAATGTGGTCCCAGTACCTTAACAATGAAAAAAAAAATACAAAATATATAATGGTTAATTTCATGTGTCAACTTGACTGAGTCACGGGTACACAGATATTTGGTCAAAGATTATTCCAGTTGTTTCTGTGAGGGCATTTTTTTGTTTTTTTTTAACGTATGTATTTATTTTTGGCTGCGTTGGGTCTTCGTGGCTGTGCGTGGGTTTTCTCTAGTTGTGGTGAGCAGGGGCTACTCTTCGTTGTGGTGCATGGGCTTCTCATTGCGGTGGCTTCCCTTGTTGTGGAGCATGGGCTCTAGTCACGCGGGCTCAGTAGTTGTGGCTTGTGGGCTCTAGAGCACAGGCTCAGTAGTTGTGGAGCATACACTTAGTTGCTCCTCAGCATGTGGGATCTTCCCGGACCAAGGCTCGAACCCGTGTTCCCTGCATTGGCAGGCGGATTCTTAACCACTGTGCCACCAGGGAAGCCCTGTGAGGGTGTTTTTGATGAGATTAACATTTGAGTCAGTAGACTTGAGTAAAGCAGATTGTCCTCCCTAATGTAAGCAATTAGTTGCATCAACTGAAGGCCTGAGTAGAAAAATAAAGCTGACCCTCTCATGAGTAAAAAGGAACCTTTTCCACCTGACTGCTTTGAGCTGGGACATCAGTCTTTTCCTGCCTTTAGACTCAAACTGAAACACTGGCTCTTCTTGGGTGTTGAGCTCACCAGCTTTTGGACTGGAACTATACCATCAGCTCTCTTGGGTCTCCAGTTTGCCGACAGGTATTTGGTGACTTCTCACCCTCCATAATCATGTAAGCTGATTCCTTATATCAATCATATGAATACACACATATATGTATGTATATGTATACACACACACAAGCGACCTATCTGTTCTGTTTCTCTGGAGGACCCTAATAGACCCTCCTTGATGTAGGTGGGCCTCATCCAATCGATTGAAGGCTCTAAGAGCAAAGACTGAGGTTTCCCAAAGAAGAAGAAATACTGCCTCAAAACTGCAATACATAAACCCTGCCTGAGTTTCCAGCCTGCCACCTGACCTGTGGATTTTGAACTTGTCAGGCCCCACAATCATGAGTGATTTCCTTAACCAATCAGTCTCTAGGGTAGGCAGGCAGATGCCAAGGTAGGTAGGAAGTAGAAGATGTGTGGGAGGATGGATCTGTAGCTATATAACCTATTGGTTCTGTCCAGAGAACTCTGACTAATACACCATATTTTTCCATGTCTGTGCATTTGCAAGAGGAAGACTCAAACCTAAAGATGACCAATCAGGGATTTGGGTAAAAAAGTAATCACTAATTCAACAACTGCAAAAGAGCCAACAGTCATCTGTTGTTTGTTAACATGGCAAATGTGAGAATAAAGCAAAATAAGCAACCCACCAAGTACACAAATCAATTAATGATAAATTAGTTTCAATTACAACTTTCTCAGGGCACACACTGAAGAATTCCTTTCCTGATGTTATCTTTACACTTGCTTTTCCATTCTTAGTTTTGTTTAAATCACTAATGAAACAACTAAGACATTCTTACCCAAGTTTCACAGTTTGCTTACAGTATTTCTCCCTCTTTGAGTGGATGCCAGAAAACAAATATACTAAATTCCCTAAAACATTCCCCTAAAACAACAGTATTCCTCCTCATCATTCCCCCGCCCCAGTCCCAAAGAAGCCAGCTGGGTTTCTTCTAGTGCATCTCTTTGCATTACAGACATACAACAAAAAATGTCTTCCTCCACACTACCACAGGGACACTAGATATAAAGTCTTTTCTTAATGAATCAAACAACTTAATGAATTCTACAACCAATATTCAAAAATATTAATATCATAAAATTTAAATAAGACGTCTCTTCTACCCTGCAAATCAGCACACTGTACATCTCTCCCCTCTGACTAAATAACATATTGTGCCAATGAAGTACAAACCAGCTCTGTTATGTGCTTATCATTACATTTCCTGAACAGAGAAACAAACCATAAGAAAATGTTTATTATATGGTAATTAGCTTGGCCACAACCAATGCAGCCCCCTTCTCACTGCAACATGAAATTGGGCAATGGGTATGACTGGATCCTTGAGGGTTGTGTCAACTCACTACATATTAAAGTGATTTTTAAATGATTTTGGGGGCACAATTACCAATCCTTGATATTTAGTGATTTCTAGTGAGTACCTAGTCATTAGTTACGTTCTACTAAAGTGGCTTAGAAAAAAAATGATGAAATCACATCCTGAGAATGAGGAACTAGAAAATGTCAGAGTGAAATAATTATGGACAGAGCACTGAGCCAAAGGTATAAGATTCAGATTTGGGGTCCTCACTCTTGGGCCTCATCAGTATTCTTATCTTTAAAATGGGGGGAATAGAAATCTACCTACCAATCACCTTATGGGGAAATGTTAAAGATTTAACGGGGAAACAATTCCATTGAGAGTAGGATTTTTTAAAATATTTTCAAAGATCCAACATTCCTCCCTTTGAAAATGTCACTCCCATCCCCTAAGCATAGTCTTCTAGAATTGTTTTTTTTTTTAGAATTGTTTTTAACAAAAAATTTCAAGGACAGGGGCTTCCCTGGTGGCGCAGTGGTTGAGAGTCCGCCTGCCGATGCAGGGGACACGGGTTCGTGCCCCGGTCTGGGAGGATCCCACATGCCGCGGAGCGGCTAGGCCCATGAGCCATGGCCGCTGAGCCTGCGCGTCTGGAGCCTGTGCTCCGCGGCGGGAGGGGCCACAGCGGTGAGAGGCCCGCGTACCACAAAAAAAAAAAAAAAAAAAAAAAAAAAAAAAAAAAATTTCAAGGACAGTCAAAAGCACCTTTGTGCAACCTGTTCCCCTCCCTTGCTTCCTCCAGTATGTATACATGTCATTTACCAGTTGGCAATGATTTATGTACCCACAAATATATTTTTTACATTTTAAACTTAATATTTATGCCATCATGCTGCATATATTACTCTACAATTTGATTGCTACTCACCTTTATGAGACCTACGCATTTTGAGTCAGGTAACTCCAGTCCAATCATTTAAAATTATGTTTAGTATTCCTTGTATGAACAATTCATTTAGCTGGTCTTCTGATTATTTACGTTCTTACTTTTTGTATTATAAATAATCCTGTAATTAACATTTATGTAAATGTCTTCTTTCACAAATCAGTTTCTATACAAAGATGTAAGACGTAATCTCTGTTATAGCATGTGCACCTTTAATTTTGTCAGCTGTAGCTTACTGGCTTGTATGTACAAACAGAATGTGTATTCCTTGTTAGTCCAAGCTCCTAACTCTACTACATCAAGATTCTTTACTGGGTTGTTCATATTTTCTATAACCTTTCTAATACTGGTCCACCTAGGGTCTCAATTACTAAGAAAAGTTAAATCTTCCTTCTACGACTGTGAATTTGTCAATTTCTCCAATTTATTTATCTACTTTGAGGCTGTTTTATTAGGTGCATGCAACTTCCATACTACTAGTGAATTGTTCCTTCTATCATTATATAGTGACAAGGATGACTGTTAGACCACATACAATCTTTGGGGAGATGGCTGTAAATGGTCTGTTCCATGTGGGTGATCAGCAATTGTGAAATTGAGCTAAGACTCAATGAAGAAGTTGATCAGGTTTGAAAGTGAAGTACTAGCAAGCTCATACTGCATGCTATCCAACCAGATGTGTCAGGAATAGAGGTGAAATTCCAATTGACATCTGCCTGACAATAATTTAGTTGGGTCCCAACTAAATTATATTTGGGAGGAGACTTAGTTATTGATTCCCTAATATCTCAAAAACTCCCTCCAGAGTAGACTTTGGTTCTGGGACTTGTCCCAAGGCTATTACTGGCACAAAACTAATTTGGGAATTAGTTTCTCAGCTTTCAGCTCCTGGAGCACATGGGAATTACAAATAGAAAATTCCAAATTCACAGGAAGTCAGGTACATAAATTCAAGTTTTTTTAGGAAGACTTTTCTTTGCCTAACCAGAACCCAGCTGAAGACAGATACACTTCCTTTTGCTTTCTTGTACTAGTGGGAAGACTCTTGAGACCATTCTTGCTCAGAGAACACAGCCTTTTCATCGTTCTTATTCTATGTGTGGGGGGGGAGCAGTTCCGACTCTCTCACTTCTTAACTCCATGAGTTTTAAAACCCAAGTGTCAACCTTCAACCAAGGGCATCACAGTGACACCCCCAGATTCTCACCTCCTGGTTTTTAGTCCCCTTCTTGTTTCTAGCATCTGGTGATTTCCTTGACCCTGCTTAGAAGCTCTGCCAGGCATTGATTAGGATTTTTGTTATATTTCATCTAGCATTTCTTGATATTTGTAATGGGAGGGGTCTCAGTTTATCTACCGTGCAATTCTGCTAGAACTAGAAGTGGCGACACAAGAAAGACACTTCAAGCAGCACCTGGCTCATGATAACTGCTATATAAGTGTTTGCTGTAATTAAAAATATTTTCTCCTCTCCCTTTCTTTGCATCCAAGTAACATAACACACATAGCGATTCTAGTGTGTCATGCTCACTGAATAAATACACAAAAACATGCCTTTTAATATCAAGTAAATTTCTGTAAAGTAAATCTAGTGGGGTTTTAAAATTCCATTTTAAATTGATTATGTGCTCTTTGTTGAGGGAGGGCTCCTATAAATAATACATTTTTATTTTAAAACACAAATTGAATAAAACCTCAAGTGATCATATAAACTAATGCCATGTCATCAACTGTGAATTAAACTAGATACTATTCAGAAAGTTAGTGCTTTTTAACAATCATCCTATGTATTTACGGTGAAATAGGGGTCAACACACTGCAACTCAAGCTGGGGAAGCATCCCCTCATTTGCTCAGGGCCTCACCTGTGGAATCACATGATCATATATTCTGTTACAATTTTTGAAATTTGCTAGGGTAAAGTATCTCTTCCATAGTCACTTAAGATACTTGGCTCTTTCTACTCGCACCCCCCTCGGTCACATCTTCCTCATGTTGGGCCGTGTTAGAAAATCCATAGACATTTTGGGGTCCAGCTAAGAAGGAGTTAAGGCAGAACAAACTTAAGTTTGGGTTTAGTAAGAGGTATTTATACAGTCTCTACAATATTACTTGGTTAACGTGATTCCATGTATAGCTAAGTTATTACTAGCTGTCTCAGTGTCGAATGACTTCTAGGAATACTCCTACTACCCTCTCACGCGCATGGACTCAAGTCATTTGGAAACGGAAGTGCACGAAGTAGAAGCAGCAAGCTTTGAAATGTAATGAAGGGGTGCTAGTCCCCTTCCTAGCAGGATGCTAGTCTTTAGAAAATTCTTCCACTTTTTAGACATGGAAAGCTGAAAGCTGAGAATCTAGCTCTCATAGACACCAGGTCAAAAGAGACCTAGGTAACAGACTTGACAATATGACATAATTAGACCTTATTTTTTTTCTTGTTTGGAGGAATCTTAGGAAATAGATTTTATCATGATTCCTGTCTTAGGGCTCAAACCTATAGTTTTACTACAACCAGTAAGTATGTTTGTATGACAGGTCACATGATACCCATTTCCAATATCCGAAATACCAAGAAATTTTGGTCAAACATACTAGAGGAAATATTGAATTATTTTTCTATTCTTGCTATAGAAAATATTATAAAATCAATGTTTTAGGGAGAGGCAGTCAATGAACAAGCAGTCAAAATATAAAGGGAAAAAAAGTATTATGTATCAGTTAATAAAAACTTATTTTTCTAGATTTTGTGATGTTTGTGATATCTGTCAGCTCTGCCAAATTTGTAGTTTCTGTATTTACTATTCTAAAATGATAATCATACTCTATGAATTTTTATATTTGAAATTTTATATCGAAAGTTCCAAAACTATCTAAGCATCAGACCCTACAAAACCTACCCCAAGGACAAAAAATAGAAGCAACTAGACTAAAAGTGAAAATTTAAGAACATATTTGATGAAACAGTGAGATTTAAGGTCCAATTTTAAGAAAAGTTAAACTTTTGATAATGCATAGCAAATAAAACCTTCTATTCATCCATTTGGTAAGAACAAATTGTTAGAAAAAGCAAATTTCTATATTTTAAGTTATATCTACCTTGTTCTTCTGTAGGATTAATTTAAAATAGGAATTAAAACCATTCATAAATATCTCAAACTTTAACTCTGGGATTATAATAACCATCCTAAAACTGCCTTCTTTAATAAAAGAAGTCAAATGTTAAATTACAACTCTCAACCTGACTGGAAGTAAAAATAAATTGGTGTATTAAAGTTTATGGTTCATGGGACTATCTGATTAATAAATTTTGTTCAGCAAGCTGTAAAATATTAAGCATAAATTCCTACTCAGTCTACAAATATAGAAATTGATACTCAGTAATCAAGTATAAAAGATGATTTAGAAAAGTAATGTTAAGTAATGTAGGTATAAAAAAAAAGTAACATAGGTATGCAGCATTTCTAAAAAGAAATACCTTCCTTAAGCAGCCGCATAGCACAGGGAGATCAGATCGGTGCTTTGTGACCGCCTGGAGGGGTGGGATAGGGAGGGTGGGAGGGAGGGAGACGCAAGAGGGAAGGGATATGGGAACAGATGTATATGTATAACTGATTCACTTTGTTATGAAGCAGAAACTAACACTCCATTGTGAAACAATTATACTCCAATAAAGTTGCAAAAAAAAAAAACGAATAAAGTCCACAATATAAAAAGAAAAAAAAAGAATTTCAGAAGATCTGCAGTCAGAGAAATTTGGGTTTAATTCTGGCTGCTCTATAACTCACAAAGTATATGACTTGAGAAAATCATTTCCTCCTTTCATGTCCATTATCTGAAAATGGGGAGATTAATAAGACCTACCACATAGGGATGCTTTAATAAAATAATGCCAGTAAAGTTCTTAACACAGTACTTGGCACAGAATATGTAGTCAGTAAATAGATAATAGTGATAGAAAACATTTAATAAACATTAATTATGTGTTAGATACTGAACCAAAACCTTATTTACATTTGTTCATTGAACTTTTATTACAAACTTGTAGTTGTATTATACCCATCTTACAGATGGGAACACTGATCCCTAGAGAGAGCAAGCATCTTGCCCAAGGTTCCATGGATTATAGGTGATTCAAAAGGAAGCAGTCCAATAAAAAAAAAAAAAAAGAAATACCTTCCTTAAAAATTACAGGACAGATGAGAAAGGGCTTGACTGCCATCTAATATAATATACATTAGATTTTTCCTCCTTGATTTTTATGTCAAAGGCTTACAAGTTGCCAAAGAAGGGATGCAGCCTTTCCTCTGTTATGTTCCTTTTGATGTAATTACAGTAGGTCCCAGGGGAAATGTCCACCAGGCACTTGAAAATGAAGGAAGCAGCCTCAGAAGAGAAGTCAGGCCTGCAGATCAGGCCTGACAGTCATCTGCACAGACACTGCCAAGAGGGAAATTGTATGAAAACCAGAGAAGGGCTGATGACAACTTTGGAAATCACTATATTTGAGGGATAAAGTTAAAAAGTAAAAATAAAAAAGATTGGTGTAGGGCTTCCCTGGTGGCGCAGTGGTTGAGAGTCCGCCTGCTGATGCAGGGGACATGGGTTTGTGCCCCCGTCTGGGAAGATCCCACATGCTGCGGAGTGGCTAGGCCCGTGAGCCATGGCCACTGAGCCTGCACGTCCGAAGCCTGTGCTCCGCAATGGGAGAGGCCGCAACAGTGAGAGGCCCGCGTACCGCAAAAAAAAAAAAAAAAAAAAAAGATTGGTGTAATCGTGGTTGTTTTATAGAGGACACTGCTATATATGATTAGTCAGTAATATTTTATAGAAGGTGAAAATACCAAAAAATAAAAATAAGAAAGGATATAGCTAAGGAAGCCAGTCACTTCCAGAGAACTCAAGGGTTTAAAGACACTAAGTTTAAAAGCGAGCAGACTTTCATAAGTTTGGTGGTGGATTCACCAGTGCTAAATTTACTATTATTCACACATACATACTTTATATGCTATTGTATATTTATCAAATATTACATATATTTTTTAAGAGTGGAAATGCATGCAGGTATCATTTTGAACAGCAGCTAGAGTTGCTATTCCCTTTTAAAAATTATTTTATTATTAAAAATTTTTAATGAGGCATAATTGATTTACAATATTATGTAAGTTTCAGGTGTACAGCATAATGATTCACAATTTTTAAAGATTATACTCCATTTATGGTTATTATAAAGTACTGGCTATAGTCTCTGTGCTGTACAATCTATCTTTGTAGTTCATTTTATACATAGTAGTTTGTACCTCTTAATCCCCTACCTCTATTTTGCCCCTCTCCTCACTGGTAACCACCAGACTGTGGTTTCTATGAGTCTTTTTAATTTTTGTTATATATATTCACTAGCTTGTTTTATTTTTTAGATTCCACATATAAGTGATAACATACAGTATTTGTCTTTCTCTGTCTGCTTATTTCACTTAGCATAATACCCTCCAAGTCCATCCATGTTGCTGCAAATTTCATTCCATTCTCATTAGCAGCCATCACCATCCAAGCCCAGAGCATAAAGCTGAAGGCAATTTCCCGCCCTGCTCTAACCAAGGGATGGCTCCAAGGAGATCCTCTCCAGGAAGAAAGTGGAGAAACCCTTTAAATGATGAAAATAACCAACCCCTACACAACTCGAACTTTCTCATATTTTTCTTCCCCGAAATAAAATCTAAAAATGATCTGTGAACAAAGAAAGCTTCTTTCCCATAAACATTTGGATTAAACATTTTCTTCCTTGGGTGCAAAAGATCTGACTCCAACTTGCATCTTTATAACTTATTTTTTGCAGGCTTCTGCAAGTCTTCCCTCTTTTTTTTTAATTTACTTTTTATAGAGCAGGTTCTTATTAGTTATCTACTTTATACATATTAGTGTATACATGTCAATCCCAATCTCCCAGTTCATCCCACCACCACCACCGCCACACACACCGGCCCCCCTTTCCCCCCTTGGTGTCCGTACGTTTGTTCTCTACATCTTTGTCTATTTCTGCCCTGCAAACCGGTTCATCTGTACCATTGTTCTAGATTCCATATATATGCGTTAATGTACGATATTTGTTTTTCTCTTTCTGACTTACTTCACTCTGTATGACAGACTCTAGGTCCATCCACGTCTCTACAAATGACCTAATTTCATTCCCTTTTTATGGCTGAGTAATATTCCATTGTATATATGGACCACATCTTCTTTATCTGTTCGTCTGTCGATGGGCATGTAGGTTGTTTCCATGACCTGGCTATTGTAAACAGAGCTGCAATGAACATTGGGGTGCATGTGTAATTTTCAATTATGCTTTTCTCAGTGTACATGCCCAGTAGTGGGATTGCTGGGTTGTATGGTAGTTCTATTTTTAGTTTTTTAAGGAACCTCCATACTGTTCTACATAGTGGCTGTATCAATTTACATTCCCACCAACAGTGCAAGAGGGTTCCCTTTTCTCCACACCCTCTCCAGCATTTGTTGTCTGCAGATTTTCTGATGATGCCCATTCTAACCGGTGTGAGGTGATACCTCATTGTAGTTTTGATTTGCATTTCTCTAATAATTAGTGATATTGAGCAGCTTTTCATGTGCCTCTTGGCCATCTGTATGTCTTCTTTGGAGCATCCCTCTTCTTTGCCTATTAACTTTCTCACCAGTAAAACGAGAAGGCTGGATGATTCCTAACATCCATGCTTATTAGGACCACTCCTTTTCCCTATGTTTTCTGAATTTTCCATCAAGGCACACAAGCCTTCTGCTTCCTGAGAAAAAGCTGCAAATCTTGGGGTTCCACTGGGGACCATCCTCAACAAAATGGCAGAGTTGGCTAGCAACTACCATGACTCACAGAAGTGCACTAATATGCACTGCTGTAAATAACTTCACTGTGCTAAACCCCAGATGTTTCTGATAAATATTAGCCAAGTAAGCCCAAGAGGGAAAGGAGTCATTGACAGAGAAGCACTTGTGTCTTAAAGTCGATGTGTAAGTGGTAAGAGACACAACCCATATTTGCATTCTGGAAGGAAAAAGAGGTCAGCGTCTCCAAAACTAAATAATTGCTTAAGCGGATTAAACCACATACACACACACACAGGCACACACACAAATAACAATGGAGAAGACAACCTTCGTCTCTAAATTAAACCCAATAATGTAGACCAGTTACAAGTACTGAGCACTTTGTGATACATTCTAGAAAAAAACATGAGCTAAAGGAAATCACAGCATCAAAATGAGATGGGATCAGAAGCTAACTGCTGTCTATTACAGACAAACACAAAACGGGGCACTATAATGTCCTGACATTGGTAACAATTGCTGGGACCCCAGGGGGAAAGCTTTAAAATCTTCAAATAGCAGTTTAATTTTAGTTCAGTAGTTCAGAATGAAAAGGGCACGGATAATCTCCATCTGTTGAGAAGAAAAGTCATGATTGATACTGAGTATTAGTTAAGCACACCCGTCTTTGTCAGGGGTTGCACTTGGCTTGAAGTTCAACAAGATGCCTGCCTGTGAAGAGCTTAGGTTTTGGGCAAACATCACTGCATTGTTCCCAGATGCCACCTGGACTAAACTGATTAGGCTAAACTTATGCTGCAGTAACAAACATTCCTCACACTCTTCGGACATAATGAAAGTTTATTTCTTGCTTATACAAAGTCAGTGCCAAGTCAGATCCTGGGCAACTGTCCTCTTCATTGTGACTTGGTGATCAAAGTTCCTTTGACTCTGTGCTCTGCCATCTGAGCATGTGGCCATCACACTCCCCAAAAGGGAAGAGGGACTTGGAAGTTTTCACCAGGGTTTTTGCTGCCCCAGCCTGTCAGGGCAGCGTGTTTCTCTCACAGGCCACCATCTAGAACTAGGCATTCTGGGAGATTGGGAAGTGCAGTCTTCCAGGAGCCCAGGAGGAGAGAACTGGATGCTGGTGAACACAAGGGACAACTATGAAGACAGCACTAATAAACAGCAGAGATACCCTCATGTCCCTACAGAAAGTTAATAAGGCTTCAAAGCTTAAAAACTATCAGCTACTCATCCCAACAACCCTACTCCTCCCCTTTCCCAAATGGCCTCTTTTCACCAAATGTGTAGAACAGTTAACAGTAGGCAAATATGATTGTCAGTTGCAGGGCGGGGGGTGGGGTGTAAAAAAAAATTAGGCCGAAAAGAAAAAAGTTAAGATGAGCTATTTCTACCCAAGTGCTTTCATGCTATGTCATTACCCTCCAAACTGAACAGCCTAGTCCTTTGGCTCAAAGTTCAATGATAACAAGGCAAGGATAATAAAGTAGTAGCAGCAGCAGCAGAGGCAGGGAAACCAGAGATACAACCTCCTAGAGGTAAGGACCAATGAAAAAATCCCTTGGTTTCTACATATTTTGTACCCCCCCCTCACACACAGGTACACACCACAGTGTGACAGATGTGACCGCTGATCTATAGCTGTAGCCGAGACCTCCCTTGGAAACCTGGATTCGAAAGTTTAATGGCTTACTTGACACTTTCTCTGGGATGTACCTCAGAAGTCATAAAATACGGTCAAAATGAAACTTCTGATTTCACCTCAAATCCTCCCCTTTCAACATCCTCCCCTCCTTGCCATTTTTCTCCATCTTACTAAATAACACCAACGTCCAGGTATCTGCTCAAACCAGGGACTTCGGAGTCATTCTCGATTCCTCCCTTTGCCTCCTGGGTTACACCTAATCACATCTTACCACTTCTGCCTTCAAAACAAACTTCAAGTTTGCCCACTTCTCTCTACTTCTACTGGTATCACCCTGACCCAAGACACCATCTCTCATCTCCATCAGCTCCAGTATCCACTTCCTAGTCTCCCTGTTTCTCCTCCTGCTTGCTTCTAACAAACCCTCTGAGAAGCAGCTGGGATCTTCTCTTTGTAAGCCCCTCCCCTGTGTGAAACCTTCCATGGACTTCTCCATTGAACTAAGTATAAAATTCAGGCAAAACCACAGGATCTCTCCAATATCATCTTGAGCCATTTGTACACCTGCCACATTGGTCTCTATCCATTCCTCGGCAGGAGACATTCTTCCCTACCTTGCACAGGGTCCTTGCACAAGCTGTCCCATCTTTTGGCAAGGCTGTTCCTTTCTAACAGGTAGATTTCATTTCAGAAAGCAACCGTCCCTCCCTTTTTTCCTTCCCTCCCCAATCCTCTACTCTAACTTTATTTTCTACCTCAGTTTCTCAGACTGTGGCTGGTTTCCTTCCAAATATATATTAGAACTTGTATTATAGCACATATTTGAGACCCAGTTTCTACTTCTGTCTTATTCAATATAGGTATCACCAGAGAAGGGCTCTAACAGATACTTTGAATGCTGAATGATATGTGCATTTTAAGGAGATAAGAGCCATTCTCACTAAATAAGACAGGGTTAACTATACTTTTTATACTATGTCAGTGTCCTGTACCCTGAAAGTCACAAACTAAACTCCCTATAGAAGCCTAGCAGAAAACATCACGAGTGAAGAGGGCCAGGCATAGACCGAACCCAAGTGGAGAGACTGCTCATCTAAAAGGGGCAGCTGCTGACAACTCCAGCTGGTACCAATTTAGGCTTATCATTTTAAAAAATTTTCAAGTGAAGTGGGAAATCTGAAGCATTTAAATGAAGAACTTCAGGGGTTTTCCACTGCTGAAGAATTAATTTAAACCTTAAGTTCGTGTGGGCAAACAAAACGTGTTGGTAGACCCAATATGGCTGCAGGCAGCCAATTCGAAACCTCTGCTGGGAAAAAAAAAAAAAAGCATTTTCTCTAATCCATCTTGCCAAAATATTTTCTGACAGTAATGATGATATTAAGAACAATGCTAGTAGCAAACTTAACAGCATGCTTACTATAGGCCAGGAGTCATTTTGAGCACTTTATATATAAATTCCAATGATACTAACAACCACCCACTGAGGTACATACTATGATTACCCCTACAGATGAAGACACTGAGACAGAGGAAGGACAAGAAATTAGCCCCAGTTTATACAGCTAGCATGTAGCAGGGTAGAATAGGGACTGTACCCTAGGTCCCAGAGTCTATGCTCTTTACTGTTATGTAAGGAGCAATCAAAAGAGTGAAAGTGCATATCCTCTATAAAAACGTTCTGCCTGGCTCTGTTTACAATAGCCCGGAGATGGAAACAACCTAAGTGTCCATCATCGGATGAATGGATAAAGAAGATGTGGCACATATATACAATGGAATATTACTCAGCCATAAAAAGAAACGAAATTGAGCTATTTGTAATGAGGTGGATAGACCTAGAGTCTGTCATACAGAGTGAAGTAAGTCAGAAAGAGAAAGACAAATACTCTATGCTAACACATATATATGGAATTTAAGAAAAAAAAATGTCATGAAGAACCTAGGGGTAAGACAGGAATAAAGACACAGACCTACTAGAGAATGGACTTGAGGATATGGGGAGGGGGAAGGGTAAGCTGTGACAAAGCAAAAGAGTGGCATGGACATATATACACTACCAAACGTAAGGTAGATAGCTAGTGGGAAGCAGCCGCATAGCACAGGGAGATCAGCTGGGTGCTTTGTGACCACCTAGAGGGGTGGGATAGGGAGGGTGGGAGGGAGACGCAAGAGGGAGGAGATATGGGGATATATGTATACGTATAGCTGATTCACTTTGTTATAAAGCAGAAACTAACACACCATTGTAAAGCAATTATACTCCAATAAAGATGTAAAAGAAACAAAAAACAAAACAAAAAAGAAAAAACGTTCTGCCTGATAACAAATCCAAGCTTTGATGCCTTTCTCTCTTCTGTTTGTTTGTTACAGTTCTGGCTACCTCCAAGAAGTTACTACTATCCAGGCATGCATAGCGTTAACCCTTTTTTGTCTATTTAGTACAAAAGGAGAAAAGGCTGGTATCAGATTTCTCCCCAAAACCAGATTACCAAATGGGCAAGTCAGACAGAGCCTTTAGGAGCTAAACTGCTTAATTACGTAAAGAACAGGGAGGCAATGAAGTTCAGCTTTGGTTGTGGCATTTGGCCAAAATTCTGTTAGGATTTGGCTTCAGCCTTGGTTTTTGGCAGGCCAAGTAGCCAAATGCCATTTCAGCTCTATTTTTGGCAACCTTGACCTTGTGCACAATTAATGATCATTTGATCACGTAGGTTACTTACACATCTGATCATCATAGCTGCTAGTAACACAGATGGGGATGTTTCTCTGGGCTTACTAGTGCCACGTGAAAATTCCCTTTCCAATAAAAGGAGGCGTTGTACATGTAACTTGGAAAATCTCCTGGTTTGTTTTTTCTATTAAAAGTTTATCAGCCAGGTGAAAATTAAATGCACATTGATTACAAGAATTCATTTAAACAACAAATAATTGTGCCCCTACGAAGTGCCAAGCATGGTTAGTAGTCTTAGGGATAGATCAAAAAAACAAATCAGGTCCCTGCCCTCACATAGTTTACACTCAGATGGATGACATACAATAATAATACACGTAATAGATAAGGAGATGATACACTGTTTTAGAAAGTGATGGGTGTGTTGAGTGGGAATAACAAAAGAGCCGGGGATGAGAGGCACTGGGAAAGAGGTCATTATTTAAATATTGATACAACAGCCCAGAAAACCTCCCTGAGGTTATGTGTGAGCAAAGATTTTAAGAAGATGAAGGAGTGAGCCTTGTGCATCCTGAGAAAAAAGACATCGCAGGCAGAGGGAACAGGCAGTACAAGGGCTCTGAGGTGGGAAGATACCTGGTTTAATCCAGGAGCAGCCTAAACATGGAAGAGTATAGCAGCAGATGACACGAGTGACTTGCCAGGGAACAGCTCATGCTGGGTCCCGGAGGGCACCAAAGGACTTTGGCTTTTAATTTGAGGAAAATGGGGAGTGATGAGAGGAGTCTGAGCAAAGGAACAACATGATCTGACGGCCACATTCACAAGATCATTCTGGCTGAATTGAAAATCATGTTTTACAGTGAATATTGTGAAAACATCTTCGAAGAAAGAAAACCACAGGGATGGCAACAAAATTCAGCTTGATCTTGAGAATTTTTAAAAAGCATCTTCTTTAAATACAGCCCAGGGATTTTGCTGGTGGCACAGTGCTTAAGAATCCGCCTGCCAATGCAGGGGACGCAGGTTCGAGCCCTGGTCTGGGAAGATCCCACATGCCGTGGAGCAACTAAGCCCATGCGCCACAACTACTGAGCTCATGTGCCACAACTACTGAAGCCTGCACACCTAAAGCCTGTGCTCCGCAGCAAGAGAAGCCACTGCAATGAGAAGCCTGCTTACTGCAACAAAGAGTAGCCCCTGCTCGCCACAACTAGAGAAAGCCCGTGTGCAGCAATGAAGACCCCATGCAGTCAAAAATAAATAAACTTATAAAAAAAATACAGCCCAAAGCTTTAGTTTATGGGATTGTTTCAATGAAATTGCCTCATGAGCTTCAACTAAGATGGCAAGTCCAAGAGTTGAAGTCTTTATTTCAGTCAGTTATCATCGGAGAGGATGAAGGCTTAATGACTTGGGAATATCACCATTAGCACGACCCTGCAGTGGCAGAGCTGGACCAAAATGTATGTTGCTCCTTCACTGAACTCAGTTGAAAGGGTATATTTTCAGTATCATAAATGTGCAATATAAAAACCACAGGAGCCGGCAGCTCTGAGGAATTATTACACTGCACTACAATGCCGATTTTTAAAAAAAATCTGCTTGGTATAACTTTAAGTTGTAATAAATAGGTATTCTTACTAATATTTCAGGTGTATCCTTGTATGACAGACATCTCTTCTATGATGATAATATTCCACTTCAGCCAAATAATGACTGAACACTCAGCCATTTGGCCAAAATGCATATTTGGTATATAGTCTGGACCAAATGTTTGTGGCCCCTCCCAAATTCATACGTTGAAGCCCTAACCCTCAATGTGGTGATATTTGGAGATAGGGCCTTTGGGAGATGCTTAGGTTTAGGTAAGGTCATGAGGGTGCAGCCCCAGGATAGGAGTAGTGCCCTTTTGAGAAGGGGAAGAGACTAGAGCTCACTTTCTCTCCACCATGTGAGGACACAGGCAGAAGGTTTCCATCAGCAAGTCAGGAGGAGGGCCCTTGCCGGGAACCACATTGGATGGTACCTTGATCTTGGACTCCAGCCTCCAGAACTGTGAGAAATACATGTCTATTATTGAAGCTACCTAATCTATGGAATTTTGTTACAGCAGCTCAAGCAGACTAATAGATATGTATGGGCACATGGGAAAGCAACATTTGAAAACAATTTCTTTTTTTTTTTTTTTTTTTTTTTTTGCGGTACGTGGGCCTCTCACTGTTGTGGCCTCTCCCGTTGCGGAGCACAGGCTCTGGACGCGCAGGCTCAGCGGCCAGGGCTCACGGGCCCAGCCGCTCCGCAGCATGTGGGATCCTCCCGGACCGGGGCACGAACCCGTGTCCCCTGCATTGGCAGGCAGACTCTCAACCACTGTGCCACCAGGGAAGCCCTGAAAACAATTTCTAATTCATAAATCCCTGGCAATAATGTTTTAGGTGTTGCTTGGTACCTGGTGGTCTGATTTTCAATTTAAGTCAGGAGTTCCTGATCATTTCAGGAGAAGCTGCTGCTTTCTATTACCTTCAAGTTTTGACTTCAAGGAAATGGGACAGAAATCAGGGTAGTCAGCTGATGCTTACACTGAGGATGGTGAATAGCTATGGGTGGGGGTGAAGGAACCTCGCCCTCTGAAATCTTGGCCGACCCTGGAGGTAGCAGAGAGATCATTGGTCCTCATCTGCAGGTTGGAGACTCTTGGCCTAAGTGAAGTTTGGAATGCCTACCACAGACTACAAACAGGTATTTGCCTAGTCTAGACTTTGAGGATGAAGGGTAATGGAGTAGCTATGGAAGTATCCCTTGCTCATCCTGTGGACAATGTTCCACTTGCACCCACCGTCCAGAAAAGCATTTCCTGCCATTGACAATTGTTACAGGATCCAGCAAGATGTATCCTTCTGCTTGCTTGTAGAGAGATTAAAGAAATAACTATGAGGCAAAAGAAAGGAAGACCCAGAGGCAAGGGACTTCTGGGTCACATCAACTAATTTCATTTATCAAATCAAAAGTGCATTCTTTTTTTTTTGCGGTACGTGGGCCTCTCACTGCTGTGGCCTCTCCCGTTGTGGAGCACAGGATCCAGACGCGCAGGCTCAGCGGCCATGGCTCACGGGCCCAGCCACTCCGCGGCATGTGGGATCTTCCCGGACCAGGGCACGAACCCATGTCTCCTGCATCGGCAGGCGGACTCTCAAGCACTGAGCCACCAGGGAAGCCCAAAAGTGTATTCTTTATGATGCGCTGCACCCTGTAGCAGGCACTGATGCTGTAGCAGTGAACAAGACAGTCAAGATCACTGCTCTCAAGGAGTTTACATTTTACTGGAGACACAGAAAATAAATAGGATGATTTCAGACAGGAAGAAGCTCTATGGAGGACAAACAGTGATGTCAGAAAGTGTGACTCGAGCGGTCAGGCTTCTCTGCAGAGGGACCTTTGACCGAGACCTACGTGATAAGGAACCAGTGGTGCAATGATCAAGGGGGCAAATACAGGCAGGCTGGATGGCAAGTATGGATGCACTCAGGAGAGCACGACCTTGGTACATTTGAGAAACAGAAAGACGGGTATGTCTGGAGCTCAGACAACCAGAGGGAAGCCTGATATGAGGGGGAACTAGGTAGGTCAAGCATGGCCAAAATATCTTGGGTTCTTACCATGGGAATGAGTCTGGATTTCTACTTTAAGTGCTAGGAAAAACCATTAAGGATGCTAAGCTGGTGAGTGGTATCCTTTGATTCAAGACCACCAGGTGAAGAATGGATCACAGGAGGGCAGGAGTGAAGTGGAAGCCAGTTAAGAGATGATGAGGTCGACCCGGGTGATAGCAGTGGAGGTGGAGCACGTGTGGATTTCAGAATACGCAGTGGCGGTAGAATGACTGAACACAATGTGCTGATGAATAATTGATCTCTAAACAACAGAACTGGCTGTGCAATTCGCATTTTTGTTTTTTTACATAATGGAATACTCTAGTTTTCTCAATGTATAAGTGATGCCAGGACAGTTTAAAATGCTGTATTACTTATTACCATGTTTTTTTCCCTTTACAGCTATTAACTTTTGGCAATTTATATCCAAATAGAACATAAGCAGTAGCCATCTGTATACTTATAGAGTAGAAAGAAGAGAAAGCAAGGTATTTTAAAAAAACGATTCCAAGTACCCTGTCCACCTTTCACCCTCCCCCAACACTGCTCCAGAATGCTGGGTGTGCAGTGTCTAAAGCTGAGCGGCCCAGCTCCTCCCATCGGCTGAGGCACAGCCGAGCCAATGTGGAGCAGTGAAGATGTGCATCTAAACTACAGGGCCCCATGTAAGCATCTCAGTGAAATGCATCCACTTCCTCAAAGTCACGTGGGGACTGCGACATCCACCATGCAGAGCCATTTACTATCTGGCCCTTGACAGCAAAAGTTTGCACACCCCTGTTCTAAATGGTCACCTGAGTCCAAGTATTCATAGTTCAACAGCAACTATGACATAGAATACCAGGGAAAGCAAAGATACACTTAAAAATCTTAATAATATGGATTTTATAAAACGTTTTACCATCTGGTATGTATGTAGAGAGAAGGAGGGTGACACTATATGCTCAGAGACGGTGTGTGTCTGTTGGACGACAGTGCCCCTCACCAGGAGCATCAGCCTTCTAGCCATGTGTGCAAAGGCCCAACCCCGCTTTCTTCCACCACCTTCTGCTGTTCATCTGACTTGGCCTCAAGCTTCTCTCTCAAGTTCTACTTTATCTGCTTCTTGAGTTCTTCACTCAGCTGAGTTGACCAGGGCTTTTAGATACGGCTTTTCCAGCATCACCCATCAAGGACTGGGAGTCTTTTCAACACAGCTACAGAAGCAGCTCACTGCTGTCCTGTGTGCTACCTATGTCTGTCTCTTTCTTAGGTACAAATTATACCTTTGCCTTTATCTAGATGCATACAATTCTGAAATCTCTCAATCAGTTCTGACTGTTATGGTTCTAACTGCTGCCATGGTTGAAAGGTTTACATATTATCTCCAGCATTTCAGGCTGGAAAAGAATAGTATTTGGGCAGAGTGCTACCAGACAAGCCACCCTTAGAACTCAAATGCCTTTTCTTCCCGAGGCTTATCTTTGCCGTGTCAAAACTGTCGATGGAATTGTAACTGGGCTCTGATCCACCCACTGATAGGGGTTCCACCTCCCCCGATGCAACTTTCCATTTTGCATCCTCAAACGGCATGTACTACAGTCATGGTACACAAGAAAAGGAATATTAACCAAATGGCTGCAGGCTCTTGTTGTTTTGTATAAGATTTGTCAGCACAACAGAGAGGAAAGCAGTGGCCATGGGTCAGAATTACTGTTTTAGGCTAGGCTATGCCACTACTAGCTTCAAGATTTTGGAGAAGCCATATATTCTCATCCTCACCTATGAAATAAATCAGGTAGTCAGATGTTCCCTAAGGTTCCTTCTTGGTTGATTGTACCATGAAACACAGTGGCTCAAATACATGCTCTATTGTTGCACTTTTCAGAGCTCAACACTTTGGTAATAAATGCTTACCTTTTCAAATATGGGTTAATGGTAGTTTCTTTCTTTCCAAGTGCCCAGTGTATGTATATATGGGGCGGGTTGGGGGGAGCTGGAACTCACATAGCATGAAGTCATTCTGGCTTGTCTCTCTTATTCTGACCCCTGACAATTCTTAACTAAGGATGTGCTTATTATGTTTCCCATGCATTATGTCCTTTCCTATCATTGGTGACATTATATTGGGTTGGCAGCTTCTTTTGGAGACACTCTTGATCCCCAAGCCAAGAAATACAGAGAGCCAAGAATTAGATCATTCTATCCCCAAATTGCTACAAACCTTCTCAGAGGCAGCTGAGCCATGTAATTTGATCAAGGTTAAGTACAATCCACCCTTCATCTGTAACCCAAGTCAAAATTCTTTGAACTTTCCATTTCAATCCCAGATTACTGCTTCCTGCCCACTCTTACAAACGTCCACCAGCGGCTCTCCAGTCAACTCTCATTTATCCACCTGTGGCTTATCCAAAGCACCTGGCTTTCTCCTCCTCCTGCCTCCAGCACAAAATTCCAGGCCAGCTCCTTTAACTCAGTGCCAAAGAAACACAAACTAAATCTAATATTAGCCTAATGAGAAAAGGCTATCTGCTGTCAAAGATTCACAGAATGCATCCCAAAGCCAAATGCAGGCAATTATTCACTGTTTTGGATGCTGGCGCTGCTTCTCCCTTATGTAATCCAGCAATAAAGATCTGCTGTGTTTCTATCCAAGAAAGGAAGAATACAGGCAGCGTTTTAACCTCTTCTTTCACCTAGTTGGCCAGATTCTCAGTATATCAGATTATATTTTCTTTTCAAACAAATAAATCATTTGTACATTTAATGTTAAAAGAGTGAAAAAAATCATGGTTTCAGGGTCATTATACTTAGATGTGAATTTCATCTTCCTCCAATTTTTAGCCAGAAACTAAGTTTTGGCAAGCCATTCAAATTCTTTGTTTTCTCAGCTGCAAAACAGAGATTTTATAAATAAAAAGGGGGCAGTGACACATATAAGAGGGACACACAAAAAGCCATCAAGACTCTTGATCATTACTCTGATTCACCACTTTACAGCCTCTGGAGAATTAGCATTGCTGGCAAGAAAAAATAAAGATTAAGCTCATGAAACCCTTCTTTCATAGGCATGAAAACACAGGGTAAGTTTCCTCATAAGCACCTAGAAAAGCAAGTCTAGAAGTGAAGAGTTTCTAGTTTCCCAATGCTGTATTTAGGCCACTTGTGAGGACACGTTCCAGAGTTCCAAGGTGAACAGCCAGGATACTGTTTGCTGATGGGCTGATCTTAGTCCATAGCCCAAGTTGCCATGGAAACTCAAATTCCAACCATCAGAGCATTTAGGGATATCACTTTCAAAACAGACTCCCCTTTCCACATTTTTCTCATGATTGAAGCACATGTCCCCCCAGGCCCAAGGACAAGGGTCAGATCACACAATTTCATCTTTTCATCTCACTCACTCCTATACCCAGAAAACTTCAATGGCTTCCACAAACCAGAGCAGCCTGTCCAACAGAACTTTCTGTGATGTTCTATGTCTGTGCTATCCAAGACAGTAATCCCTAGACACATGGAGAACTTTTAAATTTTGCTGGTGTGACCAAGGAAACAATTTTTCATTTTATTCATTTTTAATGGATTTAATAGCCACACATGGCTAGTGGCTACCATATTGGATGGTGCAGATAGAAAATAAATCTACGCTCCTAGCATTCAAATCCCATACGACTGGGCCCCAACCTACTGTTCCAACCTCATCTTCCGCAACACAAACCTGGACTCAAGGAGACTGTTGCTGAGAGCACCTGAGGATGTCTGTGGCCACACCATTGCTAAGGACGCCTTCCATTCTTACTACTGCATGTTTGAATGTTACCCATATTTCACAGCATAGGTGCATTTCTTCCTCTCCTGGAGTACCTACCCTCTGGCAGCCCCATGCCTACTGCTCTGGAAGGAAGGGTTCATTAACCTCAGGCCTGTCCGGGAAGGACCCCAGGGGCTCACAGCGCTGCTTCCTTGAAAACTGCTCTGTGGACCACACCTGGTCTACAGGACCAGTGAGATGGCCTTGGGCCCACATGACTAGAATGGTAAAAAGAATGGTGGGAAAAAGAGGCTGTGCCTTCTGTGAGTCAAGGAAGCTCATCCTCACCTTGGGTCTCATCTGCGGCAGTTGTAGGCGCCCCTGTGTGGGTGAAGGAACAGAAGCAGCTGTGTACCTTCATACCTTCTGGCCCCCTGGATGAGACGAAATGCTATACGTACTATCTCTTGCCGGGTATCCACCTGTAAAGCTAAGTCAACATAGTTTCTGCATTTTGAACTTATAACTGCAGCTGTGGTATGGCATGCATACTCTCTGGATTCCTAAGTCCTCACTGGCATTTAGCACTCCCAATGGTAAATAGCTTTTGCAAATCCACAATTCAATTGAATCTGTTTCTTTCTTTTTTTTTTTTTTTCCAACTAGACTCTATGCTACCTAATAATAAGGCTTAAAAGTGAGCTCGGGGGTCCAGCTCCCTGGCGGTCCAGCGGTTAAGACTCTGTGCTCCCACTGGTTGGGGAACTAAAATCCCTTATGCCATGCGGTGCAGCCAAAAAAAACAAAACAAAGTGAGCTTGGTTCTCTATTGATTTCTCTTTTGTCTATAAGAGCTGATGGCAAGGGCCTCCCTGGTGGCGCAGTGGTTGAGAGTCCGCCTGCCGATGCAGGGGATACGGGTTCGTGCCCCGGTCTGGGAGGATCCCATATGCCGCGGAGCGGCTGGGCCCGTGAGCCATGGCCGCTGGGCCTGTGCATCCGGAGCCTGTGCTCCGCAACGGGAGAGGCCACAACAGTGAGAGGCCCGCATACCACAAAAAGAAAAAAAAAAAAAAAAAAGAGCTGATGGCAACTCATAGCACCAATAACCTCTTTCTGGAATCAGGGCCCTAGTCTTGAGAGTAACTGGGGCCAAGGGTGCCAAATCACATTTAAGATAAAGAAACAAAAAGGATGATTTTTCCAAAGATATGTAGTGATAGAGGTATTTTTTAATTATGAAAGCAATGTAAATTTCAGGGTTAAGATGGTAGATTAAACTTGTGCTATACAATCTCTTCTCAGTCTCTAAAAACTTAAAGATACTAGAAAATATAGTTTTAAATTTATATAAGGCCAAAGAGACATCTCTAGGTGCCAGGAGCCCACAGCAATGAGGAGGACTGAAGCACAGTATGCCTGCTGGAGATCTGGAACAGGGATTGGTTTCAAAGCCCAACTTGGCCAGACCAAAAGTGGCAGAACCTACAGGCGTGTGATAGCATGCTAGAACCAGGTTCCTGTGTGAAGTCTGCAGATGGGAGAGCACATCTGGGGGGACTTGATTCGTGTAGTGCGTCAGCAAAGAGAACATCAAATTGAAACGTAGTTAAACACCTGGTCAAAGCTATTACATCCCAAAAAGTTCAGGAAGAGACAAACACAAAAGCACCTCATCAGTGCTTGCTTCAGCAGCACAAAGACTACAAAAAGCACCTCATCAAATGGCCTCCACAACCCAAGGCATTCATAGTCCCCAAGATAACTCCCCCTTGGCAAAGAACCAGCAAGCATTAGGAGCCACGGGAGGAAAGACAGCACCCTCAAAGGCAGAATACAGACTCAACAAACAGGAAAAGTCATGGATGAGCTGTTTAAGTTAATGGGACAATCTGAAAAGGGCTTTAAAATAAATATGCTTGAAAGGGTACATATCTTAAAAAAAAAAAAAAAAAAACTCAAGTGCAGAAAAAGAAAGTTTTCCCCATAATCACAGCTCCAGATGTAAACTGCTGCTCAAACTGTGGAATGAACTCTTTCAGACTCGGTGATGCCTTTTTACAGAGAAAAGATATTTTTACGAAAATGAGAACATTTTTCTGCGTGCAGTAACTTGCCCTTCTCCCTCCTCTCCCCACTCTAAAATAGCAGCATATTCATTTTCCCACATAAACACTGCTACAGACGAATGTCTGTGTCTCCCTAAAATTCACATGCTGAAACCTAACCCCCAATGTGATAGTATTAGAAGGAGGGGCCTTTGGGAGGTGCTTAGGTGATGAGGGTGGAGCCCTCATGAATGGGATTAGTGCCCTTGTAAAAGAGACTCCAGAGAGATTCCTGGTCCCTTTCCACCATGTGAGGACACAGTGTGATGACGACTGTCTATGAACCAGGAAGCAGGCTCTCATCAGATACTCAATCTGGTGGCACCTTGATCCTGAGCTTCCCAGCCTTCATAACTGTGAGAAATAAATTTCTGTGGTTTATAAGTCACCTAGTTTAAGGTATTGTTATAGCAGCCTGAATAGACTAAGGTAAGTACACATAGGTCTCCCTCACCCTTATAAAGGGAGAACTCTATTCCATTCCACGAACACACAGTTTCTTGAGCCAATGTCCTATGAAAGGACATTGTTTTCATATTATAAACATTGCTAGAGTGACCATTCTCCTGCAGCCATCTTTGCACATCTGGATGATTATTTCCTTAGGACAAGTTCCTAGAGAAGGAATTACTGGCTCAAAACTTATACACATGTAAAATGTTGATAACTCTATCAGACTGTCCTCCAGAAAATCTGTACCAACTTACATTACTGAGTGGCTTTAAGTGCGTGCATTTCTAGCCAGAGGTTTTTCAGGGTAAGTTTAGAGTAGGTCAAGTTACCAGGGATTCAATTCTTTACCCAAGGAAAAAGGATGACTCACAACTCCAATAACCCTCTAAGTGCACCAGGAGGGCACATTTCAGTGTGTCTGTACATGCACAGAACATGTTCACATTGTCTGTGGCTCAGAATCTCCAGGGTATGTGACACTGCAGGTCTGCAGTAATCAAGCTCTTTTTATTTTGTCCCCCCAGCAACCACCATTGTCATCAAGTCCTGCATGAAAAAATAAATACTTTGTAACAACAGCTCCTCCTCTGTTCACTCCTAAACATGTCAATGTGAAGACATTCAGAATCCCCTCTCAACCCTGTTTGGGGGTTTCATTGTAGGTGATCTGGACAAACTCAGATGAGTGTGGTTTCCAGCAGTAGGCTATTCCTGAGGAAAGGTTCATTATGGACAACTACATTCTCAGTGAAGTAGGTTTTCAGCAAAGCAAACGTAAAATGATCTAGAGGCAAAGGCAGGTGCTACTGACATGAAAATTCAGGGTTTACTACAATTGCACACATTCCAAATAATTCAGAAGTTATCCAACCCTATCAGGTTTGAATCAAACTTCTTACATCACCAATCTGTTGTGCAAATAAAAGAGAATCTGGACATGTTGAAAGGTGAATTAAATCAGGCAGATGTCAATAACTTGTTTTCTTTTTCCCCACTCTAATTTTAAATATTTTAAGCATATCTTTGAAAAGATCCTACTCAGACAAACCATTTATCTTCCTAGTTAAAGAAGACCCTTAAGACATTTTTTTCTCACTCTTTCAAGATGGCACCACTGGCTGATCGGATTTAGATGTCATAATAGGGCTCACTTATTCCCAACTCCTCTTACAGACCAAACCTCAATAATCAACCAGTTTCCTATAAGGTGCAATTTCTCTCAGCTACCATATCGAGTGCAAAATATCTGCAATATCTTCCTTGCTAATCATTCTCCACTCCCTACAACACAGACACACAGACACTCATTATGTCATCAGTTTTTAATTATCCACACTAAAGAAGGGAAGGAGCCATGGTAATTATTCAAAACTATAGATAAAGAAGAAAAATTCACATCTGATTTTGGAAGGCATTTTTTGGGGGGAGTGGTGGTTATTGTATGACAGTCAAGTGACCTTTCTACTTAAGGTTTTTCTTGGATGATTGCAACGTTTGCTTTCCAAAGCATGCACATATTCATCCACTCAACAAACATTTGAAAGGAAATTTCTTTGAAGGAAATGCGCAAGGGAGAAATCAAATAACCACACGAAGATTAGTCCTCTCAATTTCCAAGGGGCAAACTAATATACACCTCCAACAAGAGCATCTTCACTGATTGCAGACAAAAACCCATACAGTGCCAGTTCCATTGCAGAAAACCTTTGAAAGACGCTGCTCTTACTAAAGAATCATCCATCCTCCCAGTTTACCAAGGTGTGTTTTATACCAACATCTAGGCTAAAAGACTAAAAGAACAAAGTATCCTGCAACAAAATAAAACAATTTTACCTTTCATTAATTAGGGTCTTGTTTACTATTGTCTACCTCATAGAATTGTTACAGGGAGACAATAAGCCAGTATATCAAGAGTCCTTCAAACAGTACCTGGCATATATGTATATATTTAATAAAATATTACTTGTTATTGTGATTGTCAGCAAAAAGCCCCCTCATACTCATGCAGCCAACTGGGCCTTTTACAAAACACTTCCACATACATAATATTATTTCATCTGTTCAACCTAATGGAGGATGGAGTTTTTCTGATACCCATTCTATAGGTGAAAAATCTGAGGCTTGAAAAGTCACAGGACTTGTCCAATATCATAAAATGACAAATCTGAGCCTGGCAAACAAATCTTTCAGCTTTAATTCCAAGGCACTCTTCCCTGTAGCTCATTCTATACCATCCTCAGAGCCTCATGCGATGAAACTGACCACAAATGTGTTTCAATTTCACTCTAAAGGGTATGTGGTCAATATTTTCATTTCTCATTACCTGCAATCAATGAGCACTGTTTCTTTAACTGAAGATACAATGCTAATTAATGAAAGCACCATCAGTTCTTATCTGGGGCTGGACCACAAAATGGCAAAGCTGCAGCTTCAGAATCTCCTTAACTTACTGGATTATTACCTACCTTAGCTGTCTCGGCTTCTGCCTGCAGTCGCTTGGGGGTTCCTTTTTGGTCAAGCACCTTCTGGAAATTTTTGTTTTTAATAGAGTGAGAATCAACACCTTCACCTTCAATTTGCAGTTTAATACCTTCAGCATGGGCAGGGTGATCAATACCCCGTGGATTCAAACCGCAGTGGAGAGCTAGGAAAGAGGAAAAAATCTGAACTCAGAAAACAGATCCTATAAAGGAGGTGTCCATGAAAGACAATATTTCATCTGGCCTATGTGGGAAGATACAAGGAATCGCCAAGTTGAGAGGTGGGGGTCATAATTATGGGAAACGATTTGGTGAAGAGGGAGCATCGTATGGTGGGAAATCCTGAGCTCTGAAGTCAGAAAGACTAGAGTACAAATCCAGGAACCATCAGTTCCAAGTTGTTTGACCTTGGGCAAGCAACTAACCCCCAAATTACAGATGACAATACCAAATCAGGCAACTTGGGTACTGCCTTCCACACATGCAATCATTTCAACCCCTGCAGTTTAGTGTGTATCTCTGCTTCCGTCTGGAAAACTGCTCAGCCCCTCCCATTTCTGAATCTTCTCTATTCTTCAAGCATCCACTCAAGTCCACCCTCTTGCAGTCATTCAACAAATATTTACTGAGCACTTACTGTGTGTCGCTCCTGGACCAGGCCCTGCAAGCATGGATTTATATACGACAGATGTTAGCTTCAAAGAACTCACAATGAAATAGAAGAGGCAGACAAGAAACAAAAGAACCAGTGGTTTTAAAACAGTTACTACTCCTCCATGAAAGAAGGAAAGGTCAGAGTGGAGGGTTTAAGGGAGCTCAGCCTAGTAGCTTCCTATTTTCACCTTATCTCTCCACATCCTTTAACGCAGATACCCTCACAAATAAAATCTAAAGCTCATACTGAGTATATTTATTCATTCCACATAGGAGTTCCTCCTGTGTACCCATGACTATCAGAGAAATAGCAGGGAGTGTTATAGGAAACATACATTCCCCCTGGATGACATCCATGACCCAACGGGTGTGTGTGAGTGAATGTGCACACACTTATGTACATATAGCTGGTATGTGTGTTTTGAGGTCTCTGGTGGAGAATTCTCTCATCTCCTTGTGACCCTCAAGCCTTCAAATGTAGCTAAACTTCCATCCTTATCCACTTCCCCTTGGTCTCAGAGGATTTAAGGTCAGAACCTCCAATCCCCTCCCATCTCCCTCGAGACTCCACTTCATCAATAATCTCCTTTTACCAAGGATCTTCAGTCTCCCCCTTTCTCAGCATTCTTCCCCGTTACAGGACGTCTGTGATTCTAAAATTCTTCCCTTTACTTAGCACCCCAGGGTTTCCTTTTCTCTTGATCAGGCTTGTGAAAGAATATTTTACACCTGAGAGATGAGGGAAGCCTTCCCAGAAGTAGTCGGTCAGGTGTTCTTTTCCCCACTCTCCACTTCTCCCTTAACAGGTCCCATCCATTCCCAGCACTTCTGATGCAATCAACCTGACCATGACTCTCAAATTTTAAATCCAGCCCAGAGAGACCTCTCTCATGAGCCTCAGATGTAAGACTGTGACTCAACATCCCAAGGTCAGTGTATCACAGATCTCACACTTAACATGTTCACACTGAACCTTGGTTTTTCTACCAAAAAATATTCACTTTCTCCTGTCTTCAGTTACACAGAAACTGAAGAGTCCTCCTTGACACACTCTCTCCATAAGTCACCACATCCCTCATATCTATCACCAGAGCCAGTAAGCACTACACTCAAAATGCTGCTCCAATCCACCTACTTCACTCCACACCTCCATTGCCATCACCCTGGTCCAAGCTACTCATCTCTGTCCCCCAGAATGTGACCAGCCCAACTGCTCTTCCTCGCTGGACCCCCGCAATCCCATTTAAAAATGTATAGGTTAGTTCAAGAGACTTCTGCTACAAAACAGAAACAGACTCACAGACTTAGAGAACGAACTTATGGCTACCTGGAGGGGAGGGATAGTTAGGGAGTTTGGGATTGAAATATATACACTGCTTTATTTAAAATAAATAGCCAACAAGGACCTACTGTACAAAAAGTGGATGGGGGACAAGAGAATGATATAGATGAGATGAGATTGGCCATGCATTGATAATTCTTGAAGCTAATTGGTGGATTCATGGGGATTTATTATACTACTCCTTCCACTTTTGTCTGTTGAAATTTTCCTTAATAAAAAAGTAAAAAAAACACAACTTTCTAATGGCTTCATTTTACACCCAGATCATTCAAAAATCTTTAACATGGCCAACAAGGCCGTTCATAATCTGTCCCCTCTGGACTTTGTATATAATGTTTCTTTGCCTGAACTGTTCTTCCCCATTCTTCACCTAACCCCTACTTATGCTTTAAGTATCAACTCTTCAGATTTGAATCATGTGCCTGGAATGGCAAGTAGTCAACATTGTACGAATGATCTTTAAAAACTTATTGTACAAAGATCCATATGCATGTGACCCTAGTTAAACTATTTTATATCAAAATTATCTGAATTTCCCTTCTAGCCTTTAAGCTTCCTGAAACAAGGACCAGTCTATTTCATGGTGCCTCGTAGGCACTCAGCATGTATTAGTTCATGCCTCTTCCCTCGATTTGTGGTGCGTCTCAAATAATCTTCATGAAAAACTCTGAGACATAATTATATTCATTTCACAGACAAGGGAAATGAGGCTCAAAGGGTTATAGTCATAAAAAGTCATACAGATGTCTACTGAAGGTCACAAAGATCATGTATCATTTAGGTTGCAGAGGATTTCAAGTTTCAGATGAACAAACCCAAAATAGATTAAGCAGTAAGGAAAATCATTATCTTTCAGGAGAGGAAGCCCAGTAGTGGGAAAAGTTCTGAGTTAGCTGATTTCCAAGTTCAACGGCGCCATCAAGGACTCTTTTTCATCTTTCTATTTTGCTATCCATGACATCACCTTTATCCTAAGCCTGGGTCCCCACATGGCACTAGGGCTACAAGCTTCTGGTTCTCATCTAGCAATAGAGACAGCTTGATTGACCAGTTTTCTTCCCCAAATCCTCCTCCAAACTTGGATCTTTTCTCATTGGCCCAAAGTGAATCACACACATCCGTTAGTGAACTAAAACTCTGGCAGTAGAGATAGGATTACCCTTAAACCAGCTGACCGTCACCTAAAGTCAAGTCCCCAAAGAGACAGGATTACCCTTAAACCAGATGACCTTCACCTAAGGTCAAGTCCCCAAACCACATCGCTGTTACTCAACAAGGCAGGGGTGGAATAGATGCTGGAGAACCAACTGCAATGCCCAATTCAGGCAGTAGTAGAAAAAGAACAAAACCTATGAGAGCATGAGGCTAATTACTGTTAATATCAATCAGCTTCCCCACCTCCAAAGATCAGTCTACTTACAATGAATCTTCAATTAAACATATTAAAATTGTGATTATTAAAAAGAGGTGAGCCTGTGTCGGGAGGTGGCGGATGGGCATGGGACAGATTTAGAGATGAGTACGGAAAAGAAAAAAGTGTGTATCTTTGATCTTACTCCAGCATGATTCCCAGCTGCTTCCTGCCTTGAAATTCATGGCCTAGGAATATCACTGAGCTGCTGATAGCTTCCGGCACCTCCTGTTCTCCTCTGCCATCACTTCCCCACCCATGAGACTCTCGTACTTCCCTCACTTGTGCTCATGTTGGTCCCTCCTCCTAGAAAGAAGTTCTACTCCACCTCAACCTTACTTCCTTCTTTGGGAAGTGAACTCCCACTCAGCCCACGTGTCTTTTCAGACTTCTTCAGAAAGCCTTCTAGGAGCTTCTGACATCCTGGTGCTTCATCCCCTCACTCTCTGAGGATGTCTGTCTAATTGACCTGTCTGCTTCACCGACCACAACTCCCAGCTCCATCTCCACTGCCCAGTCCAGCATTGGTCACATAACAGGCACTGGAGAAACATCTGTTCGGCTGCTGAACGAACCACCAATCTTCTGTCTTTACACAACTATGCCTTACATCAAAAGGTATCTTTTCTCTGCTAGTAAATACTAGGTGTACAAAATGTAAGATCTCTGTAGACATGAGATGGGTTATGGCATTTGGACTTTCTACGCACGTCACGTTCTTCCCACATATATTTTAATCCTCCACAGCTGTTCCCTCCTCGCCTGCAAATCCTGCAGTTGATTTAGGTTTTTGTGTTTGGGTTTATTTGTTTAAAACCATTTCTGACAGGCTGTGTTTTGTTTTCCCGGAAATTTCACGTCCCTAATGTTTACAAATCAAGTGACTTTTAAATGGCCTCTTACACGCCGTGACCTCCATCTCTCTGTTCATCATGTAAAAGGTGCCCCCATTTGCTTTCTCTTTTCTATCCTCATCTCTACCCCTTCTTGTTTTCACTGAAGTTATTTATCCAATTTAATGGGCTCAGTCAGCTTTGAGATCTTCTTGTTTCCCTGATCTTCCCAACCAGTCTTGTGCCCTATGGATTTCTAGTTATTGAACTGACACTGCAGGCTGCCTTGTGGTCTTTACCTGAAGGGCTGCCACTGTCGCTTTAATGTTAAAGTTGCTGATGGTGAGCTCTTAAAATGAGGAGTTAAAGACCAGATTTTACAAATGTTGCTCTTTTAAAAACTTAGAGAAAATTCCTCATGCAAATACACATGTTTTAGCATTGTTTTGAGATGCCAATTAGAAGGCACCATCTTTTTTACATGTGAGAAAACCCACTCCCTCAGAAACTGAAAACCCTTGCACACTGTTGGTGGGAATGTAACATGGGACAGCTTCTGTGGAAAACTGCATGGCGAATTCCTCAAAAAAAAAAAAAAAGAATTAAAATAGAATTACCATTTGATACAGCAATTCAACCAAAGAATTGAACTAGGGACTCGAACAGATATTTGTATATCCATGTTTATAGCAGCATTATTCACAATAGCCAAAAGGTGGAAAGAACCCAGATGCCCACTGATGGATAAACGGATAAATAAAATGCCGTATGTATGTACTACGGAATATTATTCAGTATTAAAAAGGAATGAAATTCTGATACACGCTACAATAGGGATGAACCTTGAAGACATTATGTGAAGTGAAATAAGCCAGTCACAGGACAAGTATTGTATGATTCTACTTATGAGAGGTACTTAGAACAGTCAGATTCATAGAGACAACGTGGAACAGTGGTTACCAGGGGCTAGAGGAGAGGAGAATGGGGACTTATTGCTTAGTATGGAGTTTCAGTTTGGGTTGATGAAAAAGTTCTGGAGATGGAGAGTGGTGACGGTTGCACAACAATATAAATATATTTAATGCCACTGAATCACACACTCAAGAATGGTTCCAGTGATCAATTTTGTTATATTCTACAATAAACTTTTAAAACAAAAAACCAAAAATGGACTCCCTCTCATTTCACCTCCCTATTGCCTCTGTTAAGTGGAAAGTTCCAAAAGTATTTTTAGTCTTCTTTCTATCATCTTATTGTGATTTTCAGGGATAACACGTTTTTTGCTTTCTTTTTTTAAAAAAATATAATAGATAATAATAGCTAAATAGTATCAGATTACTTTAAAATGTTCTTGGAAAGGGCATGTTCTCCAAAACGGGCCCCAGCCTGACTGGCAGAAGACATGCTTCACTTGCTGGAAGCGAGCCTGGGCCTTCCTGGCCCTGACCTCTGAGGGGTCCCATTCCAATGGGACTTAGGTCACAGTAACAGACTATGCCTAAGTGCCAGGCTTCATTTCATCTCAAGATGATTCAAGAAGAGCTGAGGGATGTACTGGCATCACAACATTCATTTGTAAGAACAAGTGGATTGTACTTGCCAAGAAGTCATGCAGCTTCCCAGTCCTTTCAGTCCCCACCCACGCCACACTCTCCCCGTAGTGAGACAAGGGACAGAGCCTCATTCAAATTGAATGGTCCTTTATTCCCAGCATCACTGTGAACAGAGATGCTGTGCAAACACCCCCAGTGGTGCTGCTCTGGCTCCTGCCCCTACATTTCTACCAACACATAGACGCTGCTTGCAGCTGCTGAGATGTCTTGTGCTTCTCTGCTTTGCCAGAATTGATCTTTTTCCATAATATACTCTTCCCTTCCCTTATTTGCATGGATGACCCTTCAGGAAATAAGAAATGCTCCTTCTTCTTTCCCCTGTGAAGCTTTAACTGATTTTGTATGCGTTATAGCCTCCGAAGCAATGTTGACAATGTCTCTTTTTCTTATTAAATCTGGTGTGTGTGTGTATACACCATGCATTGCAAGTATTTATTAACACATCTGCCTACCCTATAACTAGGAGCCCCATGAGACAAGGGACTTATTAAGCTTTACAAGCCCAGTGCCTAGCCAAATGACTAACATACAGTTATGCTGAATCATTGTTCACAGAATGAGCAGAGGTATGATGAAAAGATACTGATTTAATCCTACTGACTGCCATTCCCTTCTTATGAGTAGCTTAGATCTTTATTTTTCAAAAGAGCAAGTAAGAGTTGCTTCCAACCTAATTGGATAATTCAAAGATATGGTAAATCACAGAACCACAGAGCTGTCCCGGAACTGCTGTTTCACTTGACTGCCTTCTGCAGAACAGAAACAGTGTTAGTCATCTATGTACCTGCAAAGACTAAGTTGCACGTATTTGGCACCTCATATATGTTGCTAAATGAATACATGACCTTATGATGCAAATATACTCCAATCCCCATCATTAGCTTTTAGAATTGAGATAGATTGTTTATCATTTCATGTATATTTCTTGCTTCTAGCTAGAGAAAAAGTTCCTGGAGGACATGGCCCTTGCTTCGTACATCTCTCATATGTAATATTCACATAGCAGACACTCTCCAAATATCTGTTTAAGTAAGGGAAGTGCCTTATTCGTTATATTCTGGATTCAAATCTGGCAGAACTCTACTCTCTAGAAGTAATCCGGGCATCACAAAAGGCCTCCCGCCCTTTGCAGGAGACACTTCTGGTGACTAAACTTTCCCAATGCTCTCCTCCTTGCCACCTCCCCCAGCATGTCTACAAAGTCAAAACTCAATCCTCCAGCCTCCCTTGCAGCTACAAGCGGCTGCTGACAGGTTCCTGCCAATGGGACCTAAACAGATGGATAAAAAGACAGTCCTGGAACCGACAAAAGAGAACAGATGTTGATACCGCCCTTCCTTCCCTCTCTCTGCCTTGAATGCTGATGTGTTACCTAGAGCTGCTACAGACCTTCTGTGACAATAGGGCTCCAAACATGAGTGAGAGCCAAGAGGCTAACAGCCACACTGGCTCTGCCATCATTGGGCTACTCTATGTTCGTAATTGCCTCCCTCTGGACTTGGGGCTCTGGGAGAGAAATAATCCTAGTTGTTAAGCCACTTTGAATCAGGTGTTCTCTAACATTCAGATGAACCGTTCCAAACTAACATATGATTCCATTTTAACCAGTTACATATGATTGCTTAGCTCTTCCTCATGGAGAAAAATAAGAAAACTGAAATCCTAGCAAAATATTACAGTCTGGGTTTCATAACTCCCATTATGACTTAGAAAGCTTACCTAAGTATAATAATACCTTAGCAAGGAAGATGTACATTAAGAATACATGTTGTGGGCTTCCCTGGTGGCACAGTGGTTGAGAGTCTGCCTGCCAATGCAGGGGACACGGGTTCGAGCCCTGGTCTGGGAAGATCCCACATGCTGCGCAGCAACTAGGCCCGTGTGCCACAACTACTGAGCCTGCACGTCTGGAGCTTGTGCTCCGCAACAAGAGAGGCCGTGACAGTGAGAGGCCTGCGCACCGCAATGAAGAGTGGCCCCCACTCGCCGAAACTAGAGAAAGCCCACACACAGAAACAAAGACCCAACACAGCCATAAATAAATAAATAAATAAATAAATTTAAAAAAAAGATGATAAGAATACATGTTGTTATCAAGAAAATTATCATCAGAGGTAGACTCAGTCCAGGTCTTCTACTGTGAAGACCTGAGGGCAAAAGTCTTAATTCACCTGGGGGCCTTTGGTGCCCAGAATACTCACAAAAACTTTTGCGTGAACGAATAAGGACGTGTTCATGAGTGTCAGGTCACTAATGTTTTAACATGAAAATAAAGCAATGTACCAGAAACGTCTCAGGAACATAAGCTTGGATTAAGCTAGTGGACAGGAAGCACAGCGTCTGTTTGGGTAAAGGAACCGGTCCAGTGGACATCTTCTATGGCAGGGGTGAGCAAATTTCAGCCCAGGGCCAAATCCAGCCTACCACCCATTTACATATGACTTGTGAGCCAAGAATAATTTTTACATTTTTAAAGGGTTGGGAAAAAACCTAAAGGAATATTTTGTGACCTAAAAATATATGAAATTCAAGTGTCAGTGTCCATAAATAAAGTTTTATTGGAACACAACCATGTTATTTATATATTGTCTATGACCACTCTTTTGCTACAATGGTGGAGGTGAGTAGTGGTGACAGAGACCACGTGGTCTGCAGAGACTAAAATATTTGCTAGCTGGCCCTTTACAGAAGTAAGTCTGCTGAGTGAGCCCTGTCCTAGGGTAGAGTGGAACCCTGTGGTCCAAGAACCCCAGCCCCCTTCACTTTATCATCAAAGAAGAACTCACGGATCTTTGAGGAACTCGCCTCTGACTTATTCTGCACTCTCCCACTCCCAGGCAATTTAAATAAGCTAAATTATGTTTGATTTTATCATTTGGGTCAGGCTATGAGGAGACAGAATATGACTTCCAAACCTCTCCTTGGTCAGCTAAATGTGGTTCTGCAAATATATGTCGAAGCTTAACATCTGTAAATACAGGTTTAAGTCTTTTCCTCACCATCAAAAAGAACATGGTGGCGGGGGGGTGGGGTGGTGTTGGGATGAACTGGGAGATTGGGACTGACATATATACACTAATATGTATAAAATGGATAACTAATAAGAACCTGTATAAAAAATAAACAAAATAAAATTCAAAAAAAGTACTTGGCATACAGTAGACCAAAAAAATAAAAAAAGACAGCTATTATTTATTCCAATGCCATCTTTTTTAAAATAAATTTATTTATTTACTTATTTTTTTTAAAAAACAAAAGAACATGGTAAAACGCAAACTTCCAAACAGGTAACTCAGAGGCATTAAAAGAGGACATGCCCATTCCCAGCCAGTCTGGAAGGGACCAGTAATAGACACATCCCTTATTCTAACATGAGGAGGAAGACACTCTGCTGATGAGGAGAGAGGGAGGGAAAAAATACGGAACGTGAACAGTTGGACGACCAACGCACACTCTACTGTCCTCACGATTCGGCCCGACGGCAGCCTTGACAGCTACCGTGTGGTCGCCAGAGCCAGGCCTGGATGACTCCATCTCAGCCAGGTGTTCAGACCATGTGTGGCTGTGTTGGGACACTGCCTGCTCCGAGCCACCTGAAGCACACTCACTCCAGCTCATGTGTCTACAGAGATGATGTCCTCTTTGTAAAATACTTTAAGGGACCCTTCAAGTATTCCCGGAGACTACTTAAGGGTAACAACCACAGCAGATATTCACCCTTCCTACCCATGATACCTGGACTAGACAATCTAAACACAGAAGACATTTAGATAATGCTTAACTTACACACTTCACCATCAGTAGAGTAGGGGAAGGCTCTGGACAACCTCTAAGGCACACAGACATTAACTCTTCTCTTTCGTGAAGAGAATACAAAGGCAGATATACTCAGAAGTTCTATGAAGCTTTAGAGGATTCAGGTATCAGACTGATAAAGAAATAGGTGGTCTACAATGGTGACTAAAACACTTGTATCCATGATACTATAAGAAACAGATTTCATATTATGAACCAGTGCCCAAACACATCTCTATCTATATATATGAACTGAACCAAGTTTTCATAAAACACATGATCTACTCTGATTTTCTTCCTCATGAAAGGCTGAGTGAGTAGCCCAGACTCCCACCCTCCCCAGGCTATAATAAGGTACTCCAAAACCCACAATGGGGAGGCATCATAGAAGGCCAGGTAGAGAGCCCTTTCATCTGTCAGCAGGTAAGGAGGCCACCTCCCCACCCGTGCAATATCATTTGAGATACGGGGAGGCTAGACCTCCAGCCTCATCACAGCAGGCAGCCCCTCCTTCCTGGGCTGATGTTGAGGAAGGCTGGTGGGAGTCAGGACTTTCACCACCCCCCAGTGATAAATAACTAACAGGCCCCATCTCCCAGGTATCAACTTCAGAGTGGGGAATGTGGATTTCAAACTCCACTTGGCCAGAGTGGCATTAAAGAAAGCCAGCTAGGGCTTTCCTGGTGGTGCAGTGGTTAAGAATCCACCTGCCAATGCAGGGGACACGGGTTCGAGCCCTGGTCCGGGAAGATCCCACATGCTGTGGAGCAACTAAGCCCGCGTGCCACAACTACTGAGCCTGCGCTATAGAGCCTGCGAGCCACAACTACTGAGCCCATGAGCCTAGAGCCCGTGCTCCGCAACAAGAGAAGCCACCACAAGAAGCCCATGCACCGCAATGAAGAGCAGCCCCTGCTCGCCGCAACTAGAGAAAGCCTGCACGCAGCAACGAAGACACAACGCAGCCAAAAATAAATAAATAAAAAATAAATTTGTTTAAAAAAAAAGAAAGCCGGCTAAAACAGAAGGTTTAATTAAGATTCAGCATCCCATAACATAAAATGAAAATGTCCAAGTTTTGATTAAGCAAACAAAAAAATCACTCATAACCAAGAACCAGGAGGTTCTCATACTGAATGAGAAAAGACAAATCAATAGATGCCAACACCAAGATAACAGACCTCAGAATTATTTGACAAAGATTTTAAAGCAGGCCACGTAAAAAATGCTTCAATGAGCAATTAATACACACACACACACACACACACACACACAACAGAAAGCTTCAGCCAAGAAAGTCTCAAAGAAATAAAAGACAAAGAGAAATGGAAATGTTAAAAGTAAAAAATATCCAAAATAAAAAGCTCAGTGGACTGGTTCAAGAGCCGAATGGAGGAGACGAAGGAAGATTTCACTGGAAAGGGTAGAGGGAGCTTCCTTGGCAATGCAGGTGTTCTACATCTTGCTTTGGTTACACAACACTATACAAGTATCAAAACTCTAAACTGAACACTTAAGATATTTGCTTTCTCTTGGATATAAAATAATCTTAAAAATGTAACAAAATACAAACACTGGATATACTTTAAGAATTTACAAGTGTTTTTGAACTCTGTGCTTTTAGCCCTATCCCTCTGCCCTACCCAACACACAGCTACACATTGATTCAAGCTCAAGCTCTATACTTACTTGTTATATATATATAGAAGTAGGACAAGTTATATTACCTCTTTTTCATAAAATGGAATACTCATATTACCTTATGACTCGCCACACATTGTTCTTGTATTGACAATACAAAATTAAAGTGAGATCACACATACGGGACACCTGACACCTACCACATGCTCGATGAGCATCCATGCTCCATGTAACATCCTGCCCTCCTCCATCACAAGGGGGGAATATTAGGCACTAACAATTTCAACAATTGTTAAATAGGCAAAATGGTAGTCATGTAACTTTAAAAGAACATAACACAGACTTGAAAAGTAGGAGTCCTAAGTGAAAAGGGAAAACTAAAGTGAAATTAAAAAAAAAAATAGTGAAGAAAAGCCGGAAGGAAAAAAGGACAGTTGTCCAAATATATAAACAACCTTGGTGAGAGTTGAGAAATGAGGGTAGAAATAAAGATAAAAGCAAAGAGCTGCACCTTGTAACATACCCTCTATGGGTGAGCTGACGGCATTCTCTGTCAAACGAAACTAATGGAAAAAAAAGTGTCTCTAATTGTTTAGAAGGTCTTTACATAGTACAGTCTGGTATCTTGGGAAGAGAGGAGGAAGTAGCAGAGAATTGACACATGGAGGACAGTGCATCCTCTGTCACTAAGGTATGAATTAGTAGAAAGAGGGAACTGGAAATGAGAAGGAGAAAAAGACTTAAGAGGTACGAAGGCACTCGTTTAAGGCCACCATGAAAATGGCAAAGGGGAAACGGAAACAAGAACGTTTTCACACCACGTACAATGCTGTTCCCACCACACCATGCTACTCTGGGCAATAAGGGGTTTTTCTCTCTCTACATCTTAATTATTCTTTAGCCAGTAAAATCATGGGCTTTGGAGTCCAATAAATCTGGTTCTGCCACTGACTAGCTGTGTGGTCTTGGGCAACTTACTCAGCTTTAAGGTGGGGTTATCTTACCTGTAAAATTGGGATAATCATAACTTTTTAACAACGCTTTAGAAAAATTCGATGAAAATGTATTTAAAGTGCTTAGTTAATGCCTGGCACCTTACTAAGTGCCCCACAAGTGGTGACCACTGCAATAAGTATTACTTCCTTCACTCTTGTTAATATCTTCATCATATTGGTTTCTTCAAAAGCAAATACCGTGACCCTTGGATTACACATCTGCATGCACGAGCATGCACAACTCCACTAAAAAGAAAGGGGTAACGGGTCAGTGTGGTTAGGAAAGGAAGAGGATAAAAGGTCAGAAAGGCTTCAGAGAAGAAAAAGCAGCTTTAAAATTCTCTTGCAAGGGTCATCCTGGCAACTAAGGAAAGAAAGAATATTTCAGGCAGAAACATGGGTTTTCTGTCAAATCAGGGAAACATGAAAAAGGTGTGATAGGTTCCAGTCTGACTTGATGAATGTGGGTGTTCTCCTTCCCCGGTGGGGTGGAGCGAGATCATCTTAACAGGCAATTTGTTTGCCCATATTCTCTACTCATAGCAACGCTCAGACGAAAGGAACATTCGAGTTTTAACAAGCCTCATCCCTCACTTCACCTGATCTTCACAAATGTATTATATGCTATGTGTGTGTATATGTATGGACTTGTGTATGAATATATATACACATAAGTCAAAGATTATATTATCTAAAAGATCAAAGAAGAGCTATAACAATGGAGGAAATGGACAGAATGCAGTTTAAGGATTGAGAATTGGCATTTTAAAAACCTGTAGTGATCTGAGGACTAGAAGTAGCTCAAAAGTCAATAGAGCCTTTAACAGGCATACAACTTGCCAGAGAATAATTTTAAAAAATTTTCATTTTCAAGGATCTCAAATTTACTCAGAAAATGGATAAGACGCCATCCAAATCGGTATCACAAATCGCAGCTCAATACTCCTTGGTCAATCCTTTGAAGGCACACTGTCCAATATGGGAGCCAACAGTTGCATGTGGCTCTTTTAGTTTAATTCTATTTAAGGACAGCTTGAAATTTAGTTTCTCAGTCACACCTGCCACATTTCTATTGCTCAACAACTACGTGTGGCTCTGGCTACCATATCGGACAGTGCAGATCATTGAACATGTCCATCATTACAGAAAGTTCTATTGGATAGCACAAATTTGAAAAAAAAAAAATCAGTGTCTTTCTTCCTAATGTCAAAATCAATTTGTTTTGTTCTGTAAATGTTACTCGATAAAGAACTGAGAAAACAAGAATTTGAAAACCATTTCTGGCTTTTCTATATTTGTGTTAGTCATTTAAATCACCATATCTACATTTTAGGAATAAGAAAAAGATTAAATATAATGCCATAATTAGGAATATTTTAGGGCTTCCCTGGTGGCGCAGTGGTTGAGAGTCCGCCTGCCGATGCAGGGGACACGGGTTCATGCCCCGGTCCGGGAAGATCCCACATGCCGCGGAGCGGCTGGGCCCGTGAGCCATGGCCGCTGAGCCTGCGCGTCCGGAGCCTGTGCTCCGCAACGGGAGAGGCCACAGCAGTGAGAGGCCCGCGTACCGCAAAAAAAAAAAAAAAATAGGGCAAACTGCAGGAAAATAGGGCTGGGGTAGAGCTCTTAAAACCAATGCAGAGGGCCTCCCTGGTGGTGCAGTGGTTGAGAGTCCGCCTGCCGATGCAGGGGACACGGGTTCGTGCCCCGGTCCGGGAGGATCCCATATGCCGCGGAGCGGCTGGGCCCGTGAGCCATGGCCGCGGAGCCTGCGTGTCCGGAGCCTGTGCTCCGCAACGGGAGAGGCCACAACAGTGAGAGGCCCGTGTACTGCAAAAAAAAAAAAAAAAAAAAAAAAAGAACATAGGACTATTTGAAAACCTTTGCACTTTGAGAACGAAGATCCCTGTAAGCTGTCTATTGCTCTGACCTTCATACACATTTCAGATAGGCCTGCGTAGACGGATGTTCTTCTTTGGTTATTTCAGACAACTGTCAGGTCTTTGAATAACCTATCCCCCAACTAGTTGCCTCTGTTGCTACAAGACAGGTTTTTTTTTCCTTTTTTAATAAGCTTTTAGAGACCCAAGATTATCTGAGAAAGACAAAGATAAATTAGGAATCAAAGATAAATCAGCTCCGGCAAAGCTCACAGTCTACTCAAACAGTGGCTCCCAAATGTCTACCCAGAGGAGAGAGAGAGAGATGAGATGAAAATTTCATTGGTCCTCAATGAAATGAAAACAGCCTCTTGTGAGGTTTCCACTGGACACATGTTTTCAGCATAAAGGCACGTCCTTATTTTCATATTGTCTTGCCTGCATTTCCTGGTGTTGACTCCTTATCTTCTATGAAATTAGATGAGAGATGGTAAGTACCACAGCATCCGTGCACCTAAGTTTTAATGTCTGTGCACGTAAGTTTTAACGTCGGCAAAAAAGTTATAGAAACTGAGTGTCCCCATTTTAAAAAACTACTTGTCTATGAAAGCTAGAGGATTGGATATTTCTATGATAATGACCAAAAATAAGCAGGCCAATAGTTATCTGCAGATGATATGAGGATAGGACAGGGTGGGAATAAACGTCGCTGAAAAAGTAATGATGAGAGGCTTCAAAAATGAGAAGGGGGGCTTCCCTGGTGGCACAGTGGTTGAGAGTCCGCCTGCCGATCCAGGGGACACGGGTTCGTGCTCTGGTCCAGGAAGATCCCACATGCCGCGGAGCGGCTGGGCCCGTGAGCCATGGCCGCTGAGCCTGCGCGTCTGGAGCCTGTGCTCCGCAACGGGAGAGGCCACAGCAGTGAGAGGCCCGCGTACTGCAAAAAAAAAAAAATGATGAGGGAAATGATTACCTCCAACCTGCAAAAAAAAAAAAAATCAGGCAAGATTTCATAGGCACTTGGTATTTCAGACAGGGTTTGAAGAAGAGGTGAGGTTTGCACTCATAAATCAGGGGAAGGTGTCCAAGCAGAAGGGCCAATTTAAAAGGAAGTACAGGGACTTCCCTGGTGGCGCAGTGGTTAAGAATCTGCCTTCCAATGCAGGGGACACGGGCTTGAGCCCTGGTCAGGGAAGATCCCACATGCCGTGGAGCAACTGAGGTCCTGCGAGCCACAACTCCTGAGCCCTCCTGCTGCAACTGCTGAAGCCCGTGCGCCTAGAGCCCGTGCTCCGCAACAAGAGAAGCCACCGCAGTGAGAAGCCCCAAGCACCGTAAAGAAGAGTAGCCCCTGCTTGCCACAACGAGAGAAAGCCCACATGCGGCAACGAAGACCCGGCACAGCCAAAAATAAATAAATAAATAAATTTATCAAAAAAAAAAAAAGTACAGATTAGGGAATTTTGGAGCATTTACAAGCAGGAACAAGTTTTTTAAAATCTAAAGTACATGAACAGAAATCTTGAAGATGAGACAGGATAATCTGAGAGCAGATTATAATGAGTTTGAGGTCTTGGGTATTAGGGCAAGAGGTCTAATATTTTTTCACTAATCAGGTGGAAAGTCAAGGTTTTGAGCAGGGAGAAATTTAGCTAATGTTGTGTTTCAGTAACATGGATGACTATGAGATTATTTGCGTGTTGATATGCGAGCGACCTTTGAGATACAGTTTAAGTCTCATTAAAACCCTCTCCCCTATTCCAACACATACCTGTATTGCTTCATCTGAACTTCCAAAGCTTTCTTTCGTTACCCAGGGCACTGTGCTACCACTTGTTTAAGTTACTACGCAAAAGTTAGGCATCAAATAGATCATGTTCTTGTTAATTATCAACATCATTACCTGTGTCCCTTTCAATACTGGGCTCATCATAAGGGCTAAATAATGCCTGCTGGTACAAGTCAACACATACCCCATAGCCCTTATGTCCCCACCTGTGAGTCCTAGAGCTGAACGCTGTTGGGTGTGCATGCTGTGGACATGTTAGTCACATACATGCACACTGCCCTAGGAGACAATGAAAACAAAACCACAAGAGAACGGCAGAGAGTGTGACTGCGTGTTTGAGAAGGGATTTATATTCCTACTTAGCTTTTCAAATCAGACTATGCTTCTAAAATATTTTAGCAGTGTCTTCATTGGTATAGATCTTCTTGGCTGGTATACAAATGAAAACAACGCTGAAGAATACACTCTGAAAGATTAGCAATTCATTTTATGGTGTTGTAAATTATTTCTAAAGATGCTTCTAGTCAGTTCTCAACATGACGGCCATTAAAACATTGTAAACACCAACTGTTACCATCTAAATCTCTCCTTAAGATTAGAGAGAAGCGGGCTGGATCAAATACATAAGGCTCAGATCAAAGAAAGTTATCAATCCAACCATTTGCCTCCTTGGAGGCTGCTACCAAAAGCCATGAGAAAGATGGCAGCACTCTAATTTCATGTTTTCCAGTTTCAGCTGAATCCTCAAGCTGCCCTGTCTTCTGTCTTCTCCACACTCCTCCCAGAAGTCTATTAACATGCTCAAGTCTTGCCCTGTATAATAATCCTCCCCCAACTCTGTCATTCACATATTAACAAACTTCTCCCTTTTTTCCCTTTCCCGACAGTAAGACTGTTAAAAGTACACTACTGTTTATAGTTTAGGCAGACCTATACGGGCACTGTTATAAGCACTTAACCTGCTAGGGTGGATCAGATTACCGTCTGATAAACATTCACTCCCCTACCCTTGGAGCAGAATATGTCTCTAAACAATGACTTTCGTCTTGACCACGTAAGTTAATTTGGCCAATGGATGTGAGTATAGGAGACGTGAGCAACAGAATTCAACATACTTATGAAGTTTTCTTTGCCCTCATATGCGCTTGTTATAAGCAGAGAAAAAGCATGCCTAGAGGCCACTGCCCTTTCAATCTTGACCCTAGAATGAGACATACAGAGCAGAACTGGCCCCAACAGCCTAGTCAGCCTCTCTTGGCAGAGAGGTAGAGAGAACCAGACCCACAGGAGTCTGACAGCCACAACAGGATCCTTCTCTTTATCCTAAGGCCAATGGGGGGCTTTTAAAGGATGCAGCTCCTAGGGAAAGTCATCTCCATCCCATCCAGATGCTGTTTGGGGTCCCTTTAAATCCTTCAGCATGCAGCATACTGTTATAGAAGCATGCAGTGCAACACAATAATTGTTTATGCATTTACCACACCACCAATGCCAACTTATCCCCCTACAATGGTAACTCTAATTCAGGCTAAAGACAATAGTGACTAAGCTCTGGTAATGTCAGTGAGAGCTTAGAGGAACAGATATTTGCAATGAGGGGTCTCACCCCTTTGAACACATGACCTGAATATTTCTGAGACAGGATAAGAAAAACATCCAATGCTAGGGGAGCAATCCACAATAGCCATGCCAATCTCAGAGCAGATCCTGACTGCTTGCTGTGCAGGCAGCAGAACTGAATCTGGGAAGCAGCTGGTGCTAGAGGAGGTGGCTCTGCCAGCTGCTACTAAAATAGACCAGAGAGTAGCAGGCATTTCATCAGCCATCAACCCTCTGCCCCCATGTGCTTGGCTGACTCCTTGTTATTGAAGCCTCCACTGAAGCATCATCTCCTCAGTGAAGACATTCCTGACCACAAAATCTAAATAGCTTCCGAGGCAAACAAGACCTCATCATTCTGTTCTCATTCTCGACACACAGCACTTGGTGCTCTCTGATACTGAATGGTGTATGTGTTTACTGTCTGACTCCATCAACGAATAATTGTAAGTCGTGAGAAGAAGGAGCCTTGCCTATGTCATTGTTATAACCCTACCACAGGGCCTGGTACATGGGCAGCACTTGGTAAGTAACTGTTAAATGAATAAATGAATGAATGAGAATGGGATGTCCTCTTTTAGACACATCCTTCCCTTTGGTATTTGTTTTCCTCTGCAAGGCTGCTGCAAATGTTCCTGTTTAACAGTCATCTTCGAAGTCCACAAACATATGCAAGGTTTAATGTGTATTGTGTCTCTGCATTTTTCTGAGTAAAGAAACCCTAGCTTTCATTAGACAATCAAAGGATCCATATCTGCTATGGGACTAAACTCTCCCCTCACAACCACCAAAATAAATATGTTGATATCTTAACAACCCCTGACTATATTTGGAGACAGGACCTTGAAAGAGGTAATTAGGTTAAATGAGACCATAAGGGTGGGCCTCAATCCAACATACCTGGCATCCTTATAAAAAGAGGAAAAGACTGGAGGGATGTGTATGTACACAAAAAAAGGCAATCTGCAAGCCCAGGAGAAAGGTCTCAAGAGAAGCCAAACCTGCCAACATCTTGATCTTGGGCTTCTAGCCTTCAGAACTGTGAGAAATTTCTGTTTAAGATATCCGGTCTGTGGCATTTTGTGATGACAGCCCTAGGACTCTAATATAATATCCCTGTAAAGTTGAGAACACCAATAAGAAGCTCCTATTTATTTGAGCAACTAAGTAGGCTATATTCCTTACATATATTGCCTCATTTCTTCATCCCCCAAATCCTGCTGAATGAATAGAATTGCTCCCATTCCACAGACCAGTAAATAAAGTCGGACCTAAACCCAGTCAATAGTTCATCTTAGCTACACACTAGAATCACCTGGGGAATGTGTAAAATCACTCTTACCTGGCCAACTAGGAGAGATCCCAAGTTAATTGGTCCTCAAAGAGCCCAGGCATCTGGTACTTCTAATGATTAACCAGAATTAAGGACCACTGAGTAAGGCAATCACAAGCCCCCAAACTTTGTGATACTCTGGTTATGGGCCTCCCCAGGTTCTAACGGCAGCTACTACTGCTGGACGGTCAAAGGGCTCCCGCTCGTGGTATGCTCTGTGAATCTTGGTTATTTGCCTCAGTCCACCTCCATTCGCCCCATTTCTACAACAGCCCACTATTTGCCTGGGGATAATGCCCTCCCCCTCTTCCTACTCCTTATGGTTCAGGTGGGATTTCGCCAATTCCTGAGCATAAGCACAGGCACTGGCCCTAAACCCATCAGCACTTTCCATATCCCTGACCACATGACCTATGCTGTCCAGTCAGAGAGACCTCTGCACTTGTGTGGGAAAAGATGGGTCCCCAGGAGGCTATGAGGCAGGAAATGCTATGGCAGTCCTGACCTCTCAAGATGAAAGCCTGCCTGTGAAAAGGGCTAACACAGCAGCAGAGGAGCCAACAGAAAGAAATGGAGTTCAGGTGACACAACTAGAGACCTAGCCTTGGGAAAGGTTTCATCTATATAGATCTACACCCAGGCTTCTTAGTTGGGTGAGCCAACATACAGCCTCTTCGTACTCAAGACTGGTTGAGTTGAGTTGGGTTTTCCGAGATTGCAATTCATATCGTGCGTGTCATGTGAAACACACACCTAGCCTCAGGACTAGAAGGGTCTTCAGATATCAGTGGAGTGATTTTCTAACTTTGTGTGTTGGGTAAGGAATTTGGATTTTATCCTGAGTTCAGCAGGATGCTCCTCAAGGGTTTTAAGCCAGCAAACTGGTGTTTCAAGATTTTTCTAAAAAAAATTATACCGTTTCTGTATGCAACACATTTGGGAGGCTCAAAACTGGAGTCAAAAAAATTAGATGACAGGCTCTTGGGCTCTCCTGGTGAGAAGAGATGAAGACCTAACGTAGGACAAACGTAGTGAAAATGAGAGGAGAAGGGTTTGTAAATCATTTAGATCAGGGGTTGACTAGCTTTTTCTATCAGGGGCCAGATAGTAAATATTTGCAGCTTTGCGAACCAGTGTTGCAACTGCCCAACACGGCCACTGCAGTACAAAAGCAGCAATAAATACATAAACTAATGAGCATAACTCTGTCCTAATAAAATTTTATTTAAGGCAATGGATGGTCATTTGCCAAACCCTGACTTAGACAGTAAAAAGGGTCAAACTCAGTAATTGACTGGATGTGAGGAAGGAGGGAAAGGAAGAGTCAAGGCATTGCAGCTACTGGGTTTGAGGATCTTTATGTTCTTAGTGTTTGGCCCCAGAATCATAAATTCATTGAGTCGTTGAATGTCAGAGGGTAGAAACTCATTAAAATTATATAGTTTAACCACCTCATTTTATTGGTTATGATATTGAGGGCAGGTGCCTCTGATGTAGCAGCTAGTTAGCAGTGCAGGCAGGACCAGAATTTCTAACTGGTTTCAGCCATGCCTCTATTGTACTGCACTCCTCTCTTCTGTGCTTCTAGATAAAAAATTTCCCTCTCTGCCTTGAGACCACCATGTTATATGTAATAGAAATTATCATCTATTTAATAAGTAATACTAGACATCTATGATATGTCCCAGGTCCACTGAGAGACTGTCTCCCATCTAGAAACCTTAAAATCTTATCTTTGTTATACACATTTTCCCCAAGCCATTTTTGTGCTTCTGATTTTTTTTAGATCTGATATTTTTTTTAAGTGGTTGTTAAAAATACGTCATACTTCTCTGCTCTAAGGATTATTCACTTTCTAATCTGAACAATGTTTTATGTTAAAAGCATATAAAGAATTTATTCAAGCCAAGAACTAAAGCACTGCTTATTCAGCCTCACGACAGGAAAAGAATAAATCACAGACATGCATTATCAGAATATAACCACAGTTGACTCCAATTGAAGAACAAAAAATCCTACTAAAAGCCAAGTAAAATGTCTTATGCCTGCTATGCAAAACCAAAAACCATACAAAGAAAAAGGCTAGAAGAAAATATGCCAAATACTAACAGTGGCTGTCTTTTGAAGTTGGGTCCATGGATAATTTTTTCTTTCTACTTTCCAAAGGGTATACATAGTAAGTGTCTAATTATAATTACTTTAAAAGGTTAATTTGAAAGGTAGGGAAATGTTGCTATGTTGCATTTTTTTAAATTCTTGAATTTCTAATAGTATCTTGCTCTAGGACAGTAACAGAATATAGTAAATTATGCGAAAAATTTTAAAAACCTTTAGGCTTGCAACAAACTATACTTTTAGGTCTAAAGAGCTGATAAAGCTTTATAACTGGATAAATTATTTTTTTCTTCACGCCTATTGAATGATTCTTCTTTAAGTATTTCCAGACACCATATTCTCCTATTCTCCTATTTTCCTATACAGTTCCTTTTTTTCTCATCTCCTGACAAACCCGACATGGTTGGCCAACTGAGTCTGATTTCAAGTTTTTCTGAACAATTATCTTTAAACACAATTGCTGGCTTCCCTGGTGGCACAGTGGTTAAGAATCCGCCTGCCAGTGCAGGGGACACGGGTTCGAGCCCTGGTCCGGGAAGATCCCACATGCCGTGGAGCAACTAAGCCCGTGCGCCACAGCTACTGAGTCCACGCGCCTCGAGCCCGTGAGCCACAACTACTGAAGCCCACGTGCCTAGAGCCCATGCTCTGCCACAAGAGAAGCCACCACAGTGAGAAGCCCGTGCACTGCAATGAAGAGTAGCCCCCGCTCGCCGCAACTAGAGAAAGCCCACGCGCAGCAACGAAGACCCAATGCAGCCAAACATAAATAAATAAATAAATTTTAAAAAATATTAAAAAAATAAACACAATTGCCTCATTCTCATCAGGAGCGAGGTTTTGCTCCCTTCTTGCTTCTTTCAGGGACTCCTGATCCTACTGGTGGCTCCCTGAGACCGGGAACCCAGATGTCAAAACGAAGGACAAAGGCATTATCAGGGAGCAAGTGGCCATGCCAACAGGTGAGTCCTTTTGGTTCAACAGTTGGCTCTTCATAAAGGCCAGCTCAGCATCATCCAGCTCTCCTCAATTTCCACCCCAGTGATGAAGAACTGGTGGGAAGATGCAGAGAGAAAGAGCGGAGAAAAAGCTAGTCAGGATAGAAAGAGGCAGCTGTGGGTGACCTGTGGGGACATCTCTCCACTCTAAGTTCAAAAAGGCCCAGTCAGCAGAAAGGAGCAGATGGGAAAGTCTCTAGGAAGCAGTCAGCAGAATGTGTGCTTAAATCAAGTTTCAAAATGCCGCCATCTGAACACACAAGTATCAGCAAGGTCCTAAGAGGAGCAGCTCTGTTAACCCAGCCAGCACTTTTCCACTTGCCCTTTTTCAGGCCAATTTATGGTTGGTGCCACTTCAACACCAACTCCTGATCTCAAATATAAAATATACTCTTGCCCCAAGAAGTTCCGTAAACAGGAAACCCTCTCTTTTGGGGTTGAATCTATGTTGGTTTGCGTGACTGCCTTGGTCAAATCTGAGGACTACACATGCACTACAACACTAGGATGGAAGTTAGGACATATAGGCTTTTTCCTACATCCTATCATACATTGTTCTAAAAGCCTGATGTGCTGAGCGAAATATGAATTCATCCCACAGTTGTTTTCTGAGCACCTACTTTGTACCACGTATTTTTCCAGGTGCTCAAATACATCCATGAAAAAACAAAGATGACAACTGTAGTGGAGGGAAATTTCTGGTTAAAAGAATCCTCTTCAGAGATGGAAATTACTAGAAAATCTGCATTTAGATTGCTAACTTTCTTAAAAATAATAAAATATAACCAGACATTGAATCTTATCTGGAAGTTAATGAGTAACAAGGCATATACCCAGCAATCATATATTGGAGTTTGAATATTGAGTCTTCTGAGTAATTAACCAGCCCCCCAAAAAAAAAAAAGACCTAAAAATCCTGACATAAAACGACCCACTCCCATGTCCTAAAAAATATCCAGCCAGTTCTTCTTATAATGAAAACCATGAATGACAGGCCTAATTTATACACAGAGAACTTTCTAATTTTTTTTTTAACGTGGGCTATGTGGGCAGAGAGCCAAATATCTACAAACATCTGACAACATTCAACTAAAAGACCAGAATGAATAGAAAGAAAAGCATCCTGGAAGAAATACAGAGAGTGAAGTAAACCTCAATTGAAAAAAATAAAAATGTTAGCACTAATATCTTTTCATATTTTATTGAGGATATTACATCCACAAAATAAGATTAGGATGCTGTAAAAACTTCAGGAAGCCAAAAACATCTCTGGAAAAGTTAAAAATGATAGTAGAAATTGTAAATGCCACGGAAATTTGAAAGATAAAATTAATCTACCAGAAAACAGAACAAAAAGAACAGAGATGAGAAATAGAAAATATAGACTTCAAAAATAAGAACCAGTCCAGGAACTTCATCATCTCAAAAATAGCAGCCAGAGAAATAAAGAACAGAATGAATTGAATAAAAGGAAACCCAATAAATAATTCAAAAAAATTCTCAGAAACGAATGACATGAGTTTCCACTTTGAAAAAGCACTAAATACACAATGCAATGGAAAAATATAGACTCACACCAAAGTGCATTCTCATGAAATTTCTCAACACTAGGGATAAAAAGATTAAATAATTTCAAGAAAAAAATGTGTATTTCATACCAATGATCAAGAATCAGAAGGCTTCAGATCTCTCAAAACCAAAACTGGAAACTAGAAGATATTAGAGCCTTCAAAATTGTGAGGAAAGACAATCTCCAACTTACTTTTAAAAGTCTAATCAAGTTATCAGTTAAGTACAAGGGTAGAATCAACACTTTTTCAGATACGCAAGTTCTCAAAAGTATGCTTCCCATGTACCTTTTCTCAGGAGGTAACTGGAGGATGTGCTCCAACAAAACCAAGGTGAAAACAAAGTAGGAGATAGATCTAGGATCCTAGAAGAGGGAATATAACACAAAGACACCAGGAAAGGCAACCCAAGAACAGTGGGGAAAGGAAATCCAAACATGACAGCTCTAAAGTAAGTCTAGAGAACAACTAGACTTATTTAAAACAAGTCAGAATTCTTTGGGGAAATTCTCTTCAATGAGAAGAGACTGACAATACCTAATATACGAATGTATTGGGAGGAGATTTAACAGACAAATTTTTGTTTGGAATTAGCGATAAGTTTATAGGACACTAAGCAAAAACAACACATTTTAAGCAATTTTTTAAAAAAGATCATGACATTTTAAAATTATGTTCACAAAGCTAATAATAATAAAATCTAGATTTTAAGTTTATAAAGTGCTTATATCACACTTTCTTGCACATAGTAAGTACTCAAAGAATTTAGACACTATGATGATGATTTTAACAATACATACATACACAGGCTTCATTCTCAGCTTCTTTTATTAAGTGGCCTCAGACAAATTACTTACCAAATGCCTGTTTCCTCGTACACAAAATGAGAATAAGTACATTGTAGTAGGCATTAGAGAAAATGGTTATAAGCCACACCCTTGGTATAAAGTAAACATTTAATAAATGGTAGAGAACATTTATCTGTCTATACCTGTATATAAAATATCTGGGTACGTTTCATCATCTGAAAATGTAATCCTAACATAAATATTTAATACTTAGAACACAGATACATAGTAGTGAACATAAGAACTGCAATGATTCTGAATCAAAGATTACTTAATCAAAGATTTTAGAACACTGAGAATAAAAATGGCTGGCAGAAAAAGGAACGAAGCTGTGCTATTTGCAGAGACATGGATGGACCCAGAGACTGTCATACAGAGTGAAATAAGTCAGAAAGAGAAAAACAAATATCATATAATATTGCTTATATGTGGAATCTAGAAAAATGATACAGATGAACTTATTTGCAAAGCAGAAATAGAGACACAGATTTAGAGGAAAAGAATGTATGGATACCAAGGGGGGGTAGGATGAATTGGGAGATTGGGATTGACATATATACACTACTATGTATAAAACAGATAACTGATGAGAACCTGCTGTATAGCACAGGGAACTCTACTCAATGCTCTGTGGTGACCTAAATGGGAAGGAAATCCAACAAAGAGGGGATATATGCATACGTGTAGCTGATTCACTTTGCTGTACAGCAGAAACACAACATTGTAAAGCAACTATACTCCAGTAAAAATAAAAAAAGATTAAAGAGTAAGAAATAGAGCTTTAAGTATATTACCTAAAGTTATAAAAGTTAACCAATAAAAGGAAAAAAAAAGAATAAAAATGGCTGAACTGCTTCCACTGTATAACAAGAAGAAAACATCAATGAAACATGAGGGAATAACTAGACAGACTAACATTAGGGAATAACTAGATAGATCAAAATAAAACCCCGGAAGAAAAGGATGGGTAGAAAACTTTGTTAAAGAAACATACTGAAATTTACAAGTATAAAATGCCTTGGCAATAACCAAATAAAAGTAGTGCACATGAATCAATAAACTGTAATAAACGTTGATGGGCATAACTAAAGAAAATTTTACAAGTGTGAGTTCTACAATTAACTTGGATCCTGTCCTCATCTTGCACAGACCTCTCATGCCACCTAATACAGATTCACCTTTCATTATAAAAGGTAAGTGTTTTCTATGGCTTTGACCTTGACAATGACCATCAACAAGTTACAGGAACAGAGCTGATAGAATGTGATGGTACCTTGTGAAACATGGGCAGAGTTATGTATTTGTTGCCCTCTCAAGGGCTCCCTTCATTGCCCTCATTAGTGCTGTATCTAAAGAAAGTGAGATTGATCACTGTGCTTACATTTTTTAAGAAGGAGGAGGGAGAATAAAATGCATTAATATTTTATCAAGAATTAAACAGCTATTAAGATTTCCTACAATGACTTACGTTAAACCAGATATAACCAGTAACCTACATAAAGCCCAAGAGGAAATATGAACTCTCCCAGGGTGTATCTACTGGGTGTATCAGGGTGGCCTACTTGTTTAATGGCAACAGAATGGGCACTGAAGTCATCTGAACTTGGGTTTGAATTCTTGCTCCATCACTTACCAGCTGCTGATTTGGAGGAAATTATTTAATCTCTTTGGGCCTTAATTTTGGCATGCAGGAAATGAATATTAACCACCATCTAATAGGATTATTGGGAACAGGCACGGTATTCAAAACCACCAGTATGGGGGCTTCCCTGGTGGTGCAGTGGTTGACAATCTGCCTGCCAATGCAGGGGACACGGGTTCGAGCCCTGGTCCGGGAAGATCCCACATGCCGCGGAGCAACTAGGCCGGTGAGCCACAACTACTGAGTCTGTGCGTCTGGAGCCTGTGCTCCGCAACAAGAGAGGCCGCGGTAGTGAGAGGCCCATGCACCACGATGAAGAGTGGTCTCCGCTTGCCACAACTAGGGGAAGCCCTCACACAGAAATGAAGACCCAATACAGCAAAAATAAATACATTAATTAATAAACTCCTACCCCCAACATCTTAAAAAAAAAACAAACACCAGTATGGCCTGAACCCCCATCCATCAGAAGAGTCCTTCGCTATCAACCACCAGTACAGCTGCACCAGGGTACGCTGGCTAAAGAGCAACCCCAACTGCTGGTATCAGCAAGTGCCTAATAAATGCTGGCTACTGTTACTCGTAGTTTCTTATTTCTGTGCTTACGATTTTTTTCTTTCTATGGTAAATAGGAAGAATTTTCATACCTGAAAAAAGTGTTTTTAAATATTACTTTAATGTAACTATTTAGAAGATATGGTTACAGAGAATCAACAAAATACTGGGAGAGAAAAAGAGGAACTTACCACTTGAGCCAGAGATTAGGTGCCTCCAGAGAACTACATGACCTCAGGCCCCATTCTGGCTGCCTTCATCCATAATTGAAGAAAAATTCTGGATCCCTCTTAGACCACCCCACTTCAAATTAGGCACTGCGCCATGCCTTCCAAATCATGGCAGCAATGACAGAAGCCATAGTGAAAAAGACTTGAGACACCAAGCTCTAAATCTAAGCTCTGCCGCTAATGAGTTGTGACCCTGGGTAAGGGAGACTTCACATCCTTATTTATGAAATGGGAACAAGAGTGCCTGTTCCAGCTGCCAACAGGTCAGCTGTGGCTCAAATGAGAAGCTGTACTTTGGAAGGCACAGGGTGCTGTGTCAAGCCAGGGCAGTATGATTACGATGATGATGGCCTTGGGGTGAGCCCCAGCAAACGCACGGGTGCCAAAGCTATCAGATATTGAGTTTCAATTAAGAAACCCTGGCCAGGCAAAGCAGTCAGAGGGAGGCAGGAGCTTCATGGGGTTGTAGAGAGGCACTTAGCAAGCAATAGAATGAACATCAGCAAGGGAAAATCACTCTTCCTTACCATTAGAATCAGGGACAATGGCCTCAGCACCCTGGAAACCTAAATCTTATGGCCTTTAAAAGCAGAAAGGGGGCAGGAGACAGAAGGAAATGGAGACGACGTTCCCGTCTTGGCAAAACTGTGAAATTGGCCAAATTTATTTTCAGCATCTTTTCACCTTTCCTTTCTGACATCACTCCTACTTGCTGTTATTTTCCTGAAACCCTATACCCTGGCTGTAGGATCAGAGTGCCCTTGTGGTACCTGCTGGCTGGCCTATGCACCCAACCCCTGCTCCACCCCCGCCCCAAGGCCTAAACTCTCCAGAAAAGGACTCATGTTCCGAAAATTATACCCTCCCAACATTTGAGAATTAGGAGTCCTCTGATTCCATCCTTGTCCTACCTGGAGTTAGTTATTACAAAATAAACTCACATACAAGAAATTGTCAGTGACCCACATGTTCTTATAGATCATCCTTTAAAAATTTTTATCAATATAACTGACATAACAGTATATTAGTAGGCGATTGTTTAATAGTCTCACTTTTAAAGAAAATTCTGAAGATGATAATGTCTTCATCCAGTATTCCCCAAAGTGTCCTAACTAGGAAATTGGATGAACATCTTTTGTTTTTAATCAAATTCCAGCTTTACCAAGTACTAGCTGAATGAGTTAACATTTCTGTGCCCGTTTTGTTATTTGTAAATAGGGATGATAATGGTACCTACCTCACGGGATTCATGTGAAGTTTAATGAGTTAATATATAAGTAGTTATACTATGTGATAGGCACTGTTCTAGGTATTAATTTTTTAATAGTCATGTTTTTATTTTAAAGTTACAACACTCCTATCTGTATCACCCACCCTTTCCAGAAAGAACAACTTCTCCAAGAGATAATACATCTAAACTCCGGATGGCCCTCGCTCTAACAGTTATCTCTTTTATCCTCTGTAACTTCAAAATCTCCCTCTCTACTGGGTTAATGTACACACAGTCTAGAAACACTCTCAAATATTTCATAGCTTAAAAAATAAAGGCTTTCTTTGAACTGCTTCTCATCTAGGTTAGACCCCCATCTTCCTTCTTCCAGTTTCTCACCATATGTACAACTCCTTTGACCTTGATCTCTCCTTGCCACAACTATTTCTCCCTTCTTTCTCCTTCCATATATTTTCTTTCCATTTCTATACATTTGCATCAAGAGTTGCTTTCTTGGGCTTCCCTGGTGGCACAGTGGTTGAGAGTCCGCCTGCCAATGCAGGGGATGTGGGTTCGTGCCCCGGTCCGGGAAGATCCCACATGCCGCGGGGCGGCTGGGCCCGTGAGCCATGGCCACTGAGCCTCGCGTCCGGAGCCTGGGCTCCGCAACGGGAGAGGCCACAACAGTGAGAGGCCCGTGTACCGCAAAAAAAAAAGAGTTGCTTCCTTGACACCCTTGAAGTATTATGATGTGGATTTGCCTTCCCATTTCATCCGAATGCCAACCCCCTGGGCACTTGCCAGCACACGTCTTGCTGGCTGTCCTAGTGCATCAGGTGATGCTGAGACGCTCCACTCTGAAATGGTGCCCCTACCTCCACTGGCTGCTTCTTCCCATCTCCTTCAGCCTCTTCTTCCTCATCCCATCCCTTAACACTGCAGGTGCCTGGTGGTCATGCTCTTCTCACAGGAGATCTCCCTCTCTCGCCCACCTATTCTCTTGCCTTAGATATGTACACAGAAGGATGTGAGAAGCACAACATGTGAACATGTGGAGGAAAGGCCTTCGAGGTAGGAAGACCAGCATAAACCACATGGGAGTGATTCCAGGTGCCCTGTGAGTCAGGAGACAGCTGATCGCTGGGCCCCTTAAATATTAGGGAAGTTTCCTAAGGGAAAAGGGGTGGGAGATCAGCCTGGAGCAGGAAGGCTATGACACTCTGGGAAGGTCCCTGACTGCTTTAGAGTTTGAGCTAGATTTTATTGGCAGTGGAGCACCCCTGAAGAGTTGGGAGCAGTTACGTGGCTGCTGCACCCTATAACTACACGATCTCAAATCCTATGTTTTCTCCCCTATGAAATATTTCTCACATCTGGTCTTCTGTTCCTTTGTTTTCCGTTACCTTATTATCACTTCAGCTTCCTTGTTTTTTCAGTTTCCCCAGGCTATGATCAAACTTTCCACAGCAGTTAAATGTTTAAAAAAAAAAACCTATAAGAACTTCTCATGGGGAGTTCAGGGCAGTGGGAGGGCCATTGCTGTGGGCATGGTGGCTCCCCTGATTGACAGCAGGGCCCTCTACACTGCCCACCCTGCCCATGTCCATACCATTTTTACTTTTTCGAAACCCGAGCCTTGAATATGAAGCAACTGTAAGCCCCATGAGGGGAAGGTTCGTGGCCTTACATTCTTTTATATCACTCGGTGGATCCCGTTTACAGAGCTGAGCTTATCACAAGTGCACGATGAATATTTGTTATTCAAGTAAAATAGAAATGCACACTAATTTGTGTGGGGCACATAAGTGAACGTGGAAAGTCTCATGGGAAAACAACAGCCACAGCAAAACCCCAAAGACCTCGGGCTCCTTACACAGAGAGAGGGAAGCTAAAGTGTAGAGAGCCAAGATCAAGATAAATGCCTTCTCAGAGATTTGATCTAAAAACCTGGAATAGTTTTCCCTATTGTAGAGCCCAAATAAGCAATGTTTTGTTTATTACGCTGTTTTTTCCCCCCTTCAGTTACTAATGTTCCTGATAGACAGCTACTAAGCCAGAACCAAACTACCAAATTAAAACAAAACCAGAAAGCAACACAGGATGGTGAAAAAGCATGGACTCTAGAATATGGCAAAGTTGGCAACAAAGCCCTGTCCTGCCAGGAATTAGCTGTGCAGCCTTGGAAAAATTATCAATACTTATCTTCTCTGGACCTAAAGTCTCTCAGCTATTGGCTGGGAAAGCCACCTATCCCACTGCATTATGAAAACTAATGTTTGGAGAATGGCCATCAAGAAGCTGGCTCAGAGTAGTCAGAAGTAACTAACAAAAAGATATTAGTTCTCTTGTTTACTCAACAAATAGTTGTGCGCTATGTGCCAGACATAGTTGTAGGCACTAGAGGTTTATCAGAATTTAAAAGTCAAATGGATGTTCTCATGGAGATCATCATGCTCATCCTTAGTCCCTGGAGAAAAGAATAAAAGCCCCTGTCCTCTTTGCCATGAAAAATACACATAATGTCCATATATATATTGTGCATATAGTTTAAGGAGGTCAAGGATCCCATGAGACCTTCAGTCCCCTCTTGTGATCTTAGATTAAGAATCCTGTCTGCATACCAGCATCTCCAAATATGCTTATTAAGAATGACTCAGGGGCTTCCCTGGTGGCGCAGTGGTTGAGAGTCCGCCTGCCGATGCAGAGGACACGGGTTCGTGCCCCGATCCGGGAAGATCCCACATGCCGTGGAGCGGCTGGGCCTGTGAGCTATGGCCACTGAGCCTGCGCGTCTGGAGCCTGTGCTCCGCAACGGGAGAGGCCACAGCAGTGAGAGGCCCACGTACCACAAAATAAATAAATAAATAAAATAAAAAGAAAAAAATAAATGAGACCCCTTTGGGCCTCCCTGGTGGCGCAGTGGTTGAGAGTCCGCCTGCCGATGCAGGGGATACGGGTTCGTGCCCCGGTCTGGGAGGATCCCATATGCCGCGGAGCGGCTGGGCCCGTGAGCCATGGCCACTGAGCCTGCGCATCCGGAGCCTGTGCTCCGCAACGGGAGAGGACACAACAGTGAGAGGCCCGCGTACCGCAAAAAGAAAAAAAAAAAAAAAAAAAAAAAAAAAAAAAAAAAAAGAATGACTCAGGCCATGTGTTAGATTCAAGGCCCCATTTATGACTTATTTAAAAATACCATCCAAGTGCCCCAGAAGAATCTTCAAGGAAACACTACATAAGCAGATCTGTCTTCAGAACACCTGCTTTTCCTAAGTTTATCCATGGTATTATAGGACTATAAATCAAACCCTGCTAGAGACTGGCATATATTAGATGCTCGGTAAATACCTGTGAATGTAAAATGAAGGACATTCTATTTCCAACCTACAGTAAGTCAATGCTATACCTACCTAAATTTCCTAGATGACCCTTAACACCAAACTCCAGACAAAATCAAGTGCAAAGTACATCTACTGAAGCCTGGTTAGTATTATATTTTCACCTCCATGTAATTCACAGGCACCTTCTCAAATGAAAAACACGAAAACCCTATACTGATATTTTACAACCTCAAATGGGGTAGCATAGTGTTAAGGCAACCACGTATCATAGGGATTCTGTCGCTATCCTAAATTCCAATATCCCATCCCAGGGTCCCAGAGACCAGTGGGAAATCCTCATGTGTCCATACCCAAATTATACCTCCAAGGCCATGTTTTGCATTTGGAAGCAATTCTGTTATCAGGCCCTCTACCCAATTTGTGGCTGAGCAAAATGTGGTCTTTGGGAACAGTGCTTGGTTTACCTGCAATGATGAAGGGAGAGCTCATGGCCCAATTCTCAATCAGAATCACACACAGCTGCAAAACAAGCCTGGCCGCTGCCATACTCAAAATTTAAATCACTCTAGAGACTGGGTCAACTAACCTTTTCTTAGGCTTCATAAAATGGAGTCCTTGGCGCCTGTGACGACTCCCCTTGGTGGGCAAGACCAATTCCTTCCAGGAACAGGTTAAGTGTTTCCTGCTCCAGTTAAACTCACTTTCCGTGGCCTCTCAAACATGGTCTTCCCTTTCTTGCCTTCATGTTCTTACCCAAATTTCCTCCAAAGGTAAGCCCTCCCTCATCTAGGCTGCTTTCCTTACCTATTTTGCCACAATAACCAAAAAAAAAAAAAAATCAATATCCAGAACTTGATGGCAAATTCTTGTTACTGTGCATTATAAAAGGGAATTTAAACAGCCTTCTTTTGGATGCAAAACCAGTGGTATTTCTAGGCTATATCCATCCTTGAAGTCTGGACTAACCTGGAAACCAGGGTGTATATCTGCCATTGCTATACTTGCGTGCTCTTCTGTAATATAGGTCAAGGAACCCACTTCTGGAAAACTGTTTCCTTCTAATCCCATCCAACCATCTGCTTAGTGTCCGTTCTCTTATTCTTGTGAGGTCCTCATTATCAGCAGAGGATTTGTAGAAAAAAAAAACAAACTGAGGAAAATACGTGTGAGACACAGTAACTTTAGAAAAGTTTGACAGTTTCTTATAAGTTAAAACACACTATGACTCCAAAATTCCACTCCTAGCTATTTATACAAGAGAAATAAATATGTTCACAGAAAAACCTGCATGCAACTGTTGACAGTGATTTCTTCACTATTACCCCAAACTGGAAACAATCCAAATGTATGACTGGTGAATAAACTGTGGTACATCCATCCAATGGAATACTACTCACCACTTAAAAGGACTGAATGATTGATACATGCAACAACATGGATGACTCCCAAATGCATTTCACTAAATGAAAGAACTCAGATTCAGATGACAACATAGTACATGATATCATTTATATAACCTTCTGGAAAAGGCAAAAGTATAAAGACAACTCAGAGCAGTGTGTGTCAGGGGTTGTGAATAGAGTAAAGGGTAACTAAAGGGCACAAGAAAACTTTTTGGGCTGTAGGAACGGAACTTGATTGTCTTGGTGGTTACAAGACTGAATACAATGTATACATTTGCCAAAACTCAACGAACTTCAAAAGGTAAATTTTACTGAATGTAAATTATACCTAAATAATCTGATTTTTAAACTTTTTTAAAGTACTAATATAGAACATGAAGAAAAATCTTGAAATAGGGACTCAAGTTTCAAAACTTAATAGTGAAACAGTCTGAATGATACTTTATCTTGAAAGGAGAAACGGAGAAGTTTATCTCCCATTTAACCAAACTTATAGTTGTAAATGTGGGTTAATTCTTAGAACAAAAACCAAAAAAAATCAATCGTTTGTTACATAATTCCTGCAACAAGATTTATGTCAGCAGGACAAAATGTTTTTCATTTCATGTTTGACTTCTCACAGCCCATTTATAAAGATCATTTTTTCCCCAAAGTATTTGAGGGCATCACTTTTCACCAAAGACTTCTCCTAATCCTTAGGTGGTCTAATATTTTTCTTTGGTTCCTACCAAAACAGTGTCTTAGGTCAATTTTCTCTTCTTTAATGGTTACCTGGCCTAACTCAGCCAAATCTTAATTGGGTCACAGCTGTGTGATTCCGTCAGTTTTCCAATGTCACTTTTTCATAAGAGTCCATGCAATTTTTTCCTCTTTTGCATGGCCTGAAATTTCTCTTTGCAGTCGATTTACGTACACATTGTATGACTGGGCAATTATCAGACCATCTAAGAGAGCCCAGCCTACAAAACTGTGGGTGTTAAGTGGAAAGTAAATTTTTGGTGGGGAGAGATTATTTAAGTGTTGAGTCTCTAATGAATAAATACACTCATATTATGATCACTTTTACTTTTCGCCGCTACCTCATAACTTCAGGGAATTACATAGTGAATACCATTCCTTTCTTAGCAACTACAATTATACCAGACACTGTACTACCACAGGGCCATAAAAATGGCTTAGATGCTTTCTTAAACGTGGCAGGAAGACAAGGAAAGACAGCAGCATCACCATCATCTTGTCCAATATTTGCTTAGTGTTTATTGAGCAACTACCAAACCAGGTCCTAAGAGCTTTGATACTGACTGAACCCTCTCAACACGCCTACAAGGTCATCGCTACTAATATCCCCATTTGACAGATGAGCAGAGAAGTCTCAGAGCTGCTCAGGCCCACAGCGCAGGCCCTTGGCAGGGCTGGGGCTCACACCCAATCTGCCTGCAGAGCTCGTACGCTTACAGACAGCACTGTGCGTACTACAGCTCCCATGGTGGGGCACCAGCAGGCCTGAGCTCATTCTGTACCTATGGCCAATCCACAAACATCAAATCCCTGAAGACGTGGTGTTTACTGGACCGAACGGCACCAAACACCTTCTAGAGCATCAAGGGCAGCCGAGAAGCAAAAGAATTGAACTTGCCAGCTGGCTCCTCCCAGCCCCAGGTGCCCTTGGAAAAAGGCTGCAGGAAGAAGGCCGTGGGGCGGCCACCCGTCACCTGACAAATGCCACCCCTGTGTGCTCTTCCCTGGGGGGGCGAGCTATACGAGCAGCTTCGTGCACCCACGCGTTAGAAAAATCAGTCTAAATATAGCCAAGTTTGCTCTCATGAGCCAGCTCTGAGCTGCTACATCCACATCAGAAAACTGGGGAAGAATCAGTTTGATTTACAGCAGAGCAGCTTTCCTTGCTTGCTCTTGTAGCTACAAAAGGACCATGGGCAAGATCCAACACGGCTGTAGGGAGTGCTGGAGGTCTGGCCAAGCAGATAATCGAGCCCACAGGGAAAGGAACGTACCAGACGTGAGAGGAGCATCCTCATTAACTTTCCTGCCCATGGAGGGCTAAATGACCACAACACCAGGACTTGGGGGGTGGCACACATTCCACATACAGCCCTCTCTGTTCCACGCCCTTCCCCCATTCCCCACCCATCAGTATTGTACTCAACAGCTCACTCAAATGCTATCCCCTTGGTTAGGCCATCCCATCCTGTCCAATTCAGAACCAAATGCTCCATTTGTTCTCCAACCGCCCACGTTATGTTGCTTGTACTTTTATTTAGCACTTATATCATGCAGCCTAATCTGTCTCCCGCCAAGTGGAGGCGGGGGACGGCTAAGCTTCCTTCTTAGTGGCCCCCCCAAATCTAGTGGAGTTCCTTGCACACAGGAAGTGCTCTCCTGCTTATCAACAGCAAATGCAAAACCTGCCTGAACGCCAGGAAAAGGGAGTTTGCAATTTTCTTCATTAAACGCACAACGTCTGACGCTCAGTCCCCAGAGTTCAGGCACAGGTTTCAGATCCCAGGCTGTCCCTGCTGCAATGTGTCCCACGGCATATTACGGATCACAGCTACACCGGCAGAGGTTCTACACCACCTCCCCCTTGTTAGCACCAGCCCTAGTTCCTTCTGGCCCAAGAGCACAGCAAGACAGACAAGAAAGAAGGGTGGGCTGAAAGGAATTAGCAAGGGCGTGGCCAGGTAACAGCAGGGTTAGACTGAAGCCCTGTCTGAACCAGTTAGAGGTCACGGAGAAGAGCTGGGAGTGGCAGGAACTCCTGCCGCAGCAAGTGCAGAAGCAGGCTTGGGACCCCACCTCACCCTCACGCACAGTCACTGGACGGGAGTTTTCCGCGAAGGCTTCATATTCACCACTCTCATGTCCTAAAACAGAGTGATGGATACGAGCTGCTGCTGCAGGACAGTCAGATCTCGTGGGCTAGAGAACAAAATAAATATTAGAAGAAAAGAATAAAAGACCCTGGGTGAAAAGTGAAATGAAAGAGAACCGAGTAGCAGGTAGTTGAACACTAACACAGGGATGCTGCACGGAGCTGAGAGGGAAGCGTGTTGACAGTCGCGCTGCTTTTACAACAAGCACCCTGCAAGTGAACGCAGCTGGGAGTTCTTCTTGGCGGGGTGTATAGGGGCTACCACAGAAATCAGATGCACTCCTTAGCCTACCCATTCATTCATTCAGTCTGCCATTCATTCATTGATTCATTTGTTTAACAAACCTCACATGGAGTCTACCATGGGCCAGGCATAAGGCACCGTGCCTGCCCTCAGAAAGCACCACCAAGCAGAACTGCACGTAAACCTTGTTCTCAACATGGAAATGCAGTTAGAAAAAACTGGAGGCAGGCTAGTACCAGGAGAGCCACCGTCCTCCTTACGTCCCGTGTCACAGGGGCAATCCAAGAGAATGGCACTGCTGGTCCCTCTCCGCCCTCTATGGGCTCTCCTCTGGCGAGGAGACAAGTGGTGACGTGAAAGCCTGTGAAAGGGAACAGTGCATCTGGAGTTGGGGGCTCTCTCCCTCTGGGTCCCAGATGCCTGCTGCAGGAGCCCATCTTCTCTCTGCTGTCCAGGCTGCCAGCGTTACAGAGGCAGGCGGTCCTGTGAGGGGTAAACTCGCTGCTGGGGTACAGTAGTAGCAAACCCACTTTACCATCCGGCCCAAAGTCAGGAAGAATAACCCCTGCACCCTTGTAATCAAGATGACGTCTTTATCCCCCTCTGTGATTGTGACTCAGTTCCGAATGCCAGCAGGGTACAGAGTCACCATTTACGATTGCTTCTCTTTGCCACGAGGTTCCGAGGTATCTTGTTTTCCCTTTTTTCCCCAGCCGCTGTTACGATTACTTATCCTTACAATATTTTGGTGATGGGAAGTTTTGTTCTCTTTTACAGGAGAAAAACTATAGAACTTGAGCACTGAATGACTAATCAGAGGCCATTTGATGAGTCAGTTTGTTCACTTTCGATGTAAAATGTGGATCCCTTAGCCCAATGTCATTCAGAGCACATAGCCTACAACTGGAAATCTTTTTGGAGGGTGGTGAATATTGAGACTCGTCTTTCTGCCATGGAAGAGGAGTTATTATTATTCTATTAGATCTGGAATAGAAACACTGTGTACAAAATTTATCCACTCCATTTTCTTATACAGCTGAGGATGAAGCAAGGAGGAGAGGAAATGTGGACCAGGAGTAGGAAAAGCCTTCTCTTGCTCTGGGGCGTTTATACGTCACTCATGAAATAATTACTGAGGTCCAAATAAGTGCCAGACACCAATCTTGGAATACAGAGGTGAATACAATACTATGCCTGATGAATCCACTTTTTTCTTCTCCCTTCAACCCATTAATATTAGAAAACAGTGCCTCAGTGAAGACAACTTTCTACACAATCTGTCCATGGAGAAGGGATTACTCTCGGTTTCTACAGGCTACCTCCTTTCTAGAGGTCCTAGTTCTCCAGCTATTTGGAGTAATTTCTTATAATTTTTTTAAGACAATGGATGCCAATACAATCCCAATCTGAATGCAGACCATAAGGTGGTCTGTGGCTGGAAAGCACAGCTTTAAGCTGCCCATAAATATAAGGCTTAGGTCACAACCAGGTTAGGGAGTAGACATAGGATGCTGTAATTAATTCAAAGAAAGCCTAACCCAGGGTAGCCACAAAATAACTCCAAGCTACAAGTTTAGCAAAGTGAATGAGCCCTCTTTTTCATCTTAAACTCCAAGTTACAAGTTTAGCAAAATGAATGAGCCCCCTACTTGCTTTTAACACTTTTACAAGTTCAAGCTTACTTAAGAAAACAGGTTACACATGGTAAGGGAAAAAAAAAACTTCTAATTTGCTACTAATTACAAAGACTGGCATGAATAAGTGAAAATTCAGGATACAAAACAGGTTGCAAACAGTACCGCTTTTTTTTTTTTAATAGGAGAAGGATGGGAGTGCAAGTAATATTTACTGAGAATCCATGTCCTAGCCACTCTTAATAAGCCCTTTCCTTTATTTAATCTTCACAACTTTAGTGGGACCTAAACAGTAGTGTGCCCATTTTTTCCAGATGCAGAAACTAAACCTCAGATGTTAAGCAACATGTATTATATTTCCTATTCCATTTCCTCTGGCAATATTCCTTATTCTCTAAATCAGTGTTTCTCAGTGAGCTTGGGGAAACTGGCTGTTCCTTGGCTTGGGGTTGGGAACTTTGTATGAGACAGCCATGCACTACAGGACATTTAGCATCTCTGGCCCATGGGCATAAAATTATTAATACTAGCCCCTGCATATTTCAAACATGCCCTAGGAGGACAATGTCCCTCCTCAGGTGAGAGCCACTGCCTTCAAACCTCTCAAAAGTTCCTTATTTTATGGCATTTGGGCTCCTAAGAAAGCCCCATGCACCCTTATGGAGTCAGTTACAAAAGCTCCATGGATTTATTTCCCATGCATTTCATGAGCATTTATTGAGTAGCTATCATGGGTCAGGTAGTGTACTATTGTCTGGGAGTATAAAGTCAAAGAGTACATGGTCCCCACTCCCCAGGGGCTGTAGTCTTGGAGTCTAGTGAGAGACATTAAGTACGGCAAGTGTTAAATATAAGCACAGGTGCTGAGGAGACAATGCAGGAGGCACCTCCCACAGACCAGGCAGAGCGCTCAGAAGGCAGAGGGAAGGGAGGGTTGAGACAGGTTCCCAGAGGAGGTGAAGTTTTCCCTGAGCCTTGAAAGGCCAAACGAGAGTAGCTAGGAAGGGCCAAGTTCAAACCAAGAAAGCTGCCTTTGTAAAGACCAGAGATAGGAATATTTGCAGTCAAAGTTTAAAATATTCCCTTTATTCTTCAAGTTGAGGCCTCATTGGGATTCAAACTCAGGACCTCCCGTTTACTAGACAGGCACTTTAACCAAACAAGTCACTGGAAAATAAAATAAGCTCTCCACAGTCCAGGCATACTTCCTTTCAAAGCCTTTGTTTTCGTAAGGTCTGGCTTCGCTGGTATAATAACCCATCAGACAAGAAATATGACTAATTCTATACTTCTTCCAGCGAGCAGGAAATTGCTTTCAAGTACATCATGGACTGGCAACCAGTGGGGGTGCCCTTCACTTGAGGAGACAGAAGAGTGAGGAAGAGAAGAGATAATGTCATCTGAGGGGTGAGGTACAGAGGTGCCAGTAGGTCAACTTGTCCTTAGCCCAGAATGAACTTTATCTTGTGTTTTTTTTTCATCTAAAGTCTCGTCTCTGTTACCATCAACTGTAACAATGCAAAAAGCCAGATTCTCACCCTATTATTACATTTGCACAGAAAACTTTGGTTGTTTTTTCAAAGCCATATATATGAGATTTATATATGTGTGTATATAGACTTATATATATATATATATATATATATAAATTTAACAGCCAAATATATAAGAACAGTAAACGTAGGTAGATAGGTGGATAGAAGTGCCCAGCTGGGGATCTCTGAAGCTGAGACAGCCCAAAAGTAACAGTTTCCTGAATTACTGGGGGCTGACCACAAGAGCTGGGTTATTGCTACTTCAAGTGGTTAAGTAATTACCAAGAGAGCAAGGGTCAGATTAGTTCAGTTGCTCTCACCTGGGGCGGGTAGGGGAGAGGGACGCCAGCAGACCCTTGTGGTTCCTTCTTGCTTTCAGCCTCCAAGGAACAGGCTCGCTTCCCCTTGGCAAGGAGTCTGCTGCAGCTGGCGGGCATGCCCTCTTTTTCCAACACCAGCTTCCCCTCTGACCTGAGCCACACTCAGAGGCTATAATTCTGCAGATGAACTTAAACTCCCCTTTAGTCCCATGATCATTTCAATTTATCATTCAGGCACAGTGTGACTGCTCGTTTGACATCACAAACACGTCTGGCCCACATATTTTTTTCCCAGAAACTACCCTCAACAAGAAAGCCAGTCTTCCAAGGTGAGAGCATCTGAAATGAAAACTTGGGATCCCACACAAACCGCCTGTCCCTGCTTTCAACCAGGCAGTTCAAAGGTGGCAACATCATAGAGCCCAAACTGCAAAGCCAAAGGCCAAAATTATAGGAGGAAAGCAGAAGGTGGGCTTCAAAGAAAAGGATTCACCCCAATGGAAGAGGTTGGCTGTCCTTATCCCTGGCTGATTCCATTTCGTTTCTGTAAACTTTGCTAACCTCGGGAGGGCTGTAAAAAGAGACAGGTGTAGGGACACCTCCACCCTCTGGGTACATCTGCTGCTAATCGCTGCTGCGTACACACGACGAGGGGCCCTCGACCCAATAGCAGTCCATGCTTCCCGATGACGCACCTGGCGAGGGTCTTCTCCCATGTGTGGAGGCCAAAGTGAGCATCCTCAACCTCGAGGCCACCGAGCCGGCCCTGGCGGGATGCGGCAGCGAAAAGGGCACCTCGGGGCTGAGACCTCCAAGCGCTCTCTCAGGCTTTCCCCCCATATCCAGCACAACATTTCGCAGTAGGGACACTCTTCGCCTCCAACCCGAGAGCGCTGCGCATCTACCTGTCTTTCCAAAGTAACTGAATAAAGCACCTACTGGCCCTCCGTGGCTCAGGTGAGTGCCAAGAGGTGTAAGAGGAAAGGGCCCGCTTGCCACCACCCACTTTCCTCTCCTCCCCACGTTCCCCAAGCTTCATCGGGGATGTGTGTATCGGGGTGCGCGGGTTAAGAGGGGGCTTAAAATGCCCAAGCGTCCCTTACCTTCCACAGCCATTCTCTCAGAGCGTCCCTAACGCATGCATAATTTTCTGGGCCGAGATACTCCTCCTGCCCCGCGCTCCCCTCCCTCCTCGCGCTTTCGCCTAAATATTCTGCGCTCATCTGCTCCCGGACCAACCTGCCGCGGTCACGCAAAGCGAGGCTGGCGGCTCCCGGCTCGGCGCAGAGCAGCCTGGGAATTGTAGTCCTCTCTCTTTCCTCCGACCCGGGAGACCACCCCGAGTCCTGAGAAGGGCGCGGCCCCGCCTCCACACTGGGATGGCATCGCCGGCTTCATCGGGCCCAGGCAGAGAAATCCCTCTTGGCGGGGCGGGGGGGGGCGGTGGTCTCATGAGTAGACCCGGGGACCCTGGGAGGTAGCTGGGACTACATTTCCCAAGATGCCGTGCGCTGGATTTCGTTCCGCGCCAGGAGCAGAGACCCGTGATTGAGCTCTTCCCTGTTGATTAGAAGCGGGTAAGCACCTGGCCGGGCTCGTGCGGGAGGCAGGAGGCGGCGGGGTTTGTGGTGTGACCTTCTGGGCTTGTCGCTGGCCTCCTTGGCCACCCAGTTAGTGAGGGGAGCCGAGCCTCCGGCCAGCTCTGTTTTTCCGTCTGGGCCAGAGAGCCGCTGCACAGGGTGCGGTTGAAACTTGTTCCTCTGAGACCTGGGAAGTGGGTTAGGGGGAATCTTGCGAGGTGATACAGCTGTATTCTGATCCTCCAGGTGGCTAAACACTTCGCGTAGGGTGGGGGATGGCCTAAAATACCCGAACAGGTATCACCCCTAAGGGGTTATTAGAAACAAAATCTGGGAACCAGGATTCCACCTGAGGCTATCAGATGATGGAAACCTGTGTGGCTTCCAAGACAGGAGGCTTTCAGCTTGACTGGTCTGGGAGCCCCTTGGCGGCCAGTGATAGGGCCTAATAATTAACAGCATCGGAGAGTGTTCTTTCAACTTATGAACTGTCCTAACTGCAGGTGCTGGCAGAGCTATAAGCAGACAGGAAACAGAATCACGCCGAAGGCAGTAGAATTCCAGAGCTGGTAAATACTGATAAGGAATGAAGTTCCCAGACTTTTTTTCCCGCGTGTGGAAATACAGATGCAATTATCGCTGGTAGAGGTGAAGGAATGGCCTTGGGAACAGATCAGACTCAGGACTCCAGTAAGATTTTTAAAGGCCTGGAGCTCAGAACTGCATATGGTCCCCCCAGCCCCCGGCTCTTCTGCCTCGACCCCATATTTAATTTTTAAAGAAATTACTCTGGAAAATAACTCCAAGGAAATACAAGGATTCGATTCTTCCTGTCATGATGACTACTTAGATTTTCTTTGTCCCTCTTGGTGATAATTTTTTTTTTTAAACACTGAACAATTTTGTTTCTGAGCGCATATGTGTACACCTGTTTTTGTGGTCGCTAAGTATGTGCTTAGTCCTCCTGTTGGGTTACATGGCCGTGTCTGGGTACTTTTTAAAATACCTGTAACCAGTAAATGCCCTTGGTGATACTTTAACTCTGAGTTCATGGAGCTGTACGCAATTCAAACCCAAGCCTTCCATCCTTGGTACAGTAGAGTCCTGTTCAGTGAGACATGCTTGCCATGGGCAAAATAAGTTAAAATAATGATAATATTAATAATACCAATGCTGACAAAGTGCACCAGAATCTCTGGAGGTAGGGCTTCCATCCCCAGCACTGTTTTTCTTTTTTCAAGTACTTCAGGAGATTCTAATCTGTAGCTTCTATGGCACAATCTTGTTAAAGGGATAGCGACCAAAATACCTGGTACCTGGGTAAGAAGGAAAGAGGGGGCATATTTGGCATTCCTCTCTGTTTCCTGCTCTGTTAACCTGTCACTGAGTCTCGTTGTGTCTTCCTGAGTGTGGGCTTCCTCTCTACTCTCTCTGCTGTCTTTAAGTAATGTCAGTGCCTCCACTGGTTCCACGAGGTCAGGGATGGACTCTGGTACTGCTCACCTTTGATGTTCCAGCCACCAGCACTGTCTGGCACATAATAAATATTTAATACATATATTATATGTTTATAAATAATGCCTGACTGAAGGAATGTGTGAATAAGCTACCTAATGATGATTAGGTCTCCATTTTCCCCCCATGAGACTGCAAGTTCGTATTTCACTTTTGTTTGTTTTAATGTTTCATACTCTTAGAAGTAGATATTTTCATCAATTCAAACGTGACCTAGAGACAAGTTAATCTAAGCCCCCTCATTTCACAGTTAAGGCAGAAAAGTTGAAGGGTTTGCCCAGATCACACGGTGGCCCAACAGTGTCCACAACTGGTCCGGACCAAGGCTCTTTCGGCGAGGACAGGGGTGGGTTGGGGGAAGGTTTCTGTTGCTCTAGACACAGCTCAGCTTGGTTTGATGGCTTAGCTTTACGTCAAAGAGGCTGGGGCAGCTTTGTTCCTCACTGCAGGTTTGCAGGTGGGTTGGGGGAACTCTGCCCCAGGCTGAAGGAGGAAGCCATTCTCCTAGTCATGGCAGAGAAGCAAGAGGGCAAAAGGAGGTGTGCAAGACTTTTTCAGGCCTGGCTCTGAACCGGGGCACTGTCGCTTCTTCCCCCATATAATTTGCCAAAGCAAGTCACGTGGCCAACCTCAACGCTGGGGTGTGAGGAAAGATACCCTGACCGTGAAGAAGCCATGGCAAGGATGCGAATGCAGGGAAGGATGAAGAATTGGCTTAACTCCTCAATCTCTACAATGACTGTGTATTAGCCTCCTGTGGCTGCCGTCGCGAAGTTCTGTAAGCTGGCTGGCTGAAAACAATGGAAATCTACTCTTTCACAGTCCTAGAGGCTAGGATTCTGAAATCCAGGTGTTGGTAGGGCCATACTTCCTCTGAAGGCTGTAGGGAAGCATCCTCTTTTGCCTCTTCCTAGCTTCTAGTCTAAGTTGCTAGCAATCCTTGGGGTTCCTTGGCTTGTAGCTACATCACTGCCATCTCTGCCAACATCGTCACCTGGTGGCCTTCCTCATGAGTATGTCTCTGTCCTAAACCTCTCCTACGAGGACACCAGTCATGGATTTAGGGCCAACCCTGATCCAGTATGATTTCACCTTAATTTGATTATATCTACAGAAACCCCATTTCTAAATAAGGTCACATTCACAAGTATCTGGGGTTAGGAATCCAACATATCTATTTGGGGGACACACTTCAACCCACAGCAGACTGGAATCTTCTACCATCTTTTATAAACTAGAGCAGTTGTCCTCAAGGTCTGGATGCTGAACCCAGAGCCTGAGCATCACCTGGGAGCTGGTTAATTAAAATTCTTGGGCTTCAACCCAGACCTACTGAATCAGAAACTTAGGGGTTTAGGATCCAGCAATGTGTGGTGTCACAAGTCTGCCAAGTGATTTTAATTCGTGCTGAAGTTTGAGAACCACGACCAAAGAAGACATTAGGACCCAGACTTTGCGAAGAGGTACATTTGGCCATTGTTCTTAAGAAGGAGGGAGAAGTGGGACCCAATCCCGATTGGGTGCCAGACATTGTGTATCTGCATGTGTGTGTTTCTGAGTACAGAGGGGTGCTAGAATAAGCCATGGGGGCATTTTGCTGGTGGCAAAATGACAGGGGGGAGGTGCTAGAAATAGAGCAGGTTTAACCAACTCACTGAGTACTAAGGATATAATTTTAAGGAATCTAGGTCCTATTTGCCTCCTGGAATACTGGAGTTGTATAAGCAGTGTTCTTCTACTCCAGAGTCATCACAGTGAACCTTCATTTTGTGTGGGTGTGAGAAAGATGGGAGGGGTCATCAGGGCTGGCTCCTGAGTCTGGCATGAGCTATGCTGGGAAGAGAATGAGAAAATGTAGGCAAGGCTTTGAACAGTATTCAATACGTTTGTGGAAATGATTATTATCGAAGACCTGTTGCTGACTCCACAGTTCTGTCTTCAGCCAGTTCTGGAAAAGTATGACCCTGGGAGCCCTGTGGCTGTATGTGCCACAGGTGAATACAGCATTTCAGACGTGGGGCACGGGAAGTTAATTTACCAGAGAGCCACATGTAATGTTCAGCTAAACTTAGCAAAGGGCTGTCAGACCTTAGGTGGGGTTAGATGCTCCAGTAAAAATGGAGAGTAAAAATAAAAAATGGGCAACTTTGCCCTTGAAAATGCTTTACATTGCCTTTGAAATATAGGACATGTAATTTTTTATATATACAGTCCTGCAGAATAATTTCCTAGCACACCGAAATTGGAAAACATAAAGAAAACACTATTAGGAAAGCCTTTAGGCAAATGTCCCTATATTTAAAGTATTCTTCCTTTAAAATAACAATCAAATTCCTAATTGTGAATGGGGCGATGGATAGACAGTGCTGAACTCTAATATCTTAATATACTGTTTGCTTTTGTGGGGATTAAATGAGAGAACTAGAGCTCCACCTTAGAATAGAGGCAGTTTTCTAAAGAAATGGGAGTTTGTTCAATAGATTTAACCTACCTATATGAATCAAACACTAATGGAGTGGTTATGATTTGCCAGAAATCCATCTAAGTGCTTTAAAAACACCCTGGCGTTCTGGCTTTGCAGGCCGTGTGCTTAACCACTATACAATCTCACCTTTCTAATTTTTCACATATTGTGTTTCCACCATATGCAATTTTGCAGAGTGCGGGCCAAGGTCAAAACTTGGAGCTGGATACACTGATATCAGGTGTGGACCCAAAGGAACCACTCCACGTGCCTCTTCTTGAACGGTGGGCAAGTAACATGGATAAAACTTCTGCAGCCTTTTCTCTGTATGCTTTTCTTATTTTCCCAGAGGCAGAAAATATAGCATATTGTGCTGTTGCAGGAGGAAAGAATGGGGTTGAGCCTTCGTGGTTAGAGATGAGAAGAGTCTATCCGTTGTCAGAAAGTGAGAGTCGGGGGAATTCATGCAGTCAGAGGCCAATAAAAGGCACTGCAGGTGCTGAGGACAGATTACTGTCCTCCTGAACCTGCAGGCATGATCTAGGGCTCAGCCTTAATGTCTGCCACACTCAAAGAAGTTAAAGAAAAATGGGACATAGGCGATGATTTAGATTGCACCTGGGAGAGAAAGAATGCAGGACCCAAGATGTGCCTTGTGAGATAAGGCCAGCATTAGCATAGTGCAGACTCAGGCTTTGCCTTCTACTTGCTTTTTCCAGCCCGCGGTAACTGTTAGAGAAGAATTTGGTCTTTTTTTTTTTTTTACATCTTTATTGGAGTATAATTGCTTTACAATGGTGTGTTAGTTTCTGCTTTATAACAAAGTGAATCAGTTATACATATACATACGTTCCCATATCTCTTCCCTCTTGCGTCTCCCTCCCTCCCACCCTCCCTATCCCACCCCTCCAGGCGGTCACAAAGCACTGAGCTGATCTCCCTGTGCTATGTGGCTGCTTCCCACTAGCTATCTACCTTACGTTTGGTAGTTGAAATGTATTTCTGTGAGGTCTGGTTTCATTCAAGAACCCCCAAGGCTGAAAATGTGAACTTTATGGGAGTGGGGGAAACTATCTGCAAACTTTTGCCCCACAGGTTTAAATGCTAATGGGGTAGTATCTGTTAAGGTGTCTTAATTGATGCAGACTATATTTGTTAAGGCAATCTCTGCCTTCCTCATACAACCCTTTTATGGACCCTTGGGGGTCCTTCGTTCTCATCCCCTGGGCTGGTCTCAGGCAGAAAAGCAAACCCGACCGCAAAGCCTCCCCAAGGCCCTGTCTCCTTATAGTGCTCCCTTATGTGTGCTGTATGTTTCATTGACTGTCTTTGGTGGCACAGTGATGGAGCAGAAATACCCTGGACCCTGGAAACCTATAGATCTTAGTTGAAATCTGCCTCTCACCACAACCAGCTAGGTGAACTGAGCAAAGTAATTAACATCTCCACCTTGGTTTCCTTATCTATGAAATGGATAACAATATATCCCTTTCAGGGCTTTTTGAGGATAAGTTATCTATCTTTCTAATATTCACCCCAAAGTTCGTGGCTTAAAATAATAAACATTTATTATCTCACCCGATTTCTGTGGTTCAGGGAATCTGAGAGCAGCGTAGCCGGGTGATTCTAGCTCGAGGTCTCTCATGCGGTTGCAGTCAAGATGCTGGCCAGGGCTGCAATCATCCGAAGGCTTGACTGGGGCTGGAGGATCCACTGCTGTGGTGGCTTCTCACACAGCTGGCAAGTTATTGCTGGCTGTTGGTAGGAGACCTCAGTACCTTGCAGCAGGCACCTCTTCATGGAACTACTGGAGTGTCCTCACAAAGTGACAGTGGCTTCCCCCAGAGAGAGGGATCCAAGGAAGAAGCCACATGTCTTCTGTGACCTCATCTCGGAAATCATACGTCATCACTTCTGCCTATTCTACTTGTTAGAAGTGAGCCACTTAGTCTAGCCAACTCTCAAGGGGAGGGGAATTAGGCTCTGTGTTTTGAAGGGAGTGTCTAAGAATTTGTGGACATATTTTAAATCACCATAAGAGATAGCATAAGTAAGATTCTTCGAATAAGTGTTTAGTGAATGCAAGGCTTAAATAGTATTTTGTTCTTCATCTCTCCAGTACCTACAACAGTGCTTGGCAAATAGCAAGCATCCTAAGTAGTGAGATAACATTATATAATAAGCTAAAGTTACTGCTTGCCTTGTGTCAGGCTGTGTGCTAAGCATTTTCAACAGAATAGCTCATTTCATCTTCACAATAACCCTGGGAAATGGATGCTACTCTATTATTATCCCAGTTTTACAGATGGGAAAACTGAAGTATGCACAGAGAAGTTAAGAAATTTCGTGGATGTTAACAGATGGAGGGGTGTGATAGAGCCAGGAATTGGTCTCAGATAGTCAACTCGAGGATGGAGCTTTTAACCACAAAACTATGGGTCTTCCTACAATTCAAGGCCTGTAAAACCATTCATGTGAAATATTCCCACCTTTGAAATTTATTTGTCCTGGACTACTTTGAGAGTGGGAGAAAATGATACTTGAATTGTGAAGTCTATATCTTGGGGCACTTCTTCTCAGATCTAGAATGCCCTAAAAATTCCCAGCCAAGATTTCAGAATGTGAAGCCCAGGAATTCCTCCCCTACACTCTTCCTTTCTCCACTGTTGGATAAAACACTTCCACGGCCCTCTCCTTTCTTCTGTCCTGCACTTTACGTTGCTCCTTTTTTTTTTTTTAAGATTTTTTTGATGTGGACTATTTTTTTTAAAGTCTGTTGAATTTGTTACAATACTGCTTCTGTTTTATGTTTTTGGCTTTTTGGCCACGAGGCATGTGGGATCTTAGCTCCCTGACCAGGGATCGAACCCACACCCCCTGCATTGGAAGGCGAAGTCTCAACCACTGGACTGCCAGGGAAGTCCCTAGGTTTCTCTTTGAAACTTTGATGTTTGAAGGTCCTAAGGCTAAATATAAGTTTGAAAACTGCCCAACTAGAAGATCTTAAAGATCCCTTCCTGCTCTACAGTTTTATGATGACGTGACTCCTCCTTCTTCCTGCTTCCTTATCCTTAGAGAAATTAGTGACCAAGTCTGGTCAATTTGTCCTCAACAACTACTCTCTTGACTCCTTTTTTCACCCCTTAGCCACCGTCTTCATTCTACACCTGATGAGAACTGGAATTGAAACATTGTAGCCATCCCAAACAGAGCTCACATCTCCAGTCATTCTTACCTCCAGACTATCTTGTGTCCAGTGACCAAATAAACCTCCAAGAATATCCTCTTTGGTTGTGAAAACCTGTTCTTAAATAAATCCCTTCACTTGGTTGTGTAGCAGTCCTCACACATGGTGCCACAGATATTAGTACATATCAGTAATTTTTGGAGAAAGTAGTCTTAAAAGAAGTAGTTTTCTTTAGTGATAGAATTTCCTAAAGATTTTGACATGCTAATATGCAATGTGAATCTTCCTGAGAGAGGGAGAATGTGACCCAAGAGGTTTACTCTCTTGGGCTTGTTGTGGACGCAGGTCAGGAAACTCTCTTGGGTTGTCTATTTGAAAGCTGTTTCTTATTACCGGGCCTCTTACCTGAGACTTCTTACTTAGTGATGAGCCCCTACTCACTGTGCTACACCTTCACAGGTGATATTCCAGAAAGCCATTCCTCAATAACTGTTGCTCTGTTTCTCCTTTACTGCCCAACCCTCAGCCTCCCCAGAGCCACCACTTCAGAATATCAAGATGTGTGTGTGCATGTATACATATACATAACTTTCTTTACTGAAGGATGGGGTAATTTTATGAGGGAATTGCCCCATAGAGGATTTTTAGGGTAGAGAAACTACTCTGTATGATGCTATAATGATGGATACATATCATTATACATTTGTCCAAACTCACAGAATATACAACACCACGAGCAAACCCTAATGTAAACGATGGACTTCGGTGATAATGATGTGTCAATACAGGTTCATCAGTAATAACAAATGTACCACTCTGATAGGGAATGTTGATAATGAGGGAGGCTATGCGTGTACGGGGGCGGGGGGTATATGAGAATCCTCTGTACTTTCTGCTCAATTTTGCTGAAGCCTAAGGAATTACTGTGCTTCATAGTGTGAAATTTTGGCTAGGAATGTGTGCAGCCTAAAACTGCCCTAAAAAATAAAATCTACTTAAAAAAATGAAAAGAAAAAATGGAAAGCCAAGTACTAAATATAACTTCTTCAAGGTCCAAAAGTATGCGTGTGTGTGTGTGCATTAACTAAAAAGTCAACCCTTCACCAGATGGGTCCTCTTTGAACACACCCACAATTTCTAATCTGACTTCCCTATCCCTGGTTTTGCCCCTCTATCCAAGAGAGCCTTATCTTCTAGACGTCCCCATTGAAATTCCATTCATGTTCTGGAAAACCCCAACTCCTACCCATTGGGTCCTTCCAGGACACATTGTGATTCCCCTCATTAAGACGTTCCCCCAAGTCCAAGTTATTAAGTCCAAAATAGCATCCTTGGGTTTTTATTTGGTCAATCAATGATTTCTTCTGACAACCCAACAAGCGGCAGAATGGTACAAGGGAAGGGTCTTGGTGCTCCCAGTTTTACAGCATCATTCAGGTCAGCATTTATCCTCCAAGGTGTATCCCCTTTGGGGTTTTCCTAAAGATACACCTTAAAAAAACCTATCAGATCTATTAGACAGCACATAGCTTACCCTACAGTTATTTTAATTCTCAGAGGGAACACAGTCCCTTTAAACCCTAATAAAACATATTTTTTAACTGCTTTGTAATTTGCAGTATAACTTTCCTTCCTTTGAAGGCAGCAAATTTCATTATTATGCAGAATAGTATTGCACGCCTTTTATACTCCTTTTTAGTTTGTATCATTTTGGACTTGATGCATAAAGAAAGGAGACATGTGGCTCCAGAAGACTGCCCTCTTAGTCATATAAAGGGAGCATTTGAAGGACCATTCAAGCAAGTAAGTAGTCAAGCACTGTGCTGGACACTAGAAAAGGAAACATGAGTAATACAACTTTCCTGCTCTGAGTGTACACCTTAAAAGGCATTTATTCATTCATGTGTTGAATGTCAAGTGCATTCTGAGCACCTAATATGTGCCAGGTACTACACTGGGTGGTGGGGAATGTTTTTGACTGGGTTCCATGGAAACAGACTCTAAGACTGAGAATTGTGAATTGTGCGTGAAGATTTATTGGGGAGTATTCTTGGGAGATGCACGTGAAAGAATGTGAGGATGGCAGGATGGGTCATGGAGAAAAATGGATATTCAGTGAGGTTGCAAATGAGGCCTCTTCCTATCCTACCAGGAGCTCTGGAGCTGAGATAACCCTTTAGAGATTTCCTAAAGTGGCAAGGAGGCCGGGCCGTTGTGTGCCATGTCAGCCAGTCATTGGTGGCCTAGTGTCTCTAAGAGGGTCTGTAACTATGGGTCTGTAACTATGGCCCAGTGTCTCTAAGAGGGTCTGTAACTATAAGAGGGTCTGTAACTATGGCCCGGTGTCTCTAAGAGGGTCTGTAACTATGTAAAACAAGCCAGTTTTCTGCAGCCTAGGGCAGTGCCCAGCAAGGGACATGGCTTTGAGCCATCAGTAATCTATATCCCCAGGAACTGGGAGATGGGAAGAAATCTGTGTGAGAACACAACATCCACTGTTGGGTTACAGCAGGAACAAGGATCCATTCATGTCCTCAGGGGATTGATAGTTTAACTGATGAGCCATAGCAGCAAATAGGTGAGTGCAAGTGCAGATAGATTAGTACAAGAGTAAAGTGCTCTGAAGACACAGGGCAAGAGCATCTAGCCCAGTCTTAGGCATCCTAAGCAGGATTCCCAAAAGAGGTGATGGCAATGATGATGTAAGGAATGAGGCATGTGAGAGGCAGTGAGTGTGGAAACTGTTGGAAAGAGTCTTCCTAGTAAAGAGGACAGTGTGTGCAAAAATGAGAACATGGCATGGGGGAACCTTACATAGTTAGGAATGGCTGGAGTGAAAAGTGCATTAGAAGTGGTGCACAGCGAGGCAAAGGAGCTGAGCAAGGGCTTGAACCTGAAGGTTGGACCTGAAGGAGCAAGGACGCCAGGTCCAGCAGTTGGGGACTTGATCATCTTGACAATTACGGTTTCCAGCAGGGAGTTACATGATAAAATGCACAGTGTGGGAAGATCATTCTAGCTGCAGTGTGGAGAAAGGAATCGAGATAAAAAAGCAACACAGGGTCCCCTATGAGTGACCGTGTAGACAGCTAATTTGTTAATTTCTGGTGAAAAATGATAGTGACTTAAAATAGAGACGTGTCAGTTGCGATGGAGAGAAATGGTTGGATTTGAGAGAGATTAAGAAGGCAGAATCCATAAGACTTGACTGATTGGATATGGGTCCTTAGGGGAAAAGAGGAGTCAACCTCAGATATGTCTTTGAGCCAGAGCAGTCTGGCAGTGGTGTGAAGGATGGGTCTGTGAGAGTGTTGGCCTGAAACAAGGGAGCCAATTAGAGCCGTGATAAACAATGTATTTTTGTACAGGGGCCCACTCAGAAGAAAAAAGAAGTTTCTGGCCATACTCATTTCGTTCAAATGAAAATAACGTTATAAAGTTCTGTGCAAATAATATTGTATGTTGTTATAATTTAAATTACCTTTGTTAGAAGAATATCAATGAGAAAATTGGCCCTGCTTTTAGCCACTTAAATATTAATATCTGGGCCAAGTTTAGACATAGCACCACGGAGCTTGTCATTTTTTGATTCCTTTTTGTGTGGTGCTTTGGACCTCACAGAGAACATTCTAGAGTGTGTCCTTTTTCTACCCTTGATGCCACCTGGCAGGTAGGAATTATTACATTTCTAATATATAGAAGCAGAAAACGACCCTCAGAGAAGTGAAATGGCTTCACTTCCCATGTGGCAGAGTTGGTTCTAGAATGTTCATTCATTCAGTGCAGAGTTTCCTGAGGTTGTAGTCACTTCTTGCCAAGCATCACACAAGGATAAAATCAGTGTGCCTGCTTCCTGCTTTTTTCAGCAACCTGAGTCTCTCTACTGGCTGCAGGATTGTCTGTCTTGTCAAGAGCAGCGAAACTGAGCCTGGCAGAGAGATATTGCCAGGGTGCCCCAACACTGCCGCTTTTTCCTGAAGGTGCTGGCCACTTGAGCATTGTTGCTTCCTGACCACATTCAGGCCACCTCTGGGTGTCCTGCCCTGGGTCATCCTATCAGACTTTTGGTTACTTGGAGCACAGAAGTTGGGAAAGACAGAGGTGGTTTCTACAGATGTAGATTCCTGGGATGTATAGGGTCTAAAAACCTTCCAACCAAGTAGAGCTTGGTTTCTGGGTTGCATTTGGTAGCCAAATGAACTAAATGTAGCCCAAAGAGCCCCACCTGCCAAATCAGTGATACTGTAACCTCCAGGTAAGATGACTCAGCCCTTAACTAGAGCAGAGGTGAGGAAAGGAGGAAAAGGGAGGGAGGGCAGGGGAGGAGAGGGGAGGGATCTATTCTGAAACTGTCCCTCAGGCGGCACTCCCTGGCTACACAGTAGCCTCCTTTTTGACAGTCACTTGCAGTGTTAGGTTTTCCAATACAATGAGAAGGGAGCTTGTTTCTTAATCTGGCAATTTAGAAATAAAGATGTAATTAAATATGATTACAGATAAGCTTGAAATAGATTTACTGAATATAAACACACACCTACAGATGCAGGCATTTCAGGTTTATTCATTAGTCTCTTCACAAGCACTTTGTAGTCTTTTTTTCCCCCCAGCTTTATTGATGTATAACTGATATATAACACTGTGTAAGTTCAAGGCATACAACATGTTGATTTGATACACTTATCTACTGCAAAATGATTACCACCATAGAGTTAGCTAACACCTTCATCACATCACATAATTCATCACATCACATTTCGTGTTTTTTTTGTGTTTTTTTTTTTGCAGTACACGGGCCTCTCACTGTTGTGGCCCCTTCCATTGCGGAGCACAGGCTCCGGACGCGGTGCAGGCTCAGCGGCCATGGCTCACGGGCCCAGCCGTTCTGCAGCATGTGGGATCTTCCCGGACCAGGGCACGAACCTGTGTCCCCTGCATCGGCAGGCAGACTCTCAACCACTGCGCCACCAGGGAAGCCCTACCATTTCGTTTTTGTGGTGAGAGCATTTAAGATCTACACTCTTAGCACCTTTTAAGTATGTAAATACAGTATTATTACTATAATCACCATGCTATACATGGTGATTCCCAGAACTTATTTGTCCTATAACTGGAAGTTTATACCCTTTGACCAACATCTCCCGAATTTCCCCCAGTCCCCAGCCCCTGGTAATCTCAGGGGCTTTCTCTACTCTCTGTTTCTATGAGTTTGGCTTTTTTAGGTTCCACATATAAGTGATATTGTACAGTATTTCTCTGACTTATTTCATTTAGAATAATGCCTTCAAGGTCCACTCATGTTGTTGCAAATGGCAGTATTTCCTTCTTTCTCATGGATGAATAGTGTTTTTTATATTTATACAGTAAGTCCCCTACATATGAACCTTCAAGTTGTGAACTTTCAAAGATGTGAACGTGTGTTTCGCATGTCCAGTCACTTAAGTTAATTAACACGTCCGGCATACATTGTCACGTGTGTGCATCCTCTACAAGTGGTTGTGCTTTTGTGTACTTTACTGTACAATACTGTATAGAGTACAGTAGTACTGTATCTTCATTTCAAGCCCAGGATGTCCGGAAGCAAGCATAAAAGCAGGGTGATGTAGCTGGTTCTGCTAAGAAGCGCCAAGCAGTAACAATGGAAACAAAAGTGAAAATAATTGAGGGAGTGGAGCAAGGCCGTAACCCTGAATGGGGTTTGGAAGAACCTTTGCCCGCAGTTTGTTCACGATTTTCGTGGATTTGAGAAGGTGAATGAGGAGTTCAAAGTGGTCTTCAGCAACTTAGTGACCCTCAGTGAGAAGCTGGAACTAGATCTGCAAGAGGACGACTTCACTGAACTCCTTGCTGTGCAACACAGGAGCTTACTAATGAGGACCTGATGGAATCGGAGGCCCAGAGAAAGGATGAAGAGAGACAAGAGGAAAAAGAAGTAACTGAAGAACTGAAGAGATTCTCAATGCAGGAAATGGCACGGGGATTTTCTTTATTTGAGGAGGCACTGTTAGTTTTTAAGGCACAGGACCTGAACGTAGAACGGTACACGAAGGTTGCAGCAGCCGTTCAGAATGCAATCCAGTGCTCCCATGTCATCTATGATGAGAAAAAAAGAGCTACTACCCAGACATCACTGGATCGTATGTTCAAGAGGGTCGATAGAATTGAATCCAGCAAGGAACCAGAACCTGTGCCATCAGCGTCAGGCGTGGGTGAAATTGCAGCTTGCCCTCCATCTCCTATTGCTGAGGACCCTTCAGCTGTACCATCTCCCACCTCCTCTCCCTCCTCCAGTCAGTAACTCTTCTTGCCTGTTCACTCGGTGCCAGCCCCTGTATGCCAGCTGTTGTACTGTACTACTGTACTTTTCAAGGTACTGCACTGTAAGATTAAAAATGTTTTCTTTATTTTTTGTGTTTATTTGTTGTTTATGTATTATTCTTGTGAAAACTATTATAAATCTATTACAGTACAGTACCATATAGCTGATTGTGTTAGTTAGGTACCTAGGTTAACTTTGTCAGGCTTATGAACGAATTGGATTTACGGACGTGCTCTTGGAATGGAACTTGTTCTTATGTAGGGGATTTACTGTATTTATATTTATATTTATATATTTGGAGGAAGAGAGAGAAATCATATCTTCTTTATCCATTTATCTGTTGATGGACACTTACGTTGTTTGTTTCCCTATCTTGGCTACTGTGAATAGTGCTGCAATGGACATGGGAAAACGCTTTGTGGTCTTGATTGTCATGCACGGTTAGTGCAAAGTTTTGGTTTTTGTCACCTTCCTTACTACCTTCTCTGAAGTCTGCCTCTATCCTGAGCAGCCTTAATTTACTTCCAGAGTCCCATGATATTGTCCCTGAAATGCGCATCAAATTGAGCAGAGAGCTGCCTTTAGCATTATAAATACTGGTTGTACAGAATTGCAGAATGTCTCTAATTTTAGTTGCAAAAGTAATAGTAATAATATAAACAGCTACCATTTATTAAACATTTACTATTAACCAACTCTGAGCTATGTGCTTTACACACACTAACTCAATGGTATGTTGGGATTCACTTCTATTACAGCATAAGGATTTTGCATATTTTATAGCAACAATTCAGCCATTGTAAAACCTCTTTTTTTCACTGCCTTTATCTAGTTCTTTGAATTCTACACTGCGCAGGACTCAAAATGCCAGTTTTGTACCATTATCTATACCCTCTGTGAAGTAGGGAAGATGCCTCTTCTTATACTTTTACTTTTCATACGGAGGCATCAAAGTACATTGCCTTCCAGTTTGTTTTTCCCATACAGCCCCTGCTCTTGAAGATTTCTTCTCTCTCCCTAGAATCTTCCTTAAGGACATATCTCAGGACAAGCAATCTTCCAAAGGCAGCAATTTCCAATAATTCCCCCTCCCCACCCCAGCACATTCTTATAGGTATAGGCATATTTTGACAAAACCCTCAACCAAACAGCTGTCTCATATGGCTGTAGAAGAGGTAAGACAGGCTGCAGATGCTGTGTGGTTCCCAGCATGGCTCAGACACCTCTCGCAATCTGCTCTTCAGGCATATGCAGCACTATAATAGGAATAATCTTGAGTGCACTCTAATTTGTTCAATTTAAAATCAGGCTGCTATGAATCTTATTCCACAGAAATGTGCGTGCAAAAAATGTCACACTGTATGTAAAAAAATCCTAAGGAAACCACCTGAAAAAGCGATGAAATAATAAATGAGTTCATCAAGGTCACAGGATACAAGATTGATTTACAAAAATCAATTGTAATTTTATATACTGCCAATGAGCTATTTGAAAATGAAATTTAGAAAACAATTCCATTCACAGTAACACCAAAAGAATAAAATACTTAGGAATAAATTTAACAAAAGAAATATAAGACTTATACACTGGAAATTGATGACAGAAATCAAAGAAGACCTAAATAAATGGAGAGATATTCCATGTTCGTGGATTGGAAGATGTTAATTCTCTACAATCACTATCTAAGTCCCAGCAGGTGTCCTTGCTGGAACCTCTGTTCTGCCTTCATGAGAAGCTCTATGCTCCCCCTCTCCTGGGCCATCCCATTAACTAGAAGCTGGGCCAGCATTGGTTTTGTCCAGATGCAGATCTTTATGTTTTGTAAAGTTTGAAAAGCTTCAGTTGAAATTGACTCCCCGTGATTTGTTATGGTCAAATGAACTAAAAGTAGCTAAGTGAGGTTTCTGTACATCCTGAGTGAGCAGATATCATAACCATCCAGGGTCAGAACTGCTTGAAAAATACCATTACTCAAATGAAAGGACAACCACAGATTGGATTGAGAAAAAATTCTCAAGTCATATATCTCATAAGGGATTTTGAATAGACTTTTCACTAGAGGAGATATATGAAGGGCTAATAAGTACATGAAAAGATGCTCCACATCATCAGTCATTAGGGATATGCAAATTAAAACCACAAGAGATACCACTTCCTATGCAGTCGAAAGGCTATAATAAAATGGAGACAAAAGCACGTGTTGGGGAGAATGTGGAGAAACTGGAACTCTCACACATTGCTGGTAGAGATGTAAACTGGTGCAACTGCTTCAGAACACAGGTTTTCAGTTTCTTACAAAGCTACCATATATCCCAGCAATTCCACACCTGTGTATCTACCTGGGAAAAATGAAAATATGTACACAAAAGGCCTTTTAGATAAATGTTCATAGCATTTTTATAACACAAAAGCCCCAACCGACATTCAAATATCCATCAATTTGTAAGTACATAAACAAAATGTGGTCTATCTATATACTGGAATACTCTTCAGTAATAAAAATAATTGAAGTACTTATATATGCTACAACACAGATGAACCTCAAAAATATTATGCTAAGTGGAAGAATCCAGAAACCAAAGATTACATATTGTATAATTCTCTATGTATGAAACATCCAGAAGAGGCAAGTCTATGGAGATATAAAGCAGATCAATGGTTGCCTGGAGCTCAGATTGGGAGCAGGAATTGACTATAAACAGGCAATGGGACTGGGGAGGAGGGGGTCCACGGGGTGATGAAAATGTTTTCAAACAAGATTGTAGTAATTTTTGAACATCTGTTTAATTTACTAAAAATCATCAACTTGTACTCTTATAATGGGTGAATTCTATGACTCATACCTCAATAAAGCTGTTAAATAAAAATAACCAGCACAGAATGGAAAGTGGTGGGTATAGATAAATCAAGTTTGGCAACATATTGATAATTTTTGCCACTGGATAAAATTTGCCACTGGATGATGGGTAATGAGGGATCATTATACTTTTCCTTTTCACTCTTTATGTACATTCAAAATTTTCAGATAAAAAATGAAAAAGAAAAGATTAAAAAGGGAATGTCACACTTCTTGCTTCCTTTAAATGGAATGAAATCTGATTCACAGTCTTTATATCCCAAGGCTGGAGGAAAATCCCATCTGTCATCATAGATGCCCCTGGCCAGGGTTATTCATCAATCTGCGCTGCTCATGTGGGGCTCCAAAAAGTCTTCAGGCCAGCAGGGGCTTGCTGGTATGACTGTTATCTGGTATGAATGGATTTTAGAAAAAGTTAGCAATGTCACATTTAGGCCATAGCTGGAGCAGGCATCTTTTCTGAGCTCTGTGGTATCCATGTAGAGGGCCAGCCTCCCGAGGTCCCCTGTAGACACCGGATCCTGATCATTCCCTGCTGAGTCCTGTGCATTCATCCCCAAGGAGGGGTGGGGCTTTTGGACATACCGGGGTGAACCACAAACCTGTGTGTTCTTCTGGGTTGTGAGAGTAACTTCTCCAGGCTCACCCCGCTCTCTTGTCCTAACGTCTTCCCTGGATTTAGCCTTTCCTAATGTCCAGGAAGGGAGTTCATCTTGCAGTCACGTATTTAGGTTGTGCTAATGCATCTGAGGTATGCATTAGGTATGGACTAAAAAAATATTCTTTGATTTAAAAAAGTATGTGTGTGTAAAGTACAGAGACTAATGCACAAAGAACTCTCATCTTTTCAAATGCATCTTCAGCATTCAAGCCCTAGTGCATTCACTCATTGAATCATTCATAAAACAAATGTTTATTGAGCCCCTCCAGGTAACACCAGGCACTATTTGCTGCACCGGAAATGTAACACTGAACAAAGCCCACAAAGGCTCTGCTTTTATGCCACTTAGATTTCAGAGCTTATGATTTCAAACTTTAATGTGCGTAAGAATCCCATGGTGATCTTGTCAAAGTGTAGATTCTGATTTTGTAGGTCTGGAGCTGCTTGAGATCAGCATTTCTAACAAACTCCCAGGCATGGTGAATGTTGCTGGGCCACCAAACTTGCTTTGAGTTGCAAGGTTCAAGGGTGGAAAGCAGGAAAATATGGGAAAACACTAAAGTTGATTTTTCATAAGTTTCCATATTGAATTATTTGCAGTGAGCTTCTTATCCGTGCTTAGGGATGGTCATTGCCATGCTCTGCCCTGAGGGACCCTACACTTGTCACTTGGACCCTAAGTGAATTATTTCTCTCTTTTGTCGTGGAGACCACCCCTGGCCAAGCAACCTACCCAGACCACACCTTCCAACTGTCCTGCACTGTTCACACCCAGTGGCTTCTCTGATTAATTCATAGGTCAGGACCTGTGTGTCAAAATTCCCTTAGGGATCTGATCCTGTTTTGCACTTCAGAGGCCCATCTGGCAGGTATCAAAGGTGTGTCTAGATCTTTGGAGCTGCACTTGAGCCTTTTCTGGTCTTATATTTTAACTCTTTCCTGCTCTCCACTTTTAGGTTATGGTATTAATGAGGAGAGAATGGGGGGAAAAAAGGAAAAAAGTGCCTTTGTGTTCTGTTTATTTTTCATATGCCTTATTTCCTTTGAAAGCAATCTCTTGGTGTTTGTGTGATTGTTGCACAAGACAGGTTAATTCTCTGCAGGCCACCGGTTCAGTGTGGAGCACGTATGTGAATAATTCAAATACTGGTTCTCCTGGTGTCTCTAGCAGCTGCAATAGGGGTTAGGGAGATTGTGAGACTGTCCATGGGGATAAAGATGTACCATGAAATCTGTGTGTAGAAGGAGGCTTCTAGGAAGACTCTTGCAAAGGGGACAGACTCTGTAGCTTATCTCCTTGGACTTCGACTTGTGCCCTTTCACCCCTCTCTTCTCTTTCTCTCTGGAACATGGAAAAGATCCTGGAGATTGAGTAGTGCCCTGCAACCATGAAACTGAAAGCTTTAGACTTAACAGTTTTGGAGCAGGAAGATAAAGAGCATCTGGGACCTTGAGGGCATCTTCAGCTGTTACACCCATTCTGGAATACCCACTTTCAAATTCCTGTTTGATCTGGATACTCTAACCAGGGTTCCATGACATGAATTGGAATCCGCTCCCTAAATGATACATATAGTAAGAAATTTATATTTTGTTCTATGTGTAATTGAAAATCATCAGAGGGTTGTAAGCAGGAGAGCTATATCGTCTGATTTATATTTGTACTCCTATGTACTATATGGAGACTAGACCATAGGTCCTACCGGGGACATCAATTAGATGATCATTGCAGTAATTCAGGAGAGAGATGACACTAGCTTAGACTAGGGTTATGAAGGTGGAAAGACAGAGTTTGAGTGTGCTTTAGAAAGTTTTTTTAAAAAGGAAACAAAACTGAATATACAGTAAGATAATAGTGGCCAGCATTTATTGAGTATCATTATGTGCAAGACAAGATTCTGAGCATATTCCATAACTCACTCATTTAATCTTTACACTAGTCATGTGAAGCAGGAATTATTTTTAACTGCATTTTATAGGTAAGAAAACTAAAGAGTAAAAACGTTAAGTCATTTTCTAGTAAGTGATGGAAGATGCCTTCCTCCCTATGTCTGTGTTGGGTGGGGAGTTCTGTGTATGGGTTTGGGGGTGTAGATATAGAAAGAGTCATCCTAAAAAAAAAGACTAGAAGAAAATATACCAAATATTGAAGAAGTTTTATGTGTGAGCAAGAGGATTACATACAACTTCTTCTTTATACTTTTCTTATTTTCCTGTATTTCTATAGTGAACATATGCTAGTTTTTTATATAGGAGGATAATTAATAAACAAAAGATATTCTGGTTTAGAATTGTGGTGTTTAGCAGTAGATTTACTATCATATCAGCTGTGTTTAAACAAAGAGAGAACGGGTCGTTGTATAGTTATCATGGCCAAGACAGAAATGAAATCAAGCTGAGCTGTGGAAATTAAGTTGTGGAACAGGTTAAGTTTCTAGACTTCTAGGACATGATTATGACTTCCTCATCTTAGCCAGTCATCTGTCTACTAATTGATGATGTCTTCTGGAAATAGTCCTATTCAAATAACCAAACTTTTCAACTTTTCCAAACTCTGGCATTGTAGGGAAGCAGCTCTTTAGCACACAGTCTGCCTGTTTGTTCAAATGTGCTCCCCATGTCTGGATTCTGTGTGCCAAGTTGGCTTTCTTTAAAGAATTTCCCTTGTCTGACTTGACATCATTTAGTTTATTTATGTTGGAGAACCCTCAGGGAAATACTATACCTGTGTTATATATGTGTGTATGTGGATATAAATTGCAGAACAACAAATCATTAGAAGGTGAATTTAAAGTCCTAGTCCTCGAGCTGTTCAAAGGTAAACTATGCACCCTGTGCCAGAGTCAGCAAATGAGAAGAGAGCAGTCAAAATTCATCTGAGGGGTAGGGAACCTCAAAATAAGCTTTTAGACTCCAAATCCTAAAAGTGTCAGGAGCCATCTTTTAAAAAGTCTAGATTCTAACCTCTCTGCAGGCATTGAATGTTTATTTCATTTCTTAGAATAGCCCAGTCTCTCTATCCTCAGGCTCCTTTACATGTCTACTGTTTGCCCAGTTTTTAGCACTAAACCTTGCACTTCAATACCCTGAATATATTAGCAGGAAAAAATGCAACCTAAATGTATCAGAAGTAGAAAACAAGAGATAGTAAAAAAAAAAAAAAAAGGACTCAAAACTCAGAGAGCAAACAACTGCTAATTGACCATTCATATGCATATATCTTTTTCATAAGGATTTGAGAATGTTGGAGTATATGCTCCTTGTTTTTACATAGAAAATTTGAAGGACATAAAATCCATTATATACTAAGGAGCTCATATTAAAAATTTTAAAATAAAAGTCTAAATAAACCACCTTTTATTTTTTAAAAATAGCTCTCTGTTTCATTACATTTTCTGCCATCGCTAAGATTTGACCAATTGTTAAGTGAAGGCAGCCATCAGATTATGTAGTCAAATTAGATGGAATGTCAGTGGGGAAGAAAATGATGAAGAAAAAGTGTTCATTATACAATCAAGAAGCATGAACAAGATTAGAATAAAGAGGCTTTAGGATAGAACTGACTGAGGACCAGGGAGGGTTTTTGATTTTTATTTGTTTAAATTTTAATATAGGTATGGGAGCTTAGTTTAAGCTACATGACAATACCAGTGTTTGGATAAAACAAAGAGCACAGATTTCAGTTGAGCAAGGCACTCCTTCCTAAATGGACTAATTCTGATAAATCACCAAGACATGGGGCTGCTAGATTCTAGACAATGAATTTATACAAAAGGAAACAAAGCCTCATAGACATTTTTATTATAGATGTTCTCACTATGTCATTACCAAGCTATAAAACAAGGGAAGAACTGAGCATAATTACAGCCTCTCTCAACAGAGCAAGGAGAACTGGTTTGAGAAAAGCCCCATTGTAACTCATTGACTTGGGGGTTCCCCCAGGAGGACCATAAATCAGGTTCAAGAGCAGGAACTATATCCATGCTGTGCAAAGTCTTGGGTCTGATTTGTAGATAAGACTTGGGTTAAAAAAAAAAAAAAAGACTTGGGTTATCTCATGTAGGCAATGGAAGAATGATCCTAAGTCCAGAGGCCAGTGGTTTGTGATTTGCTCTTTTTTCTCATGTGATGCAGGGTTGCCTCAGGAAAGGCCACTAGCTTTGCTAGGAAAGGCCACTAGCTTTGCTGAGCCAGTTTTCTTATTCATAAAATATGGTGTTGTAACTATGTGAACTATAGGGACCTTTTCAACGTGAGCATTCTTTCTTTCTCTTTCCTCTAAAACCTTAACTTGTATTCTTTACTCCAAATCCAGGGCAGTATTATAAAGTTTAATTGCTGACAAATGAAAAGTGAAAATCCAAACATTGGAAGAGAGCCTTGTAGCCTGCTGATCCCTGGTGTGATGAATTATATTACTCTTTGTCAAATATTTCACTTCCCCTCCTTGAAGAACCGCTGCTTGTGTGAGGTTTATATGTCTCTGCCCTGTTGAACTCAGGAGTGGCTATGTAAACTTCCTTTCTTTAATGGGGTACAGATGAAGGTAACATGTGTCACTTCCAAGATGAACATTTTAGATTTATCATGTTTCTTCTGTCTGTATGATGGCCATAGGTTTATTGGAGATAGAGGATGTTCTGTTACCCTGAGTCTGGAATGACCAATGTTTGGGGCAGTAATGATCATGCATTGTAAGCAAGAAATAAACTTTTGTTTGTTTGTTTTTTCTTTTTTTGAATTTTATTTTATTTATTTTATAGCAGGTTCATAATTAGTTATCTGTTTTATACATATTAGTGTATACCTGTCAATCCCAGTCTCCCAATTCATCACACCACCACCACCACCCCGCCGCTTTCCCCCCTTGGTGTCCATACATTTGTTCTCTACATCTGTGTCTCTATTTCTGCCCTGCAAACTGGTTCATCTGTATCATTTTTCTAGGTTCCACATATATGCGTTAACACACGATATTTGTTTTTCTCTTTCTGACTTCACTCTGTATGACAGTCTCTGGATCCATCCACGTCTCTACAAATGACCCAATTTCGTTCCTTTTTATGGCTGAGTAATATTCCATTGTATATATGTACCACTTCTTCTTTATCCATTTGTCTGTTAATGGTCATTTAGGTTGATTCCATGACCTGGCTATTGTAAGTACTGCTGCAATGAACATTGGGGTGCATGTGTCTTTTTGAATTATGGTTTTCTCTGGGTATATGCCCAGTAGTGGGATTGCTGGGTCATATGCTAATTCTATTTTTAGTTTTTTAAGGAATCTCCATACTGTTCTCCATAATGGCTGTATGAATTTACATTCCCACCAACAGTGCAAGAGGGTTCCCTTTTCTGCACACCCTTTCCACCATTTGTTGTTTGTAGGTTTTCTGATGATGCACATTCTGACTGGTGTGAGGTGATACCTCATGGTAGTTTTGATTTGCATTTATCTAATAACTAGTGATGTTGAGCAGCTTTTCATGTGCCTCTTGGCCATCTGTATGTCTTCTTTGGAGAAATGTCTATTTAAGTCATCTGCCCATTTTTTCATTGGGTCGTTTGTTTTTTTAATATTGAGCTGCATGAGCTGTTTATATATTTTGGAGATTAATCCTTTCTCCGTTGATTCATTTGCAAATATTTTTTCCCATTCTGATGGTTGTCTTTTCGTCTTGTTTGTAGGTTGCTTTGCTTTACAAAACCTTTTAAGTTTCATTAGGTCCCATTGGTTTATTTTTATTCTATTTCCATTACTCTAGGAGGTGGATCAAAAAAGTTCTTCCTGTGATTTATGTCAAAGAGTGTTCTTCCTATGTTTTCCTCTAAGAGTTTTATAGTGTCCAGTCTTATATTTAGGTCTCTAATCCATTTTGAGTTTTCTTTGTGTATGGTGTTAGGGAGTGTTTCATTCTTTTACATGTAGCCGTCCAGTTTTCCCAGCACCACTTATTGAAGAGACTGTCCTTTCTCCATTGTATATCCTTGCCTCCTTTGTCATAGATTAGTTGACTGTAGATGTGTAGGTTTATTTCTGGGCTTTCTATCCTGTTCCATTGATCTATATTTCTGTTTTTGTGGCAGTACCATATTGTCTTGATTACTGTAGCTTTGTGCTATAGTCTGAAGTTAAGGAGTCTGATTCCTCCAGCTCCATTTTTTTCCTTCAAGACTGCTTTGGCTATTCAGGGTCTTTTGTGTCTCCTTAAAAATTTTAAGCTTTTTGGTTCTAGTTCTATAAAAAATGCCATTGGTAATTTGATAGTGATTGCATTGAATCTGTAGATTGCTTTGGGTAGTAGAGTCATTTTCACAATGTTGATTCTTCCAATCCAAGAACATGGTATAGCTCTCCATCTGTTTGTATCATCTTTCATTTCCTTCATGAGTGTCGTATAGTTTTCTGCATACAGGTCTTTTGTCTCCCTAGGTAGGTTTATTCCTAGGTATTTTATTCTTTTTGTTGCAATGGTAAATGGGAGTGTTTCCTTAATTTCTCCTTCAGATTTTTCATCATTAGTGTATAGGAATGCAAGAGATTTTTGTGTATTAATTTTGTATCCTGCTACTTTACCAAATTCATTGATTTGCTCTAGGAGATGTCTGGTAGCATCTTTAGGATTCTCTATGTATAGTATCATGTGATCTGCAAACAGTGACAGTTTTACTTCTTCTTTTCCTTTGGATTCCTTTTATTTCTTTTTCTTCTCTGATTGCTGTGGCTAGGACTTACAAAACTATGTTGAATAATAGTGGTGAGAGTGGACATCCTTGTCTTGTTCCTGATCTTACAGGAAATGCTTTCAGTTTTTCACCATTGAGAATGACGTTTGCTGTGGGTTTGTCATATATGGCCTTTATTATGTTGCGGTAGGTTCCCTCTGAGCCCACTTTCTGGAGAGTTTTCATCATAAATGGGTGTTGAATTTTGTCAGAAACTTTTTCTGCATCTATTGAGATGATCATATGGTTTTTATTCTTCATTTTATTAGTATGCTGTATCACATTGATTGATTTGCATATATTGAAGAATCCTTGCATCCCTGGGATAAATCCCACTTGATCATGGTGTATGATCCTTTTAATGTGTTGTTGGAGTCTGTTTACTAGTATTTTGTTTAGGACTTTTGCATCTATATTCATCAGTGATATTGGTCTGTAATTTTCTTTTTTTATAGTATCTTTACCTGGTTTTCGTATCAGGGTGATGGTGGCCTCATTCAATGAGTTTGGGAGCATTCCTCCCTCTGCAATTTTTTGGATGAGTTTAAGAAGTATGGGTGTTAGCTCTTCTCTAAATGTTTGATATAATTCCCCTGTGAAGCCATCTGGCCCTGGACGTTTGTTTGTTGGAAGATTTTTAGTCACAGTTTCCATTTCATTACTTGTGATTGGTCTGTTCATATTTTCTATTCCTTCCTGGTTCAGTCTTGGAGGGCTATACCTTTATAAGAATTTGTCCATTTCTTCCAGGTTGTCCATTTTATTGGCATAGAGTTGCTTGTAGTAGTCTCTTAAGATGCTTTGTATTTCTGCGGTGTCTGTTGTAACTTCTCCTTTTTCATTTCTAATTTTATTGATTTGAGTCCTCTCCCTCTTTTTCTTGTTGAGTCTGGCTAATGGTTTATCAATTTTGTTTATCTTCTCAAAGAACCACCTTTTAGTTTTATTGATCTTTGCTATTGTTGTCTTTGTTTCTATTCCAGTTATTTCTGCTCTGATCTTTATGATTTCTTTCCTTGTACTAACTTGGGGTTTTGTTTGTTCTTCTTTATCTAATTCCTTTAGGTGTAAGGTTGGATTGTTTATTTGAGATTTTTCTTGTTTCTTGAGGTAGGCTTGTATAGCTATAAACTCCCCTCTTAGAACTGCTTTGCTGCATCCCATAGGTTTTGGCTTGTCATGTTTTCATTGTCATTTGTCTTTAGGTATTTTTTGATTTCCTCTTTGGTTTCTTCAGTGATCGCTTGGTTATTTAGTAATGTATTGTCTGGTCTCCATGTGTTTGTGTTTTTATGTTTTTTCCCTGTAATTGATTTCTAATCTCATAGCGTTGTGGTCAGAAAAGATGGTTGATATGATTTCAATTTTCTTAAGTTTACTGAGGCTTGATTTTCGACCCAAGATGTGGTCTATCCTGGAGAATGCTCCATGTGCACTTGGGAAGAAAGTGTAATCTGCTGTTTTTGGATGGAATGCCCTATAAATATCAATTATATCTCTCTGGTGTATTGTGTCATTTAAAGCTTGTGTTTCCTTATTAATTTTCTGTTTGAAAGATCTGTCCATTGGTGTAAGTGAGGTGTTAAAGTCCCTCACTATTACTATGTTACTGTCAAGTTGCTCTTTTATAGCTGTTAGCAGTTGTCTTATGTATTGAGGTGCTCCTGTGTTGGGTGCATATATATTTATAATTGTCATATCTTCTTCTTGGATTGATCCCTTGACCATTATGTCATGTCCTTCCTGTCTCTTGTAACATTCTTTATTTTAAAGTCTATTTTATCTGATATGAGTATTGCTACTCCAGCTTTCTTTTGATTTCCATTTGCATGGAATATCTTTTTCCATCCCCTCACTTAGAGTCTGTATGTTTCCCTAGGTCTGAAGTGGGTCATTTGTAGACAGCATATATGCGGGTCTTGTTTTTGTATCCATTCATTAAACCTGTGTCTTTTGTTTAGAGCATTTAATCCAGTCACGTTTAAGGTAATTATCGATATGTATGTTCCTATTACCATTTTCTGAATTGTTATGGGTTTGTTTTTGTAGGTCCTTTTCTTCTCTTTTGTTTTCCACCTAGAGAAGTTCCTTTAGCATTTGTTGTAGAGCTGGTTTGGTGGTGCTGAATTCTCTTAAGTTTTGCTTGTCTGTAAAGCTTTTGATTTCTCCATTGAATCTGAATGAGATCCTTCCTGGGTAGAGTTATCTTGGTTGTAGGTTCTTCCCTTTCATCACTTCAGATATATCATGCCACTTCCTTCTGGCCTGTAGAGTTTCTGCTGAGAAATCAGCTGTTAACCTTATGGGAGTTTCCTTGTATGTTATTTGTTATTTTTCCCTTGTTGCTTTCAATAATTTTTCTTTGTCTTTAATTTTTGTCAATTTGATTAGTATGTATCTTGGTGTGTTTCTCTTTGGGTTTATCCTGACTGGGACTCTCTGCGCTTCCTGCACTTGGGTGGCTATTTCCTTTCCCATGTTAGGGAAATTTTCAACTATAATCTGTTCAAATATTTTCTTGGGTCCTTTCTCTCTCTCTTCTCCTTCTGAGACCCCTGTAATGCAAATGTTTTTGCAATTAATGTTGTCCCAGAGGTCTCTTAGGCTGTCTTCATTTCTTTTCATTCTTTTTTCTTTATTATGTTCTGTGGCAATGAATTCCATCATTCTCTCTTTCAGGTCACTTATCCATTCTTCTGCCTCAGTTATTATGCTATTGATTCCTTCTAGTGTAGTTTTCATTTCAGTTATTGTATTGTTCATCTCTGTCTGTTTGTTCTTTAATTCTCGTAGGTCTTTGTTGAACATTTCTTGCATCTTCTCGATCTTTGCCTCCATTCTTTTTCCGAGGTCCTGGATCATCTTCACTTTCATTATTCTGAATTCTTTTTCTGGAAGGTTGCCTATCTCCACTTCATTTAGTTGTTTTTCTGGGGTTTTATCTTGTTCCTTCATCTGGTACATAGCCCTCTGCCTTTTCATCTTGTCTATCTTTTTGTGAATGTGTTTTTTGTTCCACAGGTTGCAAGATTGTAGTTCTTCTTGCTTCTGCTGTCTGCCCTCTTGTGGATGAGGCTATCTAAGAGGCTTGTGCAAGTTTCCTGATGGGAAAGACTGGTGGTGGGTAGAGCTGAGTGTTGCTCTGGTGGGCAGAGCTCAATAAAACCTTAATCTACTTGTCTGCTGATGGGTGGGGCTGGGTTCCCTCCCTGTTGGTTATTTGGCCTGAGGTGACCCAACCCTGGAGCCTACCCGGCTCTTTGGTGGGGCTAATGGCAGACTCTGGGAGGGCTCATGCCTAGGAGTACTTCCCAGAACTTCTGCTGCCAGTGTCCTTGTCCTCACGGTGAGCCACAACCACCCCTCGCCTCTGCGGGGGACCCTCCAACACTAACAGGTAGGTCTGCTTTTCTCTCCTGTGGGGTCACTGCTCTTTCCCCTGGTCCTGACGTGCACACTACTTTGTGTGTGCCCTCCAGAGTGGAGTCTCTGTTTCCCCCAGTCCTGTCAAAGTCCTGCAATCAAATCCTGCTAGCCTTCAAAGTCTGATTCTCTAGGAATTCCTCCTCCCATTGCCGGCACCCCTGGTTGGGAAGCCTGACATGGGGCTCAGAACCTTCACCTCAGTGGGTGGACTTCTGTGGTATAAGTGTTCTCCAGTTTGTGAGTCACCACCCAGCAGTTATGGGATTTGATTTTATTATGATTGAGCCCCTCCTACCATCTTATTGTGGCTTCTTCTTTGTCTTTGGATGTGGGGTATCTTTTTTGGTGAGTTCCACTGTCTTCCTATTGATGGTTATTCAGCAGTTAGTTGTGATTCTGGTGCTCTCGCAAGAGGGAGCGAGTGCTTGTCCTTCTACTCTGCCATCTTCAACCAATCTCTAAACCTTTGTTTTAAGCTGCTGTAATTTTGGGAATCAGTTGTTACTGCAGGAAAACCTAGCCTCTCCTGAGCAATATACCTGCATTCTAGGAATGGCCAACTGTAAAAGTCAGTTCTGATTTCTTGACTATGATTTCAACAGAAAATCAGACTTACAAAGTTTTAAGAAGTGTCTCTGTTTTTTCTTATCTTGATTTAAGCACTGTTATTCATATATCTATATTTATATCTATATAAAATTTCTCATTTATGTATGTTTATTTATTTATAAATTTTCTGCTAAGGCCCATATGAAGTGCCCTAGTATAGGCTCTGAAAGACTTCAACAATTTAGTTTCTGGTTACTCTATGATACCTTTAATTTTCTTCCATGGTCAGGTGTTGCCTCTGTGCCTTTTACCTATTTATCCAACAAATAGTTTTTGAGCACCTACTAAGTAACTGGTGAGCAGTGGCAATGGAAGTGTGAAAAGACAGACCTAATCCCTTAGTTTGCCTCTCTTGAATCCTCCACTAGCCTCAAAGCGACAGGCACAAGATACTGTAATAAATGTGATGCTAAGGAATGCATACGTTATGGGAGCACTTGCAGTGAACATTTTAAATCGGAACTTTGGCACTGAGGAAGGCTTTCTAGAGGTAGCGATGTCTAAACCAAGACCTGAAGAATAAATCGTAATGAGGAGAGTGACGAGTGTTTGTATTTGTGTGTGTGTAGGACTGTGGAAAGACAGTTTGGAGAATTAAGTGTGGTAGGAGTATACTGGTAAAGAATGTTCCAGGAAAGGAAAGCGTGCATGTAAAAGATGTATAGGGCGTCCAGCTGGCAGATATTAAGGGGGGCGTTGTCTGACAAGGAAGGAGAAGTCAGATCACAGGGGAACTTGTAAGTCGTATTTAAGACTTAAGATTAATCTGAAGAGTCAATGGGAATCACTGAAGAAGATGTTTCCTCTTCCTCTAATACTCTCTCCACTTCTTCCCTCATCTTATCCACTCAACAGCCTCTTCCTCTGTAAAGTCAGATGGAACTCTACAGACTCTTCCCAGGCAGGTATAGCTCCTTCCTATCTAACTTATCATTTATATGTACATATCCCTGAACACATTTATTTTGTATTGATTCACTTTCATGCCTTTCCCACAACTTAAGATCTAAAAGTCTTGAGCTTGTCTTTGACCAGCTCTGTATGGTAGGCAGAGATCTCAGGTGACCCTCAGTGGCCTACATGCTGTATGATCTCCCTGCCTCCCACCTGAGTGTGGGTGGAAGCTGGGGCTAGGATTAGATATCACCCCTGCACTTAGGTTACTAACGAGTTAGTTGACTTTGAGTTAACCAAGTGGGAGATTATCCTGGTTGGGCCTGACTGGCCTGGGAGCAGATACCCAAGTTGTGAAGTGCCTGCTGGAATCACGTGGTAAGGGTGTGTGTGAGCTCTACTAGCGGAAGTGAATTCTGCCAGTAACCAGTGAGCTTGGACGAGGACCCCAAACCTCAGACTAGAATCACAGCCCTGGCCAACGCCTTGATTTCAGCTTGATGAGACCTTTATGGGGAACCCAGCTAACTCAGACCCGGACTCCTGAGCAATGGAAACTGTGAGACAATACAATGTGGTGTTTTACACTGCCGAGATTGTGGTAATTTGTTATGCAGCAAGAACACAGTAGTGGAAGATTGATACACTGTGTGATTGTGTGACTTCAGGAAAGTTACCTGCCTTCTCTGAACCTCATTTCCATCAGCTCTGAAGTGAGCATGATGATTATATCCCCTCATGAGCTGTTGCTGAAATCAAATGAGATAATATATGCAGAGTACCTAGTATTGTCAAAATGGATTAATTATCCCCTCTGTTGCCTCAGCCCCACCAACACCACTGTCTGTGTGAATGGTTTTTCTGGAACATTCTGCCCTGGTTGCCCCTTTAAAAGCCAGCACAGGCATTCAGGCTGCCATAGGTGTCATTTGCCCAGCAACCTGTCCTAAGGGCCAGTGTTCTGATGAAAATTCCTACTGTAATGCATAAGCATGAGGAGTCTGGAGTGAAATTGCTGTGGGATCCTTTGTGTGATTAACATTTCAGCTGTTTATGGAAGCTTTGCCCTATCATTTCCTGTTTTAAAAAATTAATGTGCTGATTTCTTTATTATTAAAAACCAAGAAGGGGAAGTTCAGCTAGAGCATAAAGAAATAGTTCTGTATGATTCAAATAAAAATTTCTGTATAGGAAGAATATTTGGAACACCCTTTTTATTCGGATGCTCCTTTAATCCCTGCAACCTTTTCTTTTGACGTCAGTTCTCTCAATCCCAGCTCCTTGCCCATTGCCTATTTCACCCCTGAATTTGGAATAAAAGACATTTGAGTCAAGAGCATTGTGACTTCATAACCATGACAATGGTATTGTGTTTGACAGTGAAAGCCATTGAATCAGAGTTTTGAGTCAGAAGGGACTTTACAGGCCATGTAGCTTGACACTCTCATTTTACAGATGAGAAAACTTAGGTTTAGGAGTTTCATTGGCCAAGAAGACACAGTTAATTAGTGACTAAATTTTCTCTGAAGGAAACCGGATCTCCTGACGTACTTTCCTCAAGTAACCTGACCCAATTACTTTCATTTTATATGTATAGAAGTTTAAAGCCTGCTCCTTCAATATAAGGATCAAATGCTTGCTTCTTCATGAGCCAACATCATGGTGTAGACATCGTCGTGGACCCTGATGGTCTGTAATCTGCTACCACCTGAGCTTCCACAGGGAATGGAAGGCTTTCTTAAACCAGATGGAAACATCCAGTTCAATAAGAAGGAAAGATTTAGATTTAAGGGGCAGAAATATCTCAGCTGTAGCAATGAACTCTCAAGTGGGATTGAGAAATAATGTTCCTTAGAGATCATCAGTGAGAATGTAGATTTATGTATCCATTAGATGGATTTAGGCATTAGCTCCTTGGACTTACCCATTTTTCCTCTCTGCTCCCCCAATGTATTTCTGATGACTAGTACTTATATACTGAAACAGTTTGGGTTCCCTTTTTCCAAGAGGAAAAAAGAAATTCTGTTGCAGAGCCTAATCAACCTGAGATTGTAGTAAAGCTTTTGGCTGGATGAAGCATTTACTGTGTGTGCAGAAAACTTACCATAGCAGACCTGAGACCACCATCCTTAGGAAGTCCTGCTTGCAGTATTGGCCTTGGCTGGCATCTGGGAATTTGATGGCAAACAGATCCTTACACTGATGTTAAATGGCCCCTAACTGACAAGAGTGGGTCACTGTGCCTAAACCGTTTGGACAAACAATATTATAGAGATCGAACACCTGCTTTCCTTCTGGGATTCTGGAATTTTGGTACATGTCAGGCAGTGGGTACTTATATGCCCAGGTCCCAATAAATGCATTGATTATTGAGCTTCCGTGGTGGACAATATTGTAAACACACATTGCTGGAGGACGTAAGCATGTCCTGTGTGACTGCACTAGGACAGGCCCCTTGGGAGCTAGCATTTGGTTTCCTTCAGACTTTGTCCTGTGCGCCCTTACCTTTGTTGATTTTGCTTTATATTCCTTTCACTGTAATAAATCTTAGCTGTGAGTACAACTGTATACTGAGTTGTATAATTCCTCCTAGCAAATCACCAAACCTGGGGCTGACCTTGACACTTCTTCTCTTCCTTAGGGGGGATCTACGTAGAGTCGCCTCTCAGTATCCATGGGGGATTGGTGCCAGGACCCCCATGGATACCCACATCCTTGGATGCTCAAGTTCCTTTTATAAAAGGGTGTAGTACAGTTGGCCCTCCCTACCCCTGGGTTCCTAATGTGTGGATTCAACCAGAATTCAGGCAAAATTTGATCTGCCGTTGGTCGAATCCATGGATGTTGAACCCACAGGTGTGAAGCGTCAACTGTATTTTATTTTATTTTCTGAAAGGCCCCCCTATCACTACTAGAGCAGTAGGCTCTGACTTCAGGGAGCTCAAGTTCAAGAGCCAATATGAAGTATGACAATCCACTCTAAACTATGCACATATAATGTCGTGTCTCTTTTATACCCATCATTTCCCTTTGGTTTGCCCATCTGCCCTCTCCACATCCTGTATTTTTTTCCCCTTCAGTTTTTACTTTACTTTTTCTTTCCTTTTCTCCATTTTCTGTGGGTTCTGTCCGTATCATCTTACATCTTGGGCTGTGAATTTCATGATACCAGAGACCAAAAAAAGCAGGTTTAGCAAAAAAAAAAACCCAAACAAAACCCAAAATATTAGTAATGGAGACCCCGTTTTTTTGCATTTATTATTTGTCTTCTAATTAAAGGACATTGCTTAACATTTTTGTCATTCTGTTTTCTAATTTAATAAATAGGACTAATCTGACCTGTTTACCTTGCAAAGTTACAGAGGGGATCAAATAATTTTTATGTAAGAATTTCCAAAATTTGAGCCACATAGAAATGTTGAGACTTGGTATTCTCCTGGAGCTCTGCCCAAGTGGATTGCATGAGAAATATATGCTGTTGAGACATGGGCCTTCTCTCTCTTTGTTCATAAGATGACAGAGAAGAGAATATAAAGATTCTCAATGAGGAAGGGCCATAGGAGTACTTAGTCCTGAGAAAAAGAAGATTAAAAGAAGGTTTGATTATTGACTTCAAGTATTTGAAGGACAGCCATGAGGAAGAAACAATAGAATAATTCTGTATGACTCCACAGAATAGAGTCAGGACTAATGGGGAACAAATAGAGGAAGAAGAAGAAAGACCTGGCTGAGGCACTGGGGAAGGATTACCAGGAGACACTAGTCATTGGGGCTGTTCAAGATCAGGCTGAACCACAATATCTTGCATGTTGCACATGGAATTAAACATTGGATTCATGAATGAACTTCTTTAGTGAACCACCCTCACAATTTTTGCTCTAGTGTTCTCTGTACTATTATTTATTAAATCTTAAAATTGATTTACTCAATTTTTCAGATAAATTTATTTTAAAATTGATTATTTATTTTAAAACTATATTTTGCACATTTGATGTCTTGGTTATTTTATTTAATGGACATTAAAATACAAAAATGACTATGAAAAAAACGTATCTGTCAGTGAATGCAAAACTAGATGCTTTCCAAGCCTGATATTCTGTGGACATTCCTAAGCCAAATGAAAGGCAAGAGCAAAAATGAAACTATAGCCCTGGGGCCCTGATTTCTATTCCTGTGAACCTTTTTGTCGCCTGGCATCACACAGCCTTTCTCGAAAAGAAGGAAGGTGTTTGATTTGTGGAGCTGAGAGTATTACCACGCCTCTCCTCAAGGAGAACCACTTGTGCATTTGCTCATCATTCTCTCACAGCCCACCAGGGATACAGGTGCAAACCAGGACTAAAGCAAACTAGGATATATGGTAGTCCTACCTTTTCCTCACACTTGCCGCCGTGGTTTTGCACCTTCCAAGTAAAGCATCTGCCCTGAACTCCTGTTCTGTTTTCTAGCGATGCAGGTTTAGATCTCCCTTTGTCTCAAATGCACACTTGGTCTGCAGGAGTTATAATCCTGCCCCCATCACCATGGCTGATGAGAAAGATGCCTGACCCGAGATGTATCCATTTAATTCTTGCTGGAGTTTGGAATTTCAACCTAGGGACATATAGTTACTAGGGTTGTTGTAACAAAGTACCACAAACTGGGTGGCCCCTGAGGAGAAGCAGTGAATAATTTGTTACAGAGTCTGAGCAAAAAGCAAGCTGTAACTATATATTCAGTGAAGAATAAACAGTGGCTAAAATAGAGGAAACCATACTGCTAACATCTCAAATATTATAGTCAGCCAAAGCACATGCCTGAAGCAAGTGACCTTTATCAATTGAGCCTGTAGACAGATGTAGAAATTTTGTAATACCTTTTGATATCTTGAGTGTACCTTAGGTAATTATATAATGAATGTTACTTATTAGAGAAATGAAAGCCATGTTTAATGAGCAATGCTTCAAACTGGATTGATAAGACAGAAGTACTTCCTTAAATGCAGGGCTAAGTTAAGAACTTTGCAGAACTTAAGTTCTCTTACTTTTAAAGGTCCAAATTATACCGAATATTTTTAACAAGGGAAGTGGTACATTTTAACTGATATATACAACTGTCTTAAGATTTGTCATTGAATAGTTAACAAAAGGATGCCTTCTGTAGATATAATAATATCATTTATTAATTCCTACTTTGCAATTTTCTTTCTATTTTGAAGCCAGTACATTTTTGTTGCTTTTTTTTTTTTTTTTGGTAGGTTTTGAAATTTTTATAGGCTGAAGCCACGGTGCTGTTGCTGACTAGGTGACTAGTGGGAAAAAAATGGATGTCTTTGTATCTTAATCTTTTATAAAAATTTAACCATTCTATAATTACATTTTCCTTAACAACTACAAAACATAATTAAGAAGTAGTATAGGTATTTAAACTGCTGCAGTATTTGCTCTCAAGAAGTGTCTAGAAATAACCCTATATTTCCACAACATGAATAGTTCTGTAATTTAAAGGCTACTGTTAATAGCTTCTGAAATACAAACTAATCTCTCATTTTAAAGAACACTTTATGATAAAGTGCAACTAGACAACCATATTTCATAATTAGCTGACTTACATGGACATCAGTATATCTTATTCAAACTTGAAAGGTGTTCAGAAGCACAGCATACAATCAGCCTGCTTATGTAGTTTCTACCTTTTGACATAAAATAAAAAAACAAAACAAAACCAAATGAACCACTTCCGTGATAGTGAAATAAGAGGAAAATAACAGTTGTAAGTATTATATTTCCTGCTTAAAAATAAAAGGCAATTTAAAATATTGCCATTTGCAGACATTTCTACTTTTCCTAAATTAGGTTTCATCCAAAGATTCGGCTCACCATTGCTCAGAAGGACGTGCTCCATCAATCCAATACAATTACATTAGATAAATCTCACAGCATCTATCAGGGCTCAGCTCAGGGCCTAGCCTTGTGGAGTGTTCTACCCTCTCAGACCTACTATGACATTTGTGTTTCATTTAGCTCATGACTAGGTACCATCTTATATTATTTTCCAACTGCCTTCTGTTGGAAAATACCTCCCATACCTTCACGAATGGTAAGCGTCTTGAAGAGGCATCTGTTAGCTTGTTTCTGAGTTAGGAAAGGAGCCTCACTGGGCAGAAGCATTAATGCTGTGAATTTTCCTACATACACTATCAGATATTTGCCTTGTCTTTAATAGCTCAGGTGGCCACACTATTCTTTCAAGTCTGCTAGTCTATATCCAAGTAAGTTGAATTAGTGCTTATTGATCTGATGTGAATTAATTCTCCTCTTTTCTAGAGCCTTCAATTATTGGTTGAACTCCAACTACATTCAAAATACTATTTTCTCAAAGAGAAAAAACATCTATAAAGTTTAGAATAAAGGAGCTGAATTGAATAAATGCAGTTTGTTTCTTTAAAATAAATAAAGATATAAGTTTAATTCCCCAAGTTCCTTTCCCTCCTTAAATACCTCTTACTGCTTTTTTAAATTGAAGTATAGTTGATTTATAATGTTGTGCTAGTTTCAGGTGTACAGCAAAGTGATTCATAAATATATATATATATATATTCTGAATAAATACAAATCTAAAATGTAAAATTTGGGGACAGACATTAAAAGCAATAGTATTCTGTGCTGGTGAATTTAAGATGATGGAAGTTGAAGTATGTACTAAAAGCAATAGTATTCTGTGCTGGTGAATTTAAGATGATGGAAGTTGAAGTATGTACTCTCACACGTAGTTGCATATTGTATGATCTTTATAAACATTGACAATGTTTATCAGAAGTCTTGCAACTTTTCCCAAGAGGCAGCTTGGAACAATAGTTAATTCAAATGGTAAGTTCAAAGCCCGATTCTTCCACATACTCCCAGTGTGACTTTGGGAAATTACTTAATCTTGCTGCCTGTTTTCTCATCTGTAAAATAAGGATAACAACAGTACCCCCACCTTAAAAGGATAAAATAAATAAGCCAATATTATTAAAGTTAAGAACAATGCCTGACAAAGAGTATGCCCTATATAGTCTTCTAAAATATCTTTTGACACAGTATTTGCGCTTATAGAAACTTTGAGAAAAAAACTCAGAGATGAGAGCAAGATTCTGGGATTACGTATGAATAATTAAATACATTTTAAATGTCAAACAAGATAGAAGTGGTTAAATTCACTAGGGTATATACACATTAGAGTATTACACAACCATTAAAAAATTAGATTTTCATCGAATGTGGAAATGGAAAAATTCTCAGATATAATGTTACATTTTAAAAGAAGTATGTAAAGCAGTCTGTGTATATTTTGATCCTAATGCTATTAGAAGGCACATAGGAAAAGTTCTAGAAAGAGATATCAAATGTTAATGGTGATGAGCTCAAGGTACCAGAATTAGGAATGGTTTTTAAATATTGTTCTCCATCTTTTCTACAGCTTCAAAAATGTCCAAAAATATATACTTTATTCTTACATTTAAAAATAGCAGGAAAAACATGTTTAAAAAATAACACAAAGAAAGGAAAAGACCAAAGATTTTTTTTTTCCCCATGAGCTGCTGGATAAATGTACAGAATGGGAGTCTTGAATACTTTCAAAGAATAGCCACTTTTAAAGAAAGAGAGAGTTTTAAGTTCTAACTAACTAGAGAGTATATAGATATATGTATATTTACTCTCTTCCCCTCGCCCCCCACCCCCGCAAAAAAGAAGCTTAAGCACTGATACTCCCTGGTCAGGAGGTGAAGCAAAAGCTGACGAGTTTTGGATAAATTCAGCAGTAACCCAAGTCAGTAGACCAGTAGGAACGAAAGCCAAGTTTCAGAGAAAAAAGACAAACTACAGACTGATGATCTTGGGAGTTGGTAAAGTAATTTGCATAGGCTAAATGTTATTACAAATGCCACACCTGGAGGTACTGGCTGGTACCTGCCAGTCAAGTGACAGAGTTCCCTTGCAGGCCTGGGGAGTCACTTATTCCACTCAACAAACTCCCTTTCCTGGACATGTGAGTTATAAGCTCAAATCCCCAAGTGTCTTCATGAAAATGTAGCTTCAAATGCTTTGAAAATTTTTCTCCTCTCATTTTCTGGCTTGGAGGAAGAAATATGCCTTCATGGTGGGTGTCCAAGGAATATTTACTACCTACGCAATTCCTACCTGGAGTTTCTTAAAATAATAAGAAAGAAAAAAAGGTGCTCTGAATGCTTATAAACCTGTCCACTGCATCAAAGAACATGTAGAAGCAACTGGGTAGTGAACATAGTAATTACTGCTGTATTTCAGTAAATACTGGTGTATTTCTCTCATTTTTACAGTAGCTTTGTGCTTATAATGCAAGGACCCTGGAGAAATTTACATAGAAAAATGTTACAGTTAAGGACATATCCTTTATATAGGAGATAGGTACAAGATACATCCTCAGACACTTTTAAAAAGAAAGTGATAATTGATAATTCCTTTCATTTGAAAGGAAACATTCTTAATTTATAACCTCTAAAAGGTCTTTATTATACTGCAGAATATTCTAAGTGTATATCATGGCTCATATTTTATGCACACATTTTTTCAGTTGAAGGAATTTGCCATAATTCAGCTTTAACAGACTGTTCTCAGCTGTAACTCAGAGCATGACATATATCTGTTGTCCAACTATAAATCTATGGTTGTTATTATACTTTTATGAATCTGATTCATACAGAAAACATTATCCCTGCTCTTTAATTAAGGAGTTAGGAATTTCCCCCATTTGAACTCCCAGCATTCTGTACACTTTATTGCATCTTTCCCCAAGAGTCCCAAGTGAGATAGTTGGATTACAGATCCTTAGAAGAATAAAATCCATAAGCTCTAACTCAGGGATGGATAAGTAGATTTGATCTAGCTTCAGAACTGACTTTGATGATTCAAATTGCATTGAGTCTGTTAGGATTGGCTCAATCATTAATATCTAAGTTTTTAAAGCTGTAATTTTTGGTATTTGCTGGTTTCAGGTTATTAAGATGCAGTCTCTTGTTGTTTGGCTTCTTATTTCTGGGAAGCCCTCCAGTCTCTTACTTGGGTTCTACTGAAGCCAAGATTCTGTTTGACTCAAGATTTCATAGGACAAATTCAGGTACGGAGCCAAGAGAAATCTATGTATGACATGTTACATTAAATGGTGTTACTTTTGATATAATGAGGTTGTAGACATTTATTTGTACATATGTGTAGGTGATTTTACACAAATACATAGAAATTACACAATTCTAATTGGCATTGTATCTTTAGTTTGGCTGCATATTTAGACACCATGCATTCCCACTTCAGTCCTGATTTTCCATTGTAATGCTACAAATGCACACAGCATAATAATTACAATACTAGCTCTTAAATACCAGCCCTGGAATAAGGGTTTTACAAAAGGTCACCCACTGAATGCTCGTAACTAACCAGCAAGGTCATTGCTATGGTTATCCCATTTACAGTTGAAAAAACTGAGGCAATGAGAGGTTATGCAACTTGCCCAAGATCACAGAGTCAGAAAATGAAAGAGCTATGAATATGAGCCCAGGCAGATCTTGCTCTGGAATTCATGATCTTGAGCATTCTACTATGCTGCCTGAACTAATATAACAGTGTCAGCACACATTTATTGAGCATTTTAAACCAGCACTGCTCTGTCTTATCAGGGAAGAGAAAATGTTTAAGACAGCATCCTTGACCCCAAAGAGCTTGCAGTTGGGTCACGAAACAAGAAGTGCACACAGGGAAAACTTAGGGAGAAGTATGTGTCATGTTAATAACATTTATTGAATGATTGCTCTGTGTCAGCTGCCGTACTAACAACTATAACCATGGGAAGGGGCTAGTTTTTTTGTGTTTTTTTTTTAATTTTTTTAAAATTTTTGGCTGTGTTGGGTCTTCACTGCTGCTCACGGGCTTTCTCTAGTTGTGGCGAGCAGGGGCTACTCTTTTTTTTTTTTTTTTTTTTTCGGTACGCGGGCCTCTCCCTGTTGTGGCCTCTCCCGTTGCGGAGCACAGGCTCTGGACACGCAGGCTCAGCGGCCATGGCTCACGGGCCCAGCCACTCCGCGGCATGTGGGATCCTCCGGACCGGGGCATGAACCAGTGTCCCCTGCATCGGCAGGCGGACTCTGAACCACTGCGCCACCAGGGAAGCCCTTGGGGGATAGTTTTTAATCTATGTTTTACAAGGGAGGAAACTGGAGGTAAGTAACTGAAGTTCCACAGCCAGTAAGTGGTAGAGCTGAGATTTGAACCTGGAGAGTCTGAATGCAGAACCCCTGCTCTTAACCACTCTTGTCTACACTGTAGTGTACTGGATGTGAACACATCTTGAAGTATATGCAATGGATAGCAGCAGGAAAGTGCTACAAGAGCTTAGTGAGGGTGGGAAGGGTAGAGAGTCCAGTTAATGAATTACTTAGCTAATTGATTAGTTCAATGTTTATTGGTTGTCTTCATTGTCTCAAGCCATACTGAAATGCTTCTGGCACTCTGAACCCAGTGGGGTCTCCTTTCTTTCCAGATCCCCGCACATTCCCTGCCAAGAATGCCCTTCAAGCCCTGCCTTCCTGTCCTTCAAGCCACACACCAACCTCATCACTTCTACCACCTCTACGACTCCGCCACCACCATTGTGTGGCTGATACCCATTCACGCTTAGGGCTAGGCTTAAATCCCAAACCCTCTGGGAAGACTTTCTTCCCCTCCAAGACTTGGGTGGGTGCAGTCACCTGTCATCCCACCCCATTATACCATCTGCCACACTGTGGCATGCTTGCAGTTTTCCTTGTCTATCCATCCCCTTAATGCCCTGCTCTATTGCACCCTTCTCCCAGCCAGCACTCCCTCACCCATCCCAGTAACAGTCTCTGAGCTTGTTGAATGCAGGAACTGAGTCTTACTGCCTCTGTTGAATCTCAAGCTCCTAACACAATACTTGACACATCATAAATGTTTTATAAAAAATTTCGGATGAAAGACTGGGTTCTATGTGCCAGGCACTGTATACATAAAACACAAATTATGTGACAGTATTGACTAAACATTTATTTTCATCATCTCATTGAGTTCTCGTAATAATCCTCTCAGATAAATATTATGACTTTGATTTTACAGAGGACGGTTCTGAGGCTCAAGGAGAGTAAATAACCTCCTCAAACTCACATAGTAAATGGGTAGTTAGAATTAGAAGTTAGGTCTATCTGACCCTAATCCTGTGTTACAGATGAGCCAGTAGTTGCTATAGAGGTTCGAAAAGGCATAATGCTGTTAGACACATAGATGATGCAAAGGAGTAAGAAATCATCTCTACTTGTGATGGGTGGGGAAGACAGCAGTATCTTCACAGGGAGGTGACACACAGGCTTGATCTTGAAGGATAAGTCTGCCTTGGTTTGGATGAGAACAAAGAGTGGGATGGGCAGGTGCACACGTCATGAGTTTTGAGATCCCCGTTTGTTTCTTCAGGGAGTGGTGAGGAGGCTTCTTTAACGGGAGCAGGGGAAAAGCAGCCAAGTGTAAGGGTGGAGCCGACCTAGTACAGCGAGGAACTGGCAGTATTGGAGGAGAGACTGAAGAACGAACCCACCTTAATGCTAAGAGGTGGAGTGTGAATTCCTAGGGAAAGGGTGGCAGTTGTCAAACCCTGGAAAGGATGTTAAGTTTAGTGTGAAGTCAGGTGGGAAATCAGATGGCAAATGGAGGGAATTAATTCCCTCTCTCCTGCGTGAGAAACAGTAGTCCAAAGCCTTTCACCCTGTTAGCAGCTCTTCAAATCACATGCCGTAGACAGCTGAGTAGAGGCCTGAAAGTAGGGGAGAGAGTAATCCCAGCGTAGTTCAGACACGCCTCCTCTTTCTTCCCATTCCATTTCTGCAATGCCTGCTATGTTACGTTGCTCGTATTGTATTTGTTATTATTATTTATAAGCTAGACACTGCACTCCCTACATCCTTTTATTTGCTTATTTTGTTTAGTCCTTCCCCTATGAAGGGTGTTATTCTCTCCACTTTCTAGATAAGAGAATGGAAGACCAGAGAGGCTAGGTGACTGGTCCAATCCCACAGGTAGTGAGTAGCAGTTAAGAATTAACCCTTGTATACCTGACATCCAAATCTATGATCTTAACCAATATTACAGAGGTAAGAAACAAAAGTACCAAATATTCAGTGCTTCCTCTGAGCCAATCACTTTATGTAGATCATGCATAACATAGGGGGCAAGATATTTACTCTTTCTAACCATTTAGTCATTAATCCTGAAAGAGCAGAAAATGTGTCTAAAATTCACGTGCTGTATTCTCTGCAGCGGTTCCTTCCCTCTGTTGTCTGCACCTCATTTTCTAAGTCCCCATTTAGAAGGCATGGGATATTTTGATGATTTTTCTCAGTTATTAGAAATTCTCTTTTAGAATCTTCAAGCCCACAGAGTCTATGAGAACAACTTCATGTAAGAGCTTTAAAAATAAATATGTGGTGCCAGCTGTACACTCGGCTTCCTTTTAATGAGAAATGGACAGGTTATTATGCTATTACTTGGTACATGCTATTCCTGGAAGCCATCTTAAGCTGTTCAGGATAATGTATGTCTACACTGCTTCGGCCTCTTTGTTCCATAGATGCTATTTTCTTGAGTTTTATGAACAGCAAATGGCTCCTTAGGAGAACATTGTAATCACTCAATCTGGGTTTTCCAGCAGTCTTGGTATAAGGATGATAGAATGCCCATGGGGCAGTGCCAGTTTGAAAAGGATGATTAACTCCGGATTTCTCATCCTTAGGGCATTGTGAATGGCTGGATCAAGGTCTGATGTGTTCCAGATGATGTATGAGTATGTACAAACATGCAGGCTTTTATTATGAGAAAGACTGGGAACAAAACAGTACATTATTCAATTCATTTAATCAACTAATATACAGAGAGAACCTGTTCTGTATCAGGCACTGTTCGAGGTGCTGAGAATATAAAAGTCTCTATCCTCAAGGAGTTTATATCTTCTGAAAGAAGGCATGCAGTAAGTAAATAGATATATTACATTCTAATCAGGAAAAATATAGCAAGATAAGGGACTAAGGAGTGATATGGGCGAGACATGCTGTTTTATGTAGAAGGAGCAGACACAGGTCTCCCTAAGGTTGCACCTCAGCAGAGACCTTGAGGAGGTGGTGGAGTAAGACTTGAAAATGTCAGGAGAAGAGTGTTTCAGGCAACATGGCAAAGTTCCTGGAATAGGCGTATGTTTAAGGTGTAGGAGTATGGACGCCCTTGTGGCTGGAACAAAATGAGTAAGGGAGAGTGTGGTAGGGGATGTCATCAGGAGGAAGCAGGCGAGAGGCAGAGGAAGGTTACGGTGCAGACCAGCAAGCCTCACATAAGCCTTGATAAAGAATTTACATTTTATGCTTGTAGATTGAGACACCACCGCAAGTGTTTGAGCAGAGGAGTGACATGATCTGACTCACCTTTTTAAAGTCTCTTTCTCCCTGTAAAATAGACATAGAGGGAAAAAGTAGAAGGAACAAAGCTATAGGTAGGAGGCTGTGTTAGTCTAGACAAGAGAGAGGCTGCTTGGACCAGGGTTGTTATGGTGGCGATGGTGAGTGGGAATCAAATTCTAGATATTTAAGAAGGAGAGCTAACTGAATTTGCTAATAGGTTGAAAGTGAGAGAAAAAGAGGAATCAATATTTTTATTCCTGAACACCTAGAAGAGTAGAGGTATTATTTAGTGAGATTCTAGGAGACACAGACTGGGGAGGTGGGAGAATTCTCTCTGTTTGGGACACGTTCAGTGTGAGATGCTTGGTTAACATCCATGTGGAGTTGTAGAGGAGGCACTTAGGTAGTAATTTTGAAGGTCAGGGAACAGATTTGGGCTGAAGGATTAAATTTGGGAGTCATGAGCTTGTAGTTAATCCATGAGACGAGATCAAATCATCTCAGCAAGTGTTGGCAGGAGGATAAGTTCTTGAGTGGTCTCTTTTTTTTCTTTTTTTAAGATTTTTTGATGTGGACCATTTTTAAAGTCTTTATTGAATTTGTTACAATATTGCTTCTGTTTTATGTTTCGGGCATGACGCATGTCGGATGTTAGGTCCCCGACCAGGGATCGAACCCATACCCCCTGCATTGGAAGGTGAAATCTTAACCACTGGACTGCCAGGCAGGTCTCTTGAGAGGTCTCTTTAAAGGGTTCAGTTATATTATCAACTCGGTATAAAATCTCACACATGTGTTGCTTTTATCCCATCCCTTCAGAGGGCACAATGCTCCCAGGCTCTTCCTAAAGTGATTTAAGGTTAAGTACCACTTAAGCTAACTGTAAATTTTGTTTCTAAAGTTCTTAGAGATTTAGCAGAGAACAACCAAAAAGACAGTATACCTTGTACATCAACAGAGCAATTCTGAGCAGCTTTCCTGCTCTATCTGTTCTGAAATAAGTCAGTGTGGCCCGATCGCATGGTGGTGCATTCAGAATGCCCATTTCTCCCAAATATCTACCAGTGTTACAAATGTGTTTCTGGATTCTTTCAATGGTAATGGTAGCTACTGGTCAAGGTCCCAGTGCCATTTTGCCTTTTAGTGTATGGCTTCATCCTACATGTATATTTAGTAAAGCAGAGGCTTGAAAGGAGGAGAGCTGCAGATACTCCAGCTAGGGGTATCCACTGATGTCCCATACTGGGGAAGGTAAAAAAAGGAATGCAGAGTAAATCACACTTCTGGAAGTGAATGGTGGATACATGCCTATTTCACATGAAGAAAAGATGTTGCAGTGATTGTAAAAAGGAGCATATGTACTATTTCTATACCAAGTCCCATATATGGAATCTATGTGACATGGATGAGATTCAGAGTGTTTGATTCAGTAGGATGGGGAGATACAGATATAGAGAAAAGATATGTCCACTGGGCTGGAGAAGGCTACAGACCATGGTGGAGCTGCCAGAAGTTGGAGAAGGTCTAGCCAGGCAGGTATATAAGGGCAGGTGGACAAATGATGGTAGATGGTCATGCAGTTGATGGATGACATCACATTATAGAGGTGCTCTGACTGCACCAAAGCCTGGCAAAGGAGGCATAAGAAGAACAAAACTGGCAGAAGTCAAAACTGGGAGGTCTAGCCGTTTATAGCATGTAAGTAAGTAGCCACAAGCCTGGGCTAGAGCCAGGATTCCGGTTTCAGGACATGAGGAATGGAGACCCCCGGCCATCAGAACAAGCCCAGAAAGACCATTTAATTTTGGCCTTACATTTACTTAGAACCTCACATTTAGAATTTTGACTTTATCTCTTGTATCAGAGTTGCAGCAGGAAATAGATGATACTCTCAAACTGGATACTTTGGGCGGAGCTTAATGAAGGGACTATTACCAAAGTGTTGGCCACATGTAGGGAAACTCACGAGGGATAGTGCAGTGCCCTGGAGCTAATAGCAGTGGGGAGTGGTTACCATCCCTAGATCTGAAGGGGGTGGAGGGGGAATTGTAAGCAAAACTTGGAAGCAGAGAAGCTGTGAGGGAATATATTTCTAGCCCCATCTCATCATCCCTCCAACCCCCACTACTTCTACTCATTGGCAAACCCAACAGGAAGCCAAAGGCAAGGGAGCAGGTTGAGTTGTCCATACAAGCCAGACTCAGCACAGAGTAGGGTAGAGGAATGAAGAGTAAATTTGCAGGGACTGAGAGACATCATCCGTCACTTCTCCTGATGAGGACACATATAGGTACCATGATCACACTGTAGGGTCATTTGTTATATCATTTTATATCTGAGTCCCATTCCTGCTACATTTCTTATAATGTATTTTGAATTGATTTTAGAAATTAATTCTATAATTTGCTTGTGAATGTCACAGTATTATTATGTTGAACTTTTTGCAGGTTAAAGGACCAGTTTGTTCAAAGTAAACTTAAAGAAGAACACAGCTTTAAAACTCTTTTCTGGAGTTTAGTGTGTGTGCACATGTCTACACATGCATTTGCATGTCTGTGTTACTTTATAAATATGTGGGAGCCTCCATCTTTCTTAAGCATAAGGGCAATATTGGGTCCCAGCCTCAGAGAGACTGGCTTCCTGATCTGGTTTCCAAGCAGATGAGCAGGTGTAGGAGAACAAGACAGGAATCATTTGTCAGGGCAGAGTTGAAAGATAGGGGTCAAAAGGCCGTATATCGGGGCTTCCCTGGTGGCGCAGTGGTTCAGAGTCCGCCTGCCAATGCAGAGGGCACGGGTTCGTGCCCCGGTCCGGGAAGATCCCACATGCCGCGGAGCGGCTGGTCCCGTGAGCCATGGCCACTGAGCCTGCGCGTCCGGAGCCTGTGCTCCGCAACGGGAGAGGCCACAACGGTGAGAGGTCCGCGTACCGCAAAAAAAAAAAAAAAAAAAGCCGCATATCAGAAGTGGGGCAAAGGACCAAAACTAGGCTAGAGTAAGCTGACTCGAAGTTTATTCTTGCGTCCTGAAATGGGACTCTTTAAACACTCTCTGATGAGGTATCAAATTGTTCATTGGGCCTGGAGAATAGAGCTGAGTCTGCAGGAGGGTACTCAGTGGCTCCAAGTACAGGTGAGAGAAAGGATAGGGACTCAGAAAATGAAGCAAGTGCTTGCAGAAGCAATTCATGTCACTACCCTTTTTCCCACAGGTAATTGCTTCCAGCTGATGCTCACTTGTGCATATGGTGCTACCCAGATAGGAGGAGAATCAGATTTTTCTTAATGACACACTAGTTTACTTAGCCTGTCTCCAAAATTACAACCTTCTAGAACAGAGACATAAATTACATACTGAGTGAGCCTGGTAGAATCTTTTTTATTTGAAAGCTGAGTTTTCTAATACAGTGATTTCCTGAAGTTTCAAATAATTTTCAAAGTATGGAACCTGAATTCCTTTTTAAGGCCTTATGTGATACCTTTAACTTTCAGTCATAGCATTTAAATGAAGGCAGCTATGATTTTAAAATACAGTACATAATGATAGGTACACAGAAATATTATGGATTTTTTCGTAAGTTATTTTGCATGATACTAGCAGGGAACAGCAGAATAAATTATATTTTTTTCCTTGAATTTGTACCATGTGGTTATTGCCTTAATTCTGACTACAATGTTATTGCTTGGTAAAATGCTTAATTTTACCAGAATTAAATCTTGTTACTTTTTCTACCTCCATAGTTGGTATAGCTGTTGAGATTATAACCCTAAATAATTTTCGACAGTGATGTAATTTTAAACTAAAATATTATAAAATTTAAAATACTCCTTGGTACACAATTATATTGTGAAACATATTAAGACAGTGTTCTTGCACTTTCAGTAAAATATGTCCAGAATGCTAATTTGATTAATTTGTATGAGCTTTCAGATGATGGAATACGTAGGCTGTTTCTGCACTGAAAAAAAACTTTTTGTTTTTGCTTTTTATTTTATTTATTTATTTTTTAAAACATCTTTATTGGAGTATAATTGCTTTACAATGGTGTGTTAGTTTCTGCTTTATAACAAAGTGAATCAGCTATACACATACATATATCCCCATATCCCCTCCCTCTTGCGTCTCCCTCCCACCTTCCCTATCCCATCCCTCTAGGTGGTCACAAAGCACTGAGCTCATCTCCCTGTGCTATGCGGCTGCATCCCACTAGCTATCTATTTTACATTTGGTAGCATATGTAAGTCCATGCCACTCTCTCACTTCGTCCCAGCTTACCTTTCCCCCTCCCTGTGTCCTCAAGTCCATTCCCTACATCTGCATCTTTATTCCTGTTCTGCCCCTAGGTTCTTCAGAACCATTTTTTTTTCAGTTTCCATATATATGTGTTAGCATACGGTATTTGTTTTTCTCTTTCTGACTTACTTCACTCTATATGACAGTCTCTAGGCCCATCCACCTCACTATAAATAACTCAGTTTCGTTTCTTTTTATGGCTGAGTAATATTCATTGTATATATGTGCCACATCTTTTTTATCCATTCATCTTTCGATGGACACTTAGGTTGCTTCCACGTCTTGGCTATTGTAAATAGAGCTGCAGTGAACATTGTAGTACATGACTCTTTTTGAATTATGGTTTTCTCATGGTATATGCCCAGTAGTGGGATTGCTGGGTCGTATGGTAGTTCTATTTTTAGTTTTTTAAGGAACCTCCATACTGTTCTCCATAGTGGTTGTATCAGTTTACATTCCCACCAACATGCACTGAAAAATTTAAAGGACAAATTTAGATAATTATAATTTAAGTACTTAAATTTTTTTTTTTACCATATCCAGACAATTGAGGTTAAAAGGAGGCTTTGATGAAAATTAAGTATCTCAGTTTTTAACGTTATTCTGTGATTGTGGACAAAACATACTTTGAATATTTTACTAAAATTTATTTCTCAATTAACCATTCCATTTCTAAGAAAACAAATGTTAATATAAGCAAAAAGAAGAAAGTAAAAATCATTTATGACCTCAGAATCTAGGGATAACAACCAAAAGCATGTAGGTTTATAATAGTTTATAGTTTTTAATGTGAAATATAAAAAAGACCATTCTTGTACAGCTTTTCAAAAAACATAACTTTATATAGAAAAAATATGACCATACTTGTATAGATTTTTATTTTTTAAATTAAAAAAAATTGTTTTACATCTTTATTGGAGTATAATTGCTTTACAATGGTGTGTTAGTTTCTGCTTTATAACAAAGTGTATCAGTTATTGTATAGATTTTTTAATAGAGAATGATTTAATTATGACCATTTGTGTGTCTCTCAGTGGCTGCACCTTGGCTTAAAAGTTTTATTTTAGCTTGATTCTGATTTCTGATATTTCAATGACTTATTTAAACTAAAATGATTTATTTAAACTAAATTCCTTGATTTTTGATAATCTCCAATTAACTGTAATTAATTTCAGGATCTCAGGGTAGAAACAGACTTTAAACGTAATCCAGTTGACTCCTGGTTCTGATGCCAGACCTCTTCTTCAATATTTCTGCTTGTGTTTATCAAGCCTGAACTTGATTTCTTTTCTTAACGAAAGACTCACTTCCTTTCAGGGATTTTCCATCTTTAAAAAATTTCAACTGCTTGAAAATATTTCCTTATGTTGTTTTACAGCCTATATCTATTTGGTCTCCAGCCCCCAGAAGCATCAGAGAAAGCCTAATCCCTCTCTACATGACAGCAGCCCAACCACAAAATTACACACAGCCATAAATTCCCCTCCTCTCGGCTTCTTTCGCTGTGTTTCCTCTACTTTAGTGCTACACATTCCCTCAGGCCCTCTTTATATTTCAGTTTCAAAATACCTAACAAACTATGTTGGAAACAGCAGATAACTTTACTCCATTATTATAGAAGGTATCAGGTTCATGAAGAAATATCATTTAAGTTAGATACAAATTTGTCATGAAAAAGAATTATAATATTTTTTCCTAGAGAGATAAAATTCAATGAATGGCTATGTTGAAATTGGGCAATGTAACTTCCAATATTTATCTTTCAGTGATGTTTTATTGGGCTATTAAAACTCATACTTAATTCAATAAATTGGATTTTTTTTTTTTTTTGCGGTATGCGGGCCTCTCACTGTTGTGGCCTCTCCCGTTGCGGAGCACAGGCTCCGGATGCGCAGGCTCAGCGGCCATGGCTCACGGGCCCAGCCGCTCCGCGGCATATGGGATCCTCCCGGACCGGGGCACGAACCCGTATCCCCTGCATCGGCAGGCGGACTCTCAACCACTGTGCCACCAGGGAGGCCCATAAATTGGATTTTTTTAAAGGCCTGCTTAGATTCACTTGGTATATTTATGGACCACCAGCCATTGAACATGGCATAATCCTGAAATTCTTAGCTCCTTAACTATCCCAGCATATTACTAATGCAATAAATAATTTCACAAATTATCTAGTAGCAAGATCTGGCTTTTTGAATACACTGAATTTAAAAGCAAAAAGCTCCAGATCTACATACATAATTATACTGCATGATCATTTCTATCCCTAATTCCTTAATCAGAACAGTCATTAGCAATGAAATAATAAAGGAACTTGGATTGTGAAGGAAATAAAGATTAGCGATGCTAAGATCAGATAGCTGGTTTTAGCAAGTCAGGTTGAAATTGGCCTCTATTTTATTATTCAAATAAATAATGCAGCTACCTTGTCGTAAAACTTTTCAATTTTAAGGATAAAGCACTAGGTATTTGTTTTCTTTGATGCAAGTTTTGCAAGTGTTAAAATCCATTTGAGTAAATTTTAAAGATCTTGGCTTTATTCAATGATTCATGAAGCAAACAGCATCTAATCTAGCAGACAGAAAGGAACTCCAAGGAGCTGTACATAATGAAAGACTTTTATAGGCAAAAGGGAGTGGGAACAAGGAGTTTATACTGGACAAAAAAGTGGGTCGGTTATTGCAAGGTCACTTTTCTTTAGGGGATGGCATGTGTCTATCAGGCAGATTACCTGACTAGTGCTGATCAGGTGATTCCTGATTGGCTGGTTTAAGATTCCATTTCTGGGAGAGCCAAAACTGTAATGAAGCCTACATTTGGTGATATGGGGCTTAGCATAAGTGACTCCATTTGGGGCCTGTTGTCTTGTTTTTATTACATGAAATCCATGGGTATCTAAGGGATTAAACTATTATGCATTTTAACAGAATGACCTATCAACTCATCCCGAGTCAGGGGCAATGATTTTGGGGATGTCCTTGTGAAACTGGTTTTTGGTAGATTCAAAAAGGTATTTCTTTTTTGGTTTGTATGGCTGAAGTCCCTGAAGTTCAAGAATTTTAATTTTAACTATTCAGCTGAAAGCAGTGCTTTATGACCTCATATGGGTTCCAAGTAATTCATTGAGAAGAAGCAAAGCAGTGCTTGGGAGAACTATAAATAAAAGTAATTAAGGTTCCTAGTAAGGCAAAGATTGGCAAAGAAGGCTATAGCAGCTCCCACCTCCAAGACAGTCTGTGCTTTGGAGGATGGTTAGATTCACTGGGCCTACATCTACATAATGCAAAACGCATCCCTGCTATTTAGATTTCTGCATGGTACATAAATATTAATAAAAAATTCCTGCCCTTAAATATTACATGTCGCAGTTAATATTCTGTATTCTCTGTCTAGATATCTGCTTCTCAATATCTGCTGTTAGAACTTTATTAATAAATTTGAAGCCTTGTTTTCCCTGTGTGTGAATTTTATCTGAAACACTAGGTTCAAACTAATAAGGGGAAAAAATATGGGCCATTTATTTATCGATGGAAGATAGGAATGTACCATGCACCCTATTTTGCAATGTAAGATATTACTGAGATAAATGTTATCTTGGACGCAATGTGCTTCATCTTCTGTTTAACATAGCAGAGGAATGTTTCACTGCCTCTTGGGGGTACAGAGGTTCCCCATTATTGAAGAGCTAGTTCAACAAGATATCTAGGATGCTGAAGAGCCTCCTGCATTGGCGGGAGACTCAACAGCAGGGAGACTCAACTCAGGCAGTGCCGTCAATGTGGCTGCCCATTGCAGTCCCCTTGGGAACTTTATAAAATACTGTTGCCTGGGTCCTAGCACCAGGGATTCTGAGTTGATTGATTTGGGGTAAGTCTTGGTCATTGGGAATTTTAAAAGTGTCTCAGGTGATTTTAATGGGCAGACACAACTGATAACAGCTGTTCTAAAATCACTTCTCACTGAGATTAGAGGTCACTTCTAATACGATTCTATAACTTAAACACCAAATCCAGTTCCATGAGTTTCAAAATATGCTCCCTACAAAAACCCTAGATCTGCAAATAATCTACACAAAGAGATTCTGTGGTCAAATAAACTTGGGAAGTGTTACATATCTTATCATGCTCTAGGAGAAATTAAATTTACCTTGCCACGTTAAAGACCATGGTAGAGACACTTGTCTTATCTAGTGTTTCCCAGAATTTTTAATCAGGTTTCTCATTTTTATCCCAGAATTTTTAACCAGGTTTCTCATTTTTTATAACAGCTGTTATCATCCCCTGAAACTAGCATTCGTTGGTCTACACATTGGTTATGATGCTTTGAGTTTTGTTGATTTATTTCTGAACTCTGTGTTTAAAAAAGAAATTCCCACCTAGCTGCTTATCTATGCAATACACCGCAAAATTCACTAAGCTATTTTTGGTCACATGATCTATATTGGTAATTACTATATCTGTGTGGCTGTTGAATACAGTGCATGTTGGTAAGACTCTCTCTGGAGATACCTCTTCTCTGGGGCTATTCCCTGTAAACCTGGTGTTTGTTAGTGCAAAGGTCCTGGTAATAAGGCTATTTTATTCATCTTTAGTGCCCCTAAAGTGTGACAAGCAGGGGCGGGCTACTGCTCTTGTTTGAAAGTTACTATCTTACCAATGACTTAAATCTCCTTTAAATGGACTCCCTCTGCAGCTTGAGTCATGGATTCCTTGTCTTAAAATGCTTTTCTCTGTCTTAAAATGCCTTAAAATCTTGAAAGCATTATGGAATGTGTTTCTTTGGCAGAGAGGAGAGCTGGAGGACTTGGGATGTAGAAAGAGTAGGATATGGAGTGATCAACGTTTTGTGGAGATAGAGCCAAGAAAGGGGAGTTTTAACTCGCAAATGAGGGTTAGATTGAGGGGCTGGCAAATTGGCCTTGAGGCTGGAGACGGCAGCAGACATGTCGTTTATCATTTCTCCCTGGGTAGAGATGAAGATGTGACGAGCATACACACCAAAGAGCAAGACTGCCCATGCTGCTTACCTCACATCTCAGGTGTCGTCTTATTTGCTTTCTTGGCAGAATGCCACCGTGGCCTCCTCCTGCACTCATTTTCTTTCCCTGGCTTCTGGAATTGTGTATTCTCATTCCTTTGGCCTTATGGCTTTAACTTCTCCTTCTGGTCACCCCCAGGTTGGTGAAGACCCTCTAGCTCTTTGCTCATATGGTGACCTATGCCCACCCACTTCCATTATGATACTAGCTCCAGATAATGGAAAGGTTTCATTAGTTTTCTCTTAACCATATTATCTTTATATTAAATGTCTAACTAAATAATATGGCTTTATATTTACTGTCATACCCTTAAGAGTTGGAAGTGTACCGCTTACGTGTGTCTCCCCAGATCATGGTAGACACTTAACAAGATGTCAACAAAAGTTTGTTAAACTAAGTTGATTGATTAATCCCATAAACACTCAGGAACTCCAGTAGGGAAATGGAATCAAAGCCAGCAAGAAACATCACCAAAAGGAATAGTGATTTATGTTTCTAATGTATACATACCTTTTGTCACCTAGAAAGGCCACTCTTTTTGATTATGGAACTGATTAATATTTATTGTAGAAGACTTTTAAAATAAAGGAAGGAATAAAGAACATAAAAACAATGCAAAAACCCACCACCCAAAAGTAACAGTTGTAAATAATTCCGAGTGTTAACCTTAAAGGTCTTTTTCTATGCATAGGTAGGGGTCTATCCATGTAGCTATCTAAATTATACTTACAAGAGGATTTGGATCACGCTGAAAAAATGGTTTGTAGCCTCTTTCATTCAATATTATCGTCTTTCATTTGACAAATATTTAGAGGACTTAGTATCATGTACCAGGGACTATTTTAAGTTCTAGGGATATATTAGTGAACAGTATCTTGAATGTTTTCCTGAAAACTTGATTTTTAATGACTTACTATTATTTCATATTTTAGGTTAACTATAATCCATTTAACAAATTTCTGACTGTTGTTACCATTTCACTATTATTTGAATCTCGCAACAAGTACCCTTACTTATAAATCTTTGTGTTCTTCTCTGATCACTCACGTAAGATAGAAGAGTAGTTATTGGACATGAACTTTTTAAAAAGTTGTTTAGAGGGGCTTCTGTGAAAGGTTGTAATAATTAATAAACCCTGCCCCCCAAACAATGTATGAGAGTGCCCATCCTGCCACCCTCACTGGTATTAACTTGTACTTTCACTCTTAATTATATTTATCTGCTTATACATTGCCTCATTATAGAACTTTTTTATTCTAGTATGTCTAACATTCATATTCTTATATGAATAAGTAATCTTTGTTTTTCCATTTTTTGTTGATTTTCACTGAATATGACCACTGACAAAATACAGATTTTAAAGGAAACCCCTAAAACCTTATTTTGAGGATTTTCTTTTAAGGATCTAAGTTATCCAATTGCCCCTCAGTATCCACAGGGGATTTGTTCCAGGACCCACCATGGATACCAAAATCCCTGATGTTCAAGTCCCATAGCTCTCTGTTCTCTGGATCTGAGGTTTTGCCTCCCTGGATTCAAACGACCACAGTACAACTGTGTTGTACTGTATGCATTTCTTGAAAAAAATCTGTATAAGTGGACCCTCACAGTTCAAATCCATGTTGTTCAAGGGTCAATTGTACATTAGCCTCCTGGCAAAGGTCCTGGGGTTTTCCAAATGGTCTCTTGCTGATTGCCTTCCACGGTTAAAATATTCAGTTCAGGTGCTCGCATTTAGTAGAGGTACATTAAGCAAAGCAGATGTTCAGTGAAAGTCAAGTGTCCTTCAAAGAGTAATAACAGCATCCCAGGGGCTCCCTTTGAGTGTGAAACCTTCTCTGAGGCTCAGCATAATAATTTGTCGGGAGAATCCCATCACATCAATCTGCATGAAAAAGAAAAATCCAGCTTAACCTAGATGAACATATCTGACAGTACTGTACATTGTGGACTGCTGTCTCTGGTTTTAGAATATTAATGGAAAAGGTCCAGGTGTTGTCAGAAAAAAAAATTTAATCCTAGTCACTAATTAATAAAATGCTCCAATTTCTGAAGGGAAATTATCAACTTATTGAAAAGAAGACGCATCCAAGGACAAAAAGTGCCATTCATCAAGGATTTCTAAGTGAATACAAAACAATCTAAATGGAGTGCTATTTAGTTTAATTAAAGGAAAATAAAAAATAACTTTTTTTTTTATCAATGAGGGTCACCATGTCAAGGATGCAATAGGAAATTAAAGGAAGTTCGGCTGGTCTCAAGAGCAAAGCATCTTTGCTTTTGGTACAAAAGTGGATGACTCCATACTTTGGCTGACTCTAACTTTACAGCTTCTTCTTCTTTTTTAATTTTTAAAAAATATATTTATTTATTTGGCTGCATCGGGTCTTAGTTGTGGTGTGCGGGCTCTAAAGCACTCAGGCTTAGTTGCCCCGTGGTATGTGGGATTCTAGTTCCCTGAACGGGGATTGAACCCACATCCCCCCTGCATTGGAAGGTGGATTCTTAACCACTGGACCACCAGGGAAGTCCCTACAGCATCTTTTTATTTGTTCTTTTCTTTCCATAGTTTGCTTCTTTGCTTCCCATGAACACATACCCCTTAGAATTTATAGAACTTGTTTTTGTTCCTGTTGCTTCTGTCATGCAATCCGGAAGTCAAAGAGCAGATCTGCATAGAGTAAATCAGGGTTTCTGAACCTCAGCACCACTGGATGGATAGCTCTTTATTGAGAAGGGCTGTCCTGTACGTTGTAGGACTTGAAGCAGCATCCATGGCCTCTGTTCACTAGATGCCAGCAGCACCCCCTCCCCTAGTTGGGATAACCAAAAATGTCTCCAGATGTTGCCAAGTGTCCTTTGGGAGGCAAAATTGCCCCTGATTGACAACCATTAGAGTAAATGTAGCCCAGTCTTCCTTAAGGGTCCTCTGCTTCAACTCTTGGCAGGCCACCTTCTATTCTCTACCCAACAGCCATAGTGGTCTTTCTGAAAAATAAAATCCTGCCACTTCCCCCCTTATGGCATTCCAGTTGTTTCTCATGGCACTGCAGTAAAATCTGAATTCTTTGCAGCATCCATTCAGGCCCTCCTTGATCTTGCCCCAGCCCACTTTCTGCCCTCATAGGCCACCCCACAGCCTTCTACATTTATCCTGGTAAGTTACCACCTCAAAGCAGCCTTTCCTGTCCACCTACGAATGGAGCCCCTCCCTTCTTCCAGTCACTCTGTTATATCACCTAGTTTATTTTCTCTATAAGCACTATTTTTTAAAAAAAAATTTATTTATTTAGGCTGCGTTGGGTCTTCGTTGCTGCGTGGGCTTTTCTCTGGTTGCGGCGAGCGGGGGCTGCTCTTCGTTGCGGTGCGTGCTTCTCATTGTGGTGGCTTCTCTTGTTGCGGAGCATGGGCTCTAGGCACATGGGCTTCAGTAGTTGTGGCTCACAGGCTCTAGAGTTCAGGCTCAGTAGTTGTGGCTCACGGGCTCTAGAGTTCAGGCTCAGTAGTTGTGGCGCACGGGCTTAGTTGCTCCACGACATCTGAGCATGGATCTTCCTGGCCCAGGGCTTGAACCTGTGTCCCCTGCATTGGCAGGCGGATTCTTAACCACTGCGCCACCAGGGAAGACCCTATAAGCACTTACTGCAACCTGAGATTGCCTGGTATCTTTATTCATTTACTAATTTATTGTCTTTTCCCAAGCATAGTAGAATGTCAGTTCCAAGAGTGCAAAAGGAATTTGTTTTGTTCACTACTCCTTGCTCAATGCCTACGACAAACCTAGTACTTTATAGGCACTGAAAAAATATGCTAAGAATGAACGAATAAATAAATGGGTACCAATAGGCAGAGCTAGTGACTAGGTATTTGTATTTTCTCTTTTTCCATATTCAAATTTAGTAATTCAGTAATATTTCAAATAGTCCAACAGGCACAGAGAATAAAGTAATCATCCTAATGTATCTACTATCCAGACAATGTGACCTAGAGGTGCAAAGGGTGAAGTGTGCCATTATGTATTTGACAGAGTCCGTGTGCATATGTATACAATATTTTACAAACAGTTTGAGACTTTTTCCATCTATGTAAATCCATACTTATGGTTAACTATTCATTGAGGGTGGAATGCTGAAAAGAGTAAGATTCATTTCCCATCATCAAGGGGCTCACAGTCTGGTGGGTGGGCAGTCACGGACAAGGAGACCATTAGAATAGTCTGATAAGTGTTTCAATGTGAAATGAAGCATTAGCGGGTAGGGGAGCACTTAAGAGAAACTCTGGAACAGACAGGAGCTGGAGTGTTATGTGTTGGAAATCATGGAACCCTGACTAGAGCCTCTAGAACCCTGACTAGGGCCCCTCAAAGAGCCCTCTGATATATTTCAGCAGAGAATCACTCCACGTGGTTAGTGAAAGTAGTGTGCTTACATAGCCTGCCTTACCCAGTGAAGAATAGCTGTTGGCAATTGGCTGTGTTCCATGGCCCTGGAAGCCTCCAGATTTGGAAAGGCTTCAGTTTCCTCACTTCTTTTGCTTTCCATGATTGCTTTGATATATGTGCAACTCCTAGAGTCCCCTACTTCCAAAAAACCTTCTGAGCCAGTGGGGAAAAAAAGTTTGTTTTGTAGAACTTCCAAACATTTGTGGATTGCCATCGATTGCTTTTTCACTGCAACAGCTAGGCAAATGGGTACCATCTGATAGTAATATAATATTGATATTCTGCCCTCAGTGATGGGTTCAGTACAAATATTGTGCCCAAGCATTTCCTTTCATTTTTAAGTATGGCACTATTTAAAGTGGGGGCAGTGGTATTTTCAGATATTTTCCATAATTCCAGAAAATGTGCCTAGGGCATTAAGGTATGGCTAAGTAAAGGGAATCCTATAAAGAGTACTTAACAAAAAATTGGGGGAGAGAGTTTATGACCTAGTAAGTCCAGCTCATTAGTTCTTCAGTTGAATAGTTGCTCAATGTGGTTTAAATCGATCGGGTATTTCATGGAACAGCAACCAGGACAGTCAAGATTCTCATAATTATTACATTGCATTACCCAAGAACTCAAAAGGCAAATATCTCTCAGATTAATTTATTATATGAGAGGCAGTTCCTGCTCTTCTTGATTTGGGGGTAGGTAGAAGCCATGCATATTGATTTCAAATATGTCAAAACCATTGAGATGTTGTTAATTTGGGAAGACAGACACAGAAAGGAGCTCAGACAGAGGAGTTGAGAGTTTTCTATTTCTCATCTGAAGATGACTGGATAATCATCCTGAGAATAAGTGTCTTCCTATCCTTCTGCTTCAAATTTTAGCTATTCAAAGTAGAATATGAGAGTGATTTGGCTTATTATTCCTTGGTTCCCTGTCCCTTGCCCCAACTTTTTTTTTCTTTTTTTGACTTCTGTGTCTCGAGTAGTGCACCAAGATGATTTTTCTTCTTTGTTTTTGTTGTTGTTAGTTAAATTTGTGCAGGGTTTTCTTAAACTGCCTTTATGATACCATGCCTCCCACATGGGCAAAACAGTCACACTCTCTGCAAGGCTGGAGTAGGGAGTCATCAATAAGGAACTTCTTCCCCAAGGATTAAAGATATCCACTTTCTAGTCTGTTTCTACCCCTGTGGACACAAATGTCAAAATCCGTATTGCTGGTGGCATTTAAAATGGTATATGCACAGAACAGGAAGCATAACTGTTTACGATTAATCACTCTGGGCCACCAGTCAAAATAATTTCTGTGCAAAAATGCCTTTTCCTATTTTGTACCAATTAATATTGGACGGAACTCAAGAGTCACAGTTAATCTGTGGCAAAGCTTTTATTTGCTGTCAGGCATACAGACATGAAAACGCTCAATGCAATATTTTAACTAATAAAAATATGCTGAGAAGTGTATTTTTCTGAAGTAGATTTTTATTACGCTTCATTACATTTCCAAATTTAATGGACACATATATTATGCCCTATCACCATGGGAACTGCATAAAGACAGGTTTTTTATAGGCTGTTGGATGTAGTTATAAAACTCTCACAAAGACAAAATTGTTTCTAGTAAGTTTAGAAGAAGCTGTGCTCATTTACAGTACGTATAATTTACTGCAGAGCTTGAGGCAATAGAGAAAGTCTTTATTTGATTTAGAGACCAGCACTTCTTTTTATGAAGCTCTTAAGTTTTAATTATTTCAGGTCTATGTTCATGAAGATACAGCTTGGCTTATTAAGAAAGTAAATAAAAAAACACAAACTTCCTATGACTTAAAAAAGACAAAAACTTTTATAACTGTTTATAAAGCAAAAGACTTTAGAAAACAAAAGTTTCCAAACATACATAAAAGTAGGAACTACAATGAATCCCAATATGCAACTTCAATAACCATCAACATTATCTGTACTTATTTTATCTATACCTCTGCCACCACCACTTCTTTTTTTTTTTTCCAGTATGCGGGCCTCTCACTGTTGTGGCCTCTCCCGTTGTGGAGCACAGGCTCCGGATGCGCAGGCTCAGCGGCCATGGCTCACAGGCCCAGCCACTCTGCGGCATGTGGGATCCTCCCGGACCGGGGCACAAACCCGTGTCCCCTGCATCGGCAGGCGGACTCTCAACCACTGTGCCACCAGGGAAGCCCATGCCACCACCACTTTTATGGTTGAAGTATTTTAAAGAAAATCTCAGACATTATATCATTTTACTCTCAAGTACTTTAATATGCATCTTAAAAAAGGAAAAGGGCAAGAAAAATGTCTACATAGCTAACAGCTTTCTACATTCAATGAAAAGTATCATAAAACAATATGACAGATATCAAGCATATAGATCATATCAGGGTTACTTCGCTTATTACAAACTAGTAAAACATGAAAAGATAAAGGATTTTCAGATTTCCCCAAAAGCAAAATCTGGCTCTCCACTGTTTAAAAGGGACATACCTAAAATTAAATAATTTCAAAGGTTAAAAATATAAATAGGCATTTCTCCAAAGAAGATATACAGACTGCCAACAAACACATGAAAGAATGCTCAACATCATTAATCATTAGAGAAATGCAAATCAAAACTACAATGAGATATCATCTCACACCAGTCAGAATGGCCACCATCAAGAAATCTAGAAACAATAAATGCTGGAGAGGGTGTGGAGAAAAGGGAACCCTCTTGCACTGCTGGTGGGAATGTGAATTGGTACAGCCACTATGGAGAACAGTATGGAGGTTCCTTAAAAAACTAAAAATAGAACTACCATATGACCCAACAATCCCACTACTAGGCATATACCCTGAGAAAACTATAATTCAAAAAGAGACATGTACCAAAATGTTCATTGCAGCTCTATTCACAATAGCCCGGAGCTGGAAACAACCTAAGTGTCCATCATCGGATGAATGGATAAAGAAGATGTGGCACATATATACAATGGAATATTACTCAGCCATAAAAAGAAACGAAACTGAGCTATTTGTAATGAGGTGGATAGACCTAGAGTCTGTCATACAGAGTGAAGTAAGTCAGAAAGAGAAAGACAAATACCGTATGCTAACACATATATATGGAATTTAAGGGAAAAAATGTCATGAAGAACCTAGGGGTAAGACAGGAATAAAGACACAGACCTACTTGAGAATGGACTTAGGATATGGGGAGGGGGAAGGGTAAGCTGTGACAAAGCGAAAGACAGGCATGGACATATATACAGTACCAAACGTAAGGTAGATAGCTAGTGGGAAGCAGCCGCGTAGCACAGGGAGATCAGGTCAGTGCTTTGTGGCCGCCTAGAGGGGTGGGATAGGGAGGGTGGGAGGGAGGGAGACGCAAGAGGGAAGGGATGGGGGGACAGATGTATATGTATGACTGATTCACTTTGTTATAAAGCAGGAACTAAAAAAAAAAAAAAGATATAAAGATATGAAGGTCATTATCGGAAGAGTTAAAAACACACCTGAAAGAGCTAACTGTGTCTACCTCCTGGTTGCGGGGGGAGGGGGGGATTGGAGATGGGAAGTCAAAAGCAGTAAAGTATTGTTTTCATTAAAAAAAAGGTTAAAAATAAAAAGCTAGGCAATTGCAATTCAAAAAGCATAGGACGATATAGGCAAGATAGAATTAAGACCAAAAATATTAAAATAGATTAAAAGGGATATTTTATAATACTAAAGGCTGAAAATCACAAAGAAGATGCCAAAGTTATTATTATTACCCAGTTCTCTGATAACACAGCAACAACATTTGAAAAGCAGAAACTACTAGAGATGAGAAATAGAGACACACTAGAAATAGGAGATTTTAACACACTTGTCTCAATCCTGGAGAAATCAGAGGAGAAAACACTAATAAGGATAGAGAAACCTCAACTAACATAATCGATAAGATGGAGCTAATAACTCTGTATTGAAGTTTGAACCCTGATAACAGAGGCTATGCTTTCCTTTCATGTCAGAGTCTTTGGCACTGAAATTAGTGAAAGCTGATGGGGGGGAAAAAGTCATAGAGTTTGAACCATGCCTTAACATTCTGCAGCACTTTCAAAGTTAGAAAACATGTTCACTTTTTCTACTCAAAGTTATTTATGCATTTTCCATGTTCCATTCACATGGTTCCATCCCAAACAAGGATTTATTCGCGATTTATGGTTTTCCATATTAAGAGTCAGCATTGGTGCTGATTTTTACATTAGGCCGAGCATGAAATGTTTTCCTCAAATGTTTCCAGCTTTAACCTGCAAGGAACTATCCAGTTTAGCCTCATAGGCGCTTTCTGCCTTTTTTAAATGCCGGGAGAGCACTGTGAAGGCAAACAGGGAGATTGTTTCCCCTTCAGTCACAGTCCATGCCTGACAAGTACACGGGGCTTCGTAATTAGACGGGTAAATGCAGGTCTTTTTTTTTTTTTTTTTTTTTGCGGTGCGCGAGCCTCTCACTGCCGTGGCCTCTCCCGCTGCGGAGCACAGGCTCCGGACGCGCAGGCTCAGCGGCCATGGCTCATGGGCCCAGCCGCTCCGCGGCATAAGGGATCCTCCCGGACCGGGGCACGAACCCGCGTCCCCTGCATCGGCAGGTGGACTCCCAACCACTGCACCACCAGGGAAGCCCCAGGGAAGCCCCCCTCCTGCTTATCTTTTAAGACTCAGTTCAAACCTCCCTCTCTGCCCGTTGGCTTCTCCATTTCCACGGTTTCTCCTACCTTGTGTATCAGATTAGGTGACCTAGTTTTTAGGCATCTTACAAAATCCCACTAGTTGTTCATTGCTTTTGTGTCCCAGTGAGCAAAAGATCCCCATTCACACCCTGGGATACTGTAAGATAAAGTTTGTCTTTCACCAGTTCTCACCTGCCAGATGAGAGAGGACCAGCTCCTAGGCTCTAATTTTCTAATTTTCACCTGGTTTATGAAACCAGCGCAGGGCTCTGACCTTAATCGTTGCACAAAGTACATCTTTGATTAGCTTCCTAACAACTCTTTTCCATTGACAAGGAGGATGATCAGGTGAGAGCGTGAGAAGGTTAGCTGGGCAGTTAAAAAAAAAAAAAGGAGGGGAAATCATTCAAGGGTCAGGGTCTTAGTTAAACTTCAGTTGTTTTTAATCCAGAATGTGTACAGATGATAACTCAACTAAAGTAAAGGAAAAACTCAAATAAAACCCTACCTCCATTTGTTTACAAAGGTATCATCAGAAACAGCCAATATTTTGTACTTTATGCCTTTATCAGAAATATTGTTGTTTACTCTATTCCTTCATTTCCTTCTACCTCTCTCTTCTACAAATGGATGCACTAATGTTTAGTTGGCTAAAAATATAAAATTAAATGGCTCCAAATGGGTAGTGCCTAAATCTGTAACTTTACCCTCATTTTCATCAAGGCCTTGAAAGGAAGAAGGAAAATCTAGGAGCATTAAAACATATAAATACTCATCCTTGTCAGAGCCTTCTAGGCATATTCCTTCAACGAGGCAACCAATTTTCAGTCCAGGTGACTATATTCATCTCTAAGCCAATTCAAACAAATTTAACAGACAGAATTTTATGAGATTCTGTCCCAAGCTTCACCAAAGGCCAATGATGAAACATCTACTTCATTTCCTTCAGTCACTGATTTTCTAATTTGTTGGCAAAAATCTATGACTTCAGTCTAACGTGATATTTTCTTTGTAAGCTCATCTTATCTTTTGCTTATGATCCCCTTGTGTTCTCACTGTTTAAAGATATTTCATCTTTTTATATTTGTTTCATTATACTGCTGAGGTAGAGTTTCTGAATTACAATAGCTGGCTCAGCCATTCTTACCTGCTCTGTGGAATGATACCACGTCTGTTTTCCTCTAATCGTATGGTGTGTCTGGAGTGCTTTGTTTAAAGACAATTATAAGCAATTCAACTGATGTTTGCTCATTTTCTTGTTACGTTAGGATGCATATCATCCAGACCAAATGCTCATGTTCACATTTACTCTACCCCCCACCTGCATTTTGCCAATACTTATTTTTCAGTGTTTCCAGTATTCTTATTGTACAAGTTTATTTTTCTCGTTTGACTTGGTAAACAGGAGTTGAAAAATGACAACCATCATTCAGCTAAATTTAGAGTCATAATAATTTAATATTCTATCTTTTTACTAGCAGACCTGTCGAATGTAGAGTTTATATTTCTCCCTTGTTATATTTGTTCAATGCTTTTTTATTCCACTTTCTTTTTTTTGCCTCTTAGTAGCGTTAATTTTATTCTGGATTTTTACTCACATGATCAATTCTCACCATATTCCCTAACAGAGCAGGTATTTTTCCTCTTTCTTTTGCTGTCCCTCTCTGTGGGACCATAAAGCAAATTATAGACATTAATTTTTATGACATGGAGACCAAAGTTAAAGAAAACTGTCAACAAAAATTACACAAATGACTATAATCATTTGCTCTGATAAAAATTTGAGCTTTTAAATCCTGGCAGTTTTAAATTCTGTCTGCAAGTATGAAAAATCTTCACTTGGCACAAATTGGGCCTTGTAGGAAAATACTATGCTTTTAATATGGTAAGTAATGGAATTCAGAGAAAAATGAAAGGGTGGAAACTCATCCACATGTAGATACCATGACTGACAGACCTTGTGATCTAAAAGTTTAAGGTACACTGCATGATGAGGGCCTTGAGAATTGGTTTTTAATAAAAATACGTAGTAATTAAGATACTCTCAATGTATAGAGTCTTTCTTTGAAAAATCTCACCAGTTGTACACATGATCTCTTGCTTCTCAGAATGAGGCAAATAAAGGTGGAGGTTTGCCCAAGGGGACCATACACGCTACCATACAAACAACAGGGTATAGCTAACAGGGCTGTGATTGGCCAGAGTCTTTCCTTTGGTGGTTGGGCTTGACCTTCTCCCCAGACCATTGCATTTTGGATATGAGAATATGGATGTCTGGTCAGAGAGCTGCCAGCCGTTCAGCTGGGCTATGATACAGAGTATAAATGTAGGTTCAGGGGCCTTAAACACATGGGTACTTAATTGGGGGCCCATTGAGAATCATTAAACATATTGAATGAGAGTATCACATGGTCAGAGAAGCTAAACCTTTCTTGATGCGTGTTCCCATCCCCCAAACAAGTAAGGTTGGGGTTTCTGTATCAGAGTTCAGTCAGTGAAGCAGAATCACTACACACACACACACACACACACACACACATGCACGCACATTTATTTTAGAGATTTGGCCATGTGCAATGGGGAGAGCTGGTTAAGTATTCTTCTAAGGTTGCTGTCTTTGCACCTGCTACTAGAGCTTGAAGTCCAAAGGCCAGGAAATCCTGAAGGGAAGATGGATGTAAAGTGGAGTCAAGAAAGGTGAAGCTGGAACCCATAAGCATGAGCTAGAGCTCACGAGGATAGACTGAAGTCTGTGTCCATTCTTGTTACCTTTGGTCTTGGTGGGCTGAATGCCCCTCTGATCTTGGCAGTGTGAATGCTCTATAGAAGCCAAGGCCCTTTGTCATGGGGAAAAACACACATCCCTGGCCCATTAGTCAAAGACGTTTGTAATAAAGAGATTGGCTCCATTTTTGTCATTAGCTAACAGTTTCTAATCCCCATCACTCTCCCTTCCCCTTTGCCCCACATCTGGGCAGGCTGATAAGAAAGCCTGGATACTTCCTCCTTTTGTAGTTGTGGGAATTTCAAACCACATAAGCCTCAGCCCGTGTGTGGGAGCTATCAGTCCAGCAAAGTTGGAGGATTCAGGGAAAGGTGGAGCAGTTGAAGAACCAGCCACTATCTCATGCCAACAAGGTGATCGGTAACAATGTGTATGGGCTAAGAAAGGACTACCCTCCAGATCTCTCGTGAGAATCTCCCTCGTGGTCCAGCCTAACCTGAAACATACAGGAGAAGGAATGTTGGGAAATGTTGTTCAGCCCAGCCAGCTTAACACATTGCAAAGCCACCATAGCTCCTCTTTGATTTTTTCCTTTTTTCTGATACCCGCAATCATTTACTAACTGACATAATCCAATATACATGATGTATAGTTCTCAGCATCTCCTCTTTTTTCCCCTTAAATGAAATATTATTAAACCATTTAGCATAAAGTCTTACACATGCATAACACTTAAAAGTTAGCTATTATTATTCTATTATCACAGAAAATGACATGAATTTATTATCATTTTTCAGGACTGACCTTTCCCATCAAACTAGAGAAGGCTCTTGACTTCTTTGGCCTTGACATCCTCTGAGGGTAGAGCTCAGAAAATGTGGAGGGAATTTGCACCCATCTGGTATCTTGCTGTGGTGCTGCCCCAGGGGAAAGAGATTCTTATTCCTAACAGAAGCAGATTTCCAGCACAAGAAATCCATGGACCCAGGTATCCACTGTCCATTTTAAGTGTGTTTTTCATTGGATGTGTAAATCTATGAGTTTATTACATTCTCCTTCATCCCCCTTTTTTTTTTTCAGAGTTAAAACAGGTTTTATTATGTATACAGCTCTTCTACTTGTTTTTCTTAAGTCCTTCATCCCTTTTTAACTCGGCCCTTGGTTCTCCTTTCTGCCCTCTACCCTGGTTTTCCTGGTATAAGACTTAGTGTGCTTTGGGTTTTATTTTAAAGGGTCTAGGTCTATTAATTTTCTCAAGTACATTTCAAGAGCAAAACTAGAAACTTGGAAAAGGGAAACTAATGTGCAGGGAGTTTAATGAAATACTGGCAGCAAAATAATCCCTTGGTTTAGCTGGTTTACAATAGCAGGCATGTTGAACAATATGGAGAAATACAAGTGTTATTTGTTAGAGGCTGTCTGTGACTCAGGTTGCATTTTAGGAAAGCAGGCTCTGAGATGAAGATCACCAGTTAGGGCTTTTCTTAGGAAGTGCTCTTGGGATCAACCTATGGAAGGAATGAGAAAGAAGCAGGATTGCACAGAGAGAGATGCCAAGCTGAGATGTAGTCTCACTGGGAGCCTGAGCCATCCCTAAGGGGTGTTCTGTTCTGAAGATGGCCTGGCCCTTCAGAGCTGTCCCTACTTGGGGTGAGAGGGCTGACCCTTTATAGGCCTGTGTTAATCAGTCATTGGATGTGGGCTGTTCTGGGATTGGGAAGAGGTTCCTGACCTTGGGTGAGTGTCTCTCTTCAAGCCAAGGCGATCCCTGGAGGGTGCTGCAGTGGAGAACTGTCTGCCAACACCATCCCTAGCAACTGGGGGACTAAGACTTTTATTCCTGATGAGGAATCTGAAGGGTGCATCACCGTATCCTATATACTCTGACAGGAGTGCTTATGGAAGGACAATTTTCTGGAAATGCTTTTTTTGCTATCCTATTTTGGAAAATTCTCCACTAACCCAATATCCCATACCTACACCATTAGTAGTTAAGGGAATAAAACCATAATAAAAGGTGCCTTTAATATTTTTTTATGTCTCATTGTCAATGTCATATTTTTCTTATAATGTCTTTATATCATAGTCCTATAGCCATGTCAGTATGTTATCCTTGAAAATTGTTGAAAAAACATGACTTTTATAGACTCTGCCCGCGGGGAGAGACCATTTTCTGTTCTCGCTTAGTTATACTTCTGATCCCAGTCAGGTTTGGATGAGCTCAGTGGATCTCTAGAGCCTGAATAGAGGAGATAAAAATAACTGGAATAATCTTCCCTCCGCCCATCCACCTGCATCTTGTTCTGATCTCTGCTCTGCACCCTGTAAGGATGATCCATGGGGGTTACATTTCCCCACCACCCTTTCTGGCTTCTTCTCATTGGGTTCAACCACAGGGAGACAAGAAGAAGGAAATGAGCATGTGAAACGGGAAGACACTCTTCCCCATAGTCCCCATGTATCGGTACACCTCTTTGGAAGTAGCTGTATCCTGTGATTGCAACCCAGCCAGGCGGTCCCTCCTCTAGGTTCGAAGCTCTCACTAGTTCAGCTCTAAACTTGGCCCACCAAGTGCATGGCCAAAGTGGCAATTATTTTCTGCAATTTTTTTAAAAACCATCACTAACTTTGTTACACATTTCCCAGGAGATCTGCCCCCAGAAACCTGGTCAATTAGATGTTGTTATTGCTTAGGATCAATACAACACCTGTGAGGGGTTTTTTTTGTTTTTGTTTTTGTTTTTTTGCGGTACACGGGCCTCTCACTGTCGCAGCCCCTCCCGTTGCGGAGCACAGGCTCCGGACGTGCAGGCTCAGCGGCCAAGGCTCCGCGGCATGTGGGATCCTCCCAGACCGGGGCACGGGATCTTCCCGGGCCGGGGCACGAACCCGTGTCCCCTGCATCGGCAGGCGGACTCTCAACCACTGCGCCACCAGGGAAGCCCACCTGTGAGTTTTTATATTCTACCAGATACTCATATTTTCTAATTAGGATCTGTTGTTGGAGGATGATAGTAATAAACCCATAGGCAGCGTAGAGGGTTGGCTGTGGACCCTGAGGCAACAGCTTATCGTCATAGCAGAGCTGAAAAGGCAGGTACCAAGAAAACCTGGAAAACCTCCTGCAAAATGAGTGAGGATGCCTGCCAAGCTCAGGGACTCTGACTTCTGTACACCTTTCTTTAGGCTGCCTGCAGCCAATCCTCTCATAGTTTGAGCAGGTCGTACCCTCTCTCCCCCCACCTGCCAACTTTCTTCACCACTGTTTGTCTCCTGATAACAGCTGTTATTATTTAGTGACAGTGAATGATTGAGAAGAACACATATAACGGGACGTTAGTGACTCTTTTCTCCCCTTCTAGCCCACAGAAAGAGAAGCTGACACTGTTGCTAAATTTCTGAATTCTCTTGAACTGGAAGAGTTAGGAGTTATTGATTGATCGATTGATTGAAGGATAATTGATTTACAATATTGTGTTTGCTTCAGGTGTACAGCATAGTGATTCAATTTTTTGCAGATTATATTCCATTATCGGTTATTACAAGATATTGGGTATAATGCCCTGTGCTATACAGTAAATCCTTGTTGCTCATCTGTCTTATGTGTAGTAGTTGTGTCTGTTAATCCCATACTCCTAATTTATCCCTCCCCACCTCCCTCTCCCCTTTGGTAACCGTTAGTTTGTTTTCTATGTCTGTGAGTCTGTTTCTGTTTTGTATATGGATTCATCTGTATTATTTTTTAGATTCCCCATATAAGTGACATCTTATAGTATTTGTCTTTCTCTGCCTGGCTTATTTCACTAAGCATAATATTCTCTAGGGGATTTTAAGGTTTGGTTTTGTTTGGGAGGATTAACTGTGGGTTTCTCCGTGGAGGAGGGAGACAGGCCAGTGCTTGGTTGGGCAGAGCTTGAGTGACCTCTGAGACGAAGAACATGGTCGAAGACCTGCTGTGTCCCACTGGGGAGAGGGAGGATGTGGAATCAGAGTCTGGGGTGGATAACTCCTAGGAAATGCATCCCTGAGCTTGCCCAGGGCCGCCGTGCTTGGGAGGACAAACTGAAATACTGAGTCAGCCCAAAGTATCCCAACAGTGCTGGAGGATTTGAGAGAGCTGATGTTTATTTATTTGTTTGTTTATTTATGTATTTATCTATTTAAATGCATAGAGGAAAAATATACTTTGAATATTAAAACTGTGGTTTTATGGCTATGACTTCTTTTATATTAAATTTGTTGATTTGAAGAACATCCCAGGGAAATAATAATATAGGTCGTCCCTAGATGTATAAAAGCCTAAAGTGGGGAAATATTGAGTAGTTCAGGGCCACAATTATACAGGTAACATCCACAAAGCCCTGGACCCTCTCTTACTATTCTTGCCCCAAATTCCGAAGATTCTTCTGTAATAGCAGGAGGTGAAGGGAGCCAAAGATTTACTGAAATTAAATTTCTCTCCAACTGGGTAGGTGGAAACTTAGAGCAGATATAATCTGATTTAGAAAAATAAAGCAGGTGTGCTGCATATTCTACATGTTTTCTGTTAATTTGCTCTGTCCTCTCTCAGCCTTGCTCTGTGGCCTGCATGGCTGCATCAACAGGCTGACTTGCTCTTTGGCTTTCATTGGGTCCATCCAGGGTCAGATTTAGGGTGAAAGGAGTGAGGTCCCCAGGGCATGGTGATGGCCCCCTTAGATTTTGTGCCTAGTCTGGGCCTTGTATTCAGCAAGAAGAGTCAAGATGGAGGAGAGTGAAGCTGGCACATTTATTCCCCCGCCCTCCCCCGCCCTCGCTGCTGGGTTGCTAAGGGCTGGTTGTATTCTTTCAGAGAGGCAATCATTCCTATCTGGCAGACCTCTCCATAAAGTTCCTCTTCCAGATTCCCCTAAGCATGGCCCTCTTACTCCTTTAAGTGTATTTTTGGGATGGGGGTGGGGACAGGGAGAAGGACCTGGGGGTAATAGCTGGCTCTCTGCTAGAGACCTAAGGTACTGTACCATTTTTTGTTGTTGTTGTTGTTGTTGTTTTGTGGTACGCGGGCCTCTCACCGTTGTGGCCTCTCCCGTTGCGGAGTACAGGCTCCGGACACACAGGCTCAGTGGCCATGGCTCACGGGCCCAGCCGCTCCGCGGCATGTGGGATCTTCCTGGACCGGGGCACAAACCCGTATCCCCTGCATCAGCAGGCGGACTCTCAACCACTGCGCCACCAGGGAAGCCCTACTGTACCATTTTTTATTACCCTGGAGGACTCCTCTCTTCCTCATTACAGTCCTATAGAACTGCATGCTTCCTTTTAGGGGACTGAATCCTGCCCACACCTTTAAAATAGTCCCTTTATTAAAGTCACCCATTTGCTTATATAAGTGGGCCTCTGTTTCTTGCTGGGACCTGACGTGATATAGCATGTAACTTGTCTTGATCCTTAGACCTGTGATCCAAAATTTAACTCCTTCACATTTAATAAATGAAATAGTTTCCTTAGTATTTGTCTTCCCTCCTAGTTTTCTGGCTCCCTTCGTAGGAAGGGCCACTGAGTTGTTACCAGTGTTTCTACAGAGCCTAGCAACATGCTCAGCATATAATAGGTGCTCAATAAATGCTTGCAGACTAATCTACTATCTCGGCAAAATCTAGGTCATAATTTCTGCTTCTAAGAAAAAAGTCAAGGCTTATTGGATGCCTGTCTGTTTGAAGAAAAATCTTGCAATAGAGGAATAGATGGAGAAAGGAGAAGTGAATCTGTCCTCTGTCCCTGCCTCTACAATACATCATGGATCTCCCTGAGCCCTTTAATTTTTCCTCTGTCATTTCTTGGCTGTCAACACCCCTGTCTGGTGGATATGGCAAAACAGCTACCAGTAAGCAAACTTCAGGAAAAAAAATTAAAAAGCATGATAAGTACAGCACATGCTCATTTCTCCTTAATTGCTTGATCTTCCATCTGTTGGTCTGGGATAATATTGACAGAGGATTAAAGACACTACACCATCTCCTGAATCAAATGAGAACAGTCATTCTCAAATTACAGAGCATGACGTTTTTATGTTTTGCAACATCAAGAGGAAAGAGCATTTAATTTATTTTAATGTGGTTAATTTGAAGCTAGATTAGATCATCTAGTTAACTCATAGGTTCTTGACTTTTAAGACCAGACATTGTTTAGCATCTCATTTTCACAGTGGTAGTTGCTGCTGTCAATATTGGCTTATGTCTAATTAATAGGGAAGCTTACCTGGAATCCCAGACACAAAATCTATAAGCTAAAAGCGAGAGCTAATATGATTTTCAGAAGAGAATCACCCTTAAATAAGAAGCAGCTGCGTGTTGCTTCAAACTAAACACAACTTTGATGCTTGAATATTTCGATTCATTTTTATGTATGGAAAAATGTTATTTTAAAACCTACTTTCTCCTGGTGAAGACTAGATAGAGTGATGGAAATTTTCAAAAATGATAAAAGCAACACTAGTGGTCAGTACTTGAGATCATTTATATGGTGCCTGGGGAAAGGGAAAAGATACTTTTGATCTGATCTTAGTGATAAGACAAGATGACATTTTCAGCTGGGCTTGGATGGGTTCTCAGCTGGAAGTTCTTGCTTCTCCAGGGAGGGGATTCATTGAATTTCTAAATCAGATTTGGAGTTGATAATAAGCCATAACAAATTGCAATTGCAGTTTTCCACCATAGTTTAGACTGCATGATCGGGAATGAGATTGGGTAGATAAAATATTTCAGTGGCTTAGACTTTTGAGACTCTTGAAGACTTCAGTATTTGAAGTCTAATGTAGTAAGATGTGAAGTTCAATTTTCTTCTTAAGTGATTTTGGGAGCTCTTAAAAATACTTCAGCCACTTGCTTAGTAGAACTTTTATCTTAAATTGGCACCCAGCCACAATTGTTTACCAAACTCAGGATTCATTTAAAGCTTAAATATTGGGAGATAGTTTTCACAAGGTCACCAGCTCCCCCAGAGGTCTAAATTCTCTCCGTGATTAATTTTCACCCCCTCTATCCTTCCACTCCCCACCATTGCCCTTAATCTTATTCTGGAATTATCTGTTTTTCTCTGATTAAAATTATACAGTATCATTTAACTGAGTCCAGACAGATCATGAAATGAATATATAATATATTTTAGTTCACCTTGACTATCCTCCAGATATCTTTGGATGATTGTTCTAGATTATTCATGTTTCCTGAATGCTAGTTTTCCTGCAAGCTATGGCATTTTGATTATTGCCTATTATTACTGTATGCTTTAAAAATGCACTGAAATATGTCTGTCTTTAATTAGCTCATCTCTAATTCTTTATGTTTTTTTCTAAAGAAATTATTTAACATGCTCTTCATTTCAAGCCCAATCATGTGAACTTCTTTGTGATTCATCTTTTACAGATAGGAAAAAATGAGATACTTAAGTTGGACCTATAACCCTTCCAAAATAGGATAGGAAATACTTAAAGGATTTAAGTGTGAAAAGCCTTTTCAGCTGAGCAGCAGAAATCTGAATGCGAGCAGCAGTAATCTGAATGCAAGCATCAGTATTTGTGCTTTAAATATGGCAGGTTGTATTGGTTACATGGCTCTGAGAGCCGGGGAAAGGTTTTAAAAAGATACACAAGATTAGATTATACAGGAAGACTTTTATTCTGTAGAAGAAGTATGTGTGTATTACACTTTGCCTAGAAGCTCTTCATTTTTGCTAAAAACACGGAAGCAAAGTCAATTGTGCAAATCAAAACTACAATGAGGTATCACCTCACACTGGTCAGAATGGCCATCATCAAAAAATCTACAAACAGTAAATGCTGGAGAGGGTGTGGAGAAAAGGGAACCCTCATACACTGTTGGTGGGAATGTAAATTGATACAGCCACTATGGAGAACAGTATGGAGGTTCCTTAAAAAACTAAAAATAGAACTATGATACGACCCAGCAATCCCACTCCCATATACTGGGCATATACCCTGAGAAAACCATAATTCAAAAAGAATCATGTACCAAAATGTTCATTGCAGCTCTATTTACAATAGCCAGGACATGGAAGCTCCTATATTGTTTTAATCTGAACTATCATGTTATACTTTTATAGTTGCAAAATAATTTTTAAATTATATTTTTATAATTAAACAAAGCAACATTAATCTCTTATATCAGATATAACCGATGGTAAAATTTTGTTATCTTCCAGTCTTTTTAAAAAAAATTGGATCAAACAATAAAAAGATTATTGTTTCAACTTTTTTCACTTAATATATCTTGAGTGCTTTTATATGTCATTAAATATTCCTTAAAAACATTATTTGAAATTATTTAGTGTTTCCTCATTTGAGTTTTTTGTAATTTAGCTATTCCTCAGGTATAGAACATTTATTAGATTGTTTCTAGGTTTTCTCAGAAATAAAAAGTGCTTCCATCAAAATCCTTGGACAGACCTCTTTGTTTGCATCTCTGTTTCATTAGGTCAGATTTCCAAAAATGGGATTACTGGGTCAAAGAATATGGAGACTTGATTGGCATTGCTGTGGACCTTCATGGCTGGGCATACCAAGCTTAGTGGCCTCGGATTTTGTATCATAGTAGGTGCATGAGACAGCGAGCCTGCAAAGTGGCCATTATTATATTCTTCCCATAGGACTGGGTGTGTGTGAGGTCCAACCATTGCTCCATGGTCTGGCCTCAGGCAGTGAAGCCGTGCTGGAGATGGAGGAATAATTCACATGAAAAACACAGAAGTATGTCCTTATAGCAGTGTGGTCATGATACTGGAATTTTTGGTGACTTGGTAGAGTGTACAAAAACAGAAAATCTCTACTTTGACCTTCCCATGACCTGGCAGGACCCATTTCTCTCAATACTCTAACTAGCTTTCTGTTAGACTATAAATTCTTCAATTTATTTTAAAATATTTCCTTAACCATTTACATCTTTTACTACCTGTTTTTCAAAACTTTATCAGCATGGAACTTGTCATTTTAAAAACAAGTTTGCAATTTGGTGAGAATATTATTTATTATTTGAATACTTCTTGGATTATATATGAGGTTGAAGTTTTGTTCATATGCTTATTAATAATTTGTATTTGTGAGATTTGAGTATTTAGGATCTTTATCTATCTTTTTCTTTTCCATTGGAGGTTTTTCTTATTGATTTATAAGAGCTAATTATATGTCATAAATACTTATCTTTCATCTGTCTTAAACATTGCAAATATTTTCTGTTATTTATTGATTGATTTTATTTATAATATTTCATGATATATGGACATTTAAATTCTTATGTAACAAATTCTACTAAAATGTTCCTTTATGCTTTCTGCTTTTATGCTTCTAATATCTTTCTCTAATATCTGCTACATAATCTATTTTCTCTGGGTCTTGCTTATTTTTTACATTTCACTCTTTAATCCACTTGGATTTCACTTTGATGTATGTGTGAGAAGAGTCTCTAACTTGACATATTTTCTTCCAAATAATCCATCTTATTACTTCCATCCCCTACCACCTTTGCCCAGGGACCTGGATCACAGGGTAGATAATTCACTGAAAAAGAAGAAGTAATTAAAAAAAGACCACCTCACCTAATGCCCACCATGCTAGAGAAGAGATGCCTACCTTGCTTTTGTCATTCAGAGACTCACTGAATATGCCATTGAGTTTTCCAAAAAGAAAGCTTTTCAAGTTGCCCCGAGTCCTCATTAATTCTAGACCATAAATAGTGGTACTTGGTTCCTTTATGCAGCTGAATGTTATTTTTCCTGGTGTAAGATGTGATTGTTTTTTCTTTTGTTTTAATTCCCATCATCCCCCATGATACTGTTTTCAAAAGAGGTGGATAAAATTGACTTCCAGTTTCCCCTATGCTCTGGAATAGAAGCCACACTTTTATGATAAATGGCACACAAAAAAGGCAGCAAGAGTTGCTTGTACCAAAATGAGAGTTGCTTCTGGCTCTGCTTTAGTGAGTTTGTTCCACATTTCTTTCTGAACTCTCAGACAAAAGTGATAATGAGAGTCTAATCTCTAGACCTGTGCCATCAGCTGTTTACTTTCCTTAGACTATTTTGATTCCTACAGGGTCTCAATATCAGCTACTAGAAACAGCAATTTCACGGTAGTTCTTCCCTAGGGTGGAAATAATCAGAGGGGAAAAATCCAAGGTATACCATATTTTCCAGCTGTGATCCAGGGTATTTTTACCATTTTGAAAAGACTAAGGGTACAAGGAAAGCTTAGTAGGAGTGAAATGAAGGATGGAAAGAAGGTATTCACCTCACTGGAACTCGGCTATCCTTATGTTGTAGTATTCAATATCCTGTAGACGCTGTCCCTGATCTCTCCATTTTTCTGGATTTTCCTCCCTACTTCACTGTAGAAGCCTGCCAGGGGCATCATGGTACATGCTATTAGACTTATGCAAAGTTGTGTGTGTTACCCAGAGGTGTAGAACTCATAAGAACTAAGTGTTCCTTCAGTGGAATCCTTCTTTCATGTAGGTAAGGAGTAGTGTGGCCAGAGGGAGTAATGAGGTCCAACAAAAGAGCTTTTCCAACTTTTTTTAAGCATTAAAACCATTTTTTCCAAAGTCTTATGAAAATAATACTTTTTAATTACTACATGATGCTTGGGATACAGATAATACCATATTAACATGTTGGTTTAAACCAAATTAAACCTGGCTCCCGGCCTCTTCTTGCCAAAACTGATGGAAGGACCACTCTTTCCTCCTCTTTCTCTGTCACTCTTATATTTGACAACAATTCTGATATGACTGTGGTCATCCTTCCACAGTGGCCACTGATGCCTTGACTCCTTGCCATAGCCCCATGGTCCATCAGGAGAGAAAAGTTTCTGCCCCTTCCACTTTTTTCTTTCCATCTCAGCCAATATGTGTTCCTATAAAGAATGTCACCAAGTTGCAGAAAAGACCACCTAATGCATGCATGTGGGATGTTCATTTTTTTGGGGGGGTGTTGCATTTACCAATTTGAGAAACATGTTGATGTAGTTGTCTGTCTATTACTTGTTGGACTGTTACATAACTTGTTTCAGAACGAAAATACATACTTGTGAGGTTTAATATTTATTGACTATTAAGCATTTATGCTGCAAAAACTCATTCCCATGCATCTGTTGCTAATACAAGCTTTTTTTATATATGAAAATCAGAATATAATCATTCTCAAACTGTTTTAAAACGGGCCAGCCAAAAGGCAGAATATTTCAAAGTGCAGACATCAATTAATATCTTTAATTTCTTTTAAAATAGGAATTGGACTCTCTGAGTCTAGTTAACCATTTTTGGAGCTATCCTATTCAAGAATATCAAAATACTTTAGAACATATTATCCTGCCCTTTGAAAATGTATCTGTGTAGGACAAAATTTTCATACTATGGGTCAATTTAAGCAAAGTATAGGAAGAGCCTTGGTGCTACTCTTGATAAGAGAATCTGACCTACCAATAGTTTTCCTCATATTGAAAAATATACATCACCTGCAGTGGCTTGAATTGTGACGCCCCCCATGTATATCTGGAACTTATGATTATGAACTTATTTTATTTTGAAACAGGATGTTTGAAGATGTAATTAATCTTAGGGTCTTGAGATAAGATCACACTGGATTTAGGATGGCCCTAAATCCAATGACATGTGTCCTTATAAAAAGAAGGTATGACGCAGAGAAACAGAAGAAGTATTTCTCCCATATGAAGAGAGAGTCAGAGATAGAAGTTATGCAGGCATAAGCCAAGGAACACCAAGGGTTGCCAAGAGCTGCTAGAAGCAGAGGTTATGGATTCTCCCTCAGAGCCTCCAGAAGGAGCCAACCCTTTTGGCTGCATTTGGTCTTCGTTGCTGCATGCAGGCTTTCTCTAGTTGCGGCGAGCAGGGGCTACTCTTTGTTGTGGTGAGCGGGCTTCTCATTTTAGTGGCTTCTCTTGTTGTGGAGCATGGGCTCTAGGTGCATGGGCTTCAGTAGTTGTGGCACGCAGGCTCAGTAGTTGTGGTGCATGGGTTTAGTTGCTTCACGGCATGTGGGATCTTCCTGGACCAGGGATTGAACCTGTGTCCCCTGTATTGGCAGGCAGATTCTTAACCACTGGGCCACCAGAGAAGTCCTTCTGCCAACATCTTGACTTTGGACTTCTGGTCTCCGGAACTGTCAGAGAACAACTTTCTGTTGTTTTCAAACACCAGGTTTGTGTAATTTGTTACAGCAGCCTTAGGAAACCAGTGTCACTTATTCCTTCCTTTCTTCCCCCTTCCCTTCTTTTCTGCCTTCTTTCCTTATCTCATTTATTCTCTCAACAAACTTTGTGTGCCTACTATGTGATAGGATAGACCTACTATGTGGTCTAGAGGAATTGGGAATATAGCAATAATAAAAAGACACAGCAACATTGTCTTAAAAACATTCATTTTATTACACCATTAACCATTTTTATTATACAAGGTCTTTTTTTTTTTTTTTTTTTTTTTTGCGGTATGCGGGCCTCTCACTGCTGTGGCCTCTCCCGTTGCGGAGCACAGGCTCCAGACACGCAGGCCCAGCGGCCATGGCTCATGGGCCCAGCCGCTCCGCGGCATGTGGGATCTTCCCAGACCGGGGCACGTACCCGCGTCCCCTGCATCGGCAGGCAGACTTTCAACCACTGCGCCACCAGGGAAGCCCCTACACAAGGTCTTTTGTAATTTTCTCTTACCGTGAGTCCTTGTGGCCTCTTCTCCATTCACATCAGCGACTGAACATGTTCCTGACAAATGTCACTTTAAATGTGAATGCTAACTTACTTGACTTTACATGTGCCAGGCGTTGTTCTGGAAAAGTTGTACTGGTTCTCAGTACTGATCATACTCTCCAGTAAAGGCACTGGCTAGTCTTGGAAATGGGAGCCTTTGTCTGCACCCACCCTGGTGCTCTCCATGCTCTCCAGGCCCTGGTTGTCCAGCACCACCCACTGTGGCCCCTGGTCGGGGTTTCCCTTCTCCCACTCTGCCCATGTTAAAATTCCTTCCATCTCCCTTCCCATCCTCACCAAAACTTCTACTCTCTCAGCGCTCACGTTCTTTGTATCTTCCATCTTACCCAAACTTCCTGTACACCTTACAAATACAACATGATCTGGGTTCCATTTCCTACCACGCCCGCCTTGCTCACTACTCTTCAAGTGCCACAGTTTCCTTGATGCTCCTCGAAGATTCCAGTTATGGTTCTGCCTCAATGCACAGTACTTGTGTCTTCTCTGCCAGGAAGGTTCTTTCTGAAATAATCACATGGTTCATTCTTTCACTTCATTCAAATCTCTCCTTTTAAACATTACTTCTTCAGAGAGAACTCTGACCACCCTACTCCCTAGGCTACTTTAATTGTCTTCATTGCACTCACCATTACTGGGGGTTAGAACATATATTTACTAATGTGGTTTTTCCTGATGTAGAATGTGGGTTTCAGGACATCATCTGCTGCATTTCCAGTCCCTAGAGCTGCATCTGGCACATAGTAGGCATACATATTTGTGAGTGAGGGAATGAATGAAGTGAGAGCCGGCTAATGGGATGAAACAGTGAAATCCCAGGACAGCTGTTGCCCCTCCTTGTAACACAGTGGCACTGTGGTAGCATCTTCCTGGTGACTTGTTAAAAATCTGCATCATCACTAGCATTTACAGTAGGTAAGGCCCTTTCACAAGTCCAAGTACCATATTGCTCAAAACAACCTGCATTTTTTTTTGCTTTATAACAAATTTAATCAGTTATACATATACATATGCTCTCATATCCCCTCCCTTTTGCGTCTCCCTCCCACCCTCCCTATCCCACCCCTCCAGGCGGTCACAAAGCACCGAGCTGATCTCCCTGTGCTATGCGGCTGCTTCCCGCTAGCTATCTACCTTACGTTTGGTAGTGTATATATGTCCATGCCGCTCTTTCACTTTGTCACAGCTTACCCTTCCCCCTCCCCATATCCTCAAGTCCATTCTCTAGTAGGTCTGTGTCTTTATTCCTGTCTTACCCCTATGTTCTTCATGACATTTTTTTTCTTAAATTCCATATATATGTGTCAGCATACAGTATTTGTCTTTCTGACTTACTTCACTCTGTATGACAGGCTCTAGGTCCATCCACCTCATTACAAATAGCTCAATTTCGTTTCTTTTTATGGCTGAGTAATATTCCATTGTATATATGTGCCACATCTTCTTTACCCATTCATCCGATGATGGACACTTAGGTTGTTTCCATCTCCGGGCTATTGTAAATAGGGCTGCTATGAACATTTTGGTACATGTCTCTTTTGAATTATGGTTTTCTCAGGGTATATGCCCAGTAGTGGGATTGCTGGGTCATATGGTAGTTCTATTTGCAGTTTTTTAAGGAACCTCCATACCGTTCTCCATAGTGGCTGTACCAATTCACATTCCCACCAGCAGTGCAAGAGTGTTCCCTTTTTTCCACACCCTGTCCAGCATTTATTGTTTCTAGATTTTTTGATGATGGCCATTCTGACTGGTGTGAGATGATATCTCATTGTAGTTTTGATTTGCATTTCTCTAATGAGTAATGATGTTGAGCATTCTTTCATGTGTTTGTTGGCAGTCTGTATATCTTCTGTGGAGAAATGTCTATTTAGGTCTTCTGCCCATTTTTGGATTGGGTTGTTTGTTTTTTTGTTATTGAGCTGCATGAGCTGCTTATAAATTTTGGAGATTAATCCTTTGTCAGTTGCTTCATTTGCAAATATTTTCTCCCATTCTGAGGGTTGTCTTTTGGTCTTGTTCATGGTTTCCTTTGCTGTGCAAAAGCTTTTAAGTTTCATTAGGTCCCATGTGTTTATTTTTGTCTTTATTTCCATTTCTCTAGGAGGTGGGTCAAAAAGGATCTTGCTGTGATTATGTCATAGAGTGTTCTGCCTATGTTTTCCTCTAAGAGTTTGATAGTGTCTCAACCTGCATTTTTATAGCCAAAGAAACTGAGATTCAGTGAGGCCAAGTGACTTAGCAGCTAAGGTCATACAACTTGTTAAGGACCAGCTGGAATTCAAACCTTGGTGTCTAGATTTCAAATCCAGGGCATTAAAAACAACTACCACCACCACCATAGCAAACAAGAAGAGTCTTACCATGACAGCCTCTTTCTGAAAGTGGGAGATGTTTCTGTACTGTACAGATGGGGGTTGACAGTGGTATTTCATGTGATGGTGGTCTGGTTATCACTAAGTCATCATACAGGGCATCATTTATTTCTTCAATGCTTGAAGCATATTCCTAATGATTGAGCACAAGTCCTCGTGCCTTCTGGGGCTGATGATATCACTGCATCTTCCATGGGTGTATATCATCGTAGCACTGTCCTACTCATAGACAACAAGAGTGGCAACACTTGATAACAGCAGCTAACATCCACTGACCACTTGCCATATGCCAGAGACTTTGCATCCATTGCTTCTAATGCTTACACCCACCCAGAGATATTACTTTGTGCATCTTATAATTGAGAAATCAGACCTGGAGGGATAAGGAAGCTCTTCCAAAGTCACAGGAACAAAGCAGCATGGCTATTATTTTAATCCCAGTCTGACTCTAAGGATGTACTCCTAACCATTGTTTTAGAGTTTCAAACCTTTAGAAGCAGACTCAATACTGGTCACTGCAGATGCTGACACGATACAAGTATTCATATCAACAGCCCCTGACAACTACAACTTAATATTCAATGACAAAAATTTTCACAGTATATACCCAGACATGCATACTTCATGCTTAATGAGTATTTCTTAAAGTTCCTCTTGTAATTATAATTTGGGGAGCTGGGCTGCAAAAATGTAAAGCATATATCAATTTGTAGATTAAAATTCTCCTATTTTTTCCCACATTGCATAAAAAAGGAGTCATCCTATTGAGTATGTGCAAGTTTCAGAGAACGAATATATTTTGGCCTAAAATATATCAGGGTTCAATAAAACTTGCCCAGAGAAATGTTTTGACTTTTATTGTTGCTCAAACTGTCTGCTCAAATCAGATAAGGGACTTAAGCTGTTTATAATTAGATCCCCGGCCCTGTTATTAGATCTCTTGGCAAACTTTGATGAGGCAGAGAAAAATAAGCTTTTTTTCTGAGGTAACAGCCTTTGCATAAATGGGAAGAGATGCCTGAATAAACAGAAGCTGAGAGCATCGTAGTGGGGTTTGACAATGAAGAGTTGGGGTCTAGCAATATGACAACATCTTGCTTATTTGGCAGTTTTTTTGTGTTCCATTACAAAAACAAAGCAACAGGAAATGAAGCCTTCCAGCTACCAAGTCATGTTCTCAGGGACCATGGTCATCATTTTGGTTGTCAACCATACCCATCTTGAGGGACGATGCACAGATTATATGAGTATCACCTGAGGAAGAGCAGAATGGGGGCTTCTTCCATCATCTCCTCTTTGTCTTCACAACCCAAACTGATCCACCTCTTTCCTTATCTTTACTGAGTAGTATAAAATGTTCTTAATTTTATGGAAACATTTGAGTGAGTTACAGAGAATCAAAATAAATTATCATATGTTACTTATGATTCCTGATCTAGACTTTCTATAATATTTTCACACTAAAAAATATAGCTAACCTTACAGCAATTTCTCTTTAGGCTAAATTTTATCCTGGAGTTACAAAGTACAGGGTTAGTAGAAATAATTTGTACACGATTTCTGATGTTCTGCTTTCCTTTGCTAGCTTTAAAAACCTTGAATTTGAACTGTGTGTGTGTGTGTGTGTGTGTGTGTTAATGTAAGTACCCTCTGCAACTATGAGGCATATCAAATCAATGTGATCAAAAAAGTCCAGCTATTTGTGTTCCAACCCCAGAGATGGACTGTTAGGTTATTGTAGTCAGGACTTTCTATTTCATTCCTTAAGATCTTAGAAATCAGGTTACTCTTCTGAAAGTATGGCTTTAGGAAATGGGTAACATTCAACTCTTTCCAGAAACAAAAGTGAAAGATTTAGACCAGACCTGTCTAATAAAACTTTCTCAGGGATGGGAATGTTCAATATCTGTGCTGTTCCTGTACAATAACCACTAATTGCATGTGCTTATTGAGCACTTGAAGTGTGGCTGGTGTGACTGAGGAACTGAATTTTTAATTTAATATAATTTATTTCTAATTTATGTAAGTATAAATAGCTACATTTGTGGCTAGTAGTTACTCTTTGTGCTGATTTAGATTGTTATCATTCCCATGAGCATGTGTGTTCCAAGGCCAATAATTAGAACTCTCATGCCCAAATGAAGTGAATGGTCAAATCTAGTTTTTGCAGTGAAGGTACATCATGGAGGCAGTTTGTTGAAAACTATAGGTCTGGTTCTTTGCAGGACTCTTACATAGGTCAGTTACTCCAGGTTGTCTTCATTTTCATCTCAGCAGCAGGGAAGGGGTGGGTATATAAGTCTCCATGTGAGTGTGATTTCTATGGTGATTTGCTGTTAGAAACTCTCCTAGACTGAAATTTACTTGCACCTGAGCTTTTTAATCAATATGCTTTACACTTATCTGATTTGGAATCCTTTCACATAACGATTATATCCTGTGACTGACCACCAAAAGTCTTCCACAGAAAATAAGTAAACAACCTTCTCAAGGTGACAGTTTTTCAAATAAAAGAAAGATATTGCTGTTTGGGATCAAATAGAAATTTGGTGTGTTAGTCTTTAGGGCTTCCTCAGGTGTTTCTGGTTTACTCTCTTCTGGCTAAATACTACCAAGCCGTGCTCTGGTTGGATGGGGCCGTGTGATCATTCTGGCCAATGAGTCATGAGAAGAAGTTACGCATGCCACTTTGGGGTCAAGTATTTAATTGTTGATGCAAGATACTGCAGAACTCTTTTTCCTTCGACACAGCAACTGGCATTGTTCAAGATGGTGCCTGTTCCATCAACTTGGGACTCTGAATGACTAAGATGAGCAGAGACTTCTTGGAAAGTTGCAATGGATATATGATATGGAAAAGAAATAAATCTTTGGTATTTGCAATCAGCAGACTGATACATGTCTAAGTAAAGTTGTGAATAGAAGATAGTTCAAAATAACAATGGAACTAGGAGAGGGATGAACTATCTGAAGTTGAAATCAACTGATCTCATGTTTGTCAAAACCTGCTTGACACTGGATGAGGACATCAAGAAGGCTTGGAAACCTTTGGGAATCAGGCAATTTGTGGAGCCTTGGATAAAATGCTTTCTAGACAAATATCAGTGACGTTTTTATTTGTAGAGTGAAAAAGGTGCTTTTTGGGGGCCCAGCAGTTTCAGAATAAGTTGTTCCCATGTTAAAGGGCCAGGCAGAAAACCCCTTGATCTGTGGCCAAGATCAGTTGAAGAAAGGATGCTGAGCAGGTAGAGTTATATTTTGATCTGTGTTTCTTAGTTTTGAAGAGGAAACTGAAAGACGGAAAGAAGATAAATAGCTAGAGGCAGGATGTTGGCATCCTACCATTAACATTAAGTATACAATATTAATTTTATACTTAATTTCATACAATTGCCATTTCTTATCCTGGGGCCTAGGCTTGAAATTTGTGTAACAATTCTCATATTGGGAAATCTAATAGACTCTAAGTCATATGTTGATAATATCAGGCTCTTTTTATATTAAACCCCAGTTTCATTAATATGACCTCTTAAAGGAATCACATAAATTATTCTTTTCAATAAAACAGTCTTAAAAATTATTTTGCACCACATTTGGTTCTTCAGGTCCAACACATTCTTAATTATTAATTACAATCAATAATACTAATTATTAGTATTAATTATTATAATGCCATTGTTAATAGTGCCAATTATAATAGCAACAATAATAATGATAGTAATTAATGGCTTCTATTTTAATGCTCTTTCTATTCCCCTGGCACTGTAGTAAGCTTTATATATGAACTGTCTCATTTAATCCTAACAACACACTAATTTATATTTTACAAAAAAGGAAATAGTCTCTAAAGTTTGGGGAATGTGGTGCAGGCCCAGTAGCTGGCAAGTGGTAGAACTCCTATTTGAAGTTGTAGTTGTATGAATCCAAAGACTGTTTTCTTATGTTATATAATACACCATTTTTTCAGGGCTAAGCTTTAGAATATCAGCTTTAATATAATGTGTACCTTGATTGTATTTAGTTAAACCTTTTACTCAAAGGCATCACCAATTAAAAATAATTGAGAAAATAATCTTTAAAGAAAAAATTAATTGTCTGTACCTTGTCAGATGAATTCTCTCATGGCCCATTATCATGAAAAGGTATAATGCTTAAAGAAAATGTGAAAGCCAAAATAAAAGTTACAAACATAAGTTATGCAATATATATATATATATTTTTTTTTTAATGAGAAAGAATGCCAAAGCCACAGCTTATCATATGTTATCTATGCAGCCTTCAAAGGAGGCCCTGGGTGCATCAGACCAGGGATAGGCTTATCTGGGAATTTCTATGCTTTGTATGCAATGCTCAATTCACATCTAATGGATAGCAGACAGGTAAACTGATTTCTTGCACTGCTTCTGGGCAGTTAAGAGAACTGGGCAAGTTTCTATACCTTACTGGATATCATTTTATTCATTGATAAAGTACAGGTGTGGTCTGAGATGACTCTAAGCTCACTCTGATGCTAATGGTCTCTTACATCACGAAACTTTTGTTTCTGATAGGTTCATGCATGGGTCAGCCAAGAATTTTCCTGGGGTACCAATTTATAAGGCATATGTGGTGGATTCATATTGTGTTAATTTGGCTAATCCAGAACTATAGTTCCCAGAATTCCCTTCGTGTATAGCTCTGGGCTAGGTGAGCCACAAAAGATGTTCTGCACAAGATTTGGAAGGTGGAAGTGAAGCAACAGCAATACTGTACCTCTCCTACATACAAACCTTCAAGTTGCGAACTTTCAAAGATGCCGACGTACGTTCGCATGTCCAGACACGTAAGTTAATTCCCGTGTCTGGCGTACATTGTCACATGTGTGCATCCTCTACAAGTGGTTGTGTTTTTGTGTACTTTACTGTACAGTACTGTATAAAGTACAGTATCTTTATTTTAAGCCGAGAACCTCATCTATGACGAGAAAAAAAGAGCTACTACCTAGACATCACTGGATCATATTTTCAAGAGGGTCGATAGAATTGAATCCAGCAAGGAACCAGAACCTGTGCCATCAGCGTCAGGTGTGGGTGAAATTGCAGCTTGCCCTCCGTCTCCTATTGCTGAGGATCCTTCAGCTCTCCCATCTCCCACCTCCTCTCCCTCCTCCAGTCAGTAACTCTTCTTGCCTGTTCACTTGGTGCCAGCCCCTGTATGCCAGCTGTTGTACTGTACTACTGTACTTTTCAAGGTACTGTACTATAAGATTAAAAATGTTTTCTTTATTTTTTGTGTTTTTTTAATGTATTCTTTGTGGGAAAAGTATTATAAACCTATTACTGTACAGTACTATATAGCCGATTGTGTTTGTTGGGTACCTAGGCTAACTTTGTTATACTTATAAACAAATGGAACTTACAAACGTGCTCTCAGAATGGGACTCGTTCTTATATAGGGGACTTAACTGTATTCAGTTTATGCTCAGGAGGTCAGCGCATGGTCTGAAGTGCTGTTGCAGCCCGTGCGTGTTGCCATCTATCTGCTGACACACCTTGCTGGTGTGTGGCAGCTCCAGCCAGACTCCCACTTTCAGTTTCTCTGACTCCTGGGTCAGGTGTAGATTTAGCTGCATGAAAAAGGGCACCAGCTTCTCCTTCAAATCATTCCCATGATCCAGGTTGGAGGCTCAGTGGCAGTGCCAGCCTGATGCAGATTCGCGTCCATCCTCCTGGGTCCCAGCCCATTCCTGCAGGGATCCTTTCGAGCTTGCTTCCCCTACTTCACATCCTTCTTCCGTCCCCAAATGCCAGATGGCTGACTTCCCTTGCTGCAGAAGCTGTAGCTCAATAGATTCTTAACCCACATTTGTCTAAGATTAAATCCCTTCAATAAATCTCTTATTATATAAATCTAGTGGTTCTACTTCTCTGATCTAGCCCTGGCTAGCACAGACTGCAAAAAGAGCTCAGGGAAGCTAATTGGATGGAGAAAAGAGAATCTAGCAGAATTCTTATCAGAGAAATAATGTATGTGATTGGAAGGAATTTTTGTTCAGCCACTTGGGGGACTTTAATGGGAGAACTGGGATAACAATCAGTATTTACTAAGTTGCCTTTGGAGAAGGGGAGTCTAGTTCAGTTCAGGACTTTTCTTTTTCTTTTCAGTGAATATGAATGTTAGGGGGCCAGGAGGAAATTGCTTGGAAGGCAATAGAGAATACGGATGTTATTACTGGTGTTCCTGCTACCCTCTTTCCCCATGCAAAGCTCAGAATCACCCCTAAACACATATTAAAACCTATTTTAGAAATATCAACTTGAAGAGATTCCAAGTTATTAGGCTAGCTGAGGCAACGTCATGTCTTGATGTGGCTCTGAAAGCCATGTACTATTTCTATGCTACAGATGCCCTAAGCCATGTGATGACTTTTCCAAAAATGGCTGCACCTTCTGCAACCATCAACAGAGAGAATTTCCACCTTTTTTGTTGAGAGAATGAGCAGTCAGTGCTACTCCCCTCCCTAAATCAACTTCTATGATTTCAAACAAATTATACGTTTCTTTACTAGCTAAAGGCACATTAGGCACACTTGGGGCCTCACATACAAGGAACATTTTGCTTCTCGCATCATAGGTTTCAAAGTCCTAAAAAAATAACGTAGGAATTGTGAGGTTCAGGCATCCCTAACTGCATGGTGCTAATTCATTCTGCAATTTACTCTTTGGTTCTGTCACAGATACAATATAAAAGAAGCTTTGAAAGACTGTGGAGGGGGAAAATTCACAAATTTAATCTCAGTAACATACATTAAAAATAAACAGCATGATGGCGAATCATGATAGAGATGTGGGCACTCATTTTCTGTGTGATTGAAGGATTCACTGTCAGGGGTGCATGGCAGTCATAGACACATAGGGTAATCTCACAACACTTGACAAGCATTATGCACCAGCAAGAATTGTTTTGCCTGTGGAAATTGCAGTGGCCCCTGTTCTCTCTTTCCCGGCTTTTCTAGAATACCCCTTGTTAATAGGCTGACTGAAACTTTCTAAGCATCTCCCTCAGCCCATTCATCAAATGTGGATGAAAACATAAAGGAATGGAAAAGGAAGCCATAGTGTGCTGGCATTCATGTTCCATGTTCTTTAATAATAATAACATTCTCTTTTTTACTAATATTTGGCACTTTTTCACATCATTTTTGCCTCTGATGTCTCACGTGGTGGTGAATTTTTATGTCAGCTCGGCTAGGCTATGGTGCCCAATAGTTTGGCCAAACGTCAATCAGTATTGCTCTAAAGATAGTTTTAATTTTATTTATTTATTTATTGAATTTTATTTTTATATACAGCAGGTTCTTATTAGTCATCCGTTTAATACACATCAGTGTATATACATGTCAATCCCAATCTCCCAATTCATCCCTCCACCACCACCTCCGCCACTTTCCCCCCATAGTGTCCATACGTTTGTTCTCTACATCTGTGTCTATTTCTGCCCTGCAAACCAGTTCATCTGTACCATTTTTCTAGGTTCTACATATATGCGTTAATATACGATATTTGCTTTTCTCTTTCTGACTTCACTCTGTATGACAGTCTCTAGATTCATCCATGTCTCTACAAATGACCCAATTTCGTTACTTTTCATGGCTGAGTAATATTCCATCGTGTATAGGTACCACATCTTCTTTACCCATTCATCTGTTGATGGGCATTTAGGTTGCTTCCATGACCTGGCTATTGTAAATACTGCTGCAATGAACATTGGGGTGCATGTGTCTTTTTGAATAATGGTTTTCTCTGGGTATATGCCCAGTAGTGGGATTGCTGGGTCATATAGTAATTCTATTTTTAGTTTTTTTAAGGAACCTCCATACTGTTCTCCATAGTGGGTGTATCAATTTACATTCCCACCAACAGTGCAAGAGGGTTCCCTTTTCTCCACACCCTCTCCAGCATTTACTGTTTGTAGATTTTCTGATCATGCCCATTCTAACTGGTGTGAGGTGATACCATATTGTAGTTTTGATTTGCATTTCTCTAATAATTAGAGATGTTAAGCAGCTTTTCATGTGCTTCTTGGCCATCTGTATGTCTTCTTTGGAGAAATGTCTATTTAGGTCTTCTGCCCATTTTTGGATTGGGTCGTTTGTTTTTTTAATATTGAGCTGCATGAGCTGTTTATATATTTTGGAGATTAATCCTTTGTCTGTTGATTCATTTGCAAATATTTTCTCCCATTCTGACCGTTGTCTTTTCATCGTCTTATTTGTAGTTTCCTTTGCTTTGCAAAAAGCTTCAATAGGTCCCATTTGTTTATTTTTCTTTTTATTTCCATTACTCTAGGAGGTGGATCAAAAAAGATCTTGCTGTGATTTATGTCAAAGAGTGTTCTTCCTATGTTTTCCGCTATGAGTTTGATAGTGTCCGGTCTTACATTTCGGTCTCGAATCCATTTTGAGTTTATTTTTGTGTATGGTGTTAGGGAGTGTTCTAATTTCATTCTTTTACATGTAGCTGTCCAGTTTTCCCAGCACCACTTATTGAAGAGACTGTCTTTTCTCCATTGTATATCCTTGCCTCCTTTGTCATAGATTAGTTGACCATAGGTGCATGGGTTTATCTCTGGGCTTTCTATCCTGTGCCATTGATCTGTGTTTCTGTTTTTGTGTCAGTACCATATTGTCTTGATTACTGTAGCTTTGTAGTATAGCTTGAAGTTAGGGAGTCTGATTCCACCAGCTCTGTTTTTTCCCCACGAGACTGCTTTGGCTATTTGGGGTCTTTTGTGTCTACATACAAATTTTAAGATTTTTTGTTCTAGTTCTATAAAAAATACCATTGGTGATTTGATAGGGATTGCATTGAATCTGTAGATTGCTTTGGGTAGTAGAGTCATTTTCACAATGTTGATTCTTCCAATCCAAGAACATGGTACATCTCTCCATCTATTTGTATCATCTTTAATTTCTTTCATCAGTGTCTTATAATTTTCTGCATACAGGTCTTTTGTCTCCTTAGGTAGGTTTATTCCTAGGTATTTTATTCTTTTTGTTGCAATGGTAAATGGGAGTGTTACCTTAATTTCTCTTTCAGATTTTTCATCATTAGTGTATAGGAATGCAAGAGATTTCTGTGCATTAATTTTGTATCCGGCAACTTTACCAGATTCATTGATTAGCTCTAGTAGTTTTCTGGCAGCATCTTTAGGATTCTCTATGTATAGTATCTTGTCATCTGCAAGCAGGGACAGTTTTACTTCCTTTTTTCCAGTTTGTATTCCTTTTATTTCTTTTACTTCTCTGATTGCCGTGGCTAGGACTTCCAAAACTATGTTGAATAATAGTGGTGAGAGTGGACATCCTTGTCTTGTTCCTGATCTTAGAGGAAATGCTTTCAGTTTTTCACCCGTGAGAATGATGTTTGCTGTGGGTTTGTCGTATATGGCCTTTATTATGTTGAGGTAGGTTCCCTCTATGCCCACTTTCTGGAGAGTTTTTATCATAAATGGGTGTTGAATTTTGTCAAAAGCTTTTTCTGCATCCATTGAGATGATCATATGGTTTTTCTCCTTCAACTTGTTAATATGGTGTATTACATTGATTGATTTGCGTATATTGAAGAATCCTTGCATCCCTGGGAGAAATTGATTGTGGAGTATGATTGTTCTAATGTGTTGTTGGATTCTGTTTGCTAGTATTTTGTTGAGGATTTTTGCATCTCTATTCATAAGCGATATTGGTGTGTAATTTTCTTTTTAGTAGTATCTTTGTCTGGTTTTGGTATCAGGGTGATGGTGGCTTCGTAGAATGAGTTTGGGAGTGTTCCTCCCTCTGCTATATTTTGGAAGAGGTTGAGAAGGATAGGTGTTAGCTCTTCTCTAAATGTTTGATAGAATTCGCCTGTGAAGCCATCTGGTCCTGGGCTTTTGTTTGTTGGAAGATTTTTAATCACAGTCTCAATTTCAGTGCTTGTGATTGGTCTGTTCCTATTTTCTATTTCTTCCTGGTTCAGTCTCGGAAGGTTGTGCATTTCTAAGAATTTGTCCATTTCTTCCAGGTTGTCCATTTTATTGGCATAGAGTTGCTTGTAGTAATCTCTCATGATCCTTTGTAGTTCTGCAGTGTCAGTTGTTACTTCTCCTTTTTCATTCCTAATTCTGTTGATTTGAGTCTTCTCCCTTTTTTTCTTGATGAGTCTGGCTAATGGTTTATCAATTTTGTTTATCTTCTCAAAGAACCAGCTTTTAGTTTTATTGATCTTTGCTATCGTTTCCTTCATTTGGTTTTCATTTATTTCTGATCTGATCTTTATGATTTCTTTCCTTCTGCTAACTTTGGGATTTTTCTGTTCTTCTTTCTTTACTTGCTTTAGGTGTAAGGTTAGGTTGTTTGAGATGTTTCTTGTCTCTTAAGGTAGGATTGTATTGCTATAAACTTCCCTCTTAGAACTGCTTTTGCTTCATCCCATAGATTTTGGGTCATCGTGTTTTCATAGTCATTTGTTTCTAGGTATTTTTTGATTTCCTCTTTGATTTCTTCATTGATCTCTTGGTTATTAAGTAGTGTATTGTTTAGCCTCCATGTGTTTGTATTTTTTACAGATTTTTTCCTGTAATTGATATCTAGTCTCACAGCATTGTGGTCAGAAAAGATACTTGATATGATTTCAATTTTCTTAAATTTACCAAGGCTTGATTTGTGACCCAAGATATGATCTATCCTGGAGAATATTCCATGAGCACTTGAGAAGAATGTGTATTCTGTTGTTTTTGGGTGGAATGTCCTATAAATATCAATTAAGTCCATCTTGTTTAATGTATCACTTAAAGCTTGTGTTTCCTTATTTATTTTCATTTTGGATGATCTGTCCATTGGTGAAAGTGGGGTGTTATAGTCCCCTACTGTAATTGTGTTACTTTCGATTCCCCCTTTTATGGCTGTTAGTATTTCCCTTACGTATTGAGGTGCTCCTATGTTGGGTGCATAAATATTTACAATTGTTGTATCTTCTTCTTGGATCGATCCCTTTATCATTATGTAGTGTCCTTCTTTGTTTCTTCTAATAGTCTTTATTTTAAAGTCTATTTTGTCTGATATGAGTATTGCTACTCCAGCTTTCTTTTGATTTCCATTTGCATGGAATATCATTTTCCATTCCCTCACTTTCAGTCTGCATGTGTCCCAAGGTCTGAAGTTGGTCTCTTGTAGACAGCATATATATGGGTCTTGTTTTTGTATCCATTCAGTAAGCCTGTGTCTTTTGGTTGGAGCATTGAATCCATTCACGTTTAAGGTAATTATCGATATGTATGTTCCTATGACCATTTTCTTAATTGTTTTGCATTTGTTTTTGTAGGTCCTTTTCTACTCTTGTGTTTACCACTTAGAGAAGTTCCTTTAGCAATTGTTGTAGAGCTGGTTTGGTGGTGTTGAATTCTCTTAGCTTTTGTTTGTCTGTAAAACTTGTGATTTCTCCATCCAATCTGAATGAGATCCTTGCTGGGTAGAGTAATCTTGGTTGTAGGTTTTTCTCCTTCATTACTTTAAATATGTCCTGCCACTCCCTTTTGGCTTGCAGAGTTTCTGTTGAAAGATCAGCTGTTAACCTTATGGGGATTCCCCTGTGTGTTATTTGTTGATTTTCCTTTGCTGCTTTTAATATTTTTTCTTTGTATTTAATTTTTGATAGTTTGATTAATATGTGTCTTGGCGTGTTTCTCCTTGATTTATCCTGTATGGGACTCTCTGTGCTTCCTGGACCTGATTAACCATTTCCTTTCCTATATTAGGGAAGTTTTCAACTATTATCTCTTCAAATATTTTCTCAGTCCCTCTCTTTTTCTCTTTTTCTTCTGGAACCCCTATAAGTCGAATGTTGGTGAGTTTAATGTTGTCCCAGAGGTCTCTGAGACTGTCCTCAATTCTTTTCATTCTTTTTTTTTTTTTATTCTGCTCTGCAGTAGTTATTTCCACTATTTTATCTTCCAGGTCACTTATCCGTTCTTCTGCCTCAGTTATTCTGCTATTGATCCCTTCTAGAGAATTTTTAATTTCATTTATTGTGTTGTTCATCACTGTTTGTTTGCTCTTTAGTTCCTCTAGGTCCTTGTTAAACGTTTCTTGTATTTTCTCTATTCTATTTCCAAGATTTTGCATCGTCTTTACTATCATTATTCTGAATACTTTTTCAGGTAGACTGCCTATTTCCTCTTCATTTGTTAGGTCTGGTTGGTTTTTGCCTTGCTCCTTCATCTGCTGTGTGTTTGTCTGTCTTCTCATTTTGCTTAACTTACTGTGTTTGGAGTATCCTTTTACCAGGCTGCAGGTTCGTAGCTCCCGTTGTTTTTGGCGTCTGTCCCTAGTGGCTAAGGTTGGTTCAGTGGGCTATGTAGGCTTCCTGGTGGAGGGGACTGGTGCCTGTGTTCTGGTGGATGAGGCTGGATCTTCTTTTTCTGGTGGGCAGGTCCATGTCTTGTGGTGTGTTTTGGGGTGTCTGTGGCCTTATTATGATTTTAGGCAGCCTCTGTGCTGATGGATCGGGTTGTGTTCCTGTCTTGCTAGTTGTTTGGCATAGGGTGTACTGCACTGTAGTTTGCTGGTCGTTGAGTAGAGCTGGGTGCTGGTGTTGAGATGGAGATCTCTGGGAGATTTTCGCAGTTTGATCTTACGTGGAGCTGGGAGGCCACTTGTGGACCAGTGTCCTGAACTTGGCTCCCCCACCTCAGAGGCACAGCCCTGACGCCTGGCTGGAGCATCAAGAGCCTTTCATCCACATGGCTCAGAATAAAATGGGGGAAAAGCAGAAAGAAAGAAAGGAAGAAGATAAAATAAAATAAAGTAAAATAAAATAAAATAGTTATTAAAATAAAAATAATTATCATGAAAAAAAATTTTTAACTAATAAAAAAAAAAGAAATGGACAGACAGAATCCTAGGGCAAATGGTAAAAGCAAAGCTATGCAGACAAAATCACACATAGAAGCATACACATACACACTCACAAAAGGAGAAAAATGGAAAAAAATATGTATCATTGCCTCCAAAGTCCACCTCCTCAATTTGGGATGATTCGTTGTCTATTCATGTATTGCACAGATGCAGGGTACATCAAGTTGATTGTGGAGATTTAATCCGCTGCTCCTGAGGCTGCTGGGAGAGATTTCCCTTTCTCTTCTTTGTTCGCACAGCTCCCAGGTTCAGCTTTGGATTTGGCCCCGCCTCTGCGTGTAGGTCGCCTGAGGGCGTCTGTTCTTTGCTCAGACAGGACGGGGTTAAAGGAGCCGCTGATTCGGGGGCTCTGGCTCACTCAGGCCAGAGGGAGGGAGGAGCACGAAGTGCGGGGTGAGCCTGCGTCGGCAGAAGCCGGCGTGACGTTGCACCAGCCTGAGGCGCGCCGTGCGTTCTGCCGGGTAAGCCGTCCCTGGATCACGGGACTCTGGCAGTGGCGGGCTGCACAGGCTTCCGGGAGGGGCGGTGTCTCTTGCCTCTTCGGCAGCTCCAGACTTTTCCCCGGACTCCCTCCCAGCTAGCCGTGGTGCACTAACCCCTTCAGGCTGTGTTCACGCCGCCAGTCCTCTCCCTGCGCTCCAAAGGAAGCCTGAGCCTCAGCTCCCAGCCCCGCCTGCCCCGGCAGGTGAGCAGACAAGCCTCTTGGGCTGGGGAATGCCGGTCGGCACTTATCCTCAGTGCGGGAATCTCTCCGCTTTGCCCTCCGCTCCCCTGTTGCTGCGCTCTTCTCCACGGCTCCGAAGCTTCCCCCCTCCGCCACCCGCAGTCTCTGCCCGCGAAGGGCCTTCCTAGTGTGTGGAAACCTTTCCTCCTTCACGGCTCCCTCCCACTGGTGCAGGTCCCGTCCCTATCCTTTGTCTCTGTTTTTTCTTTTGCCCTACCCGGGTACGTGGGGAGTTTCTTGCCTTTTGGGAGGTCTGAGGTTTTCTGCCAGCGTTCAGTAGGTGTTCTGTAGGAGCTGTTCCACATGTCGATGTATTTCTGATGTATCTGTGGGGAGGAAGGTGATCTCTGCGGCTTACTCTTCCGCCATCTTGAAGCTCCTCCCCGTGCAGGATTGATCTAGGTACCAGGGGTTACCATGTCAAACAGGGCAGCAAGGTCCCTGGTGTCATGGATTTACCTTCTAATAGTAGAATAGAGATAATAAGTATTTTTTTAAAGAGACAAGATAATTGTCAATAATGATAAGCGATATGAAGCAATAGAACAAAAGGAGGGACCGATTTCAACATGGTGATCAGGGACGGAGCACCGAGGTGAGGTAGCGATGTTCTCCATGAGCTGAATGAAAAGAAGTTGCTGATGCTGTGAGAATCTGACACCCTGCAGAGGAGTAAGCAGACCCACACTCCTAAGTTGGAGCAAGCTTTGGAGAGTTGGAAGAACAGAGAGAAGGCCAGAGTGGCTGGAGTATAAAGAGTGAGGGAGGGCTTCCCTGGTGGCGCAGTGGTTGAGAGTCCGCCTGCCGATGCAGGGGACACGGGTTCATGCCCCAATCCGGGAGGATCCCACATGCCGCGAAGCGGCTGGGCCCGTGAGCCATTTCCGCTGAGCCTGCGCGTCCGGAGCCTGTGCTCCACAACGGGAGAGGCCACAACAGTGAGAGGCCTGCATACTGCAAAAAAAAAAAAAAAAAGAGTGAGAGAAAGGGAGAAAAATGATGAGACTAAAGAATAGTTAGAAGCCAGATGATGGAAGGCTTGTAAGCTATGGTACAGAGTTTGGTTTTTATTCTCTGGGCCACTCCTGGAAGTTTGTATTTTAGAGAGATCACTCCAGGTGCACTGCTGAGAATTGAGGACGGAGGGGCAAGAGTGGAAACAAGGACCATTTAGCACATGATGGCTGTCGTTCACGAGGAAGATCATAGTGGACCAGACTGAGATGGTCCCTGTGGATACGGAGAGATGTAAACAGATTTGGCTTTTGAGATCGGGCTGCCAAGACATGGAGATGGATTGGATGTGGTAAATGAGGGCATCGAAATTGTAGGATGGCTCCGTGCATCTAGGGTTGAGCAAGTGAGCAGATGTGTGGCCGTTTGCTAAGAGGGGGAAGCTGGGACTTTGGGGACGGGATAAATCATATTCATATAAGTATAAAAATACAGTATTTATTGAATACCTTTAGTTTTATAAAAGTTGAAATTTGCTTTGGTTCCCATGACCTTTAATGAAGAAATTAATAGCAGACAGTGCCTTTGACAGTGAATGTGTTGCTTCTACAGTGGATAAGGTCCTTGCAAGAAGTTCAGTTTTGTTCCACTATCAGGGGTGTTCTCCATGGGAAAGTCCTCCCCGCGGTTGCGCATTCTATTCCCAATTACACAAGGTGCCATCCTTTGACATGGAAAGAAGTGGCAACGCCCACTGCAGTCACCCATAGGAATTTGGCTTTCATTGCCATGAATTGTGCACTTCCATGAATCCTGAAGATAAGAGTCGGAAAAAAAGAGTCAAAACTGAGGAGAAGTGCCTGGCGTCTCGCTTCAAGGCTGAGCCTGTGTCCACATTTCTCAAGCATGATTCTTACTCTTAAACATTGGGGAATGGCTTTTATAATGAGAAAAAAATTACCCTGTGCCCTCAATGTCAATGTTTACGTTTCAGCCATTTGGGTTCTAAGAAACAAATTTTTTTTTCCTTTAAAGGGAAAGAAGTTATCATAACTGTCAGTATCTTAGGGAAGATTGAACCTTTTACTGGTCTTAATGTCAGCCCATAACAGGCTTCACAAGGTAGGATCTCACTGTCTGAGTTGACGAGGTTTGGCCTTTAGGTTTTTGGTGATGGATTCTCCCTGGGTGAGAAGGTTAGGAGCCTAGAACCCCATTTTCTCACTGTATGTTGCTCACTTGGAAGTCTGCCATAAACAAATTTTGTATATTTCTTCAGCTTTTCCAGTGTAAAGATTTGTGTGTGTGTGTGCGCATGTTGAAGCTAGACAAGGTTTCTGAAGAAACTTGTTTTTCATTTGTTCAGAGAAAACTTTTGGTTTCAAACAGGTGTCCCCTGATTAGCGCACGGTGGTCCATCCTGCAATGTCAGCGTCACGCCAGCAGATGGCAGTCACACCACACTGAGCTTTGGCATTAGGCAAAATTTTAGAAGCCGGGAGTTTCTCAGGTTCACAGGGGGAGGGTCTGATGCACTCTGTGCCTTGGCGGGAGGGGTAACATGTATGGAGACTAATTCCAGGGAATCCACTACATAAATCTATAAATTTGGCCTTGACGCTGAAGATATACTTAGTTGGAAAAGGAAACAAAACTGAGTAAAAACAAACAAACTTAAATCTGTCAAAATGAGCTATGAGGTGAACATCCCAAGGTCTTGGGCTTATTCTGGGCTTTGTTTTACTGTGACATGGATTCGTATAATCATAGTCGAGGAGCTAGCATGAAAACATAATGGCCAAGAGAATAAGGCTGGGAACAACTGCAAAAATATTTTATTTTCAGGAGAATTAACTGAGCTCTGGGTGGCTAGACAGGGTAGGGAAAAACAAAAGAAACTTGGAAGTGAAATGAGAAATCTTAGAACTTTTCTTTCTTCCATAAAGAGGGTATTTCCAAAGGAATTCTTTATTGGAGGAATACTGCTGTTTCTCCAGCTAGAAAGGAGACGTTGCATCTTTTGCTGTCATACCAGCTTCAACTTCATCAAGCTTTCCTGAATTCCTGCCGCCACAACCCAGCTGGTTTGGGTCACTCTTCCTTTCTCACCGGTTAAGTGGTTCCCTTCTTTTTTGTATAAGGTGTGCTGGCTTTGGGACAGATGTAGGGGTTACCTGGTATTAAGAGGGCATTCTTATTTCTCCACCTGCAGTGTGGTTTCTGTGTCTGCGGAAAAGGCACATTTTATCTCTGTTTATGTTTGTTTTCTGGAGTGTGTCTCACCTAGGATGTTGTGGGAACAGGGCTCTAAGGCAAATAGCCACATCCATGGTTAAGGAGAACCCTTGAATCTCATGGCAATGGACTACATAGGTCAGGAATTTCTGCAAAAGTTTCTTTTCCCAGAGAGCTACTGAAACCAGGACTATTGTTTCTGATGCAAATTTTAAAGGAGATCCTAGAATAGCCAGTAACAGAACTCTCCACAAATTGTGATTAAAAGTGTACAGGTTTAAGCCCAAAGGTATCAATAAGAGGCAGCGGCCTTCTGGCTCTACTTTCTAAGTTGGTTGAGGGTTCGCTTATTTTCCATTTCAGTAAGTGGAGAGTTACATGATCATCCATCTGTATCTGATCAGGGATTTGGATACACTCTCCACTTGGGCTACAGACAGTTGGGGGTGTATTACCTGTTAAGAATTTAAAAACATAACCACACTGGCTCAAGTCAGTCGGCTTTTTAAATTACCACCATGCCCAGCAATTCCTAAGCACTGAGAGTGAAAAAAGAATCTTTTTCTGGTCTACTTTTCAAGCATTTGCCATGATCGCAGCCGAGTTTCAATAACATATATTTATGCTTCAAATTAGCACATTCAGATCACCTCTTTAATAAAACATTGGGTTGTATATGAAAGTTAATTCAGAGAACTCCCATCTCTGCAGTTGGCCTCTGACACATGTGGACTCAGCTACCAAGTTCATTTCCAGAGGAAGGTCATAATGGTTTATAATCCTTGGAGCTTCCTCCCTGTGCAGTTTGTATTTCCAACTCCCATCATGCTGTATATTCCTGCATTTAAACAGTGCATTTGAAATAAACAAAGATAGCGGTATGTGATTTGTCTTTCCTGATTTATATATTTTCTGGTGTGAAGAAACCAGACATAAAAATATTTGCAAGCAGCCAGAATCAGTTTAATGATGTACTGACAACAGTGAGTTTCAACATTGTTCCCTGAAGCTTGCTGCAAAGAAGTGGTGAAAAAGGCTACTCACTATGCAAAATGTAAGGAATTTGGACATTTACATAGAAAAATGAAGCAAATTCGATGAAAAATACCCACAGAAATAACAAAAGATTCTCATCTTACACTGCTGGAGAAATAACAAGGCAATGTTTAAATGTCCTAATCATTTTCACCAAGTTCTAGACATTAGTTCTAAAGCAGAAGAAAAATAGAAGTTTTTACTAAATGTAATGAAACGTAAGATGAATTTCTGATGAAAATATTTTAGTCAACACTTTACTCAAAACTTTTTTGACTATGAAAAAATTTGGAATAATTCAAATTGATGCCAAAGAAATAAAGACATGGACTGTATGCATTTTCTTTTATTTTTTTAACATCTTTATTGGAGTATAATTTCTTTAAAATGGTGTATTAGTTTCTGCTTTATAACAAAGTGAATCAGCTATACATATACATATATCCCCATATCTCCTCTCTCTTGGGTCTCCTTCCCTCCCACCCTCCCTATCCCACCCCTCTAGGTGGTCACAAAGCACCAAGTTGATGTCCCCATGCTATGCGGCTACTTCCCACTAGCTATCTATTTTACACTTGGTAGTGTATATATGTCCATGCCACTCTCTCACTTCATCCCAGGTTACCCTTCCCCCTCCCCGTGTCCTCAAGTCCATTCTCTATGTCTGCGTCCTTACTCCTATCCTGCCCCTAGGTTCTTCAGAACCATTTTTTTTTTAGACTCCATATATATGTGTTTGCATACTGTATTTGTTTTTCTCTTTCTGACTTACTTCACTCTGTATGACAGACTGTAGGTCCATCCACCTCACTACAAATAACTAAATTTCGTTTCTTTTTGTGGCTGAGTAATATTCCATTGTATATATGTGCGACATCTTCTTTATCCATTCATCTGTCGATGGACACTTAGGTTGCTTCCATGTCCTGGCTATTGTAAATAGAGCTGGAATGAACATTGTGGTACATGACTCTTTTTGAATTATGGTTTTCTTATGGTATATGCCCAGTAGTGGGATTGCTGGGTCATATGGTAGTTCTATTTTTCGTTTTTTAAGAAACCTCCATACTGTTATCCATAGTGGCTGTATCAATTTACATTCCCACCAACAGTGCAAGAGGGTTCCCTTTTCTCCACACCCTCTCCAGCATTTATTGTTTGTAGATTGTTTGATGATGGCCATTTTGACTGGTGTGAGGTAATACCTCATTGTAGTTTTCATTTGCATTTCTCTAATGATTAGTGATGTTGAGCATCCTTTCATGTGGTGGCAATCTGTATATCTTCTTTGGAGAAATATCTATTTAGGTCATCTGCCCATTTTTGGATTGGGATTTTTGTTTTTTTGATATTGAACTGCATGAGCTGCTTGTAAATTTTGGAGATTAATCATTTGTCAGTTGCTTCATTTACAAGTATTTTCTCCCATTCTGAGGGTTGTCTTTTTGTCTTATGTTTTCCTTTGCTGTGCAAAAGCTTTTAAGTTTCATTAGGTCCCATTTGTTTATTTTCATTACTCTAGGAGGTAGGTCAGAAAAGATCTTGCTGTGGTTTACGTCAAAGAGTGTTTTTCCTCTAAGAGTTGTATAGTGTCTGGTCTTATATTTAGGTCTTTAATCCATTTGGAGTTTATTTTTGTGTATGGTGTTAGGGAGTGTTTTATTTTATTTTATTTTTTTTCTATTTTTTTTTATTAGTTTCTGCTTTATAACAAAGTGAATCAGTCATACATATACATCTGTTCCCACATCCCTTCCCTCATGCATCTCCCTCCCTCCCACCCTCCCCATCCCACCCCTCCAGGCGGTCACAAAGCACCGAGCTGATCTCCCTGTGCTCTGCGGCTGCTTCCCACTATCTATCTACCTTACGTTTGGTAGTGTATATATGTCCATGCCTCTCTTTCGCTTTGTCACAGCTTACCCTTCCCCCTCCCCATATCCTCAAGTCCATTCTCAAGTAGGTCTGTGTCTTTATTCCCGTTTTGCCCCTAGGTTCTTCATGACATTTTTTTTTTAATTCCGTATATATGTGTTAGCATACGGTATTTGTCTTTCTCTTTCTGACTAACTTCACTCTGTATGACAGACTCTAGGTCCATCCACCTCACTACAAATAGCTCAGGGAGTGTTTTAATTTCATTCTTTTACATGTAGCTGTCCAGTTTTCCCAGCACCACTTATCGAAGAGGCTGTCTTTTCTCCATTGTATATTCTTGCCTCCTTTATCAAAAATAAGGTAACCATATGTGCGTGGGTTTATCTCTGGGCTTTCTATCTTGTTCCATTGATCTATGTTTCTGTTTTTGTGCCAGTACCATACTCTCTTGATTACTGTAGCTTTGTAATATTGTCTGAAGTCCAGGAGCTTGATTCCTCAAGCTCCGCTTTTCTTTCTCAAGATTGCTCTGGCTATTCACAATCTTTTGTGTTTCCATACATATTGTGAAATTTTTTGTTATAGTTCTGTGAAAAACACCATTGGTAGTTTGATAGGGACTGCATTGAATCTGGAGATTGCTTTGAATAGTATAGTCATTTTCACAATGTTGATTCTTCCAATCCAAGAACATGGTATATCTCTCCATCTGTTTGTATCATCTTTAATTTCTTTCATCAGTGTCTTATAGTTTTCTGTATACAGGTCTTTTGTCTCCTTAGGTAGGTTTATTCCTAGATATTTTATTCTTTTTATTGTAATGGTAAATGGGAGTGTTTCCTTACTTTCTCTTTCAGATTTTTCATCATTAGTGTATAGGAACGCTAGAGATTTCTGTGCATTAATTTTGTATCCTGCTACTTTCCCAAATTCATTGATTAGCTCTAGTAGTTTTCTGGTAGCATCTTTAGGATTCTCTAAGTATTGTATCATGTCATCTGCAAACAGTGACTCCTTTACTTCTTATTTTCCAATTTGTATTGCTTTTATTTCTTTTTCTTCTCTGATTGCCAGGGCTAGGACTTCCAAAACTATGTTGAATAATAGTGGTGAGAGTGGACATCCTTGTCTTGTTCCTGATCTTACAGGAAATGCTTTCAGTTTTTCACCTTTGAGAACGATGTTGGCTGTGGGTTTGTCATATATGGCCTTTATTATGTTGAGGAAAGTTCCCTCTATGCCTACTTTCTGGAGGGTTTTTTTCATAAATAGGTGTTGAATTTTGTTGAAAGCTTTTTCTGCATCTATTGAGGTGATCATACGGTTTTTCTCCTTCAATTTGTTAATATGGTTTATCACATTGATTGATTTGCGAATATTGAAGAATTCTTGCATTCCTGGGATAAACCCCACTTGATCATGGTGTATGATCCTTTTAATGTGCTGTTGGATTGTTTGCTAGTCTTTGTTGAGGATTTTTGCATCTATGTTCATCAGTGATATTGGCCTGTAGTTTTCTTTCTTTGTGACATCTTTGTCTGGTTTTGGTATCAGGGTGATAGTGGCCTTCTTGAATGAGTTTCAGAGTGTTCCTCCCTCTGCTATGTTTTGGAAGATTTTGAGAAGAATAGGTGTTAGCTCTTCTCTAAATGTTTGATAGAATTCTCCCGTGAAGCCATCCTGTCCTGGGCTTTTGTTTGTTGGAAGATTTTTAATCACAGTTTCGATTTCAGTGCTTGTGATTAGTCTGTTTATATTTTCTATTTCTTCCTGGTTCATTCTTGGAAGGTTGTGCTTTTCTAAGAATTTGTCCATTTCTTCCAGGTTGTCTATTTTATTGGCATATAATTGCTTGTAGTAGTCTCTCATGATCCTTTGTAGTTCTGCAGTGTCAGTTGTTACTTCTCCTTTTTCATTTCTAATTCTATTGATTTGAGTCTTCTCCTTTTTTTCTTGCTGAGTCTGGCTAATGGTTTGTCAATTTTGTTTATCTTCTCAGAGAACCAGCTTTTAGTTTTATTGATCTTTGCTATTGTTTCCTTCATTTCTTTTTCATTGCTTTCTGATCTGATCTTTATGATTTCTTTCCTTCTGCTAACTTTGGGGTTTTTTTGTTCTTCTTTCTCTAATTGCTTTAGGTATAAGAGTAGGTTGTTTATTTGAGATGTTTCTTGTTTCTTGAGGTAGGATTGTATTGCTATAAACTTCCCTCTTAGAACTGCTTTTGCTGCATCCCATAGGATTTGGGTCATCGTGTTTTCATTGTCATTTGTTTCTAGGTATTTTTTTATTTCCTCTTTGATTTCTTCAGTGGTCCCTTGGTTACTAAGTAATGTATTGTTTAGCCTCCATGTGTTTGTATTTTTTACAGATTTTTTCCTGTTATTGATACCTAGTCTCATAATGCTGTGGTTGGAAAAGATACTTGATATGATTTCAATTTTCTTAAATTTACCAAGGCTTGATTTGTGACCCAAGATATAATCTATCCCAGACAGGGTTCCATGAGCACTTGAGAAGAAAGTGTATTCTGTTGTTTTTGGATGGAATGCCTATAAATATCGATTAAGTCCATCTTGTTAAGGTATCATTTAAAGCTTGTGTTTCCTTATTTATTTTAATTTTGGATGATCTGTCCATTGGTGAAAGTGGGATGTTAAAGTCCCCTACTGTGATTGTGTTACTGTCGATTTCCCCTTTTATGGCTGCTAGTATTTGCCTTATGTATTGAGGTGCTCCTTTGTTGGGTGCATAAATATTTACAATTGTTATATCTTCTTCTTGGATTGATCCCTTGATCATTATGTAGTGTCCTTCTTTCTCTCTTGTAATAGTCTTTATTTTAAAGTCTATTTTGTCTGATATGGGAATTGCTACTCCAGCTTTCTTTTGATTTCCATTTGCATGGAATATCATTTTCCATCCCCTCACTTTCAGTCTGTATGTTTCCCTAGGTCTGAAGTGGGTCTCTTGTTGACAGCATATATATGGGTCTTGTTTTTGTATCCATTCAGCCAGTCTATGTATTTTGGTTGGAGCATTTAATCCATTTACTTTTAAGGTAATTATCAATATGTATGTTCCTATTACCACTTTCTTAATTGTTTTGGGTTTGTTATTTTAGGTCTTTTCCTTCTCTTGTGTTTCCTGCCTAGAGAAGTTCCTTTAGCATTTTCTGTAAAGCTGGTTTGGTGGTGCTGAATTCTCTTAGCTTTTGCTTGTCTGTAAAGGTTTTAATGTCTCCGTCGAATCTGAATGAGATCCTTGCTGGGTAGAATCATCTTAGTTGTATGTTTTTCCCTTTCATCACTTTAAATATCTCCTGCCACTCCCTTCTGGCTTGCAGAGTTTCTGCTGAAAGATCAGCTGTTAACCTCATGGGGATTCCCTTGTATGTTATTTGCTGCTTTTCCCTTGCTGCTTTTAATATTTTTTCTTTGTATTTAATTTTTGATAGTTTGATTAATATGTGTCTTGGTGTGTATCTCCTTGTATTTATCCTGTATGGGACTCCTGCGCTTCCTGGACTTGATTGACTATTTCCTTTCCCATATTAGGGACGTTTCCAACTATAATTTCTTCAAATATTTTCTAAGTCCCTTTCTTTTTCTCTCTTTTTTCTGAGACCCCTATAATTTGAATGTTGGTGCATTTAATGTTGTCCCAGAGTTCTCTGAGACTTTCCTCAATTCTTTTCATTCTTTTTTCTTTATTCTGCTCTGCAGTAGTCATTTCCACTATTTTACCTTCCAGGTCACTTATCCATTCTTTTGCCTCAGTTTTTCTGCTATTGATTCCTTCTAGAGAATTTTTAATTTCAATTATTGTGTTGTTCAGCCTTGTTTATTTGCTCTTTAGTTCTTCTAGGTCCTTGTTAAATGTTTCTTGTATTTTCTCCATTCTATTTCCAAGATTTTGGATCATCTTTACTGTCATTACTCTGAATTCTTTTTCATGTAGACTACTTATTTCCTCTTCATTTGTTTGGTCTGGTGGGTTTTTACCTTGCTCCTTCATCTGCTGTGTGTTTCTTTGTCTTCTCATTTTGCTTAACTTATTGTGTTTGGGTTCTTTTTTTCACAGGCTGCAGGTTCATAGTTCCTCTTGTTTTTAGTGTCTGCCCCCAGTGGCTGAGGTTGGTTCAGTGGGTTGTGTAGGCTTCCTGGTGGAGGGGACTGGTGCCTGTGTTCTGGTGGATGAGGCTGGATCTTGTCTTTCTGTTCGGCAGGACCATGTCCGGTGGTGTGTTTTGGGGTGTCTGTGGCCTTATTATGATTTTCGGCAGCCTCTGTGGTAATAGGTGGGGTTGTGTTCCTGTCTTGCTAGTTGTTTGGCATGGGGTGTCCAGCACTGTAGCTTGCTGGTTGTTGAGTGAAGCTGGGTCTTAGCGTTGACATGGAGATCTCTGGGAGAGCTTTTGCTGTTTGATATTACGTGGAGCTGGGAGGTCTCCGGTGGACCAAGGTCCTGAACTGGGCAATCCCACGTCAGAGGCACAGGCCTGACACCCAGCCGGAGCACCAAGACCCTGTCAGCCACATGGCAGGCTCTTTTTGGCCCTCGTCTTCCAGTTCTCAAGCCACCACACATCAGCCACTTCCCTGCCCTCAGAGTTTCCAGTATGCATTTTCTGAAATTTATTTTGAAATGGGATTTTTATGAAACTTTGCCCAGTTTTAGATTAAATTGTTTTTAATGTCTCTTGTTTCATGTGAAAGAAACTTTATGATATTAAAATTAATTTTAAAAAGTGTTCTTCCATCAACTGTCAGTGAACACAGATTGACCAAAAAAGTCTATATTGTTTTGAACATAAATATGTGAAAAAAATAATTTTGACAAAATCATTGACTAATTTGTAGAACATTAAAACTAGAAAAACAGGAACTCCAATTTATTGGTACTATAATTCATTAATACAATGTTCAATATGTAAGTATACATTTTTTCCCTTTAAAAATACAGCAATGCAATTAAAATGATTAATCCATTACCTTTTTTCCTTATGTTGTTTCCTTATGTTTCATATTTATTTTGGTTTTTATTTTAAAAATTTAAGACATTATATATGTAGTGTAAGCCCTGATGGTTGGCTTTTCTTCTGGTAATGCAAGTGCCTAACTTAAGCTTTGATTGCTGAGGCATCCACTTCAAAATTGGCTACCTAGAATAAACACATTTCCAGCCATGCAAATGGATAAAGAGCCAGGCCACCTCCCCACACTGAAGATCCTCTGTTTTAGAGACCTTGGTTGATCTCCATATGGACCATTGGACCACTTGTTTTTTCTCTTCCTGTGCTTTAAATTTCAGCTTTTATATTTTAAATTCACCAATAAAGAGTTGAGACCACAAAACCCTAGGCCCCCACCATGTCCCCCAATAAAAGCTAACCCCCTAGGCCCTGTTTGCTCTTCTCTCTCTTCCTCTCTCCCTCCTTTCCCCCTCCCCTCCCCCCTCCCCTCCGCTTCCCTCCCTTCTCCCATAGTCTCTCTCTCAATCCCCCACCCCCCGCCACAGCCTCACTGTGTAGCCCCAGGTATGCCATGTGCTTTCCAGGACCTGTGAGTAATAAACCTTTTTTCCAGTTTCCTGATCATTATTGCTGAGGGCATCTTACAGTCTTAAGAAGAACCACAAGAATTGGTCCAACCACAATATTGGTTATGGATAGGCTGAGGGCATCAGAAAACAACATAAAAAGTTGTATAAAATAAAAAATTCATTCTGCTTCTATTTTCTGACCATTATTGTTTGTTCATTTTGTGCCATGTTACTCAAAATAATTTCCTCATGTCAAGGAAGAGGGTGTTAAAAAATGATCCTCTGGATGGCAAATATGCTAGGTAGAACATGCTGGCCTTTCACCATATTTATTGGTTATTTACTGGCTGTGCTATAGTAGCAAAGAAACTCTGAAATCTCAATGGTTTAAACCAATTAAAATTTGTGGCCTTCTAGCACAAAGTCAAATATGAAAGTTCCTGATTGGATGGTACTTCTTGGTGGTTCTCTGCCAGGAGAGACTCAGGGATGCACCATCTTGAGCCTTTACCATGTTGTCACTTCAAAGTTGCCCTGGTCCTGTCCAGCTAGCTGATGGGGAAGGAGAAATAGGGGTGAGAGAATGTTGAAGATTAGGCAAGATATTCTATGGACAGGTCTGGGAACAGCACACATCACTCTCATCTGCATTCATTTGCCCAAATCCTGCCATCTGGTACCAACCTAACTTCAAAGAAGCCTAGGAAATACAGTCTTCCTGTGTGACACAGAAGAGGGAAAAGGATAGGTGGAGAGTCAGTTTTGTCACTCCATCTGTGTTCAAGCTGCTCTTTCTGCATCTTTCTACCATTGCAGTAGCTTGTTAAATGGTGCCTCTGCGATCTCTCCCTGTTCCCAGCCATGTAGATTGCTAACAGTCAATGGTTTTCAGATCAATCAAGTGAACTGCTCGTTTTTAAATAAAGTATTCTATGCAAACCAATATATTAAAAATAGTTAAATACTTAACTGTTCTTGTTGGAGTAGGGGTGGGCAGTCAAAAACATTATTTAATTGCCCTTTTCATTAGCTCACACATGCTTCTCCTCCAACACACCCCAGCCATTCCTGGGACCCTAAGTCATCTTTGTGTACTTCTTGGGCTCTGATTAACAGAAGTGGAAAAGCATTTCAGTAGGTAAAATGGGACCATTGATGCTTTAGAACAGGAAGTATTGTTTAAAGAGATTTAAGTTCAGACTCTGGCATGTAAGTGTGCCACACCCTACCCAGTATTTGAAACTTTATCCTATTCAACTCTACTAATGTTCCTTAAAAGTATCCTACTCTTTTCAACCTTGATTCCATATATGCAACCTTTTAACATGGTTTTCAATGTTGAGCTTGTTGAACTTTTATTTATTCAACACTGAGTGCCGGGCAGCAGTAAACTATGATAGAGACTCTGCATCAGGGGAAAGAATTCTCATAGTATAAAAGTAAATGAAAAACTCTGAATACAAAGCTGAATGTATGATGCGATATTAATAATATAGAGAGAAGTTCTTTATATGTAAAGTGTATTTTTCATTTCAGTTATTGTATTGTTCATCTCTGTTTGTTTGTTCTTTAATTCTTCTAGGTCTTTGTTAAACATTTCTTGCATCTTCTCGATCTTTGCCTCCATTCTTTTTCCAAGGTCCTGGATCATCTTCACTATCATTATTCTGTGTTCTTTTTCTGGAAGGTTGCCTATCTCCACTTCATTTAGTTGTTTTTCTGGGGTTTTATCTTGTTTCTTCATCTGGTACATAGCCCTCTGCCTTTTCATCTTGTCTGTCTTTCTTTGAATGTGTTTTTTGTTCCACAGGCTGCAGGATTGTAGTTCTTGCTTCTGCTGTCTGCCCTCTGGTGGATGAGGCTATCTAAGAGTCTTGAGCAAGTTTCCTCATGGGAAGGACTGGTGTTGGGGAGAGCTGGGTGTTGTTCTGGTGGGAAGAGCTCATTAAAACTTTAATCCACTTGTCTGCTGATGGGTGGGGCTGGGTTCTCTCCCTGTTGGTTGTTTGGCCTGAGGCGACCCAACACTGCAGCCTACCAGGCTCTTTGGGGTGGCTAATAGTGGACTCTGGGAGGGCTCATGCCAAGGAGTACTTCCCAGAACTTCTGCTGCCTGTGTCCTTGCCCCCAAGGTGAGCCACAGCCACCCCGCCTCTGCAGGAGACCCTCCAACACTAGCAGATAGGTCTGGTTCACTCTTCTATGGAGTCACTGCTCCTTCCCCTGTGTCCCGATGTGCACACTACTTTGTGTGTGCTCTCCAAGAGTGGAGTCTCTGTTTCCCCCAATCCTGTCGAAGTCCTGCAATCAAATCCTGCTAGGCTTCAAAGTCTGATTCTCTAGGAATTCCTCCTCCCGTTGCCGGACACCCAGGTTGGGAAGCCTGACGTGAGGCTCATTACCTGCACTCCAGTGTGTGGACTTCTGTAGTATAAGTGTTCTACAGTTTATGAGTCACCCACCCAGCAGTTACGGGATTTGGTTTTATTGTGATTGCGCCCCTCCTACCGTCTCATTGTGGCTTCTCCTTTGTCTCTGGATGTGGGGTATCTTTTTTGGTGAGTTCCAGTGTCTTCCTGTTGAGGACTGTTCATCAGTTGTGACTGCAGTGCTCTCGCAAGAGGGAGCGAACGCATGTCCTTCCATTCCGAACCAATCTCCTGTGTGTATAATTTTAAATCAATTCACAGAGAGTCAACCTGAGGGACTTGGATTTTATTTTGCAGGAGATAAGGAGACACTAGTTTTATGCACAGGAATGACAACTTTATATTTGCCTTTTCTTTTTTTTATTACATTTATTTATTTATTTTTGGCTGCGTTGTGCCTTCGTTGCTGCATGTGGGCTTTGTCTAGTTGTGGCGAGTGGGGGCTGCTGTTCTTTGTGGTGCATGGCCTTCTCATTGCAGTGGCTTCTGTTGTTGTGGAGCATGGGCTCTAGGTGTGTGGGCTTCAGTAGTTGTGGCTCGCAGGCTCTAGAGTGCAGTCTCAGTAGTTGTGGTGCACAGGCTTAGTTCTCTGAGGCATGTGGGATCTTCCCAGACCAGGACTCTAACCCATGTCCCCTGCATTAGCAGATGGATTCTTAACCACGGTGCCACCAGGGAAGTCCCAATATATTTGCTTTTTTCATGTGTGCCATTTGCTGTGTTTTGAAAGAGGTCATTCAGGGAGGCAGAGTACTGGAAGTGGAAGGACATATGGCTGAGGATGGAGTATTGAGGGGCTGTCTTAAGGAATGGGGCAGTCAGAGGACACAGAATCACCATTATTAGGGAGAAGGGACAGTAGAGAAGAAGCCTCTGGTTCATCCTGGGTTACAGTGTTGAGGCCACAGAAACTAAGCAGAAGGAGTTTCTCCAAGTTCCCCATTTTAGTCATATTTCTACTTAAGATTTCCCTCTAGAAGCAGCCGCATAGCACAGGGAGATCAGCTCGGTGCTTTGTGACCGCCTGGAGGGGTGGGATAAGGAGGGTGGGAGGGAGACGCAAAAGGGAGGGGATATGGAAACATATGTATATGTATAACTGATTAAATTTGTTATAAAGCAAAAAATTAAAAAAAAAAATAAATGGATGATTAAAGTCAATAAAAAAAAAAGATTTCCCTCTAGATTCTGCATATATATATATATATATATGCATGCCATATTAGAATATATAATGGACCTCTAAAACAAAGAACACATTTACCCACCATTTTACACAGGGTTACACAGCACACCAGCACTTTGGCTTCCCAGGCATAGCTAAGCTCCACTTACAACCCTCAGGCCAAAAATTCTGTTGACCTGGACTCTCCAGGATAGAGCTTCAGTATTGACCATCCTGAAGTCTTCCTAGGTTGGCGCATCGGGGGAAGTCATGAACTTGAAGCCACTCCCCCGCCTCCCCGGCCTATTGTTTTGTCTTTGTTTATCTGATTTAATTAGGTAAATGCTGTGCAAAATGTCTTTAGCAGCTAGGTGAAAGTTAGCTTATAAGTAAATATCAGTTTTCACTTTAGCTGTAGATGATAAAAGATAAAGTGCTTTACCTAATTTGAAAGAGAACAGTTGCACTGAATGCAAAGCAAGTCAGATTCTGTATTTATTTTTTTCACTGAAAGAGAAAAAAATTGGCTAGGAATAAAACTTTAGTGGCTTGTTTGTGGATAAGGCACCCCATTTTTATCTGGAGTAGACTAAATTATTTTTTTCACACAAAGTGAATAATGGCTAGATTTTTTTTGTTAATTTTTATTTTACTTTGGGGTATAGTTGATTTACAATGTTGTGTTAGTTTCAGGTGTACAGCAAAGTGATTCAGTTATACATATACATATATCTTTTCTTTTTCAGACTCTTTTCCCACATAGGTTATTACAGAGTATTGAGTAGAGTTCCCTGGGTCCTTGTTGATTATCTGTTTTATATGTAGTAGTGTGTGTTTGTTAATCCCAAACTCCTAATTTATCCCTCCCCTTTGGTAACCATAAGTTTGTTTTCTAATTTTGTCAGTCTGTTTCTGTTTTGTAAATAAGTTCATTTTTATCATTTTTTTAGATTCCACATATAAGTGATATCATATATTTGTTTGACTTACTTCACTTAGTATGACAATCTCTAGGTCCATCCATATTGCTGCAAATGGCATTATCTCATTCTTTTTTATGACTGAGAAATATTCCATTGTATATATGTACCACATCTTCTTTATCCATTCCTCTGTCAGTGGACATTAAGGTTGCTTCCATGTCCTGGCTATTGTAAATAGTGCTGCAGTGAACATTGGGGTGCATGTATTTTTTTGAATTATGGTTTTATCTGTATATATGCCTGGGAGTGGGATTGCTGGATCATATGGTAACTCTATTTTTAGTTTTTTAAGGAACCTCCATACTGTTCTCCATAGTGGCTGTACCAATTTGTATTCTCACCAACAGTGTAGGAGTGTTCCATTTTCTCCATACCCTCTCCAGCATTTACTTTTTGATGATGGCCATTCTAAGCTATATGAGGTGATACCTCATTGTAGCTTTGATTTGCATTTCTCTAATAATTAACAATGTTGAGCATCTTTTCATGTGTTTTTTGGCCATTTGTATGTCATTTTTGGAGAAACATCTATTTAGATCTGCCCATTTTTTACAGTTGGGTTGTTTGTTTTTTTGATATTGAGCTGCATGAACTGTTTGTGTATTTTGGAGATGAATCCCTTGTCGGTTGCATCGTTTGCAAATATTTTCTCCCATTTTGTGGGTTGTCTTTTCATTTCGTTTATGGTTTCCTTTGCTGTGAAAAAGCTTTTAAGTTTAATTAGGTCCCATTTGTTTATTTTTGTTTTTATTTCATTACCCTAGGAGGTGAATCCAGAAAGATATTGCTCTGATTTATGTCAGAGAGTGTTCTGTTTATGTTTTCCTCTAAGAGTTTTATAGTATCTGGTCTTACATTTAGGTCTTTAATCCATTTTGAGTTTATTTTTATGTACGATGTTAGAGTGTTTTAATTTCATTCTTTTACATGTAGCTGTCCAATTTTCCCTGCACCACTTATTGAAGAGACTGTCTTTCCTCCATTGTATATTCTTACCTCCTTTGTCATAGATTAATTGTAGATGTATCTTTTTTGAATAGCCATCTTTAGAAACCATAAGATTTTGAGAGAGCAAGGGAAGTAGAACCTAGTGAGTCTCCAAGAGAGAACTGAGAAGTATAAATGGGCCGTTTTCCTACCAAATTCCAGTGTCTAAAGTTCTCGCCACTGTCTCTTTCCTGGAACATTGGAAAGAAGCCTAAGGTTTATTTCCTTTTTTCCCCATTGATTCTTGAGACTCGCCATGTGCAGGGTTGCTCAGCTGACATGTCTGTGGGAAGGGGAAAAATGTCCTTTACAAAGGAATCAACTTTTGTGGTTACACATTTGGGGTTTGGGTAGACATTGGTGAATTCCTTCTGAAATCTGAAACTTCCTTGAAATTCTCACCATTATGTTAATTTGTAGAAAATTGAGATCTTTAAAAAGCTGTGCCTCCCTCAAAAAATACATAAATAGCTTTTGAAGCCACACAACACCATCCTATGTATACATACTATATGATATATCATGGTTCAAATTTTAATGACAGGAAATAGCTTCTTTAGATTTAATGCTAAGATATGGGTTTGGGTGTTATTACAGGGTCAAGAAATAGATACTTTCCTTGTCCATAACCAGTTGTGACTCTGTATTATGTTTAAAATCAACACAAACAAACCAACAAACCTATGTTCCACTGGCTACCCTTTGTATTAATTGTAAAATCTCTTGACAAGAACTTAGTAGAGGAACTCAAAGAATAGGAGAGTTCTTAAGCTGCCTATAATGATTTCACTGTACTGATATGCTTTTTCATTTCTTATCAATCCATCTCTCTGTCCATGGATAGCTGGGGATGTAAGGATTTATTCATGAATAGTCTAGTGATGGGGGAGGATATATATAACTGTCTATGCGTTTATCTAAAAGGTCCTGATGTTTAAGGTGAAATATCTGCCTTTATAATGGGAATAGAAAGGGAGGAGATAAATAGCACAGGGTGAAATAAAGAGGGTCTGGACCAGGATAGTAGCAATGGTGATGAAGAGGGAGAGGCAGATTAAACTGCTTGCAGGAGAAGAAAATCACAGAAGGTAAGAGTTTGGTTTTGAGCCCTGGTATCCTGATACTTCTACTTTCTATGGTACTAGTTGTACAATTCGTGCAGTCCAAGTTTTTAAAATTCTCTGAATCTTAGTTACCTTATTTGTAAAATGGGATAATAGTGCCTACCACTTAGGGTTTTTGTAATGGAGTAAATGAGATAGTTTGAAAAAAGTTATTAGCATCCAGCGCTTCAAACATAGTAATTCAATACATGTTGGCTATTTTATTAGTCAGGATTCTCCAGAGAAACATAACCAATAGGACAGATATTATCCTATTTATTATAAGGAATTGGCTCACACAATATGGAGACTGAGAAGACCCATGATCCTCTGGAGACCCGGGAGAACTGGTGGTATAGTTCTAGTCTGAGTCTGAAGACTTGAAAACAAGGAGAACTGGTTGTGTAAGTTCCAGCCCAAGTGCGGGAGAGACCAGTGTTCTAGCTTGAAAACAGAGAGAGCAAATTCTCCCTTCGCCGTCTTTTGTTCTATTCGGGTCTCCAGTAGGTTGGAGATGGCCCACCTGCGTTGGGGAGGGCAATCTGCTTTACTCAGTCTCCCTCTTCAGATGTTCATCTCATCCAGAAACACCCCACAGATACACTTAGAATATTGTTTAAACAAATATCTGGGCACTCCATGGCCCAGTCAAGTTGACACCTAGAATTAATCATCACAGCTATTATAAGTACTACAGTACTAGAACTGGGTGAGAAGTCACCTAGTATAGTTGAATTCATATGAGGTCTTAAGCCACATAGCCTTCCATTTAAATCCCATTACTGCCTTTTTCTATCTGTAAAACTTTGGTCAAGTTGCTTAATATCTCTGGTTAAATTATTCATTGACATATGTCAAATCAGAGCAGTTTTCTTGAGGGTTGCCTGGCAATAACACCATCCTTCCTCCTGCCACCCCTCTCCTTAAAGCTATATTCACCTTTTGTAAAATGTCCACCTCCATCTTTACACTCCAGGAAAGGTCACTGGTGCTATTTCCAACAAGCTTTAACCTGTGTAAAAATGCTAGGATATGTATTGAAAGATGGCCTTTTCCTTTTACCGTAGACCCTTCATTTTAGATGTCTCACTATATTACATACGAGCCCACATAGACCTATTGTATGCTTGTAACTCATATAATATTTTAATCAATTTTTTTCTATCATATTATAAATCTGCTAAGGATACGGACGCTCTCAGATGTTGTTAAGGAGAGTGTGAATTGTGCTAACCAGTCTTTTCCACAAAATAATGTATGTATTCTTTGATCTAGGCAATCCCATTTCGGGAAATATATCCCACAGATAAAAATAGCCTCTAAAATGCAAAGCTACAGTTAATGGTATTTTCTGTATTGTTATTTGTAGTGGCAATAGGAATAACAGACTGAATATCTATCAATAGAAGGAAAATTGACTAAATTATAGTACTCCATAATACAGAATATAATGACCAGAGGGATATCCATGACATATTATTAAGAAGAAAAGCAAGCAAGGAATCCATATGCATAAGGTGATCTGATGTTTGGAACATAATTAAAATATTTTATTTCTATATGTTTATATCTTTGTGTGAACATGTGTATTTATTTTGAATATAATTTTTTGGATCATAGAGAAAGGGGTGGAAGGAGTCACACCAAACCATTAACATTTATTACTTCAGGGTTAAATGGAGTAGAAATGAGGTAGAGTAAGATTGTTAATCTTAGATTTGATTGTTCTAAGTATTCTTAGATTTGATTATTAGAACAAACTTGCATTACTTTTTCAATTGAAAAATAAATCCTGTCAATGAAAGAAAAAATAAAGCTTGCACTACTATCTCATGAAATTATAAACCATCTACTTGGGAACAAGCTGTAATACACATAATGAAGAATGAAACGGTAATTAGCAGGACTCGGATAAAGAATCTTAACTTTGGAGTCAGAGGATGCCGGCAGTGATTGGTCTCCATGACGAGATTTGAGAAACTGGGATTGCTACCTGCCTTCAAATGTAGTCACTCCTAGAGGGTCTTCTGGACCCTCACTTGTGCTTTTGAACTTGATTACTATGTGGGGTGACACATTAGGGAGTTCACACCTTGACAGGCATTAGTTTATTGATTTTATTTAACCAATATTTATTTAATGAAATTCATAATAATATTATTTTAATGATATTTAAGTAACATTTAAATAATATTAATAAGTATGGGTGTCAATAATTTATTAATGTTATTATTAACAATATTAATAGTGAAATTAATAAATTCATTAGCCACCTAAGAGAACAGGGCATGCGGAAATGACATTCAAACAGCTAAGTGTCGACCAGGTGGTAATCATGGAAAGAAGGTATTGGAAGGATCCCAAAATTACAGCAATGCCCCATTCTGGTGGAATTCTTCTGTAGGGAGTGGGTTGGAGGAGATATTAGAAAGTCATAGGTGCTCTCAGAACATAGGAAAAGGGACAGGAGAAGCATGGAAAAGAATGATAGAGGCCCTCTAACCCTTGAGGGAGATCATCCAGCTTAGGGAATGAGAGCTGGGGGGAGGGAAGAAGAGAGAGCAACAGAGGTGAGAGAGAAGTTGGTACAGGGTATGCTTGGGCAGCTAAATCAGTGAGACACTTTGGGCAGGTGAGAGATGAGCAGAGAAGAAGATAAATGCCAGGAGGTGTGGAAGGGCCAGCAGGACACGGGAGGTCATCCAAAACAAATATGCCTCATTTCAGGTTTGCCTAACATTGGCCTTGCTTGTATTTAGTTTTATTCACCAGCCAAGTCAATTCCTAGGGATAATTTATAAAGTGAGAAAGTATGAATTAACATCTTCATTTACATAATTATTTTTCATACCCAAGATGTCTTAAGCATCCAAAAAGTTTAATGTATCTCTGTGTGTATAATGCTTCAAATGATATATTTGGATTTCTCCTTCTAAGAGGCTTCATTCTCCTCTGGCAAAACAGAGCTTCTTGAAGGAAGGAAAAGAAATACTGCTCATCATAAAGTCATAGTAAAAATATAAGGGACTCAAGAAGTCAGTGTTGTAACAAGGATAAGAGACCCGCAGGAGGACAAGAAAACCTAGTTTTGACTTGAGACATCATGAAGTAGCTTTGACATCTTATGTAAGCCATTTAAATAATTGAAGTCTTTGTTATCTACATCTGTAAGATGGAAGGTGAGGAAATCTATGATTTCTGTGGTTTTGTGTGATACACAATTCCATTAGGCAAGGGATTTTTTTTTTGAAACTGTTGGACAGGATTGGAGGGAGCAATGGGAAATGAAGACACAGACTTCAAAGTTATGGAGAATTAGTAGCTAAGGGTTAAAGTTCGGAGTCTCACTGACCCCGGTTCAAATTCTGGCTCTACCATTTATTAGCAGGTGACTTTGGGGAAGTTTCTCTGTGCTTATTCCCCCATAAATAAAACTGAGGATAAGGACAGGTCTCTAGCTATCAACGTGGTGAGTGTTAAATGAAATAATACATGTTATGTGCTTCATGATACCTGATGACCTGGAAGTGTTCAGAACGTGGTAGAAAATAAAGTGAGACATTTCAGTTCATGTAAAAGACATGCTTTTCTTTTTCTTTTTTTTTAAGTAATGGTTTTCCCCTCCAGATGGAAAAAAAAGGGTTTTGAGCATCTTGGCCATAAAAAACACAGTGATTTAGCAATACATAGTAAACATATCACTTCACAACAGGAAGGAAGGAAGGAAGAATCAAGAGTTGAGCAAACAAAAGAGGAATATTATCCAGACAGGGAACTAACCAACTCAATGACTAAAAATACTGTGGGATTGTCAAGGAAAGTGAGTTGTTCCTTGGGTCAGGAACCCTGTGATTTATAAAACCCAGCACATCCCCCTTCAGGAATGTTCTGTAGTGACCCTGTGTTCTCTCCATTTCCAGGACTTCCCTGCTTTTCTAGCCTCATTAGGGCTACTGATTGAGCCCTGTGCAAGTTTTTCTGTGAGGGTGTTGAGTGAGAGAAATGACCCTCATCACCACCATCGCATGAGGCCTCAGGTTCAATATCCTGTTAAGTGCTAACAACACCTTCTTCATCATAACCCTGTCACGGGCTGACGCCAAGAGAGTAAATCCTTCCCTCTGCAGGATTTAGCTCATTGTGAGAAAATGAACGTTTCAGATACGGCAGCATTGTACATGAATACAAACTTTTGGGCATGGAAATATGTGACCAACCAATGTTTTGGCCAGATCAGACAAGCAACCAATACTTACCCATTGTCTCCTCATTGTCTGATATACTGAAATAGGCCACGTTCCCTGCCCAGGATGTGCTTACAGTCCAGCAGTGGCACACAGGAAATGGTGTTTGGAAGGAAAGAGTGACCTAATGGTGACAAGTTGAGATCATTGATATAAATTCCTATCCTCCGGAAGTCCACAAACTGACGAGAGGGCCAGAAGTGGAAGGGGAATGATTCTATAATACATGAGTTATAAGTACTGATACAACTGGGCAGAATGGGGGAAGTGGATATATAGAAGAAACCTACTGGAAAGTCCTACTGTGTACCCACGGGAAGCAGGTGGAGAATGTCTAGGCAAGTTTGGAAATCTTATTGGAATACTGAGAGAAAAGATTGGGTACCAAGTTGGAATCAAATTTCTTTCTCCCATTTCAACAGCTTTTTTTTTTTTTTTTTTTTTGCAATTAAGAGGGTAGGCCATTTTTTTTTCTGATTTTGCCTACTTACCCTGATAATGTTTTTAGTTAAAATTAACATGAGTGAAATTATGAAGGCATGGCACAAAAGCATCCAGAAATCATCTGAGCTCAAAATATATCTCAGAAAAATTCTAATCAAAATGCTGGTTTTTATGGTGACATTATTCTATCATCATTAATGGTCTTAGACTAGCAGGTCTGGCCTTCCACCTTGACCTGGTGTCCCCTCGATCTACACAAAGGATCATAGGCCGAGAGTAGAGGCAGCTCCATGTCAGAGGCCCCAGGAGTGTCCCTGTATGAGCCGTCACATGTGGGTACACACGAAGGAGCAGGAAGGAGAGGAAAACCCTGCCTTTCCGGTAAAGGGCATATTTGATCTTTTCCAACCACAGCTGAGGACAAGGCAGGTTTCCTGGAAGAAGCTCAGGGGAGGGAAAAGGAAAATTAGAAGGCTTCATCTGAAAAGTTGGGGCTAACCTTGAATTCCTAATTGCTGCAGGTCTTAGAAGCATGTCTGTCTGTGGTGTACCAGCCTTCAGCTGGGTGGCTCCTGGATCATGTCTCCTTAGTCAATCCAGCCGATGGCACCAGCACCATCAGCTTCCTTCCAGGAAAGCAGTGCCCATCCTCTCTGGTTTTCTGTTGAGTTGGTCTGGCCCTACTTAAGAGGAAAATAATTGGTATTCTTTACTCCTATGTCGGGCAGTAATTTCCCTTTGAGCCACCCTTCACATCAGGGCCAGCCTTCTGCAAAATTATGCACCAGACAGTTTGTTTTTAAGCATTTCTTTTTTTCTCCTGGTGCCATCATTCACCCTATCCTTCTTCCTTCAGCCCCAATTTCTGGGACCCTCTGATTTTCCTATTACTGTCAGATATAACGGCACCCTCATCACTGCGGTACCTGCACTTGGTCTGGGAACACTCCTTCCTTTTGGAATTGTCAACTTGCTTTAGAAGTTACCAGTCCTTTGTCTCATTCTGCCATGTGCCAGACACCATGTCAGGTGCCATGGCTACAACAATAAACAAGACATGGTACTTATGCTTATGGAGTACACAGTTTCACGAGATAGGCAAGAATATCCAGTCTCACCGCAAAGATGCAAAGGCATGAGACAGCATAAAACATTGGAAGGAATGTCACTGCGGCAGAGCATGGAGGCCCCTAAATACATTCTGGGATTTGTTCGGGACAGGCCACTAGACAAGTGAACTGTAAACACAGGGATGAGTGTGAGCTTTATTCTGAGAGCTGTGGGAAACCCAAGGGAAAGTTATGCAAGAAGGTGTCAAGATCAGATGTGCAATGTAGAAGTGTCTCTTTTTTAGGTAGAGTCAGGGAATAGGGCTACCTAGTTTAAGTCAGAAATCCATGAGAGATGGGGTAGCTAGACTGAGGTAGTGGAAGTGTGGGTAGAGAAGAGAAGACAGATTTGAGAGATATTTAGGAAAGAGAAATTGTACATTTTAGGGATTGCTTATGTCATTGTTTGGGGAGAGGGAGGTGAGGCATCTAGAGTGGCTCTAAGGATTCTGACAAAGGTTGGGATGCCTTCCCAAAGATGTGGAATGCACAAAGTGTTGTTGATTGAAGACTCTTTTTTTGATGGTAGTGGGTGTAGATGAGGCTTAACCCAAGCTCAAAAATGTATTAATCAGTTCATGTGTTATTTTCTTACCAAAGTGGCATCAGATTGGTTTTATTAAGTTAAAATAAATATCTTTTTTTATTACATTCTTAGAGAATTTTGCTAATGCTGGCAGTTTTAGAGACCATGGTAAAACGATTGAAGAAACGTCCTTCTTTCGGCTGGAGGGTGTGGTGGAGCAGGGTATGGAGCTGCCTGGAATCATTTTGTATAATCTGGGCCTCTGCTCACTGTGTTTCCATGTGATCCTGTACTCCCTGCACACTTAATTTTTCTCTGACTTAAAAAAAAATCTCTAATTTCTATCCCCTTTATCCTTTAATTCATTCTTTTATCCCTTCCTGGGCCAGTATTGCCAAAAGCCTGCCCTCTGTACAAAGTGCACTAGCTACAGCACAAGAGACCTCCCAGTTATGTGTATCTGTAATCTAAAGGGGAAAGAATGAAGATTTCTTTCCCATGGACTCAGGATTCAGATAATCTCACTGCTGCCCCGAAGACATTTTGGGAGAGAGGTGATGACTAAACCAAGTAAACATTCCCAAATCCTTGCTATTTCCGTGACACACAAGCTCAGTGGTGTTGATAAAGCTTAAGGAAGCAAGCTACTTGGGAAATAAGAAAAATATTTTAATGTTTAAAAGCTCCGTGCCCCCTGGTTCCTTTGTTTCTATTGGTGCAGCTCTTAAAAATATTCATTCTTTCTCTCCGCTATTTCTTGATCTATGGGTATCAAGTGAAAGCCTTAAATTCCCCATTCTCCTACTCCCACAATAATTACATTTCATTTGGATGTGAGGGAAGAGAAAGAGGAACAGATTCTTCCCAGCAGTCAAAGAAGGAATAGCAATGGACGCGAATAGAGAAATGTTTCATAAACAACATGGAACCAGAAATCTTGCAATTTTTGTAGCTTAGACGTAATAGACAAATACTTCCACCATTCTTATGATCAGGCGTCAGGCTACCTAGCGCTCTTCATCTATCTTGTTGTGGGAAAGAACACATCTACTTGTTATGCAATGTGGACCTGGGAAGTGGTTTTGGATTGGTTTTGGCTTCTTTTAGATGGTTTTGGATAAGATTTTGTTATGAAAGCTAAACACGTTGTGATTGCATGCTATAAGAATGCCCCGTATTCATTGGCTGTTCAGTCTCCTAAACCCACACTGAAATCCTGTAGAACGATTGATGTCAGAGGCAATTTAGAAAGAAAAGGTTAAGAGTTAGCTACTGAAAAATGAGGAAATGGATTTGGGACTTGATTCTCTGGATGAGCAGTGCAGTTGCTAAGATAATGGACCATTCTCAGTTCCGCTCGGCGGAGGCACCTCCCTTGGATGTGTTTATCCAGGTGGCATGCCGGGACCCATGCAAACTCAGTGACATAATCGGGGGTAAGCCTGGGAGGGAGAGGTCTCAAGACATTCCAATGGAGTTAAAGATAGGGGAGAGGTGTCACATTTGCTGACTCCCATTTTCCATCCTAAATAGAAAAACAGTGAATTGCTAGACTGTTGTATAGAAATATGATATTCAATAATCAACAATAGCTGAACATTGAGCGGGAGAAAGAGGAGGGCATATTCATTTGAAGAAGAATTTTGGAGAAATTTTTCATTCTTCTTAAATTCTACCAGAATTACCATGACACTAAAATAATAAGACTGTGATTTTCTTGAGAGCAATGGTCTTTTATTGTATCCTCAGCAACCAAGACATTTTCTGGTGTATAGTACGTGTTCAATAAATGTTGACCGAATGAATATGTCATCAAATGCTTACATTTATAGACAGACATCCACATATCACATTCATAATATTTACATTATGACACTTACAATAATATAAATTTCTTCCACCCATTATCTATAACAAAAAGTCAGCCACGTTTTTCTATAAAGGGCTAGATAGCCAAACTTTTAACTTTTTCAGGCTGAGAGGTAAAATTGAGAATATTATGTAGGTGCTTCTGTAACACAAGGGAAAAATAATTTCCATTATATTTTACTGATGAAATTCAAAATATAATAATAATTGGGTATTCCTTTTTGTAATGGAATGAGAAAAATGGAATTTTCTTGAGGGGTAAGATTTCATTTAACTGATGTCCTCTATCATCAAAATATTTTGCAAATGTTCATCTGTTAATGTTGATGTGTCATGAGACTTGAATTATTTCATTCAGAGTTTGAATTTTATATAATTTTTGCATGTCACTAAATATTATTTGTCTTTGATCATTTTTTTCCTACCATTTGAAAGTATAAAGGGCATTCTTAGCTCTCAGGCCATAGAAACACAAGTGGCCCGTGGGCTGCACTTTGCTGACCTCTGATATATACCTACTGGTTTTGAAAAGTGGCTTGTTTATTTATTTAAAAACCTGTCATAGAAAGTTGCATTTGAAAATTTTCATCTAATTACATTATTTGCAAACTCTCACAGAGCAGAAAAGTCCCTACATGTGACAGTTTTTTCTTTCTTTCTTTCTTTCTTTTAAATACTTTCATGTGAGTACTGGACTGAGAACCATACCAAAAATAATTCACTTTGATATCCTCTTGGTTAACCTGATAGCTTCACTCCTAAACTGAGTATGATTCTTGGCTAAGATGGGCTAGAGGACAAGGACTTCACAAGAACTTCCTCTCCTGGGATAAAAATACAGTGACAAGGACAGAACCCTCAGGAACTGCCAAGTCCTCTGGATGCCCAAATTTGGAGTTATTTTTTCATGTTGTCCTTTTGGTCGGAAATGCTTGAAATCCCTCTGTACCTTGCTCCCCACTGTTACTTCCAGGCTGTCTCTCTTCCTTCTCTCTCAGAGCCCCAGTTTCTTGGAAGTGGGTGTCTTTGACTTCATTATCTGTCACCCTTCCCTGTAGCTCTCATGTCTCTACCTCCAAATGTCTTCTCCTCCCTCACTGTGTCCTCACCTCCTGGCCTCAAGTATTTCTCCTTAAATCACCGCATAGGATGGTGGTGAAGGGCAGAGAATCTGGGATCAGATTGACTTGGTTCAAAGCCTGGTCCTATCACTTACTAGCTGTTCTCCATCTCTTAAACTATGGGTATAAAAAATAGTACCTACCTTGTAAGGACATTGTGAGGAGTAAATGAGATTGAGAAAAAATGACAAATTCTTAGAACAGTGCCTGTCACAGAGTGAACACTCAATATATTCAGAACCTTCACCATCATTGGAAGGTATCTGGTTCTTGTCAGTGTTGTTGACCCTCTGAATTAAGGACCCCTTGAACAGCCCAGTGTCTAGGCCTATTGATATCTGAGATAACTACTTCCAAATGGTTTAAAATAATCTCAGGTGGGTCTCTGTGAATTGCAGTAGAAAGAATAATGATCCAGACTTCTCTGTTCTTATTTATTTGGTCTCTTGAATTTGGTAACATTTATCATTATTGACCTATTTCTCCTGCCTGAAACACATTGTTCTTTAGGCTTCTGTGACTCACAATCCCTCTCTTTTCCTGCCACCTAACATACTATACCTTGAGCAACTTACAGTCTGATTTAGTTAGCTGCCTACATGACTTTCCATTTGGATGTCTAATAGGCATACTAATCATAACATAGACAAAACAGAAGTATCCCTCCCCCTACCCACCTACTATATCTGTTCTCTCATAAGGTTTTTCTATCTCAGTAAATGTCATTACCATATAACCTGTCATACAGGCCAAAAATCTAAGATGTGGGGGTTTTGATTATTTTGATTATTTTCTTCATACTCTACATACAACCTTGTATGTTTTTCCATCAAAATGTGTCCTGAGTCTGACCACTGTTCACAGATCTCACTGCTAGAACTTGAGTTAAGTCTCTGTCGTCTGTGGTCTGTTCTTCTACAGTGACCTCCAGCCTCACTGATCTCCATGCCTTCAAGTGGGCCCTCCCCTCCCATAATTCTTCCTTCAGAGTCATCATTCTAAAATACAAATTAGATTTCATCACTTCCCAGATAAAACTATCCAATGACTGGTCTGGGAAGATCACATGCTGCGGGGCAGCTGAGCCCGTTTGCCACAACTACTGAGCCTGAGCTCTAGAGCCCACGAGCCACAACTACTGAGCCCGCATGCCACAACTAATGAAGCCTGTGCACCTAGAGCCTGTGTTCTGCAACAAGAGAAGCCACTGCAACAAAGAGTAGCCCCTGCTCGCCACAACTAGAGAAAGCCCATGTGCAGCAATGAAGATCCAACGCAGCCAAAAATAAAAAGACAAATAAATAAATAAATAAATATATTTTTTAAAAAAGTCAAACTCCTGGCTTTGCCTACTAAGCCGTTCAGGATCCAGATGGTCCTCACCTCTCAAACTTCTTCTCATATTTCTCAACCCAACTACGAAGATCCAGCTACCCTTGCTTTCTTTTTGCCCTATGAACAGATCAGCCTTGTTCCCTTCTCAGAGCCTTTGCACGTGATCTTCTTTCTCTTTGGAACAATCTTCCCCGTCCTTTTCCCCACCCCTCACTTCGCACCCCACCCCACCCAGATTTCTGCATGGCTGCTTGGGACTTGTAATTCAGGACTAAATACACATCTCCTCCTAAGAGAGAGCTTCTCTGACGACACTAAATAACCCAGCATCCACCATCACTCACCACTACTATTTTCCTATTTTAACTTCTTAATGGTATATAGTAAAACATAAGTTACCGGTTTGTTTGTTTTACATAAAATTTTAGTCTGTTTTCCCAATGAAGATGTAAGCTCCTCAGGTGGAAGACTCTGTTGTTTAACTGTATGCCTGGGTGTCAGTTAATATTTGGAGTCTTGATGTCAGATTCAAGCCCTTGCTCTTAGTTGCCAGGACTCCAGCTCTGCTGAGCGCATAAGTGTCTGTTGTTCCCTTTGCTTTCAGAGATCACTCATCCAGCTGAGATCAAGGCAAATGCAGGTGCTACTGTTATTTACCATTTTTATGTGGGAGAATCTTTATACATCCTTTTCCACCTTCTTTTTGGAAGTAGAAGATATTTGGAAATCACACAAACTTTGAAGCTGGTTAGATATAGGTTTGTATATCAACCATGGCGTTAGGCAGATATTTTCACCTCTTAGTCTCAGTTTCCTCTTATGTGAAATGGTGATAATCTTTCCTATTTTTCAAAGTTTTATTTTATGTAATAAATAAGCAAATTTCACTGCATAAAGATAGCAATCAATATCATTACTCTCATTCTTTCTTTCTTTTTTTTAAAAATTAATTAATTAATTAATTAATTTTTGGGGGTTACGCGGGCCTCTCACTGTTGTGACCTCTCCCGTTGCGGAGCACAGGCTCCAGACGTGCAGGCCCAAAGGCCATGGCTCATGGGCCCAGCCGCTCCGCGGCATGTGGGATCTTCCCGGACCGGGGCACGAACCCATGTCCCCTGCATCGGCAGGCGTACTCTCAACCACTGCGCCACCAGGGAAGCCCCTCTCATTCTTTATTAATTTGTTTTTCTCTAATTATCTTAAGAGTGTGGATGCCAGAGGGATTGGGCTTTGATCTGGTCTGTGGACTTCAAGTTCCTTTGGCATCAGCTTGGTCCTGTGAGATGCTGTGAATCAACCTTCGCTCTAGCACTACCTTTCTCTGAGCCACCTTCTTTGCTTAGGGCTGGAAACAGGTACAGACAAAAACACAGTAAACTTAGAGAGAACTTAGTGCAGTCCCATATACTTATTTCTTGGGTTATGTTGAGCAATTTACACTTTAATTTCTTTTAATTAGTTAACTTTTATTTTCCTTACCTGTATAATGAGACCAATAGTTGTAGGCCTTACATCATGGTTTTTGTAGTGAACATCTCTGAGTTTGCCTTATGAGAATTGACTCCAGTTCTCCTGGATCTTCCTTCCAATCCCACTCCCATTTCTTGTCATCCACATGGTTTCTTCAGGAATAGAGAGAGTTAATTAACCCAGAGGGGTGGGCAAGATGAACAGAACTTTTTTTGCCAGGATTTTTTGAATTGATAAATGCAAAGAAAGTATCTCTCCAGGGACAGACATTTTAAGATAAAAATATTTGGAGCTGTTTTCTCCCTGCCAAAGGGAGAAAACTTGTCTGCAATAAGAGGGAATAAGTGACACATGCAGAGAAGACCAGAGAGGAGAGATACGGAAAAAGACGATGAACTTTGAGTTGCTTGTTCTAATTATCCCTAAAGCCAGGCTGCATCTGTGACCTTCATTTGGACTGTTTATTTAAACTTCTTTGTAAGTTTTTAGGCAGACTTTATCCTTTTTTGCCTAAATGAGTTGGAGTCTTATGTCTTTTTTTTTATTGGAGTATAGTTGATTTACAATGTTGTGTTAGTTTCAGGTGTACAGCAAAGTAAATCAGTTATACATATACATATATCCACTCTTTTTTAGATTCTTTCCCCATATAGGTCATTACAGAGTATTGAGTAGAGTTCCCTGTGCTATACAGTTGGGATTGACATATACACACTACTACATATAAAATAGGTAACTAATAAGGAGTCTTATTTCTGACACTTGCAAACAGAGGATCCAGAAAACCATCAGCCTTGTGGCCTTTGGTAAGTTATGTGCCTTTTCTGAGCCTTGGTTTCCTCAACTATAAAGGGCACAATACTTACTTTCATTTGAACACCAAGCATGGTGTCTGACACATGGTTGGTGGTTCATATTAGGTAGCTATTAGTATTATTAACAATGTACAGCTGTCAGTGATAGAATCTCTCTGACTCACCTTCTCTCTCCCATTCTGTCTTATGAACAGGCTTTCAAAGGGAAAGCAAACTGAATGGTATGCAAGAAGTTCCATGAAGCAGAAAGTGTTTCTTACAGAGGCTTCTGGAAAGTTTACACCATAGTCAGGCTAGGGAATTAATGGAATTTGGAATTAGTAATGAGAAGAGATTAGATTAGTGAGATGGATGTGGTCAGAATTTCTCAAGAGTTCTAACTACACTGTCTCCAGGGTACCAATTTAAATAATCTTTTTTTTTTTTTTTTTTTTGCGGTACGCGGGCCTCTCACTGTTGTGGCCTCTCCCGTTGCGGAGCACAGGCTTTGGACACGCAGGCTCAGCGGCCATGGCTCACGGGCCCAGCCTCTCCGCTGCATGTGGGATCTTCCCGGACCGGGGCATGAACCCGCATCCCCTGCATCGGCAGGCGGACTCTCAACCACTGCGCCACCACAGAAGCCCTTAAATAATCTTGATCACTTTTTAAGTAAAACTTTTGATTGTTACCCTGAAAGCAGTTTTTTCCTTATTTAACAGTTGCCATTAACAGAACTAATAGGAGACAGAAAATGAGGGAAATGATAGAGTTGTGAGCCAGCTGTTATAGAGATGAGGAATATAAATAGGGAACCACTTCCTCCTCACCCGTAAGTAAGAGAAGAAGAAGTCAAGTTGTGATAAAATATTAGTTTCAATGTAACACAGGCAATCAATCCATGCTTTTTAAAAATTTAATACTTTATTTTTTGGAGCAGTTGTAGTTTCACAGCAAAATTGAACGGAAAGTACAGAGAGTTCTCATATTACACACAACCTCCCCCATTATCTACATCTGACATCAGAGTGGTTTATTGGTTACAATCTTCCTTCACTTGGTAACATGCATTTAAGTTTCCTCCATGTCTTTTCATGGCTTGATAGCTCATTTCTTTTCAGCATTAAATAACATTCCATTGTATGGATGGATATAGCACCATTTATCCATTTTCTTACGGAAAGGCATCTTGGTTGCTTCCAAATTTTAGCAGTTATTAATACAGCTACTATAAACATCCATGTGTGGGTTTGTGTGGACATAAATTTTAGATTCATTTGGGTTAATATCAAAAAGCATGATTGCTGGATTGTATGGTAAGAAAGAGTATGTTTGGTTTTATAAGAAACTGTCAAACTATTTCCCAAGGGATTATATCATTTTTCACCCCCATCAGCAGTGAATGAGCGTTTCTGTTGCTCCATGTCCTCGCTAGCATTTGCTGTTGTAGTTGTCATCAATTTTCTGAATTTTGGCCATTCTAACAGGTATGCAGTGGTATCTCATTTTTAATTTACATTTCCCTGATGACATATGACGTGGAGCATCTTTTCATACACTTGTTTGCCATCGTATATCTTCTTTTATGAAGTATCTTTTCAGGTCTTTGGCCCACTTGTTAAATCAGGTTTCTTGTTTTCTTATTATTGAGTCTTAAGAGTTCTTTGTATGTTTTGGATAACAGTCCTTTATCAGATGTGTCTTTTGCAAATATTTTCTCCTAGTCTGTGGCTTGTCATCTCATTTTCTTGAGGTTATCTTTTTAATCCATGTTTCAAAATTGAAAATATAACTATTTATCTCAATGCACTTGCATTGGTGTGCCTTGGGTTTAAGAACATCTCAAGGCTGTATGTAATCTTCATCACTGCTCCACCATCCACCTCTGATTCTATGGACAGTTGTTTATGGGCCAACTCATGCAATCCACACAGTCACCTCGACTATTACTGTCTCTCTCACTTAACATATTTGCCAAAATTAGAGTAGCCAGAAATATCTTCATCATGAAGAACAGTACAGCCTTAACTGATACCAAGCAGGACTAAGTTATAGCACCTGTTTTTTAAAGTCTTTATCAACATAGGACAAGTATGAAATGAATTGACTTTATCTCCTCCTGCTGCAATAAAGAGAAATACAAGCATCCTTCTTTTTGCGGATAACCTTGTCATATTCTCTAAGAGTGAACATAAGAAGCAGCGTAGGTCTATTGGCATCTTACTTCTATAAGGAGCAACTCAGCATAAAATTTTGCAAAACAAAAAATTCATTGTAATTGGTAGACATTCTATTTTAAGTATCCTCAGGCAAGAAGTCAATCTATTATGTCTTTTGTTAGGGATTCAGTCACTCTTGGCCCACAAGTGGATTTATTATCTTATTCAGGCATGCATTTTGCTCTTAATTCATCCTGATGGCTCCTGAGAATCTAGTTCTTAAAATGAGATGTTGCTAGTATTGATGTTCTTTTATAGATGAGGCCAACAGCTGGTCACACACACATACCACACACACACACACACACACACACACATTACTATGAGCTAAAATGTAAGCAAGGCTGAGCCTTTTTATTTCATGTTTCCTGGTGTTGAATTGTGGGGTTTCAAACAAATATGCATGCTTGAAAATATCAAACCTCTACTTTCGGGAAAAAAATAACTTTATCTTTAGATAAAGTGCCGTTCTCTCTGCACTATTATAATTAAATTTTAATGCATGGCATATTTCCATTTTTACCTCAGCTGCCAGGAAACAGAACATCATTCACTGCCTGTGATAGAAATTGATTACTTAACTTGGCTGTAGCCCGACAAGCCTCAATTGCCTCTGTGTCCTTTGGATAATTTTTTAATTGCTATTTATTATCAGCAGCGTGCTTAATTTTTAGTCAATTTAAATGATTTCTGAAGACATTACAATGCATTCAATATCTTCTTTCAACAGAAATGTATTGAGTACTGTGCAAGTTATTGAGTTGTCTCTCAGCTTCAAACCCACCTTTTAGTACTCAGTTTTGTACTGCCGGCTGGGGCTGGGACTGTGCAAACCACATTTTGGTTGGGTTCGCTGGCTCCACGTTAGACTCCACCAATGGTGGCATCAGAAGGAGACTGCAAGTCTCGAAGAGGAAGAAGGGATATCCTCGCTCCTCCCAGCTTCCAAAGGGCTTCCTTTCTGTTCTCTGTTCCCAGTAGTATCACCCAAGCAATACTTCTTCACCCCATAGCAGTTGTTCCTTCCCAAGGCAACAGCTGGATCCAATGTGCCGTTAGTTCTTTCAGTGTGAAAAGAGCCCGTTTCATCACACTTGCCATCTTGCCAGTCCCAGCCTCCAGCAGTCCTTCTTCAAAGATCTGGGTCCCAAGCCCATCAGGTTACTCCTCAGAGCTCAGAGACACCAGCCATGAGAGCCCCCTTCTCACAGCCCTGAGTTTCAGCTCTGCAAGGACTCTCTCCTAGGTTTCTACATTTAACATTTCCAACATCTTCCTTATTCCCTGTGCCAGACAGGTGGTATTTGTTTCCTGCTGTGGTTACTTCTAGGACACTTGAGAGTTCTCTTTGTACCTTTCAGGTACCTACTTAACAACTTAACAGTACTTAGCACCTCTTGATATTAAATTCCCTCTCATCAAATAACTGACGTAATTTCTGATTCCCAGTTGATTCCTCTAATGCAGGTACCTAGTGTGGATCAAACATTGTTCTAAGTGCCAGGGAATGGTCATGACCCAAATAAATCTACTGCCTTCATAGCACTGATCTTCTTTTAGGGTTAGACAGGCAACACACATAAATAGGTATTATGATAAGTATTTTCCACTTTTTCACTATTATGAAAATGAATAAAACCAAGTAAGGGGAAGGAGAATTACCAGGATGGCAGGAAGGGGCTGCTGTTGTGTGGGGTGGTAGAGAAAAGGCCTCTCTGGGCAGGTGACATTTGAGCAGATTTGAAGGAAGTGTAGGATCAAATTATACACTATGTGGAGCAATAGAGAGTAGGAAGTGCAAAGGTCCTGGGGGTGATGCATGCTTACAATAGTCAGGAAATGGAAAGACCAGTGTGTTTCTAGCAAAGGGAGCAAGTGGGAAAGTGGTAGGAGATGAAAGCAGAGAGGAGGCAAGAGTCTGGAAGACCAGGTCCTGCAGGGCCCTGGGAGTCAGAGTAAGGATTCTGACTTCATCATCGTGAAATGGTGAGCCGCTGGAGGATTCTGAATGTAGGAAGCGCAAGCTAGTCCTCAATGATCAAAACCTTACTGAGCATCAACTTGGGGCCATGCATTTTTCTAAAAGCAAGTAATAGGGTAGTGAACAAAACTGGTTTATTCCTGCCCTTCTGGTGGCAATATAGAATATGTCTGATAAGTGCTGTGCAGAAAAGTAGAGCAGGGTCAAGGTGTAGGGAGTACCCAGAGGAGAAGAGCATGAAGGGAGCAAGGGAAGGTAGGAAGGCCAGGTAGAAGGCAATTGCAGTACTCTGGGCAGGAGTTGATAGTGGCTTGGACCATGATGGAGATGAAGATGTGTTAAAAGTGTGGTCAGATTCTGGATATATTTCTTATGTAGGGATGATAGATAGATGATAGTAGATGATAGATGATTTACATGGCTCCCTGTTGCTCTTAGAATAAAGTACAGGTCCCGATCATGGCCTACCAGATTTAGCATGGTCTTGTCTCTGCTTACGTTTCTAACCTCCTCTCTCCACTGGCTACCCCATTATACACTGCTCGTTCACTCTACAGAACATGTACCAGGTCCTCCAAAGAGCCTTGCTCCCACTGGCCTCTGGCCATTTACACATGCCAGTCCCCCTCAACACCTTATTTTACCTGAATAACTCCTTCCCCTCCTCCTTTAATTCATGGATTATATTTCCCCTATTCATAGAAGCCTTCTTGTTTTCTGGAGATGAGGTTAGGTGTCTCTCCTATGAGCAAAACCCCAAGGCTGGCTTGATCTTCTACAGCTAATCAGACATCTAGAAAGCTGTGCACACTCTTTTTCTTTTTAAAAAAAATATTTATTTATTTGGCTGTGTCAGGTCTTAAGTTGCGGCATGTGGGATCTTCGTTGTGGCATGCGGGATCTTTCTTTGCGGCACACGGGCTTCTCTCTAGTTGTGGCACACGGGCTTCTCTCTAGCTGTGGCATGTGGGCTCCGTAGTTGTGGTGTGCAGGCTTAGTTGCCCCGTGGCATGTGGATCTTAGTTCCCTGACCAGGGATTGAACCCGCAGCCCCTGCATTGGAAGGTGGATTCTTAAAGAACTGGAGCACCAGGAAGTCCCTGTGCACACTCTTGTTGTAATCAAAACTGTGTTTGTTTAGCCACAGCATTAACTCTGTTTTGGCTTCAGAGCTCTTGGTTGAGGGAAGAGTTGAGGAAAGATCTCTTTACACCACGAACACCAAACTATAGGACCCAAAGCAATAGAGGTGCTTGGCAGGCGTCATACCATCCAATGAATACTTGACATAGACACTCCTCAATGTGTTCATATTTAGAAACAAGCTTATAATAATGAAAAATAATTAGAATTGAGTTTTTTGTTTGGAACCTAGTGCTTTGCCATTATGACCTTAAAATGCCCTTATTTTCTCAAGATTTTAGTTTATTATATTCACTTTTTTCAAGGTCTTGTTTTTACTCCTTGATTGTGACCATACAACAGCTTTTATTTAATAGCTCACAGCACCCTGTAGAAAGAGCTATTGCTTCTTCTATTAAAACAGCATGCAAAATATATCACATGCTCATTTCCCGAAATATGGAGTGAATTTCTTTAAACCTTGGAAACACTTCATTTCCATGAAATAAATCTTCCCAGACTGGTAAATTCCCTGAGATTATCATAACAGACTTAAGTCGAACTGAGAAAGGGTTTCTATTTTGAGAGAACAGTGCTTTTGGCAGTCAGTAGAGCCTTCTGTAGACATCTTTTTGAGAACGGGATAACTCATCTGAATTCATCACAGCCAGAAATAAAGATTCTTGGTGCCTGATGTAGGTGCGTTACCGGAAGGATGGTAAGTCTGGCTTAGTATTGCTTGCAAAAATTATTTATGGTTGGCACTCTCAATGTGTTTAAAAAAACTTTTCACGTTTGGTTAAATGTTTCTGTCTTGCTTTTCATTATTTATTTGAAGTCTGCCTTCAAAATGCTCAAAATAAGGTTGTTGTTGGACAGATCTCTATCTGAAATCCAGGAAATAGTTTTCATTTTGGCCCCAGTTAGAACCCACATCATGTATATTAATGCAATTTTCTCATTTTAAACTACTTTTTGTTTCTCTGCTGCAGTCAGGCTTTTATTAACATGCTTAAACCAATAAATCCTCATCTGTACTGGAGTGAGCTAATTGTGTCCTTAATGAAGAGGGCTGAATCTCATTTGTCAAATTTATGTTTGCACACAGCCTGCCTCATTGAATGCAGACCAACTTAAGGAAGAGGAGTATCTTTCCAAAGAACTATGTTGAATGAGTACTTCCAAAAATATTTCCCATGCTAATGACATTTTAAACAACTTAATTCTGTAAATTTTATTTTTGTTGGAGGTATGCAAACTCTTCCTACTAGAATATTTACAAAGTTACTTCATGATATGCCATTTTCTGTTGGTTAGAATGTGCATCTTACCCACAAAACTCTTTCTTATATGAAAAATATATCATCATTATCTTGTTTTATTACTTCCCCTTAGAATGACTTCTCTGTTCTTCTTTGCTTGGCTAAATCCTGTGCCCCTTTCAATCCAGCTAAAATCTCATCTTGCACCCTTACCTAATTTGGGCAGAATATTGTGGAGATCATGGAGATTTCACTACTAAGTGTGTCGTGTGCTTAACTGGGGTCAATACAAGCAAATATTTCCTGGATGTCAAAGATTCCTCCACCTATAAGAATGACTTTAATTTATTGTTGTCTTAATGGAAATTGTAGGGTACTAGAATAAGTTTTATTTGTTTGCTTCTGCAATAATCCTGAGATTCATTGTAGAAGACATTGGTTGCTTTGGCCTTTCCAGAAGTCTTTTACCTTTATCCAGGTAATAGCACTCTGATGTACAATACCTTCCAGTGATGCCTCCAGCTCTGGACATATAATTGATCAGAATAAATGATGTTCAATTCATAAACTCTTGTTACACCTGTTGGCCAAGAGAAGGCTTCATCGCGTTAGACTTGGGGCTATGAGGATATTACCCTTGAGTTCCGGGGACCATCATGATGGGAACGCATACTTGAAAATTAAGCCATTTCAGAAGAAAGAAGGCATATGGGAGAGATCACTTCCTGGCAGTATTGAGTACCTGAATCCAAGTGTGCCAGAAGCTAGAGACTCCTAGGTTTTTTAGTTACATAGTCAATAAATTTCTTTTATTTCTTATTTATTTATGCTTTTGCTTATACAAAATTGGGTTGTTTTGATAATTGCAGTTGGAAGAGCTCTGAAAAACTATTTCAGTCCTGATTTTATAAATGAAGAAATTAAGCTGAGAGAGATTTAGAAAACTGCAGAACTAGTAACAAGTAAAACTGGAATTGCTAGTCAGGTATATCTGCCTCTATGGTCCATTCTGTCTCTGCTCTACCATGTTGCATTACAGTTTTCTGGTATGTTTTGGCTGGTATGTTTTGGCTCCTGTGCTGATATGTTTTGGTTCTTCCAAAAGTTTTCATTTATTTATTTTTTTGATGGATAAAGTCCATGACTTGCAGTTGTATCATTTTCTACTAGTATTTTGGAGGAAGATAATATGAGGGACACAGAAACTTTCGTGTTCTGAGTACTTATAATAGAAGCTCCATTAATACCATTGAGTTTTCCAGTGATTGACACTCATTATATGCAGTCTTTCTCTGGGTTCAAAGAACCGTGGTTGAAGTCAAGCCATTCTTGTTCATAGAGCAACCTACTAGTCTCTGAGTCTGTGTTGCTTCGGTGTCTATTGTTCACAATCCCTGTCTCCATCAAGTTGCATTATTTTCAGAAACACAAACGAGTTGGCCCATCACAAGGACACTTACATTGGAAATATTGGGAAAATAACGACTATTCCTAGGCTGGATCAGAGACAATGTTGAAAGAAACATCTAAATTTTATCCCTGGAATTGTCACTGCATTTCAGGGTGGCCTTGGATAAAATTATTTTTCTAGGTTTCTCCAAAGGGAAGAGAATATAGGGGTGGGGGAGGAATAACCAAACAGTTCTCAAAGTATACATGTATTCTTTGCAGTGTTAAGTACTACATTCCCATTTTCCTGAAATTACTGTGAACTCAGAGGCCAGATCTCAGAGAGAGCCTTTTGAAATTCTAAAAATAGGTCTTTTTTTTTCATTTACAGCTAGAAGAACAAAAACAAAATCAAAACAAATAGAAAACAGGCTTGGTGCACAATTCTTGCCTGTGAATGTCCCCATTAGCTCAGTGTATGTGTTTTTGTTGGCCTTTGGAGAAGACTCGAGGTCTGTTATGGTTTTGTTGATGGCTAACAGTGTTCTTGGCGCCGAGTGAGATATAGAAGAGGGTACCAGATCCGCCCAAAGGCGCTTGCAACCTAAGTTAGTAAAATACACAACTCGCTATTAGTCTTGACCTTGCTGGAAATTGAGCTTAAATATCAGTAGTACTAAATTCCGGAATATTTCTATTTATGCCCCTCTGGGATGGGCAGGAATGACACTGTGGAGCAACTGTATTGCCTGGTATGCTTCCTTTCTTCCATTTTTAGCATCTCCATCTTTCTTCCATGCTCCAGGGCTTTTTCCATGGCTGAGTCAAACACGTACATGGTCTCTTGGCATCCATTTGCTTGGATGTAACATTCACCTTCACTTTAGTTCATTATAGTCAACTCTCATTTTTCTCCACCTACTGCAAGTGGTAGGAAACAGTGTTGGCCCAGATAGATCCTAAATAATTTTTTTATGTGGGAACAATTTTTCTTCTTATATATATTTGTGTGAACACCCATGACACTTCAAACAAAACAGTGAAGAGTGTGAAGACCCCATTAGACAGGGATTGAAAACTGTCCAACATCCTCTGCCCATGTAGTTTTTTTTTTTTTTTTCATATTGGTAGGGAAGGAAAATATTACACCTCAGACTCCCGGATGTGCATACCTTTGGGAAGGGTGGGTGAAGTAGGAGAGGTAGTGGGGGGAAGTGGAGAATCACTGGTGGGGCAGAGCCTGGAAAAAGGAAGCAGGAAATTCATAATTTGAAAGCTAATTTTTTCAAATGGCTGGTCTCAGGTTATTGCCAAGGAGAAGTCTGTATGAGAAAGAATAAATTAAAAGAGCTGTTTAAGAGTTAAGCAGATTGTTGATCTTGTCTCTAGTCCATATATAACCCCTGCTTATAAGCGATCAGAAGTGTGCTGGGTTTGGTATATAAAGCTAATTGAGGGCTTCCCTGGTGGCGCAGTGGTTGGGAGTCCGCCTGCCGATGCAGGGGACATGGGTTCGTGTTCCGGTCCGGGAGGATCCCACGTGCCGCGGAGCGGCTGGGCCCGTGAGCCATGGCCGCTGAGCCTGTGCGTCCGGAGCCTGTGCTCCACAACGGGAGAGGCCACAACAGTGAGAGACCCACGTACCGCAAAAAAAAAAAAAAAAAAAAAAAAGCTAATTGAAATCTGCTGCTGAGGATTAATTTACATCAGTGAAACAAAGGGACTATGGCTGCATGCAATAGCATGGATGAATCTTTCTTTTTTTAAACTATTCCCATATTGTTATTTTCATCACAGTTAAATATATCTTTAATAATCATTTTAGAATGTAAATTCTCACCTATTTAAAAAAATTTTGGAATGGATTATTTGAAGTAGAATCATTGGATCAAGGGATATGAACATTTTAAGACTTGATATACTCTAAACTTTTCAGAATTATTAAAATTAATTTACATTTTCATCAGCTAAATTTGATGATACCTGAATTGCTTGGATGAATTTTTTTTAAGATTTAATTTTATTTATTTTTGGCTGCATTGGGTCTTCATTGCTACTTGCAGGCTTTCTCTAGTTCTGGTGAGAGGAGGTTACTCTTCGTTGTGGTGCACGGGCTTCTTGCAGTGGCTTCTCTTGTTGTGGAGCATGGGCTCTAAGCACGCGGGCTTCAGTAGTTGCAGCATGTGGGCTCAGTGGTTGTGGCTTGTGGGCTCTAGAGCAAAGGCTCTGTAGTTGTGGTGCACGGGCTTAGTTGCTCCACGGCATGTGGGATCTTCCTGGACCAGGGATCGAATTCGAGTCCTCTGCATTGGCAGGCGGATTCTTATCCACCGTGCCACCAGGGAAGTCCCTCATTTGGATGAATCTTATAACCATATGTTGAGCAGAAGAAACCAGACACAAGAGACTAGAGACTGATTAATTCTATTTAAGAAAAGTTCAAAATCAGGCAATTAGTCTATGGTATTAAAACTCTTGGAGGGGTGGTAACTGAAAGAAGGGGTGATAAAGTACCCTGGGATGTTTGAAATGTTCTATTTCTTGGTCAGGGTGATGGTTGATTGGGTGTGCTCCCTTTGTGAAAATTTATCAAGCTTTAACCTTGTAATTTGTGTATTTTTCTGTCTATATTTTGTACTCACTTTTAAAAAGGTTACTTAAAAATTGTTTATGTCTATTAGAGAGATGTTTGCATGCATATGTGTTGTTTGGAGCCACTTCTGCTAAATTGTTGAATTTGCTTGTTTTTCAAATTAGTAGCTGACTGACATTTGATTTCTGGGAAGTATTTCAAAAAGTAAATAATTTCCGGTTAAAGAAAGGAGCCAGTATGTCTTGGACAGTAGCCTGATGGTTACCTAAGTATTATGGGTTGGTATGTGCCCTTATCGCAATCAAAGGCAGTTAAGCCAAGAACCGAGTGAGCTTAGGGTGCTGTTATGAGTTCAAGAGCAGAGCAGTGAAGCTAGATTATGGCAGTTTCATGGGAGATGAACAATGATTTGTCCTCCATTGTTTCTCAGATCCTGAGATGTGTGAGAGCTACTGTGACCCTCCTTCACTCTATGGCCAACTTCTGTCTCTCTGTCTCTCACTGGAGGGGAGTAGGCACTTAAAAGACTGTGGTTGACCTGGTATAAAAGAGATCAGAGAGAGAAGAAATGACATAGGAATGAGAAGGGAGAGGAGGGGAACAAAAGGGAAAAGTGAAGTAAGCCAAGAGAGATGATTCGAGCTCATCTGGAGGTTGTAAACTTTAAAGAAAGACCAACTAATAATGACAAAATAGTAAGGTCGTCACACTATCCTATTTTTAAAAAACACGTTCCAAATATACTTACTATATGTTAGGAACTGCCTCCATGCTATATGCCCTATATAATTCCATTTAATTTGTTTTTAATAAATTTATTTATTTTAGTTATTTATTTTTGGCTGCATTGGGTCTTCATTGCGGTGCGCGGGCTTCTCATTGCGGTGGCTTCTCTTGTTGCTGAGCACGGGCTCTAGGCATGCGGGCTTCAGTAATTGTGGCTCGTGGGCTCTAGGCACGCGGGCTTCAGTAGTTGTGGCACGCAGGCTTTCAGTATTTGTGGCACACGGGCTTTGTTGTTCCGCGGCATGTGGGATCTTCCCGGACCAGGACTCGAACCCGTGTCCCCTGCATTGGCAGGCGGATTCTTAACCACTGCACCACCAGGGAAGTCCCTAATTTTAATCTTATAAAATTGAGGGATCAGGAGGATTTTGAACACAGTATGTTAGACTCCAGTCTACACATGTTCTTATTCACTAAAGCAAACCCTCTTATTCAGAGTCCACTGAGTCAGAATAATGATGCAATGTATTAAGTACCTACAGCATCTCAAGGACCTTTATTTCATCTTTTATTTTATAAAATCTTATTGTAGTAAGAAACGTAACTTGAGATCTGCCCTCTTAACAAATTTTTGAGTATGGAACACATTATTGTTGACTACAGGTGCAGTGTTGTACAGCAGGTCTCTAGAATTTATTCATCTTGCTTAACCGAAACTTTATGTCCGCTGATTTGTCACTCCCCATTTCTCTCTTCCCCTGACCACTGGTGACCACCATTCTGCTCTGTGATTCTATGAATTTGACTATTTTATTTTATTTATTTATTATTTGTTTGTTTGTTTGTTTGTTTTTTGCGGTACACGGGCCTCTCACTGTTGTGGCCTCTCCCGTTGCGGAGCACAGGCTCTGGACGTGCAGGCTCAGCGGCCATGACTCACGGGCCTAGCCACTCTGTGGCATGTGGGATCTTCCTGGACCAGGGCACGAACCCGTGTCCCCTGCATCAGCAGGCGGACTGTCAACCACTGCACCACCAGGGAAGCCCTATTTTATTTATTTTTAAAAAATTATTTATTTATTTACTTGGCTGCACCACGCGTTATGTGGGATCTTATTTCCCCAACCAGGGATCGAACCTGTACCCCCTGCATTGGCAGTGTGAAGTCTTAACCACTGGACTACCAGGGAAGTCCCTGAATTTGACTCTTTTAGATACCGCATACAAATGGAATCATGCAATATTTATCTTTCTGTGACTGGCTTATGTCATTTACCGTGATATCCTCAAGGTTCATTCATGTTGTCACATATTACAGAATTTCATTTTTTAAATGCTGAATAATAGTTCATGTGTATAAATACCACTTTTTCCTTATCCATTCATCTGTCAATGGACATTTAGGTTGTTTCCTAAATGTTGTTTCCACATTTAGGCTGTTTTCCATAGTGGCTGCACCATTTGGCATCCCTACAACAGTGTACAAGTGTTCCAGTTTCTTTTGTACCTATACATTTGTCTCCACCAACATATTTCATCTTAAATAATTTGGTTTTGTTCCTTCTGATCAATATGTGCCTATGGCTACATGTGGTTCCCTGTTCCCATTTGTATCTGCTACTTGTAACTGGCTGTGACCTTATCATTTGGGATTCTAGCCAATGGCAGGACTGCATGGAACCACTCCAGGCCACATGGAGCCTCTGGCCACTCTGCCCTGGGCTCATTCCTCCTCACCATCCATCCTCCCCACCAGGGCTTGCCTGGAACTTTACCAGCTCCCAAGGGTAAAGATAGGTCACTGGGCAGATGACCATGTGCCTTTAACTGCTGACCCTGATTTGTGTGTACTGGCTTTGAGAGAGGATTCTTGTGGCTTCTTTTTACTCCAGGTTTATATTTAAGCAAAGATTAGATTTGCTGCACTCTTCTGACTGACACATGAAGGGTTGGGTGTGCATCATTGGATACCATCCCACAAAACCAGTGGGCTATAGAAGTCGATTGGTCCAAGTCCACGTGATCAACTTGAGCATTCACATTTGAATGACTAAAAAATTTTGTAAAGGTCAGTTAAAGGATCATCACAAGTATTTGAGTATCCATGAGCTGCAAGTATTATGCCGGGTAATTTTGGGGATACAGAGGTGTGATGTCAAAGGCTGGAATGAAAGCAACTGAGATCAGGCTGTCATATACTGTACTGAAAAGCAAACTGTGCTGAATGAGGTAATTAGGAAAAGGAGCTACCGATGGGCACATGGTAAGATGGGAGACATAGTCACTTTAAAGTACAGGTAAAGTGATCTTTCCATATGCCTATACGAATGATCACTTCTATGTCTTTGCAAATCAGATACAATGATAATTGGTAGTTTGTGTAGAGTATGTCTTCACTGGCCAGATAAGTTAGGACATGCTAGTTTAAGCAAATGCACGCAGACTTTCTCTAAATAGGATCTTTCTGAGCTTTTTTAAAATGATGCTTTCTAGGGCCTCCCTGGTGGCGCAGTGGTTGAGAGTCCGCCTGCCGATGCAGGGGATACGGGTTCGTGCCCCGGTCTGGGAGGATCCCATATGCCGCGGAGCGGCTGGGCCCGTGAGCCATGGCCGCTGGGCCTGCGCATCCGGAGCCTGTGCTCCGCAACGGGAGAGGCCACAACAGTGAGAGGCCCGCATACCGCAAAAAAAAAAAAAAAAAAGAAAGAAAAAAAAATGATGCTTTCTAAACTCCAAGAGAGAGATGAATTTTCTAGTATCCCACATGTTGTGCACCTTAAAAACATTTTTATATGAGATATCTTCTGGCACTAGTTTTTAGAAAGTCTGGAGATAATGGTTTGACATTTTCCAAGTCATCTGCCTCTCATTTCATGTTCTTCTTTCTTTTAAGTCTGAAGGAGAAAATCTAGGTAGTGTAATGTAGTGGAGAAGGGACCAGAGAGTAGCCCAAGATCTGGGCTCTTCACTCAAGGTTGTTTAGGTTTCACCTACTAGGAAGATAAATCCACCCCTGCTGTCCTTAAAAAAGTGAACCTACTTGAGACTCATTGACCCAGAGACTGCACCATCCAAAGGTTTTCAGGTCTTCTAAGCTAGGGAACAAATCCAGCTGTAAACCCTTTAGGTGCATTCCCAATATGCATTTTTCTTTTATTTGTTCAAAATGCTCAGCTCTGAGCACTTATCTTGTGGTTCATTTTGTGTTTGCCCAGAACAACGCCCCACAAATGGAATAGATCAGTGTTAGAAAAGTTCTGAAGGAATGTGACAGTTCAAGTCTCCTATTTTACACGTGAAGAATCTAAACTTTCTTCGGAGTTTGACTTTCCCTTGGACTATAATAGTAGTTAGTGTGATAATGTCACTTGATTGAGAGTCTGTGCCACTTCCTATAGTGGCACACAGAGGCCCTAGGAGCTCTCTGAGGTTTGAATCCCTTGACACAAGGCTAACCTATGGGAAATGCCCAGGGGAAATTCCTCAGTTTCACCCAGATCCTCTTACTCTTCTCAGACATAGTGATTAAATATAGTTACTCTTATCTCTTGGGGAAAAATATTCAACACAACCAATTAAGATTCAAAAACTCCATCGGTCTGTTAGGGATTTACCTAACTGTCCCAGAACTACAAACCTCCCTCCTAAACACAAAACAAAACAAAACCTATTAACATATCTTGGATTCTATTATATCAAGGGTCCCAGGAAATGATTGAGTTTAACACTTGAGGGTTTCAGAATAAGCGCTGGGGAAAATGCATGGTGTCTGTAAACCTCAAGCAATTTAACTGTGGCTGCCAAGGCATCCACAGAAAGAGTTTTTCAATTGGTATATTTATACTTTCTTTACTTAGTATTGATTCTAAATAAGGATAAAACCCATCCTTGATGGGAAGCCTATGAGTAAGAACAGATGAATTAAAGTTTGTTTTATCTTCCCACTTTCCTTTTGCTGTAGCCAAAAAAAGCCTTCCTTTTAGAGGCAAACGGGATGTATTCTAGAGGCGCTGCCGCTGCTTTCAGAACAACTAAATGATGAAGTGTTAGGACAGTCCAGGGCAACAACAGGAGTGCTGGGTTGTGGTGCAGGTCCAGGGCTTTGGAAACTTTTCATCTGTAAAACTGGGGGGAAATAGACCATCTTGAAGGCCCACAGTTCTGTGAACTTCCTCCACTACATACTGTATATTGATGCCCAGGCCTGCCATTTTCTAAACCCTATATTCCTCTTAAAACACCTGCTTTGGAGCCACTGATAAAGCACGTGCTCTCTCTCTCTCTCTGTCTCTCTCTCTCTCAGGTCTTGCAACAGACTTATTTCACCTTATATATTTGCTCATTGATTATCTGTAGGATTGAGAATAATCTCTGGGTAATTTCCCTTATGGCAGAAAATGAGTGGAGAGAATGAATGACCAAGGTATGATTGTTTAGACATCGTCCACTCATAGTTGTGTGTGTGTGCGTGTTATATACAAACACCATTAAGTCAGACCCACTCAAATAGGAATTGTGATGATTCTCCAAAACTACGGTAGGGTTCGAGTTCATCTCTGCTTTGGGTATGCAGTAAAGTTTGTGAATATGCAGAGAGATCATGTCCGTACTTTAAAGAACAGTCTTTTCCAACACTCTGGCCATTCTGCCCCTACCTAGGTATAATCCGCCCCTACTTGCAGCCTGTTTTCTAAGTCCTGGCACACAGCTACTCTCCCCTGTGAGGTGACACTGCTGGGGCTTGGCTGATACTTTTTTACTTCCCGGAGTTCCCTTTCCTCTCTTTCTTTCCCCTCTGTAATCCCGCTTATCTTATATGGTTCATTTAAAATGCCCTGAATAAAGTCACCCCTCATTCTCCACCACCTGGATTGACTGTTTTCCTTCCAAGAGTTCCAGAGCTCAGGAGCTCCATGATAATCTGTTCATATCTCCAATAGAGTACTTATTTCATTCTGCCTTATATCATAGTAAGATGTTGAAAGAGGGATAGTAAGAGAGTAGAAAAACAACAGACTTTGGAAATACAGAGGAGATTTAACTCTGGAAAACTCTAGCTGAAAACTGTCAGGCAAGTTATTGAGCTTGTTTGAATCTTAGTTTTCTTCTCTCTAAAATGGACATAATAACCACTTTGTCAGCATAAAATGAGCTAATATATATAATGAGTGTAACACCATGCTTATTGTGTGGTGGGTGATAAATATAGGCTGTTATTATCAATAAAAATGATATAAGAATTTTATCTTTTTGTCATTTTCTTAGTGTTTTCACTTTTGGAAAACTGTATCTGTTTGACAAGTGTTTGTTGAATAAAGAAACAACTCCCTTGACATATTTTAAATTCCTGTTATCCCTATAGAGCTGCTACAAATTTCATACAATCCTCCTAAATGAATAAAGAATAGAAATGTTTGATGAGGTACACAGTTTTTCCAAACTATTTAATTTATTCACCAATATAGCAGTTCCATGAGGCAACACTTGGGATTGATTTATTAAATCGTCTTCAGACGATTGTCTTGAGAATTTCCTGTGCAGTGTTCAGCAATAGCAACTGATAATTATTGATCATCAGTAATTATGCCTGGGCCCGGACATAGGGTTTTAGATGGATGAGTTAATACAAGCAACACCAGCAATAGTTTTATGAGGCAGATAGTAATATTGTCCTCATTTTACAAAAAAATGAAAGTAAAGCCCGAAGAGATGGAATAACTAGTCCAGGTTCGTAGAGATAACATGGCAGCTACTGTATTCAAACCCAGGCACCTGACTCACCAAATCCGCTGCTACTACTAATGCCAGGCGAGACTTTGTCCCCAGGCAGTTTCCACTCTAACTGAATAAAGGCAATCAGTGCAATGTAACACACTCTCCAATCCAAGGAACTCTTAGGTGATTTGGAGCACATAGGAGATGCCATCAGAAAAACAATGGATTTGCTAGGCATTCTGCCTTTTTTCCTCCCAGCTACTTCCTCAGTTAGACTAGAAAATTTCTTGACTAGTTATTGGTGGGTTTTCCCCTCACTTTCTCATAGAACTACTATGATTCGTTTAGCTGGAGGTTTCAACTGAGCGGGAAAGTCAGCCTTTGGTCCTGTTTACTCATTGGCTATGTATAGGAATTACATTGGTCATTCAAAGAAATCAAACATTTGATTGTATTCAGAACAATACTGCTTCTGGCCTCTGAACTAGATAACACTTCTGCTATCTCTAGTTCCTCTGATACAGTTCTGCAAACACTGCAGCAGCTATTCTCAGAATACTTTCTGCATGAACTTTGATTCTTCTAAGTGTGGCTATGGAAAAACCAAAGAGAAAAGATAGAATTAGTATAGGAGCAGCAGGCTGGCCAGACTTAATTCAGATCCTACATCTACAACAAGTTTTCTCAGAGCCACTTGAAGAAAGCATTAGGATTCCAAGGAGAAGGAATGATCAAATAAATAGGTGTCTTTCTCTCACCTGTCTGAGGCAGAACTTGGTTCAGGTTCACAATCTAGCAATGGACACTTGTGTGCACAACTAGGGCTGCAGAAAGCCTGGTTTTACAAAGTAGATGTGCACACAGTGGCATAGGGCTGTGGAAATAATGTCCTTTTTATCTGGTTCTCCATAAAGTGAAATAGAAAATGGAGAGGGAGGCATGACTGGGAGTCTGGGTGGAACTTCTCCAGCTCACTTCCTGCTTGGTGGAATTGCCTTCAGTGCTATGTACTTGCCCACAGCCTGGAGAAACCTGCAAGCAGTCCCTTGGCCTCGTGGGAATTTGTGTAAACTGTTTTGCTAAGTCTGACTAAGGCACGGTGTGCAGGTAGATAATGAGAATCTAGCAATTAGAGCTAAGTTTTCTGTACTTTTTATGTTCCAGGCACAATACTAGTCTATTTAATGATCTTGGCAACCCTATAAGTGCTTTTATTATTCCCATTTTACAGGTAAAGAAACTGATGATGAGGGAGATTAAGTAATGTGCTCAAGGACATACAAGGTACATGGCAGAGCTGGGATTTCCTTCAGCAGTCCAACTTTATGTCCTAAGCCTTAATCATTACGTTCCTGGATATCCAGTACTTCATAACACAGGTAAGTGGAACCTCCATTTGCAAGTAGCTCTGAGAGCATACAAGCATACTATGCCAGGGATCCAGAGGGGTCTGGGAGTGCTAACTGTTAGAAAGTGAAGCATGTACCATCCTGGGATAGACATGGTCCTTTGGTTTTGGGGGGATAGGAGAAGCCAAATATACAGACTTCAGCATCAGTAGTGGCTGGGAGCAGGTGTGTGGTTAGAAGGACTTGGAATAGTGTCTTCCTGGTGATCCAGAAACTGAGTTTTGCAGCCTACTGATGAACCCATTTTGAAGAAAGGCTGTGGTGATTTTCTTTGAGCCTAAAATTTCTTGCTCTCTGCTCAGACAGATAGGCATCTTTCATCATTTTAGTGCTCAAATCCAATATTGGTATCAATTGAATAGGAAAACGGTAGTTATTTTTCATTCAATGGATGAGTTTAAATAGATATTTTTGTTTTGTCTCTGGGAAACTATAATGAAATTGAACCAGCCTTCCAAATGCAGGTTGCACCATGTAATTAGGTGGATAAACATGGCTGTAGAAGTTAGAACTTCATGAACCTTTAACAAAAAGCAGAGAAAAGAATATTATAGACATTTATTGGTGAGGATATAATTCTGACCATGGCCAAAGGAACAATGTTTCCTTGACGATAACTTTACCTCTAGCTTTAGTAAATATGTGACTTTGTTTACTGCCCTGAAAGAGTGTGTTTTCAGTTGAAGATAGTCATTATTCATTTTAGCTTTTGACATCAGAACTAGAAGGCACTGATGTAAAACCTCTTATCCATTTAAGTTTGCTTAAGGAGTGCCTTGATTTCACGTGGAAAAGAAGCACAATTTAGGGTACAAAACAGAAGCCTGACTCTAGTGTTTTATATACGAGGTTTAGGTCTTTCTTTGAAATGAGGGAGAGTCTGAAAAAATGTGATTTCTTTCTATGTTGTATCTCTTCCAGCCATTTTTAGTGAATCGCGTTGTACAGTGTTTACTCAAGTCATGTTCCTCCTGGGTATTTTCGCCCCTTTGAGCCCCCTAGTCGTCCTGTCAATCATTTTATGTGTTTTAATGTGTTTTATGTAGTTGGCATGTGCTTCACAGGTAATTATGAAAATAACAGTGCAATAACACCCTTGCACAAGTATCTTTAAGCATTAATGAGTAGGCCTGTGGGAGAGAAACTGAAAGGCGAGACCACTGGGCCAAATTATAAATGCATTTGAATGTGATGAACATTATGAAGTTACATTGCAAAAGGGCTCCGTTTGCACTCTTGCATCGAGTGCATGAAAGTGTCCGTTTTCCTGCACTTTTGTCATCACCAGATATTAGTTTTTAATTTTTGTACATCCAATGGGTGAAAAATGTCATGTTAGTGTTGTTTTAATTATTTCTAGTTCCTCGGTAACCACAAGGTTGAATATCTTTTAATATTTATTGGTGATTTGCTCTCTTCTTTTTTTGAACTATCTGTTCAAATCCTTTGTGTGTTTTCCTAGTGGTTTCAGTGCGTTATTCTTAGGCTTATAAGAGCTATTAATATTATGAGTATTGATATTTTTTGTAAATATTTTCCCCCACTGTTCCTTGTTTTTTGAAGGCCTTTATGATGTCTTTCAAAGTATCTAATTTGAAAGATTTAGTAAAATCTACCAATGTTTCTATATGTATTCTTTGAGTTTTGTGTGCTACTTAGAAAGACTTTCATATCTCTATATATAGATATATATATATATCTCCTATAGTTTTTCTAGTGCTTTATGTTCATAATTCAAGCCATAATTTATTAATAGTCTTATTAGCATCTGTTTCCTTCTAATGCTTTTTGAAACTTCTTTTATACATTTAAGGCTTTCATTTGTGTATTTAATGAAATATATAGCTTTATTTTTTTTCAAATAGATATCTACTTTTTCCAACTGCCATTTAAGTAGCACATAATTTTACCTCTAAATTGAAGCATCACCTTTATCACATAATACATTGTTATATATGTTCATTTCCAGACTTTTATATTCTGTTCCAATTTATTTGTCTATTCCCGACAGTCACCCCAATGTTTTAATAACTGTCACTTTATATTTTGATTTGGTACATTGAGTTTCGTTTCTTTTGATACAGAATTTTTTGGCTATTCTTGGAAGGTACTCTTTTTGTTAGCTTTGGGAACAGCTAGTAAATATCTTGTTGAAAAATCTCAGTGGAGTTTTGGTTGAAACCACATAGTATATGTAGACCCGCTAGAGAAAAGAGTCATTTTTCTAAGCAAGGGTGTCTCCTTGCACAGGATGTCTGCCAGCATGTTATCAAGAACTGGTGCCTCTAAAATGTTTGCATTGCTCAACACTCCCAAAGTTAACACTGAAGAAAAATATTTCTCTTCTCTCCCTTAATGAATGTTAAGTCTAAACCCTGCCTCATTTCATCTGCAAAATGAAACCAAGATCCTAGGATGTCTGCCTGGGTGAGTTCTGGACATATCATTTGAGAAGCTTTGCCATCTGGCTCTAAAGGTGATTCACAATGGGATTCCTGCAGGATGTCAAAATGTTGGAAAAATTATGAAAACCTGGGACTAGATTATTTAGATTAGATTCATCACATTTTCAGTGAAGACCAGTTTTATTGGATTGTATAGCTTTTATCTAAGGCTGTGCACACATGACTCCGAGAGTGCCACCCAATTCAGTTAATTCTCATTCAGGAAAATTATTAGTAAAATTCAACAAGACAACCTACAAATACGTTATTTGACATTATATACACCAAAATTATTAGATAAATTGATAAACTTTTCACTTTTCCTTTTCTTCCTTCCAACAATGCCTTATTTTCTTTTTATAAGATTGGAGAAAATAGATCCAATCTCCAAAGTGTAGTTTTTACTTATTATAGTGTTGTGAATTTTATAAATTGCAAGCAAATCTGAATGTTGAAACAACTTGAGTAAATAAATTTTTGTATCTCCATGTAACATAGTTATTATACAGCATTTTGAAACAATGAGAGATGGTTTGTTGTATGTAATAGCATGAAAGGTTGAAGCTATATTATTGAATAGAGGTGCATCAATCTGTTGGAAACATATAGGATATGATCCATTTTTATTTAAAATAATTTGTAATAATTTCTATTAAACACCACAGACATATTTAAAGAAATATGAAAAACAAGCACTCATCTTGGAGTTGGGAAGTATAAAATTATAATTCTACCTTATACATATTTATATCATTTTAAAATTTTACAATGAGCATATATAAGTTCTATAATGAAAAACAATAAAAAGTTTCATTTTGGAAACCACAATTTTTAGGTATTTATTAACGGTCTTACTTCCTAAAATAACCTTTTACTCTAATCATAGATTATTGAGAGTTGACTGTGGTTCAGAAATCATGTTTTCTTCTGCTACAACACTATCTGTAGATCCAATTCAGAAATGTTAGTATTATTACAACTTCTTGAAAGATTACTAAGTGCCAGCCACAGAACTGTGTGTATTACATCACATCATTTAATCTTCAGAACATTCCTTTGGGCTAGATATTGTCCACATTTTAAAGTTAATCAAAACTGAATTTGAGAGTATAAGTCATTTGCCAAAGTCCTTCAATGAATTAATCAGCATAGTAGAGAATCAGACTTTAGCTTCTGATTCCAACTATGGCTTCCCCCAATATCCCACAAAACAATTTCCATATGGAAATTCATAAACACAAACTAGAGAGACTTTTCAGAATTCAAGGCCACAACCTTTCTGTATTTCTTTTGTAGATTAACTTAGTAAGTTTGCCCAACAATGAGAATGGGTAAAGTGCATAGTTGACACTTTGGAAAATAACAGTTTGCTTAGGTCTGTAGCCTTCAGATCTGTTTTCTTGGTGAAAAAATCTAAAGCCAAGCATCATCATCTTTCTGTTAGTTTGCTAGGACTGTGGTAACAAAGTGCAACAAACTGGGTGTCTTAAAGAATAGAAATGTATTATCTTACAGTTCTGAAGGATAGAAAGCCAAGATCAAGGACTCAGCAAAGTTGCTTCCTTCTGAGAACTGTGAGAGACATTCAGTTTCTTGCCTCTCTCCTCGCTTTTGGTGTTTTGCTGACATTCTTTGGGGTTCCTTGGATTGTGTAAGCATCACCCCAATCTCTACCTTCATCGTCACATGCCTCTGTCCCTGTGTGCCTGTCTGTGTCCAAATTTCCCCTTTTTATAAGGACACCAGTTATATTGGATTAGGACCCCACCCTGCTCCAGTATTGCCTCATCTTAACTAATTACATCTGCAATGACCCTATTTCAAAATAAAGTCACATTCTGAGATATGGGGGTTAGGACTTCAGCATATAAATTTCAGGGGACACAATTATACCAATGACAGAGAGTAACTTCCTTCTCCCTGGGCCTGAGGAACATGCTGCAGGATCCTCTCTTCACATTCATCCCACTGTCTGTGGGTGAGAGCATCACAGTTCTGTGCGTAAGTCCTTCAGTATTCTCTATTTTCCTTCACTGTTTAGACACTTTGAAGAAGACATTTGATTTGAGCTTCTTGTTTATACTGCAGTCTTCGCTTAGGCAACCTGATGCTAGCTTTGCATGGTTACTTGGGAGGTGCTGCACATTTTAGATTAGTTTTCCAGGCTTTGGGGGTAAAACTCACTTCATTTTTCAAAACCATCCCATTCATACTTCAGAAGAAATGCAGACCTCTGTATGCAAAGCATTATACTTACTGGGGCTTCATACATTTCTGAGGCAGGACCCTCATCTTAAAAACGTACAGTGTCAAACATATATATATATTTTTGTGTGTGTGAGTTGCAATCTCCTAGAGTAACATAGAAAATAACTAGAAGCTTTGAATTGGAATTGGCACTAGTCAGTAATTTCTTGTACCTAAATAAAAAACCCATGATCTTTGGATCAGGTTTTGTGCTTAGATGTAGCTATGAGGATGTTAAAAAAAAAACCCAAAACAAAAAACTCATGGTGGCAGACACTGAGACACTGCTACTTTCCTGCATATTCCTTCTCTCTGCTTCCAATTAATGCAACCCACTTTTTAGTAGAGAAGCAACACTCTCTATTTTCCTCTAAGGAATTCCTTGTAGCCAAACCTTTCCTCACCATATGACCTGGTTTTGGCTAAAGAAATGTGAGCAGAAGTTTATTGGATAGAGCTTTTGGAGGAGCTATCGTTTTTGTTCTTGAGGAGTTGTTTTTGGTTTTTGGTGGTTTTTTTTTATTTGTCTCAAACTGTGACACTATCATTCTTATGGTTGTAAGATGCTTGTTCTACCTTCATCTGAGCTGTAGTCAGAAAGACGAGGGAAACATAAAGGGCAACAGCTACGTGCAGCTAAGAAAGCTGGAATGAGCTTTGGTGTTTGAGGACTTTCATGAGCATCTGCGACAGCCCTGAACTTCCCTCCTCTGGACCCTGTTAACATGAGAAAAATAAACTCTTACTGGTTAATATGCTATAACTGGATTTTTGATACATGCCATTGAGTTCAATCCTGACTGATGCATCAACCGTCTCATGTTGGACAATAGTGTGCCACCAGCTTGAAAATGCTTCTGCTGTTTCCAGGAGGGGCTCCCATCAGTGGGCTCTCACGGTAAGAGTGGCAGCTACTATGACTTCCAACCGATAGCAGTGGTGACCGCCTCCAGAAGTCTGGCCCTCTGCAGCAGCTCTGGGAAGCAGTGGATCTTTGAATTCCTTGTCAAAGCTTTAGTGTCTCTCACATGTCTCCAGCAGGCTCCAGGCAGATGCTGAGTCCATGTTAAAAGGTCAGCTCAAGGTGTTTTTCCAAGAATCCTTGGAGAGCATGTACCTGTTGAGCTATCTCCTATATTAGTTGGACAGCACATAAGTCTTTCAAAGAAAAATTCTCGTAGGGAACTTCCTGAAAACTCTCTGGAATTGGTCTGAGAAAGTAAACTGAAATCCCACATGGTATCATAATTTTAGTGTTTATCTACTGAATTTTGCATTTTCCTGAACCCAGCACATCTCCTAATGCATGTAAGTGGGAATTCATAGTCTTTAGTTGTTTACCATTTTTCTGGAGCATCAGGAATTAAGTAATTAGTAGGCCTGACAAGAAACTCATTTTCTTCTTTCTAGTTATCCTTTGAGACATAAGGACATGGTTGGCAGGGGATGGGGGAAGGAGGAATGGGGTGTGACTACTGATAGTCCTGAGGTAGCAAGATTACTTTTTGGAGTGATGAGATTGTTTTGAAACTAGATAGTGGTCATGGTTGCACAGTTATTTGAATCGACTAACAATCATTGAAATGTACACTTTAAAAGAGTGAATTATATGGTATATAAATTATATCACAACAAAGTTGTTATTTTAAAAACAAAGTCAAGAGTATCACCACAGGGCTTCCCTGGTGGCGCAGTGGTTGAGAGTCCGCCTGCCGATGCAGGGGACACGGGTTTGTGCCCCGGTCCGGGAAGATCCCACATGCCGCAGAGCGGCTGGGCCCGTGAGCCATGGCCGCTGAGCCTGCGCGTCTGGAGCCTGTGCTCCGCAACGGGAGAGGCCACAACAGTGAGAGGCCCGCGTATTGCAAAAAAAGAAAAAAGAGTATCACCACAGAGCCACTGAATGAGAACTTTATGGTGTGACTTGGGTTCTTTATATGATTCTGATTCATATATGTCACACCGTTCTACCCCCGAGGGATGGAACTCCACATACGTGCACATACACATGCACACACATATACCTATATAAAACACCAACTACTGTGCTAGGGTTCTTTTGAATGCCTTTGCTTTCTTGTCTGGTTTCAGCCTGTAGCCTCATGTCCTACAGATAGAATGTTGCAGAACATAGTCTAGGCATCATCAAACGCGACCATGAAATACTGCCCATGAAAACTTTATTTCTACTTTTCCACCATTCAGCTTCTTAATACACTGCTCATGAGAAGTTATTTTGCTTCATGGAATTTGAGTTGAAATTTAAGAAAAAAAATTTGAAATGCCCAAAGGGTAGAGTTTCTATGACTGTCACGAGCTTTCTAAATTATGGGACACTCAGAGAAAGTGTAATAACCTCGTGAAATTGGCTATTAGACTATGTTTTATTCATCTTTGAATTCCAAGTACTTGCCTGATGTGAACTTGATGATCAATAACTCTTTTGAAATGGGCTATTTCTATTTGTCAGAAGGGAAAACGTTAGATACTCTCTTAACTAACCTCCCTCCATCCTTTCCGCCTCCCCAAATGAAGTGACTTGAACAGGGTCTCTTGCCTTTTTTAATCGGCAAGTTGTGGCTAGAACCAAGGTCTTGCGTCTCTGCAACTGGTGCCATTCTTTCATCTTCATTCCAATCATCAAAACACAGCATTGTTAAACAATATTTCATTTAATGGTGAAAAAGTGCTGCGGGATTAGGGACATCCTTGGTGACAAACCAGATCTTAAGTTTGGAAAATCCTGGGAATAAATGTTCAAGAATGGAATTATATTTCAGCAGTTTGTGGCTTAGAATTTAGTATTTTTATGTTGACTTCTTTATATTAACTGGATTTCCATGACTCTGTCCCCTTGGATTGCAGTTGTAATTATGTAGCAGTTAACATCTTCTTTGGGCCCAGCACATCCCATAATTAGCTGTGTTCTCTCCACAGCGTATGACTCAACCCTATGTGGTTCTTCTATATCAAAGGCAGGGTGGCCAGATTTTTTTTAACCACAATAGTTGAGCATGTAGTGGCAGATGGCTGCACAACCCAAGTGCATTGGGTCCTTTTGAAGAGTAACCTCACCAAAAACAAACAAACAAACAAACAAAACCAAACCCTGAGATTTATTTTTAAAAAAAGGAAAGAACCTTCTTGGGGATGTTTCCAAACACTGCATCATTTAAAAAGAAAAGCATCTCTCTCTCTCTCTTTTTCTTTTTTTTTTTTTTTTGGAAGAACTAAAATAGAAATAAATGAGTTAGAACTTTGAGGTCAGCCTTGATCAGGAAGGAGGGCACTTCCTGGTCTCTAATCAGTGGTCTACAGAGGCTTACTCCTTTGAGCTAGGGCACTGGCTGTAATGTAGTTTGTAGTGGGAAGAACATAGGACTGAGGTCAGGAGACTCAGTTTCTTCTTTGTTCTGCTGCTAATTAGGTATCTGAAGCTTTCTGAGCTTTGGTGAATCCAACTACCTGAGATCATTTATGCAACACCACTCTTGTAAATGCAAGATCTTATATTATTAGGCCAGTTGAAAAATAGAGCACCTCAAGCTCCCTCTGCACATACACATTAATCTACATCTCCTTGTGAAGAACCCTAGGGAAGGAAAAGACTCAGTAGCTGCCCTGGTAAACTTATTACAGGCTTAATGAAACTCACCATCGGGGAGTTCCTTATTATATTAGTAATAACATATCAGAATGTAGAATGTTTTATTCACCAGAATTCCATAGGGAAAAACAACTATATTTGTGGGGAAAAGCACTTAGAGTGGAAGGCTGGACTCCATGGGCATAAATATGAGCTTTCCTGCCCTGTACCACTTAAGGGAACAGATTTTCTTGCCACTCCTCAGAGGGAGGGTAGAGGAAGAGGGAGGAGGGTGATAAGGCTCGTATGATGATAGGGGTGCTGCATGACGTGCAAGGTGACACTGCCCATAGCCCTCAAATACTGAATTTTCTCAAAAGTGCATAAATGCTGGTGTATGTGTGTGAAGATGGGAACAGGTAATTAGAGAAGTTGTGAAGGAACCCTATTTTACACTCACATTAATTCTGAATAATATCAAGCTTGGGTATAGGAAGGAAGCAGAGAGAGATAAGAGCCAAACTTGGGGATTGGCCGGAAATTTATGAGAGCTCTGAATTTCCAGTCTATGGAATTGGACTTCAGATCAAAGTCAACAGGTCTTTAAAAAGTATTTATAACTTAAATATACCAGCTAACACCTATGATTTGTGCACTTTCCACATTCCAAATACTGTGCCAAATGCTATAGTGCATTTCATACATGCATGCATGCAAAATGGAAAAATTATTCCTTTAAATCTTTACATGAGCCCTGTGAAGTGGGTACTACTATCTCAATTTCATACTTGGAGAAACTAAGACTCAGAAAGTTTACATAAATTGTCCAAGGACATACTTAGATTCCCAATATGTGTGAATATTCATTCATTAATTATTCATTACCGTAAATATGTATTGAGCACTTTCTCTGCTAGACATCAAAGGGTATACAAAGATGATTCTAAAGTGAATCTTGCCACCGTGTACTTATTTTTAATCATCTAATAGGAGCTATAGGATGAGGACAGGGCCATGTTATCGAGACAAATAAGGCATGGGCCATGTGAGAGGTTTAAATGCTGGCAATTTCAGAGGAATCAAAGGTCTAATTTCCCCCACCCCTTGGTGCAGTCTGAGTCCTTTTCTCTTGTGGTGCTGAAGAATAGCTAACTTATTTTCTAGATGTGACCCAAAGTTGTATGTTCTCTTGTTCAGTTATCATCAGTCATGACAAGGATTCCACCTCTTCATTAGTTCCAATACTTTTATTAGTCTCTGTTGAAAATCCTTGAGGTCATGGGCTGTGATCCCCTCAGAAAGCATGCTGCATTTCACCCTGTACACTCCCCATCCAGCGTTTTTCCTCTCTTCCAGCTCCCACCCTCGGTTCTTGTTTTTCTCTCATCTTCCTCCTTATCTCTTGGGCAGCATCTCTCCTTCCTCAGGCTACCACCTCTATGCATTCCCTTTCCAATCCTGCCCCGAAGAGATCTTAAGGACCTATTTTCCCAGCAAAGTAGATCTCTTTAAGGTAGAGTTTCCTTGTTTGGGATTTCTTATTTTATTACTAATAAGACAAACTTTTCTTCATGTAGATTTTTTTTTTTTTTTGGCTGCACCATGCGGCATGTGGGCTCTTAGTTCTCCGACCAGGGATCGAACCCGTGCCCCTTGCATTGGAAGCGAGGAGTATTAACCACTGGACCACGAGGGACGTCCGTAGAATTTTTTTCATGAACTTCTAGACCCACCTGAGCCTTCTACTCCTCAATTGCCCCCTACCTTCTGAGGCTTCTCTGAGATTTCCTTTCCTCAACCTCCTTCCTTGATTTCAACCATTTATTAGCTCATGATCTCTCCTAAATATTGGATAGGGGGTGTATGGATAGTACGGTAAACACAAATCAGCCAAATATTTCATAAGCAACTTTCATAAAAATTTGGAGGGAAAAGCTAGAGGTGGCCTGCAGATTGCTTTTTACTTAATTTTCCCTATATCATCAATTCTAAAGTAAAGTTCACTTTCCAGAAATAAAGGGCCCTTTCTTAATATATCGGTGTGATATTATAAAAACAATTTTCTATGTTGGAGGTAGTACTGGCCCTGAAGTCAGAGAGACTGTAAAAATCTCAGCTCTACCACTTCATAGTTCTTTGACTGGACAAAATTATATTCAACCGCTCTGGGTCTCAGTTTCCTCATCTGTAAATTGGGATGATAAAACTATATATACTTCATAAAGTTATTGTAATGGTCAAATAAGATAACTATGTATTTAGAACACAGTAGGTGCTCAATAAATGGAGGCAGTTGGTTAGACTGGGAATCTAAAACCTGTTTACTAAGGAAAGCAACTTTTGCAAAAATATAAAAATTCTTGAATTCCCACATTCTCAATGACTTTTACACACCAATATTAAAAGGTAATGAATGGGTTGGCTACCCTTTGGTTTAATCCAGTTACAATTCTGTAGATATATAATAGGAGTGTTTATAATTGAGTTACAAACTTAGAGAAGCCTAGGGTTGGCATTCATAGCTGAAAAAAATATCCCACCCCTGAGTCTAGGTTTCATATCTCTGTAATTCATTTCCTGAGAAGCCTTCCAACTATGTGATTTTCCATAGCTGTAGGCTTTGTTATTATTATTTAAGGACTCTGTTGGGCAGTTCTGGCAGCTGCTGGCACAAGTGACTGTACATGGTGAGGGCTGGGCTCAGTATGTAGGGCGGGGCTTTCTGATTCCAGGGGAGAAGATTCTTCATAACAACAAGGTAGATATGTATCTTATCTGGGATATAAGATCTATGTGAGAAAGTAAGTAGGGGTCCACAAAGAGAGTGTGCTCACAAGCTGAAGAGTAATGAGTGAATTTAATAAAAATTTCTATGTACAGTAAAGCTCCATGTTCATGTTTGTCTTTTACATAAGAGACTACAAGGTAAAAACCTTTTGAACCAATTTTTCTAACTTTTACTGGCTTGAGATACCTGGTATCTTACAAGAAAAGAGTAAGGTAAAGTGATCAAGGAATAACAAGTAACTGCCATCATTTATTAAGAAATTATTATGTTCCTCCTATTTATATAAAGTAGATATTCTTAGTTTCCATTTTATAGATGAGGGTTGTAAGATTTAGTGACAGTAAATGATTTGCCTAAGGTTCAAGAACTAAGAAGTTATTTCCAAGAATCCATCCATTCAACAATTTCCTTCCATCCAAAAATATACACCAAGAATTGTTTAGTGATATCATTTGCCTTTATTTTGTTCTAATAGTTTCAAAAGACATTTTACCAGAGACATATTTAGGAATGCTTAATATGGAAGAATCCAGTTTGAAAGGCGTGAAGATTTCTTAACTTTTTCTATAGAAGAGAGTAGCTGGTCAAGATAGCTTCTAAAATCCACTTCTATGGAAAAAAAATTTCTTTTGATTCTACAAAGCCCAATACCTCTTAAAAGCACAAGAAAGTTAATAATGAAAGATACATATTCAGTCCCAGAATACTGGAAGTCTTCAACAGATTCAAGAGGAGATAATGCCATACAAAATGCAATCTGATTCTTTCCAGAATTTAGCTCCCTTGAGGGTGTGAAATCTTATCTTTCTCTACTTCAAAGTGCTAATCACAGTTTTTGTGCTGTGCCCTTCCATTGAATTTTATTGAATGACTAGGACTTATACATACCAGACATCTCCAAAAGTCTTCTTTCCATGTCTCTTTATGATTAAAGCATTTTATCCCAAAATAAACAAACAAACATGAAACAGAACAAGGGTAAACACTTCTCCAAACATACAGCATAGACCAGTACATTAAGGAAAGTGAGATGATGATTATTTGAAATTTAACTGTATTAAAAGATGGGACCTCCCATTATTGACTGATGACTGCTTAGCGAGATTTTCTATAGGTCGACTCCTTTCCCATGATAGTTATTTCCATTTTATTGGCAAAGAAGTGGAGGCTGATATGTAATCGAGTGCCTAAAAACATACTGCAGGTTGATTAGATAGGCAGGATTTAAATCCTTCTACTTAACCAACTAGGTTGACTCTAAACTCTATTCCTTCTGCTGCATTGTACTCTCTCCTAGAACTGAAAATCAGTCCTGACGTTCAGGGTAACTTCCTTATACAGAGATTGCTCAGAGGTAATGCAATTAAAGCAACACTTAGAGGTCAATTTATAGCAATTAGTGTTTATATTAGAAATAGATAAGATCTAAAATCAGTAATCTGAACTTCTTCTTTGTGAAACTAGAAAAAAAAGAGCAAATTAAACCAAAGCAAGCAGAAGAAGGAAATAATAAAAACAAGAGTAGCAAGAGGGAAGAGATATGGGGATATATGTATATGTATAACTGATTCACTTTGTTATAAAGCAGAAACTAACACACCATTGTAAAGCAATTATACTCCAATAAAGATGTTAAAAAATAATAATAATAATCCTCGAGAGGTATCTGGACCAGCAGAATCAGCCCACACAAGAGCTTTTTAGAAATTCAGACTCTTGGAACCCACTCCCTCCCTAGTACGTCAGAATCTACTTTTAACATCATCTCATGGTGATTTGTATGTAGACTAGTGTTTAGAAGCTCTGCCCTAGAAGCACACAACACACGTACAGACGCACACAGCATCTCACAAGGTGTTTCTTTAGAGGATAAAACAAGATTGTGCCTTTTCAAATAAGCCTCTTTCCATTCTTGGTAGTGAAAAATATTTGGACTGTTTTGATTTCCATCAGGAATATGGCAGAAGATCAAAAATTTGTGCTTTGGATTCATCCACTAATTTATTCTGCCAGATTGCTTTTACGTTATCAGTGCTGAGGAAATTAAGTCTCGCTGGGACAGTTTCTCACTGGAGGCACCGACGTTCACAGTCTTTGCTGTAGAAGGCGAAGCAAATGGGCCTGGACATAGATATTATGCATTCTGATAGCAAAGCAACAATCTTTCATGAGCTGCCTTGGAGCAAAGTGGGAAGAGTTCTGTGTTAATTTTTTAATGTCTTTTTAATTAAAAGTGTCAAGCCGTACTCCCTGAGTTTCACTGAGAGAACTGGATTCTTCTCTGTTATCCTCCTTGAAATGAAAGCCAATTGAACGAGCCATTTATTATTTTTTTTTTTACTCTTTTTTTTTTCCTGGTTTCCTTGTTTCCAGTTTTTCTATTTTTGGTGCATTTCAAGGTGAAACCCGGTCATCATTATTTGTTAACTTTGTTAACTTTGCATTTAAAGTCATCTTGGAACACAAAATAGATACCCACCTGTATCAGTCAACTGTGGCCACAGTAATACAGCATAATGGCACAAAACATCCCTAGCATTCAACAACCGGCATTTGTTTCTCACATCATGTCTGCAGAGGTGGGGGCTTGGCTCAGCTAGGAAGAGCTTGATAAGGGCAGCTACCTGCTGTGGCTCTGGTCCACGGGTCTCTCATCTTCCTCCTGGGACCGGCAGGCTGGGCATGCTCTTCTCACAGAGATGCAGAGGTCAAGGGAGCAAGCAGAACCACACAGGATTTTTTATTGCCTCATATCAGAACTGAGCACTACTGTCACCACTGCTTTGTTCTATTGACTAAAGCAAGCCACGTGGCCAAGCATGAAGTCAGAGGGCAAGGAGATTTATTCTCCTTCATTTCTGGGAAGAATTAAAGACACATGGTAAAAAAGGTATGGATGGAGGAAGAGGTCTAGAACAGGGGCCATTGCTCCAATCTATACCATCTGCCACACTTCCTGTCTTGTTTTCCTGAGATTTTTGAGATTCAGAGATTCCCAGCCTCACATTTCTGATAGCAATAGGCATCCTGGTACATGTAACATGATAGATATTGTGTGATTTCTTTCCCATATGCTGAAAATGGATCTACTTAATGCTGTGAGCTCGATTTATTCCCAGTCCTCTTTTATGCTCATAGTTAATGTGACATTATAGAAAACTATGTCATACTACTTACAAAATCATTTCAGTTACGTGATATTATGGATTTTTTTCCTTGCCTGATAATATAGCCTTTCCGAGATGGCACATTGGGGAGAATTGCTGAGTGTAAATAGTGGTGAATAATTCAAATGCCAGCCATGAATCTATTGAGAAATAAGCTCGAGATAGAAAATTCAAGGAATTCTTCTATGTATTAACAAGATTAAAATCCTACTTTTCAACAACTCTTTAGATTATAAAAAATCTTCTTTAATATTCTGCTTTAAGTACCATGTGAAGAAAATGTCTTCCATAGTTGGGGGAAAAGACTGGCTTTAAAGTAAAGCAGAATGATTGTCTTAGGTGCTATGATTTGAGGTCTCAATATCTCCCTCATTGTCCCCAGGGTCTAAAATTTCACCCTTAGAAAGTTACTCTTTGGGCTAAGATTTTATTGATTTTAAAGATATTTACCACCTATAAGTGACCAGCACCAGTGGATGAGATGGTTTCTTGGTGAAGACCATGGGGATCCCCAGAACCTTTAAACATGTAGTGATAGAGGATTATAGATCCAAGGATGCTTCCTGTTCTCATGTACCCTGTACCCTAAGCTAGTATTAAGGAGTTAAGTCCTTTATACTGTAATTCAGGATAATGGAGTAGGAGGAAAAATTATAATGCAAGCTCTGTAGGGTAGGAGAGTATTATTTCTAAATTCAGGAACCATAGTTACCTTTGAAGATTTGAAGAAAGCTTATATAAATTATATGAAAAATACTCCTATGAAATTTTACAAACATGGGTCTCTTAAAACCCATTCATGGGGCTTCCCTGGTGGTGCAGTGGTTGAGAGGCCACCTGCCGATGCAGGGGACATGGGTTAGTGCCCCGGTCTGGGAGGGTCCCACATGCCGCGGAGCGGCTGGGCCCATGAGCCATGGCCGCTGAGCCTGCGCGTCCGGAGCCTGTGCTCCACAATGGGAGAGGCCACAACAGTGAGAGGCCCACGTACCGCAAAAAAAAAATAAATAAATAAATAAAAAATAACCCATTCATGAATTAAGAACCCATGGAATAAAGATGAGGATTTTTAGAGGCCCCTAATGCCTCCTAGGTATTTCTCTATGAGCACACAAAGCTACTCTCATTCCTGATACCCTGTAAGGAAATAATTTATAGAGATATGACTCATTTGCATTTATGAAGTCCAAGGAGATAAAAGTGACCTGATTCAGGGCCAAACAATATGGGCAGGGAACTGATGTTTCAGTTATGCTGCTGAATATATTAAAACAAGTCAGGCTTCAGCTTATAATTATAATACTTATTCATAAATGGTATTGATTGGCACTTCATCTTAGGAACACTTGTCTGCCTGAGTTATATTTCGAAGTTCTCCTGGTGGTGATACTTTGAATAGGTGGTTGAACATCATGCCTGCTTGATTTGGTTAATGGGCAATGATGGACCTGCTCATTGGAAGATGTGTCAAGACAAAATGGATATATGTCTGCAATTGCTACCAGTAAGGTGAGCCCTTCAGGGACTTCTGGATGCATGCACCAGTTAATAGAAGAAAACAAAACATGACCTAGGAAGCAGTGTGGTAAAGTGAAAACGCTGTGGCCTCAGGGTCAGAAAGATCTGGGTTTGAATTCAGCTTCACCAGTTGTTAACTGTATGATCTTAGGTTGGTTATTTAATTACACTGAGCCTCAGATACTTCATCCGTAGGATGAGGCTGAGAATACCTGTTTTACAGTTCTGTTGTGATAGTGCATGTAAAGCACTTAGCTTCAGGCTTGGTACAAAGAAGATGCTCAATCTTTGTTCTCGCCCTCTTTAAACATAGGACACATTCTAGATAAGTATTGTCCGATAACGGATTAGTTTCTTTGACTGAAAGATCATCAAGAGGGTCTATATTGGACAGCCCCTGTACAGGGAGCATCTGATGGGGAATACTGAGAATGTGAGATGCCAGGAAGAGGAAGCAACAGGATTAAAGGAACTTGGGATCAGCCCAAGGGGACCTCCCTAGTGATTTTTTTCTTCAGAGCCAGTCCTGAGTTTTCCCCCTATCTCTTCAAGATCTGCCTATTCCCAACCTTTAACTATCCCAACTGTTTGGTTCACACTGGTCCAGAAGGAATGATGTTGAAGCATGACTGATTTTCTCCCCACATTTTTCACTTTATCTGCAGAGGAGAGCTGTGTAACCTTCTCTCTGGAGGAGTTTTAGAGAATTGGGAATATAATCGTAGCAAGGAATTTTATATTTTCCAAGGCTAGGATTTCTCAACATCAGCAGTATTGACAATATGGACTGTGTAATCCTTTGAGGTTGTCCTGTGCATCCTATGCAAGCATGTTTAGCCGCATCGCTGTTCTCTACCCACTAGATGACAGCGGTGCCCCCTGCTCCTGATTTGTGACAACCAAAACTGTCTCCAGACACTGCCAGATGTCCCTTGGGGAGAAAAATTGCCCCCAGTTGAGAACCACTGTTATAGCCCAACATTTTATTCAATAAATGGCTATTCCTCTCATGGTTTTTCACTTTTAAATTAACCCATGGCTCCATATATATATATATATATTTTTTTTCATCTTTATTTATGTTGCATAGATGTTTAACTAGAAACATGAGGGTGAGTAAATCCCACTTAAATTGTGGTCAACTGGACTTTTAGTAAAGCCAGACTTTGAGCTAGAAAATGTAGGAGAATCCAGTACTGTCTTTTCATGGTGGATTATAGAGTTAAAACTTGAATCATTAAGGGCATTTTGTGTGTGTGTGTGTGTGGTGCGCGGGCCTCTCACTGTTGTGGCCTCTCCCGTTGCGGAGCACAGGCTCCGGACGCGCAGGCCCAGCGGCCATGGCTCACGGGCCCAGCTGCTCCGCGGCATGTGGGATCCTCCTGGACCGGGGCACGAACCCGCGCGCCCCCGCACCGGCAGGCGGACTCCCAACCACTGCGCCACCAGGGAAGCCCCCATTAAGGGCATTTTTGATGCTCTATTTGCTAGAAATTTAAGAGGTTAGACAATGACTTTTAGATTTTCCTGCCCCTTTTAATTTGACCTTGGACAAGCTAACTTTTGGACTCTGAGAATGAGGACAGTCTCTGCAGAGGGATTATTGTCCTCTGAAGGGTACCTCCATGCTACTCCATGGAGACTGAGGATAATATTGTTTTCTGAATCATGCCTGCAGGAGCATTTCAGACAGGCATGAAATGAGACAATGCATGTAGAGGATCTTGCTCTATATCTAGCATGGTACTTGCTAATGAATATTGATTCTTTTATCATTATCATTATTTTTATCACCATCACTGCCCTGGTTAAACTCTAGTCCACTTACAGTTAAACTGTAAGTGTTTGTTCACTTGTTTGTTTTAGCTTTTTTGTCTCTTGTCTCTTTGAATGATAAATTCACACCTTACATTAGATTACAATGGTGAGTTTATTTTGAGTAATTTAATTAGTAATGCAAATGTAGAAGCTTTATATGGTTCCATCCAGTTTACAAAAATTACAGGAGTACACTGAATAAACACTTGGAAATTAAATAGTCAAGACCCAGAAGGTATTTCTTATGTCTTGTCAATGGCCTCCAAGGACAAGCAGGCAGTTTTAGCAGGAGCAAAGAGAGAAAAAAATAAAAAGTCATCATTGCTAATTGCTAGAATAATCCCAGGTGTCTCTGTGAGCATCAGGGCAAAAATAGTTTCTTTTAAAGCAGCCCCGAGGGAAGCTCATGGGCTGTGGTAGCTGGAATCTCCTCCAAACCTGTGTTTTGCTTCTTTAAAAGGGCTCTATTTTCTTTAAATCCCTGGATTACACAGTTCCATGCTGAGGCATTGTGCTGGAAAATTACGGCACTGGATCAATGGTAATGGAACCAGGTACTAAGAGATTGTTATAATTGGTACTTAAATGGGGTACAGACTATGAGGCCTCAGGCATTATTGCCGACTGAAGGGACCTGTGAGGAAATCTGGATGCTCAGTTCCTTTCCTCTGGACTTGAACAGGGAGGAAGGAAGTTGTGGCTGGGGAGAAGGGGTGGGGGGACACAAAACTTGTTACATGTACTTCATCAGGACACAAAGAGGGTTTACCTGAAGCTATACCTGTTAGTGGATTAGCAGTTTAGCCCGGGCAGTGTGCGTGACAAAAATAATGATAATGATAAATAGTCAATATTCCTTAGCAAGTACCATTCTAGACACAGTGCCAGGGGATCTAGGTACATTCTGTGATTTCAACCTCACAAAAGTCCTGTGAGGACTATTACTAGCTGTCATTGTGCAGATGAAGAAACAGCAAGATGGGAGCACGAAGAAACTTGTTCAAGTGGTAGAATTGAGTTTCAAATTCAAGAGTAAGTCCAGTGCTTTTAACCACTTCTCTATTGCGTGTCTCAAGATGTAGAGCATCATGCAGATTAATCTAGAATCAGGTGTGGGGGGGTGTTCAAAGGGCCAGAACAAGCCAAGATCAATACCAGCAAAACAGGTGTCATGGTGATGCTCACCAGAGGCCTTGTGGCGAGTTCTTTCTGAGGAAACCTAAGGCTGCTCTGTGAAATAACGTGGGGACTCTGTATTTTCAAGAGTGGAAGAATGGATGAAAGCATGTCCTGTTTTCCCCAGAAACACATCTAGTGGCCTGATACTGTAAAATTTAGCCAGTCTGGTTTGTGTAGGATAATATTTAGGTCCAAACCCACTTTTTACTGAAATGCTCCATGACTAAGTTTCCTCCATACGTAAACACATCTATTTTCCCTCATGTCTTCTCTCTGGAGCTGTGAGAATGGTTAGTGGGATCATATTTGTGAGAAATTCTTTGATTCACTTTGGGGAAATTATGCAAATACATAATGTGATAATCTGCTTTGTACTACTTAGAGAGAGTTAACTGAAGAGGAAACTTAAATGATTAGGGGCCTAAGTAGATGATTTATGAGTAAGGGCTATAAGAGTTCTAACAAAACAAAAATCCCTATAAAGGTTGTTATAGGAGAAAAATGATGTAGGTTGGGACAAAGGCTTCTAGGTAAGATAAACAGGCTGAAATTGGAAAGAAAATAATTTTGTCCCTTATGACAAGTATCAAAACATTCAGATTAATGGTATATTGAGTACTTTTATAGAGAACCTTATACCCTCCAATTCTGGAGGACCTGAAAACAAAATATGGCAACATACAACATATTTGGAGGTAAGGAGGGTGGAGGTGGTGGGATATAATGATTAATGCTTTGGGGACCTGGTGACACGAGGTCATTGACTGCTAAGGTTAATGGCAAATACAGTTTCTGTGACAGTGGTGCTCAGATTTAGAATATACTATAACATACCTTAAGAGTTAGAATGCCTCTTTCAGACCATCTATGATTTATAGACTCACATGTTAGCAATATATAATCTTAGACAGACAGGGTAGAGTATTTCCATAATGCATACTCTCAGGAGTGTTGGGCAATTCTGTACCAGTGTTCAGAGAAAGCCTAAACTGTGTAACTCTCTTCAGGGAAATAGTAAAGCAATACTAGACAGGATCTTGTGAGCTGGGTCGTGTTATAGCAAGTGGACAAGGTGCCCTATGTCCTGACTAGTTCCTGCTGTACATGTGATTTGATGCTAAAATTTACAGGGAATTATGAGTTTAGGAAAAAGGTGAGCATTGGTTATGGGAGCAGTAAGTTGTCATTGTAGCAAGGTGAAAGAATGCTCATGAAGTAAATTAAAGCAAGTATCAGCTCTTTTGGGATCAAGATCTGAGATGATTCATTTCATTGCAACAACTATCTATTGAGAAGCTACCCTATGCACAGTACTATTCTAGGAACAGAGAAGGGAGCGAAATGAATACTGGTGCTCATGGTCTGGTAAAAAAGGTACAAATTGACATTAAAAATGATCCTTGAATAAAAGGCAGAGTAGAGCAGTGGTAGGAGTGGGAGGTATAAATGGGAGGAGAGGATGAGAAGGAATTCATATGAAATGAGATAATTTATGATTATTCTTCAAATCCCTCAAGAGGTGAGGATTAGCAAGCTAAAAGGGGTTTTACAATGAAAATTTTTCTGAAATTAATTTGCAAGGTAAGTAAAGCTGCCTTGTTTTAGCAATTACCATGAAAAACTCTTTTTCTAACTTCTTTTTGGTTGTATTTCAGCCAGGATATAAGACGTGAAAGCACAAGTTTATATGGATACATGGAATATGTTTCATACTAGAATAGTGACTGGTTTTAAGAATGTTATTGAATAAGCCATAGACATATATGTGTAGACTTTGGAGTCAAAAAGAACTAAGTTTGAGCCTCAAATCTGCTGCTTTGTAGCTGTGTAACTTGGGACATTTAATATTTCTAAATATCACTTTTCTTTTCTCTGAAATGGAGGCAACCATGAAGAGTGCGTGTGTGTGTGTGTGTGTGTGCGTGTGTGTGTGAACTACTCAGGCACAGCGCTGGAATAAAGCACTGTGTAAAAGGAATAATAAGTAAGATTTGGTAAGATTGGTAAGATTTGATGTGTTGCCACCAAGACTGGAGTGTCAGCAGTCCTGTGCTGGTAAAGGTTTAACAATTAGCTCTTTGGGGGGAAAAAAACCCATGATGTGTAATGTTTGCCAATTCCCATGCTGTAAATACTCCTACCATGGTCCATTTCAGACTAACAACATGATGTCACTGAATGCAGAGTTAGAAATTTATGTGCATAATTGACTCTTATTCACTGGTGCAAAACAGGTTCAGCAAAACACTGTATGTCAGAGTAATGGAATTTAAAACTAAAGAAGCTTGATGGTAAAATAAACTGTCAACAATTGAGACTGTCTTGTCCGGATCATTGTACCAGAATATACCCTGAAGGAACTATCAACTCTCCTGGGAAGAGAGTTATTATTAATTCAGTAAGAGAAAATAAGTTAGATCAGGTACCATGGAAAGAAGAAACTTACTTCTCTCTGGGGCTGGTGAGTAGATAGGCTTGGCTCTAAATGGGGAAGCTGAATGGAGCCTTCCAGAAGGTGTGGGTAAGCTCGTCTTTGCAATTGGAGGCAGGCTGGCACTCGGCAGGAAATTGTGCCAGTTTATCTTATGTCTCTAAGACTGGATTGTGCCCAAGGGCTTTTAAGAGTAGAGATTTCCTGGAATTATCTTTAAGGTATGCTGTTATAGTTGTTTTCCACTCTACAACATGGTAATCTAAAGTAATTGTTGTGTCATAGTTGTGAAATGAGTTAGAAAGACTAGGATCCCCTTTCCATAGCAGGAGTAGTTTTGGCTCCCGGAAACTTCCAAACCAAATATAACACTCAATTACTGACTCCATCTTATTCCATGTTCAAGATATAGGGGTCTTTCCTTCTTGAATATCATCCCCTCTTAAGCTTGGTCCATGGCTTTTATATGCTTCTCAAAGGGGCACATAGCCCCAAAAGATTAAGAACGACTTATGTGTATACTACATATCTTGTGCTTTTTTACTGTATTAATTTTTTAAAATAACTATTGTATTGTACTTCTTTTCACTATGAACCATCTCAAATTCTCTTTGGCAAGAGGGTTATAAATCATGCATGAAAGTGGACAAAGAGTGCTGAATGATGATTATTTAATTGACTTAAAATTTCATGCTAGTTCCTCAAAAATTAAACAAGAATAATTAAGTGACCCAGAAATTCCACTCCTACGTATATACCCAAGAGAATTGAAAGCATATGTTCAATCAAAAACCTGCACAGAAATGTTCATGGCAGCATTATTCGTGCTAGCTCAAAAGTGAAAATAACATAAATGTCCATCAGGGGCTGAGTGGATAAACAAAATGTGGTATATACATACAATAAAATATTATTTGGCCTTAAAAGGAACCGAGTACTGATACATGCTAAAATATGGATGAACCTAGAAAACATTATGCTAAGTAAGTCAGGCACAGAAGACCACTTAGTGTTTGCTTCCATTTATACAAAATGTCCAGAGTAGGCAAATTCATAGACAAAATGTAGATTAGTGGTTGCTAGGGGCTGGAGAAAGGGATATTATCCTGTTACTAGGTATGGGATTTCTTTGGAGAGCGATGGAAATGTTCTAGAATTAGAAGAGGTGACACTTGCACAATAAAAACTACTCAAGTGTACATTTTTATTTATTTTAGCTGCGTTGGGTCTTCGTTGCTGAGCGTGGGCTTTCTCTAGTTGCGACGAGCGGGGGCTACCTTTCATTGCAGTGCACGGGCTTCTTGTTGTGGTGGCTTCTTTTGTTGCGGAGCATGGGCTCTAGGCGCATGGGCTTCAGTAGTTGTGGCTTGTGGGCTAGTAGTTGTGCCTCGCGGGCTCTAGAGCGCAGGCTCAGTAGTTGCAGCGCACGGGCTCAGTTGTTCCGCGGCATATGGGATCTTCCCAGACCAGGGCTCGAACCCATGTCCCCTGCATCGGTAGGTGGATTCCTAACCACTGTGCCACCAGGGAAGTCCCTCAAGTGTACATTTTTAAATGGTAAAGTTTTGTTATGTGAATTATATCTCAATAAAAATGAATGTGCTAACTCAAGAAAGCAAAATAAAACAAACCTAAAAACCCACATCTATGGTGGTATTCCAAAGAAGCACAGTGTCTCTCAATTTCTCCCTGGAAGGGGCATGACTTCATGCTTTCACAGCTGCTGCTTGAGAGTCTGGCTTTCAATCAGCCTGCATCAAAGGCTGAATGTGATCCTCCCCTTTAGGATACTGAAGGGTCTTGTCACACTCTCTCAACTACTGGGAATCACTAAAAACAATGAAGACAGCTTGGACAATCACAAAATTTTGAGAGACAGACAGGAGCTCAGCTGAGCTGATTGAAGTGTTTCATCTCCTACGTGAGACCAGTCCGTCAAGACCGGGAGAGATGGTTGTTTTATCTAATACACAGAAATAAACACATTCAGTCCTGAGTTTCTTTCAGCTTAATCCCCCAGGAATTTAACCAGTCTATTAAGACCACAAGAGTTAGAAACAGAAATCTTTTCATGCTGTCAGTATCATCTGGGGATGTATCCTCGGTACTGATTTATGTAGACCTGAGCAGTGGACACCGATAAATTAAAAGTATTCCATCACGCTTCCATTGGGATGCAGCCTTAAACCAACTCAACCGCACTCCTGGACCAGACCCGTAGCTATAGTAATACAGGAACGATGTCTGTTTTGTTCAGTGATATTGCTCGATCGTGCATTTCATCACTGGCCACATAAGAGATGATCAAAATATTGGTCAGATGAATGTGTGAACCAAATAAAGGAGGAGAAAGTGCCTCTATAATTCATGATTCATCGCAGCTTTTAAAACTTACAATGCCAACTTAATCATCACCTTAGTCTCTAATCAAGGCTTTTTAAAATTTATTTTTAGTTTTTAGTTTTCTTCAGTAATGTGATAAAGGGAAAACAGGAGAAACAAGGTAGGACTGAAGGAAATGAGTATGGATTTCTCTCCCTTCTAACACAGAATAGTATTCCTCTTGCATTCCTAACAGATTAAAGTCTTCTTTGAGGAAATGAGGAAAGCCAAGATCATTTAACTTTAATTTGGTCAGTGGGGACTTTGGCAAATGAAGACGTATACATTTGGTCCCTTAACCAATTGTTGAGCAGCTGGTGACATACCTGTTTATTCATTCTCCTTTCAAACAGGTGTTTGATATTTTTTAGAGGCAATCTCAATAACAGATGCAGATAAGATACAAAAAATGTTTATCTTGCTGAATGAAGTATTTAAACATTGAAACTGAAGTTTTTCTATATCTGGAATGTTCTTTTTGAAAGCTTTATTTCATTAAACTTCCACAAGGAAAAATATTGTCAATTTTTATCACGTCTGTCTTCTTAATTCACTTAACTGTATGAAATCTGTATTTTTTTACTACTAATCTGAATGTTAATTTTTAAGATCTAATTTCAATTTTTTAAATAATACATTCATAATTCTACTTCTTGACTTATCAACTTTAGGTAGTATCTATTGATTCCTTAGTGTGGAAGATGAGAATGTAAATTCATGTAGTACTTGGATTTAAATTGTAGCTAAGTATAACATTTTAAAAACATAGCTGAAAAGGAAACTATAAACAAGATGAAAAGACAGCCCTCAGAATGGGAGAAAATATTTGCAAACAAAGTAACTGACAAAGGATTAATCTCCAAAATATACAAGCAGCTCATGCAGCTCAATATCAAAAAAACAAACAACCCAATCCAAAAATGGACAGAAGGCCTACATAGACATTTCTCCAAAGAATATATACAGATTCCCAACAAACACATGAAAGAATGCTCAACCTCACTAATCAGTAGAGAAATGCAAATCAAAACTACAATGAGGTATCACCTCACACCAGTCAGAATGGCCATCATCAGAGTTGAAAGGTGAGCGGGATTGAAAAAGACCATGAAAAATTATTTGCTGATCACAGAATTGTTCTGTTTCTTGATTGTGGAGATGGATTCATGGGTGTATGTATATGTCAGAAATCACCAACGTTTACTCTTTGATTGTGTGCAGTTCCTTGTATGTCACTATACGTTAATAAATCTGAAAAAAAAAAGAATGGCCATCATCAAAATATCTACAAACAGTAAATGCTGGAGAGGGTGTGGAGAAAAGGGAACCCTCTTGCACTGTTGGTGGGAATGTAAATTGATACAGCCACTATGGAGAACAGTATGGAGGTTTCTTTTTTTTTTTTTTTTTTTTGCGGTATGTGGGCCTCTCACTGCTGTGGCCTCTCCCACTGCGGAGCACAGGCTCCGGACGCGCAGGCCCAGCGGCCATGGCTCACGGGCCTAGCCGCTCCGCGGCACGTGGGATTCCCCCAGACCGGGGCACGAACCCGCGTCCCCCGCCCCGGCAGGCGGACCCCCAACCACTGCGCCACCAGGGAAGCCTGGTTTCTTAAAAAACTAAAAATAGAACTACCATACGACCCAGCAATCCCACTACTGGGCATATACCCTGAGAAAACCATAATTCAAAAAGAGTCATGTACCACAGTGTTCATTACAGCTCTATTTACAATAGCCAGGACATGGAAGCAACCTAAGTGTCCATCGACAGATGAATGGATAAAGAAGATGTGGCACATATATACAATGGAATATTACTCTGCCATAAAAAGAAACAAAATTGAGTTATTTTCAGTGAGGTGGATGGACCTAGAGTATGTCATACAGAGTGAAGTAAGTCAGAAAGAGAGAAACAAATACCGTATGCTAACACATATATATGGAATCTAAAAAAAAAAAAGGTTCTGAAGAACCTAGGGACAGGACAGGAATAAAGACACAGATGTAGAGAATGGACTTGAGGACACAGGGAGGGTGAAGGGTAAGCTGGGACGAAGTGAGAGAGTGGCATGGACATATATACACTACCAAACGTAAACTAGATAGCTAGTGGGAAGCAGCTGCATAGCACAGGGAGATTAGCTCGGTGCTTTGTGACCACCTAGAGGGGTGGGATAGGGAGGGTGGGAGGGAGTTGCAAGAGGGAGGAGAAATGGGGATAAATGTATATGTATAGCTGATTCACTTTGTTATACAGCAGAAACTAACACACCATTGTAAAGCAATTATACTCCAATAAAGATGTTAAAAAAATAAAAACATAGCTGAATATAAAATCTTTCTTTTAGCTTTATTGCTATTTTTCTGGTTATAGAAGTCACACACACTATAGTAAACGTTTTGGTTTCCTGCCTAGATCTCTTTTATTGGATCATTGCACCTATCCTCCAGCTGCTGTGAGTGCTGGCTGCTAACGACTGATGCCCTGATCCCCTGGTTATCCCCACACCAAACACTCTGGCGGGTCTTCCATGCAATGACTGCCATTGCCTCAGACCAAGGGACCAACTGTATGGGAAAGTAGGTGTGACTATGGATACATAACCATGGGATCACTGGTCCTACCACATAACTCAGGATCCAGCTGCTGCTAGCCTGACTGAGTGGTGTTTAGACAATTGAAGCAGCAGCTGGGCTGCCAGCATGATGATAACACCATCCTTCCAGTAAATATATTAAAATAATGGATATTACAAGGTTTTGATAGGTAATAAACATGGGAGCAGAACTAGGAGGTAGAAATAGGGGTGATCTCATTCATTATCATTCTCAGTGTCCCACTAGGGCAATCTGTGTTTCTGTCCTAGCAACTTTAGGCTCTGTGGGTCTCAGAGAACAGACAGTTCCACAGGGGCACAGCAAGAGTCCCACTAAACATACAGCTATGGCTACCACTGGTCGCATTACAATTTTTTTTTATTATTATTTTTTTTTTTTGCAGTACGCAGGCCTCTCACTGTTGCAGCCTCTCCCATTGCAGAGCACAGGCTCTGGATGCGCAGGCTCAGTGGCCATGGCTCACGGGCCTAGCTGCTCCGCGGCATGTGGGATCTTCCCAGACCAGGGCACGAACCCGTGTCCCCTGCATCAGTAGGCAGACTCTCAACCACTGCGCCACCAGGGAAGCCCCACATTACAATTTTTAAGCCACCAGGAGTCACCATAAAGGCCAGCCTATTGACCCTGATTGTTTTGGGGAAATAAGGCTGCTGCTTCATAGAAAGGGGCAGGAAGAAATATGTTTGGCAGTTAGATGACCCACTGGGACATCAACAAGTACTCTCATGGTTCTTTTAACTGTGAGGAAGGAGAATAACTTTGGCCTGAAAAGGACATTCCAAGGAGGGAATCAGGCCCTTTAGGAATAGGTCAGAGCACCGGGCAAGACACCTGTACCACCAGAAGAGCTGTCAGAGGAAGAGGAGATCTAATATGGATGGCGGATCAAGATGATGAGTATCAGTTATGGTCTTGGAATCAACTGCACGGGGGGACATGTAGTTCCCACTCTTGTGACCAATCAGAATTCTGGGGAAGCTGTGCCTCGGTAGACTGAATTTAGTATGAGAAGGCAAAAGGTTCTGAGCGGTGCCAAGTATAGATTGCAGAAGATATTGTTGGTGTCCCACTCAGGTCTCCTTTTCATGATAGTACATTTGTGCCTCAGTTGCCATGAGGGTTAACTCCTCATAGCTCACAGCTGCTCCCCTCTTGAGAGAAATGCCCTCAGTTCATGGGAGCTACTTTGCCCAGGAATTTATATACACTACTAGAAGGGGCTTCCAGCCAAGGGCTGACTGATCCTCTGGGTATACAAAGGGCTGGAATCCTTACATCAAGGGAGGGCTTACTCTGTGTTGCTATTCATGCTCCAAAGCTCCCCATGGGATGAGAATGAGGACATTCCGGCTTGGCTCCTTTCTCTTTCCTATTCTGCTTCCTTCCAGAGTTCTTTCTAGGAGCTCTCAAAAGTATTTGCATAGGGCTTCCCTGATGGCGCAGTGGTTGAGAGTCCGCCTGCCGATGCAGGGGACACGGGTTCGTGCCCCGGTCTGGGAAGATCCCACATGCCTTGGAGTGGCTAGGCCCGTGAGCCATGGCCACTGAGCCTGAGCATCCGGACGGAGCCTGTGCTCCGCAACGGGAGAGGCCACAACAGTGAGAGGCCCGCGTACCGCCAAAAAAAAAAAAAAAAAAAAAAGTATTTGCATAAAAATCCCTGTGACAAGACATATATCAAAAGAAGATATATGTTCACTGCAAAAATTCAACAATACAGAAAAATATTTTTAAGTAATCCATAATTCTGCCTTATAATATTTAGCACTGATGATGGTTTATATAATATCATGCTTCTGTATTTATTGAAACTCATATAAAATGGAATCATATTGTGGTATATGTGTGCATGCCTACATACATGTATGTAGTGTGTGTTTCTGTGTGTTCATATACAGACATATCCTATGTCGTGTGTGTCTTTTTAAATCAATAAATAAAACTACATCATCCTTTCGTACATATTCTCCATATGTATATACAATTATTGAACCAATTCCCTGTTTGTCCTGATAATTAGCTGTATAAGTACTATGATAAAAAATATTCATACATACATCTTTGCACATATCCAGTTATTTTCCTGGGATACATTTTTGGAAGTGCAACTGTTAGGTTAAAATGCACATAATTTAAGAATTTTATTTCCTTCTGGCAAATGCCTTCCAATGAGACTGACAGTTCCCCCACAGCTTTGCCAACACCTGGGCAGTGACAATTTAGTGCTGGATAAGCCTATAGATTAGAACTGACAATTTAGAGCAGAAGTTTTAAAATGGCCAATTGAATAGACTATTGAAATTATTAATCAATACTTCAAATAAATGCTTCAAATACAAAAAACTGCGCAAAACTATTAAGTGCTTACAGGTTTAGTGCTTAAAATAACTCCATTGAATTTTTATAACTTCAAGAGGTACATTTTTTACTATCCAGTATAACAATGAACAAACCATCTGTGAAACAGACTAACTTGCTTATAATATTTATACAACTAGTTAAAGACAATTTGGTCTGCCTGACCCATAATCTCTGTTTTTTCTATGTAGCCCACTATCTCCCACAGGTTATCTTGAGCCTTAAAATATTACAGTATAAAAATAAAGTCAACAGGGGCTTCCCTGGTGGCGCAGTGGTTGAGAGTCCGCCTGCCAATGCAGGGGACACGGGTTCGTGCCCCGGTCCGGGAAGATCCCACATGCCGCGGAGCGGCTGGGCCCGTGAGCCATGGTCGCTGAGCCTGCGCGTCCGGAACCTGTGCTCCGCAATGGGAGAGGCCACAACAGTGAGAGGCCCGCGTACCGCAAAATAAATAAATAAATAAATAAAGTCAACAAAGAAAAAGATTTGATGAATGTTAATTAGGAGGCTGCTAATATCAGAAATATTAAAGGAAAACATCCCTATGCGTTTCCCATATGACCTGTTAAACCTTTCCCCGTATTACCTGTTACCCTTTTCCCTAAAGGTAATCAGTGCTTTAGTGGGTGCTCACAGTCAAGTATAAAAATGCAGACCCTAAATAGATAAGGTCAAAAGGATATCACTCCTAATGTGACTTTAGACTAGCACGGAGGGGCAGAGATTTCTTTTGCTTTTTTTTTTCTTTTTCTTTTTTTCCCCCCACCCCAGTGGAAATTAAAAGAGGCTTGCTGCATTTCCTTGACAGGTCTTTCCAAGACGGGGATTTGGGGAGTAGGAGACCATCCTTTTTATTTGCTGGAGTTTTCTGAGCCGCAGTCCTCATGGTTGTGTCTGCTGAGGCTGAGGCTGGGGTGAGCGGCGCGGGAGCAGTGACACAGTGGCATGACACCTCCAGGCAGGAAAGGGAAGAGGTTGTCCTCTGTTCCTGTGGCCTTCACATGCCAGGGAAGAAATCCAGATGAGGGAGCTGAAAATTGATAACTAGGTTGACTGCAGGGTGTCCACAAAGAACAGCATTTGGGGACTGTGGGGATTAGATCAGCCTAGCAGTGGGGTGGGCAGCCGAGAAAGGGGTCTACTCTATTGAGGAGAGGGGTCAACTACATGAAATCCAAAGAATCTATATCAACATCAGTATCAGTATTTCTGAGATGCTCACCTAAGTTGCCTTTTTCATCTTGTCCTGCTCCAGCCAATCAGAGGGGAGGGGATGAAGAACTGCCCTGTTAGCAGACTTAGAGCCTCGTCACTTTTCCAAATTGACTGATAAATCATTTGATGGCACTGAATTTGCTGAAAGCAATGTAGCTGTAGTTGCAGTAATGAGGAATATGTGTGAGTGGGTGCAGTAGAGTGGAACATGCCCAAGAACAAATTATTTCATTTATAGAAATAGTTTCACTACTAAACAGTAAGTCTTGTCTACCTCCCTAACTTTAAAATATCTGATCGGTTCCAGGGGCAATACTAAATTTAGTAAAAGTGAAGAAATTTCATGTTATTTTATGCAGGACGTTGAAGTACAGGAGATGGGGGGAGGAGTAATTGAAGATGCGAGTTGAATTTTGGTTATGCGACGTGAATTTTCTTTAAGAATTGGCTGTGTGATTCAAATGCTAGCTTGAAAGTGTTCTTTTTGCAACATTTTAATCAGTGTAACAATTGCTCTATTGTAATAGATGCTTTGTGAGGGAATAACAGGGACCCCAGATCTTATAGCTGGGATTGAGATAGAACTTTATTGACCCATCACCTAAAAACCATAACTTTACCCACAATCCAATATTTGAAGAAAGACAGGAAGCTTCACAACCTCCCACTCCACAGCACACTCAAAATTTGATTCTATTCATAGATGAGGTAGAGAACTAGAGAGGAAGAGGCACTATTTATGGAATCCTAACAAGGAGAGGATTCCTGCCTGAGGAGAGGCAGTTTGGTTTAGCAAATTTACAGACAAGTTGGAACATGTAATATTGTGGGTCATCTAAAGACTATGCAACTCGTCCAATTCATGTGATAAGTTATGAGAAAGTGTATTTATTTCCATGCATTTTTACAGGTGTGATTCACTATAGCATTTGGATATGAGAGATGTTCATTTTTCTTTAATCAAATTAATTCTAGGCCCAAGTTTTTATTCATCAGGGCAAAAAGAGATTCCATCTCATTATTTTGGAGGAGGAAGAGGTGAGAGATGGATAGAGGGTATTTTCTTTCTTTGGATGATATACTAATCTAAAAGAAGTACAGCTAGCTGAGCAATGGGTTAAAGGCCAGGTCTTTATTTCAGGGGGCCTCGTATAAGGGGAAATCATCATTGCTGACCTCCTACACAGTGGGCAGAATGAGGCAAACCCTCTGCTCTGGGTACTTAAGGGGCTTAATATTCCAATGAGGAAAATGAGACTTACATACATGTGACTAGATAATATAAAAGTAATTAATTGAATAACCCCAAATATAAGGGCGTTAAGGGTATAAAAGGTAACTGCCTTCTAGATGGGCTGGTATGATTGGCCTGGGCAAGACAGGTCTATGGTATATGGTGGAAAGGTTAATGTTAGTTTTTAAGACAGAATGATGTGATATGTTATTTGTTCCCATGAAGCGAATGAGAGGCACTTTTCCCCTTGCCTAGCCCAAGAATGCAGACACACTTTCCTGTTCTAACAGAGGCTTTGGCCTCAGTCCAGGAAACAGAGCTTTCCAGACCTCCCGAAGCAATTAACTTCCCTTTTCACTCTTGTATTCTTTTTTTTTTTAACATCTTTATTGGAGTATAAGTGCTTTACAATGGTGTGTTAGTTTCTGCTTTATAACAAAGTGAATCAGCTATACGTATACATATATCCCCATATCTCCTCCCTCTTGCGTCTCCCTCCCACCCTCCCTATCCCACCCCTCTAGGTGGTCACAAAGCACCCAGCTGATCTCCCTGTACTATGCGGCTGCTTCCCACTAGCTATCTATTTTACATTTGATAGGGTATATATGTCCATGCCACTCTCTCACTTCGTCCCAGCTTACCCTTCCCCCTCCCCGTGTCCTCAAGTCCATTCTCTACGTCTGCATCTTTATTCCTGTCCTGCCCCTAGGTTCTAAAATAACTTTTTTTTTTTTTTAGATTCCATATGTATGTGTTAGCATACGGTATTTTTTTTTCTCTTTCTGACTTACTTCACTCTGTATGACAGACTCTAGGTCCATCTACCTCACTACAAATAACTCAATTTTGTTTCTTTTTATGTCTGAGTAATATTCCATCTTTTATTAGGGATGTGCAGGCTCATTGAAGGCGAGAGGAGGGAGGCTGGACTTGAAGGGTATTATGCTGAGTGTAATAAGTCAGACTGAGAAAGACAAATACTGTATGATATCACTTATACATGGAATCTAAAAAATACAGCAAACTAGTGGATATAACAAAAAAGAAGCAGACTCACAGATACGGAGAACAAACTAGTGGTTACCAGTGGGTAGAGGGAAGGGGGGAGGGGCAAGATAGGGTAGGGGATTAAGAGGTACAAACTATTAGGTATAAAAGAAGCTACAAGGATATATTGTAGAACACAGGGGATATAGCCAATATAGTTTACAATAACTATAAATGGAGTGTAACCTTTAAAACTTGTGAATCACCATATTGTACACCTGTAACTTATATAATATTGTACATCAACTATACTTCGATTTAAAAAAGAAAGGTCCAGGGACAGATGGAGTTAGCTCCTCAAGACCAGAGAGCTATGGGGGTTTTGAACTGAAGGCCTTGAGCCTTGCTGCGTTTTGTGCAGTGTGCTAGACGAGGGACGCCTACAGATGCTGCGGAGGTGACTCTGAGTCCTTGAAGGCAACAGTGAGGGTTGGTTAAGACAACTGTTAAGAAGAGCACCTCTGATCTTGTCTTTCTTCCCCAGTGCTAGTCCCTGACTGGGCACGTGTCAGAAACAGCACTTGTACTTGAAACGTGACGTAGGGCTGGAAAATGGGAAGACCAGAGCCCCTCATCTCTTAACGCCTTTCCAGGCAGCTTCTACAATGGGGAGTGGACTATTATTGCTGACAGAGAAGCAAGGAAAAAGTCCTGTGCACATCCTACTTAACCATAATTTTACTACTTTCTTCCCAGCCAAGTTCAGAGGAACCCAAAAGAGTTGGGGCTCAGATTCATGACTCTTATACTGCCAGTAGTGACATGGGCATAGCCAAATGAGGTAGATCTGGATTTGAAAAAGGAGGGGAAAACGTATGAACATTCTCAGAACAATAAAACGAGAGTGCATTTTAAATGGTGCCTCTGGGGATTAGTCATAAAAGGCTTCAGAAATCCAGAGGACTGTAGACACAAATGGAGATTTCGAGGAGAGGGCATCTGGATTGTCCTCTTTCCATTTTCTTCAACAGCTGCCTCCATTTATAAATGGAAAACTGTAAAGAGGCAGATGTCAGTGAGATAGTCAGGCAATAACTAGCTTATTCGCAATTGCAAGGCTCCAAAGAGAATTGCTGAAACCTAAGCTCTCCATACATTCAGATAAAAAGTTTTTAGAATGAAATGGAAAATCAAAACTCTATTTGAAGAAACTAGCTTTGAGGATTGAAAGTAAAAGTGGACTAGCTATTTCTCAGAGCTAAAAGGATGGCTTACGTTATGATGCTGTGACTGAGGCCAGGGCAACAGAGAGGATTTGATCTGCTAGCCACAGCCCCAAGGGCTGGTACCTCAGTTTCCACTTTTATGCATACTAACCTCTTGGGCTCTAAGCTGAGAGAAAACCTCAGTCAGGATGAAAGAAGCACCTGTAACTGCATCTAATCTTCCCCACTTCAGCTGAATATGTCTCTTTCTACTTGATCCTAAATCTTGACACACTTAGAATCAACTGGATTCCTTCTAACTCTGTAGTCCAGACCAATTAATGTCTGGCATTGGACCCAGGTATCAGGGCTGGGTAACTCCAAAGCGAGGCCACAGTTGAGACCAAATACTAACTCGTCCCATCTTTTGCCAATATCATCACTCATATCTTCTAGAATCCCAGCCCAGAATGTATGCCAACTATTCAAATGATAATTTTTGCAGATTTCAGTATTATATTTTTTAAATAATAAGAAAACAAAAAGGCAGATTGAAAGATACAACATGTTGGGAGTGGGTAAAGGGGAACTTTGTACTTTCTGCTCAGTTTTGCTGCAAAACTAAAATTGCTCTAAAAAATAAAGTCTATTAAATACATGTCTTAAAATCTTGAAAACTGTGGTTGTCAGTTTGGGCTGCTATAACAGAAATACCATAAACTGGGTGGCTTGTAAACAACAGAATTTATTTCTCACAGTTCTGGAGGCTGGGAAGTCTAAAATCAAGGCATTGGCAGATCTGGTGTCTGGTGACGGCCTGCTTCCTAGACAGCCATTTTTTTTCATGTAACCTCACATGGCAGGAGTGAGGGATCTCTCTGGTCTCTTTCATAAGGGCCATTCTTGAGGGCTCTGCCCCCACGACCTTATCACAGGGCCCACTTCCTAGTACCATCACCTTGGCGATTAGGATTTCAACATACAAAATCCGGGGAGATATTCAGCTCATTGCATTCCATCCCTGTCTCCCCCAAATTCATATCCTTCTCACATGCAAAATACATTCAACAGCCCCAGAAGTCTTAACTCCTTCCAGCATCAACTCGAAAGTTCAAAGTCTCATCTAAATATCATCGAAACCAGATATGGATGAGACTTCAGGTAGATTCATCCTGAGACAGTTCCCCTCCAGCTGTGAGCCTGTGAAATCAAGTTATGTGCTTCCAGAGTACAGTGGTGGGACAGGCACAGGACAGACATACCCATTCTAAAAGGTCGAAATAGGAAAAAAGGGAGGAATGACAGATCCCAAGCAATTCTGAAATCTTAAGCTGTGAGAATAATCTTCTTTGGCTTTACATTCTGCTCAGCAGCTATACGGGACCAGAGGTCCTGCCTTCTGAACTGAGGTCTGTACCCCACCAGCTTTGCTCTGCAGGGCTTGGGCCCTCAAGGCTCCAAGTTGCCCTGCCCTCACAGCTTTGGGAGGCTCCGTACCCCTGGCTTTGCTGATACACCCGCCCACACCACAACTCTCAAGGGTTGGACGTATTCCTGTGCCTGTGGCTTTCAGGGCCCGGAATCGCACACTGGTGGTTCTACTGCTCTGGGGTCTGGGAGATGACCCTGCCTCCAGGCTCTACTGGGCATCACCCTGGGTGGGGGTGCTCTCTGTGGTAGCCCCATCCCTACAGTGTTTTTCTGCCTGGATGGCACACCTGTGGCTCTGAGCAGCTCCATCCTTGCAAATCTAGGTTGAGGTAGCCATGGCCCCTGCTCCCCAGGTAACTGCACTCTGTGCGCCCATGAGAAGGCAGTGCCACCAGTGTCTGCTGCCTGCACCCTCCAGAGGGCTCACTGCCATGCCCTGTGCTGAGGTGGGAGCCGAGGAGGAACCCCTGGCTGGAGTGTAGGGAGTGGAGCCTGTGATGTGAGGTGACACCTTACCAGGTGTCGATGAAAAAATTAATCAGCCAATCTAAGAAAAAAATGGAGAATTTTATTTGAGCCAAATTGAGGATTTGGGAACGATCCCTCAGAAAGCTCTGAAAACTGTTCTGCCTGTTAGAAGTCAAAGGACAGTTATGTAAGTTTTTTGAGACAGAGGGCTGTACATTAAATGACGTATTATTGACAGTTTACACAATCCAGATCTAAGCGTCCTCATGGCCCCTTGCAAGATCAAGAAGGAATATTATCTTTAAGGGGTTGTCTTGTTGGTGCTAAGAGAATAGTTATGGTTTATAGTTGAGCAGGTATTTCTGCTGATGGGGAGGTTTGGTCCATGCACAGTGCAGATACACAAAGCACAGTAGAGGGGAGAGAGGAGGCCAAATGGCAGAGAAAATTTTTATGTTTAAATTTTTATTGTCTTGCCATAAAATATTAATTTTATTTCACACAGGCCAAAGAGCATGGAGGTCCCGCAGGCACTGGTGGCCCTTCCTTTGAAATTGTTTTCATGAGCTTTGGATCACCTTGAGGAGAAGGGGGGTCATTCTTCCACTGAACCATAGCTCCTGGCTTCTCTTTAGAGGACTAAATCACCTTATCAGTTGGTCGTTCGGCCACACCCTGAAAGTTGTCTCTCAAATAGACCTTCTCAGTTTTACAGTATGGCTAGGCTGAGAATTATCTGTACCTTTAAGTGTCACTTCGTTCTGATAAACAATTCCATCTTTAAGTCATCTCTCTCTTCCCCCATTTTACTATAAGCATTCAAGAGCAAACAGGCTGCTCCTTCCACATTTTCCTTAGATATTTCCTCAGCCAAATACCTAGTTTTATTGCTCACTTGCTTCACTGTGGAAGTTCTGTGTTGCACAGAACACTAGGGCACAAACACAACTCAGTCAAGGTTTTGTATAACGAGTTTAGCTTTTCCTTCAGTTCCCAATAACATGTTCCTCATTTCCATCTGAGCCCACATCAGAATAGCCTTTACCATCCATAGTTCTACCAATGTTCTCTTCTTACTGAGAAGGCTGAGGCTTCCTCTACAGCTCTCCTCTTTTCTTTCGGGATGCTTACCAGAATTGCCCTATTGTCTATTCACGGCAACGTAGGCTTTTTCAAGCATGAATCTCAAAACTCTTCCAGCCCCTACTCATTACCCAGTTCCAAAACTGCTTCCACATTTGTAGCTATTTGTTATAGCAGCACCTCACTCTCACCACCAATTTCTGTCTTAGTCAGTTCAGGCTGCTCGAACAGGAAGAGCATGACCACCCCTGTGACCTACTCACCTCCCCAAGGCTCCACCTCCTAATACCATCACATTCAGAGTTAGGATTCAAAATATGAATTTGGGGACGGGGGGTGGGGAACATAACATTTAGTCCATTGCAAAAAACAAAAACAAAAAAAAGAAATAGAACTAAGTAGGTTTGCTAGTACTAATCTAACCTCAGTGTGTGTTAAAGGTGCACCTTAAAGGAAACCAGCCATATGTCTGCCAGCTCAGCTCAGTGGCATCTCTCTGTCCTTCTTGTTTTACCAATAGTGTATTTACCAGCCAGCTCAGATTAGTTCCATGTACTAGAGAAACTCAGCTTCCCTGGAGCCCAACTGATCGTAGACTGATCCTTCTAACATCTCAAAACAGGGTTCTTCTTTTTAACACTGGTAACTCTGTCCTGGGTCGCCCACTTAAGTCCCTCCTTCCTGTCTGAATCAGCTCCCAACCTTCATTTGCTGAGGCCAGATGACTTGCTTTCTTCCAGGCCAAAGGGCCAGATTGCCTCACCTGGAGCAGGTTAATAGCTCCACCCACTTTGGGGTACAGAGGTACTCCAAAATAATTCATTTCTGTTGCCTAGCTGATCTTGGGTGGCCTCGGCCTGCAGCAGCTTGAAGCAGGATTTTGGTTCCTGGCCAGAAATTGAAATCAGGCCGTGGCAGTGAGAGTGCTGAATCCTAGCCACGAGACCATGAGGGCCAGTGGCCAGTGACAAGGCCTCTGGCCCGTCGGCTTTGTAGAAAAGAATTTCCACGGAGAGAAGGAAAGTAGTGAAACAAGTAAAGTGTTTATTAGGAGGAAAAAGAGTACGTGTAAATAGGCACACATGGGCAGACTCAGAGAGAGTCACGCCCTCCTGGGGCATTTCTTCCAGGTTTCCTTTGGCCAATCATCTTGCTTTGCCTGGTTCTGAGTCCGTATTTGGCTTATCTCAGGGTCCTCCCCTGTATGCGCGTGCATCTCTGAGGCAAGATGGATTCTAGCAAAGAGGGCTATGGGTAAGTTGACATCACCTACCATGGGGTGGTGCCCCTTTCCCTTTTTGACCCCCAAGGAGCCTTTCTGTGCATGTGTAGTCGGGAAGGTCTCCTTGATGTCAAAAATGAAAAATATGTGGTCTCTTTATCTTTTATCTGGGCAGAACTCATCTCCTCTCTGCCCCACCATTACTGTTATCTTTTTTTTTTTTTTTTTTTTTTTTGCGGTATGCGGGCCTCTCACTGTTGTGGCCTCTCCCGTTGCGGAGCACAGGCTCCGGACGCGCAGGCCCAGCGGCCATGGCTCATGGGCCCAGCCGCTCCGCGGCATATGGGATCCTCCCAGACCGGGGCACGAACCCGTATCCCCTGCATCGGCAGGCGGACTCTCAACCACTGCGCCACCAGGGAGGCCCCATTACTGTTATCTTAAAGGAAAGATAACACCGGAGGAAAAGTCCAGCTGTTTACCCTGTTCCTGTTGTTATTTCTGTCTGGAAGTGTAAAAAGGATGCTGGCTGTAAATGTCTAACCTGGAGCCCATCTATCTCCTGCCTTATAGCCACAACAGATATGATATGTGACAATGATAGCTGCTCAGAAAGGAACATGGCCCAGGTTTGGGAAATCACTGGAAGCTGTTTATGGTATATGCTTTGCATATTCAACTCTGTGGCTGCCCCTGAATGAGAGGATATTTCAATATGGAAACTTGACTTTTGCTTTTTTTTCCTCTTTTGCTGCATTAGAAGGATGGAAAAAAAATTATCCTTACCTTCAGGGAAAGTTTAAACTTTAAGCTCTTCCCACCCTTAAGGAAAAGAGGAACCCAGAGTTTTCAGTTGCTAATGATCCTGGCTTTGGATTTAATGAGCCATAAAGGTTTAACGTGGAAAAAACAATAGCAACAGAGGAGAACTGAAGACTGGGCAGGGAGAGGAGAGAGGAACTGCCTCTAGAGAAACTTGAAAAGAGAAAGGGCTTTTCCCCTGATTAAAATATGTCAAAGCATGGAAGGGAAGTAGACAAGGAATGGGCCGGGTTAGCTGATGGGCTGGTCCCTGAAGCTTCATGGCACCCAGGAGCCCCCATGATGAAGAGGGTTCATCATTAGGTGAGGGTGGTAGGGTTGGTAAATAAACTCCTGCATCTATACCTTGCCAAGTGGTGATACAGCTGAATTAACCCCTGAGCTGGGCCCATGGTTTATGACACACAAGTTGGCATTTCACATTTATGGGTTCTTGGTAAACAGTAGTCTTTGGTGATTGGAAGTAAATGGAGGCCCAAACCTTCTACCCGCCAACGCCCTCCAACCCCCCCCCCAACCTCCCAACTCCCTCACCCCCTCCCACCTCTCCTACCCACTCCTACTTCCCCTGCCCACCCCCCTACCCCAGCACTGCCAACCTCTTTGCTCCCAAGTGTTTGTTATCATGAAAGCAAGACTTAAGAACAAGATAGAAAAGCAATCACTTTGCATGAGGGATTTAATCCAAGATGGAAAAACAAGATCCTGATGGTAAAATAAGCCCCATCTTCTGGTCCATATTTAGAGATAGGGTCTTTACTGAGGTAATTAAGTCAAACTGAGGCCTAACCCAAGGGCTTGAGTCCTTATAAGAAGAGATTAGGACAAACAAAGAGACTTGAGCACAGGAAGCGAGGGCACAGGGAGAAGGCAGCCATGTGCAAGCCAGGGAGAGAGGTCTCAGAAGAAACCAAACCTGACTTTCTCCAAGCTCTAGGACTGTAAGAAAATAAGTTTCTGTTGCTAGCCATCCTGTCTGTGGTATTTTGTTATGGCAGCCCTACCAAACTAATATAATTTCAAATGTCTATAGTAGCTTTTTCAACTTACAATGAGCTCTTTTTTCTTGAAGTGCATATGAAGCTTGGGTCTTGTGGAAAGTGCAAGATTACTCACAACCACCAGTCCTAATATTTGCTGGATACATCTTGCTGGGCCAGAATCCTTTTGTGGTATCTGGGACCCTTGAAGGGGAAATATTTCTTCTCTACCCATTCCTTTCCATGAGAAGGAATGTTCTGCTAAAAATTCCTTCTATCTTAGGCTCCCTCATTCCCTTTATTTCTCCCCCAGTAGGAGAGTGAGTTATCTGACTGGTGAGTTTGGGAGGGGAAGTAGGTATGAGTATCCCAGCTCCTTCCTTCCTCCTTGTCATGGAAGGCAGTCTGCCTTCAGAAAGCATGTGTTCTAGTCCATTATATTGGGGCACCCCTGCTTGGAGAGGCTATGATTATGAAGCGCTGTCTGTTACAGAGTGGGTAGCAGCAAGATCATTGTTATTGCACACCTTTCCCAGTTATTGCTGTGTGGCAAACTATCCTAAAACTTGGTGGTATAAAACAACAATTGTTTTTATTAAGTTCACAGGTTTGTGGGTCAGGAATTTGGACAGGACATAGCAAGGGCGACCTATATCTGCTTTGTCATGACTAGAGCCTAAGCTTGGCTGAAATAGCTAGATTTGACACAGCTGGCTTGACTGGAGCCATATATTTTGAACTTTGATTCTAGCCATCATCTAGATACTCAGCCATATGTTTTGGACTTTGATTCTAGCCATCATCTAGATCCTCAGTTTTTCTCCACCAGGGCTAGAATGGTCACGATTTTCACTGACATGTCTTTGCCTGGGCTGGGATGGCTGAAACAGATAGGGCTAGCTGGGCATCTCTACCCCTCCACGTGGACACACTACAAGGTTAGCTTGGGCTGCCTCACATTATGGTTGTCTCAGAGTAGTGAATTTCTCTGAGACATTGTGGCTGGCTTTTCCCAGAGTGGGCATTCTAAGAGACCAAAGTGGAAACTGCAAGGCTTCCTTTGATCTAGTCTTGAAAGTGCCACAACATCACTTCTGCTGTATTCTGTTGGTTACAAATGAGTCACAGAGTCAGCCAAGATTTAATAGGTAAGGGATGGCTACATGAGTTAATACCAGGAGGTGGTTCAAAGGTGGGAGGGAGGGGTGTCTTTTTTTAGAAATTAGCTACCACATGCTTAAGACATGTTCCTAAATTGGTAATTAAGGTGCTACTGGCATCTCCATCTGTCTTATTCTTTTGTTATACTTTCTATTGGATGCAAAACTGAGGCCAGGAAAAGTGAAATGTTTTTATTGATCTTCCCATACATCAGCCACAGCTATCATCTGTCCTTGCAACATGGCTTGTATCAGAAATATCCTACTTATAGGCAACATTCAAAAACGCTCTGCTTGCATGCAAATAAGAGGATGTAAATAGATGCTTGGGGGTTGGGATGTTGTCTAACACCATATGTTAGACACAGATTAGCATCACATCCTAGTTAAGGAATAAATTCTAAAGACAGAAAGGAATTCTGAAAATATGATTGCTAAAACATCCTTGTCATTCCCAAATTCAAATTTAATCCCGCCTCCTTCTGAGCCCAATGGCTGTTAGGGCTAGAAGGCAGTTAGAGCCTGGAGGATGTGAATGAGAAGGATTTTGCTTTCCATGTTTTGGACGTCATGAAAGCCCAGGTCCAACACAGACAAAGCACTAGGATGAAGATTTGAACCAGGTCCAGATCCTGGGAGGTTGGGTCACTGTTGGTCTATCACTTATGATTATCTGAGGAAAAATTGAGCAGGTGAACTGAATCCACCCCACTCCTGAGACTGAAAGGCTTGAAGAGACTAAGGAACAGCTAAGTTTCCTCATGTAATTAGATGGGAATCAGAAAATCTTCTGGCCACATCTACTCCCATGGGAGCAGGGTCCACCATGCCACTTAGGATAGTCCAGTGGCTGGTCCCAAATGAGCAAAGAAAAAAATACACACTAGAAGGTTCCCACTGCCTAGAGACGGAAAGAACAAGCAGAATAGCAGATGGAACCCCTGCCCATGCAAGAGCTGGTAGACGATGTGTATGCAACTTGAATAATAACCATTAAAAGCAGATAAGAAGATTCATTGCTGAAGAGAAGTGATTCTGGCAACTAAGTGACATTATTTTTGAAGTAAAATATCAGTGGATAAATTGAAGGAGAAATAGTCCTTACTGAGATTTAAATTAGAGGTTGGGAAAGATCAAGTGGAGAAAATCTTGAGACTACCTAGTCAAACTACAAAGAGATAGAATTAAAGAGAAAAAGATGAGACTTAATAGTCACAGGAGACTTAACATGTAAACAATAAGAGTTCCAGAAGGGAAAACAAGAAGATCATGCAGAAAGGCAATAATTAAACAAATAATAGAAGAAAAATGTCCTAAACTAAAGAAAGACCTGAATGGACAGTGAAGTATATTGAGACAAGTCCTATTAAATTCCTAAAGTCCAAGGATAAAGAAAAAAGTGTATAGGCTTCCAGGTAGAAAGAACAAGTTATTTTGAAGACTAATTTTACAATTCAGGTTGGTATTGGACTTCTCATCTGCAGAACCAGGAGTTGCCAACCACAGAATGACATCCACAGATTACTTAGAAAAAAGAAGTGCAGCCATGGATTCTATGAGCAGCCCAGATGCTCTTCCACTAACATAATGAAATAAACACATTTTTAGGTGTGAAAGGATACAATGTGTACGTCCTCCAGGTATTCTATAGGAGGAACATTCTGGAGAATGGACCACAACTAACAGCAAATAACTCATAACACAGATTAGAATGAGGTATTTGAGAGGTGGCGGGGGAGAGATTGAACCTGTGAGTGGAGGTGGGAAGAATGGGGCATCTAAAAGTCTCATCCTAAGAGGTGCACGGGAGATGGAGGTAAGTCCTAGAGGAATAGAGCACCTGGCGATGGTTTTTGAGCTAAAATGAATATTAATAGAGAAATAATGGTCTTAAATGTAACTTCCAGGAAAGGGAAGGGAACCATTAGTACCTAAAGTATAGTAGAGATCCCAAATTAATAAGTAGTTCTACTTGTGAATAGGCTGCAAATATAAAAAGGAAAAAAAGAAAGATGTCAAAATAAATTAAATTAAATTAATTAACAGAGTAAGATGAAAGATATAAAAAAGTATATTATATATATTGTGGTGTTTGGTTTTTTTTTTGACCATGCAACACGGCATGCAGGATCTTAGTTCCCCCACCAGGGATAGAACCCATGCCCTCTGCAGTGGAATTGCAGAGTCTTAACCACCAGACCGCCAGGGAAGTCCCCTATATATTGTGTTAATTATCTACAGCTGCATAAATAATTAGCCCAAAACTTAATGGACTAAAGCAACGAAGGTGTATTACGTCACAGTTTACGTGGGTCAGGAATTTTGGAGCAGCTTAGCTAGATGGTAATGGCCTGGGGTCTCTCATAATGTAAGGATATTGGCAGGACCTGATGTCATCTGAAGCCTTAAATGGGGCCAGAGGACTCACTTTCAAGATGGTTCATTCACATGGCCATTGGCTGGAATCTAGTTCTTCACCTAACATCTTCAAGGCAGCCCTCTATGTGTAGAATGCCATTTGAGCCTCTGTTCCCTACCTGATTTGACTAGAAGTTTAGTGGATCCATCAGAATATTTGCTTTATTTGTGAAGGGGTAAACTTTCCAGACAAGTTATTCCTTGGAGTTCTTAAAGGTTGAAGAGAAGCTGGAGCTTCACTGAATGTAGAAATAGATTGTGTGACTATTTTGGTTCCTCACTGCTAATAAATGGTTGTATGATTATTTTTATCTTAACATATAATGTGGTATGTATGTGGAGAAGTAAACATTTAGTTCTTATTCACCTTTAATTGTTGCAGATTATTAATATTAATTTTAAAAACCCAGATATTTATAAATGGTAAAAGTAGCTTAATGAATGTTAAATAATCATTTACTCTCAAATACCCTCAAAATTACAAATATCTTTCTAAATTGTCAAATATTAAAATTATTTTAATTAAAACAAAAGTAAAATTTTGGAAAAGAAGTTATGAAAATGTTTCTTTTTACTGATGAAAAATTGTATAGCTAGAAAATCAACAAGTGCATTATCTATAGTATAATAAGAACTAATAGGAAAATTATGTAAAATGACTGGATATAAGATACATATATAATAGACAGTGGATTTTCTCTATAATAATGGTAACCATAGATAAAAGTAGGAAAATATTCCATTTATAATGGTAACAAAAATGATAAAGTACTTAGGAATGAATTTAAGAAGAAAAGCATCAGAACTTAATAGGAATGTTTAATAGAAAACTTACAGGAAAAAACTTATTGAGAGACATAAAAGGATATTCATGGAATTAGAAAGACATGTATTTTTTTTATTTTATTTATTTATTTTTGTTAACATCTTTATTGGGGTATAACTGCTTTACATTGTTGTGTTAGCTGCTGCTTACATATATCTCCATATCCCCTCCCTCTTGCGTCTCCCTCCCACCCTCCCTATCCCACCCCTCTATGTGGTCACAAAGCACCGAGCTGATCTCCCTGTGCTATGCGGCTGCTTCCCACTAGCTATCTATTTTACATTTGGTAGTGTATATGTGTCAATTCCACTCTCTCACTTCATCCCAGCTTACCCTTCCCCCTCCCCGTGTCCTCAAGTCCATCCTCTACGCCTGCATCTTTATTCCTGTCCTGACCCTAGGTTCTTCAGAACCCTTTTTTTTTAAATGGTAACATTAAATAAATAAAAACATCAATGCTTCCAAAATAATATGAATTCCAATTATAATTGTAAAAAGAGTTTTTGGTAATTTCATAAAGGATGTTCTTATGGAAGAATAAATAGCAAACACAGCTAAGAAAAGTATGAAAAATAAATACCATGATAAGGATATTGCATTGCCAGACATTAAAAGGTGCTGTAGAATTTTGGGATTTAAATAGGTAAATAGATCGTTGGAACAAAATAGAGAATCAAAAAATAAACTCTAATATTTACAAATTTTGAATATATAATAACGTTGGCACTCTATTTCATTGGGGGAAAAGATAATTTATTCAACACAGTTGACATTTAGTTCATTTGGAAGAAAATGAAATGGGAGCCTCATATCATATATGAGAAAAAATTCCAGCTGGGTTAAAGACTTAAACATAAAAAATTGTTTTAAAGAAATAAATAAGAATTTTAGCAGAAAATCTAGGGGTTTCCCTGATGGCACAGTGGTTAAGAATCTGCCTGCCAGTGCAGGGGGCATGGGTTCGAGCCCTGGTCTGGGAAGATCCCGCATGCTGGGGAGCAACTAAGCCCCTGCGCCACAACTACTGAGCCTGTGCTCTAGAGCCCGTGAGCCACAACTACTGAAGCCTGCGTGCCTAGAGCCCATGCTCCGCAAGAAGAGAAGCCACCCCAGTGAGAAGCCTGCGCACCGCAACGAAGAGTAGCCCCTGCTCGCTGCAACTAGAAAAAGCCCGCACACAGCAACGAAGACCCAAAGCAGCCAAAAATAAATAAATAAATATTTTTTTTTAAAAAAAAGAAAATCTGGGAAGTTACACATACTGCCTATGTGTGAGAGAGAATTTTTTAAACCAGGATAGGAAGTCCAGATAGTATAAAAGACAGACACATTTAAACATATATAAATAAGGCAGGAGATACCAAAGTCAATGGATAGATGATAGATTTGTAAAATGTATTTGCAACACAAATGCAGACAACAGTTTAAAATCTATAGAACACAAAGAATATATAGGAATCAAATTGACATGAAAACATAACTCAATAGGATTTTGAACAAAGGCTGTAAATAGGAAATTCTTAGAAAACCATATGATAAAATCCTTAAATACACAATTAATGAATGAACCTGAAGATAGGAAAGGAGATGGACGATGTAGAGAAATAAAAAATAAAGTTAAGAGAAATTATAAGTACTGAACAAAAAATTTCCCAAAATGTTTGATATGAACCTCTGTGTCTGAAATTTTTAATGAATATAAATATATGCGTAAAGTCTTTAGACAGTAGATGAAGTTAGATCTGTATCTACTGGTACTAGGCATTTTTTAAATAGCTCTTTATTGGAGTATAATTGCTTCACAATACTGTATTAGTTTCTGTTTTACAACCAAGCTAATCAGCCATATGCATACACATGTCCCCATATCTCCTCCCTCTTGAGCCTCCCTCCCACCCTCCCTATCCCACCCCTCTAGGTCATCGCAAAGCATGGAGCCAATCTCCCTGTGCTGTGCTTATGCTTCCCACCAGCCAACTATTTTACATTCAGTGGTGTGTATATGTTGATGCTACTCTTACTTCACCCCAGCTTCGCCCTCGCACCCCATGTCATCAAGTCCATTCTCTACCTCTTTATTCCTGCACTGCAACTAGGTTCCTCAGTACCTTTTTTTTTCTTTAGGATTCCATATATACGTGTTAGCATACAGTATTTGTTTTTCTCTTTCTGACTTACTTCACTCTGTATGACAGACAACCCTCAGAATGGGAGAAAATTTTTGCAAATGAAACAATAGACAAAGGATTAATCTCCAAAATATACAAACAGCTCATGGAGCTCAATATCAAAAAACCAAACAATCTAGTTAAAAAATGGGTAGAAGACCTAAATAGACACTTCACCAAGGAAGACATACAGATGGCCAAGAGGCACATGAAAAGCTGCTCAACATCACTAATTATTAGAGAGATGCAAATCAAAACTACAATGAGGTATCACTTCACGCTGGTCAGAATGGCCATTATCAAAAAAGCTAGAAACAATAAATGCTGGAAAGGGTGTGGTGAAAAGGGTACCCTCCTACACTATTGGTGGGCATGTAAATTAATACAACTGCTCTGGAAAACAGTATGGAGGTTCCTTTAAAAACTAAAAATAGGCATTTTACATATATATAAGCAAGTGAAAAAAGGCCCACATTACATAGTAATATATATACTCTAATTCTATTTTGTTAAAAACAATAACAGTAGAAGTCCTATGGATGTATATATATGCATGTATAAATTTGATGAAGAAAATGGTTTGAAAGGACACACATGTGTTTGCATGTGTTTGTGTTGGGGGGAGGGCAGGGGAGTGTAGTTGAAAGGGGTGGCAGCCAGCAAATGTGCTCACCTGTTCTTTTATAATGTTTTCTCATGTTATAAGAATGTATTCCTCTGGATATTTGAAAAAAAATTTATATTTCAGTTTCCCATGCTATATTAAAATATTAGATAAACTTATTTTAAAAATGGAATTCTAAATCATTGTATAAGGTAAAAATTGGGTATTAACAGAATTATTCTAAAAATTTCTGATATCAGTCACGAAATATCAATACCTAATACTTGATTTTCAGCATACAAACATAAAATACTTTGCACATGAAAGTTTACAAATGAAATATCTTAAGGAGGAACAAAGGAAAATTTCTTTGCCGCTGTCTGGGCATGTAAGCACTCTGCCCTCACATAACCATCAGCACCCTGGGGGTAAGGAGGGATGAATATAGAATTCTCAAGTATTCTTTCTTGCTGTGCAAGAAACCTTGCATTTCAGGTTTTAGTTTACTCCATTCAGGCTTAATATTGTTTCTAAACCATATTGCATACATTTATTGGGAGGATAAAAAAAGTAGTCAAATTGCATTTTTAGAATAGTTTAGTTTCTAAGATTACTCCAAAAGTTATATGATCTTAATGATTTTATATAATTATATTAAGTGACAGCTCCAGCCTAGCTCACAATCAAATTAAATCTGACTACATGTCAGGTTGTTGGATTCAAATCTCCATTTTACAAAAAGGAAACCAGTTCAGAGGTTTTAAGTAACTTATACAAAGACACATAGGTAATAAAGAGCAAGAGGAATTTGAATCCATACCTGCCTGAAACCTAGGCTCAGCCTGTATAGTTCTCCACTTACACCAACCTGCAGTGGGAAGTCAAGAAAAAACTATCAAAGCAACTCACAAATCCATCCATCCACGTGAAAGAACAGAAGATTGAGAGGCAGGGAATGCAAAAGGCTTACATTGGTGTTTCTGGGGGTGCATGTGGATTGGAGGTGGAGTGTTGATGCAGGATAAGTATATAGAAGAGGTGAGAGGAAATTGACTTGGCCCAGGGAGATCTAATTGGCTTGGGAATGATAATTGTGGGTGACTTAAAAACTGGAGTGGCCTCCAACTAGTAATTTGCACTTCATCCTACCTTTAGTTCTTGTCCAAAGGGAGGGAAAAAAGGCCTTGAAGAACAGGAGTAGAAGGGAGAAGAAAGGAAGGGCTGGTGGGAGGTTGAGCCAAGGTTGGTTTCCTTCCTGACCTCACCCACGTTCTCCCACTCTTCCTGTCTGCACTCAAGTCGCTGCCCAGGCAGAGGCTACTAAGAAGAGCTGGGTTTCAAGAAGGCTTTATAGGAAACTGGAGGCTTAAGATGGAGCGTAAGCTCCAGGGTGACTCTTAGGGAATTTGTGGCTGGGATTCCTGGGAAGCAGTTGTCTCCTCTTGCCATCCCATTGAGTTATAGGGGCAGCCACAAGAGCCTCCTAAGTGGTAGGTGTCCTTTAAATGGTAAGTGAATGGATGGGTAACAATATGACCATAATCTTCTTATTTGCCCTGCAGGATGTGAATGTTTGTGACTTTGAAACCGCAGAAATGTGTCTTGGGGTCTCCGAGGAGCTCCAGTTCTTTATGTCTCAGTGCCGAAAGAATTCAATGAGAGGCAAAGTGATAGAAAAGAAGTGATTTATTAGAAAAGGATGCTTGTGAGATGTATAGGCAGGCCGGCACGAGAGTGCTGCCCTGAGAACTTAGTGAGCTACAGTTTTATAACCAAAGGAAAAGTGGGGAGGGGGAGAAGACCACCTCCTCCCTCATTCTTGAGTAGATATCAAGCTTCTATCATCAGTTTCTCCTCCACGTTGGGCGGGGTAGTTTCTTGCCCCTGCATGGTCAAACTGGGACTGTCATGGCATAATGGAAATGAGCAAAAAGGCGGTAATGCATACTAAAATATGGTAAATCATTTCAGGTTTTAGTATAATGTCACCTTTTCCTTATATTTTTGTTTTTAGTGTGCACAGAGAAGCAGGTCCTAGGAATTATTAACTTACTGAGCTCACCGGGCAGGATGTGGGTCCCAATTCACCTTGTTTTATTGTTTTGGGGCATGTCTCGTGCTTCTGTTGCGTGGTTTTGTTGATAAACAAGCCTGCTTTCTTGAGTGATCATTAACTTACAGTGGTCTCCCGTACTTTTTTTTTTTTAATTTACGATCCTTTAGTTGGATGAACTGTTTAATCACCTACTTTGTCTCTTTACTCTGTCTCTATCAACTTCGCAATTCTTTGGTTCTCTGAACACCAACTGGGTGTCTGACAATTCAATTCTATTCCTACACTAATTACCTGGAGTTAACATCAGACTTCACAGATCTGAGGGCTCCGTCCCAAAGACTGTTCCCACTTCAGATGCCAGCTGCAAGTATCAGATCCCAGGTTAACCCCACTTATGTCTGACTTGGTTACAAATTCAGGGGCTTCCCCCAAGTGCCTCCTCAGGTTCAACAATTCCCTAGGACAACTCACAGAACTCAGGAAATCATTTTACATACTATTACCAGTCTGTTATAAAGGATGCAACTCAGTAAGAGCCCAGTGGAGGAGATGCACAGGACAGGGTATGGAGGAAGGGGCATGGAGCTTCCATCCCTTTCTAGGCATGCTACCCGCCCCCAGCACCTTGACGTGTTTGTTCACCAACCTTGAAGCTCTCTGAATCCCATTGTTCAGGGGTTTTAATGGAGGTTTCATTATTTAAGGTATGATTGATTAAATCATTGGCCATTGGTGATTGAATGCAATTTCTTTCTAGCCCATCTTCTTTCTCTGGAGGATAGGGCCGGAAGTTCTAATTCTCTAATTTGCCTTGGTCTTTTGGGGGAGCAGTCCCCATTGTGAAGCTGTCTAGGGGCCCTGAAGAGTCACCTTATTACCATAAACTCAGCTGTGGTTTAAAGAGGCTTGTTTTGAATACCAAAAGGCACTCATCAGGAAATTCCAAGGGTCTTAGGAGCTCTGTGCCAGGCACTGGAGACAAAAGACCGAGTAAATATTTCCCATTATCCACAGTGACATATTCTGATATTAAAAATTGAACTTTGGGAGAGGGTGGTGACTCTTCTTTGTGACATTGCTCTATAACCTGTCTCCAAATAAGGTTACATTCTGATGTCCTGGGTGTTAGGACATATGAATTAGGGGGGGAACGCAATTCAACCCATAACACCCTCTTTGCTAGTGGTTTGGCTCTTCGTGTGAGACGAACAATTTTTGAATCAGTCACTAAGGGCTATTATGGAGGATTTTGTGTGGAGACATAAATGAGACGTGATATGGACTAAATGTTTACGTCCATGGACCGTGGGGACGCTCTAAGGAGAAAGCACTATAAATTACCTTTTTCACTGGAAAGTCCCTTCTTGGACACACCATTCTGCCTAGGCTTGTTGTCCTGTTCTCAGCTCTATGCCCCTTTCATCAACCTGCACAGTTTGAGACTTCATCCTCCCACATCCCTTGTTATTTACAGACACTGATTTGGCCCTACTATTTTTCATCAGTCCCACCCACATTTGCAGGATATATTGGAACAGAGTAATCCTCAGCAGTCTGTTTCTCAAATACTGATATCTTCCAATCTAGAACACAGATTTGTTCTATTCTATTTCTCTGTTGTGTTTAAAAACAATAGTCTATTTTTATCCAATGCCCAAGCCACATTTTAGCACAGACAAATCAGAATTTCAGAGGGTGGGATCCTGATTTTTTAAGCTCTCCAGGCGATTCTATGACACAGAGTTAGGAACCACTGATCTAATACAAAAACATGAGGAATGGCAGGGCTGGTGGGTGGGGGACGGGGCAGGGGCGCGGGGGGAATGGAGGTGGGAAGAGGAGTTGGCTCCAAGTACAAGATGCGTATACATTTCCCAAAAGCAGATATTAAGTCTCAGAGACAGTATGGTCTAAATAAACATTATGACAAACATTTTCTTAATTGCAAAATAATTTAAATAATTGTTCCTGCCCACAGTGGATGCACCATCTTAGCTCATTGTAAAAAGAAGTTCTAATTTCTGTTTGTAATTGGATTCCTGATTACAGACTATACCTTGATAGCTTTTGGTACATGAGAAGAAAACCAAGTTTGGAAGTAGTTACCCTTAGCTGCACAAAAAGTTTACTGGGGTTTAAAAATTAAAATCTTTTCATTACTTTGTTTTTTGGCTGTTTGAAGTTTACTTTTGAATCAAACTATACATTTACATAATTTAAGGGGCCAAATCATTCTAGAATTATTTATTAAGAAAACAGCACCTTTGTTTGTTTTGTTTTTTAGATTCCACATGTAAGTTAAAATATCTTGCTTTTCTCCTAGTTATTTTGTTTAGATCTTGGGTTGCTTCCTTTTAAAAAATAATATTGAGGTAAAATTCACAGAACATGAAATTAACCACCTTGAAGTTTACATTTCAGTGACATTGACATTTAGAATATTCACGATGTTGTGTAGCCATTACCTAGTTCCAAAACATTTTTATGGTAGTGGGTAAAGGGAACCCCTTACCCACTAAGCAGTCTTATTTCTTTTTGGTAAGAATAAATACTACATTAGTTCTATTGCCATGTAACAGATGACTCTGAAACATAGCAGCTTACATCAGTCTCACTTATTATCTCATAGTTTCTGGGGATCAGAAATCTAGACACACCTTAGACTTCAGCTCAGGGTTTCTCACAGGCTATAATCAGAGTGTCAGGGACTGTAGTCATGTCAAGGCTTAACTGGAGGAGGGTGGATTTCCAAGCTCACTCACATGGCTGTTGGTAGGACTCAGTACTCTGCAAACTGTTGGATTGAAGGTCCTGGTTCCTTGCTGGTTATTGGCTAGAAGCCAACCTCAGTTCCTCACCACATGGGCCTCTCTACAGGGAAGCTCACATCAGGACAGCTGGCTCATCAGAGCTAGGAAGTCAGAAAATAATAGAGGACTCTGTGAAAGAGAGAGAGAAGGAGAGGGAGAGGAAGGCAGAGAGAGAGAGAGAGACAGAAACAGGGAAAGAGAGATCCAGCAAGATAGAGGTCATAGTCTTTTTAGAACCAATCTTGGAGGTGACACCGCATCACTTTTGCTGTATTCTATTTGTTAGAAGCAATAGCTGGGTCCAGCCCACACTCAAGAGGAGAGGATTAAACAAGGGCATGAGTTACAACCATGCCAAGAGGTGAGGATCACTGGAGACCATCTCAGAGCTGCCTACCATGCTTTGGTATGGCTTTCTCCAGATCTTTTGATGGCAAATCTGGCTTCTCCAGATATAATAGTGGCAATTTAAGGATGTATTATTTAATTTTGAGTCATTTTTGGTAATTAAGGGGTGATTTTGCTTTTCCCATTGAGGCCTAGGTCATTTCTGATGTCTTAATACTAGATTAGTCCAAATTTTATGGCAGAGTGTTGTAGAGCCATAGTATTGACACTGCTGAAGGGACAAAGGAAGTTCAGATACCATCCTTCCTATTAATAGTGAGGGAAATAACTTAAGAAAGGAAATAGTGGCTTGGACTTATTTAGATTTTTGGTCTGACAGATGGCACCAAGACATATTGTAATCATAATAACAAACATTTGTTGACCATTGATGTGTAAGATATATATAGATATATAGATAAAATCTCATTTAATCCTCACAAAAACACTACAGGGTACCAATTTATCACTACAACAACTGAATTCAACTAGAAAAAATCCATATACAGTAAGATAGGTATTATTATTATCCCTATGTAAAAAATAGGAAAATGAAGCCTAGAAACTTGGCTGAAGTCAAGTGAGAAAGTAAGTAGCTGGTTCTGGATTCAAACCTAGACATGCCCAACTCCAAAGCCTGTTCTCTTACCTGCTCTGTTCTCTTAGTACCTAACATATGGTACTTTGAGTTAGTTACAAGTAGTGTGAATACCACTGGTCCAACATCTTTTCCCTCTTCCCCCTAATAATATAAAATCCAATTGTCTCATTTTAAATGTCCCCCCCCCTTAATGATGTGGGAAAGATCAGTGTCCCTTACACATTACCTTCTCTGAGTGCCTAAAACATGATGAGTATTTTTAAATATTTATTTTGGTTTTCTAGCACTATGTGCATAGGAAAATGGGTTGGTATGCAATCCAATATTCTTCCTCTGCTTTGTTTGTCCAAAAAGCAATGGTTTTCAGGTCTCCCGGCAAGTATAATGAATATATTAAAAAAATATATATTATCCTGGAGCTACCTGAATCTATTATGTGTGGTAAGATTCCACATTCCTTCCTACTTGTTTTGTTTTTGTCTTTTTTTTTTGCGGTACGCGGGCCTCTCACTGTTGTGGCCTCTCCCATTGTGGAGCACAGGCTCCGGACGCACAGGCCCAGCAGCCATGGCTCACGGGCCCAGCCGCTCCGCAGCATGTGGGATCTTCCTGGACCGGGGCATGAACCCATGTCCCCTGCATCAGCAGGCGGACTCTCAACCACTGCGCCACCAGGTAAGCCCCCCCCCACTTGTTTTTGTACTTCTCCAAGAGTTTGGCTTTTCTGTGTTTCTTTGTTACTCAGAAAACTATCTATGTCTCTCTGCCTTTGTTTCTCTTAAAACTCATCAAGATGTAAAGAAATTGGGTACCACATGCACTAGGGATAACCATTAATTCTTCTAAAGAGATGGATCTTCCAGCATTATCATGTGTACAACACTGAAAATTACCCCAATGCAAGGTGTGCACATAACAATTTTCCCGTTTTTATTTTTTATGACCAGGAGATGTGAATTTGGCTAAAGAACAGAGAAACCCTAGTTGGGGGTTAGGGTCATGGAGGGAGGTTGAGATGAGAGTGATTTTTAATTTTTGCAAGGGTTGGTGGTGAAAGTAAAGAGGGTAGAAGGCTGATGCTTCAGTGGGAGAGTTTTTCCATCAGTGACTGCAACCCTAGATGTTGTCCACAGTCTTGGAATAAACTAGTACCTGAGCAGTCAAGGTGGGTTGCACATGATCCCGAGTCAGCTAGTTAAACTCACTCTCCCCAAAGTTGAATCCTGGGAAGAGACTGTCCTTTAGTTCCCAGGGATCTCTAGACTCTGTGTGGTAGAGCCAACTGGGCTCAGGGTCTGCATGCTTTGACTTGAGGATGGGAAGAGCCTTGATCGACAGAACAAGCAAAACTATAGGAAACAAAGGAAGTACAAACAGATCGGATTTACCAAAGGAAAAGGGTATGCTGCACAGGCAAGAACTCACATAAGTCCTGAAGCAAGCATTGGTCACAATGTTTTTACATTGCCTGTAAGGGATGGTGACATTCCTTTACAATTCAATGCAATGTCTTCTATGTGTCTCTGCCTTAAAAGAGATAATATCTGCTCATGGCAACCAGAAATATAATGTGAATAAAGATTATAAGCCAGTATATTCTCAAGTATTAAAATGTGTGTGAATTAATTGTGACTGAAGATTATGAGATGAGATCTGATTTGAGTAAAATATTGGCCTCAGCAATATCTGGCATGAGATGCAGGTTTGCTACAGTGTATTCTTCCAATTTCACCATCTTTGTTTCTAATCCCACATGTTCTATGGCCTTGCCTCTGAGTTACAATCCATTTAGCAGACAGTTGGGCTGTCAATTTGCTTAAGGCGTCTCAAGGTGTCTTTTTCAATATCTTTTCTCTGTCTCTATCTAGCCTTCCTTTCTTTTTCCCAAGACCACTTTGCTTTATTAATATTTCTTCAGGCTGCTCAGTTTGGGAAAATTGCATTCCTCCCAAACACTCCATGCAAATATCTATCACTGCATTTACCATATGTTGTTATAATTTCCTATTTATATGTTAACGTCTTCTAACTACTCTGTGGCTTATTCTTCTTTGTGTAGAGAAAAATAAATGGTGTTGAAAGGCTACAGACTGAAATAAGTCCCTTTTCTGAACAGGACTGGTTTCAGATAAATGAGCACAGGATCACGTAACTGTCTCATGTTAAATCATCTAAGAGGCCAAACACAAAAGGCCATACATTGTATGACTGCATTTATACAAAATATCCAGAATAGGCAAATCCATGGAGAGAAAAAACAGGTTAGTGGTTATGAAAGGATGGGGGAAGGAAGTGGTGAGTGATTGCTTAATAAGTATGGGGTTCCATTCAGGGTGCTGAAAAATCCTGTAACCAGATAGTGGTGATGGCCCCACCACATTGCAAATGCTCTTAATGCCACTGAATTGTGCCCTTTAAAAGGGTTACAGTGATAAATTTTATGTTATGTATTTTAGCACAATTAGAAAAATAAAATAAAAAAGTAAACAAAAATACAAATATCCAAAAAAAAAAAAAAAGCAGTAAGATCAATTCCCATATGTCCCTGTGTGTTTCTAAGACTTCTGATCAGAATGTCTTCACTTCCTTTGCCTCCCCAGATTCTGAATCCTTGACCTTTTAGGATACTATCTGATGAATCCATAACCTTCAGACTCTACACTATAGTCTTATTCTATATTGAGGTCGCCATGATGGGGCAAAAAAAAGAGAGAGGATTTTCATACAAAGAAAATGCAATTAAATGTTATCAGAACCAGGTAAAAGTACTTATCAGGCAAAGCAGGTACTGTTTTTCTCCCTTTATGTACAAAACTGTTTTAATTTACAAAGTACAAATAGTTGTTTGCCAAAAAAAGTAATAATAAAATAATAGGACAAGTATATAAGGTGAAAAATAAAAATCATTTCAGAAAGTTTCCTCTGATGGAGACAAAGCTACATATAACCAAACTGCGATTTGTTTTCCTTTTCTGGGCATGCAAACTGCATTCCCCAGACTCTCATGCAGTTGGGGAAAGACTGTGTAAGTGTGTTCTGACCAGTGGGGTGTTAGTGGAAGTAACATAACCTTCTTCCAGGGCTGGCTATAAAATCCCCATGCAGTCATCGTCATGTTCTCTTTCCTTTCTGCAATGATTTTGGAGGTGATATGTGTGAGATTAAGTGGAACCACAAGTTAGAAGAAACCCGGATCCTTATGTCACTGCTTGGAAGGTGAGATACCAAGGGAGCCAGGCAACTTGCATAAGACTGTGACATGAATGAAAGGAAACCTATATTGCTATTGCATTAAGCTTCTTGCATTCAGGGCCTACTTGTTATCTTAACGTAACCTCTCCTATTCTGACTCATTTACCTCTCAATCTTACTCAACAGAGGTAATTAACTATATATCCAAATTTTCAATCAGAGTATAGAATATTTCTATGTCATGTCTTCTTCCTATTCCTTTAAGGTAGATTCCAGATGCAGTTTAGGTGACCCACTTACTGTTAGGAAGCCGTATTTTTTTCCTTAAACCAAGGAAGGGAATCCCATTCCTCTCACTAGGCATTTGCTTAGGAATGGATATGTGATATAATTCTGGTCAAGGGAAAAATGCAAAGAATTCTAACAGAAGGTTTCTTGGAAAGATGTTTCCATAGGTTATAAAAAGGTGGCTGTTCATCTTTTGTTTAACATTGTTAAAAACCTTGATTAGTGGTACCATATGCTGGCAAGTAGGGTGATTGTAAGAACAAAGTTTACATGCCAAGTAGAGGAAAAAGATGGGAGTAATCATTGTTATGACATCACTGAGCAAGTAAATTAACCAACACTTGAGATATACGTCTCATTAACTTTTTGACACGTGAGATAATAAAATTTTATTTTTTAGCCACTTTGAAATGTTTTTCTGTTACTTGCAGCCAAAAGCATCCTAAGACATGTTGATATTTTTGTTTCCTATGATTTTAATATTTCAAATAATATTGCAGCAAATATCTTTGTACATTTATCATTGGTTAGGTAGTTGTATTTCTGGGTCAAAGAGTATAAGCATCTAAATCTTTCACAAATGATACCATCCTTTTCTCCAGAAATATTGCCTTCCCTTTGGCTTTTAAATTTTCCAATCTGGATATCATCAATCTATTTAATTTTGCTAATCTGATAAGCAAAATAATACCTCATTGTTTAACTTTGTATTTTTTTTGTCATTAATTGAGTTGAACATGTTTTATGGGCTTAGTGACTATTTCTAGGGCTTTTATAAGTTGTCTATTCAAATCTTTTGACCACTTTTTTCCATTGACATTCATATTTTTCTTATTAATAGGAGCTCTTAATTAAAATAGGACTATTAACCCTTTCATTGCAAATATTTTCTTCCAGTCTGTTGGTTATCTTTAACGTTGCTTAGAATATCTGTTCCCATATAGGAGTTTAACATCTTTATCTCATCATTGAAATCACTCTTAAATTGAACACCTTCCAATTTTTTTTTTACATCTTTATTGGAGTATAATTGCTTTACAATGGTGTGTTAGTTTCTGCTTTATAACAAAGTGAATCAGTTATACATATACATATGTTCCCATATCTCTTCCCTCTTGTGTCTCCCTCCCTCCCACTCTCCCTATCCCACCCGTCTAGTGGTCACAAAGCACCAGCTGATCTCCCTGTGCTATGCGGCTGCTTCCCACTAGCTATCTATTTTACGTTTGGTAGTGTATATATGTCCATGCCACTCTCTCACTTTGTCGCAGCTTACCCTTCCCCCTCACCATATCCTCAAGTCCATTCTCTAGTAGGTCTGTGTCTTTATTCCTGTCTTACCCCTAGGTTCTTCATGACATTTTTTTCCTTAAATTCCATATATATGTGTTAGCATACAGTATTTGTCTTTCTCTTTCTGACTTACTTCACTCTGTATGACAGACTCTAGGTCCATCCACCTCATTACAAATAGCTCAGTTTCGTTTCTTTTTATGGCTGAGTAATAGAACACCTTCCAATTCTTTATATCTTAAAATCCAAGTGTTGTTCTCAGTGGTTTTTTTAAAGGACCAAGAAATTTTAAAAGTGCAAAGACTCAAATGTTAAATTATTGACAAGATATTTAAAGGGCTAGGGCACCTGAAGGAAAGGGAATATAGTTTTGTTGAGTGCTTACTGTGTGCAAGGCATTTTCCTAGAGGCTTTAAATGTGATTTTTTTTCGATTTTAATCCTTATGACAATCCTATAAATCGGTTTTTATTATTACTATTTCAGGAGAAGCTAGGTTAATAGCTTGCCGAAGGTCACATAGCCAATAAAGAGCAGATCTGTGTTATGGGTCCAGGTCGTATTAGTTTCTTAAAACTGCCTTTAACCAAGGTGTATACTGTTGCTGTGAATTACAGATGCTGATAAACATGTAAAACAAAATTCATATTTCCCACTTCCCACTTCTCCTTATGATACTCTTTCTTTTATCCCGAGCCAAGAATGAAAAGAACAGACCTATGTGACTCAAAGACTAGCCTTTTTTCATTGTACTACGATGCCTTCCTTTGAACTTAGAAGAAAAGAAAGTGGGATTTTTTTTTTAACCTGTTTGTATCAAGCACTATTTGTCTGCAAAATTGAATCAGTCACCAACATTAACAGGAAGAATTTTAATGGTCTTTGTGGGCTAGGTCCATATGTGTTTGGAGACATTGATAAACTGGGTGATGGCTTTGTTTCATTTATCACCAGGCCTTATTTTTTAGGGACTTACCTTGCTGAATCCCTCCCTGTTGAACAGTCACTTCCTCCTGTCTCAGCTGTCGATCTTTGATGTCTAGTACTGTCTGGTATTATTTTTAAGATGAGAGTGTGGGAAGAAAAGAGGAAATGTGTCTGCATATTGCACCCACCTCTGATCCAGGAGAGCATTTCTACTTCTAATTTTGAGATGTACTCTGCCAGGGGTTTAAGCTTCTTTGCATACTAATCCCAACCTGAACCTTGTCTGGTAGGCTTTTCTTGAATAAACATTCAGCATAGCCAAAATAAAATAACCTTTCATTCCAAGACTAAAAGCCTTGAAAATAGGACCTGGAAAATCCCTAACCAAAGCTGCTAATCTTGAGAGCACCACTTTAAAAAAAAAAAATTATCAAAGCAGGTGGGGTATCATTGAATGGACTTGAGCAAGTCACTTAAATGCCCCAGGTAATGTTTTCTCTATACTTAAAATGGAGGAATTGAAGCAGGGTATCTCCAAGTCACTTCTGTTGTTCAATCTCATTCTAGAACACCAGAGCAGCCCTAGACAAATTTAGAAAGTTGCCAGAGTTGGTCTTACACACTTTATCTTCTCTTCACGTTCTTTTTTCTCCTTTGAGCACTCTACCCAGTAGACACATGTCTTTATCTTACCCCATGAAGGTTTTAGAGTCTCTGATTCTGGGTTCATTTGCCCCAGTTCTCTCAAACATTATCTCTTGTTCTCAAAACTTTCGTATTTACAGTCTCCTAAGGCCTTTCTCCTTGGCATGAAAATGATATATTAACCCAGGCTAATCAGTTAATGGGTTACTTCTTCTTAGTCACTTGCTTGAATTCTAACAAGGACTTTCAACAAACAAAATATATTTATTCCAAAGAAGTGACCCCGAATTGGAAATCATAGGCACTTTGGTTGGGCCAGTGGGAAAGATTGAGGGTGAGGGTGGATACAGGGTCTTCTCAGACAACACTAGAAAACAACCACTTGATCTGTCTTGATGAACAGAACATAAATGCTTTATGTTCCTGACAGCCTTGAAAAGACTAAATAACGTGACATCCTTTTTCTATTTGTAAAGCTCAATATGATTTTTTTTTTAAACAAGGAGTTTATATACCTTTACGGGGACATGAGGACCAAAGCTTCCTATCAATCCACAGAAGCCTAGAGCCCAGTCAGGTGTCAGCTGATTCCTACGACAGCTCCATTAGGGGGTAGGGCAAGGGACCTGGCAAAATCACTGTGGCATCTCTCTTAATTTGAAGATTCTTAAGTTTTAGTCATTGCTTATGGAGACACATTCTTTTCCTGAAGAGAATTTTGAGTTCTCTGTGGTCAGGGATGGGCAGTTTAGTTCTTTTTATGCTCCATGGTGTCCAGCACAGGCAGGGAACATAGAATTGCTTAATGAATACTTGCTGACATACCATCTTTCTGGCGAAGAGACTGAAACAACTGTATAGTTATTACTTCATTTTTCTAGGATAAAGTGCCCTCTGAAAATATCTATAGATATCAGTATCTTTGTTTTGCAGAGAGAGGAAAACAAAAGGTTAAATGGCTTGTCTTGTGTCACAACTAGAGACTGTGACCGAGTTTGGATTAGAACTACATTTTGACAAGTAGGTAAAGCAGAAAATACCAGATCTTCTTCTGTGGTCGCTCTGCTGGCCCTTGTGTTATCATGAGCAGACTTTGAGCAAAAGGAAAGAATAGAGGAAGCCCTTAGAATGTGGACTGCTTTCTTAGGAGAGATGGAACCAGACAGGTTCTAGATATGCTGGATGCTAGTGTGGTAGAGGAGAAATTGATAAAATGATGGGCTTTAGTGTGGTATTTAACAGTGCCATCCAGTGTCTTATCTGCTTACCTAAGAAACACTTTTTATGTGCCACCATCCCAAATTTTGAAGTGAAAGAGGCAAAGTCATGCCCCAGATTTGCCACTTCCTAGTTGAGAGATCTTTGAAAAGGTACCGGGTAAAGAAAGATTGATTCCTGAGCTATTCATGTTGCCTCTGAGGCCGTACACTGTGGGGCTCCTGGCTACCTCTGTTCCAGCCCCATGGTCCACCTTGCCATTTCTTCACCACACCAAGCATGTTTCTGTCTCAGGACCTACATGTGCTGCTCCCTCTCCCTGGAATGCTCTTTCTTCAGAGACCTGCATGGCTGGTCCCTCACTTCACCTGTACTTCTGCACCTTCTCAACGGCATTGGGCTTTCGTAATAGTCTGATCTAAAGTATTGTCTCTGCCCACTTCACACCTAGGGACACATACAGACTGAAAGTGAGGGGATGGAAAAAGATATTACATGCACATGAAAATCAAAAGAAAGCTAGAGTAGCAATTCTCATATCAGACAAAATAGACTTTTAAATAAAGACTATTATGAGAGACAAAGAAGGACACTACATAATGATCAAGGGATCCATCCAAGAAGAAGATAAAACAATTGTAAATATTTATGCACCCAACATAGGAGCACTTCAATACATAACGCAAATGCTAACGGCAATAAAAGGGGAAATCAACAGTAACACAATCATAGTAGGGGACTTTAACACCCCACTTTTACCAATGGACAGATCATCCAAAATGAAAATAAATAAGGAAACACAAGCTTTAAATGACACATTGAACAAGATGGACTTAACTGATATTTATAGGACATTCCATCCAAAAACAAAAGAATACACTTTCTTCTCAAGTGCTCACGGAACATTCTGCAGGATAGATCATATCTTGGGTCACAAATCAAGCCTTGGTAAATTTAAGAAAATTGAAATTGTATCAGGTATCTTTTCCAACCACAGCACTATGAGACTAGATATCAATTACAGGAAAAAAACTGTAAAAACTACAAACACATGGAGGCTAGACAATAAACTACTAAATAACAAGAGATCACTGAAGGATTCAAAAAGGAAATCAAAAAATACCTAGAAACAAATGACAATGAAAACATGACAACTGAAAGCCTATGGGATGCAGCAAAAGCATTTCTAAGAGGGAAGCTTATAGCAATACAATCCTACCTCAAGAAATAAGAAACATCTCAAATAAACAACCTAACCTTACACCTAAAGCAATTAGAGAAAGAACAAAAAACGCTTCAATGTTAGCAGAAGGAAAGAAATCATAAAAATCAGATCAGAAATAAGTGAAAAACAATGAAGGACACAATAACAAAGATCAATAAAACTAAAAGCTGGTTCTTTGAGAAGGTAAACAAAATTGATAAACCATTAGCCAGACTCATCAAGAAAAAAAAGGGAAAAGACTCAAATCAATAGAATTAGAAATGAAAAAGGGGAAGTAACAACTGACACAGCAGAAATACAAAGGATCATGACAGATTTCTACAAGCAACTATATGCCAATAAAATGGACAACCTGGAAGAAATGGACAAATTCTTAGAAAAGCACAACTTTCCGAGACTGAACCAGGAAGAAACAGAAAATATAAACAGACCAATCACAAGCACTGAATTGAAACTCTGTTTAAAAATCCTCCAACAAACAAAAGCCCAGGACCAGATGGCTTCACAGGCGAATTCTATCAAACATTTAGAGAAGAGCTAACACCTATCCTTCTCAACTCTTCCACAATATAACAGAGAGAGGAACACTCCCAAACTCATTCTACGAGGCCACCATCACCCTTATACCAAAACCAGGCAAAGATGTCACAAAGAAAGAAAACTACAGGCCAATATCACTGATGAACATAGATGCAAAAATCCTCAACAAATAGCAAACAGAATCCAACAGCACATTAAGAGGATCATACACCTTGATCAAGTGGGGTTTATCCCAGGAATACAAGGATTCTTCAGGATACACAAAACAATGTGATACACCATATTAACAAATTGAACAAGAAAAACCATATGATCATCTCAATAGATGCAGAAAAACCTTTTGACAAACTTCAACACCCATTTTTGATAAAAACCCTCCAGAATGTAGGCATAGAGGGAACTTAACCTCAGCATAGTAAAGGCCATATATGACAAATGCACAGCCAACATCATTCTCAGTGGTGAAAAACTGAAACCATTTCCTCTAAGTTCAGGAACAAGACAAGGTTGCCCACTCTCACCACTATTATTCAACATAGTTTTGGAAGTTGTAGCCATGGCAATCAGAGAAGAAAAAGAAATAAAAGGAGCCCAAACCAGAAAAGAAGAAGTAAAACTGTCACTATTTACAGATGACATGATACTATACAGAGAGAATCCTGAAGATGCTACCAGATAACTACTAGAGCTAATCAATGAAATTGGTAAAGTAGCAGGATACAGAATTAATGCACAGAAATCTCTTGCATTCCTATACACTAACGATGAAAAATCTGAAAGACAAATTAAGGAAACATTCCCATTTACCATTGCAACAAAAAGAGTAAAATACCTAGGAATAAACCTTCCTAAGGAGACAAAAGACCTGTATGCAGAAAACTATAAGACATTGATGAAAGGAATTAAAGATGATACAAACAGATGGAGAGATATACCATGTTCTTAGATTGGAAGAATCAACACAGTGAAAATGACTGTACTACCCAGAGCAATCTACAGATTCAATGCAATCCCTGTGAAACTACCAATGGCATTTTTCACAGAACTAGAACAAAAATTTCACAATTTGTATGGAAACACAAAAGACCCAGAATAGGGTAAGCAATCTTGAGAAACAAAAACAGAGCTTGAGGAATCAAGCTCCCTGACTTCAGACTCTACTACAAAGCTACAGTAATCAAGACAGTATGGTACTGGCACAAAAACAGAAATATAGATCAATGGAACAGGATAGAAAGCCCAGAGATAAACCCACAAACATATGGTCACGCACATATGGTCACCTTATCTTTGATAAAGGAGGCAAGAATATACAATGGAGAAAAGACAGCCTCTTCAATAAGTGGTGCTGGGAAAACTGGACACCTACATGTAAAAGAATGATGTTAGAACACCATGCACAAAAATAAACTCAAAGTGGATTAAAGACCTAAATGTAAGGCCAGACACTGTAGAACTCTTAGAGGAAAACATAGGCAGAATACTTAATGGCATAAATCACAGCAAGATTCTTTTTGACCCACCTCCTAGAGAAATGGAAATAAAAACATAAATAAACAAATGGGACCTAATGAAACTTAAAAGCTTTTGCACAGCAAAGGAAACCATAAGCAAGATGAAAAGACAACCCTCAGAATGGGAGAAAATATTTGTAAATGAAGCAACTGACAAAGGATTAATCTCCAAAATATACGAGCAGCTCATGCAGCTCGATATCTAAAAAATAAGCAACCCAATCCAAAAATGGGCAGAAGACCTAAATAGACATTTCTCCAAAGAAGATATACAGATTCCCAACTAACACATGAAAGGGTGCTCAACATCACTAATCATTAGAGAAATGCAAATCAAAACTACAATGAGGTATCACCTCACACCAGTCAGAATGGCCATCATCAAAAAATCTACAAACAATAAATGCTGGAGAGGGTGTGGAGGAAAGGGAACCCTCTTGCACTGCTGGTGGGAATGTAAATTGATACAGCCACTATGGAGAACAGTATGGAGGTTTCTTAAAAAACTAAAAATAGAACTACCATATGACCCAGCAATCCCACTACTGGGCATATACCCTGAGAAAACCATAATTCAATAAGAGTCATGTACCACAATGTTCACTGCAGCTCTATTTACAATAGCCAGGACATGGAAGCAACCGAAGTGTCCATCGACTGATGAATGGATAAAGAAGATGTGGCACATATATACAATGGAATATTACTCAGCCATAAAAAGAAACGAAACTGAGTTATTTGTAGTGAGGTGGATGGACCTAGAGTCTGTCATACAGAGTGAAGCAAATCAGAAAGAGAAAAACAAATACTGTATGCTAACCCATATATATGGAGTCTAAAAAAAGAGAAAGGTTCTGAAAAACCTAGGGGCAGGATAGGAATGAAGACGCAAATGCAGAGAATGGACTTGAGGACAAGGAGAGTGGAAACGGTAAAATGGGATGAAGTGAGAGAGTGACCTGGACATATATACACTACCAAATGTAAAATAGATAGCTAGTGGGAAGCAGCCACATAGCACAGGGAGATCAGCTTGGTGCTTTTTGACCACCTAGAGGGGTGGGATAGGGAGAGTGGGAGGAAGACGCAAGAGGGAGGGGATATGGGGATGTTTGTATATGTATAGCTGATTCACTTTGTTATACAGCAGAAACTAACACAATATTGCCAAGCAATTATACTCCCATAAGATGTTAAGAGATAAATAAATAAATAAAACCATGCTCCCATCTGCACTCTAAAAAACATCCATGGCTACTCCAAATTGTAATGCATTCCCATAGAATGAAATTTCACTGTAACCAACTGAGTACTTAATTCTCTGATTAAGGACAATTTGTCCTTCCAACTGAACCAAAACTTGCCATATGGCAGAGACACTGATATAACAAATCAAATGAATTTGTATTCTGTTAAAATACCATTCATTTTCAGAATAAAAAAAAAGAAAAATAGGGCTTCCCTGGTGGTGCAGTGGTTGAGAGTCCACCTGCCGATGCAGGGGACACGGGTTCGTGCCCCGGTCGGGGAAGATCCCACATGCCGCGGAGCGGCTGGGCCCGTGAGCCATGGCTGCTAAGTCTGCGCGTCCGGAGCCTGTGCTCCGCAACGGGAGGGGCCACAACAGTGAGAGTCCCACGTGCTGCAAAAAAAAAAAAAGAAAAGAAAAGAAACATAATTAACAATCAATAAAAATATTAAAGGGAAATTTACAGAGAAAAATAGCTGGTAATCATATGCAGTTATGTTCAACCTTACTAGAAGATAAATGCAAATAAAATTACAGAGAAATCATTTTCACTCATCACATTAGAAAATACTTTAAAAAATTGTTAATATATGAGTTGTCAAGAGTATAGGGAAACAGCCACTTTCCTACATTGCTGGTGGGAAAGTAAATGGGTAACATCTCTAGGTAGGACAATTTATTAGTAGCTATCAGAATTACAATTGCATATATTTTTGACACAGAAATACCACATCTACTATTTCCTCTACAAATATACTTGCACAAGTATATTCATTGCTGCCCTATTTGTAAGAGCAAGTGATTGAAAATGATACTGTTTCTGATTCTCCTGTGATTATTTTTCCTCTTCCATTATTGTCTTGGGCATTGTAACAATGCTTATTTTCAGGTTGGTCTTTGAATTTCTGGAACCCCTGTGGATATGTGTCATTTTCTATTGTTTGTATTAATTTTTCTTCAGGTGGTCATGTCTCCTTATGTGCCTGTTTTTTGGTTTGGTTGGCTTTGGTGGTTGGAACTTTGCACTCGTAAAATTTTTTTTAAAAATAACGTGAACCCAAGTATGTTGTTATCGTCTCTAAATAAGATTTACTTTTGCTTCCACCAAGAGCTATTAGCAATCTTGAATCATCTCAATGCAATTTCAAAAACTAAGAGAATGTGTCAAGTCCCTTTTGAGTCATATCACTTTGGATTAATTCTTATTCCTAAGATTCATCCCTTTGGAGTCCCAGCCCAGAGCCAAGGGATTCACTAGGGCTCCCTTTCCTTGGATGGTCTGTGACTCTTCTTAACCCCATGAGGCTACAACTTCTTTCTCAAGCCTTCTCACAGCCCAGATAAAAAGCAGCCTCAAATGATGGGCTCATAGTCCTGGGTTTCCATTCCTCTCAGCTTCTGACCAAGTAATTCCTCACTCTCATTTTAAGCCTCTACTATCTTCAGGCAGGTATTTTTTTCCTTTAACATTTATCTAGCTTTTCTGGTTGTCCTAATGGTAATATGATCCATATTGTCTTGTCCATCATGACCAGGAACAAAATTCCAAAGAAACTCAATATTCCCATCAATCAATAAATTATGGTATATTTATACAAAGAACATTATTAGAGAGGATATTCTTTAGGTGCTGATATAGAACAATCTTTAAGATACATTGTTTTGTAAAAAAGCAAAGTACAGAACAGTGGATACAGTATGCTATATTTAAGCATACAACACCTCTGGAAGGATTCAAAATGATATTTGGATTGTTTTGAGATTGGGAAAGTATATGGCCAAGTCATAGAAGTGATAAGAAAATTCTTTACTGTTTATCATTTGTACATTTGAATTTTGAAACAAGTAATGTATTACCGGTTCAATATAAAAGCAAGTGAAATAATAAATGATAAAAAAATGGGTAAAGCTATGTACATGAACATGTTCATCACTGCAACATTTATAATAGCAAACAATTAAAAACAACCTAGATGTTCGACAGTGAAAAAATGGTTAATTATGTCAGGTGCAAATGTGGCATATTCTGTGATGATGTTAAAAACAAATATGAAAGTTATATAGAAACATGAATGTACTACTTTCCTATTACTATATAGTAAATTAACACAAACTTAGCAGTTTAAAACATCATTTATTCCCCGACAGTGCTGTAGATCAGAAGTCTCACACAGTGTAGCTAGGTTCTCTGTTCAACTTCTCACAAGGCTGAAATCAAGTTGTCAACCAGGCTAAATTCTCATCTTAGAATTCTGCCTAATTCAGTGTGAAATGTATATTGTTAAAGAAAGAAGATAACAATGGCTCTTAAACAAATTCAGAGATATTCAATCTTACTAGTACAAGAAATTACACTTTTCATCTGTCAGATAGAAAAAGTTTAAAAAATTTGGTAATGCACTTGATTGTCAAGGGTGTATTTCCTATGTTACTCAAAATTACATTAAAATGCTGCATATGGCAATGCATATGAAAAGCATGATAACAGACAGGTAAAAATATGTGTATGTGAAAGAGATTAGAAGGGAGGGTACAAAAATGCTAATAGTCACGTAAAAGAATTTGTGTCACTTAATTTTTCATTAATTTTGAGATTTTTAAAGTGAGGTTACTATTTTCTTGTATCATTAAAATTATATTTGAAGAGTAAGTACAGTAACTTTTTCCACCTCTTTCCTTTTGTCTCTCTTTGGGTTCATCTTGTTTGGGATCCATGGAGTCTCAGGCTGGCTAGATTTTGATGGCCTTTCCAACCTTCATGATAGTCAAATGCCCTTTCTTTGTTCTTAGTGGTCCCCAGGCATCAAAAGCATGCCAAATCCCATCAGTGCTCCAAGACAAGTGAGACTGAAGCCAGTTCTTCAAGCAGCCTCCAGAAAAGTTATATCATTGGATGCTCTGTACAACTCTTTCCCTCCCCAAGGAGAGGCAGGGATCTGGGGTTCTTTGCCCATTTGCCCTGTGCTGAACTGGGTGGAGGGGCTATGGCAGCTGTTAGTTCAAATTGCCATATTTGTTCTCATCTGCTCTCAGACAAAAGGAGTATGCCGGGCCCTTTTAGTGCTCTACGGCAGGCAAGACAGAAGTCAGTCCTTTCTGCTGTCTCCAGAAAAGTTGGGTCTTTGGATGTGTGATCTTCTTTTCCACAGGGAGAAACTGGAAGCTGGTATTTTTCCTCTCCTCACTCTGTGCTGATCTGGGGGCAGGGCTATGATAATTGCTAGCCTAAATCACCATCTCTGATCTCAATAGTCAGGAGGTAGCTAGAGTATTCCAGGTCCCATCAGCACTTGGAGGCAAGCAATACAGAAGCCAGTCTTCTGGGAAGCCCTCAGAAAAGTTGGGTCATTAGATGTCAGGTTCAACTCTTTCCCTTCCCTGGGAGAGGCTACAAACCTGGGGATTTCCTCCTGATCATATAGTGCTGTTCTGGGGTCAGGGATTATAGAGAGAGGGTGTCTCAAATTTCCTTATTGACTTCAATGTCCCTAGTTTCATGGTTGCCAAGGTTACAGGAGTCTTTGAACAGTTTCTGGATGTCTCACAAAGGGAATTTGTCCACATGTCAAGATTGAATTAGTATGTTGGGTAAATGAAGAGTCCAGAGCTTTCTATTCTGCCATCTTACTTACATCACTCAATAATATACTTCTTATTGTTTTTCTTTGTCTCAGAGATTCTTAGCACACAAATTAAGATTTATTTGATGATTGAAGTTGATGATGAATATAAAGCACTCAATGCAGTATGGACCTCAACAGAGGTTAGCCATTTTTACTCCTACTATTTTCATGTTGTGAATAAAAGCACTGAGGCCAAAAGGGGTTAAGTGCAAAATAAGCAACAAAGTCCTCCCTCATGGATAACATTGGACAACCAAACTTCAATCACTGACTTGGGACAAAAGACAATAGAGACTCTAGGAATAATTTTTATGTTCCCTTAGACTTGTGGACATTTTACTATTTATTGGTGTTCCCATAAAAGCAAAATAAAGATAAGGTAAAGTAAAAACTAAGTAGTTTATCAGTTAAATTAGTGGTAGGGCTGATGAGAATTCAAAGGTTTGAGAATTATCTAATGGTATTAGTTATCTATTGCTGCATTACAAATTATCACAAATTTAGCAGCTTAAAAAAACACACATTTATCATCTCAGAGTTTCTGTGGGTCAGGAAATTCAGGCACAACCTGGTTAAGTTGTCTGTTTCAGGGTCTTTCACAGGCTTCAGTCAAGGTATTTGTCCAGGGCTGTGGTCTCATCAGAAGGCTTGAATGAAAAAGGATCCACTTCCAAGGTCACATCCCAGCCTCGTTGGCAAATCCAGTTTGTCAAGAGCAGTTGACTGTGGACCTCTGTTCCCAGCTAGCTATTGGCTAGAAGTGTACCTCAGTTCCTTGCCACAGGTACTTTCCTAACATGGCAGTATGCAAATTGAGAAGGTACTAGAGAGATTCTGCTAGCAAGATGGAAGTCATAATTTTATGCCACCTAATTTCAGAAGTGACAGCCCATCATCTTTTCCCTGTTCTCAGGGTTAGAAGAAAGTCACTAGGCAAGCCCACATTCATTGGGTAGGGACTGCAAGAGGATGTGAATACCAGGAGGCAAGGATCATTGAGAGACATCTCAGAATCTACCTGCCACACTAGTCTATTTTATTTTATTTATTTATTTTATTTTTTATTTATTTATTTTTTTTTGCGGTACGCGGGCCTCTCACTGTTGTGGCCTCTCCCGTTGCGGAGCACAGGCTCCAGACGCACGGGCTCAGCGGCCATGGCTCACAGGCCCAGCTGCTCCGCAGAATGTGGGATCTTCCTGGACCGGAGCATGAACCCATATCCCCTGCATCGGCAGGTGGACTCTCAACCACTGCACCACCAGGGAAGCCCCAACACTAGTCAATTTTAAATCATACTGGTAGGAATGAAAGAGCCTAGGTAAACAGAAAGCACTCCTGTTTGGCTCTTTGATATGCTCTTAGAATCTTAATAGATTTCCCTCATGAAATTAGCTTTTACTTATGCAAATATATTCTGAGAATGTAGTATGGCTCTAAAACTTTATGGGTAACAGTAAGAAGACAAAAAGAAATAAAAGTTATCTATGACTAGTTAAGTTGTTTAACAGCATAAAATCGAGAGATCCTATTTAATGTTGGTGGGCCAATCTGAATAATGGATAGTGACACACTTAATCCAACATATATGTATTGAGCATACTCTTTTTGCATTTAATAGGGGCTAATATCTATTTGGAAAAAAATCAAATAGAATAGATTTAAATGTGTAGATTTCAATTATCCTTGCTGGTACTCTTCATACTTTAACTTTTACCAAGAGCCATTCTGCCTCCACTTACAAATGTAATGAAAATAATTTGTTCCTTAAAGTAGAAATAAAATTGACTATAAAAAATCAGACTCCATGCTGTTATTTCTCACTCCAAAAAGAGCTGTGCTTATTATAAACAGTAAAGGGCTGTCTTCTCTCTAATCTGAGGGGATGTTCCAGCCCAGCAAATGGAGACTAAAGCTATATTCAACAGCAGCCAAGGAGTTAAGAAGCTGGATATGAAATTGTTATTACCAATTGTTATTTCATTACCTGCAATGCATGGTTGGGATCATTTGAAGTAATGCCGGGAAATCCTCTACTAAAACAATCACGAGGTGGGTTGGAAGTTCATGCCTTTTGACCAGATCCACAGCCCACATCTGCCACAGTGAATTTTAATTAGATATTATTCCAGAGAGGAGTTCCTGTGCTAGTGTTAAATCAGAAAAAACATAATTCCACAATGCATTATTCATCATCCTGGCATAAATGAAAATAGAGTGGGCTTAGAGTAGGAAACTACTTTTCAGCAGGGAGAGGGCTTTTACATAACCAGACTATCAGCCACAAGGTTTAGGCCCAATACTCCAAAAATATATATGATAAAGAAATAAAAATTTTATTTCTAAATTACTATTTCCATAGTACAAATAAGGCAATGGTTTTCCTTGAACCGTCTATAATTCCAATGCATTGCTTTTATTTTTGGTAAGATTAGGATAATATTAATGAAGCCATTGAGGGTATAGATATAGATCATCTTACCTAAAGTCTTGACTAGTTCCAGTATACATTATATGTCTTTGTGATCTGCCTCGTGCTTTGTCTTTAAGTTTCTATTGTGCCTTTCCAGGCAAAATGTAGAGTTATAATTGACCCTGAGCCAAGAATATAATTATTCAGATATGTGCAATTTTTTCTTCTTAGAATTTATCAGAGAAATAAACTTTTGCCAGTGAAGATAGAAAGCCATGTATATTTTTAAGACTGTAAGAGAAAAACCAGGAGAATTTGACACTTACTGAGCATCTACTATATGCCAACATTTTTTGACATACATTCTCTCATTGAATGATCAGTCTTGCAAGAAAGCTTTATCCTCCCAGTTTGATAAATGAGAAAAAGGAAACTGTGGGACCATGGAAAGAAAACTAGCATTTGTTGAGCAAGTGACTAGTAACGTGAGGGGCACTTCATATGTATTAATTCATTTCAACTTTATATACTCTTCCCCATGTTATAGTTACAGAAACTAAGGTTGGGAGATATTAAATAATTTGCACAATATCATACAACTAGTCATCAATTGGACCTCATGTGCATCTAATTTCTTGTATTTTTCCCAAGTATATCACAGTACTTCAGCATACAATCCTTTAAATGTAGCTTCTAGCAGAGGTACTGAAGAATTTAGATGGCTCCCTGCCACCTCAAGAGGGGAAGATTGCTATTTATAAAACTATTGTGTTCCCCAACAAGGAAGGGCATCTTGGAACATTTCCAGACATAAGTTTATCCATAATTAAATTAATTAAATTATTAAAAGTAAATATTGAAGTATCTTCCCTGGCTCAACTGTATGTTCCAAAATAGGACCAGTTACCAAATCTACTCTATTATACTTTCTCTTCTTTCTTTTTTTCTAAAATTGTTGAACACTTACTGCTTCACTATAATTTCTTTTTAACTCATCTATTTCCTGCTGTAGACTAGGAGTTCCTTGAAAGCAGATACCTCGGTATATTCTAGGCCTCTAATTCCTGGCGCTTAGCAGATGCTCAATAAAAAGTGAAGGGATGACTGACTGCATACAAAGAAATTAATTAATCAACAAACATATGTAGCAACAGGATACCAAACCAGACTCATACTTAGTTCTAGCAAACCTCAGAATACTCTAGACTATGGCCCTCACACTGAAGGTGATGTGATGCCCCGAGGCTGCCTCGAGTTGTAGATTTAGCCTGGCAGGTACTCAGCCAGGACTCAGTTTAACTGAGTGTTACCCACCTCTGTCCCACCACCATTCAAGATGCTCAGATCTTGATCTCCAATAGCTGAAAGAATAAGGTCCCTCTGATTCTGTGATTATCATATATTTCCCCCACTTATCCTTCATTCCTCTGTTCCAAACATGCATTTTATTTTGCAAAAATATAAAATGTAGGCTTTCTTTCTGCTCACTAGAATTTCTAGAGATAATGTGTAGTGGTTAAGAGCATGAATTTCAAGTCAGACTAAGTAGGTTCAAGCCAGACTACCATTTATTTATTCACATGTGACCTTCGAAAGTCTAAGTTTCAGGTTCTCATGGGTAAACGGGGACGATAGAAGTACCTACCTCAGAGAGTTACTATGGAAATTATTTTAATGATGAACCAAATGTGAGCATGGTTCCTGACACATTATTTTTTAATAATAGAATGAGACTGAGAAAATATCTTTGCATTTGGCTATTCAGTTTATAAGGACTTAGGAATTAAAACCAAAAGAGAAATGAAATCCCCTTTATTCTCCTAAAAATGTACAGTTGATCCTTGAACAACATGTGGGTTAGGGGTGCTGACCCTCTGCACAGTCGCAAGTCCACATACAACTTACGGTCAGCCCTTCGCATCCACGATTCCTCCATACCTGCAGTTTTGCACCAGAGATGCAACCAGCTGCAGATCATGTAATACAATAGTATTCACTATTGAAAAAACCCACGTACAAGTGGACCCACGCAGTTCAAACCTGTGTTGTTCAAGGGTCAACTTTGTTAACTGAATAGTCTAGTTGCAAGGACAAGAATATCTACGGTTTGGCCCAGCTTCAGATCTTGTGCCCATTCTGGCAATGAGGATGAGAGGTTCTGGTCATTGGCCTGAGTCATGTGACCTCCTTAAGGGCTGGGATGGATGAGGGGGTAAGAAAGGGAGTACTGCCTTGCCCAAACCACAGGGACTGAGAGTGAAAGAGGAGATAAAGGAAAATCAAGGTGCTGCTACCAGAAACAACTTTAAAAGGACTAAACCAACCATGGATGACCAACGTAGGATGATATTACTAACCAAGAGAAATGAAAGCATCTCTGAATGCTTGCTTGCTCCTAAATTAAAATGTGGAGATATAAAAGAGAAATAGGCAAATTCAAGGCCTATTCTGATTGAATTGGAACCACAAAGGAATCTTTGCTCAAGAGGCTACGAAGTTGAGTCTAAGCATTGCAAGTGAAATGGACATAAGTAGGTATCCAAGTAGGTTAATCAGGGATTTCTTTTTTTTTTTTTTTTTTTTTTTTTTTCAGTACGTGGACCTCTCACTGTTGTGGCCTCTCCCGTTGCGGAGCACAGGCTCCGGACGCGCAGGCTCAGCGGCCATGGCTCACGGGCCCAGCCGCTCCACAGCATGTGGGATCTTCCCGGACCGGGGCATGAACCCGTATCCCCTGCATCGGCAGGCTGACTCTCAACCACTGCACCACCAGGGAAGCCCAGGGATTTCTTTAATAGCCAATTTGGCTAAGAGAATTTCTTTATAAAGATTCTTTCTACCCCTCTCATAAATTACTTAGATGCTTACTTTAAACTTTCCACGTTGCCTACAGAAACACAGCCTTGAAAGGCATAGCTCCCCAAATTTAAACTATTCATGTACCCATAGGGGAATTATGCAATAAAAGACAGAAGGCATGCAAATAAAAAGATCAATTTTCCTATGCCTGTCTGTCCTGTTATATTTAAATAAAATCTCATGTATTCTCTTGTCTCAGGAAAGAATAAGCGAGAATAACAAAATTCAGAAAGACGTAAATTGCCAATACTTCCTAATGTAGCTTTGTTCTAGAAACTTTTGTAAAAGTCCTACTGATGGCAAGCTTCAAATATTACTTAAATCAGGACATTTTGTCCTAAAGTTATTTACCCATGAGTGTGTATGTGTGTGTGTATATGTGTGTTTGAGTGTATATGTATTTATGTTTCCCTTTCTCTCTTCCCTCACATTTCTCTTCATAAGAAATTTCCTCTCTCTATAGTCATCTACCACTCAAGTCATGAAACACAGAGGAATGAACACAACACTTAGATGATGTAACTTTGTTTCTTAAGTAGAATGTCATATACCAGCAGTTGTTCAAAATATTCACACATACACAAAAAAATAAGCAAATGTAGAAGGTAATTATAGAGGTCACAGAAAATCTCTTTTATCTTTTTGTTTTTAAATGAAACGTACATTTTTAGATCATGAATCAAAATAAAATTGTGCAAAAATCTTGGGAAGACCATTAAAAAGGACATGAAATATGAAAATCTACAGTTATAACTAATGAACACAATTAAGTAAATGGTCTTCCAGTCTCTCAATCGCTAAGCCAAGCACTGTGTTCCAGGATTTAAAATGAATAAGAAAACTATAGAAACTGACACAGCCACACATGCAAAGAAATCTCATTTAATTCTATTGTGTTTTTAAAACATGGATATTTGAGAGGTCAGTGCATCAGATAAGTACACTGAAACATAGCTTTTATTTATGATCACTAGAACTAAATAAACTCTGGAGGAGTACAAGACAAGAAGAGAAAACCTGGATCCAATTAGAGATGTTCCCAGTTCTGGGTTAGGCCTGTTTTCTCTGGAGGGTCTACAAATCTACAGTCAACATTAATTCCAAAATGTATCAAGTCAAACAATGTATTATTAAATGAAAATATCACTGGATATTGTAGACTATCTTTGGAAAAATGTTTTATGAAAACACACCTTAATCATTTAGCTTGGCTAAGTCCATAATTAAACAAAAGTGTATCTATATCTTTCAACAAATCTTGACTCAATTTGGTAGCATTAGACTTATGTTGACAGCTTTCTTTCTAGTTGTAAAAAAAAAAATACTATCACTATGAGCTTACTCTCTTACAAAAGCTTTTATCATTGGATTGTAAGTGGCCAGCTTCCTTAAAACCCCATCTTATTCCTTTCTTAAAGTCTCATTTAATATAATGTATATAATATAGTATTATCTAAATATAAATGCTTCATTATACCATTATGGAATAGAATAACAATAGCGTTGAAAAAGAGTTCCCACTGAGATTTAATTCAGGGTCATGGATTAGACATTGCACTCTTAATAATTCCCCATTCACCAGTATCACATTCTCAAAGCCTATTCCTTGTAAATCTACCTCAGTTATCACCTTCTCTGAAAAAACTTCCATGACCATACCCTTTACCACTAGAAAGATAAAGCTATTAAAAAAAAATACCTTCAGTATTTTGTGCAATGAGATAAAGTGCCAGTGAACATGTAATCGGGTAATCACTCTCTCGTGCATGCCACCCTGTACAAACTCTTATGATTATACTTCTCACATTGTACTATAGTTGTTCGTTTAATGCCAGTCTATAGAATGAAACTCTGACTTACTTTGATCTGAATCCATGTTGTATTCATTTTTTTAACATCTTTATTGGAGTATAATTGCTTTACAATGGTGTGTTAGTTTCTGCTTTATAACAAAGTGAAGCAGTTATACATATACACATGTTCCCATATCTCTTCCCTCTTGCATCTCCTTCCCTCCCACCCTCCCTATCCCACCCCTCTAGGTGGTCACAGAGCACCAAGCTGATCTCCCTGTGCTATGTGGCTGCTTCCCACTAGCTATCTATTTTACTTTTGGTAGTGTATCTCACTTTGTCACAGCTTACCCTTCCCCCTCCCCATATCCTCAAGTCCATTCTCTAGTAGATCAGTGGTAGATGCTGCCTTAACCTGGCTGTCTTTACTGAGCCAGGGCACTTGTCTCCCAGTTGCTGTGAGTCTTGGCTGCTAATGGCCCATAGGTACCTTTCTCCAGAGCATTGTCTTTGGCTAATAGGAACCCAGAAATGCCTATGAGGAGAGCCCTCATTAAATGACCGGATGATTCAAGGGTACACAGTCTCTTGACCCAAGGTTGGACAAGTCTGTAATGTTCTTCATACTCTAGAGCTCCCCTAGAGATCAGGCTGAGACTAGAAGGTAATTATGGAGGTCACAGAAAATCTCTTTTCTTTTCTCCTTTTGTTTTTAAATGAAGCATGCATTTTTAGGTTATGAATTGAAAGAAAATTGTGTGACTATTCACAACAGCCAAAACATGGAAACAACCTAAATTCCATTAACAGATGAATGGATAAAGGAGATGTGGTACATATATACAATGGAATACTACTTAGCCACAAAAAAGAATGAAATAATGCCATTTGCAGCAACATGGATGCAGCTAGAGATTATCATACTAAATGAAGCAAGTCAGAAAGAGAAAGACAAATACCATATGATATCACTTATATGTGGAACCTAAAATATGACATAAATGAACCTATCTATGAAACAGAAACAGAATCAGGGACATAGAGAATAGACTGCTGGTTTCCAAGCATGGAAGGGGGTGGAAGAGGGTTGGATTGGGAGTTTGGGATTAGCAGATGCAAACTGGCCTATATAGAATGGATAAACAACAAGGTCCTACTATATAGCACAGGGAAGTATATTCAGTATTTTGTGATAAACCAAATGGAAAAGAATATGAAAAAAAGAATATGAAAAAATATATATCTGAGTCACTTTGCTCTACAGCAGTAATTAATACAACATTGTAATTCAACTACTGTATGCTTCAATAAAAAGTAAATTAAGAAAAAGAAAATTGTGCAAAAATCTTTGGAACACCATTAAAAAGGATATGGAATATGAAAATCTCCAGTAATAAATAATGAACACAATTAAATAAATGGTCTGCCAGTTTCACAATCTCTAAGCCAAGCAGCTAAGCACCCACATCTCTGCTTAGCTTCTTCCCGTCTCCTAATCTGCTTCCCTCACTTCCTTCCAGGTTTCTCCTAGAAACACTTCATCAGTAAATCACTTGCACAAAGACCCCCATCTCAGGTTGTGCTTTTAGGAAATCTGACCTAAGACATAGCTCTAAGTGCACCAATTTCTATGATAAATTGACTTTTTCTCCTATTAAACTCATAACAGAAACAGAAATTATGACATTTGGCTCTTCATATCTAGTACTTAACTCAATGTGTGATGGATAATAAATACTTGAAAAGTTTGTAAATTTGAATTAATATATGAGTATATTTACCTCACTCCTTACTCTCATTTTGTACTGAATAGATAAGTCCTAGGAAAAGAAAGAGATGGGCCTAAGGATGATCATTGCCATTATCATTTAATACCAGTGTTTCTCTAAGACCAAATGAATATGAATTGTTGGTAGAAACCGTAAACTCTGAAGTAAGGGGGGATAAAGAAGCCCCTCCCCCAAATTCTATCCCTACAGGAATGCAGATAAACAGTGGGACCTCATCAACTGAATAGATTCATTAATGGTAGTTAATAACATATATCAAAACAAAATTTTCTTTGGTTTTATTTTTCAGTTTCCTCTGAGAATATTTTCCATTTCTCACTTTCATCCTACTCCCATATTAATTCAGCATTAGACTGGTAAATATCAAGCCAATTCTAGAAAATAAAGATGGGGCATTTTTCAGCTGTAGCACAGCATATCACCAGGGATTAAAACAAATGTGGTGTTCCCGTCTCTGCTGTATCCCTTGCAAATGATCCTTATTTCACTTCACTAAGGAAGTTAAGATTCCACCAGATGAATCAACAAGTCCATCTAGAAGGACAAGAACTCCCACATTAATCAAAAGCATGTGAATATATCTAAATTAATCTGAAGGCACAAGCTTCTTGATCCATGTTTCTGCTCCAGCCTACGTCTTACTGACAAAGTAGCAGGATTTCCATGGGTAGAAAATGGAATGATACTCTCAATATTCTACTTTTAATTCCTGTTACTAACTGATCATCTCAAATTTTGGTCAAGACAGCATAAAAGTAATTGACTCTTCACAAACACATTTTGTTTGGAGGTAGCAAGAGCCTTCTGTTGAGAAGAGGCTCATTGGGTTTCTATTATTCAAACTTGTGTCAAATAGGCAAGATCCGCCTCTCAACACAGCAACCCAAAATTACTCAAATGCTGTGTCTAAGTGGATTAACTGTTCAGGAACACGTGTGTTTGCTCAGCTCCTCTGGGAACCTCCAGCCATCAGCTGCCTCTCAATTACAGAGTTATGACCCAAACATATGAGGCAGGGAGGGAGCAGGGACAGGAATTCTAGAGAAAATTTGCCTTTAATATTGAATCAGTTGCCATTAAACCCAAGAAAGGTGCTGGACATGTTAGGTGTGTTATCTCATCTACTCTTTACAATAACCTGATGGAATTGTATTTTATCTTCATTTTACAAGTGATAAAACTTGTTTTTTTCAGATATTAAGTAACTTTTACAAAAGTCACATAGCTAGAATCTAAACAAAGGATTTTCTGTAACAAAGCCCATCGTCTTTTGACTACATCACTCTATGTCGGGTTAGCTAGTATACACTAAGGGTCTAGTGCTGAGCTCTTAAATCTTGGCATCTTTGTGACTTGGGAACTAAGAGGGAAGTTTCTGTGGACACTCCCTTTCTTAATGACACCACTATTTACAATTCCATCACTCTTCTGATATATTACTTACTAACTAACAACTGATAAAAGATTTGTTGTAAGAAGCAATTGTCTATGCTGAATAAGAGTGGGTACAGTCTTCTTTCAGGTTATCAGATGAGTTAGTCAAAGGCAGTAGATGCTTTGAGGGCGTGCTAAAGCTTTGGAGTATGTCAGCAAATGAAGACATTCTTGGATTAAGCAAAATATTGGGTACCCTCAATGTTACGGACAAATGTCCATGGCACACTTAGGCATGTTCATAGCTCCATGGCTTCCCAATCCCTGGGGGAAGTTTCAAAATTCTTGTCCAGTCTTCTGAGTCAGGAAGAAAGGGAATGAGGCTGGATTCTACTCTACAGGGAGGTGGAGGGGAAAATGCATTGCTGTCTTCTGTTTCCTTTGTGAAGTGATGTACAGAGTTACCTACTAAGAGTGAAGGATATGAGACAAAGATGGGGAGACTTAGAGCTGTAAAGGCTAAATGGGTTTGGATTCACTATCTTGGGGAATGGGAGAAAAGACTGAAGGTGGCAAGGTTACTACAATACAAGGTCCAAGAGGTCAGGAATTTTTCTCCCTTGTATCTCCTAAGTGTTTGCACATAGTAGGTACTCAATAAATATTTATGGAATGAGCAATCTCAGAAGAAATTCTTGACTTCATTTTATAAATGGCAGCATTCACAGTACAATTTTTGAAATACATTCTATTAACAGTATTTCAATGAAATTGCTAGCATCTCACGCCATATCATCTGTCTCTCGTGTTCTTCATGATACCAACCAAAGAGTCTTTGTGCAGTCGAGATCTGGACAAAATGACTGTCAGGGGTGAATGAGAGGTGTAAAGATGAGCCTGAAGATTACTTGTATGTGATGGGTCCAGGTTTTGCCTTGGTGATGGTGAAGTGGTTTGTGAGTGTTGTAAGATGATTATATGTAGACGAGTCTGAGGTCCTTTGGGAACACTGCTGCCCACAGCCTCTTCCTTACCTCTCCTGTCTACAAGCACTGGCCTGCCCTTTACTTAGCACCTCTGAGTACCAGAGTTTCCCAGATGCTACATTTGAATTCTTCCTTTTCCCCTTCCTCCGGAGTTTCTTGGTGCTCCCTCTGTCTTTTCTCCTCCTCCAAGAGGAGCTTCTGACAGGACTACAGAGGATTGGTCCATCCTCCTGCCAACAGCTGCCCATCAGTTTTGGTGCTCTGTTTTGCACGAAGTTCTAACTTCTATAGGAAGTTACAGTACTCTCTTGGCCTAGAGATGGTGCATCATGATGGTTTTAGGTCTTGGGCCCTACATCCTCCTTGGTACCCCGTCTCATCAACGTTTCATGACCTCTGCTCCCTTAACTCACCAGTTCCTGTGTGTGTTCAGCTTCTATCATGTAGAAGTAGAAAGAAGGGGGGAACAGCAGTGTGGTGTATTAGTCAAGTTTAAGCTTTCAAACTGTATTTGCACATACAGCGCTTTATAATCTCCATACAAAAGTCAAGTTATTAAATCTGTATAAGATATACAAATGAGTAAATTATTGCAAATGGCATGACTCTCCAAGTTCCTCTTCAAAGCTGGACCAGGAAAAATTACTTTCATCCTAAACAATAACTTCATTTTTTCAATGTCCAGGATACTTCACTAATCCATTTCAGGTTTTCAGTATAATACAGATCTGCCCACATTTGTAAAACAAAGACTTAGCTGCAAGAGAAATCAGGAAAAAAGCAAGGACTGCATTTCCAAGTAACATGGAAAAAACATTAAATCAGTATTCATTTTAAACAAGTTTCTGCTAGATGGTGTGGGTTGAGTGTGATTACCAGTTCTGGGAACCCATTATGAAACAAGTAAAAGTTAAACATTGCACTGGAAAATTGATACAGTGAGTTGAGTTCATTTATCTATTGAACAGCAAATAAAGCTCAGTTTTGGCAAGGAGAGTTAGGATATCTGGGGAGACGATTTTATCACAAGGATGTAGGTAAGAACAAGTTAGGTTAAGAAAAATAAGAGGTACAGAGATGGAACTTTACACAAACATTCAGAAAGTGGTGGATTTATGTTATGTCACTTTAGCTCAAGTGGAACTAAGTGTCTCAAAATTGCCTTCTCTGCATAGTTCCTGGTTATCATGAAGTATCAGCCACATTCTTTTTGTCTTCAGAAGGTCAAAGTAGGCAATGAGGCTCCTTGCAGTCTATACACATGGTTGCTTGTTCACTCAGTGTCTTGGTGTAAAATCCCCTCCCATAGTTCCTGCAGCTCCTGCCAGATCCTCATTTGGTTTCTCTGGCTCCTGTGCTAGGTGCAAATTTAGCTCCATATTGAAGGGCACTAGCTTCCCCTGCAGGATACCCCACCATCAGCATTGCTCATGTAAAGACCACCATGTTGATCATGCAGGAGAATGTCACAGATTTTAGCCTGTCTTCATGGGCCTCAGTCAGCTTCCCAGGTTCTCACCCGTGCTCACTTCCCTCACTTCATATCGATCTTCCTTTTTAACTGCCCACCCTGAGGATTTCTGCTCCACCATCAGACCTGGAAGAAATCACCTCACCTCATGGTCTAACCATGTCCCACAACTGTGCAAGGGGCCAAGCTACCATAATAAACCCCTTATTGAGATATTAGTTTATATTTCAGAGAGGCTGTGCTTCTCTGATCAAACCCTGACTGAAATACAGGGTGAAATTATTTGAGTGGGGAAAAACTGGGGAACATAATTAGATAAAGCATCTTTCATTTCTCAGAAGAAAGAGGATGCCTTTCACTAAGCTACTGTCGCTGCTGAGTTCTCTGTGAAGCTCAACAAAAGTTAAATCTTTTCTATTTAAGACCTCCAGCTGTGTCCTGAGGATAAAACAATTTACTAGCAAACGATTTTCTTGACGTTCAGTGTGCTCATATAACCTTATCCATGTTATTGAAGTTACTAGTCACACACTTTTAAGTCATACACAATAGCTATATATTTATGTATATATTTTGTATGTTTTTATATTTATGGATAACAGTTCAAATATATTCAGTGCTTGACATTAAGTGATATCACCATTCTTAGTAGCTGGTGTTCACTACTTAAGATTTTGCTTTGTATATCACTTTTGATGTGTATATTTACCTATGACCTGATTTTTTTTCTCAAAACAATTCTGAGAAGTCAGAAAAGAGCCAGTAAATAGTTGTGATTTGATATATGAGGAGAGAACAAAAACCACTCTATAACTAGATCTTGCTTTATTTGTCTCAAACCTTCAGCTGATGCCCCAGAATTATTCATTGAAAACCTGTCTTCTTATTAATTCAGTAAGTACTGAGGGCCCAATAAGGGCCAGACACAACATTAAAGATTAGGGTTAATGAATAATACATGGAATCTATCCACAATGACGTAATGTTTCTAGTACAAGAGAAAACCATGTGAAGTAAAATTTCAGCGTGATACAGTACTACTATAATGTGAGAATGTACAAGGAAAGCAGAGATCAACTCAGCTAGGAGAATGAGTAAAGAAGCCTTCACAAAGGAAGTGCTGCTTGAGTTAACACATGAAGGACAAGAAAGGTTTTTTCAAGGTGAAAGTCTTACAGTCAGGGTTAACAGCATATGCAGAAAGTATATGCACGCAGTAGAGTTACTCTTTTGGAATTATAATAGCTCAGTGTATTGGAATATAGAGAATGGGCAATGAAGCTTGCGAAGAAGGCATAACTCAGTTCAGTAAAGGCTTTTGGGGTCATGCTAAGGAATTGGGGCAATGGAAGTCATTAAAATGTTTAAACTGGGAAAGAGTATGATTAAATTTGCAGGTCTGACACTTGGAAGAAGTGGAGTGGCTTCTGATTGCTCATCCTTAGTCTTCTAGTGCTGGGATCCTGAGCTAGCTCAGACCACCAGGACCCCACCCTCTCTACCTGCCCCTCCCTTCCCGGAAGTCAGGACCCTACTGATTGGCCTTCCATCTATTGGACCCTCCATCAAATGGATATATTGCTCTACTGTCTATTAGGTTCTGTATCTTACATGCCCTGCCAGATATTTTGGGTCACAGCCTGCTTCCCCTCGTCCTCCCCAAAATGTCACACATGCTAATGGTTGGGCCTCCATTATTGCCTGTGCTATCCTGATGGATCTTTTTCATTTCTGAATACCAGCCATTCTCCATTTGTCCCATCCCAGCCCCTCAAAGTCCAAATCCTGGCATCTTGGGTTAGGCACACATTTTCCTCCTCTTACTTTGGATTCTTAGCAATCAGTTCTATCAGATGATCTTAACCCTGGCTAATTTCATACGTATGTAAATTGGCAGTAGTTAACTTCTTATTCTGAATAGAGTACTCACCTTGTGACTTGGATCCTGGACATGACAATGAGAATAATAAAGAAATCATATCCAATTAAAGCTACATTTTATTACCCCATATATCAACTATTGTTGATTCTTTAAAGTTAAAAAACCTTTTGCTGACTACTCTCTTGTGACTCTAAGTTCTTCCTTAAAAGTGAATAAAGCCATAATCATATCAATGAAAAAACTACAATAATCTTTAGAACCAGAAAATATATGTGTATTTTGCAATAAGAAAAGTAAGAGGTCACCAGAACCAAATGACAAAAATTCAGTGTCTGACAGCTGGACAGCAGAAGCTAAAACAATGATAAAAAATATTCATCTTTTGAGAATAAAACTTTTCTCATAGTGAACTAATTACAGTATACTCAATACATCTGAAAGGTGTTACATTTTTAATATGTTAAAATGAATAAAATACAAAATAGCAAGAATCTAACACTAGACCACAAAACTTCCAAGTATCATCTAATCACCAGGGAGGAAGTATGATATTTTAATGAAAAAAAATCCCCAACGTATATTACCTAGAATTTTCATTTCAGCAATTGTCCCTTCAATATTGAGACCCTTTGTCTGTTCCAGAGGGATAATGACAGGTAGGATTTTACCTGAAATCCCCTCAAGTTTCCAGTACTCTTGGTCACTTCTTCCTCAAAATTCTTCCTGTTGCTTATCAGTGACACTTCCTCACAGTCTCAGTGTAAGTTTGAACAAAAGGAGCCATTTCCCAATGTTTGTAAAAATGAATGAAACATGAAAGGAAATTATACTTTATACAGTAGTAAAGGCACAGAATTTTAGTGACTTTTAAGATTGATTTCCCATCTTTTACACATGAGTTAACTGAAAATTAGAGAAGTTGTGTTAATTAGGATCAAAAGTGAGTCCAGATTTACGGGGGCATTAAACTTACACAACTTGGAGAGTCATCTTTTAAAAAATTGACATGACATTACAAATACAAAATTACATCCAGGACTTTGAACGTGGCTCAGGAAAGTTGGGGGTTAATATTCCAAACAGAACTGAACGAGATAAAAATCCAACTTAAAAAGGCAAAAGCCAAGTAAGGGTTGAACAGCCCAGTCTCTGGAAGTGCAGGGAAGCAGAGAGGCCTCGGGGACAACTGGAACCAGAGACATGAACTTCACCAGGATTGTTTCTGCCACTGTTCCTTTCTGCACGTTGGCTTTATTCCCTCTCACTGTAGACTGGCAGTCTTCAGAAGCAGGAAAACATGGCTACTGATAGTTAAGTTATGCATCATAGAGCTTCAGCCACTTCTGAGATGCTCTCTCTGGGCCAAGCCAAATCCTAGGGAGGGGCCTTAACTGGTGCAGTTGGGTCCAAGTCAACTGTTGTCAGAGAAGAGACATAAAAACATGGGGGCGACCACTGACACATGGTCAGCACAGGAAAGTATCTGAGCCAGTGAGAATGTGGGAAGGCAAAACAACCACTCCGTAAATGATGTACTCAACGCCGAACAGCTAGCAAGAGGTATATCAAGGATCATAATATAAAGGTCCATTTCCAATACAATGTTTTTTCTCTAATTCGTTATAGCAGATATTAAATTGAATTTTCCTGGCTCAGAAATTTGTTTTATTGTCAGAAAATTAACCAAATCCCAAAACAAAACCAAATACAAAAATAACCTTAGTTTTTTCGCTCAAAAGCCACTTAAAGTTCTTCTGAATGATCATTATATCTGTCAGTTCTCATTAGAGATTTATTAATAGAAAATACAGGTCATTTGGGTAAACCATATATTATGTATTAACTCATACTATAAACTGTCTTCTTTTTTCTTACTGCTATTCTGATTTGATTTGTTTACTTTTCTATGGCCTCTTTATCATAGATATAGGATGCATGAAAAAGTGCTAGTTGGTTGTGCCCTGAGATAAATGAAATATTATTGTACAGTGCTTTGAAATGTAAATAGCATCACTACAAGCTATCACTTACTAAAGCCACATTTTTAGAACAAATAACATCTTGCTAAACATTTCAGACCAAAAATTACCTGTGTAAGGAAGTCGCTATTGATCTGCATTTCCTAGTTAAGTTTTCTCTATCAATTTATATTTCTTTGCCCTAAACCAAGTGCTTCAATAGTTGGAAAAATTAAAATGAGGGGAATTTTGACAAAATACATCACAATAGAAAGAAAACCCTGGCCTTTCTTTTTCCTCCCTCACTCAGTTTTAGCAGCATCTTTTCATCTTACTTTAATTCTTAAATTCATAAATTCCCATTGTTCTTGATTAGCTCTGGGAATTCCTCCCCGCTTGGATATATGACAGAAGTTGAAGGCATTGATGGAAAGGATTTACACAGTGCCTAAACTATACCACTTTACTTGAGATGAGAAAAGATGGAGCCTGGCAAATAATTAATGGATTTCAGTTTTCAGTTCTCTCCTACCAGGAAGGCTTTCTCTGGGTTAGGAGCTCAGCATCATGGCCTGTTAGGGTATGACCAAGGCTGCATTTGTTTCACTATGCTAGGTTAGAGCAGAAAATATCCCAATTCAGAAGTGGATTTTGGGAGTACAAAGGTAGAAAAATAAAATGAAGGGTTGCTGACACCACACTAAAATGAAAGCATATGAACCATCTTCTAAACGAGTAAGAGAAGAAAATCTGTTAGTACTCCTATTTGATTTCCTCACATGAATAAAATCCTGCCAGGCAGGCTCATGGCATGGGGTTCCCTACATGGAAGCACACAAGACAGGATACACGAGGAGAATGGATGACAATGTACACATATTAAATCTTTCAATCCATTGCAACTATATAGTGTTGTATATGATGATTTTCTCATTTTACAGAAAGAGCAATCAAGGCCAAGATTATAAAGCTTGCCTATGGTCATATCTAGTAATGGGCAGGAGGGAAATTGAAACCCTGGATTCCAGGCTCTAATATCCATGTGCTAAAACACCCAGCTCTCCTGTCTCACTGCCATTTTAACCCCAGTTTTTTGATGCCATGGGCCTCTGGGTTCCATTTTTATGAATGCAGACATTTTATTCAGAATTATAACACCACTGAAAAATTTTTGTCAAGCAAGCACTCTGCAGAGTAAATATCATTAGGCCAATTTAATTTACTATTGCAGTTTAATTTATTATTGAATTTTCTATTCAACACAGTTAAAACATTTTAACGTTTACTTTACTGAAATTGTATTCATCAAGATCATGTTTCTGTAAACCGTACACTGAACATCTGATTTATTGGTCAGTCATTTTGTCCATATCAAATGTGACTGATTATAGCTTCTACCCGTAGGACTTTTCTTTTACGGTTATTATAATGGGGCTTCAACAGACCTGCATTTAATTTACATGAATTCAGTCAGCTTAGCCAAAAATTAAAATATATCTAAGAGTTTCAGTGGTTTCTCAAATCCACCCACAAGGGATTTCCAAACATTAAAAGTTTTTATACATGATGAGGATAGAATTGAGAAGTGGCTCCTCCAAGAAGAAATTAAAGAATTAACGTGGGGTGTGGGCGAGGAGAATGCTGCTGAGAAACAGGTTATCAACATGATCTCAAAATATCTCGCTACTGATTCTAATTTACAAAAAGTACAATTTACTATGCAGTGGACAAACAAAACAATATCTTAACCAAGTGATGGAAATTAACACTAGGAATAAAGGGCAACCAGACATGATGTGCCTACACATATGATAGCCTAAGAAGCACATGACATCACTTATTTAGCAATCACGCCACAAGAGTACATGCCCAGAATCATATTATGAGGAAATACTAGGCAAACCAAATTGAAGGACAGTCGGCAAAATAACTAACCTGTAATCTTCAAAACTATCAAGGTCAGGAATGGCTAAAAGAAAGGCTAAGGAACCACCCCAAATTAAATAAGACCAAAAAAATGCTACAGGGCTTCCCTGGTGGCGCAGTGGTTGAGGGTCTGCCTGCCGATGCAGGGGACACGGGTTCGTGCCCCGGTCCGGGAAGATCCCGCATGCCGCGGAGCGGCTGGGCCCGTGAGCCATGGCTGCTGAGCCTGCGCGTCTGGAGCCTGTGCTCCGCAACGGGAGAGGCCACAACAGTGAGAGGCCCGCGTACCGCAAAAAAAAAAAAAAAAAAAAAAGAGCGACAGCTAAGTTCAATGCACAATCCTGGGCTAGATTCTGTACTGGAAAAAAAAATTGCTTTGACTGATATTGAGATAACTGATGAAACTGTAAACACACCGTACATTTTATAAAATCAATGTAGCAATAAGAAATTTCCTAAATTTGATAACTAGACTGTGGTTATGTAAAAAAACACCCTTGCACCATTGTAAAGCAATTATACTCCAATAAAGATGTTTAAAAAAAAAAAAACCCTTGTTCTTGGGAAATACACACTGAAGTACTGAGTGATAAAAAATCATGATGGATGCAATCTTCTCTCAGGTGGTTCAGCAAAAAGCTGTGTGTGTGTGTGTGTGTGTGTGTGTGTAGCACAGAGACTAAAAAAGCCAATGTGGCAAAATATTCAAAATTAGTAAATCTGTGTAAAGGCTATATAGTTGTTCTTTCATAAAATTTTTCCTTAAATTGGAAATTATTTCAACGTAAAGTTTTTCTTTTTTTTTTTAAAGAACTATTTGAAGGCTTTAGAGGAACACTGACCAAATTTGGGGAAATTGTTAAAATCTAATGTAGAAAATAATGATAATGCTAGAGCGAGCAATTTGAAATTTTCACACAATTGTGGAAGTGTTGCAAAACATTTGAATTATTTACTTGCTGATTATGGTTCTTCTTTGGAGTTGCACGTTGCATATAGTATCCAGTTATACATACATATTACTGCACTGTACCAAGATTCTTTGTACTCTGTATTGATGGGCAATTTAGGGATTTTCCAGGGTAGCTTTCACTATACGTGATTTTCAACTTATTTTAGAACTTAAAACCAATTTTTAAAACGTTACTTCAGTGTATTTCTAGAAAGTCCAGTTTTTCTAGGTCAATTTTCACAGATCTGATTATTTAAGGATGCAGTTTACACCATGTTGGGGTTTGTGTTGATTTTTATTTCTGGTCACAGTGCGATGGATAGTCTCTTTTTTCTCTTCAGATCTGTGTTTTGCCCTTTGCTACCCTCCTCTGAATCTGGGAGCTGTGTCCAGAGCTGCCGTGCCCTCTGGTTCCCAGCTGGATGTGAAAAAGGGGTAGACACTAGCAGGAGACTGGAAGGTGAGAGCCCAGTGACACTGGGTATTTATTCCCGGGTTTACCCCAACCTGGCCAATGAAACCTGCATCTCTCCACTGTAGAGGTCACAGCTCCTGCTGGGTGGCCAATCTCTTACAGTGACGCATTTGTCCTAGTTTCTAGTAATGGCCCTGTCAAATGCTGGCTGCCCCAAATATTACCAAAATAATCTGTTGATAAAGCAAAGCTGAGTGTTTTGCTTATCATAGGAAGACATATCACTCTGATAGAGTCCTAGCAGCAACTTGCAAGAGAGAGAACAAAGTCAGATACATATGAGGTTTCAAAGGTCTGGTTTAAGGTGGAATTTTCAACATGAGGACTTGGTTAGCATGGGGCAAAACTCATGATATGATAGTTTGGGGTTGGTGGATATATAGTAAGACAAGGTTTTTCAGGTGGGTTAAATAATAAACAACTGCTTGATAAGCTTAGTTGAACTGTTATCCTGAGAAGGGGATATTTACTCAAGTGGGGATAAGCTAAATAGTATGGTAGTAAGATGAATGGACTTTCAGGAAGTTCCTAAAACAAACAATAAAGTTATTTGAAACTTCATCTTCCTGGGCATGAGTTGCCTGAAATAGCCAAGTCATATTAATGTAGACTGTAAGCTGTGTGGGTGTAGCTGGTGTCTGTTTTCAGCTCCCATCCTTTCAAGCCGTTCAAGGATGGTAACAGCTCCCCACTGGTCCCAGCCACATCCAAGTGCTCTGTCATCCTGTGGTTGGGTTTCCTTCCCTGACTACACCCTTGTCGATAATCTATCAAACTTTTTTCAATTACCCCATTTGACTGTTGCCATCTGTTTCTTATTGGGACCCTAACTGATAAAGACCAGTTATGACTTGGATAAACATTTGTTCATTTGTATATATTTATTAAGTCAGCAGCTCTCACAGATTTGCTCTGTTGCCCACTGTTAATCAATCACCTTGCTAGTCCAAGTCAAAATGATCATGGTTTGTTCACTGAAGAGGCAGTGAAATGCAAACCAGAGGAAGAGATGGTGCTTTGTGACTGAATCTCTAACACCACCTACAGAAGTGGTCTCACTGATCTTTTGCACCAATGCTGATAGAAGACAGGAGACACTTAAACCACTCCAGCTAAATACTGAGAATTTAGCCTGCTCTCCTGCCCTGGTTTTGAAAACTGTCCTTTCTGCTTCTGTCTGGGTCTCATCTCCGTCATGATAATCTACCTAGTGATTCAAATTTCCTTTATTCTTGGCAGTCCTACCTGTCAAGAATTGGAGACTTAACCATAAATCCTAGCCAAGTACAAAGGTGGCTACCAGATGACTGTCTTGCCTATTGCTGCTGGCCTTTGAGGATTTCCAGCCCCACCTCCTCAAGTCTCTCTCTCCTCTAGCCACCTCCTGATGTGTATGTTTTGAACCCAGGGACACTGTCTAACCACACTACCTCCTCCCCTGCTGCTAAACTCTTTGGTATGGTATCTGTCCCCTGAATATCTAACAGAAACTAAAAGAAAGGTCGTATGTTGGCTCCTCCTATATTACACTCACAAAAGCTTGGAAGAAACTAAATCTTTAAGAGAAACAAAGAATATAAATGGATGTCTAAACACTTTTCCTGAATATGTACAAGCTCTCTGATCTTTCTCCCCTCTACAAAGATTACTGTCATCTTTAATATACATCCCTCCCAAACACCCACAAGGGCTGTATTGAATTATTTAGTATGATTTAGCATGCTATTTGTTCTGTGCTAGACCTGTTTGGAATGAAATGGAGAAAAGGATATAAGACAGACACAGGAGCACAATTATAGGCAAATCACACTAGGTTTCATTCATCATTCTTTGCTTTCATGCGAGGAACTATTTTAGTTTAGTTATAATATGCATATTATATTTTTTCAGAGAGGTACAAAACTTATATAATACATATTCCAGTACTTACAGAGATAAAAGTGACTCGACACAAAAGCCTGTGTCACGTGCAGTTGCCCTGGCACTTTAAAGAAAGAGTGATCGTCTTTTCCTAAAGGAGTGTATAAGTAGGAAATATGAAATCTTCCTTTGGATGTCATATTGGACTTTGCTCTGAGAGAGCCAAGTACAGGCATACCTTGGAGATACCGTGGGGTCCATTCCAGACCACCACAATAAAGCGAATATGGCAATAAAGCAAGTCACACGAATTTTTTGGTTTCCCAGTACATATAAAAGTTATGTTTAACTGTAGCTTATTAAGTGTGCAATTGCATTATGTCTAAGAGAACAATGTATATACCTTAATTAAAGAACACTTTATTTCTAAAATATGCTACCCATCATCTGTGCCTTTGGAGAGTTGTAGTAGTGAAGTCAAAGATCACTGATCACAGATCATTATAATAAATATAACAATAATAATAAAGTTTGAAATATTTCGAGAATTACTGAAATGTGACAAAGAGACACAAAGTGAGCAAATACTGTTGGAAAAAAATGACACCTAGAGACTTGCTCAGTGCAGGGTTTCCACAAACCCTCAATTTGTAAAAAATGCAAAATCTGTGAAGCTCAGTAAAGGGAAGCACAGTAAAACGAGGTCTGCCTGTAACTGGAAAACTGGAGTCATTTCAAGGAGTCAGAGGCTCCTCATGTATTGCTGGGGGACAGCCTTCCTGCTGAGAATATGTTTTTAATTCTTACTGAATAAAGTACACACTATACAGTCTAATACAGTGAATAAAATCTTTGGCTTTCAAGTTAGAAAACCTAGGTTTGAATTCCAGCTCCTATTCTCACTAGCTCTGGGGGCTTTCGCAAATTAATTTATTTCATTAAGCCTTGGTTACCTCAGTTAAAAATGGGGATAAAGGGGGCTTCCCTAGTGGCGCAGTGGTTGAGTCCGGCTGCCGATGCAGGGGACACGGGTTCGTTCCCCGGTCCGGGAGGATCCCACATGCCGCGGAGTGGCTGGGCCCGTGAGCCATGGCCGCTGAGCCTGTGCGTCCGGAGCCTGTGCTCCTCAATGGGAGAGGCCACAACAGGGAGAGGCCCGCGTACTGCAAAAAAAAAAAAAAAAAAAAAAAAAATGGGGATAAAGTCAGCACCTATTCATACAGTTATTATAAAAATTAAATGAAACAGTGCATTAAAACCACAAAGCATGATACCAGCATACAGTAAGCACTTGGCACTTCTTTGTCATTCAAGTTGCTGTTTTAATATTGAACTTGCACTGGGGAATGGCCAGTTTTCACATTTAACCCTAGTATCTCCATTCAGATGACACCCAATAAATAACTCTTGCTAACTTCTTCCTACTCCACTAGTTGCTAATATCTAACAACCCATTAGGGATTTTCATGTGGAAGTTAACACCAGCACATCATAGCTACTGTATGTAAAATGAAGCTTATCATCTTCCACCTAAAAAGAGTTCTTCCTCCTGATTTACTGACTGTTAAAGTGGAAAAATTCCCTTGTTCTCAAAGACAGCTAGAGTCATGAATCTGAGTTCTGAAGACTAATGAAATTGGAAAACAGAAACAATGAACAGATCATTGTGCTTCTCCAGATAAATCCAGATCTATCTGGAGAGGCACAAAGATTTTATATATATATAAATGTATGTATATATATATATTCATATATACATATATATACATATATATATACACACATATGTACATATACTACATATATATATAAAATCTGATCATCACTGTTAGTCATCATATACAGTCATTTCTCAGTATCCATGGGGGATTGTCTTCAGTACCCTGACAGATACCAAAATTCACGGATAGTCAAGTCCCTTATATAAAATGGTGTAATATTTGTGTAAAACCTACACACATCCTCCCATATACTTTAAATCATCTCTAGATTACTTATAATACCTAATACAATGTAAATGCTATGTAAATAGTTGCCAGCGTGTGACAAATACAAGTTTTGTTTTTGGAACTTTCTGGAATTTATATACATATATATATTTTTTGCTCTGCTGTCCATTGAGTCTGTGGATGCAGAACCCACAGATACAGAGTGCTGACTGTATATATCATAACTGTAATCCCTAAAAAGGGAAGAAAAAAAATCAATTGAAAGTTTTTCAAAAGGACAATCCAATTTAGAAAAACAAATTGATCAATATATAAATTTAAAGCCCTGAGTAAATTTCTTGCAGGTGTCTCAGAGTTCTAAAAACACCAAAACCTCTTTATATTTATATATTACTGTAAAGTTTACCATGATCTTTCACTTATATTAACTCTTCCAGGATAGGAGTGTCTGATTAGTATTCTTGCTTTGTGTATGATAACCCACAGACAATACTTCATTTATTTATTTACTTATTTATTTATTTTAAAATATAGAACTGATCTTTTAGTTCAGCTGTGAAAAAAATACTTTGTAAATTCAACAATATGTGGTTCTTTAGATAAATTGTGTGTAGCATAATTAAATTAGGGTTTTTTTTAACATGTTTGTTGGAGTATAATTGCTTTACAATGGTGTGTTAGTTTCTGCTGTATAACAAAGTGAATCAGCTATACGTATACATATATCTCCATATCACCTCCCTCTTGTGTCTCCCTCCCTCCCTCCATATCCCACCCCACTAGGTGAACACAAAGCACCGAGCTGATCTCCCTGTGCTATGCGGCTGTTTCCCACTAGCTATCTATTTTACATTTGGTAGTGTATATATGTCCATGCCACTCTCTCACTTCGTCCCAGCTTATCCTTCTCCCTCCCCATGTCCTTAAGTCCATTCTCTGCCTCTGGGCTTTCTATCCTGTTCCATTGATCTATATTTCTGTTTTTGTGCCAGTACCATACTGTCTTGATTACTGTAGCTTTGTAGTAGAGTCTGAAGTCAGGGTGCCTGATTTCTCCAGCTCCGTTTTTCTTTCTAAGATTGGTTTGGCTATTCAGGGTCTTTTGTATTTCCATACAAATTGTGAAATTTTTTCTTCTAATTCTGTGAAAAATGCCATTGGTAGTTTAATAGGGATTGCATTGAATTTGTAGATTGTTATGGATAGTATATTTATTTTCACAATGTTGATTCTTCCAATCCAAGAACATGGTATATCTCTCCATCTGTTTGTATCATCTTTAATTTCTTTCATCAGTGTCTTATAGTTTTCTGCATACAGGTCTTTTATCTCCTTAGGTAGGTTTATTCGTAGGTATTTTATTCTTCTTGTTGCAGTGGTAAATGGGAGTGTTTCCTTGATTTCTTTTTCAGATTTTTCATCATTAGTGTATAGGAATGCAAGAGACTTCTGTTCATTAATTTTGTATCCTGCTACTTTGCCAAGTTCATTGATTACCTTTAGTATTTTTCTGATAGCATCTTCAGGATTGTCTATGTATAGTATCATGTCATCTGCAAACAGTGACAGCTTTACTTCTTTTCCAATTTGGATTCCTGTTATTTCTTTTTCTTCTCTGATTGCTGTGGCTAAAACTTCCAAAACTATGTTGAATAACAGTGGTGAGTGTGGGCAACCTTGTCTTGTTCCTGAACTTAATGGAAATGGTTTCAGTTCTTCACCATTGAGAATGATGTTTGCTGTGGGTTTGTCATATATGGCCTTTATTATGTTGAGGTAAGTTCCCTCTATGCTACATTCTGGAGGGTTTTATCATAAATGGGTGTTGAAGTTTGTCAAAAGCTTTCTCTGCATCTATTGAGATGATCATATAGTTTTTCTTGTTCAGTTTGTTAATATGGTGTATCACATTGAATGATTTGCATATATTGAGGAATCCTTGCATTCCTGCAATAAACCCCACTTGATCATGGTGTATGATCCTTTTAATGTGCTGTTGGATTCTGTTTGCTAGTATTTTGTTGAGGATTTTTGCATCTATGTTCATCAGTGGTATTGACCTGCAGTTTTCTTTATTTTTATGACATCTTTGTCTGGTTTTGGTATCAGGGTAATGGTGGCCTCGTAGAATGAGTTTGGGGGTGTTCTACCCTCTGCTATATTTTGGAAGAGTTTGAGAAGGATAGGTGTTAGCTCTTCTCTAAATGTTTGGTAGAATTCGCCTGGAAAGCCATCTGGTCCTGGACTTTTGTTTGTTGGAAGATTTTTAATCACAGTCTCAATTTCAGTGCTTGTTATTGGTCTGTTTATATTTTCTTTTCTTCCTGGTTCAGTCTTGGAAGGTTGTACTTTTCTGAGAATTTGTCCATTTCTTCCAGGTTTTCCATTTTATTGGCATATAGTTGCTTGTAGAAATCTCTCATGATCCTTTGTATTTCTGCAGTGTTAGTTGTTACTACTTTTTCATTTCTAATTCTATTGATTTTAGTCTTCTCCCTTTTTTTCTTGATGAGTCTGGCTAATGGTTTACCAATTTTGTTTATCTTCTCAAAGAACCAGCTTTTAGTTTTATTGATCTTTGCTGTTGTTTCCTTCAACACCCCACTTTCACCAATGGACAGATTCTCCAAAATGAAAACAAGTAAGGAAACACAAGCTTTAAAATACATATTAGACCAGGTAGACTTAATTGGTATTTACAGGACATTCCATCCAAAAACAACAGAATATACTTTCTTCTCAAGTGCTCATGGAACATTCTCCAGGGTAGATCATAACTTGGGTCACAAATCAAACCTTGGTAATTTTAAGAAAATTGAAATCGTATCAAGTATCTTTTCTGATCACAATACTATGAGACTAGATATCAGTTACAGGAAAAAAACTGTAAAAAATACAAACACATGGAGGTTAAATAAAACACTGCTAAATAACCAAGAGATCACTGAAGAAATCAAAGAGGAAATCAAAAAATACCTAGAAACAAACCAAGAGATCACTGAAGAAATCAAAGAGGAAATGAAAAAATACCTTGAAACAAATGACAATGAAAACACGATGACCCAATACCAGTGGGATGCAGCAAAAGCAGTTCTAAGAGGGAAGTTTATACCAATACAATCCTACCTCAAGAAACATGAAACATCTCAAATAAACAACCTAACCTTACACCTAAAGCAATTAGAGAAAGAACAAAAAAAAACCCAGTTAGCAGAAGGAAGGAAATCATAAACATCAGATCAGAAATAAATGAAAAAGAAATGAAGAAAACATAAATGGTTTTGTATCATATATCTCATCAAGTACTATTTTTCCAAGGCTCATCATATTGCTATATGAAAATCTGATCTGTAACTTATATTGCCATACTAAATTTCCTGGGGTTCATGAATCATATTTTGCCTGTTCATGCTCTAGTTGATGGACACTCAGGTTGCCTCTGATTACCTGCAAACTCTCTTACTTACTCCTATGGAGATTGTGTGAGAATTTCTTTGGATTATTCACTCAGGATCTTGGGTTATATGATATATTCATATGCAGCCAGTAATGCCAGATGGCTCCTCAGAATGGCATCACCAGTCTGCACTCCTATCAACAGAGCATGAGAGCTCATATTCCCCCACAATCCCTACCACTGTTCCTGTGAAAGATTTTCTATATGCTGTTTCTTTGCTCTTTAATTTCTCCTGCATAATGATTGGTCACATATTTTTTCAAAGTCTTCATTCTTTAGTTTATCATACATATTCCTTTTTAAAAATATCATACCAATCTCATATTGTTGCTAAGTAGGATTCTTAATATATTATTTGCATTTGAGAGATCAATGAGATTCTTTCAAGCATTACAATTTTGTGATTTTAAAAAAAGATTTTAAAAAGATTATATTAGAAGTCTCTACTTTTTGTAGAGAGGGATTTACTTTTAAATTTCCCACATGCCGCCTGTCTAAATACAACAGAGAAAGATCTAAAAATTCTAAAAAAAAATAACTAGGATAGGGATGAACGGAAAGTCAAGGTAGGCACAGCTATCATTTCAGAAATATATTTACGCACTTGTTTAATAAACATCTACTAAACGTATTATGTGCTGGACACTATAATGAATGTTGATACAGAGATGAGTAAGACAGTCACCTCCCTTAAAAACCCAGGTCCAGTGGAGGAGAGAGGCATGTAAAAACAAATGAATTGCAAATATAACTACAGAAACATTAGCAAAGCACAGAGGACAGAAGTTTCTTCCATTTTATGACTCATTTTCCGGCATTAAACTAATGTGTTTATTATAATGATGACACATTTTCAGAGTCATATTAGCGGAGAAAGAGAGAAAAAAATAGAGATGAATCCATTGATTGTTGGATTCAGTCAACAAATATTTACTGAATGACTCTTTTGTTTGTTTGTTTTTGCGGTACACGGGCCTCTCGCTGTTGCGGCCTCTCCCGTTGTGGAGCACAGGCTCCGGACGCGCAGGCTCAGCAGCCATGGCTCACGGGCCCAGCCGCTCCGCGGCATGTGGGATCTTCCCGGACCGGGGCACAAACCCGCGTCCCCTGCATCGGCAGGCGGACTCTCAACCACTGCGCCACCAGGGAAGTCCCTACTGAATGACTCTTTTTGTCACTGTGCCAGGTATCAGGGATACAAAAGTGAGCAAATGTTAAATGATAACCTTCACAGGACAAAAAATTGTCTGATTTTAAAATTCCCAGGAGCAGAATTTCACTATGATTCTTATATCACAGTGATCCAGAATGTTTAACACATTCCTTAATCATCTACGTTGAATATCAGAGATCATAATATGTGTGTACATATGGAGTAAGCACCTTACTTTTGTAGTTGTGTCTATCTAATGCTAATTCCATCTTGTTTTATTAAGACTGAACAAAGATGCACTACAAAGAATAAATGTTTCCATAGGTAGGTGGTTCTGCTTGCATGCATAGTGACCTGGACCTCTTCAGGATGTCCCTAGGCAGAGATATAATGAATAAGGTCAGTCGTCTTCAGTAATCTTCTACCACTATAAAAGGCTGAGGGACTTCTTCCATGTGAGAGAGCTGGGTGCATGCAGATTTAATGGTGTGTGACAACAGAGCAGAGGTTGGTTATGAAAAGTCTATGAAGAATCATACAAACTAAAGGTGATGACAATTTTGAAATTAGATACAGTCATTTTTATTTCTGAGACAATAATAGGGTCTTTGAAGCCCAGAGTTTCTAGGGAAGAGCAATTTGGGAGCATTTTTTCTTTAAATCCCCATGAAGAAATATATTGGACACTGAGGTTGCCTCCTGTCCTCCATTCTATTCTTCCTTCATTATGCAGCAGCCCAAGGTTTAGGTAGGACTGACTCCATCCCTAAATCAACTGGAATAATCTCATCCTCTTTACCATATTGGTTGGTTCATTGGCAGCCAGAGAGCCCTGCATGGATGAGCTGGACTTTGAAGACAGAGTAGAATTTTGATAAGTGGAGAGCAAAACACAGGCAATAGTGAGGAAACAGGAATATGCAAGGTTTGTTCAGGAGCTGAGAGCAAACCTTTTTAACTAGAACAACATGTTATACTGTCTTTATCTCCCAGATACACCGAGGTGATTAAACTCTGTTCTAGGTGATTAAACTCTGTTCTTTCATTCAGTGAGCTATTACTGAATGGTGCATAGTACTGTATTAGACAGGCTGCAAAGAAAGTTGCCTTAAGATTGAGAATCTCCACTGTCAAGTTAAACACATTGATTTTAGAACTAAAAAGGCGTAGGACATAATCTAGCACAGTCCATTCATTTTCAAGTGTAGAAACCAAGGCGCAGATAGCTTAAGTTAAGCACACTGATTTTAGAACTAAAAAGGCCTAGGACATAATCTAGCACAGTCCATTCATTTTCAAGTGTAGAAACCAAGGCGCAGATAGCTTAAGTGAATGGAAGCAGCAGAACATGCATGGAAAAGTACAAGTTGAAAAAGTCACTTAAATTCTCTTACTTTAATTTCCAGCACTGGAAAAGCTGGAGGAATGGCTCAAGAAGCTGATTCAGGGAGAGAGCATATGCAAAGCACCAGACACAAAATAAATACTAAATAAATATTCTCTTTCAGTTTCTTTATTCCCTTTGTTGATAAGAGTAGAGTAATTCTAAGGCAGACATAGAAATAACTCTACCTGGACTCCCAAGAGAGCTTCCTCCTGCACTGTACAGCAGTCCATTGTTAGAAATCCCATGGCAAGGAACCACAGAGGGCTCTACCTTTCACCAAAAAGGTGCAGCTATCTTCACAAAGTGTTATCTTGTTGTCTTGTGCATGCATCAAGCTCATTCTCTTTTCTAGACCTGTGAACAAATTGATTCCTAATTCCCATCCCTTCAAGAATGTTCTTCCTCCTTTCCGTCTATCCAGATCCTCTCTTTCACTCATTTGTTCATTTAGACAATTAGTCTGAATGGAGTCAGTGAGTCAACAAACATTTATTGAGCACTTATTACGTGGCAGGCACTGGGAGAGGATTTGAGATTACAGCACCAAAGAGAATAGCCCTACCTTCAAGGAGTCTAGCTGGGGCACAGTCTAGTTGGAGCACAGATATGCTCACTCCAGGAAAGTTAAGGGATAATGTTGCAGAGGTATGGGCATGATGTCTTGGGAGCATTCTTCTCTGCCTCCTATTATTTATAGAGGTGACCACACACAATTGAGCCCTACCATTGTATATACTGTGATTCCTATCATTGTAGTGATGCCAGGATGTGGGGTAGGTATAAGATATATTTAGCCAGAAAGGACCAAGGCAGTCCAACCAAGCAGAATATGTCAAGGAGATACCTCAGGGTTATCTAGAAAAGCAATGGTCATTCCCAGGGGTAGAGGATGAAAAATTCCTTCACTAACAAACTTTACAAAGGGCTTACTGCATTGTTTCTAAGTCTTGGTTGCACGTCAGAATTATCTGGGGAGCATTTGAAAAATAAAGATGCTTGGACCCTATCCTAGACTTATGGAAGCAGGAATTGGGGGATGAAACATAGGCATATGGATTTCTGAGTGACATGTGGTTGGTTCTGATGATTAGTTAGCAGGGGGTTGGGAAGCACTGGTCTATTTTGTGCCAGATATTTGCAGAACACTGAGAATACAGACATGAATAAAACACAGCCAGTTCTATTCCAGCCTTAGAAGACAAGTGTCAGTCCTAGAAAAGCTGATTGTAAGGTGGGAGAAACAGGCAAAGATACACAATCAACCAGATAAGATCTTAGATAGAGATAGGCACAAAGTGACATAGGAACACAGAGATGGGAAAGTCCAACTCAGTCTTGGGAAGGGGGGGAGGCTTCCTAGACGATGTCACATTTGTTTTTTTTTGTTTTTTTACTTTTTATTTTATATTGGAGCATAGTTGATTAACAATGTTGTGTTAGTTTCAGGTATACAACAAAGTGATTCAGTTATAAGTATACATGTATCTATTCTTTTTCAAATTACAGAACAGAAACAGACACACAGACTTAGTTATGGTTACCAGGGGGGAAGGTTTGGGGTGGGGGGGAGGGATAGTTAGGGAGTTTGGGATTGACATGTACATGTACTGCTATATTTACAATGGATAACCAGCAAGGACCTGCTGTATAGCACAGGGAGCTCTGCTCAGTATTCTGTAATAACCTAGTTGGGAAAAGGATTTGAAAAAGGATGGCAGAACACTCCATGACATAAATCACAGCCAGACCCTTTTGGACCCACCTCCTAGAGACATGGAAATAAAAACAAACGTAAGCAAATGGGACCTAATGAAACTTCAAAGCTTTTGCACAGCAAAGGAAAACATAAGATGAAAAAACAACCCTCAGAATGGGAGAAAATTGTTGTAAATGAAGCAACTGACAGAGGATTAATCTTCAAAATATACAAGCAGCTCATGCAGCTCAATAGCAAAAAAACAAACAACCCAGTCCAGAAATGGGCAGAAGACCTAAATGGACATTTCTCCAAAGAAGTTATACAGACTGCCAACAAACACATGAAAGGATGCTCAACATCACTAATCATTAGAGAAATGCAAATCAAAACTACAATGCGGTATCACCTCACGCCAGTCAGAATGGCCATCATCAAAAGATCTACAAACAATAAATGCCGGAGAGGGTGTGGAGAAAAGGGAACCCTTTTGCACCGTTGGTGGGAATGTAAATTGATACAGCCACTATGGAGAACAGTATGGAGGTTCCTTATAAAACTAAAAATAGAACTACCATACGACCCAGCAATCCCACTACTGGGCATATACCCTGAGAAAACCATAGTGCAAAAAGAGTCATGTACCACAATGTTCATTGCAGCTCTATTTACAATAGCCAGGACATGGAAGCAACCTTCTGTCCATCGACAGATGAATGGATAAAGAAGATGTGGCACATATATACAATGGAATATTACTCAGCCATAAAATGGAACGAAACTGAGTTATTTGTAGTGAGGTGGATGGACCTAGAGTCTGTCATACAGAGTGAAGTAAGTCAGAAAGAAAATACCGTATGCTAACACATATATGTGGAATCTAAAAAAAAAAAAAAAGTTTCCAAAGAACCTAGGGTAGGACAGGGATAAAGATGCAGAAGTAGAGAATGGACTTGAGGACACAGGGAGGGGAAAGGGTAAGCTGTGACGAAGTGAGAGAGTGGCATGGACTTATATATACTACCAAATGTAAAATAGATAGCTAGTGGGAAGCAGCCGCATAGCACAGGGAGATCAGCTCGGTGCTTTGTGACCACCTAGAGGGGTGGGATATGGAGGGTGGGAGGGAGACACAAGAGGGAGGAGATATGGGGATATATGTATATGTATCGGTGATTCACTTTGTTATAAAGCAGAAACTAACACACCACTGTAAAGCAATTATACTCCAATAAAGATGTTAAAAAAAAAAGAAAAAAAGGAAAAAGATGTCACATTTGAAGTGAAATACTGAAGTGAAACAATTTGAAGTGGAACATCTGTAAGATGTGATGGAAAAACCGGAATGAACGTTTTTGGCCAACCCAATATAAAGGATGTGTAGGTGTCTCCCAAGTGAAGGAGGTTTGGAAGGACTTCCCAAGCAGAGAAATAGGCCTCCAGCACCCACAGGGCTTAGCAGGCAGGTCAGATGATTCCTGGGAGAATCCTGAGTGCAAAGGATTAGGGCACTTAAATGTGGAACAGGGTGTGTCTGAGGTGGAGGCTGTGATGCTGATCGATTGCATCATTGATTTATAGCTGTTTCCTATGCCATTTTAATTTCTTCCAACCAGACATTTATTGGGTGTCTTTGTACCTACGAGACAGTCATAAACAGAATTTGTAATGGAAATATACTAGAGAGACAGCATATTCCCTCAAGCTTGAAGCCAAAGAAAAGCTTCCTGAGAAAGAAGATGAGAAAGTCTCAAGAATTAAATGCAGTTGTTATAAAAAGAGAGAAGGGGGCTTCCCTGGTAGCACAGTGGTTAAGAATCCGCCTGCCAATGCAGGGGACACGGGTTCGAGCCCTGGTCCGGGAAGATCCCACATACCACGGAGCAACTAAGCCTGTGCGCCACAACTACTGAGCCCACGCACCTAGAGCCCGTGCTCCACAACAAGAGAAGCCACAGCAATGGGAAGCCCGCGCACCACAACGAAGAGTAGCCCCTGCTCACTGCAACTAGAGAAAGCCCGCATGCAGCAATGAAGACCCAATGCAGCCAAAAATAAATTAATTCAATAAATTAATTTTTAAAAAAAGAAAGAGAGAAGGGCAGAGAGAGGCAGAGACATTCTGCAAATGTAGGATGAGGAGATGAGCACCAGCTCTGCACATTCAAGGACCGTCAAGTTCAGTGTGATGGTAGCACAGCACTGGGGGAGAGATGGTGGCCATGGAAAAGGCTGGGGAGGAAGGTGTGTGCCAAGCTGTTAACAGAATTCTTATGCTCTGCTGGAGTTTAGACTTCATCTAATTGGCAATGGGGAACCCTGGTTATTGTATGCAGGGCTGTGACAGGGTCTGATTTACTTTTCTGAAAGGTCATCCTAAGCATATGCATGTTTTCTTTCTCCAACAGAATCGTAAGGATGCCTAACAGGTGTCATATCTTGACATTTTTTTGTTTTTGCTTTTGGGGATTTTTGTTTGTTTCACCAACAGTGCTTAGCAGAGTCAGGGACACGTCAAGAGGTCAATAGTTAATGGATTCATTAATTGATTGAGAGGCACAAACTCCTACTTGAGTTAATATTGTAACATGGACACTATATCCTACGTGGTGTCTGATATTTAAAGGTCTTGGCAATTTTAAACCATGCTTCCTAATTTTAACATGCACACAAATCACCTGGGAATCTTCTTAAAATAGAGACTCTGATTCATCATGTCCTGGGTGGGGTCTAAGATTCTGAATTTCTAATAAGCTTCCATATGCTGCTGTTGTTGATGGTTTGGATTTCCATATTTTGAGTGGCAGGGATCTTAATATTCAGTTGCCTTATGTGTAGACAGTCTAATGGTGGAGCCATCTATGAACAGTAGAAGTTTCTACAGGGACTGTGGAAATGGAGGGGCTTCACCCTAAGAGAGTAAGTCTCCTTGGCTAAGACCCCATACGTCTCCTTTGGGACTGGTTTGGAAAGCAGTGGAATGTCTATAAGGCCCCTTGGGTAGACATTGATGTTACTTGCCTTTAAGGGAATTTCTGATGCTGTTGCCAGTTTCTTCCTCGCACCTCCAAGTGCTGAGTTCCACAAGAAAATCCATTAGTAACAGTAGAGTTGATAATAGAACACCAGATCAAGTCAGAAGGCTCTAAAAACAGCATGCTATCGGTGTGTCATTTGTTTAGATCTATGTAGAAGTGAGCCTTTTTCTTGGAAATTTTCAAGTTTGAAATTTGATTATGGGCCAGTTCATAATTTCTTGATGTTTTCCTCTTTTCCTCTGTTCAATTTCACATACTCATTGTCATATTGTGACAATCTGGATGTCCCTCGGGCCTCACCATCTTGTAGGCATAAAAGGCAGCCACATAGGTCAGACTGAAGTTTGCTGCCTTGATGTCGCACATTACTATGAACAGGTGCTTGGCCTTCCTTTTAAGGCCCCCTGACCTTTCTACCGGCTCTCAGACAAGGCCCAGGCCTCCTCCCCACTCATCCCCTATGTTTATGTGGGTTGTTGCCTGCAATTCCATCACTCAGCAGTGGACCCCAATGGCTGCTCCATCTCAGAGAGCTCCCCAGGCCGCCTCCAGTCTCCTTCATGTCCACTCCATGCTGGATGTGGCCATTGCGCCCTTGGACTGAAGCCTCCGCTCCCCTTGTGAGCCTCAGCTGGGAGGTATCCAGGGTAGCAGCAAAGACAGTGTCTCTGGAGACAGAACCCCACATCTCAGATGTGTAATTTGGGCACGTTGTTGGACCACACTAAACCTGAGATTTCTTACCTGTAAAATGAGAATAACTAGAGTTCTGTAATCTCAAGATTGTTGAGAAAATAAGGTAAGCCATTTAAGCTCCTAACACTTCATTCTTGGCACATAGAAAATTCTCAATACGTGTTAACCGTTATTCTCGCTGTTTCTCTCTCTATCATTATAATCCCTGCCTGGACAAGCTTCATTTTTATTTCACCACAACCCAGCTGAGTTGCTAAGGTTTCTGTGACATGGCTGATGTCTCAGGGGTAACAGAAGGGGATTAAGATTAGGGGAAGTACAACTGCTATTTAATACAAAGACTCAGACATAATACATCTTCTTCTGGGCATATTATGCATTCTTCTTCTGGGGCCCCTTCCAGGGGCTTCCTTGCATCTCTACTGGTGACAGAAGACATCCTCCCTGCACGTCAAAAGAGTATCACTGAACTTATCTAGACTCCTTTGAGTCCAGACTCAGAGATCAATTTTGCCATTATGGGGTTCATTTTCTTTTCCACTCCCTTGAAAGGGAGCCTTTATCCTACTCAGTGTGTCACCTTACCTGTGCATGAAGACCAGTGTCTCTTTCCCTTCCCAGTCTTGCTCCAGGATTCACTCCCTTTCCTTTGTGCAGAGGATAACTGAACTCTGGACCCAGTCATTACTCCGTCTCTATTTCAGGTTCATGTGGAGAGAACCTCTTATAATAATAACAACAACAACAATTACTTTTTCTCATATTTTCCTTGCCCTTCTGCCTCTAAAATGCTGTTTTTTTTTGTTTTGTTTTGTTTTGTTTTGTTTTGTTTTGTTTTTGCTGTACGCGGGCCTCTCACTGCTGTGGCCTCTCCCGTTGCGGAGCACAGGCTCCGGACACACAGGCTCCGCGGCCATGGCTCGCGGGCCCAGCCGCTCCGCGGCATGTGGGATCTTCCGGGATAGGGGCACGAACCCGTGTCCCCTGCATCGGCAGGCGGACTCTCAACCACTGCGCCACCAGGGAAGCCCTAAAATGCTGTTTTTAAAAGATGTTTCTTATTTCATTTTCTGCTTCAAAGTAGCTGTTGACCCCACTCCTGGCACTTAGGAAGTCAAATTCATATTAGCATATAAGGCTCTTTATACACACAGGTCCTCTTCTGAAATGCCCTCTGCTCCTTTGTTTTCTCAGAAAATGTCCATTCAACCTTCATGGCCCAGCTTAAATCTGACTTCCTTTCTGGATTCTTTCTAGAACCTCTGGCACCCCATGTCCCCAGACATCAGCCAGTCTCCCTCCTCCAGGCCCACGTGACAGTCTGTACGTTTCTTCACCACGTTACACCATATAATACTTCACTTCCAGTTCTGCCTCCCCCTTTTTATTTTTATTTTTTATTTTTATTTTTATTTTTTTTTTGCGGTATGCGGGCCTCTCACTGTTGTGGTCTCTCCCGTTGCAGAGCACAGGCTCCGGACGCGCAGGCTCAGCGGCCATGGCTCACAGGCCCAGCCGCTCCGCGGCATGTGGGATCCTCCTGGACCGGGGCACGAACCCGTGTCCCCTGCACCTGCAGGCGGACTCTCAACCACTGCGCCACCAGGGAAGCCCTGCCTCCCCCTTTTTAAAGGGAGCTCTGTGAAAGCACAGTCTCTAGTCATATGAGTGGCCAGTGAATTTACCTTTACTTTATTGAGTTATTTTCCATCTACTCTTTTCTCTGATCCTTACTAAAGGTCTGTGAGATAAGTAGGGCAAGTATTACGTGATCTCTACTTTATATATGAGAAAAGGAGGTTCCCACAACTAGGTGGCTAGTCCATAGTCATCCCATCCATGTGATGGAAAAGGGAAGTAAACGTAGCCTGAGTTCTTTGGACTTTAATTCCATTGCCCCTTTTCAGTACTTTTTATTGCTTCCTTTTAACAGAAACTAACCCTGGTAGGAAAAGGATAAGCTCTCAAGGAAGACAAGACCTGGGCCAAGGAAGACCGAGGGGAGATGGTAACACACAGAGAAACCACAGCTGCAGAATTACAAGGACCCGAAGGTAAAGTTGTTGAGTGTGATGAGAACCCTGGGGTGGACTGTTTGTTGACTGACTTTCGGACTTGAGGGAAGATGCTCTTTGACTAAAACAAAGTGAACGGGAGTGGGAGTGGGGAGACATCACAGCTGATTACGCTTAAAATCTGGTCTCAAGCACCACCTTGCAGAGTGTCCATCATTCCTTTTCAGCCACCCTCAGGATTGCTGTAAGTGAGAAATAATTTTATAAGAGTCTTGAACTGCTGCTGAGAGTCCTTTTTAGAGCTGAAAGCAAAACAAACAAACATGAAGTCCTATGGAGCTGAGAATAAGCTCCGGAGAGAGTGAGAGCAGTGGAAATAGTTACTGGGATGAGGAAGGAGATCGCAGTGTACCTTGTCTCAAACCCCATGAGCTTGTCTCCTCAGCCACTTGCAAGTCCTGCGGGCAGTCTGAGCTCGGTGGCAGTCGGGGCGGGGGAGCGGGTGCAGGAGAGACGCCAGGACAGGAGGGCTCAGAGCTATTTCAGACTCGAGGCCAACAGCCACGGAGACTTCAAGTTACATCACCACTACTGTCTGGACTTTAGGCCCCTTAAGCCAAATGCGGTTTCCAGAAAAAGGATCCGCCGCATATTTGGAAGCCCATCAAGCAAATGTTGTCTCATCACTTCTGTGCATGAGATCTTTTCATTTGTGAAGAGTATATTATTTTGCTTAATTATGGGCTTTGAGGAGATGGCATAGAGCAGTGGAAAAAGCATGAGCTCGGAGTCAGAAGCCTGGGTCTGAATCATGGCTCCGCCATCCACCAGCTGCGGGGCACTGCCTGGGGGCGCCTCAGTCTCCTCGTATGTGAACTGAGAACAGTCTTGTAATAATTACCCATCTTATAGGGCAGTCATTAGGATTAGGTGGTTAATGTGTGTCAAGAATCTTGTATTGTGCTGCTATTCAGATATTTAATGATCAGTAGCTATGATAAAGAAAGTGTCTGACTTCTAACACAATGACCTTTGGCAAATGAGATTTCATTTTCACTCCAAAGTATGTGTATGGTGGTATGTTTTCCATATATATATATATGACTTTCTTCTGCTTACAAAATACTGTTTATTGAAATTCCATTTCCCAGTGGAAATTGCTGTTATTTGGTGTCAAAATACCTCTCCAAACTCACATTTCCTAGGAAGTTTTCTTAAATGGAGTCTCACTGGTGCCCTCCTAATGCTTATTTTTCAGCACCTTGATAATTCATTTTTAAATACTTATAGTTTATTTTGTAATCATCTATGCCATGACTGATTATCCTTTTCTTTAAAAAAGGGTGCATCCAGAAAGCAGATAAGATCAGAAGCCTTTACCTCTATCACTCAGTCACTTACTGCCTCAGACTTGGCTCTTTATCTCAAGTATGGGGATAATATTTGACCTATGTATCTTACAAAGGTGTTTTTTTCTTCCTGAAAAAAAAAACAAGTGAACTCATAAATGGGAAAGAATTTTATAAATTATAAAAGATATGAAATTTTAATTTATGATGTGATTTTTGCTACAGACCCCTTTGCAGCAGATAGGAAAATTCTTTGTGCTGGGGCTACCTGCCTGATGCTGTTGATGCTCCATGCCTGGGAGTCACCTTGAGGTTACTTAGAGCCTCTCTCTGCCACCAGATGTTAGGAGATTGAGCAACTTTCTTGAGTAATTGTCTCCTCTGACTCACACTCCTTGCAGATCCCTTAGTGACCTGTGAGCCACCCAGGGTGAGCAAGGAATTTCCTCTCTAGAGTTGTTTAAGGACTAGCCCCAAACTTTCAACTTAGTCTTTTTTTACACCTCTTCCAATACTACCTACCTGAGTAGCCACAGAAAAAATCTGTGCAGTGGCTGGATTCAGGCTTGCTGATATGAGTACATGCTCTGGGAAGGAGAAACTCCAATCCTCTAATGAGATCCTCCTTAAAGAGAGATCCTCATATCTCCTTAAGGACCTAATTGGGATGGAAGAGCACAGTTAATAACTGGCGTAAGTGCCAATAAATGATCAGGAGATACCTTCTAGGTGTACTTCACCGTCTCCTTTTCCTTACTTTCTCTCTCTCTGGTTTTTCCTGTTTTTAAATCCCTTCTCTTTTCTTATTTTCCCTTTACTAAACTCTCTCCCAATCAATAGACTCACCATGGCATTCTCAGGCATACGTCGCTAGCTTCATTAGAAGTACAGTCAGCCTCGGTATAGAGGTTCTACATCCGCTGATTCAACCAACTGCGATTTCAGTCCGTGGTTGGCTGAATCCACTGTTGGTTGAATCCATGGATGCAGAACCCGCAGATACGGAGGGCAGAATGAACTATGCCATATTATATAAGAGACTCGAGTATCCTCGGACTTTGATATCTGTGGGGGTCCTGGAATCCATCCCCCGTGGATACTGAGGGATGACTGTACCCAGAGCACAGCAGTTGTAGAAATTTAGTCCAGGTCAGAGAGCCTCATACCTTGCTGTGTATTACAGTTACCTGGAGACCTAAAAAAACACTGATGCCTGGGGCCCAACTGAATTAATATCTCTGCGGGGAGGTGGGCCCTGGGCCTAATATTTTTAAAAAGCTTCCAAAATGATTCTAACGTGCATCCAGATTACACTGGTTAAACATACTTGGAAAGCAAAGATACGACAAAGCTATACTAAAACTAAAATAAGATTTATGGCTCAAAGAGCTGCAATCATGTGGTTTGGCTACACTTGCTTGTTTCCTATCCATCAAATAACAAGTGTTTTTTGAGAACCACAGAAAGAGGGGCTGATTATGCCCAGGCAAAGCTTGTAGGTGAGTTTCAAAGACAAAGTGAATGGCCACGAAACACTCTTAGAGCTAGTATTGGCTGGGTGCACACTCTGAGCTGTGTGCTACACTGGACACTTTTCATGCATTATATCATTCAGTGTCCTTAACAACTCTGTGGGCCATTATTATTCTTCCCAGTTTACAAATAAAGAAACATAGACACCAGGTGATTGCTTAAATAGCTCAAGATCTGACCACTAGTTAGTAGTGGAGCCAAAAAATGTGAATACAGGTAATTTGACTGCAGTCTTGTTTTTCATCAGCCTGTAATACCTCCTCTGTACATTAACAGATAAGATGAAAATACAAAAATTCCCCAAAATTCAGTGTCTCCCAATTTTGGCTGCATATTAGAATCATTGGGGGAGTTTTGTAAAAAAAAAAAATCCTTTGCTCAGGTAACACCTTGGACCAATTTCATCCACATTTCTCAAGAATGGGACCCAATCCTTTTTGAAGTGCCACAGGTGATGCCAGTGTGCAGACAAGATTGCACACTACTGGGTTAGAGGAAAGAGAACAATGCAGGTGAGGGTCCTCAGGGAAAGCCTCATAGGTAATGGGTTACCTGAACTCAGCATGAGACAGAATAATGCCCTCCCCTGGCCAAAGATGCCTATATCCTAATCTCCGGGACACCTGAATATGTTACTTTATATGACAAAGCGGAAGTAAGGATGCAGGTGGAATTAAGGTTGTTAATCAGATGCCTTTAAACTGGAGAATTAGCTTAGATTATCCAGTTGGACCCAGTGTAGTCACATGGGCCCTTAACTGTGGAAGAAGGAGGCAAAAGAAGGAGAACCAGAGAAATGACACCATAAGGACTTGGCCTACAGTTGCTAGCTTTGGAGGTGGAGAAAGGACTCAAAGAATGCAGATGGCCTTCAGAAGCTGGGAAAGACAAGGAAACAGGTTCTGTACCAGAGCATCCAGAATGAACACAGCCTTGCCAACACCTTCATTTTACCCCAGTGGAATTCTGACCTCCAGAACTGAAAGAAAATTAATTGGTACCACTGTTCATGGTAATTTGTTTCAGCATCAATAGAAAGTTAATAAAGTACCTTAAAAAGGAAGGGTTTAGAGAAATGAGAGTGAAAAACACCCACTTAACTGCAGATTCGATTTTCTGTATTAAATAACCTAGGTACTGAGCACCTTACATCTCTGCCCTATACAATGCCTCTACAATGTAGGCATCTGTAGCTTACAGTTGAGTCAGGATTCAAACCTAATCCTTCTGGGCTCTGGATCAGTGCTCATTCCAGTTACCATCCTGTGTTCTTTTCCTTAAGACCATTTAGAACTCTGGTTGCTTTTCTGATCTTTCTTGAGCAAAAAGCAAGGAAGGGTGACATCACAAGGGACCTTATGGTACAGAGAAAAGGATTCTCATACAGGTTGCTCAGAGGAACAAATTACTGCTAATTACTGGGATGTTTAATGAAGATTGATCTGATAATTTTGTGCAAGAAGGATTGAAGTAGATGAAGCTGGGGCCAGGCAGATCAGTCAGGAAATTGGACAACAACTTAGGCTCCTATGGGTTTGAATTCTGAATGGCAGTGGTAATGGTGGTAGTAGAAGTGGAGAGGAGAGGATGAACCCAGGAAACCTGGAGAAGAAAATCAACCCAAGGGAACTTAACCTACCTAAGAAGAGCAGAGAAAAGGCGAAGACAACTTCAGGTTTTTAGTGTGGCAGGCTTAAAGGGTGGTTGATGGTGCCCACGACAGAATTGAGATGCTAGGAAAGAGAACAAGTTTGGAGAGTGGGATGGGGTAGGGTGGTGGTATATAATAAAGAATTTTACTGGCCTTTGTTCCTGGGAGACTCTAAATCCTTAAACTATCCCAACTGATGAAGAGTATCTTTTTTATGCTTATATAATTACAAATGGTAGGCTCCTAGATAGTTTTAGTGTAGGGTGTGGTCATAAGATAAACCAACCATGTTGATTAGTGTTGCAACTTTGAGTTATTTTGACTTCTGGGGTGTGGGTGTGGAAGAGGGCTAGAAATTGAGTTCAATCAGTCATGCTTATGTAATAACACCCCAATAAAAACTCTGGACAGTGGACCTGCCTTGTTGGTAAACACATTATTCATGTGCCGGGAGGGTCATGCATCTGATTCCAAAGGGGAAAGCCATGGATCCTCCCAGGACCCTCCCAGATCTTGTCACTAGGAGTATCCTTTATAGTAAACTACAGTCGTAAGTACAGCGCTTCCCTGAGTTCTGTGAGTTATTCTGGCAAATTATCAAACCTGAGGGGGTTGTAGGAACCCCTTCTTTGTAGCCAGTCAGAAGTGTAGGTGGCCTGGGGAACCCTGAAACTTGTGACTGGTGGCTGGGCAGGCTTGTGGAGGACTTTTCCCCTTAATCTATGAGGCCTGTGCTAACTCTGGCTAGTTAGTATCAGAATAGAATTTCTGCTCACCCACTCGGGGTGAAAACAGAATATGTGGACACTAACGCGACGTAACTATCTGTGGGCAAAAATCAGAGTTGTGTGAAATCAACTACCCCTCCACACTAGGGCAAATGCACAGAAGGAGAATGCAGAGAACATTAAATACCACTTTTAAATGCCCACGTCTTGATTCTTACTGTCTGATTGATTGATTCTTACTGATTCTTGCTGTCTGACTTCCCCAGTGCCTTTGGACCAGTGTGATACAATGAAATATCAAGAGTTTTAAAGATAAAATGGAGTTCAAAATCTATCTCTGTTACTTCCTTGCTATGAAATAGTGGGCACATAATTTATTCTCTTTGGGCCATAGCCCTTTATCTTTAAAATGGTAATATTAAGGCCTAATGTGTAAAGCTGTTAAGAGAACGAACATAAGATCTTGGCGCATGACAGATACTCACTGATTGCTATTTTCTCCTGTCCTTTAAGGTGATTTCCAATTGGAATGGTTCTTTGAGAGAGATTTTGTTTTATCCAGATTCATCAAAAGGAAGTCAAAGTGATTGATGTGGCTTCACTGAACACTCAAAGAACTGTCCAACTTTGGGGGGATAGATTAACTCAACCTCTCAAGTGTCAGTGACTGTTAGACTTTTGTCTTAAAGAGGGTCTTCCCATAATTGAAAATTTCACCATCTCTGCTAAGAACGCGAACAGAGAACATCTCTGCAATGTCTGCATCTGCTACCTTCGTGGTGCCTGCGATTGCTTGGTGCTGCATTTGTCACAAACCATCTGAGCTGCAGGTGCACTGTGTCCATACTCTGCGTAGCACCATTGTCATAGGCACTCCAAAGCTTCAGTGGGACCCAGAATGAAAGCCAGGCCTGTGGATACCTCTTTGTCTCCTTAACTGCCTTCTCTTGACTTGCCTCTCTTCCCGTTTTGGGGTGAAGTGGTTACAACTCTGAACCAAATAACCAGCATAGTTTTCTGGAGGAATACCCCTTTCTTTTTTCCCTCAAAATGACCACACAGAATAGCTGGGAACCATCCTTTTTATGAAGTTTTAAAAAGCACTTGTTTGCATGCCATGTAATATGTTAGAAACTTACATGGGATGTCCAGATAAGCTTCTGAGATTTTAGTCTATGGATTATGTGGACAGAGAGGCTGAGCCCCAAAGCAATCATGTTGTTTAGGAGAAGAGACAGGATTTAAAATCAGGTGTGTCTCACTTTAAAGCCCTTTCCTTTACTAGAGGTTTATTAACTCACGTGAACCTGCTCCTGAGAAAGATAGCTACTTATTTCTAAGTGGAATCTGCCCTTATTTTTTTATTCCCAGACCCCGTCAAATTTTATTTTTTCTAGAAACTTTACTGTGAAATTCCCTATTCTTTAAATGTGGCTTAATCAACAGAGGCTATTTGCAAGTAATCGGGAAAAGGTATAGTGCCAGTTATACCCAAGTGTGAGTCTGCAGGCTTTACGTTTTTTTAATACCCAGTTTCAACTTCATGGTTTGGGTTTAAACAGAAATTTATTCTGGAGACTTTAGCAAAGCCGCTTCTTTTGCCATCTCCTCTTAGTAAGTAAATCCTGGATGTGTTCCTTGCCACGAGTGCTTAATGGCAGAATACATCATGCCACCGTCCAAGGCAGATTTTTTGAGTGGCATATTCTCCTGGCTGGAGGGGAAAATCTGATCCAGGTGCCACAAAAAGCAGATGGAATTTTCCATACAAAACCATTACTCTTGGATTCCTGGCTAGTGGATTTTGTTTTTCAAAAGTGTGACTTTTTCCTCTCTTGCCTCTTACTGTCATCCTATTTCAGGAGTGATGTTTGTCATCTTGAGCTAAAATCCAAAGGTGTAATCAGGATAGATCATTGGTAGGAAGTATAAGACTTGGGATAGCTGTGACTAGATTGGGCAAATATTGTACCCAGTCCATGCAGTAGATAATAATAGAGGTCTAATTAAAAAAAAAAAATGGTGGGTGTCAGGGGAAATCAGCTGGTAGGGCTGTAAAGATTTAGTGAAATAATGACATAACAAGTGGGTTAGGGAGAGTTAACGAATTGGGCTGTTGAGATTTAATGAGATGATGTCTATTAATGGGCTGAAGTGCAGGGTTATGTTCCTAGCACGTTTTTAAAGGGCATTTACTGTGAGTTCCGAGGTCAGTGTAGAAGCAACGACAAGTTGGAAGATGAATCAGGGACTTCCTGGCTTTTGTCTTTTAGAACACTGTGTTCTTATTTTATTTTTATTTTTTAATTAATTTTTATTGGAGTATGGCTGCTTTGCAGTGTTGCGATAGTTTCTGCTGTACAACAAGTGAATCAGTTATATGTATACATATATCCACTCTTGTTAAAATTTCCTTCCCATTTAGGTCACCACAGAGCACCTTGTGCTATACAGTAGGTTCGCATTAGTTATCTATTTTATACACAGTGTATATATGTCATATATATATACTTATATGTATATATATGTAGTGTATATATGTCAATCCCAATCTCCCAGGTCATGCCACACCTCCTTCCCCTCTTGATAACCATAAGCGTGTTCTCTACATCTGTGACTCTATTTCTACTTTGCAAATAAGTTCATCTGTACCATTTTTCTAGATTCCAAATATGGCAACATTATACGATATTTGTTTTTCTCTTTCTGACTTACTTCAGTTACAAAACATTGTTTTCTAAGAACCTAAATGGACCCAAATCTGGGGATAACAGGAAAGCATGTAATAAATGATAGCGATTATTGTTATTGCTGTTGTTATTATTACCATTAGCATCAGTATCAAGAGACAGTTAAACTGTCAGTTGATAAGTGCAATGATATTGAATACATACATGCACAGTGTGATTAAGTGCACCCAAGGAGGGAAAGCTAGTTGCTTCCCATCTTCATTAAGAGAAGCACAAAGTTAAACAAGAGTCTTAGTAGAGTTCTGAGTCTTAGGAGCTCTGAGTTCTTCCAGCTATGCAATTTAATGTCTCACAGCCTCATTTGGATCATTAAGGATTAGATACAATTATTTCCAAAATTGCCCAGTAAGAATTCTAGCATCCTACTCCTAATCCATGGAATCAAAGTCATTCTGGAAGGGTACTGGGAATGTGCATTTTGATAAATACGCTTATGATTAGGTTATGTCTGATAAACACTGGGTTAGAACAATCTAGAAAGGCCCACCTGCTCTAAAATTCCAAGTAAGAATTTCTATTAAAGAAACCATTTGTCCAGTTTGAATTTCAGAGTGAGTCCTGGAATTGGGTTCCATTGGCTGTGTGTGTCCGTGGGTATATGTTGTGGGGGAATCACTAAGCAATAAGATACTTTTAAAATTATTAAATCCGAGGTCATCACTCTCCAGGATGGTTTAGGAATGGCTGGACCAGGGCATGAGAGTTGAACAGATGACCTCATGTTGTCTCTTAGAAACCTATGATTCCATCAGGATGACACGGGTTTTATGCATGATCTGCCCTGTTTACCTCCTCTTTTCTGAAATCAGTGAGTCATAAAAAACCAAAATTGCTATAGAAATGTCAATTTGGAAGACGTCTTTGTTTTAGTTAGAAGGATTTTTGTGGAAATATGACTTAAGCTTTTGTGTCTCAAAAGATGAGGTGGATTTCCCTGGGAAAAGACTCAAGAAACCCAAGGAAATGGGAGATTTATTTGGTATTAAATACTTGGAAAAAGACGGAATCTCAACCCATTAGTCATAACCAAATGTCCAGTGATGGTGCTCCTCCTCTGATGACTCTTTTGGAAAGAGTAACGATTCTTTAAAGTGATCTTTCTCTTCCGCTCTGGGCTCCCACCCCCAGTCTGAGTTGTCTATTTACTTCATGGCTGAACTGTTCTTATAGTCAGCTCTTCTGCTTTAACCGTCTCTGGCCTGTTTCTGTTCCAATCCATTCTATACACTCCTGCCAGCATAATCTTCTTGAAATGCTGCCTTGCAAACTTCAATACCTTTCTTAAGACCTCCATGGCTCCTATTGTGTTTAGCTGTAAATATTATAAAACTAAAGATTCTCAGGTGGATAGGACCTCACAGTCATCACAGTTAGCTCCTCAAATCCAAACATCTTTGTCTGGCATTTAGGGACCTCTTATTTACTCCACATGTTAGTCAGGACTCTTGTTTATGAATGACAGAAACTGGCTTGAGTGAGAAGGAAACGTCAGTGGTTCACAAAAATAAATAACAGAAAGAAAACGTATGGCTAGAACCAGAGGCTTGAACATCATTAGGATTCTTTGCCTATCTCTTCTTCTTAGTTCTCTCTGTTAGCTCCCTTTCTCTGTGGGCTCTAATGGCTTTAGGTTCACATTTGTATAGTTTTTCATTGAACACAAAAAGAAAATTCAAGTAATTCCAAATGCACAAATCCTAAAGAAGGTATCTCATTGAATACCTTGGAGTAGCAATGGGGAAGGGTTGAGGCTGGCAGAAAGAGAGGCTATTAGTATCAGCTCCCATTGGAACTACGTGTTGAGTTTGGGGTGGAATGGGAGAGAGTAGTTCCTTAAAAGAAGGAGGTGCTTACCAGACTAAAAGGAAGAGTTAGGGGTAAATCAAGCAATTTTATCTGTAACTATGTGGGTTGAAATAAACTTCTACAAGCTTAGTTAATAGTACTCTTTGAATGTTTGTATAAACTACAGGAGTCTAGACAATGTTTCTTCAACATGTTATGTACATTTTTAGCCTCTGTGACTTTTCCAATACAATTTCTTATGTCTAAAATACCCTACATGTTCCCTCTGCCTAGGTGTGTCTATAAGACCTAATGGAACTTACTGCTTCTTGGCCTTCCCTGAGCTTAAAAGATGACATTTGATGACTGTGCCATGTTTATACAAATCAATTGGCACTAAGTATATCCTGTCTGATATTAGCAATTGCTCTTTCACGTGTATATCCTGTCTTCCCAAATGGAGTATAACCATCCTCAGAACAGGTGTATTTAAACTCAGTTACAGAGATGATTGCTGCTGGCTATTATTATTGTTAAATCCCTATTTGATGGTTTACTAGATTTGAAGAGAGAGAGAAATTTGGCAAACAACAGCAAGAAAGTCAAAGAATTAGAATATAGTTGTATTCAATATCAACAGTCATAATTATAATAATTGAAGTGATAACAGCCACTGTTATGAACTTTGGCCAAAAAAAAAAAAGGATAGTAAACGTTTATCAGAGAGTTTGGCTGTCAGTTTAGGAAAATCTTCAAAGGTGCTAAGTATTTTGAAAAGAGCTATCTCCAGAGCTATCTCTGCATTGGTAAAGGAGTATAGAGTTCTCTGTTTTTCAAGTCCTTTCTTTCACACTCATCTCTACACCTGAGCATAAATACCTTTGTGTTTGACAGGGATGGTTTCACAATTAGCAAATTAAAATAACCTAAGACTACACTCTTGAGAGCAATGATGGTTTGCCACGGTGTCTCTTGTTTAAAACTGGGTATAAAGTACATCGTGTTGAATACTCTAATTTGGCACTCAAATATTTTTCAATAAATTAAAAAATTAGGTTTTCATCATATGAATAAAATACTGAAGATAGTCTATTGAATAAGATGCTTAGTAAAATAGGTAGAATAGGAAAGCATGGGTATATAAATTTAAACTTCATAGAATATTTTTCATGACAGGTCTAGAATAAGGATTTCAAAATTGTTTCTCGGTCTGAATCCTTTTTTTCCATAATACTAATTCATTAAAAATACTTAACAACTTGTGTAGGTCTCTGGACGGACCAGAGGAGATAGTGGGTCTGAACTCATGTGGATAGTTTTAACTCCCATCCAATCTTTCACATCAAGTCTTTAAACAACAAAATGGACTAAGTTTTGGCTTCCTCCTGGGAAGAACGTGCAGAGCTGGAGGATGTAGAGAGCTGGAGTGAGTGGTGTTCTCAAACTTCTGACAAAAAAAAGAACAGAACTAAATTCAAATCCATGACTTTTAAAAAACCCATTAGATGTACACCACCAATAGTGAACTCTAAGGTAAGTGATGGACTTTAGGTGACACTGATGTGTCAGTGTAGGTTCAATTGTCACAAACCTACCACTCTGGTCTACTCTGGTGGGGGATGTTGATAATGAGAGAGGCCATGCATGTGTGCGGGCAGGGAATAAATGGGAAATCTCTGCACGTTCCTCAATGTTCTGTGAACCTAAAACTGTTCTTATACAATAATCTTAACTAAAAACAGGAGACCTGAGGTCACAGAACAAATAACAGACCCGAAATCTAAGAAGAGATAGTGATTCCAGGGAGAGAGGACATACAAATATGTGTTTACCTGGAGTAGATGTAACTGGACACTAGTAAGAAGAGCTCTTAGTAGTTGGAAAATTGATGAAGGCTGTGTGTGGGCTGGTGGAACAGTGTGAGACTCCCGGGTGCTGCAGAAACTGGGGGGGTCTGCACCCTCTTGTTGCTTTGCAACCTCAGGATCTTCCTGGGTAAAATCTGAAATTGGCCCCCATACCTGGAGGGCAAGGAGAGACCAAAGAAAGAGGAAGATCACTCCAAATTGGTAAGGGGCAGGTTTAAGAAGCAAGGGAACTCAAGACAAGTCTTGTCTTGGGTAACTACAAGATGAGTAGATCTCTGATCCCACCCACAAGAATCTTAAAAGCTTATGCAGAGGCCTTAACAGGATTTAGTCACATATTCAGTCCAGATGGTCTCAATGACACGTTACTCTTTCAAGCCTGAGTCCCTGAAAACAGTCCCATTCTGAGAATGGTGGGCAGAGCATATGTACCAAGGACAGGCGGGGTGGGGAGCCTCTGATTGCCCAGGTCCAGCTCTTAGGTCAACTGGGGGTCACATCCTCTGGGCCACGTCCTCTAACACTTTTACAGTCTCTTTCCCCATGAACCCCACTGAGCGTTCTCAGAATAGATCAGAAAGAACAGTAAGATCTTAGAGGGAGGGGCAGTAGCCCTACAGGGAGAACAAGACACCCCACCCTAAAGAACAAAAACATTAATCTGGGGAAAGGGTAAAACTGCTGGCTTTAGGCTATCAGGAAGCACTCCTTGCAGCTGAGGAAAGGGAACAGGAGGGGGAAAAATCTATTCTGGGGAGAAAGCGCAGAATTAGGTGCTGAACCGAGAACTGCAGCCAGGGGAGGGCCGGGAAAACTGAGAATGCCACACACCCCAGGGACACAGGCGTGCCTAAGGGCATTAATCAGAACAGCGGTGACTGCACTTCCCACCCCCGACCATGAAGCTAAGAAACTTCAAATGACAGCAGCAAAATACCACTGGGCGAGGGTTGGGAGAGGAATGAGAATGTGCAAAGAGAACCAGTTTGAGGCACAACGCAAAGGGAACACCTGAAACTCAGGATCCAACAGCCATTGCTCTGAGGTATATCAGCCACCTTAGAAACAAGTATCTATAGGGGTGGGAAACCTGTGATGCACTGCATATAACCATAGCAGCAACGGCAGCAACAAATCACAAAACTAGTCCAATTACTAACTGGATTAATGGAAAGGCTTCCTTTACAATTCTAGCAGAAGGAAAGGCATGCCCATATCCAGGTATAAAAACTATTTACCGGGCTTCCCTGGTGGCCCAGTGGTTGAGAGTCCGCCTGGCGATGCAGGAGACACGGGTTCATGCCCTGGTCCAGGAGGATCCCACATGCCACAGAGTGGCTGGGCCCATGAGCCGTGGCCGCTGAGCCTGCGCGTCCGGAGCCTGTGCTCCACAACGGGAGAGGCCACAACAGTGAGAGGCCCACGTACCGAAATAAAACAAAACAAAACAAAAAAAACGACTATTTATCTCAGTTCCAGTGACCTACCCAATATATTTGGCTGTAACAAAAAATCATGAGACAGACATAAAGGCAAGAAAAATATCAGCACATTCTCAAGTGACAGAGTAATCATCAGAAAAGACAAAGTCAGTGGTTAAGACAGTATGAAACAGTATAGTACTGGCACAAAAACAGACACATAAACCAAAGGAACAAAGTAGAGAGCCCAGAAATGAATTAACACTTATGTGGTCAATAAATTTAGAGGCAAGAATATACACTGGGGAAAAGACAGCCACTTCAATAAATGGTGTTGGGAAAACTTGACAACTACATGCAAAAGGATGAAACTGGACTATTTTCTCACACCATATACAAAAATAAACTCAAAATGGGTTAAAGACTTAAATGTAAGACCTGAAACCGTAACACTCCTAGAAGAAAACCTAGATACTATGACCTTTGACATCAGTCTTAGCAATATTTTTTGGGATATGTCTCCTCAGGCAAGGGAAACAAAAGGAAGAATAAACACATGGGACTATATCAAACTAAAAAGCTTTTGCACAGCAAAAGAAACTATCAACAAAGGAAAAGGTCACCTACTGAATGGGAGAAGATGTTTGCAAATGATGTATCCTTTAAGGGGTAAATATCCAAAATATGCAAAGAACTCACACAACTCAAAATTTAAAAAAAAACAAACAATCCAATTAAAAAATGGACAGAGGACCTGAATAGACTTTTTCCCAAATAAGACATACAGATGCCCAACAGACACATGAAAATATGCTCAACATCAGTAATCATCAGGGAAATGCAAATCAAAACCTCAATGAGGTATCACTTCACACAAGTGTAGCATCAACACATATACACTACCAAATGTAAAATAGTTGGCTGGTGGGAAGCAGCAGCATAGCACGGGGAGATCAGCTCTGTGCTTTGCGATGATCTAGAGGGGTGGGATAGGGAGGGTGGGAGGGTATATGGGGACACGTGTATGCACATGGCTGATTCGCTTTGTTGTGCAACGGAAACTAACACAGTATTGTGAAGCAATTATAGTCCAATAAAGATCTATTAAAATTTAAAAAAATAGTTGATCTAAGGAAAAAAAACAAAAAACAACAAGTATTGAGGATGTGGAGAAAAGGGAAACCTTGTGCACTGCTGGTGGGAATGTAAGTTGGTGCAGCCATTATGCAAAGAAGTATGCAGGTGCCTCAAAAAATTAAAAACAGAACTACCATACAATTCAGCAATCCCACTTCTGGATATTTTTCTGAAGAAAACAAAAACACTAAGTTGAAAAGATACATGTACCCATATGTTTATTGCAGCAGTGTTTACAATAGCCAAGATGTGGAAGCAATCTAACTGCTATCAGTAGATGAATGGATCAAGAGGATGTGGTATATATACAGGTGAATATTATTCAGCTATAAAGAAGAGTGAAATCATGCCATTTGTGACAACATGGATGGACCTAGAGGATAATATTCTAAGTGAAATAAGACAGAGAAAGACAAATGCCGTATGATTTCACTTATATATGTTATCTAAAAAACAAAACAAATGAGCAAACATAACAAAACAAAAGCAGAGTCAGATACAGAGAACAAACAGGTGGTTGCCAGAGGGAGGAGGATTTGGGGAAGTATGGGGATGAATGAAATAGGGGAGGGAGATTAAGAGGTATACATTTCCAGTTACAAAATAAATGAGTCACAGGGATGAAATGTACAGCATGGGGAATACAGTCATTACTAATGTAATATCTTTGTATGGTGATAGGTGGTAACTAGACTTATCATGGTGGTCATTTTGTAATGTATAGAAATATCAAATCACTATGTTGTACACCTGGAGCTAATATCGTGTTGTAGGTCAACTATACTTCAAAACAAACTCAGAAATTCATAGGAAGTGAGATCAGATTTGTGGCTACCAGACACCAGGGTGGGGGTGGGTAGAGGGAGGGGGAATTGGACGAATGTGGTCAAAAGGTGCAAACTTGCAGTTATAAAATAAATAAGTTCTAGGGATGTCATGTACAGCATGATTAACATAATTAACACTGCCATGTATTACACATGAAAGTTGTTAAGAGTAATTCCCAAGAGTTCTCATCACAAGAAAAAATATTTTTTTCCTTTGTCTTGTATCTATATGAGATGATGCATGTTCACTAAACGTATTGTGATAATCATTTCATGATGTATAAGTCAAATCATTATGCTTTGCACCCTAAACTTATACAGTGCTGTATGTTGATTGTATCTCAAGAAAACTAGAAGAAAAAAAAGACTGTGTGGTACTGGTGAAAAGATAGACTTACAGATAAATGGAACAGAATAGAGAGTCCAGAAATATACCCACAGAAATATAATCAACTGATTTTTGACAAAGACGCAAAGGCAATTAAAGAAGAAATGCTTGTCTTTTCATCCAGTCCTATGGGAACAAGTGGATGACCATATGTTAAAAAAAAAAAAAAAGACTTCAATATATATCTCACATCTTATGTAAAAATTCACTCAGTTATCAAGGTTAATATCAACAGTACTTAGTCATGCTGATATCATTTGCACCTGGTATGATGTGAGAAGGGCCATTACCTATGTGATATTCTCTCCCCAAATCCATAACATCATCTATTCACAAGAAAACAGACAGACTGAAATTGAGGCATATTTTACAAAATAGCTCACTAGGGATATTTTATATTGGCTTTTCAATGATTCTGTTAAGTCTAAAACTACTTCAAAATTAAAAGTTTTGAAAAAGAGAAATTGACATGAATTTACATATTATATTTCCCTTGGCGGAGAAGCTTGAGGCAGACTGAACCCAAAGGAGCAGCAGGTAAGCCAATCAAACTAACGTTTGAAGGATTTATATCTGATACCATTAACTACCAAACTTTTCTTAAACTTAGCTGATGTATATGAGGCCATTTCATTTTCTGTGCACAAGAACTTTGTGGAAGAACTGGAACTTCTGAACGGAACGTGATGGCTGTTAGTTAACCCCTGTCCTCCGACTTAATGACTTCAGCACTTAATTTCCACCATATTTTCCACTCCCCGTATTGCAGCCTTGGGACTGATTCTCCAGGTTTGAGCCTCGTAACTTTACCTCTGCCTTTTGTTTCCCCAGATTTATGAGTTTGTGTGACATTTACCTGGATCTACCCTTCTGTCAAAGCGGCCATAATGATCTGGTTTCACAAAGGTAAGGTTGATCTGTGTTACATTCTAAATCATAGAAAAGTCAGAGAAAAGAGAAACACAGACTGTGAAAGGATGGGGTATCATGGACCCTGTTCCCAGTAATATCCCCTTCTTGGGAACTGCAGCTGATGAAGAGAGACCCTCACTAGCCATGTACTGAATATTTACACCAGTCCTCACCTAGGACAACCAGAGTCTCTCTGCTAGGAATTTGACATTTTGAGCTAAAAGATACAGAAATATAAGACTAGGAGAAAGTGTAGGAACTTCTGCCATCAAGGAGCCCAGTGTTATCTTAATTCTACTGTTTCTGAGGCTTGGATACAACCTGTATTATTACCTGTAGCTGTTCTGGCAAATTACCACAAACTGGGTGGTTTAAAAGAACAGATGTTAATTCTCTCATAGTCCTAGAGGGCAGGTCCAAAATCAAGATATCAGTAGGGCTGTGCTCCCTACAGAGGCTCTAGGGGAGAATCTGTCTGTTCCTTTCTTCCCTAGCTTATGGCTTATTGGCTTGTAACCACATCACTCCCATCTGTGCCTCCGTCTGCACATCATCTTCTCTTCTGTCTTTCCCCTCGATGTGTCTCTTATAAAGACACTTGCCACTGGATTTAAGGCCCGCCTGGATAATCCAGGATGATTTTATCATCTCAAGATTCTTAATTACACATACGAAGAAAGATCCTTTTTCTAAATAAAGTAACGTTCACAGGTTCTGGAGATTATGACATAAACATATTTCGGGCAGGGGGCACCACTCAACCAAATATACCATGCTTCCAATTAATTTTTTCTTAAGTAGTGGCAGCTTCTATTACTTGCAACCAAAAGAACTTAGGTAGTTTGGTCTCTTGATACTAGTGGCAGTAGTTATAAGTTGTTTGTGCCATCTGTATAGTAAGCTTGACTTCAGAAGTTCTCCAACTTTAGTGTAGTAAAAATTACTTTGGAACTTGTTAAAAATGCAGGTTTCTGCCCGCCTTTCCAGAGTTTCTCAATAAATTGGTCCAGGAATCTTCATTTTTAACAATTCCCAGATGGTCCTGATGGTAAAAGAAAGGGAAAATTGTGAAAGCCCAGACCCATTCATGTCCCAGTCACATAAAAGCAAGAGGAAAAGCGATGAAAAATAATTTGAAAACTTTAATGATGTTGTTTATATAGTAAAAACATAAAATCTTTTAAATAAGGTACATTCAGTTTCTCAGAGCATCTAATATTCAGATAATTTATATTTCATACACTTTCCAACATTAAACAATTGACTAAATAATGCATTTTCTATAAAATGATAATTCAGTTTACACAGGTAAAAGTATATTACAAAAATACTCTACACAGGAAGAATGGCAGTACCTATTAGGAAATGTTACAAATATTCTGTTAAAAAATATATTTTATCTCTTTCATCTGTCATAATAATAAACAGAATATATATATTTTTCTTTCTAAAATTAAGTCTTACACAGTTTCCCTTCAGGATGGTAATATGTACAAACCTTATATCTGAATGAATATAAATAGCAAATACTATAATAGTGTTACAGATATTAGTAACTTTTACAGAAAAAAATGGCTTTCTAATAAAAGCCTCTAGTACAGCTGAATTCTCAAAGCTATTTAAGTTAGACATTCCCATGTTTAGTAAGGCACAATGGAGTATAGTTTCTTATTTCCAGTTGAATTACTGCAAGCAGTAACAAGAAAAAATGTAGTCAGTAGATATTGGACCAGATCTGTTAGTTGGGTAAATTATTTGGGGTTTATTAAACTCTGGGGGGAGATGTGAGTTCTTTCTCCACACCATAGTTTCTTTTCAGGCCCTGTGGCCAAATCTAGTCCTTGGTGATGAGAAAGAAATCATTGTACCCTCCTCAGGCGCCTGAGAAACAGTTTCCTCATTTATTGGATCTGGTCCATGGTGAGGAAACAGCTCAATGACCATTTCCAGTTATAAGCAGCTTATCTTTAATGATTGGACCTGGTTCCCTATCATTTCTAAAAATAGCTTCTGATATAATCTGTACATGGTGAAGCTGTGAAGGAACCTGATGGTCTTCTTCAGACTCTGAGTGACAGTTTTGGGGAAGTGGTATGTCTTCAAGTGCTTTAGGGCATGCATCAGGCCCTTGCGGGTGTCTTGGTCATCATTTCTTATTCTCCAGAGGCTGAGAAGCTTCAGGATTTGATCACTTGATTTGCACGTCTTCATTGTTTTCTCAATGTCTTCTGTCGTCACTTTCTTCCCCGGCAAGCTTTCCATCAGCCTTAGAAGCTGCTCGAAGGTGAGATTCATGTGCCCAATGTGCTTCTGCACGCTCTTTTCACAGAGTTCGATATCTGCATAAAGCAAAAGCCCAGAGACATTCACGTAATCCACCTAAAGCCACCGTAAAACTTCCCTGAGGCAAAAGGAGGTTCCCCAGAATTTCATAACTTTAAGGATAACCTCCTCCTTTCCTTTTGGGAGGGCTTAAGTAATGCTAGTTATTTCTGAGAATTGAGTTAAATATTATTTTGTGCTTCACGAGGATAATATGCTTCCTATATTCTAGGCATCCAACACAGCTCTGTGAAAAGCCCAAATTTGGAAAATAACAGTGGGAAACTACAGACACACCGTTTTCTAAGAAAATTTGGAGAAATTAAAAGTGTAACCTTTTAGGAAAAACACAAAGTTAGCTATTTTATAATACAGACTTTCATTAACTGATACCCAATATATGTGCTATTTGAAGAATTAGGTCCTTCAAACGGTCTTTAATAAATAGCACCAGGAGATCATCTGCACAAAGGAGGAGCCATGAAAACCCAATGATATGAGGCCAGAGAACAGTAGGATACACATGGCCTGGAGAATATTTCAGTAATGAGCTAGGACATAAACATAAGAGGGAGTAAATAACGTTTCTATTGATGACATGAGTCATTTATTACCTGTGGGCCCGAAGGCAAGTCTGTTCATCTTTCTGGGCTGAAATGTCCTCATTTATAAAATAGGAAATTCGGTCCCTTCCAATTCTAACAGTCTCTGATTCTCTCCTTCCCTCTCTTTTTGCTTCAGGGCTGATTATACTTTCAAAGAATACATTTTGTTTGCCAAAAACAGAAGACAAGTTTACTCTTTGCACAAGTGAAACCATTCAACTATTAAAGCTGTTAGTCGCCTAAAATCTGTTGCCTCCGTTTCAGATGTTTGAGGCTTTAAGGTTGTGTAGGACTCTCAGTCATTTAACTACATGTGAAGAGCAGAATGGATTTCTCCTGGACACTGCCTGCATTATGGAAACGCCCCCTCATTTTTTCTGCCATGTCCTCCCAATGCTAATTAAAGTCAGAACTTTTTCTACTGTGTATCCTAAAGCTTATAGTCCACACTGGATGAAACTTACTTCCTTTTACACACACGCACACACACACACACACACACACACACACAGAGTTTCTAAAGGAGATCCTCCAAGAAGCTCAAACACTTTACAGACCTTATCTCATTAATCCTCACAACAAATGCTATTAAAATGGTAATCTTAAAATAGGCTGTGTTCAGATCCAGAGAACAAACGTATGGATACCAAGGGGGGAAAGTGGCGGGTGGTGGTGGGATGAATTTGGAGATTGAGATTGACATGTATACACTAATATGTATAAAATAGATAAATAAGTAAATAAATTTTTAAAAATAAAAATAAAATAAAATAAGCTGTGTTGTGAGGACTAATGAGAGGATACCTGTAAGACACTTAGAGGCTCTCTGGAGAGAATTACCACGTAAATACAACATAGTTTCTTGGTAGAAATGCAAAGTGAGATCTAAAGTGGTCAAAGAACTTCTAGATAGGCCAGAAGGGATGCTCCTAAAACTGCTAAGGGGATCCAGAGTCAGATTTCCTGAGGTCTAGTCCCGCATTTGAAATGTATTATCTCTCCCTTTAGAGAGACACTTGAAAAAGAAATTGGGGAGTAAAGGAGGTGAGAATAAAGCCTCACATGACTGCTCTAGGAATAGCGTATCCACTATCACTTGATGAATATGTTTTCAGTCCAACAATAATTCCCAAAGGGAAACATCATCCACACAACTAAACAGGTACATAGTCTTGTTCCTGTTGTATGACAAACAGGTGTTCTGATTTCTGATCGAGTTGTTTATTTCAGGTTACCATACCTTGGATGATCTTCTTGACCATATCTTGGTCTTTGTTTTGATGCTTCCATAACTTCAGCAGCTGGAAAGTCTGTTCTCGTGAGCCGTGTCGTCGTTTTATTCTCTCTATGCTCTCTGCGTTCACTTTGGTGCCAGGCAGGTTGTCTACCAGGACACTGAGCCAGTTCGGGGTAAGCTTTGTAGGAACAGCAAACCTAAAGAATGCCTCCTCACACAGGGTCATGTCTAAAGGAAGGTGGGAAAACCAAGGAGATTTACTCAGTAATTGGATCCTTGGATGTCTAAGGGCCTAAAATAATAATAATAATAGTAATACTAAAAACCAACACAGTTGAGTTTTCCAGGATATTGCATGCTAAAATGAGAAGTTTGAATAAAATCAATCTTCTGTTGCCTGGTCTTAGTGGCAGATCACCAATCCAACTGGGTTTATGTCCTTTCTAATGTTCTTTTAGAGCATTTTGTTGGGGGGAGAGTTTAACAAATGTCTAATAAGAATGTATTATTGCTATAAATAAATTACAGCAAAAATTCTATATATATATAGCATAATGTGTATATATATGTTAATATATACATTAACATATTTTAATGTAACTTAAATATTTTGTTAAAGGTTTAGCTGGTGTCTACAGGTTACTTCAAGATCAATGTCAAATCACTGTCTTTAAGGGAGCTTGAAAAGTAATCTGAAATAGTGTATTATTTTCTGCACACACACAGACACATAGTTTACCTTTGGGAACAAGGATGGATACAGATGTATAAGCGTACATTAAGTGGGAAAATAATCAAACACAAAAACATGTCATTTAGAAAAGAAGTGCAATGGCCTGAGTGTCTGGGTAGGGTTGGTATATCCCAGGGATTAATAGTTTGTTTCTGAATTCATTAGGTCTGGTTCTGAATCCTGACTTTGCCATTCAAGTTCATACGTTAACTTGAACTTTATAGTATTTTTATAAAGATTAAAGCCCATATAGCAGAAGTGTCTGGCATATAGTAAGTGCTCAAAGAATGATAGAAATAAGAGTATAAATGAATTAAAGAGAATGTTAGAGGTCACCCTTCTTACTATCCCTTCCCTCGTTCCCTTATTTAATAAGAAAGCAGAAAAGCTGAATGACTTATCTAAGATTTTTACAACACAGTGAAAGAATGTTGGAACTGGCTTTGAATCTTCAATCTCCCAACCCACATTCCTATGTTTTATATACTTCTGTGTCGCACAAAAAGATGTTTGGGGAGATCAAGCTGATTAAATGCCAAAAGGTCGATCCTCCTTGGTGTGATGAGTCCTTGGTAGGAGGTCTGAGGTTAGTGTGGTGGTAGGAGTGACAAGGTGAGGACAGCAACCTGATTAGTGCCATCACCAACATGAGGTACGTTCAGGTAACTTGAGCTTGGAGCTACTGACCTTTCCTGAATAAAGAGTTTAAGACAAGTACAGGAACTTAGAACTTCCATGCAACAGATGCAGTAATACCATAGGTAACAAAGCCAGTATTGCATTTTCTAATTTGTCATCTATGTATGTCACTATGCTTCTTTGTTGCCAGTTTATACTTTGGCTAATAATACAGATATTCTTAAAAGTGATAAAAATGTAGAGCTTAAAAAATTCTGCAATTTGGACTCTGATCATCGAGCCTTAAACAAAATCTTTACACCACCCCATTCTCCGTGGGTAACATTTGATTCAAGTGTGAAAGTCAGGGTTTGGAGCATGATTGTGAGAAGATGGGGACTTTTTGAAAGATTTTGAGTTGTGGCTTTAGCGATGATGCACAGGGAATAGTCTTGGTTGGTTAAAATTCAAGAAAGGGAAAATATAAGTTTGACTGAGAAGGGCTGGAGGGTCTTGTATTCAACTCAGAAGTGATACAAAGACTGATATTTTGAAACATAATTACCTATTCCACATTTGTGAGTCGATTCACTGCTTCCAGAACATATATTGTCATGCGTTGCATTTCCTTTCTGAGTTAGAAGGAGCCCAAATGCACTGCAATTGGTGTGCTTTCTACAGGGTGCTTTAGATGACGTCTCATTGGAGAAGAACCCATCTGGACATCTTTTGCAAACTGTATTTTGCTCCGGGGTTCCTACAGAAAATACCAAGCCGTTTAGCACATTCTTCTCAAATACTTTTGCCGCAGATACCATCTTAACAGAGTTTGGATAAGACTTTTCACTTGGTTTTTACTGCTACTATTATATTGCACAAAACTTGAGGTATTTTCATTTTTCACTTCATTAGACAGAACAAAACTTCTACAGTCAGCCCCTTAGGCAGTCTCCCCTACTTGTAATACAAACACAAATGTGTTTTGTTGTTACCTACAAGCACAAAATTGGGTAGGAAAGAAAAGAAGGGTATGATGTTCAATTAGTCCTGCCTGTGCTAAACTGTCAGTAAGATCTTTTTGTCAACCATATTCTCCACACAATTATTCCTGGGAAATCATGAAGATAACTGCCGTGTAACTGCTGTAATATCATTCATTGAAATCAGTACCCATGGAATGCTGCATCGTTAAATTCCAATCAGTTCCTACTGAAGTTCCTTCTTTCCTGAATCCTAATTGTGAAGCAACTCATAAGTATGCTAACCTTGAGAAGTAAAAATTTACAACGTTATAATAAACTTTTGAAGGTGGCAATAAAGTTGACCGTAGACTCAAAAGCGTAAGCCGACAATTACGTAGTAAATGGAAGATGATATCCCATTTGCTTAAATTGTTGAGTCTGAAAAGAGCACAGTCATTAAAATTCAGGGAAGGGTGACTGTAAGGGCATTTTATTTCATAGTGGAAAGATACTTGATAAATTTGGAGAAATCACTGGCAGGAAAACTTGAACCAGTCAACAACTAATGATGCTATTAAAAAGAAATATCTTCAAACCCTTGACTCTATGCCTGGGTAGATCATACATTACAGTGTACTTGCATATGAAAATACCTCCATCTAGTGTAAGCTAGTTGAACAGATTTAGACTTTAGTATTCAAATGTAGCTTTTACAGGCCAATTCTGGCTGATGCAAGATACCAAATACTAAAGGGACAAATGAAAGCTACAGAAAGTTAATAAATTTCATTTATTAAAATTTTCAACCTTCCATCTCATTGTATCCTTTACCAAAACCAGAAAAAAAGAGTACAATGGATCGGTTTTAATTTCAACTCTGGCTTCTTTCTTTTCTAAAGGGATTGATAATGCATTGACGAATAAAAGCGACAGACGGTTGGCAGAAAAAAAAGAGAAGGGGGAACCATGCATGAAACCTTCCCATGTTAAATGCCATTTCCAGGGTTGCAGTGACATCATCTTAGGAACCACCTTACAAAGAGGTCTGTTTTTTTAAGTACTTTCTTGCTACACTCCTCTCCTTAAATGGGATCCAACTTGATACCAAATTCTACAATATCGTAAGGAAAGGTATTTGGACAGAGATTCCATGGTATTCTTTCATTGCTAATATTCTGGGGATAAATGGTCTTGGACATCTGGATCCAAGTCTCCCTTTGCCAACTGCACAAAGAAGAATCTTGTCATTCTTCACATACATGTTGATGGCTTGAGTGTTCTCATGTGTCCCAATGAGGAAGTCATAGGTACAAGACATTCTTTCAGGTAATTTAGCCTTTAAAGTTCTTTACCAAGAGGAATCCAAGAATTATAGAAGGAAAGTTTCTTAATGTATTTGGAGGCTTTATGTAATGACCTTTCTGAAAACGACTCCCCCTCTTTTATGATTGATAGAACTTCTTATAAAAAGATGTATCCATCTAAGTAAATGATTTTGCCTTATTAATATCAACAGAAACATACAAAGTACAATCTGGCAAGCAAAATGTGAAATAGAATGGCAAGAGGAGTTTTGCTTTTCAGTAGAAAATTCACCATGCTAGCCATAAGCAATTACATAAGAATTACAGGACTAACAGGATGAAGTACCGTTGATCCTTGAACAATGGTGGGTTAGGGGCACCAACAGTCTGCATAGTCGAAAATCCCATTATAACTTTATAGTCAGCCCTCTGTAGCGGGGTTCTGCATTCACAGATTCAAGCAACTGTGATCATATCGTACTGTAGTATTTACTATTGAAAAAAAATGTGCATACAAGTGGACCTGCGTAGTTCAAACCCATGTTTTCAAGGGTCAGTGTAAAATATGGAGAGGAAAAGACAATCTGGCTTCAAAACAACAACAACAAAGAATGATTATTAAATACTTTTTAGAATAACACTACAGAATCTTGCCTTGTCTTTGGACTGGAAACCTTGTATTTTCCATGAGGAACTCCTTTGTAGGTTTCTAGGGAAGGAGCAGTAAGTAAATGAATAAATGTGTACCTTTGTACTGAGTCTTCTGGCTGCCTGCTTACTTCGTTCTACAAACAAATTTTCATGCGTATGTGAGAAAAATCCTTACTACTTCCATTATTTTTCAAAACTTTCTAGTTTCCAAGCTGCATAGCCCCTGCTTAATTAATTTTCCTACATATATAAATTACTGAATTGAATTAAATGGATCTGTTTCTGTTGGATTGGCTTCCCCCTCTACATCTTGGCTTAGCTTTTCAGTCCCGAAGTATCATCCAATAAAAGCTAAGAAGTGTCACCAATTTCTTCCTCAGATACTCATACTAGAGGCATTTTAAGGAACTGTCATGCAATTTGCACCTTCTGTGATTAATTTTATAAAATTCACAACTTAGGAAATTTAGTAGTTCAATTTTTGAATATGTTTCCTTTGTCGGCCTTTAAACCTAAAATGTTTATAATAATTTAGACTATATTACAACTTCTGAAAGTCAAGATAGTTATGAATAATTAGCATCCTCAAAACCAATGACTGTCAACCAGGGGTGATTTTGCCATCCAGGGGACATTTGGCAATGTCTGGGACATTTTTGGTTGTCACAACTGGGGGAAGAGTGCTATTAGCATCTGGTGGCTAAAGACCAGGGATACTGCTAAACACTCTACAATGTACCAGACAGCTGCCCACAAAAAGAATTATCCAGCCCCCAAACGTTAGTAGAGCTGAGGTTGAGAAACACTGCTTCAGACTGTGTAATTGGAATCTATACCGATTACTGCTTCCTCCAGAAAAGTAAGTGAATACTCTTTAATTTTCCCAGGCCAGGAGAGCATGCAGACTATACCGAAGCTTCGTGAATGTAGCAAAAAAAAAAAAAAAAAAAGTGGGTTGCAACTTTAAAAAGTTCAGTGCACACTGGCCTTAACCTATGCTCTTCAAAATGCAAAAAGAGAAGGTACTTTGTTTGTAGACAAGTACTTACTCTTGGCTTGACAATCTGCTTTGTCTAAGATAACGGATAAGCTCATTGAAGAGATGCTGCTACCATCTTTATCCTCCCAGACACTCAACTGCCATGCCAAAGGAAGAACTAGCTTCATTTTTCATAATGAACTGCATTTCCCCTAGCCATTCTCATTTCTTACATAATCAATTATAACTACTCATTGTTAGCACGCCAGAGCCTCATTAATATCAGCATAATTACTCTCTTGGTATCAGTTAACAGTTTTGATGTTTGTCAGAAAGCACTGCAGTTTGAAGCTCTCCACGCTGAAGTGAAACACAGAGGTATAGCTCAGCTATAAACGGTGCAACTAGGAGTGTGTCCCTTTAAGAAAGAGCAATCAATCATGCATCTCATTAGGGAGTGATTTGCTGCATTTGAGATTTGTAACTAAATTGCCCCTTAGTGGCAAAGTGTTCCTCTGAGGAATGGTTCTTTGGCAGCCATCCAGAGACATCGTGCATACCTAGCAGGTTCCATTACCTTTGCAATTTGCTGTCCTGTAATGTCACCAGGACAAACGTGTTCCCTTAACCTTTCCCTACTGCCTGACTTCGTGTGATGCTAATGAATTTGGCCGCATGTTGGAAGCGGATGCATACCAGCGTGTAGCACTCCAAATCCAGAGGGACAGCTCTTATGTTTCAGGCAGAACTCCAGCTCCAGGTAGCGCCCCTCCTCGCATTCGCACACGCGGTTATGGGTGCGACTGCACTCCTGCTTGACGTACTGCAGTTCCTTGCACACTGGGCTGCAGTACAGACACTCGTCGCTGGTGTGCCAGCTGTCTGTGTAGTAGTGGTCAGGACAAGGGGCACACAGGGTCTTCCGCCTTGCTGTGCAGTGCTGTTTTAGGGAGGTGCCAGGAGGACATTTATCACACATCAGCTGACGAGAGGTTTCGGGGTCATAATGAAGGTACTTTGGAGGAAAGGTTTCCTGGGTGGTCCATTTCATGGAGATGTCCAGGAACTGGAAGAAGAAAGGGAAATCGTGGCATGTTAGCATGGAAATGGGGTGGTTCTTCTGTGCAAAAGCATCATTAACTTCAAAGAGTCCTTTAATACCTGAAGCCTCGTGCCCCTCCTGCCTACGGAGCTACAACCACAGAGAGTGAGTTCAGAAGCCATAATTCTTGCCTCTAAGTAGCTTAATCTCAAAGACCAAGATGGCAATAGCAGCAAAACATATTAAGTAAATCTAGCTCATAGATGGCTGGAGTGGAAAAGCTCATCAGAATAGAAATGATTACACTTAGATGCACCGCTAAATAACCCATGTGCCCCGAGGGACACTTTACCTCCCTGGGCTTCAGGATTATCGCTAGATTAGTGAGTTGGGTGAACTAGAGTTTCTCAGAAGAGCTATACCAGAATCACCTAGACACCTTGGTAACATGTAGATTCCTGAGATTTATATCCCTAAACATTCTGATTCCACAGATGTGAAGTTGGGGCTGGGGATTGAAAAATCTACTGCTGTGATTCCCATGTGTGGAGCCCATACTCCATAAATATAATTTATTCACTTGATGATAGTTATGTTCCAGGCTCTGTTCTGGGCAATTGGGATACAGTAGTGAATAAAATTGTCAATAAACTCTGTCTTATGGGGTTTACCATCCAACTGGGGGAGTAAGAAAATAAATAACAAATTACACGTAAATTATACATTAGAAAATAAGTGTTGTAAAAAATGATCAAGTAAAAAGATTGGAAATATGGAGGGGAAGGTGGAGAGATGACAAACTTTAAATGGGGTGGTCACAGTAGCATATTTAGGACAAGATGATATTTTTCTTTTAGTTTTCCTGTTCTAAGATGTAATGATTCCAAACATATGGTAAAGTAAACAGTTGGTGATTACTGTCATTCTGATCATTCATTCACTCATGCAACAGATATGTACTGCACGCCTACCAGAAATATGCCAGAAATATGCTGGTGAGTAAGATATGATCTTGGGACTTCCCTGGAGGCACAGTGGTTAAGAATCCGCCTGCCAACGCAGGGAACATGGGTTCGATCCCTGGTCCGGGAAGATCCCACATGCCACGGAGAAATTAAACCCGTGTGCCACAACTACTGAGCCTGTGCTCTAGAGCCCGCGAGCCACAGCTACTGAGCCCACGCGCCCCAACTACTGAAGCCTGCGGGCCTAGAGCCTGTGCTCCACAACAAGAGAAGCCACTGTGATGAGAAGCCCGCACACCACAACGAAGATCCAATGCCGCCAAAAAAAAAAAAAAAAGAAAAAAGATATGATCTTTGTCTCTGTCAGCTGGTAATCTACTGGAAAATTCCTAGAATTTTAAGACATATTTCCTCCATAACATCATATGGTACAGTCTTGAATCTCATAGGTGAATGATGTCTAGAAAATTAAATGACCACCTCTCTTAAGGTTAATTGGGAAAAACTTCAGGGAGCAGGCAGGGTTTCAGAAGTTTCCGTCCATAATGGCCAAAGAGCTGTGTACATAGGAGAAAGAAGGTTTTGCAGACAAGAGTGCTGCTTGGGAAGGCAGCTGCACATGGGCATTCTATCTTGTAGTCTAGAGCTCAGAAGGTCTTCAAGGGAACACTGAAGTAGTTCTTCACACTAATTAGAAGAAAAAGTGTTGTTTGTGCGTAGGGGTGGTTTGTTTGGGTTTTATTGTTTGTTTCTGGTACAGGGATCAACACTGACTGTTCTCAGGCTTTGGGAAGGTGGCAGGCCAAACACAATAATTTTTTCCAAACTCTCTTCTTTGCAGAACTCAGGAAATCTCACAGAAACCCATTGACCTGGAAAAAGTGTGCCAAGCTAGGGAAACAGCACTCCCTTTTGAAAGAGGAATAACAAAGGTAAAGAAAGGCCTTTTTCATAAGCATTTGGGCATTTTAATAAGTAATTCTATTCGCTTCTTATTGGGACATGACAAGGGTCAGGGATGTCTGGACCTAATATGAGCTGATAAACCGGATTGAAAGAATAAAATATCTCACCTAGGGCCATGGACTTTTTAACTGAGAGCAATTTTCAGAGTCCTGTGATGTAAGGGACTCCTAAACAACAAAAAATAGAATACAGTGCAAAAACAGCACTGCTTCGGTGGTATTTTCAGGATGCTCTCCTGACCCGAGGGTTTTGGGGAAAAGTATGTTCTTGAATTTCCCTGGGGTTTTCTATTGGCTCAGATAAACTGGGTCAACGTTAGGAGAAAGAAGTGGACCAGTAACAAGTGAAAGCTCTGGTTTGGTCTGGATTTTTCAGAAACAGATGGAATCTGTTCATTCAACACATATCTATTGAGCATCTACTGTGTACCAGGCATTGTAGAAGATCTTAGCATATGGTGGCGCACAAAACAAAGATGTTCTTCAAACTGCCCACAGTCTAGTGAGGAGGCAGGGAACATAGAAGGAAAGGAATAAATAACTACAAATAATGATCAATGTTTTGAAGGAAATGAAGCAAGATGAACTGACTTTATTGCTTCTTGGTCATTCGAATCATATTATGCTATAATTTTCAAGGCCCCTGTGTGGGCTTGGCTCAAATATTTCTAAAATATTCAACACTAGGGAATGAAGTTTTCCTGATTCAACTCGCAAAGACACAGGAAAGCAGTGAAAAATGCTTTTTTTCTCTTGATGTTCACTTTCAGTTTCCTGAAAAGTCACTTTTAAGGGTTCTGTTTTTTCAAGAAGCTCAGCTCAGAGGCCCATAGGGATGCCTTTGTCTTGCTTGCTGTTGCTGAGTGAGCCCCATCCTGGTAGGGCTAGCAGTCCTGAGACTTCCCCCTGCCTGACTTCCCATCACCCCCCCCGCCTTTCTCACACCAACATGGCTCATTTACTCATCAGCTGACCCTTTTCTCTCTTGCCAAGAAGTGATGAGGATGAGATGGGACAACCCCACAGATAGTGCTTGTGTTCCTCACTACAAGCAGCCACACAAATACAAGACCTGACCAAGAATACTGATGCAATTTGTATTTTTCTAGGCAATTGGACATGACACTGTTGGTTTCCTGAAACCATGCTTAGGAAATTAGTTGCCATCTCTTCAAAATACAGGGAAGCTTAGGTGAACTGAATCCACAGAGAAAAAATAAATACATCAGGTTGACTTAAGGATTAGAGGGCAATTATAATGGTGAAGGTCATTTCTCCCCAGCTACCGCGTGGAATGATCGTATATATTTTTTAAATATCAGAAAGCCGTAAGGAACTGCAGACTTGTTTTCAGCAAGTTCCATTGGGCCTCTGTGTTTTATTTGAAAATTTTCCACTTTGGTAAAAAGACAGAACTCTGTGTGGCCAATATTGGATACTGAGTCTCCCTATCTGGTTAGCCCCAATTCCTGCATCGAATTTCTGGAACCAGTTACTGGACAGAGGATGGGCAGAATTAATAAAGCTCTTCATCTCAGTCCTCTCTCTCACTTTCTTCTGCCTTTCCTAGAAAAGCAATGAAGAAGAAGCCAAAGGAGGACAGGCCATCTTAACACTGGCTCTATCTCCTTTGCCAGCTGATAATATTTAAAGTCTAAGAAGAGTTCAAAAATAAATTTTCTGTGAAGTGCATAACATAACCACTGAGGAATATCTGCAAAAGCTAGGACACGTACATAGGTGTCTCTGCAGAAGCATAAAGTGCTGTCTGTAAAAGAGGCCAGTCTGTTTTGGGTTACGCTTGATTTTTAAAGAAAAATTAAATGGAATTTTCTCTCCATTTTTTCTTTCTTCCTCTCTCCATTCCCTATCCATCCATCGTCTGGTGTAGACCCCTAATCCTTGAAGGGAATCCAAAAGTCCTCTAATCTAGTGCTTCCCACCAGTCCAGGAATCCTTCCTGAAGCCCTCCATGTCTCTTTTCTTGAAAGGACAGTTCAGGCTCCATCTATAGTAGCTTTGTCCCTCTCCTCACCTTCCATTTTTCTTTCATGTTGGACTGTGTTAAAGAATGTTCTCTTTCAAACCCAACCATCTTTCCTCATCTATCAAATATTAGCAGGTGATGATAGTGGGTGAAGGTGATGGGTGGGCTGAATTAGTTGTTCTCTGAAGCATTTTCTGGCTCTACCATTTTTCTTTCTATCACTGTAATATTGACAGAGTTTAAGTAGCCAATGAACTTGGAAACAAATGTTTTGCTCTAACCCCCCTCCTACTTCTTGTTCCACTCTTTTATTTGTAAAACCCCTTTTTACAATACTTTGCTTTGCTGTGCTTTGATTTATTGTGCTTCACAGCACAATATATGTGTTTTTTACAACTGAACGTTTGTGGCAACCCTGTGTTGAGCGTCCATGGGTGCCATTTTTCCAACAGCACTTGCTTGCTTTGTGTCTCTGTGTCACATTTTGGTAATGCTTGCAATGTTTCAAACTTCTTCATTACCATTCTATTTGCTGTGGTAATCTGTGATCAGTGATCTTTTCCTTTTTCCCCTGGCCATGCCACGTGGCATGTGAGATTGTAGTTCCCCAACCAGGGATGGAACTCGTGCCCCTGCAGTGCAGGCACAGAGTCTTAACCACTGGACCGCCAGGGACTTCCCTGTGATCAGTGATCTTTAATGTTATTATTGCAAAAAGATTATGACCTACTGAAGGCTCAGATGACAGCATTTTTTGACAATAAAGTACTTTTTAATTAGGGTATATACATTGTTTTGTAGACATAATGTCATTGCACACTTAATAGGCTACAGTATAGTGTAAAGATTCATGTGATGTGCTTTATTGTGATATTCCTTTGATTGTGGTGGTCTGGAATCGAACCCACAATATCTCCAAGGTGTGCCTGTACTGCAGAACTCTCTTATCAACCTCCAGTTTTCAGATTCACCCATGCCTTCCATTCCCTCTGTAAAACCAAGGGCTGCCCCAGCACACTGAATTCTTAGCCATGCCTTCTCCTTTAGCATTCCAACTCCTATTTGCTCTCTTAAAAAAGTCAGTTGTATGTTTGCTGCTGACTCTGTTGATGCTCATTGTATGTATGTGTCTGTATATGCTGTAGTTGTAACTATAGTTAGGAGACTCAAATATTATGTAAACCAGTAAACATGGGTGTGAAAAAATTATTTTTCTATGGAAAGTAAATTGAATGCTTGGGGGATGACTTGATAAAGATGAGGCATGGAAAAACAAAACAACAACAACAAAACCCTACCATAGAATTTGAGGTAGCTGAGACAACTGCAAAAACAAAATGGGGAAAAAATCCAGAAGGATTATATAATCAATTTATTTCAAAAATGTCTTTAAGTTCCAAAACTGAAATGGATGGGCAATACATTTTAGATAAGGGTTTTGTAAGAAAGACAGCATGGGACTCCAGGTAGCCAACACAGATTCTAAGAAAGGCCTTGACTGTATCTCAAAATACAGGTAAATGAATGTTTATTTAAATGTTTTAAGTCAAAATAAAATATTTAATATATAGGTATGTAATTTTTATTATTAAATGCTTTAACTGATCTTTCAATTAATCACATAACTCTTAGTCCCAAACATAAAATTTCTAACAAAATTCCCCATATTTAGGAGTTATATGGTAGTGGAAAGAAAAATGGGCAATATGAAGGTAGAACTCTGTTTTGTCTATTCCATTCTAACAAACACACGTTAAATCTCTGTGCCAGGCGGTGAACTAAAAATTAATCTTTATAACACATTGGTTGGTACCTACTTTATGATGTTTTACCATTATCATTAAGTCTCCACAGGCTACAAAATGAGTCTTAGAATGACCAACCCTCCCAGGTCACAGTAATTAGTAGAGGCAGAATTAAAACCCAGGGCATGTGCCATAGAATACTATTGTTTGGCCATATACTTTAACATTTACTGAATGCTCTAACTTATGCTATAGCCTTCATGCATAGTCCAAAATAAGCCCTAAAATGCTAACTTTTCATTCAGATTCGAGAGCATAGTGTTAGGAGATCACGAAAGTGAGAAGATCAAGCAAAGCCTTCCCAAAGTCTAGATGAACTGATGATTTTTCTTTCTTTGTGCTAAGACTAGCTCTTGTCCAAAGTTACTGAGAGGGAAATTTCTTATATGACAAGTGAGTTCACTACAGCAGGCTACCAGTATATGCTTCTCCTTAAAGGATACAAGAACACACTTCCTCCAGCAAATTTATTTTTGCATGATGCAATGCAGCCAGTCGCATACCACTGGGCTTACTCTCTCTGGTATACAGCACCATGAGTGACCCAGTGGGTTTCCGTTTATGGAAAATTCATTAAAAGGAGCCCACACAAAGCTTGAAATAACTACTTGGTTTGGGAGTTCCTTTTGTGATCCCTCGTCATGATCTTTGCCACAGAAAACTATTTGAGGACTATCCAGAGTTAGCTAAACTTCTGGTCAGTTTGGAAACCATAGTATTTTACAGTTCATCTTAGCCAAGAAAGGAAACATTCAGGATATATATCGTGGTGAGTTTCCTAAAGATCTCTTGTAGTATAAACTATAAAGCTTATTTAAAAAAAAAAAAAAACTCTTTTCCTATGAAGGTTAGTTTACTTGACTTTCTATAATCTTATAGTGTAGTAACTTCTTTCCTATTTCCTCCATTCCTTAAATAATTTATTTATTCATTCATTCAGTGAACACTTATTGAAACAATTACTATGCTCTGGAACTATTGCTAAGCAATGGGGTTGAATAAGTTAATGTTCCTGTTTGCTAGAACATTCATCCAAAAGCCTAGGCTGATGTAAAATACTCATAAATCACTGCAAAACAATTGGAGGTAAAACAGAGGAAAAAGAGGATCAAGAAAAGGCTCAAACGTAAAATAGATAGCTAGTGGGAAGCAGCCACATAGCACGGGGAGATCAGCTCGGTGCTTTGTGACCACCTAGAGGGGTGGGATAGGGAGGGTGGGAGGGAGGGAGACATGAGGGGGAAGGGATATGGGAACATATGTGTGAGTGTGACTAATTCACTTTGTTATGAAGCAGAAACTAGCACACCATTGTAAAGCAATTATACTCCAATAAAGATGTAAAAACAAACAAACAAACAAAAAGCAAAGGCTCAATAGAGAAACAGGCCAGAAATGAGGAGAAGCTGAAATTAGACAGTGGTAAGGAGGAGAGGAAGGGATAGGTATGATATATTAGCTGATTGCATGGGGAGGGAGGTACTAGAAAGAGCAAATAGAGAACATGCCCATGAATTCTGACTACTAGATATGTGGTGTTGCCCTTAATTACCAACAGCAGGAGGAAACAGTTATGGAGGAAGACAATGAACTTAGTTTTGGATCTTCCAACTATGAGACTCAAGTGATGATGTCGAGTAGACACTTAACTATGTGTATTGGGTATTCAGGATAGAAACGCAGCTAAAGACACAGATTTCAGGGTTATGAACACATAAATGGCTCTAGAAACAGAGAATAGGATGGCATTACCCAAGGATATTGTACATAAGCAAAAAAAGATTAAAATGTTAACCTTTGGAACCTACAAACATTTGCAAGATGGGATGAAAAAGAGGGGGAAAAAAGTAGGGATATCACAGAAAGTTTCAAGAAGAATGCTAAATGGATAATGTATAATAATATCTAAAAAGCGTACAGCTTTTAGATCCATTAGATTGATGTGAATTTACAGGAGCACTTTTAGCTGGAAACCTGCATCCCAGGGTTCCAAGCTCAGTTCGACCACCAGCTTAATAACCCTTGGCCGTTACCTTACCTCTAAAATGAGAATAATCCTTATTTTATCTATCCCTATACAATTGTTTTAAAATTAGTAAAGGGACACAAACTTGGTAAAGAATAAGATTCCAGACAAGAATGAGTCATTATTACATATGCTAATTACATAGGAGGTGGGAAATGGGGGACATTTTGAATCAGACTCATTTTAGGAGACATTTTGAAGTTTCTTGTTCAGTAGGGAGTAACACACCTAAAATATGCCATAAGTCAATTATCTATCCTATTCTTAATCATCTCCAGAAAAAGCATCTCTGACTTGTTTTTAAAATCAGTTTCAGTATCTTCCCAACTTGTATCACTTGCTTGGTCTAAGTAAAATATTTCAAGGCAGTTCCACAGATTTGCTTAGAGGACTCAGATAGAAAAGGATTTGTTTCCATACACCTTAAATGCTTAGCATGGTGTCTTATACATAGCAAGTATTCAATATATTTATTTTAATTTTATTCAATTCAATAGATATTGAGTACCTACTATGTGTAATTAGGATTACTGGTGATTCTACAGACACAGATAAGTAGCCTCCATGTAAAGGATAAATTTTCAAGGACAAGGACAAAATCTGCAGCTTTCTCATCCGTAAAATCATAGTGATGACAGAATTTGCTTAAAGGAAGATTTTTTTTAAGCATCTTTCATTTTGCTTGGCATTTTGCATGTACTGTTCCATTTGTATTTAGCTTCTATTTTAAAGGTAAATGTGTAAAAAAGCAGGTAGCTCATTTGAGAGGTTTATCTCCTGCTGCCAGTTCCCCACCTGAGGGTCTACCACTGCTTAATAATTTCCACAATAACCAGGATTAGGTCTCTAGGTAAGGATGTAGAGCAAATGCATTAAATCTGTTCATCTACTAGGAACTGATTTGCTGCCAACAGCTTTTGCTAGGTAAACAGGAGAAAGGAAACACAAGCAATTATGATTTATTAGATGAATCACTGGGCCAAACTTTACACTCTTTTGCTTCCCTTGGGGCTGAAGAACTGTCTCCGGGTAAAACTTAACTTTAAATGCGTTTTTTTCAGTTCCCTTCAAGAAGTTTCCTTTAGTTGTTTGGAGGCTTTTAAAATTAATTAGCAGTACCTTGTTTATGTTTGGAATCAACCAGAATTGTCAGAACAGATTTGCTTATGAGGCTGGTGCTGCTTCAGAGGAGTTTTACAGATAATTAACATTTGATAGATTAACAAATAAATGAGAGAATCTCTAAGACAAAAGAACTTGTGATGCAGGTAAACACTTCAAACTTCCCGAGGGAGATGTGTAGAAATCTCCCACGTTTTGGATCTCAGATCTTAATATTTCTTCTCTTGGACTTGTATTAATCACCAGATTTGAGATATAGCATCAATTCTGAAAATTTCAAATCAACAACAGGGCTGGTTGCAATTTTCCTTATAATTATGTCCATTCAGGCCCACTTGACAAGCACAAGGGTGATATCACTAGTTCAGTTTTCCAGCTACAGTCCCTGACATTTTGAGCTCAGAATGGGCAATACATTTTAGTATGTTGATATTTTTGAACATCAGTTTTTAAATTCCATTTTATATCTACCTTTCCTCAAAGATAATACATTGCTCACATCATCCTATGAGTCAATCTGGTTGCTAATGATCTAGATTGAAGTCCAATCAATATATGGTTCAAGGGCAGCTGGTGAGAGAAAGTTAGAAAAAAACAGCCATGGTGGTTATGAAATGGAATAGAAACTAGAAATGGAAATGGACTAAAACAGGATGTGATTTAAACATGTAGACATTTATCTTGTGCCTACAACATGCAAAACATCATACTGGAAGCCCTGGGTGATATGCTGAATAATAATAACATAGTATATTGTAACATCATTACATAATAGGCTCTATACTGAGCCCTTTCTTCACATGCTATTGTCATCCATCCCCTCCAACCACCTCTGGGGTGATAGTATTAACACCATTTTACAGATGAAGAAACAGTCTCAGAGAACTTGAGTGACTTGTCAAAAGTCACACAGCTAGTACACATCTGAGCTGGGATTCAAATCCAATCTTGTCTGAACCTAAGCCTTTAACAATTGACTATTCCCCCTGGGAACCTGCAGTATTACTAAAGAGATAGGCATATAAATGATCACCTATGACACAATGTGAAATTCAGTAAGATCTATATTTTGTCTATCCGTCCATCCATCCATCCATGCCATCCCATCCCCTATCTATCTGTTATCTATCTATCTATCTATCTATCATTTATCCCTGTGAATAAATTCTTCTCTGTCTTCTGTCCTGGAATGCAGTAGTTCACACAGCCTCTCTGGAAGATGGTCTTGTGAGACTGAGCAATCAGTTGCACTTTATACTAAGCAGCGGCTTCTCAGTGATGCACCCCCTTGAAGTTGCCTTCCTTCCTTTTTTGCTTACTCTTCTTTCACCCTCTCTTGCTTCCCTAGGATTGCACTTTTCTAATAAGGAGCTAAAATATAAAGCGTTTGCCTCATGCTGTATACCCTAATGGGTCTGGACTTAGAATTCAAGTCCAGTAAGGAGGCCAGGACATTTAATTTCAACAGAAAAAACAAAGACAAAAACATGGTGACCCCCTCCAGCTGAAGGAGGAGCTGAAAAAATACATTGCAATCACTTTGACCAAGGATATGACTCTGAGCCGCATCCCAGGACATCCTTAACCCCAGCAGAGAAGAGAACTCTGGTTGAAGGAACCCAGAAGCTTTGCTCTGCCTTATGGGTATTTTTCACTGGACTCAGCTGCTAGATGTAAGCTCCTACAGGACAGAAAAAACTTCTCAGCCAGGTCACCTTAGGGAAAATTACTTAACTTCTCTGAACCTCAGTTTTCTTGCCTGTAAAATAGATACCAATCTCCACATGAGAGGATTTTTGTGAAAATGAAGGTGGTTAGCATTGCCGTCTGTCCAGGACCTAGGATGATATAGAAATTAATATCTGGAACATGGTTGGTTTGCTGTGAAAGAGGGAAAGAGAAAAAAATGTTGGGGGTCATATACAGGCAATTAGTGGTCTCATGTGGAAGTGACTTCTATCATTTACACTCACAAGTCATTGCCAGAACTGTTCACACCCCTACCCCCTTCCTCCCCAGAGAAAACCAAGAGCTACCATCTTACCATGTTTCTGAAAGGGAGGAGAATGGAAAATGTTTACAAACAGCACTAACGACTACATCATTGTGCAGTAACCATCGCTCATGCTTTCTAGTTGACCTTCATTTTAGCACGATCTAGTTGATTTCTTTCCTTTTTACTGGATGTTAGAAGAGACAGGAAACAGTGTGGGAGCAGAGGGATGTGTCTAACAGCTCATGTAGAGTTCCAGTGCAGTGTTTAATGGTCTTGCCAACCCACCCATTATCATGCTTATTTCACCTGAACGTTTGACACTTATTCCAAAGAGCAGTATGCAGTTGTCAAGTACTTCCTTGTGAATACAAATTGAAAACTCTGCTCAAAAGGAGTCTAAGGAGATTGCTGGTGACCATAATTATACCGCTTTAGTAAGTCCTGAGGGAATGTCTTGGACCTGGCTTCTAACTCTATGGGATATGAAAATACACACATTAATGGCTTCTATGCTAGCTGAAGACAAGAAGGACTTGTTTCAGAATGAAAAAATAGTTTTGGGTTTAAAAGAATAATCTGTGATCCTAAAGCCCAGATCTAGTCTTGCTGCTTAAAAGCAGGTGACATTTCAAAAGCTGCTTCCTCTTGTGATCTCATTGATTTAAACAGAATTTCTTATAAATGAAACCAGTTGGGCAGAAGAAACTTTGACAATTGCAACAAAATAGATTTTTTAAAAAAATTTCTTTGGTATACTTTTTTCATAGATAACCTAGTCCATTTGATCTTTGTATGTCTGGAATATTAGCAGGTATATAGTAAAAAATTTTTGATTCATTTTTTAATGACAAAGGCTTAAAAGCAAAGCAGACCTTCCACACATCACCTGGTCCAACACCCCTATTTTAGAGATGAACAAAGTAAGACTCAGAGAAGTGAAGTCACTGACTGGACCTCAGAATCTAAGGCAAAACTGAGAAATAAGATCCCTTGCTTCTTGTCTGCTGTTGTAGAGCTCTTACTGTCATTACACCCCACAAGTGAATTCCTAAATTACTTTTGTTGGTGTTGGTGTTGGTGGTGATGCCAACTGATGGTGGAGGGGGGTTTTCTAAAGAATAAGGTCTTGATAGCCATATTTTCTAAGAGTAAAATAATTTTTTTGAACAAGAAAGTACCATTACATGGCAAGGGAGATTTGGGGATCAAAGACCAGAGAAGAAAACTGAATTTACTAAAGGCGGTCACAAAGCTTAGATGAATTACTAGCTTGTTTTAAATCTAAATTCATCTTGGCACAGATTTTCCTACTTTAAAGTTGATTATTTAAGAGGCTCTTATAGAAAATGCTTCCAAGGTGCAGACTAAATTGTAGTGAAAATCCTAAGGCTACTCTTTTTAGTTTTAAAGAAGATGCTTCAAGGAAATTAAACAATGTTTTCACAGTATTAAAACTATAATACTAAAGAGATTGACTTTTTAAAAATCCCAATAAGAAAGTAATAAATCAGGGCTTTTTGGAGCACACTACTTTTTTAGAAGTATGACCTTCAGAAATGACCTTTCATTTCCTCCTGCATCCTCTATCCATTTATGGTCTGGCTGATTCAGGTGCTTCTGAGAAATTAGGGTGAAAAAAAAAACCTACCCAAGCACCTGGAAAGTTATGTCACCTTGTAGTTGAGAGAAACCATTTTATTTTGTCTGTAGACTGTTCTGGCCTTTGGAACGTTCATTTAGCAAGGCCAGGTAAATGTGAAAGGGAGTGGGTACCACACAGCTTCTTACCTAATGTGTTGTAACACTATTCTTATCCCTACAACTGTCTAAAAGAATTCTTTTTTTAGACTTTCTATGCTAGTTACCCCAAAATAAATATTCTGTGGTAGTGAGTTCCAAAAACTAATTACATGTCACACAAAAATACCGTGTGTATTTCAAGTTGGCTATACCTCACTCTTTCTTCTTGCATAGATAGTTTACAGATGTTGCTAGGATTTCTGATTGACTAGTTCCTGCTCTTGTGGGTTGCTAAGTTTTATTTTGATTTTTGTTTTCTTTTCTAAACATGGCTGCTATTACTGTTCATATTTGCATTTTGTTTACCTGACTATCAATATCAGAAATGTACTCTGGAGCTGCTTCCTCCTTTCCTCTCTTGCCCTGTGAAATATCCTTCCCTATGGCTTACAAACAAACAAACAGAAAAAACAAACAAACAAACAAAAAACCCATTCTATGCTCATGACCCAGATTTTCTTATCTCAAGTCCAGGCTTCCCCTGTGCTCTGAACTTTTTTGAATCCAAATGCCTATCTGACATCTCCATTGGGATATTTTACGAATGTATCAGATTTATCAAACCAAGAATGAACTCTTGATGGGAAGGTCAAAAAGGAGATTCAGCTGAGGTTAGGTAGCACCTGCAAGGGTATACATATAAATCTGGTTCATTTTTGTTGCCCTCTTAAGAATGGACCTCCACGACGGTATTGGTATATATCTTCATTGTAGAAATGGACAAAAGAATATTTAAAATACTGGTCAGGTGGGTAGGGTGTTATATTTATATTTTGAAAGAGATCAAAGCTAACATTAAAATGTTAGATCTCCGACAGTAAGCTACATTCTGTTGGGATGTCCATGGAAATTGCTGGTAGGTTATACAAACACCCCAGCAAATCTCACCATAGCTCCTTTGACTCAGCAAACCCACATTTAGTGTCAGGCACTGTGCAGACCTGGGGGCTATAAATGTGAATCAGAGGATAATTTATGTTTGCAAAGAGCTCATATTTTGTTTACCACAGGTGTAGTACTATCTCCTAGAGGTTCTGGAAATATGTGGGTGATTTCTGTTGTCACAGTTTCTATGTGCTGCTAAATGTCCCCAATGATCAAGAATAATCCCATGTCCCACATACTTTCAGATGTCCTATTGACTGATATAAGTGATCTAAGTTAAAAAAAAACAAACAAACCCATTTATCATTATATGAGCCTGGATTTGAACTCCATTTTATATATTTATACACACACACACACACACACATATACATGCACATATATACACATATGTAAATATATATAAATATATATACACAAACACGTATACGTATGTATATACATAGAAAGTGGTTTTCGCATGATTTGTATACATATTGAATTTTCTAGGAATTTAACAACAGAAAATTTGATAGAGGGTTGTACTTTGTTTTGTTTAAAACTTTAGTGAGATTTGTTCTCCATTCAAAAAATCACAGCACCAAAGCCAGGACTGATCATGGTTTTGAACCCCAATGTGACACATGTGCTCCCGTCTTTGTTCCTCCTAGTCTGTTCTTGGCAATTCTATGTAAAGATGCTAATATAACATTACTTCACTGAGTCTTCCAGTGAAGCTTATTTTATTATAAATTACTTTCTTTTTATTTCTCCTTTATAGTATAGTTATGCCAGTATATTGATTTTTAAAAATTCTGTATGTAGGTAAAATATAGGAGCTCTAAATTTCATTTCAGGAAAGCAAGGGAGTTGTTACAAAGGGTTTTTTTAATAAGTGCATGGAAGGAGTCTGATCTGATGGAGAGCTGCTACTCTACAGGGTAAGACACTCAAATACACAGATAACGTTGGCATCTCTGTCCATAGTAACAGCATCAGGGGTAGCCAAGCATCGTTAGGTAAGGCGTTGAATAATGCAAACATAATTTTTTATAAAATTACTCTTTCTCTGAAATATACTTTCCAGTCCTCTTTTTGGGGGCTGCAAAGGAGAAACTCAGGCTAAAGGAAACACTGCCGGTCAACGAGATGCAAAAGGAAATAATGATTTTCACAGAAAGCTTTCACAAAAAGGGAACATGCAGGCAGGGGGGCTGAGAGTTGCTTAGAGCAAAACCCAGCCGGCAAGTTAGTGGATAGGAGAGCAAGAATATCTGAGTGTGTGCTTAGAGCCCCTTTGATAGACACTGCCATAGCTCTCCTTCTAGAACTAAGTGGATAAAACATCTGGCACAGAAAGCCTTCTTCCCTGACCAGTGGAATTTGACAACTGTGGTTTTAACCTAAGAAGTAAAATTAAAGACCAGATTGAAATTAAGAATTGTGCTGACGGTTCATGGGTGATCGAGGCCAGAAAGGTTGCTAGGGACAGAGGTTCAGGACTGTTGTGGACTGAGTATATGTTAGATTCTCCCCCAAACTTCAGAGTTATCATTCTCTTAAACAAACAAACAAAAAGACTAGACAGATATACTCAACCACTGGGGGAAGAGAAGGAAACCAAAACAAACAACAACAAAAGGAGGACGGACGCATCAGGCAGTTGTCCAGAGAAAAAAACATTTACTACCCCCCAGTGCTTCACCCTGCCCCCCAACCCCAAGCCCTAGTGTCTCACATTAATTCAGAGCTTAGCTTTGAGAAGGCCAATGGATGGTTCTAGAGCTCCATGTTGGGACGTTTCAGCCACCAGTTAAAATCTAGTCCTAGACCAGGATGTTCCTAGTCTAGGGAGGCTCCTTGAGCAACCATGAAAGAAATGACTTGGTGATGTGACCACCTCATCTCGCAGAGTAGGTCTCTAATTAGCTATATCAGTGAGCATTCCAGAAAGCCCATGACTATGGCATTAGTCCTAATGACCACACCCCCTCAGTGCTTGCTTACAGGCATAGCCTCTGCTCTCACAAAAAGAATCTAGAATTGTACTTTGCCTCACAATTTTACCTTCTTCCACTTCTTAGATTCAGGATCCCTTGATTTTATCTCCAACAGTGAAACATTCTATTGCTCCTTCAAGGTAATAGTTGGTGGCCATCTCTCCCTGCCATGAGCTTTGTCAGCACTTTGTTTACATAATTCACTTGGGTCTAGAGCATCCTACAGTTATCTGAGCATAAGGCTAGAAGCTAGTGTTAATATGGAAGAGGAACTTTATGTGGTTATCTTGCATGTGTGCATATTATTATCTCTATTTTATAGAAAACTAAAACTCAAGAGATGTAACTTGCCACACAATCTTTTATCAAGTAAGCAGTGGTACTGGTATTTGGATTCTGATCCACAATAACCAAACTCATAACCACTGCACTGCACAGTGGTTATGAGGTCCTGGAAGGCAGGATCTTTTATGTTCCCAAGTCACCTGGTGTTTCTCCTTTTGTTATTCTTATTGTACATCCAATATCTGCTTTTCCCATTAGGCTATGTGGTCCATGGGGACAGAAATCGTGTCCATGTTTTCCATTCTGTCCCTAGTGCCTAGTGGCATGCCTGGTACAAAGGACTAAATAGCTGTAATGCTTCCAGTTCTTAGAACTACATCTTAGTGTTTACAAAAGGGCATTTGGACTCTTCATGTGTAAGTACAAAGTATCTTTTTTCAATTATTTATAAAATAAAGTCAATCTCAGAAACTACAGAAAGGGAAAGGGAAATCATTCCTATTTAAAGTATTTACTGTGTTCAAGACAATAAAATGTTTCTCTTTTGATAATGCTGTATCATCGACCATTAGTAGATGCTGTATTATCTAAATATATATCTTCATCCATATACAGACCAGATATCAAAACATTTGTCTACTTATTATTTTGAAACACTTATTATTAAGTATATATATTATTTAATGGAAATGCTAAAATTTAAAAGTTACTGATAATATGTTTATTATGAATTAAATCTTTGACAGCATATAAAAGGCTAGGAAGAATAAAAGGGTATCCATTTTAATAGCAGAATTATTTATACTAGCCAAAAACTAGAATGATTAAGTCAATTGTGGTGTAGCCACACAATGGAATACTACACAGCAGTGAAAATGGATGAGCTTTTTTTTGTACATCCAACACTGGAGACGATCTCACAGTAGAACCTTAAGTGAAAGCAAACAGATACAAAAAAGTACATAAAGTTCATTTATATAAAGTTCAATATAAGCAAAACTCATCTCTGGCATTAGAAGTCAGAATATTGATTCCTCTAGCCACAGTCGTAGTGGTGACAGGGAGAAAGCCCAGGAAGCTTCTAGGGTGCTGGTAATGTGGTGTTGCTTGATCTGTGTGCTGGCTCACAAGTGTTCACTTTGAGAAACTCAGACACTTATGATTTGTGCAATTCTCTATATGTGTCCTGTTTTAATAAAGCTTCACTTTTTACAAAGTTCTCCATACTATCCATATTGGTGGAGTTATTTTATATAATATACATATATACATACACACATACACATATAGGTATTATATGTAGTGGTACATAAGATTAGCATGCTTAAGTGTGGACTCCTGTTAATCTACTTTTTCTTTAGTGACTTTGCTATTTATTTACTTATTTATGTTGGTGTATCCCAGGAACTAATTGGAAGACTTCCTAGCCTTCCATTCACTCTTTGTGGGTTGGACATTGATATTCATGCAGTTACTGCAACAACTTCCAAAACACGTATGTGGCTTAAATATGGATTTTCCTATCCTTTCATGACTGTCTGATTCATGTCTTAATGCATTCCACACTCTAGTGACATAAAGGAAATAAGAATAATATATAATAATAATAATGTAGAATAATAATAAATGAATAAATATAAATAATAATAAATAATAATAAACGTAGAATAATCTACATACAAATCTTATTAATTTGATTGGTCAAAATCCAAATTAAAAACAAAAAAAGAAGCTAAAAGTTACAGAGATTCCTTCTTTTCCAAATTGTATGTGTAAAATGACTTTTAGCTCTATTTAGTACTGAACTTCAATTACTTAAATATATTTTAGAACCTAATTAACATCTCACCAATATTTTCCACATTACATTGAAATTGAGAACTGAAATATCCCATTTTGATAATAAAAAGTTAGTAAAATGTTAAATTGCACAGTAAAGAATGTGGGTGCATGTGTGATATTTTCTCTGGTGCCACTTATTCAAAATTTCCCATAGCATTTGCTTAAGTGGGGAATGAGCCTAATGATGTATCATATCATATTCACTGCTTCCAAACTTTATTCTGATTACAGTAGTTTTAAGAAGACTGACATCTCCCAACTTATCTTGATTCTAAGAGACCACTTTATTGCTAATGATAATAATAATAATAATAATAATAATAATAATAATAATAATAATAATAATGCTCAGGTTAACTAAGCAAAGATGGTATGAACTATCTGAGATGAAGAAAGAAAATAAATAGAATGGATAAAAATCATTCAAATAAAAAACGGTCCAGAGCTCGTCTCTTCTCCAAAAACCCAGCAAGAACTTTCCAGTGTAAAGGGACACCCTAGGAGAAGCACAATCAGCTTGAAAGGGGTCTCCTGTTCCAACCTGACCCCAAATCTCTCCTGGGAGAGGAAGCAAATCGAACTTTTTCCCCATCAATCCTTGGGGAGGTCGGGAGACCGGGAGGCGAGAAGCCTCCCCAGGCGCCCGGGACACCGGTGCCCGCGTCCCCGGACCAGGGACTTACCACGAGCGCGCAGCACAGCAACTTGTTCATTATGGTCCCCGGGAAACCTCAGGCGCTCGGAGGCGGCGGCTGCGGGGTGAGCGCTCCGGTGCGTCTCTGCAGCCCGTGCACTCATCACGTTATATATAGTGTCCCGGCAACAGGAAGTATCGGCTTCACTTTGATCATTCATTCCCTATCTGGACCAAACTTTGCACCTTTCTTTTTTAGGAACCTTGGGCGGGAGCGGGGGAGTGGGGCTGGGGTCCGGGGTTAACGCTTTCAGAGCCAGGGCGGAAAGATACGGCGCGGTGGGGGGTGCTGGGACGGGGATGTCTGGCCCCTGGGAGGCCAAAAAAAAAAAAAAGCCACCGGGCTGCGGAACAAGGCGGCTGCTGTCTCCGCGCGGCTCTGAGGTTTCCTGACCCCTTCCCGCCAGCGGCCGGCCTCCTGGCAGCCGCGGCCGGCGGTGGGAGGGCTGGGCGCACGCTGGGCAGCTGCTGTGCTGGGCTTCTCCACCCCGAGCGTCAGATTCAGCCAAGATCCGGGCGCAGCCTGCAGTGCGTCCCAGACACTGTATCCCACTCTCGTCTGATCCCCTTCTCAGTGGATTCTGAGCCCTCCAATAACAGGCCTTCTCATTCACGCACTGCACTGTCTCAGAGCACTGCTCTGGGAGTTTGCAGTCATTAATCTCCAAGGTTGCATAGACACTTAGAAGAAACTCCTCTAACTTGTCTGGTTCTAAAGCCCATGCTTTTCCCTCTTCACTGTTTGTTGCCTGGGGGAGTTAGAGCCAGAGAGAATCAGCCCAGGAAAACTTCCTGCCTAGGGCAGGAAACACCTTGCAAGCTGTGGGATGCGTTCGAAGCTGTTTTCTTCATCAACACCATCATCATCAAAGGGTTATTGGTACCTTCTTGTCCTACCTACTGAAAGTCTGAAGTCGCCTCTTCGAGGTCTTTCCACCGCCCCCAAGCTGTTGGCGGAAGTCTGGTGCTTTTCCTGAAGTGTTCCTGTCTCCCCCATCCACTCCCACCAGCTGCTTATCTGAAAGTTGGACCTGATGACGTCTAAAGTGTAGACCCATTCTGAGGGCTTGCAGTTTACTGATTTGCTCTCAGGTTGCTACCAGAACTCTTTGCTTGAGGATACTGAAAAACCACTGCAGAGCCAGTCTCCCCAACAGGGCCAAGTGTTCAGTTCTGTCTCCTGAGAAGGTCAATTTCTGCTTTTCACCAGAGTTCAAGGAGAGGAAGGTGAAGAGAATCAGAAGAGTGGCCCCAGGGGCAAGTAATACCGGCAGGGATCAGAATATCTGCCCTTTCAAACCCACGTCTTTCCACCAGGAGGTCCAAGTGGATCCATAGACAAGTAGAAAATATTTAGAGGGAAAGAATTCAGGTCTTCTGCTCTGACTGTGAATTACAGAAGACAGAAGGTCTTATTCAGCTTTCTCTCTCCAGAACATGGTGGTTTCTTAAGTGAACTAGTAAATGAATGAAGGTCAGGGAGTGGGGACAAAGTGGTATGACTCTAGACCTGCCCCTCAGCTTTTTTTTTTTTTTAAGATAGATTTTATTCATTTTTTAAATTTTTATTTATTTTTATTTTTGGTTGCGTTGGGTCTTTGTTGCTGCACAGGGACTTTCTCTAGTTGCGGCGAGCGGGGACTACTCTTCATTGTGGTGCGCGGGCTTCTCATTGCGGTGGCTTCTCTTGTGGAGCACGGGCTCTAGGCACGTGGGCTCAGCAGCTGTGGCTTGCAAACTCTAGAGCGCAGCCTTAGTAGTTGTGGCGCACAGGCTTAGTTGCTCCGAGGCATGTGGGATCTTCCCGGACCAGGCCTCGAACCCATGTCCCCTGCATTGGCAGGCAGATTCTTAACCAGTGTGCCACCAGAGAAGCCCTGCCCCTCAGCTTTTGAACTTCAGTTTGACACCTACAATCTGAGCTACTAGCACTTAGACTGACCGTGGGGCTCAAGTAAATTTGAGTGTTAGTAGTAAAGCACTATATAAATGGCAGTATTACTGTCTTTCTCCGGATAATGCTTGTCTGGGATACTCTCTGAAGGCATTTTCCTTGAACTGTCATGTAAGGCTAATGTGCAGGAGTCAAGCCTTGGAGAAAACTGATCAAGGATTGAATTCCGCAGTGTTAACCCTGGGAAAGTTTTATGACTGCCTAAGCCTCAGTTTGCTCATCTGTAAGATAAAAATAGTACTGCTGTTACAGAAATGTGGGAAGGAGCAAATGAAAGCATTTTAAGAAGTATTCCATAAATGAGATTAATCACTAATTGTGAGCACTAAATAAAGGAATGCATGTAAGATAACTCGGCACAGTGCCTGGTCCATAGGAAATATTTACTAAATTACAGCACTGATTGTCCTCGGGGAGTAAGTAAGATACCAGGCTTTAGAGCCAGACTGACTCCTATACTTGAACCCCAGATCTACTACATCCTGTCTCTATGACCCCAGGCAAGTTTTAACTAACTTGTGTTTCTGTTTGGTGTCTTAATCAGTATTGAGGATAAAAATCAGACCGCCCTCAGAGGATTATAAGGGTTATTATGAGGATTAAATTGGATAAAACATGTAAATCACTCAACACAGTGTTTAGCACGTAGTAAGTGCTCACTAACTCTAGCTATTATTATCATTCTTATCTGAGGTGCTCGTAGAGACATTTATACAAGCACAAGGTAAGTCGGGACTATAAGCTCCTGAGGGCAGGAATCATATATTTTCCTATGATATTCCTTGAAACTTTTAGCTCAGCGTCTGGCCTCCCTGTAACTATTTGATAAATAATAGTAATAGTGGTGGTGGTGGTGGTGTGTGTATGTGTGTGTGTGTGAGAGAGAGAGAGAGTGGGAGGGAATGTAATTCACTGTCATCTTGAGAAAAGCCGGGGCACCATTTGTCTAGGGTCACAAAATAGTCTGTGTATTGACTGTGCATGTCGGGGCCTGACTGTGGGCTGTTTATTAATCACCCACTGCCAGGAAACAGACACTCTGAGTTATCCGTCACGTCTTTTGCTATATTCTTGGAGAAATCTGGCCAGTCCCCCTGGCTCTTCCCGTGTGACCCACTACAGTGAGTAGCAGGCCCTGAACACTCAGAAGCTGGAGTTCACCTTCAGCCTGGATTGGAAGGGACCCGGGCATTCGGGACTGAATCCAAGTGGAAATGTCTGAACGTTCACTTGGCAGACAGACTACATCCATCTTCCTGTGACAGATCCTTCACTGGCAGGGGCCATTGAACAGAGTGTCCCGTAAATTTAACCTTCTGTTTCTGGGCGCCAGAGACGTGTGATGCTGACTTTCTAGGTGACACCTAATCAGATGACGCTCATCTCCTCTTCCCTGAACTCTTGAGTTTGGCCCCATGTTGAACACATTTTCACTGCACGTATTTCTGATGGTCCTTGCTTCGGTTTCAGCCATTTGTATGGCTTAAAGAAATGGTGCCTGAATATTGGGAAGCCCAGGAGGAAAACACTTCCACTCTTTAGCATAGCAGCAAAGCACCTGATACAGGAGGCCATTTATAATCATCATTATAACAGAAATGCCTGAAACGCAGGACAGGGATTGATTTAGGTCCTTTGGGAGACCAGGCACACAGTGAGCTCTGAAGTGACTGACTGAATGTCTAGAACATATTACACCTGAGCTCCCACACCTGAAAACTGGAAATACAAGTTCTGAGGTTACGTAGAGGAAAGGTTATTAACTAGAAGAACAAGAACATATGCCTTGTTATTTCATTGTTAGTAAATCTTTTCCTGATCTTGTAGGAGAAGGAACAGAAAGAAAAGAGGAGAAATATGCAGTTAGCCTATTGATTTTCTTTTATTAATGTTTGCCCGTTTCTTCATTAACAAACACAATTTTAACTATTAATATTCTACACAAAGCTATTTGACTTTCAAGACTCTGTACAGAAATGGACATGTATTTGCTTTAAAAATAACGTGCAGAAAGGCAAGCACTTTCTGCTTGAGTAAGTCACCCATTGCTTAAGGATCTGGAAGTGTTGCCAGGGGTCAGTAAGGGCTAGTTATGGTTTCCCACTCAAGGGTAGTGTGACTTCAGCATTGTCAGTCATTCGTTAAAATAACCCTTTCGTTGAAAGCTGGTATTAATCAAACAATCACACAAATATAAATACATGGAAAGAAATAAGTTACAGTTGGAACAACTGAGCCAGTGTGATTTTAAGCCACATCTCATGTATGTTAACTAGTAGAGAGAAGATAGCCTTTGGGCAGGAAGGACAAGGTGTCAGCAGACCTCAAGGTGAGAGGAAGAGAGTTGTAATTTCCCGCAACTAGGAGAAGCCCAGTAAGGCTGGTACACGGAGGGCAAGGCGCTGCCTGGGCTGGAAGAGGCTGCAGAGACGAGTGGACAGTGGTCAGGCTGCAAAGTGTAATTGCTTCTAGTCTTTCTCCAAAAAGCCATAGGAAGCACTGGAGGGTTTAAGCACGGGAGTGACATGATCATTATAGCTTCTGTGGGATAGAAATTCTCTGACCTTCATCCTGCCAGCCTCACGGTCATAGGTCCAAACGTAGTCATACAAGAGAAAGCCCTCTTAAACTAAAAATCACAGCATAAATTGAAAAGTATTTTTCTTAGCTTAACTAAGTTTAAGCTTTTTTAAATGCCTGCATATGGTAAAAATTCAAATAGTATTAACACATATACAGTGGAGGGTAAATTTCCATTTTGCTTCAGACCTCCACTGCCCATTTACAGAAGCTTCTACTATTAATGATTTTTGTATGATTGTTCAGATCATATACAAATACATGTTTATGGATAGATATCCTGTTGTTTCGTGCAGAAAGGAGCATACACTACAGTGTTCCAAAGGTTGCTTCGCCACTTGACCCTGTTTCTGTTCCATACCAGCACTGTGTCTGAGGGCTTCAAAAGAGAGAACTTAATACATGGAATTGGTTACACAGGTTATAGAATCGCTGAGAAGTCAAACAGAGGATGATGAGGCAACCAAGACGTGAGAAACAACATAAAGCTATTACCTCCCTACCGTGGTGGGTCAAAGGGAAGAGCTGGGGGCTCGTCTCACCAGAAGGAAGCCGGAGCCACAGTGGCTCTGTCCAGTGGGATCTGAGCTCTATGGGGACAGAGTTGCAGTCAGAAATACTGCCCCTCAAATCTCCTTCAAGAGCTTTCCATTGGCTAAGCACAGGCATGTACCCGCAGACATGGGATGCAGCATGAGCTGGTGGGCTCTCCCGTGATACAGAGAAGAACAGGGGGATGATTTGTGAGGGTAAACCGACTGAGGATGGGCACAGACATATATACAAGTGTCCCATTCTTTTTCACTGTAGTACAATACTCTAGCGTATGACTATATCATAATTTACTTAACTAGTACTCTACTGATGGACAATTCAGCTGCTTCCAGTATTTTTCTATTACAAAGCATGTGGCAGTGAGTATTATTATGTGTCCATCTTTGCACATTTAGGTGAGTGGACTTTTTAAGGATAAACTCTTTGAAATGTAATCGGGACCTTTGTTCCAGTTTTTTGGTATATGTATTTTACATTTTGTATATGTATTTTACATTTTGATAGGTATTGGCAGACTGTCTCCCAAATACCTTACTATTCTTAGTATTAATCTTACCACTTTGTGTGTGTGTGCGGGAGGGATAACTTATAATAAGCAAATACTACTCCCTGTAATCCATGTCACATAGCATTGGAAGGAGCACTGCATTCTTTAAGCAGGAAGCCTGGTCTTTCAAGCTCTATAAAGAAAGCTGCCTCATTTATGATTCAGGGCTTAGCAACTTCTATCAGCCCACCAGGAGAAGTGGAGGGTGGGAAATTTGTCTTAGCTTGGGCTGCCATATCCAAATACCATAGATTGGGTGGCTTAAAGTCCAGTGGTCCCCGAACTTTTTGGCAACAGGGACCAGTTTCGTGGAAGACAATTTTTCCATGGATGGGATGGGGCAGGTGGTACAGGCGGGAATGCAAGTGATGGGGAGCGATGGGGAGTGGTGGGGAGTGGTGGGGAGGGATGGGGAGCGGTCGGGAGGGATGGGGAGCGGTGGGGAGCGGTGGGGAGCAGTGGGGAGCGATGGGGAGCGGCAGATGAAGCTTCGCTCGCTCGCCTGCCGCTCACCTGCTGTGCGACCCAGTTCCTAACAGGCCGCAGACTGGTACCTGCCTGCAGCCCAGGGGTTGGGGACCCCTGGCTTAAACAGCAGACATGTATTTTCTCAGAGTTTTGGAGGCCGGAAGTTTGATATTTGGGGTATCGGCCTCCAGTGAGTCCTCTTTTTCTGGCTTGTAGGTGGCCACTATCTCGCCGTGTGCTAGCATGACCTCTTCTTTGTGTGTGTTCAGAGAGGGATATCTCTCTCTTCCTCTTCTTAGCAGTTCTATAGGACACCACCCTTATGACCTCTTTTAACCTTATTTACCTCCTAAATGCCCTATCTCCAAATACAGTTTGCATTGGGGGTTAGGACTTCAACAAAGGAATTTGGGGGAACACAATTCAATCCATAGCAGCATAGTTCTATTCCCCTCTTTTAGGATTTATAGTCCCATGATTAATTTTCAAAGGAATTTAGACTCTTGCAATACTTGCTAGAGTGCGCACTAAATATTATGAATACAGAACTGTAAAGTCACACTTTTTCTCTCCCTCAAATTTCTTTTTTCCTCCTTTTCTGGATTCTCTCTTCCCCCTTCAGTCTAAGAAAATAACCTCCGCAGTTCAGGCAGTTTCACTTTATGATTATATTTCCTTCCAAAATGCATCACCCATTCTCAGATTCTGGTTTCTCTGACTGTATGATATTGGCAAGCTACTAGCAGGGGGGAAAGTCTTGTACATTCTTTGATAAAGGTTCTTAATAGTAGAGCTCAGTTACATTAAATAGCGTAGTATATACCCTGCCTGCTGGAACAGAGGAGAACATATATCAAGCCTTTCCGCACATGCAAAACCCATCACAATTTTCTGTTTGAAATTTCTGTCAAGACAATGCCAAATTCATGTTAATTCTGGGTGGGGAAGTTTGGAAAAAGAAAAAATAAAATCTCAATAGACCGAAATATGATGTCTGTCATTCCTCTGCAGCCAGAAGAAGAAACTTAACTCCCTGCTTATAATCACTTTGACCTTGTCTGCCAATAGCTCCAGTCACTTCATCCGGGGTTTTCTAAAACTTAGATACCCATCTAGTGTCTACTCAGTCCCAGGAAATGGGTTCCTTAATTAAACAGGGATGCATATCCCAAACAACCCTCACCTGAAGGCTTCTGAACAAATATATCTGATATCTGCATATCAGAAGAGTGTTAGAAAATACTGCCTGCCTACTCAGAGTTTCCTCTTCAAAAGTCCTTCAGGAAATTTGGTCATCTCTAGTGTCGATTCAAAGATTCTCCCCCTCCCCCAACCCCCGTGCAATTTGTCTGCACCTGGCTAATGAAAATATGATAGATAAGAATTCTTAGAACCATTTTCTTAGTAGTCACTTAGGTGCTTCTACCTGGGAAAGTCCCCTCCTTTAACTGAAACAAACCTTTAGAAACAAAAGTTTTGATGTGATAATTTTCAGAAAAACTAGCCTGCGAGAGAGAATTGCTTCCTGAAACAAGAGTTTGCCTAGAAAAGACTTAGCCTAAAGGAGCATCTGTAGATGAATATTAAGTTTAAGAGGAGGTTGAAGTTATTTAATATTCAGCTGAAGGGGCACTATTAACATAACCAGTTTCTGTACACATAAAGTACTTTATCATTTATTTATTCAACAAATAAATGATAAAGTACTTAGTACCTAGTAGGTGCCAGACACTGCACCCCCAATATAGACAGAAATAGTTACCACACTTCAGAAGCTTTCAGTCAGGTTGAGGAGAGAGAGTAATTAAATAAATCAGGAAATAAACGCTTTGGATGGTGATAAGCCAGTTTCAGAGAGTGATAAGAGGGTTGAAGTCCATAATTCAAGATAGTGTAATGGTGCGTGCCTAGAAAGGGGCTACTTTAGCTGTTTCTTTTTTTATAGATTTTAAAAAATATTTATTTATTTGGTTGTGCCGGGTCGTAGTTGCGGCTCGCGGGCTCCTCAGTTGTGGCATGTGGGCTCCTTGATTGTGGCATGCGAACTCTTAGTTGTGGCATGCAAGTGGGATCTAGTTCCCTGACCAGGGATCGAACCCGGGCCCCCTGTGTCGGGAGAATGGAGGCTTATCCACTGCGCCACCAAGGAAGTCCCTAGCTGAGTTTCTTAGGGAAAGGCTCTCTAAAGAAGCAACTTCTGATCAGACAATGGAATGATGAGGGCATTGCATATTCTGGGAGGTGGAACCAAAGCCCTCCAGGTAGAGCAAAGAGCAAGTGTGGTAATGCAGGTGAGAAATGTCAGTGGGCTAAAGCTAAGGGAATGAGAGGGAGATTTAAACCATATGTGCTCAGAGAGGTGGGCAGGGCCAGACCATGCAGTGTCCCGTGGCAGGGCAGGACGTAGCAACAATGCCTCCATCAGGCAAACAAGTATTCCTAGAATCAGAGGTAGAATACAGGACAGTTCAGGGATCAAATCTAGGGCATTGATACCAAAATATTTATTTCTAAATATTTTGTTGTTTTTGATGTTATTGTAAAGGGGATTTCTTTCTTAGTTTCTCTTTCAGATAGTTCATTGTTAGTATATAGAAATGCAACTGATTTTGTGTGCTGATTTTATATCCTGAAACTTTGCTGAATTTATTTATTAGTTCTAACAGCTATTTGGTGGCGTCTTTAGGGTTTTCTGTATATAAGATCATGCCATCTGCAAATGGATCATTTTATTTCTTCCATTCCAATTTGAATGCCTTTAATGTATTTATTTGTTTACTTTGGCCTAACTGTTGTGTCTAGGACTTCCAGTACTATGTTAAATAGAAGTGGTGAGAGTGGACATCCTTGTCTTGTTTCTGATCTTAGAGAAAAGGCTTTTAACCTTTCACTATTAAGCATAACAACTGATATCAAAGAAATACAAATGATCGTAAGAGGCAACTATGAACAATTGTATGCTAACACACTGAACAACCTTGAAGAAATGGAAAACTTCTTAGAAACATACAACCCAGCAAGACTAAAATCAGGAAGAAATAGAAAATCTGAACATACCAATTACCAGTAAGGAGATTAAATCAGTAATCAAAAATCTCCCAACAAATAAAAGCTCAGGACTAGATGGCTTCACAGGTTAATTCTATGAAATATTTAAAGAAAAATTAATACCAGTCCTTTTCAAACACTTCCAAAAATTTGAAGAGAAAGGAACACTTTGAAACTCATTTTATGAGGCTAGCATTACCCTGCTATCAAAGCCAGGCAACATTACAAGAAAAGAAAATTACAGGTCAATATCCCTGATGCGTATAGATGCAAAAATCCTCAACAAAATGCTAGCGAACCAAATTCAATGGCACATTAAAAGGACTCAACATGATTAAGTGGGATTTATCCCTGGGATGGAAGGATGGTTCAATATATGCAAATCAATAAATGTGACACAGGGCATGAACAGAATGGAGATAAAAATTATATGATCATTTCAATAGAGGCAGAAAAAACATTTGACAAAAATTCAACATTCTTTCATAATAAGAACTCTCAGCATATTAGGTATAGAAAGAATGTACCTCAAGATGATAAAGGTCACATACGACAAGCCTAGAGCTAACATACTCACTGATCCTAAAAATAAAGGACAGAGAATTGGCTATATTCTGTATTCCTACAGGGTGTAGAGGGTGTTAAAATATTTTAGCCAGATGTTCCTCCACATATGTTTTCATTACTACACCCAAAGGAGAAATTTTTAAGTCAATTTAACTTGAGAGAAATTGAATACTAAGGCATAAGATGTTTTCAGGTAGGGTTGTGCTTTGGAAGAACGTGAAACCCTCGCAATGTTTCAAGCTTTTTTTACCCCTCCCCAACCAAACAAATTTTGCCCACTTGTGGAATATTTGTCTCCCACTGAGAATGCATACTTTAGCCAAACCCGTGACTTAAATACCTATGATTTCACCCATGAGGGTCCATTTTACCACCATTATGCTAAGGAAGGAAGTCTTTGGTATTGCTGGAAGGTGGACAGCGCTGAATTACTGGAATGTGGACCTTCTGTTGAAATGCGAATTCACCCTCTGGAAAGTGAGAATCCTGGTTAAACCAACTGTCTACATGTACAGGGTAGATTAACATGACTAATGTGTATATAACATCCCACTGTGCCAAAATATTTGAAAATAAATTTCAGACATACTAGCAGGCACTCAGAGCAAGGGAGTGGCAGAGAAAAGAGTTGTGTACAGGGAATAGCTTAGACTATGATAGAAGAGAAAGGATGGGATTTGGCTCTGGAGGAATGTAAACAATGTGTAAATGAAAAGCAGTTTCATTTACAAATTCTGTCACTACAGTTCCTCCTCTAGTACGTGAAATGGCCTTTGAAGGTTCGTATTTCTGTAGGTACCTCGTGGCAGTCAATAAGAATTATGTAGTCAATAGAACCTGAGAACAGTCAAGGTTACCTTTTGGGTCCTGGTAGGAAGGACATTATCTGTGTTATGATTTTTTTCTCTTAAAAGACATGTTGCGGGGCTTCCCTGGTGGTGCAGTGGTTGAGAGTCTGCCTGCCGGTGCATGGGACACGGGTTCGAGCCCTGGTCTGGGAGGATCCCGCGTGCCGCGGAGCGGCTGGCCCCGTGAGCCACAATTACTGAGCCTGCGCGTCTGGAGCCTGTGCTCCGCAGCAAGAGAGGCCGTGATAGTGAGAGGCCCGCACACCGCGATGAGGAGTGGACCCAGCTTGCCGCAGCTGGAGAAAGCCCTCGCGCGGAGGCGAGGTCCCAACACAGCTATAAACAAACAAACAAACAAACAAACAAGCGAATGAATGAATGAATGAATGAATGAATGACATGTTGCTTCTTCTGGGAGGAGTTCCAGTAGATAAACAGACATACTTACACTCCTAAACCAGACCATTTGAAAGGACTTTGCACAGTGGGACCAAAAGCTGGTCCTAGATATCATGACTTAGTGGTTCTAACCCCAGTCACTGTGCAGCAGGAGAAAGCCTTTTTGGCAGGAGAAAGACTCATGACTGGGGCTTTCAAGTTCATAAGAGCTGTGGGTCTTCTGGCCAAAAAAAAAAAAAATATGTAAGTTCACATAAATTTTGCATTCACTTTCAGAAGGTTCATGACCTATGACTCCAGTAGGGAAACTGATTTGGAATATGATGAAACATTTTGTGGCACTGTTTTAAAGAGATGTTTGTACCTTGGTTAGTAATAATATTGTTGTATCATCATTTGTCATGTTTCAATATTTATATTTCCTGGGTTCCCGTCTAGGCTACCCATCCTGACTTTTCAATGTTACGTAAATGAGGGTTGTTTTCTCCTCGCTAGTGCATCATTGTACTAACTCAGTCTATAAATGGGCTCACCCTTTGACACTGTGTACTCCCAGCACAGCTCAGATCTCAGGGCAGCTGATTCTCCTCTCTCGGGGCAGCAGGTGTGGGATGTGCGACTGAGTCATTCAAGGATCTCAAAGAAATATTTGTTAGAGGGAGCAGCAAACAGAGACTGATTCAGTAGCTCCTTGGGTTCCAAACAACCTGGTACTTACCACAGTTTACATTTGAAGGAAGCTCTGCTGCTTCTTTAGTGGTTGTTAGATGTTGGGGAGATGAACGGAACACAAAAGCAGAAGTCCCAAGGGGCAGGCACAGTGGGAAGTGTGGAAGAGGGGGTTTTTGTGGCCTTCCCTTCAAACTCAAGTGAGATAAGGTTTAGGTAGCTTAGAATAAAGATCAGTTTAGTAGCAAAAGTAGTCAAGTCATTTGGGGCGCTTTTAGATGAAAAACAATAGAGCAGAGTATAGCTCCAGTTCTGAGGCTGGACTCTTTGCATCGGAATCTTTGCTGCCTTGCTCTGTGTCCTTACATTTCTCTGGGTCTGAGTTTCTCCACCTATACAGTGGAGAAGCTAATAACAGTATTCATTTCTTAAGATCGTTCTGAGTTTTAAACGGGAATATATATGTGAGACACCTAGAACAATGCCTGGCAAGCAGTAAGCTCCCCACAAACGTCAGCACTTCTCTGTAATCAAATTCACCAAGGTATTACTTTAGAATGATTGTACCTGTGCTGTGTGGACACGGTTGTCTAGGCCATTGAAAGGAGAGATTTTATAGTTTCAAAGACTGTTCATGCTACAGTTACTACCTATTTAAAAGTATAAAGTAGATTTTTTTTGTGTGTGTGTGGTACGTGGGCCTCTCACTGTTGTGACCTCTCCCATTGCGGAGCACAGGCTCCGGACGCGCAGGCTCAGCGGCCATGGCCCACGGGCCCAGCCGCTCCGCGGCATGTGGGATCTTCCCAGACCGGGGCACAAACCCGTGTCCCCTGCATCGGCAGGCAGACTCTCAACCACTGCGCCACCAGGGAAGCCCTAAACTAGATATTTAAAGCAGAAAGTCTCCCCCAGCAACCATGGCAGTCAATCAACTGAGGCATACACATCCAGGAGTGCCTGCAAAGTGTTCAATCCTGTGCAAGCCCTGAGGAAACCTATGGAAAGTGGATGTCCAGGTGTCTTCCTTGCCTTCTGGGAGTTTATCACCTGGTCTCTTCATCAGAGCTTGGCTTACACTATTACACATGCTTTAAAAAAATTACAGCAAAGAAGTGGTACAGGAGGTCAGAAGGCATAATGGTATGAGAATGGTATGAAGTCTTTAGGAGTTGAGGGGGTAGGAAGGATACATTTGAAATGGGATTGATGGTGTGTGTGGGGAGGGCGCGGGAGGCTACCTGAAAAGACTTCCTGAAGGAGAAGAGCTTTGAAAAATAAGCAGGCTTTTTAAAAATTATGGTTTATTTATTTAGGCTGCGCTGGGTCTTAGTTGTGGCATGTGGGCTTAGTAGCGGCATGCATGCGGGATCTAGTTCCCCAACGAGGGATCAAATCTGGGGCCCCTGCATTGGGAGCGTGGAGTCCCACCCTCTGGGCCACCAGGGAGGTCCTGAAAAATGAGCAGGCTTTTAAGAGGCAGATATGAGAAGGAAATGGATTCCAGGCAGGAAAAACTAGGCTCCTGGAGGCCCAGACGTGGGCAGGGGTGGGATGTGTTGGTGGTGGTGGTGGAAGAATGGGTAGTGCAGGGTGCATGGTCCCAGCAGAGGGAAGGTGAGAGGCACAGGTGCGAGAGGACCTTGTCTTTGTGCTAAAGCAGCAGAGAAGGAAGAGGCTGAGGAAGTGTGGATGACTTTGAATGCCAGATGCAACTGTTGTTTTATGGGCAGTGGAGGCTCAAAGGGCTTTTGAGCGTGATCAGAACTGTGCTTAAGAGATCATTTGTAAACCACTTTATTCTTTTTTTTTCACTCTTTTTTTTTCACTTTATTCTTTTTTTTTTTTTTTTTTTTTTTTTTTTTTTTTTTTTTTTTTTTTCTTTTTGCGGTATGCGGGCCTCTCACTGTTGTGGCCTCTCCCGTTGCGGAGCACAGGCTCCGGATGCGCAGGCCCAGCGGCCATGGCTCACGGGCCCAGCCGCTCCGCGGCATATGGGATCCTCCCAGACCGGGGCACGAACCCGCATCCCCTGCATCGGCAGGCGGACTCTCAACCACTGCGCCACCAGGGAGGCCCCATCACTTTATTCTTTTTGAAGTACTTTTTCCATACCTTATTTCACTGAGTCCTTAAAGCAAGACAGTGCCAAATGTAAAAGAGCCATTCTTTGACTCATTTTTGCCTCATATTTTTTTAGCCACACCACACACATTGCCAATAAAGCAGAAAGATCAAAAGATTACCCTGTTTGCTCCCAGGGAAGGATTAGGAGGAAGGGGATGGGAAAATATGGACCCCCTGTGAACCACTCTGCAAAGCTACTTGTTTGGAAACAAAATCTGCTTTCCATTCCAGACTGCATCAGAAGTTTAAATAAGAATGAAGTTCTTATTCCTAAAGTATATCTATATTGTCATGCTAACTTTAAATATACCCTCTTATTTTATCATTTAAGCCATAAGGCACAATCCAACATTTGTACAGTTCTTTTTTAAATTTTCGTTTGTTTATTTATGGCCCTGAGACTTGTGGGATCTTCGTTCCCCAACCAGGGATTGAACCTAGTCCTTGGCAGTGAGAGCAAGGAGTCCTAACCACTGCACCGCCAGGGAAGTCCCTGTACAGTTCTTTAAAATCAACAGGATATCATGAGATCATTTAATCAACCTTTGATCAATAACTGGTAGGCAGATAAGTTAAACATTTCTATTAGAAAATTAGAAAAATTAGGAAAGTAGCACTCAGAGAGGACCAGAGACCAGTCCCAGGTGGCAAAGTTAGCAAGAAATAGACTTGAAATTAAAGCAAGAGCTTGAACTCTAGATTCACAACTTCCATGCTCCGTTATATTTTGCTAGCTGTTTCTGCTTAACTGAATTCAAGCTATTATCCATCATTTGACAGTAAGCTTCTATAGGTTAAAGGGTATTTTCAACTCTCATCAGAACTGTTCCTTGTCTGATTATTTGGGGCCTGTGGGCAGGTATCAAGATGGAAGATTATAAGTGGCTCGTCTGATACAGGAGCTGGCTCTGTCTGCACGGTGCAAAACCTGGTGAACAGCATTATAAGACCCTGCCATGGCTGACTTGACTATGAGACGTTGCACTACGTTGATTTTTTTGGTCTGTGTTCCTCTCCTCCCTTCTTCCACTCCCTTCACTCCCAGACTGGAGGAGCAGAGAGAGCCTAACACTGGTGCTCTACCTTTTCTGGCTGGCTATCCATCTGCGTCAACGTGGTGTTGGCTTTGGCGCCTTGGTGGTTGGACTCGAGACCATTTTGGGGCAGCTGAGATGATTCCTTTCTAATGGTTTCTTGACCTGCGAAGCCAGGAAAAGGTTATTTTTGCTTAGAGGGACCTCAAAATTTCAATGGGGAGTTTGGTTTTGGACATTTTTTAATGCCCTGCTTAGTTCTCAAGTAATGAAAAAAGCTAAATCATTTTCAAAGAAGTGACTTTTGCAGGTTGGCGTGACAGTTCATGGGCCTACAGCTGATCTCATGCTCTCCGAGGCACACCTGTCTGAAGGAAGCAGGCAAATCAATCACCCCCCTGCTGTTTTGCATTGCCTAAAAGGCAACCCTTCCACAGAGCAGTGGTGGATGTAAATTCTGGCACCCATAAAAAAGTGTTGAGAAACATCTGCAGTCTCTTTAAAACCTTATAAAGTTAACAGCTTTCCATGGAAAGGGACTGCTGGAACAGCACATCCAAATCAAACTGGATGAGTGACCACCTATGGTAGAGATTAACTAGTGTGATGGAGAAAGCCCAAGATGACGACTAACCTGCTTATTCCATGGGATGTTCCCTGTGTACTCCAAGGAGCAGTAATCATCTCTGAATCTATTGCCAGTTAACACTCAAAAGAAGTTTTGTTGAGTGAATAGATGGATGCCTAATGTATGTATCACCAGGGCTTTTATAAAAACTTTTCCTTTACCTGGAAGGCCCTCTCCCCAACAAAAATATATTTGGTCTCACATTCAGTCAACAAATATTATAAGAACCTTCTAGGTTCCAAGCATTGTATTCTGGATATGATGGATATAAATAAGTCAGGATTCACATGTTCAAGGAATTTATAATTTAGTAGGGAAGACAGACAAGTGACAAGTTGAAACAGAAAGTGCACGAGATGAGCACAGAGTCTATGGGAGGTCATGGCGGCGGGAGGGGTGGGAGGTGGGGAAGCTCAGAACTGGCAAATCAAGACAAGGGTCCAACAGTTAAACAAACAGGATATCAACTAGAATTCAACTGAGGAGTTGCTGAGTAAAATGATAAAGGTAATTATTGAGTCTCCATTAAGTTCAGGGTCTTAAGTTCAGGGTCTTTTTACATACATTATCTGAAATGTCACATTTTATAGTACCTATTTTCCAAATTAGGAAACTGAGACTCAAGAACTTGCTCAAGCCCACACAACAAATGATTGCCAGGGCTGGGGTCAGGATATATCTGCCACCATAGTTACTACATACCTTGTAAATACAAGGTTAATTCTTGACTAATATATCCGTTCTTTATGACTACCCACTTCTCTGATATTCCACTATCCCTCCAGACCTAATTCCAACATAATTCATTCATCAATTCAAGGAACTCTCTGAGGTTATGATGCATCGAAAAATACCAATGGCATGGCAAAGTTTGTGATGTCTGTTTCTTTGTTCACACATAAAAGTAACAATGCATCTTCAAGTTGGTGGCATCTGAAATTCCTTAAATATGCAGTATTGTGCTTATGTTATATTGCTTAATTTCTGTCTTCCCCAAATAGACTATAAGCTCCAAGAGGGCAGGACTTTTGCCTTTCTTCTTCATTTTTGTACCCCCATCACCTGGAATGTTGCTGAATAAATTAATAACTGATTAGATACTGAGTGTCTGCTAATTATCAGTGGCTCTGTGAAGTGCTGGATGTAGAGTCAGGAACAAAACAGACATGGCCTTTGCTTTTCTGGAGAAGATGCAAATTAAACAAACAAGTGAACACATAAGCACATAAATAAATGTGCAGTGTTATGTGGTAAATTGAGAGAAGTGAAAATGTCGCAGGTGCTGTGGAGAGAATAAATGGGATGTTCTCCAAATTTAGACTGGAAAGTCAGGGATGCGCACTACAAGCTGATATCAAAAGGTGAAGGCAACAAGTCCAAGAATCCATACTGCTGTGCTACCTGACATGTGTAATAGCTAATGTTCACCATCCATCCGAGTCCAAAACATCGTCTCCCCTCTTGCAACAACATGTGACGCTTACTGTATCTGCATGCGTTTTTAGTTATGTTTTTGAAGATATCCTTTCTGTCCACCTAGATTACAAATGCGTTCATACCTCTGGTGGAATAGAAAGAACACTGGATTAGGAGATTTTGGTAGTAGTTCTAGCTTTGCCTCTACTTTACAAATTGGGAAACTTATTTAAATTTTCCAGACCTCAATATCCTTACCTATAAAATTAGGAGGTTATATTAAATAATCTCTAAGGTGTCATTGTGCTTTAACATTTAAATTCTATAATTATCAGCTTATTTTAACAAGCAGTTATGGAGGATCTACTATGTGCTAAACTCCTGAACTTTCTGCAGAAAAACACAATCCATTCATTCAAGGTGCTTATGATCTTGAAGAGGAGACGGGTACGTTGATGGCTTCAGTATAGAGCAACAAAGAATTTCCTCTGCTTCTGAACTTTCAACTACTGTCAGTGTCCTTCCTAGGTGTGAGCAGAGATTCTCCCTCTTAGTAAAGACATTTAACTCTGCCTGTCGCCAACAGATGGGGCAAGTGGTCACATCAACTAGACCCTGTTGCATTGGACTTGAGAGCTAGTGAATGAGAGGGAGCTTTGAGAACCTACGTTTTGTAAGAAAATAAGCATCTGTATGCCAGGGTAACATGGGAATTGAAAGTAAGGGTCATTTTGTTCCACCTGGATGGGGATGGGAGTGAGGTTGCTATGGAGTGGGCCAAAGATGCTATTGAGGGAAATTTCTTAGGGCATTGATGTCTTAGTTGAATTTTGAAGGAAGAAGAATTAAGCAGGTATATTAGTTGGGATACCGTCAACTGCAAAATACAGACTAGCCATTTGAAGATGGATTTGATAAGAAATGCAATCATTATTCCACATAATATAAATTGCAGGGGGAGGAAAATTCCAGGTTTGGTGCCATGGCTCAAAATGTCATTGAGAACTCAAACTCTTTCTTGCATTTTGGCTTGGTCCTCCTCAGAATATTGCTTTCTGGTCTTTAGCTTTTTCCTTCATGATTGCAAGACGGCTGCCTAATCCCTCAGCATTTTTTTTAAACAATTGCATCTTAAAAAGCTGAAAGGGGGTGACTTTTCTCAAAATCCTTTTAATAAAAGAGAAGAACCATGTTCTTTTGCCCTGTTTCCCCTGTTTCTTACCCCAGTCTCAGCAGACTTCCCTTCAGGTCACAGTGGCCATGGCTGGTGCTGTAAACACAAGGGAGGCTGGGAAAGCATGTACCTGGCATTTTCAGTCTCCATGTTGCATGGCAGATTCTGTCTGCTGGGAGGAAGTGTGCGTGTGAAGGGGGAGTGGGGAAGCGGGGAATGGTGTGGTTGCTGGGTAAGCCTCCAACTGTGTCTTCCAAACAGGAAAGGAAGGAGTGGGGAGTTATTAATGGACCTCATACTCATACCTTGGCACTGCCCTTTGCTTTCTGAATTGTAGGCATTCAATTGATATTTGCTGATGGTGGGATCATTGTCATGGAAATGGAAAATCAATGTCAAGTCAGGTAACTGAGTAGTAAAATCAGTTATTCTTTCCAGGCCATGACTGGATGAAAAAAATTTTAATTTTGTCACTTGAATGGGTGACTGTTGATATTCCTACTGGGTGGCTAAATTAAATACTAATTCAACACCAGGAGGGGTAGTGGTGGTGTTTTTTTAAAAACCATGTCTAATTTGGCAACAGTTTTATAATCTAAAAGGAAATCAGGGAAAAATATGAGTTCAGTGGAAAAAGACCAGATCCTAGGAAATGAAAATTTACTGAAAACACCATGTGTGGGGCTCTAATGGAAAAAAAACAGAGTGCAAGATGGCCCCAGGGCTATGGAAAAAATTTAGTATGTCCTAATGATGTACTTAGTGTCTGTTGATTACACATGGAAACTCACAAGAAAGAAGCAGAAGAGGACACCAAAGTAGTGCATTTAAAAAAAATCAACTAGATATACAAGCAGACATTAACATTTTTTTAAAAAACTTCCTTTGCCTTTCTCACAAGTACAAACAAAACAGAAAGCCAGAAGGTTGTCTTCTGACTATAACAACAACAACAAGAATATTAAATAGAGAATGAAAGAAGACGCAAGTCATTGTGTTGGTAGGGTGTGGGTTATTTTAAATAATTCATAAGAAGTAATGCAAAGAGACTGCAAAATTAGTATGAGCATGTCACAACACACCGATCCTTCGAAATAACTTCTCGCCATGTCTTTTTAAGACTGCTAAACCCTTTTGCAGAATTGTGAGAGCTTGTCTGGAGAACAGAAAGCATTAGAGGTGAATAAAAGTTATGGGTTTATTTCCCATTGCTCTCTCTTTGAAGAGATTGCTCCATTTTTAAATGGCTGGTACTATTTAGCTCCAACCATAATGTATTTCCAGTGGGGTTTTTTTTTCTTTTATCTAGAGTTTTATTCTTTTGCTCCGTTCCACCCTACTTTTCTTCTCATGAATGTGAAGGCATGTAATAACTCAGGAAAAGGGGCTACAAAGGACCATGGGTGGTTGATTATTTCCAGTTTCACGGTGAAATGTTTCCAGTTTCATGGTGTTTACTATGAGGTGTCAAGCCAGGTACCACATTTCTGCTGTTAAGTTTTCTTTCCATCTAGACTAGATTCACAAGCTTTTTGAAGTTGTTATATGCTTTTGTTGACCAATTTTCTAACACCACTTGGAGTTCCTAGATTCGTCCAGGTCCTTGAAGGTAGCGATGCAATTTCTGCCCTCCTTTCAGTATCTAATAAGACCTGATGCAGTGTTCTTCCTCAGGAGCCCATGTTAGAGTTATGCAGGGATCTTTTACCTACACACAGGCATCTACTTGCCTTAGTGCGCCAAATCAGAAGCTCTGCGGTTGGGCATGGCAAAAATATACCTGAAAACACTTCTTTGAGTTATTCTGATGTACAGGTCTGGTTCAAACCATTAGACTGTTGGAAATAATAAATTTACTCTCAAAAAAAGAGAGAGAAAAGAAAAGAAATGGAAAGAAAAGAAACCGAGAGAAAACAAAGGCTGCATAGACAGCCCTTGCATCTGACTACTGTGACAGCTAACCTGTATGGTAAAACTGGGAATTAGCAGAGTATAATGGTTAAGAGACCAACTCCTTGGATTCAAATTTCTGCTCTGTTGTGTGACCTGCATCAAATTAATTAACCACTCTGAGCCTCAGTTTACTCATATTACAATGAGTATAATAATAATGCCTGTAGTAATTTGGGGATTTAATTATGTATTACGTATAAGATTAAAAACATATAAAGTATTTGCTGATACACCGACATAAAGTGGTTGTTCAAACAATGTCAACTGTTAGTATCTCAGGCTGCTCAGAGGCTCAGATCTGAAGTCAAATAATATCTTTGATAAAAAAATGAAAACATGAGTGATTGTAAATAAAGGCATGTTGTTTAATAGATACAACATTTTAAAGCCTGAGATCCATAGTGGGATTTTATTTTAGTTCCTAAGTATTATAAATTTTGGGTCCATATTTAATATAAATAATTATATTAGCATTTAGAATGCCAGAGTCTCTTTTAATTGTATTAGTAAAAGCCTAAGATATTATAAAATGACATCTAGAAATTACTGGCTTGGTTTATTAAGGATGGTATTATTTCTGGTAGGTCATAAATATTTTGGGCTGCACTATCCAACAAGAGGATTAAGAATGCATTTAGTGCATCAGCAAGAAGGCAGGAGAAGAAAATGGCAATTCTTAAAATTATTTGATAGAGATATTTCAAAACAAGCATTCAATAGTCATCATAGATAAAGTTAGATATTTGTCTTAGTTCTCTATATTTATTCTGTACTTTAGAGGTTTTTTTTTTTTTAAATTACAAATGGAAGTGGAGCACAATAGCCTTTAATAATCTTTTCAGTGCTTGGGAGTCTCCTATGGTTCTTAGTCTGGCCCTCCTGAGTCAGACTCCCTTCTGGGGATGTGAGAATTCCACGTGAGTGATTTCTTTAGACAGTGTCCTCTCATAGTGATGCCATTTTGGGGTGGAGTTAGTAGAAATGCTGTAACAAAAATCTTTGCTCTTATCCCCAAATGTTTGGCATAGACAATGAGCCATCTGGTCCATCCAACAGACAGGAATCACCTGATATATAAATTCTCTTTCAGTAGCCCTGATTTACCATCAGACAGCTTTGCCACCTTTGTTTGTAATAGACTGTAAGCTCCACATACAACAGGGCCAGGTGGTCCCCATGGTTCCTAGTAGCAATATCAGCAATGAGAGCATTACAGAATTTCAGAATTGAAAAGGGTCTTATGGTGGGCCAGATAATAGTCCCCAACGGTGTTCACATCCTAATACCCGGAATGTGTGAATACCTTAACTTTACAAGGTAGAAGGGACTTTGCAAATTTGATTAAATTAAGAATCTTGAGATGACGAGATTATCCTGGATTGTTGGGTGGGCCCAATCTATTCATAAAGATTCTTATGAGAGCAGCAAAAGGATCAAAGTTGGTAGAAGGAATTGTGACAATATAAGCAGAGATTGGAGTGATGGAGCCATAAACCAAGTAATGCCAGCAGCGTCTAGAGTCTGGTAGAAGCAAGGAACTGATTCTCCCCTGGAGTCTCCAAGATAAACCAACCCTGATGATACATTGATTTTATTTTATTTTATTTTTTAAAATTTTATTGGATTATAGTTGATTTACAATGTTGTGTTAGTTTCAGGGGTACAGCAAAGTGATTCAGTTATACATATACCTATATTCATTCTTTTTCAGATTATTTTCTCATATAGTTTATCACAGAATATTGAGTAGAGTTCCCTGTGCTATACAGTAGGTCCTTGTTGGTTATCTATCTTATGTATAGTTGTGTGTGTATGTTAATCCCAAGCTCCTGATTTATCCCTCCCCAACCATGTTTCCCCTTGAGTAACCATAATTTTGTATTTGATACCTGAAAATCTGTTTCTGTTTTGTAAATAAGTTAAAAAATAAGTAAATAAGAATCTAAAAATTAGATTCCACATATGAGTGATATCATATGATATTTGTCTTTCTCTGTCTGACTTACTTCACTTAGTATGATAATCTCTAGGTCCATCCATGTTGGCATTATTTCAATTTTTTATGACTGAGTAATATTCCATTGTGTATATGCACCACGTCTTCTTTATCCATTCCTCTGTCGATGGACATTTAGTTTGCTTCCATCAAAAGTCTAAAAACAATAGATGCTGGAGAGGGTGTGGAGAAAAGGGAACCCTCCTACACTGTTGGTGGGAATGTAAGTTGGTACAGCCACTATGGAGAACAGTATGGAGGTTCCTTAAAAAACGAAAAATAGGGCTTCCCTGGTGGCGCAGTGGTTGAGAGTCCACCTGCCGATGCAGGGGACACGGGTTCGTGCCCCGGTCCGGGAAGATCCCACATGCCGCAGAGCAGCTGGGCCCGTGAGCCATGGCCGCTGAGCCTGCGCATCCGGAGCCTGTGCTCCACAACGGGAGAGGCCACAACAGTGAGAGACCCACGTACCGCAAAAAAAAAAAAAAAAAAAAAAAAAAAACCCGAAAAATAGAACTCCCATATGATCCAGCAATCCTACTCCTAAGCATATATCCAGAGAAAACCATAATTTAAAAAGACACATGCATCCCAATGTTCATTGCAGCACAATTCACAATAGCCAAGACATGGACACAACCTGGTAATACATTGATTTTAGCCCTGTAAGACTCATTTTGAACTGGTGACCTCCAGAACCATATGATAATAAATTTGTGGGTTTTTTAAGCTACTAATTTGTGGTAATGTGTTACAGCAATGATAGGCAACTAATACAGACTTCATAGAATCATCAAATTTTATTTTATTTTTTTGTTTGAGTGATATGAGGCCCAGAGACCTTAGCCATTCATTTATTCACTCATTCAACAAAAATTTATTGAGCTGCTAATATCTGCCAGGCACTGTGAGCAATAGACATACATGATCCATGCTATGCCTTTCTGAACCTTTCTCCCAGGACCCTGGGCATCAGAATCTGGAGTGGAGAGACCCCTAGAAGAAAGATGTTTGGAGCTGATGAATACTGATGGTTGTGGGCCTGATCCCCAGAGATGCACTGTTTCCATTCCTTCCAGGGCCTTGATAGTTTGCTTTTCTTTTGATTTTTTGAACTGCCCAGGACTTAACAAATTCCTTCATTTACACAAGTTGGCTAGAGTGAGTTTCTGTGGCTGTTTCGCCAACCCTAATAAATTACCTAAATAAATAGTCAGCTGATAGTGACCTCTGATCATGTCAAAGGTTTGTGATGGTGTTTTAGACCAACAATTTATTTTTCGCAAGCTCATTTGATTCTACAGAAATAGTCTTCAGGTCATCAGCCCACTGATGTTTCATCCCCAACAAGCTAAGTCCACATCTTAATCTCAGCATTTGGGAAACATTTTTCTCTGTCTACGTGACCAGAAAAATGTGAACCACAGACTGAATTTGCAGTTCTCTGATGTCTGAGCTACTGCAATGTGTTATGGAAAGAGTAAATATGAATTTCATAATAATTCCATGAATATTATCTACCAACAGCAAATAAGAAAATTGCCATTGCTGGATAACTTCTAAAATACTGGCCTTGGAAGGGATGATGGCAGATGTTTAATGTCTTAAATAAGTAGCTATCATCCTCCTCAAGGAACAGCAAGTTCTTCTAATAAAGAGAACGGATAAGTCAGAGCAGAGGTACTACCTACAGGGACTCAGACTATAAGGTTAAGCTTAATGATTTCAAGCACAGACCCTTGATGAATCTGGTCCTAGACACCCTGAGAATTCACTGTGTCTCCCCTTACAGAGCTTGCCAGACTCCGGTGATAGCAAGATTCAACAGATTGGTTAAGTGATTATACTTGAAGCCAGGCTTCACCATTTGATTTTCTTGATCAACTCATTAACCTTGTTAAACCTCAAGATCCTTGTGTAGAACTGAGTCACTTTGCTCTGCAGCAGAGATTAGCACAGCATAGTGAATCAGCTACACCTCAATAAAAAAAAAGTGGGACCAATAATAGCATCTTTGTTCTAGATGAATTATAAGGTTTATATGAAATAATATGTGGATGAAAGTCATAGAAATGTTCACAAATAGTCTGGTTCTCTTCTTTTCTGGGTTAAGACTGAACTTTCTCACCCCTTGTGGCGTGAGGGTGATGACCAAGTGACTCACTTTGGCCAATGACATATGAGCGAAACTGACACATGTCATTTCTGGGAGGAGCCCTTGAAGAGCCAGGATTAGATTCACTGGCTCATTGTCTTCTTCAGCAACATCAGGGTTCAACATGGTGACTTCTGCATCCTGTGGGGTCCTAGCCTGAAGGTGATGTGGTGCTCATCCTCCAGCGGACCTGAAATAACCTTTGTTGTTTTAGCCACCGATATATTTTGGAGCTGTTTGTATCTACCAAACAAACTAGACTGCTTGGAACCCCATGTAAAGCACTTAACACACAGTAACTTGTCAGGTTGGATGAGAGGTGAGGTCATGGGGGTAATTCATTTACTCATTTAACGAAAGTTTACTATCATATCTAGGTGCTGTGCAGGGTGAATATCATGGTGAAGGGGGAGACAGAATCCTTGCCCTCATGGAGTTCACAATTATGCTGGGCTGCTACCCTCCCCAAACTGAGAAAAACAATCAGAAAAGTCTCACAGCCCTGCAGGAGAGAAAAAACTGAAGTTGGGCTGGTCAAAACTCTTCATACAGTTATCCCTACCCAAGAACCAAAGATTGGTTGGGAGCAGTGGATGTAACCTGGTTGATACTGGTTCTGGGCATGCCTGAAGTTGTGATTCCTGCCTGGCTGTGGCACCACTATCGATGCTTCTGTGCTGAGTTCCCTGACCCAACATGTCATGACTGCACCCAACAAAATGGCCCTCTTTAATGGAACCCATGCCCTGTTCACTCCACTCACGTGAACTCACACTCTGCCTAGCCTGCACCATCCCACTAGACCAAAATAAAACTGAATGTTTCCCAGCCTGATTTACCATACATATACTCTGGCTGTATTAGACCCACCTGAACTATAGCCTTTAGGATAGCTTTCAGAAGAAGCTGAGAAGCAACAAATCAAAAGGCTATTTACTTCACTCCCTTTCTGGAAACGAATGGCATTTGGTCAAGCATGGTGATGATCCTCACTGGGTTCCTGGCGGCTGACCTGAGCCCTGTGATGTGGACGCCTGGTCCCACCAAGGTGGGAAGGCAGAGGTCCCTGTTGCAGTTCTTGCCCGCTCCCACATGAGAAGGAGTGTTGGCAGTTTAGGACTTTGAAAGTCAAGGAAGAACACCCTTTCATATTGAATCTAACAGTCAGCACCTTGGGCTCAGCAGAGATGCCCCAGTCCTGGCCACTACCTAGCAGAGTGTTCTCCTGGACATCTCACAGAGAGAGGGAGAGGAAAGACTCTAAGGTAGTTGTTGATGAGCTTCTTCTTTATGCCCAGGAGTGGTTTGAAATGAAACATACAGTTTTTCTGTGTTCTTGGAGTAGCTCAATCAGAATTGATGACATCAGGAATAAAAACATCGTCTTGAGATTCATGTTGCTTGATTAGGAATCTTGGCCCTGCCGCTTACAAGATGTGTGATCTTGAGTGAATTGTTTGGTCTCTCTGAACCCCAATTTTCTTACCTGTAAAATGGTAATATTAACATCTTATAGGTGGTGTTCAAAGAATTAAATAATATATGTTAAGCAGTGTCTGGGGCATAGTGGACTCTTATGTGTTCATGCCTTTTCCTTTTTCCTTCTAAAGCAGGTATGACTAAGTACTTCTTTTTGCTCTTCTATCTGTGGGAGAAAGCATTATGCATCTTTGAGGGTTACAGTGCCCTTTCCATTGCATCCATCATATATTTCTTTATCCTGCCAATAATGTTATGTGTAAGAACTATAATGATGCTCATTTTATAGGTAAAGAAAGTGGAGTGCAAAGAGATTAAGCAACTTGATCAATGATCACAAATATAGTACTTGTCACAGGTATGACTTGCACTCAAGTATTAGACCCAAAGCCCCTTCTCTTTATAGTCCTTGATTTTTCTTTGAGATTTGCATGGAGTCTGACTTTGTTGTGGCCAAAGATTAAGCCATGTTTAGCACTATCTCTGTCTACTGGTCTTTATATTTCCATTGTTATCAGAAACAACTTGATATAAGGTCAACCTTAGGCATGTTGAGCCTTCATTGGGGGAGGAGCAGTTGCGTAAGTGTTCGGTTGAGTGTGTAGGACTGGAACACCACATTTTAATCTCCGTAGGGTCTCAGACTGGCAATCAAAAAGGGAAAGGAAGGTGTGCCTGCTATCTTTTCATCCCTTCCCCCAAACCCCACCCCCATCCTGGGGATGCTGATCTTCATGGACTACATCCCTCTTTGCAGGGTCACCTGGGAATGGTTGGGTTTCTCTACCAAAGATGATAGCTTTTCTCAAGCTATCATTCTCTTCTTCTGAGTTTCATTAATCATGCCATCTCCTCACTTTCGAGGGCCTAGGAAGGTCAAGTTCTCAGGGTACTACACAGCAGTGTAAATAATGCCTTATCAAACCTTCCTAAATTTAGCCTAATATTCTGATGGGACCCTGAGTGACAATAATTATTTCCAAATGGTACTAGGAAAATGTACCCTAGGTAGATGATGGCTGTCAACAATCGGTTTCCTTATCCATCACCAAACCAAAGTCCTCAATCACACAGTGTCCTTTAGGGACTCTTTTCATCTCTCAAGGATACCATTGGTAGTAACTTTAATTTGGTTTTCCCAATATAGAAAGTGTTGGGATATGGTGATGTCACCATAGTAAGTACACCTGTTTCAGTACCTGGAGCCTTCTTTCCCTAGATACATCTATGACCTGCCTTTCACTTAATTCAATGTCATTTTGCTCCAACGTCTTTTTTTTAGAGAGATCTTTCTGGCTCATGCCATCTTAAACAGCATTTCCTTCATTGCTCTCTGCCTGCTTACTCTTCTTTATTCTTATTTTCAATAATGTTTTTTATCCACATAAAATATTATATACCACATTTAATTGTCTGTTTTTCACCACTAAAATTAAAGCTCCATGGAGCATAGACTGTCTATTTTGTTAGTGCAATATACATAAAATGACCTACTTGGTTAAATAAAGGGGAAGTTTGTTAGGACAAATGCAAGCTCTACAGAAAGAAGAAAAAAGAGAATACAGATTTCTGCTAATAACTATTCTGTAATCATCGAGAAAAGCAGACCAAAGTACCATGTTCTGATCACTGCCGAGAGGTGTATCTTCCTTTAATTAAGATGAGAATTCCTTTAAGGACATTCAGTTCCCTTTACTGCTCTCTCATCAAGCAACTTTCTATCACTAAGTCAGTTTTCTAATTGCCTTTTTCCTAGTAAAGATTGTGAATGAAGGGCTATGGGGCACAAGCATTCTGATCACTAGAGTTGTTCATTCCCACTGTTCTCGGTATCTCCCTTAGTAATCAGTAAAGTGATGTTCCTGTTTATAAGGAAGCATCAGAGCTAAAATTTAGGTAAACTCACAAAACCAGGTTTATGAACCTGGAAAGCCAAGGTCTCAACTCTCAACTCTCCATTGTGATTTCCCTCCAATGGGTAGCAGCCATGATGAAACACATCTGGAAAGGTTATCCAGCCTTACCCATGGCTCTCATCTGCTATCTGGAGAGGCATACACATTTTGAGACTGGTTAGTTTCAAGTTCATATGGGCTTAGGTGCAGCAATAGTGGGTCTTCATAACTAACCTAAATGAGCTTAAGGTTTATAGTGTGTTACTGGTAGAAAAGGGAGGCATTGCTGTAGCATTGACCACACAGTTTACTTTTAATGGACAGATTTTCATTTAGTGAACTGCAGCAAAACAAAACAAAAATGCTGCAGACATTTATCTCTCAGTAGCTACCTAATAAAGCTTAAACTGGCCAACTTCCATGCCCTTCAGAGTTCCAGAAATACAAACAGGAAGTTAACATTTCCATAGCAATAACAATTCTGTAATAAAAGCTGAGGAGAAACAATAAAACAGAAGGTCAGGATAAAAGCAATTCACATTTTATTAACATCCTAACACTACATCAGAATAAATTTTAAATATCAAAATGGAGTCAGAGTAAAATTAGAGTAACATTTGTAATCAAATGACTTTTTTTTTTTCATTTTTAGGCATGGCTTCCCTCTGGTCTTGTAGCAAGGTGCGAACTTATATAGCATTTCTAAATTCCCTCAACTTGTGAAGTTCTGCTGTGTCATCCTATGGATAATTTTGCCCAAGCAAGGCTCTCTATTTCAGGTATAAATGTTCTTTTCAAAGAAAAGATGATTCTCATATGATTCATTGTGTTGATCATTTGCTTATATTCACTCCATTATTGTGAGAAGCCATACACAATAATGAGTGTAATGAAAACAGTGATTTTAAGCAAGTCATATGGATTCTTCAAATATCCCTAGTAAGCCAAGAGGATGACAGATTTTCCTATGGGAATGGGCATAGCCTGGAACTGGTAAATGTTCCTTGATTTCCCTATGCTTGGACCTTTCCTTTCTAAACTATTAAACATTCTTTTCCTCTAACTGTAGAAGATGTAGGTGGTTTTCTAAGACAGTGAGAATATACTTTACCATTATGTAGAGGAAGGATGAACTGAATGTCAAGGAGACAGAAAAGGGACATTCTTAGGTTGAGATGAGCGACCAGGAGATAATAAACCAGTGTAAAGGACAGAAGAGAGGGAAGAGGGGATTTAGTTCCATAAACCATGAATTTGTTATTGCAACCTTGAGCTGTGCAAGCTTCCATGGCCTTCTGTCCTTGTAAGATAATGGGCTTATAAAGCAGATAAAATTGCTAACAACTGGGACACATACAGAAAATTAGAATACCTTTCATGGTGATAGACTCTATTTTTCATAAATTATCTTTTATTGTTTAAGGAATACATATTCAGTTTCTTTAAATGGTGTAAATGCCTTAACAGTAGTTTCTAAGCCTTCCACTCCTTTAAAAATGTGTTGAGCATCAAGTAAGACCTGAGTAAATTCTCATCCAAAAATGACTTTTTACCCTTTTATTTTCTCATTTTACCTCCTGTTACTGAAATGTGATTTTGATGTGGGACATTGACACTGATTTTGAATTAGCTGCAACCATGTACATTGCAGTTTACACAGAATCCATAGAAAAATATCTCTTTATAAATGTACATCCTAGCCCTAGAATGCCCCCCCTTAATTGGGTTGACAAGTGTGTTTTAATATACTACAGTCCTGATGAGATAGAAGCATGATCTCCTCAATTTAAGTAAATGCAAGCCTGATAGCCAGAGAAAGAGTAAGATGACTCCCTTTTGCCTCTAGCTGTGATAAATTTATGTATTCATACTTAAAAAAGACAAATTACTTTTCTTAACATAATCTTAAGGGGATTAATACTAGCAAATATTATGCCAGTCTCACAGTCCTGTAATTTTAGTGTACTAAGCACTTACAGGAAATTCTGTAAGAAATTGTTTAAATGGAATACTGCCCTCTTATGGTTACACAGATCCTTCTAGAGCCAAACATAAAATCATAGTCTTTAGTTAGGGCAGTTAATAGAGGGATTTAATTAGTGGAGAGATCCAAAAAATGTAACACAGACTTTGATTTTACACGCTACCAAATGGAGTTGTATGGAGGCAGCTCATTCCAGGTTTATATATCTAGATTTCACAGAGGCAAGGATAGAGCCCAGTTCATTTGCTTTTTCCATTCTAATGCATGTTTGAATAGAATTATAAGTTCTGGTTTCATAATTCAGATATTTCAAGGGAAATTACAAAACATCAATTTTAGCAAAGGATTTTGTTAATAAGATTCATTGTACTGGGCTTCCCTGGTGGCGCAGTGGTTGAGAGTCCGCCTGCCAATGCAGGACACACGGGTTCGAGCCCTGGTCTGGGAGGATCCCACATGCCACGGAGCAGCTGGCCCCGTGGGCCACAATTGCTGAGCCTGCGCGTCTGGAGCCTGTGCTCCGCAACAAGAGAGGCCGCGATAGTGAGAGGCCCGCGCACCGCGATGAGGAGTAGCCCCCACTTGCCGCAACTAGAGAGAGCCCTCGCACAGAAACGAAGACCCAACACAGCCATAAATACATAAATAAAAATTAAAAAAAAAAAAAGATTCATTGTACTAAATCAATATGATGTCAAAATTTTCCAAACGTTAGAGGACTTCAGCACCTTATCAAATCAGAAAATTTGGAAAGTTCTCAAATATCAAACTAAAAAACTTCCAGTTTTCAGGACATTTTATTTATATTCTCCAAAAATCATTCTTATACTTATTTATCATCTGAGGAGTCACAGAACAAGTTGAATACATTTATCTAACACATGGCAGTCTGTCAAACACTGGATAAAAGCATTTTTTCCCTAAAAACTTTCATCTCTTCTAAGATAACAATTTGCATTTTTATTTGTTCCCAGGCTGTTGTTTTTATTTGAATCAGCTTTATTGAGGTATAATTTACATACAATAGAATGTATACATTTTAGTGTACAGTTGAATGAGTTTTGGTAAATGCCTGTGCTCATGTAACTATCATCAGAATCAAGATATAGAACATATACATAGATATATAGAACATATATATCACCCAAGAAAGTTTCATTGTGCTTGATCTCAGTTGATCTCCCCATTCTGGCCCCAGGCAAACATTTATCTCTTTTCTGTCTACTCTATAAAGAATAGATTTGATTTATACAGACCTTCATATATAAGAAGTTATAAAGTAGATACTCTTTCATGTTTGGTTTCTTTCTTTCAGCATAATGGTTTGAGATTCATCATTGTTGTTTTGTACATCAGTAGTTTCCTCCTGTTTATGGCTGAGTTGTGTTCCATAGTATGGATGTACCACAATATTCATCTTCTCACTAGCTATTGGATATTTGGCTTGTTTCTACTTTGGGGATTTTTATTAAAAAATACTGCTGTGAAAGTTCATGTAGAAGTCATAGTGTGGCCAGATGTTGTTTCTTTTTTATTTTTGGTATGCGGGCCTCTCACTGTTGTGGCCTCTCCCGTTGCGGAGCACAGGCTCCGGACACGCAGGCTCAGCGGCCATGGCTCACGGGCCCAGCTGCTCCATGGCATGTGGGATCCTCCCAGACCGGGGCACGAACCCGCGTCCCCCGCATCGGCAGGCGGACCCTCAACCACTGCGCCACCAGGGAAGCCTGGCCAGATGTTTTTATTTCTCATAGGTAAATACCTAGAAGTGCAATTGTTGGCTCATATGATAAGTGTATATTTAACTTTAAGACACCACTAAACTGTCATCCAAAGTGGCTGTATGATTCTACATTTCCACCAGAAATGTATGAGAGTTCCAGTTGCTTCAAATTCTTGCCACCACTTGATGGCATCAGTATTTTTTTGTGTCTGTGTGTGTGAATTTTAGAATTTTATTTATTTTTTTATACAGCAGGTTCTTATTAGTTATCCATTTTATACATATTAGTGTATACATGTCAATCCCAATCTCCCAATTCGTACCACCACCACCACCCCTACCACTTTCCCCCCTTGGTGTCCATACGTTTGTTCTCTACATCTGTGTCTATTTCTGCCCTGCAAACCAGTTCATCTGTACCATTTTTCTAGGTTCCACATATATGCGTTAATATACAATATTTGTATTTCTCTTTCTGACTTACTTCACTTGGTGTGACAGTCTCTAGATCCATCCACGTCTCTACATGACCCAATTTCGTTCCTTTTTATGACTCAGTAATATTCCATTGTATATATGTACCACATCTTCTTTATCCATTCGTCTATCGATGGGCATTTAGGTTGCTGCCATGACCTGGCTATTGTAAATAGTGCTGCAATGAGCATTGGGGTGCATGTGTCTTTTTGAATTATGATTTTCTCTGAGTATATGCCCAGTAATGGGATTGCTGGACCATATGGTAATTCTATTTTTAGTTTCTTAAGGAACCTCCATACTGTTCTCCATAGTGGGTGTATCAATTTACATTCCCACCAGCAGTGCAAGAGGGTTCCCTTTTTTCCACACCCTCTCCAGCATTTGTTGCTTGTAGATTTTCTGATGATGGCCACTCTGACTGGTGTGAGGTGATACCTCATTGTAGTTTTGATTTGCATTTCTCTAATAATTAGTGATGTTGGGGGCTTTTCATATGCTTCTTGGCCACCTGTATGTCTTCTTCAGAGAAATGTCTATTTAGGTCTTCTGCCCATTTTTGGATCGGGTTGTATGTTTTTTAAATATTGAGCTGCATGAGCTGTTTATATATTGGGGATTACTCCTTTGTCTGCTGATTCATTTGCAAATATTTTCTCCCATTCTGAGGGTTGTCTTTTCGTCTTGTCTGTAATTTCCTTTGCTTTGCAAAAGATTTTAAGTTTCATTAGGTCCCATTTGTTGATTTTTGATTTTATTTCCATTACTCTAGGAGGTGGATCAAAAAAGATCTTGCTGTGATTTATGTCAAAGAGTGTTCTTCCTATGTTTTCCTCTAAGAGTTTTAGAGTGTCCAGTCTTACATTTATGTCTCTAATCCATTTTGAGTTTATTTTTGTGTATGGTGTCAGGGAGTGTTCCAATTTCATTCTTACACATGAAGCTGTCCAGTTTTCCCAGCACCACTTATTGAAGAGGCTGTCTTTTCTCCATTGTATATATCCTTGCCTCCTTTGTCATAGATTAGTTTACCATAGGCGTGTGGGTTTATCTCTGGGCTTTCTATCCTGTTCCATTGATCTATATTTCTGTTTTTGTGCCAGTACCATATTGTCTTCATTACTGTAGCTTTGTAGGTAGTCTGAAGTCAGGGAGTCTGATTCCTCCAACTCCATTTCTTCCCCTCAAGACTGCTTTGGCTATTCGGACTCTTTTGTGTTTCCATACAAATTTTAATATTTTTTGTTCTAGTTCTGTAAAAAATGCCACTGGTAATTTGATAGGGATTGCAGTGAATCTGTAGATTGCTTTGGGTAGTATAGTCATTTTCAGTCTGTTGATTCTTCCCATCCAACAATATGGTATCTGTCTCCATCTGTTTGTATCATCTTTAATTTCTTTCATCAGTGTCTTATAGTTTTCTGCATACAGGTCTGTTGTCTCCCTAGGTAGGTTTATACCTAGGTATTTTATTCTTTTTCTTGCAATGGTAAATGGGAGTGTTTCCTTAATTTCTCTTTCAGATGTTTCATTAGTGTATAGGAATGAAAGAGATTTCTGTGCATTAATTTTGTATCCTGCAACATTACCAAATTGATTTCTTACCTCTAGTAGTTTTCTGGTGGCATCTTTAGGATTCTCTATGTATAGTATCATGTCATCTGCAAACAGTGACAGTTTTACTTCTTTTCCAATTTGGATTCCTTTTATTTCTTTTTCTTCTCTGATTGCCAAGGCTAGGACTTCCAAAACTATGTTGAATAATAGTGGCGAGAGTGGACATCCTTATGTTGTTCCTGATCTTAGAGGAAATGGTTTCAGTTTTTCACCATTGAGAATGATGTTTGCTGTGGGTATGTCATATATGGCCTTTATTATGTTGAGGTAGGTTCCCTCTATTCCCACTTCCTGGAGAGTTTTTATCATAAATGGGTGTTGAATTTTATCAAAAGCTTTTTCTGCATCTATTGAGATGACTATATGGTTTTTATTCTTCAATTTGTTAATATGGTGTATCACATTGATTGATTTGTGTATATTGAAGAATCCTTGCATCGCTGGAATAAATCCCTCTTGTTCATGGTGCAATAAATCCCTCTTGTTCATGGTGTATGATCCTTATAATGTGTTGTTGGATTCTGTTTGCTAGTATTTTGTTGAGGATTTTTGCACCTATATTCATCAGTGATATTGGCCTGTAGTTTTCTATTTTTGTGACATCTTTGTCTGGTTTTGGTATCAGGGTGATGGTGGCCTCGTAGAATGAGTTTGGGAGTGTTCCTCCCTCTTTTATATTTTGGAAGAGTTTGAGAAGAATAGGTGTTAGCTCTTCTCTAAATGTTTGATAGAATTCGCCCATGAAGCCATCTGGTCCTGGACTTTGGTTTGTTGGAAGACTTTTAATCACAGTCTCAATTTCAGTGCTTGTGATTGGTCTGTTTATATTTTCTATTTCTTCCTGGTTCAGTCTCAGAGGGTTGTGCTTTTCTAAGAATTTGTCCATTTCTTCCAGGTTGTCCATTTTATTGGCATAGAGTTGCTTGTAGTAATCTCTCATGATCCTTTGTATTTCTGCAGTGTCTGTTGTAACTTCTTTTTCATTTCTAATTCTATTGATGTGAGTCTTCTCCCTCTTTTTCTTGATGAGTCTGGCTAATGGTTTATCAATTTTGTTTATCTTCTCAAAGAACCAGCTTTTAGTTTTATTGATCTTTGCTATTGTTTTCTTTGTTTCTATTTCATTTATTTCTGCTCTGCTCTTTATGATTTCTTTCCTTCTGCTAACTTTGGGTTTTGTTTGTTCTTCTTTCACTAGTTCCTTTAGGTGTAAGGTTAGATTGTTTATTTGAGATTTTTCTTCTTTCTTGAGGTAAGCTTGTATTGCCATAATCTTCCCTCTTAGAACTGCTTTTGCTTCATCCTATAGGTTTTGGATCGTCGTGTTTTCATTGTCATTTGTCTCCAGGTATTTTTTGATTTCCTCTTTGATTTCTTTAGTGATCTCTTGGTTATTTAGTAAGGTACTGTTTAGCCTCCATATGTTTGTGTTTTTTACATTTTTTCCCGTGTAATTGATTTCTAATTTCATAGCATTGTGGTCAGAAAAGATGCTTGATATGATTTCCATTTCCTTAAATTTACTGAGGCTGAGTTGTGACCCAAGATGTGACCTATCCTAGAGAATGTTCCGTATGCACTTGAGAAGAAAGTGTAATCTGCTGTTTTGGGATGGAATGTCCTATAAATATCAATTAAATCTATCTGGTCTATTGTGTCATTTAAAGCTTGTGTTTCCTTATTAATTTTCTCTGTGGATGATCTGTACATTGGTGTAAGTGAGGTGTTAAAGTCCCCCGCTATTATTGTGTTACTGTCGATTTCCTGTTTTATAGCTGTTAGCAGCTGCCTTATGTATTGATGTGCTCCTATTTTGGGTGCATATATATTTATAATTGTTATATCTTCTTCTTGGATTGGTCCCTTGATCATTAGGTCGTGTCCTTCTTTGTCCCTTGTAATTGTCTTTATTTCAAAGTCTATTTTGTCTGATAGGAGAATTGCTACTCTAGCTTTCTTTTGATTTCCATTTGCATGGAATACCTTTTTCCATCCCCTCACTTTCCATCTGTATGTGTTCCTAGGTCTGAAATGGGTCTCTTGTAGACAGCATATATATGGGTCTTGTTTTTCTATCCATTCAGAGAGGCTGTGTCTTTTGCTTGGAGCATTTAATCCATTCACGTTTAAGGTAATTATCGATATGTGAGCTCCTATTACCATTTTCTTAATTGTTATGGGTTTGTTTTTGTAGGTCCTTTTCTTCTCTAGTGTTTCCCATTTAGAGAAGTTCCTTTAGCATTTGTTGTAGAGCTGGTTTGGTGGTGCTGAATTCTCTTAGCTTTTGCTTGTCTGTAAAGCTTTTGATTTCTCCATCGAATCTGAATGAGATCCTTGCCAGGTAGAGTAATCTTGGTTGTAGGTTCTTCCCTTTCATCACTTTAAATATAGCATGCCACTCCCTTCTGGCTTGTAGAGTTTCTGCTGAGAAATCAGCTGTGAACCTTATGGGAGTTCCCTTGTATGTTATTTGTCATTTTTCCCTTGTTGCCTTCAATAATTTTTCTTTGTCTTTAATTTTGGTCTATTTGATTACTGTGTGTCTCGGTGTGTTTCTCCTTGGGTTTATCCTGCCTGGGACTCTCTGCGCTTCCTGTACTTGGGTGGCTATTTCCTTTCCCATGTTAGGGAAGTTTTCGACTATAATCTCTTCAAATATTTTCTTGGGTACTTTCTCTCTCTTTTCTCCTTCTGGGACCCCTATAATGCGAATGTTGTTGGGTTTAATTTTGTCCCAGAGGTCTCTTAGGCTGCCTTCATTTCTTTTCATTCTTTTTTCTTTATTCTGTTCTGCAGCAGTAAATTCCACCATTCTGTCTTCCAGGTCTCTTATCCGTTCTTCTGCCTGAGTTATTCTGTCATTGATTCCTTCTGTGTATTTTTCATTTCAGTTATTGTATTGTTCATCTCTGTTTGTTTGTTCTTTAATTCTTCTAGGTGTTTGTTCTTTAATTCTTCTACATCTTTGTTAAATGTTTCTTGCATCTTCTTGATCCTTGCCTCCATTCTTTTTCTGAGGTCCTGGATCATCTTCACTATCATTATTCTGAATTCTTTTTCTGGAAGGTTGCCTATCTCCACTTCATACAGTTGTTTTTCTGGGGTTTTATCTTGTTCCTTCATCTGGTACATAGCCCTCTGCCTTTTCATCTTGTCTCTCTTTCTGTGAATGTGGTTTTTGTTCCACAGACTGCAGGATTATAGTTCTTCTTGCTTCTGCTGTCTGCCCTCTGGTGGATGAGGCTATCTAAGAGGCTTGTGCAAGTTTTCTGATGGGAGGGACTGGTGGTGGGTATAGCTGGGTGTTGCTCTGGTGGGCAGAGTTCAGTAAAACTTTAATCTGCTTGTCTGCTGATGGGTGGGGCTGGGTTCCCTCCCTGTTGGCTGTTTTGCCTGAGGTGACCCAACACTGGAGCCTACCCGGCTCTTTGGTGGGGCTAATGGCGGACTCTGCGAGGGCTCATGCCAAGGAGTACTTCCCAGAACTTCTGCTGCCAGTGTCCTTGTCCTCACAGTGAGCCACAGCCACCTCCTGCCTCTGCAGGAGACCCTCCAACACTATCAGGTAGGTGTGGTTCAGTCTCCTATGGGGTCACTGCTCCTTCCCCTGGGTCCCGATGCGCACACTACTTTGTGTGTGCCCTCCAGAGTGGAGTCTCTGTTTCCCCCAGTCCTGTCAATGTCCTGCAGTCAAATCCTGCTAGCTTTCAAAGTCTGTTTCTCTAGGAATTCCTCCTCCCGTTGCCGGACCCCCAGGTTGGGAAGCCTGACGTGGGGTTCATTACCTTCACTCCAGTGGGTGGCCTTCTGTGGTATAAGTGTTCTCCAGTCTGTGAGTCACCCACCCAGCAGTTATGGGATTTGATTTTACTGTGATTGCGCCCCTCCTACCGTCTCATTGTGCCTTTTCCTTTGTCTTTGGATGTGGGGTATCTTTTTTGGTGAGTTCCAGTGTCTTCCTGTCGATGATTGTTCAGCAGTTACTTGTGATTCTGGTGTGCTCGCAAGAGGAAGTGAGCGCACATCCTTCTACTCTGCCATCTTGAACCAATCTCGGCATCAGCATTTTTAAATTTAGCTGTTCTAGTGGTTAAAAGGACATCTCATTTCAGTAGGTGTTTTAATTTGCATTTATTTCATGACTAATGATTTTAAACCTCTTTTCATGTGCCTATTAACCACTCAGATACCTTTTTTTAAATGATGTTTCTGGCCAAATCTTTTGGCCATTTTTAAAAAATTGGATTTGCAACCTATAGTTGAGTTTTAAGTGTTCTTTTTATATTCTAGATGCCAATTTTTTGTCAGCTACATGTATTGTTAATATTTTCTTCTAGCCTGTGTCTTGCCTTTTTATTTTCTTAATGATGGTTAGGCAGTCTCATGTGCTATAGATTGAATGTTTATGTCTTCCCCAAATTCATGTATTGAAATTGTAATCCCCAAGTGATGGTATTAAGATATAGGGCCTTTGGGAAGTGAATGGGTCATGAGGGTACAGCCTTTCATAAAGGATTAGTGCCTTACAAAAACAGCCTAAGAAAACTCCCTTGCCGCTTCCACCATGTGAGAACACAGTGAGAAGATGCCATCTGTGAGAAAGTGACACTGAATCTTCCAGCACCAAGATCTTGGACTTCTCAGCCTGTGAGAAGTCAGAACTGTGAGAAAAAAAATTGTTGATGTTTATAAACCATCCAGTTTATAGTATTTTCACTACAGCATCCCAAATGAAGTAAGACACTATGCTGTGAAATACTGTACCCTCCTGTCACTGATCAGTATTCCATTTAAAGATATCATTGGTTATTGAGCCTTCAAAATATGACTCTCATAAATGACCACAATTCTAACAGGTATTCCTTTTTTAAAATAGTGTCATACGCATATTGCTTCATTACAGAAATATCTATGTAAAACTCAAGAATAAGCAAGTATACTCCATAAAGATGTTTAAAAAAAAAACAACTCAAGAATAGTGACTGGCTACTTAATGGGTATTGGGTTTTCTTTAGAAGTTATGAGAATGTTTTGGAACTAGATAGAAGGCATAGATGCACAAGATGGTGAATCTACTAAATAATATTGAATTATATCCTTTAAAATGGTTAATGTTATGCGAATTTCACCTTAATTTTTAATAAAGAAAATAAAAAGGGGAAGAGGGGAGTGTACCTCATCCTGTCTCTGAAGGACACAATGATGCAATAGGGGCAGAGCAGGCGAGACTGAGCGCAGCAGTTAGAGGTCCCGCTCCACCACCAGTCAGGCTCGCAATGGTCCTCACGGCAGACAGTGCATTGAGAGGCAGATCACGGCCTTCTCCCGGGGCCCTCCAGGCCCTCCAGCCGGCAGGTGAGCTACAGGATGTGGGGACAGGCTGAAGGCTGTGTCTCGCAGAGCTCCAGAGCCCTCGCAATGGCCACCCAGTGGCGGGCCCCAGGCCTTGAAGCAGCAGCGAACCTCTCCCCAATCCCCACCTCGGCGACCTAACAGCAGTGGCAGTCTCCATGGGTCGCAGTCCACAAAGGCCTCAGCAACTGGAGAATATGGACACTGCCATTAAGGTAACAGCTTCAACCAGCTTCACTCTCTCCATTCAAATTTCAAAAATTGGTATAGCTTAGATCAGTTGTCTGCCTCTAGGAGGTGGCCAGAGGTCAGGGTTAAGTTGCAAGGACATTGCACAACATTACTTCAGGACAACCTCTGTGGTTGGGCTATTCTCAAAGAAGGGCAATTGTTGTGAGCTGGGAATTAACCTGACTGATATTTGCCACAACACGTATTCCTATTGATACTATACAAATGATTCTCTCCAGTTTAAATGAAAAGCCTGAGGGCTGGCTGGGTCCTGGGCACCTGGCTCCCTCAGTGATGATGGCTGGGCAGAGTCTGGGGACCTGACCCTGAGGGCGCTGCCAGCTGAGATCTGCCTTTTCAGCCAGGCATGGGCACTGGCTGGAGGACCCAGACTGGGTGCTGTGTAAACGCTCCCAGGCAGGGTAACCGGCTCACGCAGGAACCCCTCCCTTTAGCCCGGCCTGGACCTTGGAGGGCAAAAGTTGAGCCTTGGGCCCTTGCCCTTTCTTGTCAGAACAGAGGTTAACACTTTTTCCATGGAGGTTAACAGGAACATCATGACCTGACCTCAAGAACAGAGGATCTGACACGAAGAAGTTTGCAGCAAGGAAAAACTACCGTCCCTCACCTTCCCTATAAGAGGGCTTTGCTGAAAGCTTTCTGGGAGTTTGGAGTTTTTAAGGTATAAGCCACCAGTCTCCTTGCATGGCCCTGCAATAAACCTTTCTCTGCTCCAAACTCCAACATTTTGGTATTGTTTGGCCTCACTGTGTTTTGGGCACATGTACTTATGTTTGGTAACAATGGGACTGCTTGTGGAACTGCTTCTGGAGAGTGGAAAAAAAGAAGACCCACACTTAGATATAGTCTAAGTGGAACTTTAAAGCTCCATGTACAAAGAGAAAATTCTAAAAGCTTCCAGAGAGAAAAACAGGTAACTTAAAAGGTACAAGAAAGATTGATAAGAGATTTATCATTTAAAAAACTGGCTCAAGAAAACACTTAAGCAAAATTTTCAAAATGCTGAGAAAAAAGATTATGAGCCTTGAATTTTATGCCCAGACCAATTGTCATTCATGTAAATGGCAAAATAAAGACAAATGAAGACATTCCTGCACTTAGGATATTTATCACCACAAACTCTATCTGAAATGTTTATTAAAGTTATATTTCAACGAACTTAAAAAAAAAAACTTAGAAGCTACATTTCATCAGAAACATTGATAAGCAACAAAACCAGTACAACTTTTTGTTAACAATAATAGCACTCTGATTTCAGCTCCAAGTGGTAGAGCTTAGAAGTCAGGATTCCTGCCCTTATAACAAGAAAAAGCTGAACAAACTAAAAATCAACAAACGTTTTTGGACCCACTGGTGAACAGGGGTCACATGACAAACTCCAGAGTCAGATATGACACAGACTATCAGAGAATTTTAAATAACTATTATATATTAAAGGCTCTAATGGAAAAAGTAGACAGCATGCAGGAACAGATGGATAATATAAGCAGAGAGATGGCTATTCTAAGAATCAAATGGAAATGCTAGAAATAAAAAACAAAGTAACAGAAGTGAAAAATGTGTTTGATGGGTTCATTAGTAGACTAGACATGGCTGAGGAAAGGATCAATGAACTTGAAAATCATTCAAATTTCCCAAACTGAAATACAAAGAGAAAAAATAATGAACAAAACAGAGCAGAATACGTAAAACTGTGGAACAATATCAAAAGATGTAACATACCTGTAACTGGAATATCAGAAGGAGAAGAAAAAGAGAATGGAGCAGAAGAGATATCTGGAGTAATAATGCTCAAGAGCTTTCCAAAATTAGTGACAGACATCAAACCACAGATCCAGACAGCTTAGGATACCAAACAGGATAAACTCCAAAAAAACCTCATTCATGGGCATAATACACTCAAACTGCAGAACACCAAGGACAAAGAAAATCTTAGAAGAATGAATAAAATCATAATCTTGAAAATTCTCAGATTGTGTCAGTGTGGTAGTAGCATATGATGAAAGGATAAAGTTAAGCAAAAATTTCCTTTTTTATTGGTAAGCTATATATACAGATTAGCTCTATGTAGTAATAAATTTCATATACTCTGTATATACAGGTGTACCTTAGAAATATTGCCTAGGGATTCAGGCCACCGCAATAAAGTGCATATGGCAATAAAATAAGTCCCATGAATTTTTTGGTTTCCCAGTGCATATGAAAGTTATGTTTACACTATACTGTAGTTAGTATGTAATAGCATTACGTCTAAAAAAAAACCTGTACATACCTTAATTTAACAATAATGAAATAATACTGTTGAAAAAATACTGCCGATAGACTTGCTCAATGCAAGGTTGCCACAAATCTTCAGTTCATAAAAAAAAATGCAATATCTGTGAAGCACAATAAAGCAAAGTGTAATAAAGGAGATATGCCTGTACCTACTGTAAAACTGTAAAGATAGCAACTTGGGAGTTTGAAAAAGGGCATATAACTTCCAAAACACTAGAGGAAAAATAATAGATTAAAAAAGAAAAAAGCATCAGCAAACGTACATCTATACTGAAGAATTTGAGATTATTAAAAAGAACAAGATAGATTTATATCCACTGAGATCAAAATCTCATCTGATATTGTTTAACAAAAAACATATATATATTTATATATATACATATATATGTAAGTGCACAAAAAAGCTGAGAAGAATATACTTCTAGGAAGGGGAAGGGAACTGAAGTGGGGGAGAGAGAAAAAGCATTTTTTCTTTCCTATATTGTGTGTGTATATATATATATATATTATATATATATACATACACACACATGCATACACACACACACATATATTTGTGTAGAGTGTATGTAATTTGGAAAATGATTTTTTAAAACTACCAGCCTCTCGGAGTAGATCCTGTCTTAATATTGAAGAATGGAGGATGGGCCTACATTTCTCATTTTTCACTGTAAATGGAAGGACAAAATTAACATGGAGGGCTATGTAAAAACACAAATTATTTCTCTCCACAAAACCTCCAAATGTCATGTTAGGAGACAGAGCTTCAAAGGGAAATAATTTGTTCCTGGAACACAATTTTTCATTTAAACACAATCTTCATTTTGAAGAGAAAACAAATAGACACAATATAACCCTGCTGGCCTTATGCCCACTCATGTCCCACAAGTGCCATATAAAACCATGAAAGGAACCACATCAAGGCAGATTAGACCACTGAGAACTTCAAGGAAATCACATCAGCCACGCACGATTAATCTGTGGACTTTTGTTAGAAAAAGCAAGCTGAGTGGCCCAGAGCTAATGGGAACAGTCATCAAATTAGAAGTCATCTTTTGAAATGACATGAAGAAGCAGGAATTTTGAAAAAGTCTGGAAGGGCCATCAATTTCATAGACTTGAGGCTTTCTTTCTTTTAGGGAATAAAAAAGAGCATAATGCTATTCAGTGTGCTTAAGGCATTAATATCCTCACAAATCGTACAACCTTTTATTCTTTCAGCCCAAGGAAGAATTGTTTAACTAGTTTGTTTTTATCTTTATACATCTTTTACCTATTACATATTTACACATTTATATATTTTTCAGCATTTAAAATATTTCTGGAACATCACATATATCATTTATAACCTGGAAATCAGTGTTGTATACTGTTAGGAAACTGGGCTATAAAGCCACACTGCCTGGGAAAGCATCCCAGCTGTGACACTGTCCAAGTGACATTCATCAAATATTTACCTCCCTGTGTCTTGAACTTGAGAGTTGTGAACTAGAACACGTTTCATCGTCATTGTAAGGACTGAGTGAGGTACAATAAGGAAATTAACATCAATGAAGAATAGCTCTTAAAATCCTCATATCAACCCCATGAGGTAGATCCTCATTCTACAGACAAGGACACTCAGACCTTGAGAGGGAAAGTAACTGGTCCAAGATTTTACAAAGGGTAGGTGGAAATGGTGGAGACAGAATGCAAATCCAGTGGAGTCTGGCTACAAAACCCCTGCTCTAAGCACTCATTAAAATAGATTATTTTGTAACTTTTTCATATCACAGTCTTTTGCCTTTATACTTAGATATAAACTCTAGTAAGTCAGGAGTAACTGTACCTTCTACTTGTAGGTTTTCCCGTGTGACCCAGATCAGTGCCCTGGAAATACATGGCAAAAAGTTACTGAAATAGAGGAAATTGACATTTATAAAGCACTTAAGAAATGTCTGCCAAGAACTATGGCCAGATACTCTGATAAATTACATTTATATTTAATCTTTGCAACAATCTTGAGGCAGGTGTTAATATCCCTATTTTACAGATGTTTTACAGATGTTGCCAAGAGGATAAATTTTTCTTTCCTCAGACTATATGTTCTCTTTGTGGAATGCACACAGTAAATGAGAGCAGGACCTTAAAGCCAAATCAAACTTGGTATGAAGCTTGGTTCTGCTACTTACTGAAGTGTGTGATTTTGAATTATTAAACTTCTCTGAGATTCATCTGTAAAATGCAGACTACATATAACCTCTATCATTGGATAATTGTATTAAATAAGGCAATACATTTAAAGCCCTCTATAACATCACAGTAAGCATTGTTATTATTGTTACTATTGTTATTACTGTTAATATGAGTTTTAGTAGAGTCAGCTGAAGTCAAAGGACCTTTATTAAACTTTAACCTGACTGTCAGTGTCTGTTTTAAAATGAGAAATGTCCTCTCTAAAATGGGAATGCTTTGGAGGTCAATTACACAGGTAATTGAATCAGATTAAATGACTCTGGGGGACAGTACCTGTCCAAAATAATCACTGTTTCAGTAAAACAGTTGGTAGGACTATTCTAAATGAAACAGTGAAAATATTACTTCCTGACAGGAGTGTTGCCTGTAGGTTTATAGGAATAGGCAGCCTGTGATGTGTAGGTAGAAATCTGTATGGAACAAGCTTTGCCTCTGAAGCTAAAGGATCTGACCTCAAAAGAAACTATGCAGCCAAACCTATTGAGGTTTTATCATCATTTGTTGATTGCACTTCAGAAGTTCAAAATCCTTTGGGGAAGAAAACTTCATACATAATATTTTTATTTTAGAAACTATGATAAACTATGTTTTATCCAGAATGATCAGTAAATTGAGAGTGCTAGTTACAATCAAATAATATTTGTCAGATATCCTAAATTAAAAGCTAGAATATTCATATCAAACATTATACTGTCAATAGGAAACATAGCATTAAACTTTGAGTGAGTAACATGCTTTCTTTGGTTATTCTGAAACTGCTTTAGAATCTTAGCATGTCCCAGTGTTATCATTATGAACCTTAATTGTTTTTTTTGTTTTTTTTGTTTTTGTTTTTGTTTTTACATCTTTATTGGAGTATAATTGCTTTACAATGGTGTGTTAGTTTCTGCTTTATAACAAAGTGAATCAGTTATACATATACCTATGTCCCCATACCTCTTTCCTCTTGCGTCTCCCTCCCTCCCACCCTCCCTATCTCACCCCTCCAGGCGGTCACAAAGCATCAAGCTGATCTCCCTGTGTGTTTTTTTTTTTGCTTTTTGCGGTACACGGGCCTCTCACTGCCGTGGCCTCTCCCGTTGCGGAGCACAGGCTCCAGACGCGCAGGCTCAGCGGCCATGGCTCACGGGCCCAGCTGCTCCGCGGCATGTGGGATCTTCCCGGACTGGGACACAAACCCGCATCCCCTGCATCGGCAGGCGGACTCTCAACCACTGCACCACCAGGGAAGCCCCACCTTAATTGTTTTGATAACGTAAATTTCAGTATAAAGTAAAGAAGATTTTCTCACAGAGAGCAGTTCCAAGATGAGATGGGTAATGCTGGAATTTTGTGGATTCCCTTTGCAGGGAGATTCAAACATATGCTGCAGGATTGCTCGCCCGGAAGGTTACAAAACAGATGTTAGCACAGGATGAGAAGTCCCAGAATCGATGTTTCCCAAAGCTGATTATATTTGTTTACCAGGGCTTCCATTACAAAGTACCACCGACTGTGTGGCTTAAACAACAGAAATTTATTTTGTCCAGTCCCAGATCAAAGTGTCTCAGAGTTGATTTCTTCTGAGGCCTTTCTCTTTGGTTAGTAGGTGGCCATCATTTTCTTGTGTCTTCACACGGTCTTCCCTCTGTGTATCTGTGCCCTAATCTCCTCTTTTCAAAAGGACACCAGTCATATTGAATTAGGGCCCACCCTAATGACCTCATTTAACCTTAAATACCTCTTTAAAGACCCTATCTCCACATACAGCCACATTTCTGAAGCACTGGAAGTGAGGATTTCAACATATGAACTTGGGGGATACACAATTCAGTCCCTAACACTGGTTTTGCAGGAGAATCACTTGGGGCCCTGGTTAAAGATTCAGAATTTCTCAGCTCTTCTATTGAAGATTCATTCACCAGGTCAAGGGAATTGCATTTTTAACAAGTGTCTAATAGTTAGGAATTGTTTTCTTGCAAGTGGCATAAAGTGTATCTCCAGCTGGCTCAACCAAAGTAGAGAATTTCTTAGCTTGTACAACTGAATATTTCAAGAATAAGGTTTCAGGGCGACCTTGATCAAGAATCTAAATGATACTACAGTATAAACGATGCTATAACAGCCTCTTTCTACATTTCTTCCATCTGTTTTCTCAATGTTACCTCCATTTTTTGGTCCCCTTGTGGTTGGAAGATGGCTTGACGTGGCCCCTACGTCTTCAGAGGTTCATATTTAGTAGAGTTGAGGGGAAATCTGGTTAACTTTTTACCCGTAAATTGGCAAAATGAATGTCAGTTTACAAAACTGTATCCTAAGAGGCAAAATAGAGGAGGGATAAAAAATGGGTGAATTTCTGTGCTTTTGGGTAAAGTTGTCAAGTGACCTAATACAAAAGATACAAAGTATACAATTATACAAAGCATAATTCAAAGTTTAGTAATAGCTTAATAATACTGATAGTGTTAATTTCATGCTTTTATGTGTCAGCCTCTTTGCTGAGTGCATCACATGGATATGTGTATTCACATTAGGTGCAGTTATTATCGCCATTATACAGACAGGGAAACTGACCTTCTCAGAGGGGACACTTGCCCACGGTGGCAGACTGGGTGAAGGGAGCAGAGCTGGGATTCACGTCTCAGCTCTTTGGTTTTCAAGTTCTTGCTTCCAAGTGTCACATTTGGCTGCCTCATCAACATGCCAGTTTTGGGAGTTAGCACTCTCTATTTCTTCTAAAATTAATTAATTAATTAAATTTTTCCTTGTCAATTTTTTTCCCTTTCAGTTTTACTGAGATGTCACTGACAGACGGCACGGTATAAGCTGAAGGTATACAGCATAATGACTTGACCTGCTTGTACTGCAAAATGATTACCACCAGAAGTTTCATCATCCATCAGCTCATATAGACACACACAAAAAGTTTTTTCTTTGTGAAGAGAACTTTTAGAATTGATTCTCTTAGCAGCTTTCAAATACACCATCCAGCAGTGTGAGCTTGAGTCGGCACATTATACGTTATATCCCCGAGTTAGCTCTCTTTAGCAAAGCTGCACTACCTAAAATTTCAAAAGTTTTGATATGACAGAAATGTTGGTGATAAAAGGAAGACATATTCTTTATCATAATTATCTACACGTACTAGAAAGGCTACTTGTCTGACTTTTGCTTGTGAAGTTGTCTTCCAAACTCAATATATGACGGTCATTGTATCTCTTAGCCCTGGCCATGGGAATCTTCCTAAGGTGACAGCTTCTTAATTCAATTCAATATAGGCAAGAGGAAAAAGAGAGTCCAAAAATGCTTCTTTACTCCCTGCTGAAGCTATGAGTCTCACCTGATGACTAGGTCACTTGACAGCCTTACCAACTTGCAGACTGCAAAGCATGACCAATGTTACAAAACCAGCATTCAGGGTGTGTTGTCCTTATTCAGCTAAGTACATTTATTTAACTACTGGACAGTAGCAAAGGTGTTGGTAGGTCTTTCCCTGGAATTTGGGCAGAATGCCTTTGTCCTATTGCTGAGAAAATGCATGTAAATGCCTGAGCCACTTTAGTGGTCTTTACCAAAAATAGCTTGGCCTTTTGACTCACCCAGGCTGCCAGTAAACTGGGGTTTTTTTTTCCCCTCTCCACAGATATGCTAAATCTAGTAACATCACGTCAGTCAGTGCATTCCAAATTGGAGGCAGCATTGAATTTGTTTTAGTTTGGGAATCCTTATTACTGGTTCATAGGTTGTATCAGAGAACATTGGGATAGGAAGGGTCTGGCATATACTCAATATTCAACCCATCCTCTTAGATTTATAGATAAGGAAATAGAGGCCCCAAAAGGTTAAGTGATCCACACACGCACACATTGCTGGTAAGTGGCAGACCCAAAATAACTCTGGGCTGCTGATGCGTGAAGCCATCTGTTTTCTGCCAGAGTCTCAGCAGGAGATTTCATGGGTGGGATATGCCAGGTCCCCCTGGCATTTAACAAAAGCATTTTAGTAGAGTGATGGCAAGGTATGAGTCTTGGCTGTCCCTGTATCTACAGAATTTTTATTTTGCCATGTGTTGCTTTAGCAAGAAGGAATTTGAGAATCAAATAATACAAAACCCAGAAAAGCAAATAGATGTTTTGATGCTCAAACTTGGCCAGGGTTGGCTTTCTTAATGGGACCTTCAGGAGAAGTTAATTAGCATTAGCAAGCTGCTCTGAGCTCTTTCACTGCACCTGACTCATTCCTTTGGCTAAGGTGTCTAAGGCCTCACACCTCCCTAGGTGGCCCGAGTCGACTGCTTTGCACGAGAAAAGGATCCCAACAGTCGGCCCTTCACCTAGCGATCAAAACCTCTGTGTATCTCCTTATGCTTTTACAGCTGGGCAAAAGTGCCATTTTCATACAGATCTTTTCTTTTCTCTCTCTGATCTTCCTATCATTTGCTTGGATTTCAGGATAGGTTTTTGTTGTGTTTTGTTTTTAACTGAAAAGGATATAAATTATTTCTATTTTAATTCAATTTGATAGAACTGTCTGTAATGTGAAGATGGAATTTGCAGTTAAAAAATGAAATTTGGTCCCACTAAAGACAGCAAGTATGCTTTTGCTGAGTAGCTATTAAATTTCTCTTTAAACAAATATCCAGACTATAATAAATCCTGGATAATAACTATTTCCGTGTAAAAAGGAGTAAATCAGGGATGGATCATGGAGCAATGTTTATTGTGTGTGCCAATTTTGCAGGTGAGGAAACTGAGCCTCAGAAAATAATAAATAAGGAACTTGGGTAAGGTGCAAAGCTAGGAAGTAAAAAATAAGGATTTAGACCTAGATTTAGATATGGGGCTCACCAGATGACTTGATCTTTCCATCTTGCTGGACAATCAGTCTCTATAATCACTTGACTGTCAAACGTTTGACTTCTGGAATAGGAAAATTAAAATCTGGTGTGAAGTGTTTTCATATTCATTATGTCCTTTGCTCTTTCTAAAGCCTTGAAAGGAAACTAGATGTCACGTTCCCCATTCAAAAAAAAAAAAAGATACCTGACCTTTTTGTTTTTCGCATTATCAAGATGGTGGAATAGAAAAACCCTGACCTCACATTCTCTTATGAGCACACCCAAATCACAATTGTCTGCAGAATCTATGAAAAAGACTGGAAGCTACCAGAAAAGATCAGAATCACAATGATATGGGGTCTCCCACCATCCCTCTATTGAGGTATAATTGACAAATAAAACTGTACAATATTGAAAAATAAAATAAGATACCTGAGCTTCAGAGAAGTTAGTTGACTTACCCAAGGTTGACTGCCCAGAAGCAACTAATGTGGGACTCACATCAAGTTTTTGTAAGTCTAAAGTCAAGTGACTTCTGAAAAAGATTTTGTATTTGGAGACCCAGGCTCAAGTTCTAACTATCCATTCCACTTACTTGAAGTGTATCCTGGACAGATTACTTAAATCTGTGATCACTTTCTAGCCATTCACTAAACGGGACTAAAGATAACACCCTGTGACTGGATTGTTATGAAATAAATATAAAATGCCTTTTAAGACTAAAACGTAATTTATAAGTGCTATGAGTAAAACAATTTTTAAAAGTTATAACTTTTACAGTTTAAGAGTTAGAACTTTGGGCTTCCCTGGTGGCGCAATGGTTGGGAGTCCGCCTGCCGATGCGGGGGACACGGGTTCGTGCCCTGGTCCGGAGGGATCCCACATGCCGTGGAGCGGCTGGGCCTGTGAGCCATGGCCGCTGGGCCTTCGCGTCCGGATCCTGTGCTCCGCAACGGGAGAGGCCGCAGCGGTGGGAGGTCCGCGTACCGCAAAAAAAAAAAAAAAAAAAAAAAGAGTTAGAACTTTAAAACAATTTAAAAAGTTAGTTGATCCATTTATGATGTGAATGTGGAAATTCTCTTTTGCTAATAAAGGTTGTTGACTCTTATCAATTTGATCCTCACAAAAAGATACTCATTTAAGTATTTTGGCCATTTTCTCTTCTTACTTGATGACTTATAGTGGAAACACTCAGCCTCTTTTACTTCCAGGATATCTGTGTAAGCTGTAATTATGGAAATACATCTTAAGCAGATTTCTAGATTCTGAAAATGAATACAGTTCATCTTCTAGTCCTTTTTCTTCTGTCCTTTCTAATAATTTAGGGGCTAATTGAAGGAGAAAAACTATGATGTGGATGAGTAAAAGATGACATTTTTGAAAGAATAAAAGAGGTAGATTTTTAAAGGGGTCTCTTCACCTGATACATGAGATTATGTTCATTTATCAGCAAAAATCTTGCTGAGGAAATCAAAGCAATACCGGTCTAAGAGGTCATTTCTTCTTCAAACTAAACATAATCAAATTTTTATTAAGCATTTACTTTTAAAATGACATTTCAGTGGGCTGAGGATTATAAATATTCTAATACCTTTCATTCAGTTTTTCCTGCATTGAAATTTACAATTAATTTTTAATAACAAGATGAATGCATTCCAAACAATTAAAGAACAAAACAAGAGTACACATTTGATTTTAATTACTCTCTACTGCACTTTGTAATAAAATGCCCAGTTAGAGATGGTCTTCCCTCTTCCTGCAGGATGACATCTTTAACCAAAATGAACCAGTAGTTACTGAGGGGACTGCAGTGGGAACAAATACTCATTAAGCACCAATAATGTGTAAGGCACTTTAATCCTCATGATGATGCTGTGAATTAGTTATGAGGATCCTCATTTTCAGATGAGAAAGCAAAGTGTTTATGCTTCAAATGCCATAGCAAGGTGATGATGACCCAGCTCTGAGTGATTTGAGCCTGCTCTTTACTCACTGCCTTATAAAGAAATCTCTTTTCTTTAGGCTCTGCTTTTGCCATAGCCCTTTCTCCTTCGTTGGTTATGCCTTATAACTGGCGAGTGTTTGTGTGTCTTGCCTTATGGAAACTCTCAAGTGCTAATGTACCAGGTTTCATGGTTTGTAAAGTTATATACAGTAGACTGAAGCACAGATAGGTGCAGCTGCTCAGTCAAGGGGTATTAAGGAAACCTTTTAAATGGCAATAAATAGACGTGCTGGTGTTAACAAGTGAAAAACAAGCCATTCTATTTCATACAATAAAATCAGTTCATCACAAACTCTACCAAGGCAGCATAATTGAGGACTCATACTGGAGCGTTCAGTAGACTAGCAATCAAGAACTGCATTCCAGGAATGAATTTACCAATTATAAACCATGGGAGTCAATTAACCTCAGTATTTTCAATTATAAAATAAAAATTATATTCTTCCTGCCACCTCATAAGGTTGATTTAAAGATAAAATGAGACATTGTATGTAAAAAGTATTTGTATCCCTATAAAACTGTAAGAATTTAGAAGGAATAAGTTACGTTTGCCTTTTACTTACAGCATATTCCCCAAAGGGAGTAAATATTCTGATTATTCCCAGTGTGGATAGACAAACTCCATGTAACACCTACCCTAAGCTTCTATTCAGTTGACTCCATTCTTATGTAAAATAGAAGGAATGGATTGCCTTTGGACATGTGTGGTAGAGCATGAAACCATCACCTTGACCAAATAAAATGATTAATCATTTAAATACTGTGCTGGGAAAGCTCATGAATAGAAGTTCTTGAAATGCCAAGTGATTTTGATAACCTTGTGCATCTGATCTTGGGATGAAAGTTTAAGAACTTGGATTTGCTTGACTTAATTGTGCTTTTCCAAATAATGGCCCATCTCCCATATAACTAATATTTATTTTTGTGTTCACGTTTATTGAGTGCTTCCTGTTTCCCAGGCACTATGCTAAGTGCTTCCGGTACATTATCATTTAATTTTCATAAGAACTCCAGACATTTAGTAATGTTGCCAATTGAGGCATAAACTCATTAGGTAATTTTCCCAAGGTTACACAGTAAGATATATACAAGATACATGCAAGATTATCAAAATAGTTGCACTAGTGCCACTATTTATTTATCAAGGTTAATTGAAGTCCTTTTATGAGGAAAACTGGTGTTTAGATGGCATTTAATGCCGTAGTAATGGTTAAAATCACCTCAGGATGTGTGTTTCCAGAGGACCGAGCCCTAGAAGTTTCCTGTACTTACAGGTCTGAAAAAGAGAAGGAGCCAGCAAAGGAAATTGAGGAAGAGTGTCCTTCAAGAAGGTAGAAAAAAAACAACAACTATATAAATATGGTCTCATAGCCTAGAAAATGAAATTAAGAGATAGTAGTCAGATTTGTTGAATCCTTCTGAGATGTTGACAAAAGTGAGAACCGAACATTTGCCATGGACTTTGGGAAGACATAAGATGTTGGTAACCCTGGTAAAAATAATTTCAGTTAATGGTTGTTCAATTACAGCCAGGTTAGCAAAGAATAGAATGTGAGGGAGTGGAAGCAATGAGTACAGAGTTCTGTCAAGTGGAAAAGGGAGCAGAAACCAAACTGATAACTGGAAAGAATTATGGGGTCTTTTAAAAGATTGGGGTTGACCTATATACACTAATATGTATAAAATAGATAACTAATAAGAACCTGCTGCATAAAAAAATAAATAAAATAAAATTCAAAAAAAAAAAAAAGATGGGTACTAAGGCACATCTGTGGGCAAATAGGAATGGTCCTGTGGTGAGGAAGAAAATGGGGCTGCAGTAAAGAAAGAGAATAGTCCTGGTGTCCAGAGCATCAGTGAAGGGGAAGGCCTTACATGAGAGCAGGGTACCTAGTTCATTAAGACAGGAAGAAGGGCAGAGTGTACAGAGGCAACTGGAAGGAAGTGCCTCTCATCAGAGAGAGGAAGATGAGGTTGTTCTTTTCTGATTAGTTTGGGGGGACTTATTGCTCAATGTTTTCAACTGAGAATGAGACAAGAGGAAAGGGCGGCTATTTGAAAAGGGTGGTAAAGTGGAGAATGGGGAAATAATTTTCCTGGAGAAGTGTGGTAGGACTATCAGACATTCCAGAGGGCATAAATTAAAATGAGGCCCATCAGCCTACTTCTGTGCTTTCTTCCAGCATCATATAGCCTCCTAGGTGCAAGCACAGAGCAAGTGGATAGCTGAGTTAACCAGGCTGGAGTTTCACCAGGCAAAAATGGCAGGGTAAGATAGAGGGAGAGAAAAGAGAGTTGAGAGCATTTGCAAGGAAGTGACTGCATTTCTGAACATGGGATCTAAGCAGGAAAGGGAGCAAAATGAAGAAAAGGGTGATGGATATTTTTAAAAGAAGTAGTAGGGGAAAGTAATGGAGATCTGGTTGAGATTATGGAATTGCTTCATTGGGTATATATATTTTTTCTTTTCTTTTTTTTTAAGTATAGTATATTGGAGTATATATGAAGTATATATTGGAGTATATATTAATATACTTAATATATTAAGTATATTGGATTATAGTTGATTTACAGTGTTGTGTTAGTTTCAGGTGTACAGCAAGGTGATTCAGTTATACATATACCTATATCCACTCTTTTTTTAGATTCTTTTCCCATATAGGCCATTACAGAGTATTGAGTAGAGTTCCCTGTGCTAGGTCCTTATTAGTTATCTATTTGATACATAGTAGTGTGTATATGTCAATCCCAATCTCCCAATTTATCCCTCCCCCCCTTACCCCCTGGTAACCATAAGTTTGTTTTCTACATCTGTAACTCTATTTCTGCTTTGCAAATAAGTTCATCTATACCATTTTTTAGATTCCACATATAAGCAATATCATGTGATATTTGCCTTTCTCTGTCTGACTTACTCCACTCAGTATGACAATCTCTAGGTCCATCCATGTTGCTGCAGTTATTTTGGGGGGAATTATTAAAACATCACTAGCCTGCTGTTTCTTGAAACAGTTATATCACAATAGTACAACTTAAACATTTCTTAATGAAATATCTAAAAACATTTGTTATTAAAAGATATGTTTCATATTATCAGAAGAAACTTTTTAAATTTTAAATTCTCTGAGTAAACAAATTACTTTTCCATTAAGATATTAAATATTACTTGTACTTAAAAGGAATTGAACAACCATGGGTAGGGGCTGACACTCATCTGCTAAAAATATTTAACCAGTCACTTAATGGACTAGAATAAATAAGATCATGTAGACCAAATTTTCTGGATGATGGCATTTTATTTACAGTGCTTGAATGTTCTATTCCAGTAACCAAATACCTTCAAGTCTCTCCAAGTTCTTATCTGGTTAATTACATTGCTCCACAAAGGAATCTCATTAAAAGGGCAGGTGGAGTTTATCCAGGTTAGCTAGAAAAGGAATCAAATAGTATTTGGGGAAAGCTTTGTTGAAATATTTGGCCAAAAGGTACTACCTGGCTAGTGTAGGAAAGTAAAGCCAGAAATAGATAAATGCTTTTAGATTGGGGAGAGAAAGGAAACTGAGGAACTGGAAACTTTAATGATGTTGAAGAAAATATTTTATTGGAATTAGAGAACAATAGGAAGTTGTAGTTGGAGAAGCAATTCAAAGAAAGGGATTTGAATCAGCTCTGAGGAATTGTCTCATGAGGATGAAAATCCAGATGAGTGACATAAATCACTGAAGACAGCTTCAAACATCATTTCAAAACCCTGGACTTTGGGTTTTTTTTTCTTTTTTGGTGTGTTTTTCCAGAATCATGATTTAATTAAGGGAGCATATTCATTGTAGAGAATATATTGATGACTGTAAATGTGACCCCTCATTACAGCCTTAAAATTTTTGAAACACCAAAGCACAAAGATGTAAATTATATATACAAAGTACAGGTACAAAACAAGTACATATACTTTTCATACTCCAAAATTGAGTACATACTGTACTGTCAATAGGGAAAGCAAAGCCCTGTCCTTTTGAAATCCTCTAAGCCTGGCTTTAATTCCCTACTCTTCCACTTTGTAACTGAGTAACTTCAGACAAGTTAGAGTAGGAAAGTTCTTTACATAATCATATTTGATTTAATTTTCTCTTCATTGACTTAGTTCCAATTGAATTTACACTTTGCAAGGACAGATATTCTCGCTGTATATAATTACTACTTTTAGTGACATATGTATAGATAAATATTCAGGAAAAACCTCTTTGTGTGACCAGTTACAATGGAAAGAAGAAGTCTAAGTACCAGATTGTGTTTTTCAACTGCTTTTTGTAAATCTTCTAAGTCAGATGACTTTGAAAGTGTACTTAATCAGAAAGCTGTGTTTCAATGTGATGTGAAGATTCAAAGTCAGGGACCACATAAATGGAAATAGTGTGCAGAATAAACTACACTCTAGTTTACTGGTTCTAGTTTATTCGTTTTAAGGCTCCTCTGAAATCCTTGGTTGGGCCCCAAATGGTACAATTGTTTCCAAGAAGTAAGAAGTATTTCTCTTTTTGATAGAGTCTTAAAAGGAGAATACTTTCTGATTTCATTGTCACAAAATGATTTCAGCTTAAACAGAATGAGTCTGTGATTTGCATCCCTGAGTATAGGATGAATTAGCTGGATGTCCTTTTTTACAGGAGGATGCTTGGAAAGCAAAGTGGTATCACTTAGAGGGGTCTGCATTTTTATCTTCTCTCTTCTGGTTTGATCTTGGTTGTGCCACTTAACCCGTATCCTTATCTATAAAATTGACATAATAATACCAAGCAATTTGCCCAGATTCTCTACCTTTTTCACATCTTGGCACACATAATAATTGTAATATTGCCTAGCACACGAAGACGAATGGTGATGAGGTCAGAGGATACTAACCTGGGGCTTCCCAACTATGGTAAGCTGTCCAGCCTCCTTGAAGAGATCAATATCTTAGCATATTTATAACTAGGACGACCGTATAATTTATCATGTAGATATGGACACTTCTGAGAGCAAAATTGGACACATTAATAATAACATTTGGGTTGGTACACTGGGCAGAAGCTGAAATTTAACTGAGCCAACCAGAACATGTTCAACCAAACTATTACCACATCCGCGGTAAGTGGCATACTTTTAGGGAAGTTCTAGACTCAAACAATACCTGATACATTAAGCACTCAAAAGCGGTTAGCTGTTACTGTTATTTACAGGGAAACTAAGTGCGAAGAACTTTTCTGACCCTTGGGGAAATAATTTCTTCCAAATGAGATACTAGTCCAGCAATAATGCCCACCATCTATTCTAGCTCCTCCAACTATGCAATCAAGGAAAACAACAACAACGATCCTAGGAATCCTATATCACCTTTTCTAGTATCACAGACTGAAGTTGCTTCAGTTTCAATCTTCTCCCTTTTCCCTTACAGCTGCCAAGAATGATCCTTGAGAGATCCCCATGAATGAGTGGCAATCTCTCTGAGACTGAATTTTTTTTCTAAGTATACCACCTGTATGCTATTCATTCCCACCCTACCCAGCCCAGGTCTCACTCTTGAACTCCATGCTGATATTCCCAATTATCTTTCCAATGTATACATCCAAATTTCCAAACCATTCTGCAAACTCTACATATCCAAAATGAACCCTATGCAGCCAATGCTTCACTGACACCAGTCGGCTTTTCCCTAGTCTATGTTTCTAACTTGTGTATGGCACCGTTAAGTCTCAAATTACTCATCTGGGAGTAATCATAGATTCCTCTCTCTCCTATACCCTTCTTGCTCAACACAAACCCAGCCCATTGACTCTTCCTCCAGACAGCTTTCAAGTGAGCACATCCTGTATATTCTTACTGCCCGGATTTTTACTATCATCATATCTCATCTCCTTACGGAAAACAGTCTTATTTGTTGGTCTTTATATCACTTGTACCAGCGTCTTTCATACTGCTTACAAACGTCATCATTCTAACATGCAGGAGTGAGCATATTTTTTCCATGCTCAAAATCCTTCAATTTTATCTGCTAACGAATGAAATCCAAAATAATTTTCATCACATAGAAGTATCCTTGGGATCAGGTCTCTAAGTGTCAAACCTAATTTTGCTCAATCCTTTTTGCATTAGACTGCATCAGATACTTCTTTTATACCATGTCAAATCTTCGCAACTTTCACCTCTTATATCAGTCATGGTCATGTTATTATGAACAGTTCCATATAGAACTTGACTAGTTTCACCAAGGTACATTGCAAAATGCCTCACTTTGTCCTCAAGCCACATAGTTCTTCCTTCCCTAGGGCATATCTGAGGAAGCCTCTTAGTATCACACTTGTGTAGCTCAACAGTGGATGTTTACACGCATGGAGCCACCTTGACATGTGGGCAATAGAGGCCCGGACCAATGGTTCAGACACATATTTGATAAATCTCTACTGCGTTATGCAGGTTTGAGTACCTGTCATCTGTACCAATGGCCAACTCAACAATTCATATTTATATATTTTCTCTTCTTTTTTACTCCCTCTTTCCATAATTTTTGGCCCCAGAGATTACTTCCCAAATAAATTATCTTTATGTAAGCCTTTGACTGAGGTTCTGTTTTCAAAGAAATATGAAAAACTGTAATTACTAGAAGTGTTTGTATAAAACAGAAGCCTGTGATGGGATTTAAAGCTCGATTACTCATAGATAAGAAAGAACTAAAACTCTGAATACTTGTAGGAAGTGGGTGATGATGATCTTTGGCATGCAGTAGCTTCGTAATTATTCAATATTAAGACAGTCACATGTGGTAAATTGTGGTAAGGTACAGGTAGGAGGGATGTTGGTTTATGTGGTAGCATTTGATTGACATAGGCTCTCAGTCATAAAGATTCTTCTCCATTTCATATTGTATTGGATACTTCTGTGTATCTGGACTTTGTAAACATGAAGTAGTCAGAAATATAAATACCTTTCTATTTATACATTTAGACATGTGATCCAGAGCCAGAGAGTGAGAACTGAATTCTACAAAGATTCAGAGTACTGCCTCATTGATGAATATTTTGGTGTTGGTTCATTATATTGACCATAGTTTAAAAGGACAACTGCCAGATGACAGATACAGCCATAGGTATTCCCAAAGGAGAATGGTGGGGAAAATCCTCCCAGTGGTCAGAGTTATGAGTAAAACACTGGTTTGCTCACTTTTTATGGAGGGAGAAGCGACTTGAGGTATTAATATGTATGGATTCATGACTACTAGAAAATAGCTTGCCTATTGGTCAGGAACTTGGAATGAGTAAGGTAAGAAGCAGGACACAAAGAAAGTCTGCAGAAGATCCATATGGATAGATCTATGGTCATAGACACAAACCATGAGGAAAGGGTGAACGAGAGAGGAAACACTCAATAATAAGTGGAGAAGATGACACCCAGCCTCACTTTCTGCCAGCCTGATGCCGGCACAATGGGCTCATGAATTAAATGGCCACAGGGGCAGAGATAGAGTCTATATGCTTGGACCAAATAGCATGGGAGCCTCTTTCCAACGCTGATCTAGGTACTGTTGTGGCTAAATACCCAATCTTCACTGGAGACCAATGCTGAGCCCGCCCTTGTAATGGGACCCTCCCTGAGTGAAACCAGTTGCTTGGTGGCTGGTTCATTACATCAGACTTCTTCTACCCTGGAGGAGGAGTGATTTATTTTTACTGGAATTATTATATGTAAAGATATTGGTTTGCCTTTTCTGCCTTCAGTGCTACAATAAGCACCACAATTGAAGGCTTACAGAATGCTTGAAATGCTATCATAATCTTGGGATCTACTTGACTTATTATATACTCAATCATCCAGAAGCAACTGACCTAATAGTGGAAATGCTTATAAAACACTCGAGTAATGTGCCAGCTCAGTAATATTGCCCTTAGGGTTTCAGCACTATCTTCAGAATAAATATATTAAGCCAATGGTTAAGAGATGCCATTGGGTCCCCAACAGGTGGAAAACATGAATCCAGGAAGCAAGAGATTTACATAAAGGTAAGCACTCTTATCATCATTCTTTGATACCCACTTGTAAAATTTATGCTCAAACTCTGCTGGACTTGAGGTCCTATTTTCCTAAAGGGTTTACCTCCAAAGGAAAAAGGAAAAATTCTACTCTATGTGAAGCTAGGATTACAATTTAGTCACTCTGGATTCTTCATGCTAGTGAACCAGCAAGCAATGATTACAGCACTGGTGTGGGTAATTGATCCTGGTTTCCAGGAGGAGCTAGGGTTGCTGCTGTACAAAGGAGGTAAGTTGGAGTATATTTATTAACCAGTGAATTTACTTGGAGCTCTGTACCCACTGAAAATGATGAATGGGCAAGTATAACAACCATGACCTGACAAGGACATGAGTCCCAAGCCCTCAGGATTGAAGGTCTAGGCCATATCATTAGGTGAGCAACCTTGACCACTGGGAAAGACTACTAGACCAGCCAAACTATAGGCCTCATCCTTAGATGAAGAAAATATTAAATGGATAGTGTATTAGTTTTCTCAAGCTGCTATAACAAAATCCAGAGACTGCATGGCTTAAACAACAGAAATTTGTTTTTCCTAGTTCTGGAAGCTGGGGAGTCCAAGATTAAGGTGTTGCCCCATGTGGTTCCTGGTGAGAGCTCTCCTCCTGGCTTGTAGATGGTTCCTTCTCACTGTGTGCTCACATGGCCTTTTCTTGGTCCAGGTGGTGAGGGAGCAGGAGAGAGCAAGCTCTTTGGTATCTCTTCTTATAATCCTACTGGATTAGGGCCCTACCCTGTGACTTCATTTAACCTTAATTTATAAAGGCCTTCTCTCCAAATATAGTCACACTGGGGGTTAGGGTTTCAGTGTATAAATTTTTTTTAACATCTTTATTGGAGTATAATTGCTTTACAATGGTGTGTTAGTTTCTACTTTATAACAAAGTGAATCAGTTATACATATACATATATCCCCATATCTCCTCCCTCTTGCGTCCCCCTCCCACCCTCCCTATCCCACCCCTCCAGGCGGTCACAAAGCACCGACCTGATCTCCCTGTGCTATGTGGCTGCTTCCCACTAGCTATCTGTTTTACGTTTGGTAGTGTATATATGTCCATGCCACTCGCTCACTTTGTCACAGCTTACCCTTCCCCCTCCCCTTATCCTCAAGTCCATTCTCTAGTAGGTCTGTGTCTTTATTCCCATCTTACCCCTAGGTTCTTCATGACATTTTTTTTCTTAGATTCCATATATATGTGTTAGCATACAGTATTTGTCTTTCTCTTTCTGACTCAATTCACTCTGTATGACAGACTGTAGGTCCATCCACCTCACTACAAATAACTCAATTTCATTTCTTTTTATGGCTGAGTAATATTCCATTGTATATATGTGCCACATCTTCTTTATCCATTCATCCGATGATGGACACTTAGGTTGCTTCCATGTCCTGGCTATTATAAATAGAGCTGCAATGAACATTTTGGTACATGAAGGGGACATTAACATTCAGCCCATAACAGATAGTATAGGAGTGAGAGAATGAATTAAAATCATGTGCCTCAGGACCAGTTACAGCAGCAGGAACTGGAGCTAGTTCCACTAGTGTACTTCTAATAACTGACTACTATTTTGATTGGGATTTTATGATGGATTGGACTAATGGAAGGCCAAAGTGGACCTGAGTAGTATAAGAGGTAGATGGTATTGGAAGAGGATGATATTAGATATCTCTTGTGCACAACCTCAAATCCTCTTAGAGCAGTTATGAGACACATAAGTCTCTAACCCTCAGGCTCAAGCAACAAGTTGCTTGTATCAGTGGCCAATTAGACAATGCAACCTTGAACTGGCTTATCTTCCTTTTCTGTTTCACTTTCCCTTGTCCATCACTTTTGCTTTGCGGGATCACTTTCTAAATACAGTATTTTCACTCAAGAATTTGTCTCGGGGGAACTCTTGCTAAGACATCTACGTTAAATAGTATTCCCAAAATAAGTACAGTACTTAGCAAAGGGACTGATGCATGATATGGACCCAATAAATATTTATGTAATGAATACTGGTCTCTGGACATGCTGTGCTCTTTCTGGATCTTTGCTCAGGAATTTATTTCTAACCCAAGTACCTCCATCAGATTTATCACCTGTAAAACTCCTGCTCATTTTTCAAATGTTAACTCATTTGCAACTCTACAATGTAACCTCTCTGAGTCCCTGTAGGAAACATAATGCAATTTGGTGACCAAACGATTTGATTTCTGGAAATACTGAAAGCGTACATTTCCCAGTCAGCACTGCATGTAGCTAGGACCGTGTAGCTGAGTTCTTGCTAGGGAAATGTGAGCAGAGGCGATCAAAGAGATTTACTACCCTAGCCATAAAATCTTATGCACGATTTTCCATTTTCTGTTTCTGACTATGCAGTTGTAAGTGAAGGATCAAAGATGACAAAACTATAAGTTGGAAGCAACCTGGCTCCTGGTTTATCACTTGGAAGGGAGTTGCCTAGAACTATCACCAAACCACATTAAACTTTACTTGAGTGAAAGGTAAATTTGTGTCAAGCCCCTAAGATGTCAGTCTTTATTTCTACTTCAGTATAGCCTCCTATGCCATAACTAGTATATTCCAGGCATACATAAAGAGTTTCTCTGTGTTCCTACTGGACTCTGATGTGTCTGTATTAAATAAGTAAATATCAGTTCTAATAATCTCATTTCATTTCCACTCATTTGACTGTAACCTTTTTGGATTCCCTAATGCTGGTACTACATTACCTAGTTACTGATTGGATGGATGGAGAAGGGCATATAGATTTACCTTGTAGGGTTCTAGGAGAAAAGTATTTGGAAATTATTTGGAGATATATTTTGATTGACTAGGAAAAAAAGTTACTAAAAATTTTAGCCTTGGAACAAAGGGCTAAAAGGGCTGCTTTTAGAGGTGATGAGAAATTTATCACTGAGAGAATTACTTGGCCTGGAGTTTAGACCAATTGTCCAAATTGTTCAACTTACTAGTGAATTAATTAAGTCCAGGGAAGTTAAAGGACTTGCCCAAAGCATGTTCTCAACAGAACTGGAAGTAAAATTGAATCTCTTATCTCTGACACCAGTACTTTATTACATTAAAATTCAGAGAGTCTGAGCAACCAGAACATCAAATATGCAATAGATCTGAGTTCAAATCCTGACAATTTAATAATTCTGTGTTTTTAGATTAATTACTTAATCTGGCTCAGGAAAGTTTTCTCATTTATAAAAATGGGATATGATATCTTCATAGATTTTCATGAGATTGTGTTAAATACTGAGCCTGGTACAAATTTGCAATTATTATTATCATATTTATTATAATTTTAATCATTACAAAAATATTATTCAGGTCTATTATTTACTTTACTGGTATGGTATTAAGTAAATTTCAGCTACATTATATGTCAGAGAGTTTTTGGTAGCTAAATTGAGAATGTGAATCCTATGGAAAAATGCAGTTCAAGGCCCAAACCAATGAATTCTAAGCAAATTATGGAGCACAATAATTTTTTCAAACTGGGAACTCTCTGGGAAGATATTTTTTGGGTTTTTTTGTTTGTTTGTTTGTTTGTTTTTTGCGGTACGCGGGCCTCTCACTGTTGTGGCCTCTCCCATTGAGGAGCACAGGCTCCAGATACGCAGGCCCAGTGGCCATGGCTCACGGGCCCAGCCGCTCTGCGACATGTGGGATCTTCCCGGACCGGGGCACGAACCCGGGTCCCCTGCATCGGAAGGCGGACTCTCAACCACTGCACCACCAGGGAAGCCCTGGGAAGATATTTTTATAAATGTGACTCCAGTCAATTGCAAGCGGTGCGTGGAAGAGGTATGGGAAAGAGCAAATCTGGGAACTCACTGTGGAGCCAGAATGCCATTCCCCTTCTTAGCTTCCTAGTTTCCATTTTACTCTGAATTAGTATTCTTCATGGTTCCCATGAAAATGAGTAATCTACTAAATGTAAAATTATAGAGTCAGGGAAGGGCTAAATTGACTGAATCATTATCAAAAGAGTAATTTTTGTGTCGTTGGGATTCAGCTTGTGCTTAAGTTTTGGGTCTGTGGTAGCTCAGAGGTTTGCAGTTGTGCAGGGAGGTGTTCCTAGAGAGTAGCCATGGGATGATCACTCCAGGAGCCTGGCTGCTTGGGATGCTGGTGTGTCTCATGGGAGGCATTAAGACAGGTGTGTATGTGATGATCTAGACTCTGACACACCTAGATAATAAATCCTGGCTAAGTCTCTTAATACCTTTGTGATCCTGAGAAAGTTAATTCAACCTTCTAAGACCCAGTTTCCTCATGTATAAAATAGGGATGATGATACCTGCCCCCATCAAATTGTGATGATTAAATACACGGCACCTAATAGGTACGCGGAAACAATTCCTTCCCTCCCTCCCTCCCTCCTTCCTTCCTTCCTTTCCCTCCTTGCTTCCTTATAAAGCAAGAGTGAAAAGACGTACCCTCAATTAGTACATCTAATTAGCCAATTCATTAAGCACTAACTTGGAATTCCTGAATTCAAACACACACACTGTCCCATTTTCCTCATTTGAGGCAGTGCCTTTCATACCCTGATATCTGCTGCTGTCAACACTGACCCATAAAATTCACCTTTGAGATTCATTTCAATAAAACCCACAGACACAGACAGGTGAGTGTGGGAGGAAGGGACCACTGGCTCAGAACCTTCTATTCAAATCCCTTCCCCTTAAGAATAGATTTTATGGGAAGTTAGAATAAAGCCTATAGAAGTGACAGATTCAGGGGGCACAGCACAAGTGGGGATCTGGCTTTTCTTTCCGTTCTATTCCTTTGGGAAGCTGGGTAAATCACCTTTGATCTGCTTATCTGTGGATTAAGGGTTAAACTTACTTCAAGAAGACTGAAGACTGTGATTTGCCTCTTGATGGTTGTAAAGCAGTTTAACAACTTACTCAGAAATGAAGCAAAGAAAGCTTAGCTTTTTAATGCTGTCTTTATTAAAGTTAATAAAAAAAACTCACCCTAGGGCGCATAGTATGTGCTAGGAAGTTATCTAATCCTCACAACTACTGTATGATACAGGCATACTATCATTCCACCTTTTACAAATGAAGAAACTGAGGCATAAAGAATCTAAGTAACATGTCCAAGGATGCATTACTAGGGAGTGGTAGAGTTGGAATCTGAATCCAGGAAGTAGGTCTCCAGAGACTTTGAGCTTAACCATTATGCTCTACTACGGAGTTTGGCAAGCGAGTTTAGCAACTCAATTAAAAGGCAACGCATCACAAGAAAATGTGTTGCATTTTTTGAGAAATTTTTATCGCATATTGAACCTCTAGTAAAGTCTTATTTGTCATGGCAGAGAGTAAAAGTTGCCAATTATTTCTCAAGATGTTGGCCTTATAAAAAGAAAAGACTTTTCTTCATTTTATAGTTATTTATTTCTCTTCTACCTATATAAATTCCATAGAAGAGAGCTGTCTTCTACATGAGGTATGAGAATCCCATGGGTGTGCACAGAGCAATCCATTGAGGTACAAAAAGAAATACTAGAGCAATTATTTATTTTATCTCATTTGTTCCACTGTTAGTGACTTTCCTGTTGCGGAGCACAGGCTCTGGACGCGCAGGCTCAGCGGCCATGGCTCACGGGCCCAGCTGCTCCGCGGCATGTGGGATCTTCCCGGACCGGGGCACGAACCCGCATCCCCTGCATTGGCAGGTGGACTCTCAACCACTGTGCCACCAGGGAAGCCCCAATGAAGGAATTTTTGATGTAAGGTTTAGCCACAGTCACAAAGCTAGGGCATGAATGTGGGTCATCTGATATTTGGTCTTGTGCCCTTTAAATAACTGATCCAACTGATACCCTTTGACAATGGGCAGTTTGGATGGATAACTGCCCTCAAAACTATACTAATAACAATTCCTTGCATTGGTAGAGAGCCAGATTAGCAAGTAGGGTCCATACTAGCTTTGACTTATTGGTGGTGATCAGCTGTGTTGAGAAGGATTCTGAGGCTGAAACTCAGCTCTGTCAAAATGAGTGCAGTGATTGATTTGTTGTGGCTTTCACAGGTACATAGGCAGTGATTGAAGGAAAACTTACAGCATATTCACTGAACCTCTTACTGAGATTTATGCTTTGGAATTTGCTCTCTTATTTATTGCTTCTTCCAGATAGAGTTATCCCTGTGACGATTCTATAACACTATAGTCATTCTTCTGTGATTTTATATTAATAACTGTATAAATATCTAATGATACTTTTCTCATTCTCACTCTTGAAATCAGAGGCTTTGTGTATCTGGGCATTTCTTCAGCCTGACACAAATCCTGGCAGATAGTAGGCCTCAATAAATAGTTACTGAAAAATTTACGGCTAAAAATAGTTTTATGAGATGGGTATTATTAGCTGTCTGTCTGAGATGGCTGAGAATTCTGTGAAAGCCATCTTGAGTTGATACAGAATTAAGGAACTTTTCCTCTGGACTGTCTCTTAAGATGTAAGTGACTTACCTCATGACCACTGGGACTTCTCAAAGCCATTAGTATTCTAGGAGAGGACAGAAGAGTCTTGAAGTTGCTCCCTCTAACTGACCTACTCTACTTTGTTTGGAATTCAACTGCCTGTGTTTCCTGCAAACTTCATCAGTTCCCCACAAACATGAAAAGAAATCGTTTCCACCGAGCCATCTTGCTAGGAGACCTTTACTAAAATTGTCCTGGAGAAGAAATTATTCTTCACCCCTGGGGTCACTTGGTAGCTAAAACAGACTTCTCCTTTTTCTTTTAATCTGTTCTACTTCACTGCCTCCTTTTTTCTGTGTTCTTGAAGGTATTGCCTTATTTACTTTGATAGTTTCTCAACTAATTGAATACAGCAGTGAGTTCTTTCTTCCTTGACTCTTTTGGATGTTTCTACTTCCCCAAGGGGACGGGTCCCCTCCAGACAGTTTGACTTTGAGATACATGCTTATTGAAACCACTTTAAAAGTTGTTATTTATGAGGCTGTTAAAAGTTTGCACATTTGGCTGAAACAGAGAACGGCTGGAGTGATACCAGCCTTGGCTTGTGGTGGTAGTACTCCTAATTTATAGAAAGGGAGAATCATCTCTAAAGACAAAAGGATGGATATATCCTGTGGCTTGATATTTAGGTCTCTGTGTATTATGATCAAAAGATTCCTAATATGATTTAAAAACAAAAACAGGGCTTCCCTGGTGGCACAGTGGTTGGGAATCTGCCTGCTAATGCAGGGGGCACGGGTTAGAGCCCTGGTCTGGGAAGATCCCACATGCTGCGGAGCAACTAGGCCCGTGAGCCACAACTACTGAGCCTGCGCGTCTGGAGCCTGTGCTCCACAACGAGAGGCCGCAATAGTGAGAGGCCTGCGCACCTCAATGAAGAGTAGCCCCCGCTCGCCACAACTAGAGAAAGTCCTCGCACAGAAACGAAGACCCAATACAGCAAAAATAAATAAATAAATTAATAAACTCCTACCCCCAACATTTTCTTAAAAAAAAAAAAACACAGCTAAGGAATTACTTGCATATGAAGATAAGTAGCACAAGCTAAGTCCAAATCAGGTAGAAACATTACTGAGGAGAAAGAAGTAATTTTCTTAGAACCAAATCCTTCCTTCTGACACAGAGATGACTTGTTTCTGGCCCCATAATTACCAAATATTTTCTGATTCTTTAATACATGTGTCCATGTGTATATATATACACACAACCCACAGAAGAGGAGTATCTTCCATAACTGGTCATAATAGTATATATTTTGCCACTCTACTTCCTCCATCCTCAGCCTCATCCTCATCTACCTAATCCATTTTATGAAGCACTTTCAAAAACATTTTCTTCAAGATAAGGATTCTATTTGACAAGTTATAAAATTATAAGAAAAGATTGTCACTGCCTTCTCCTTCTGCACACTGACTGGTACCCAACGAATCTCCAGGGCTCAGGATTTTCCAACAGTCTATGTTTAGTATGCAGCATGTGTAATGAATCATAGTGTCCACCTGTAAGTGTCATAAACAGATGGTATAAATATGCTTGCATATTGTGACTCAAAACACATCTCCAGTTTTAGCTGGAGTTCAAACAATATTCGCAGTTCCAAGAAACCTGCGGCTTGCAACTTCCAGGTCAGTGGGAGGAGAATACCGGAAAAGGGAAAGCAAGTTCCCTGTCAGTACAGGCTGTCAGTGCAGTGAGGGGAGATAGTCAAGTGGGGGAGGAGTGACAGGAAAACCTGTTTTCCATTTGCTCTTGAAGCCATTCATTTTAAGGACTCCCAAGAAATTGGTCTTTGGATCCTATGGGAATGGGTGGCATCACACATGCTCCTCCCTCGTCCTGGAAGGTCTTTCTCTCCTTTCCACCCACTCCTGTTTTTTGTTTTGTTTTTGTTTTTCCTCCTCTGTTTGTCTCTACTCTCACTCATCAGGTCTCAGCTTCAAAGCTTTTTCCTGAGGGAAGGGAGGTCTTCCCAACCCAAGGACATGCTCCGATGACACACAGGAGGGGTATCCTCTAGGGCAGGGATTGTGCTGCCTCCTACATCGATGAGTACCTGACACTGGGCACAGACAGTGCTTGGCATTTTTTTTTAACTTTTTATTTTGTATTGGAGTATAGTTGATTAACAATGTTGTTTAGTTTCAGGTGTACAACAAAGTGATTCAGTTATACATGTAGATACATGTAGATACATGTATCTATTCTTTTTCAAATTCTTTTCCCAATTAGGTTGTTACATAATATTGAGCAGAGTTCCCTGTGCTGTACAGTAGGTCCTTGTTGGTTTTCCATTTTAAATGTAGCAGTGTGTACATGTCGATCCCAAACTCCCTAACTATCCCTCCCTCCCACCCTTCCCCCCAGGTAACCATAAGTCCGTTCTCTAAGTGCTTGACATTTATTACATTGTGTTCATTTGAAGGTCTAACCCAAGAAACAAGCAGTTAATAAAGCTTTGCAGCCCAGTTAAAATTTCAGTATGATGTTATCTGGCTTCTTAAAGAGTGATAAGAATTGACTTTTGAAAGAAAAAAAAAGAAAGAAAGAAAAGAAAGGAAGAAACAAAGAAAGAAAAAGGAAACTGATTCATCATTGATGCTGTGAGGTTTCATTCATTTCTCAGTATGTCCCCCTCACGATACCGAAATCAAGTATCCTATCCTCTTCAACATCTTGTCTGACCTCCTCAGACAGGCAGTAGTCCTCTCTTCCATGATCACACAGGGCTCATTCATAGCCTGGCTTCTTTACCTCCTTTTATCCTGCCCTACTAGGTCACTAGCTACTTAAGGTTGTGAACTGGGTCTTTGGCTCTTCTGCCTCATTCTACCTTTCCTAGGACCTAGCATATTGCTTAGCATAGAGTAAGCACTCACATTTGCTGAAATGATTAAATGTTGGTGCAAAAAATAGAACATCTATTCATTTAACCAACATTCAATAAATATTTATTGAGAACCCAACTGTTTACCAGGAACTGTTTTTGCTGCTTGGAATACATCAATTAAAAATTCCCTATTCAAATAAATATTCTAGAAGTTTTTAACTTTTCCAAAAGCTAGAGTAATGGTTTCCAGGTTTGTTTTGTAACTGTGTTGACCTAAGAGATGCACACAGATACCTAGTACAGGTTGCTAAATACTAGGTATTAAATTCCAAGGTTGTGATTAACAGTTAAGCTTAATAGTATCTCTGCAGTTATGGATGAACCTAGTACCCTGAAGCTGTGTATTCAATAAAGGCAATACAAAAAGGTAGCTAAGTGGGCTTCCCTGGTGGCGCAGTGGTTGAGAGTCCGCCTGCCGATGCAGGGGACACGGGTTCGTGCCCCGGTCTGGGAAGATCCCACATGCCACGGAGCGGCTGGACCCGTGGGCCATGACCGCTGAGCCTGCGCGTCCGGAGCCTGTGCTCCACAACGGGAGAGGCCACAGCAGTGAGAGGGCCGCGTACCACACAAAAAAAAAAAGGTAGCTAAGTTAGCAAATGATTTCTGTTTACCAGCTTACCATGGGCACAAGTATAATGGTGAAGATTCTTTTCAGTTTTTCATTATAAGCATCCTAAAATGGCCTGAAGGTTAAAAGGCTAGCAATCTTGAATCAGTTCCAAAAATTGTACTTAATTAAATTTTGTTTTTTTTAAGTGCCTAGTCCTTCTTGAGAAACTAAGCTTCTCTTTAGTATACTTAAATCAAATTCACCTAGAAATATATTGTTTCTGTATGTTTGTTTTAAACTAGGATCATTAAAAATGCACAAGAATTTCATGCTGTGCAATCTTTATCTTTTCTAATGATGCTACTTCAGTTGTAGAGTGTTTAAACAACTAGAACTTGCTCATTACCAGTCATTTTGACATTGTGGGTGATATATGGGATATAGCAATTCATGTCAATTATTATCTACTGGCATACTTCATTTCTGAGCCAGTAAGCACAGATTTTAGGAGCAAATCTTCAGTGTTAATTGGAAAATCAATAAACTTCTGATGGAATGAATTTTGTACTTTCTATTTCCCTAATTTTACAAGCAGCCTCAATTTAAATCCATGGTGTTATAGCCCCATTAATATTATTTTGGGGAAAGGCAGATGGTGACTTTTTATTCTTCTGTTCTGTCAAGGGGACATGTATTACATTATTTCCAGATTTATACTAACAGGACTTAAACTTTCTTAAAGGGCTTCACAGCACCGCAGACTTCATAAACAGGTCCTCTCATTTGTCATAGAACTTTAGTCCCTGCAGATGAAGTACAGCAGCAATTATATCTAAGATAGGGACACTCTATAAGGAGTTTAGGGGCAGAGAATGAATGTCCTCTGCAGTCAGAGCATAGGGGCTGGCAGGAATTACTCCTGCTGGAGCCGGTAGAGGCTGAAGGCTTCCCTCTGGAGGGAAGTGGAATAGGCAGGGTTTCATCCCGGATGAATCTGCATCTCAGGTCAAGGCCTTAGAAATCCTATAAACTTATTAACCACCATCACCTTATGTTCCTGGAAAGACCCATCCTTAACAAGACTGTGAAATAACAAAGTTCTTTTATGGTCCAGTTTCTCTTTCCAGATCCATCAACTGCAACACTGTAGAAATATTACTAGAGTTAAATTTTGACCCCAGTTTTGAGCCTGGCTCTGTCATTTATCAGTGACATGACTTGGGGATATCAATACACCTCTGTGAGACAATATGTTCCTCTGTACCATGCAGCCAAAAGCACATAATCCACACGTTTGCTGCAAAGGTTACATAGGTTGACGTATGTAAAACAGCTTAGTCAACTGATCTATATTCTTGATCATCATTACCCATAAAGCTGGCTTTGGGACAAAAATCGGCAAGGCCGTCTCATGGTTTGGTATTGCACCCTCCGGCCATTGTCTTGCTCAAATGCCAAGATTCCTCTCGCCTGTCTCCCAACAACATCCAAATAGAATATCTTGACGTTTCAGAGTAAAATAAAAGCTGTTAACTGTCAGACGGTGATGGAATTGTCAAAAGTAAATTAGATCAGCCTCATAAATTGTTCTGTTTGTTCTGTGACAATTTAAGCACTGGCCAGTTTTTTTTAAGGAGAGCAAATGAAAAACAAAGAAACTATCAGCATTCCCTTCCAGACAGGCAGGGCCCTCCCACAGTCAAGCATTTGTGCCCCTTAAACCTTTTATTTCCCATCTAAGTCTGTGCTGGATAAAACAGCAAAGATATAAAAATCTAGGTGAAATGTTAGCGTTATATAAAAATGATTTCAGCACTAAGCAGAAGAAATTGCTTGAGGTGGGAAAGAGGTAAAAGAAGAGTTCATCATTCATGCAGCGTAATGACACTGGGAAAAACAGCCCATTTTTTTCACATCCCACATCCGATCTCTAAGGAAATCCTTTAGGCTCTTCCTTCAAAATAGATCTAAGGACTTCCCTGGTGGCGCAGTGGTTACGAATCCGCCTGCCAATGCAAGGGACACGGGTTTGAGCCCTGGTCTGGGAAGATCCCACATGCTGCGGAGCAACTAAGCCAGTGTGCCACAACTACTGAGCCTGCGATCTAGAGCCCGCGAGCCACAACTACTGAGCCCGCGAGCCACAATTACTGAAGCCTGCGCAAGTAGAGCCCATGCTCCGCAACAAGAGAAGCCACCGCACTGAGAAGCCCACGCACCGCAACGAAGAGTAGCCCCTGCTCGCCACAACTAGAGAAAGCCCGTGCAGCAACGAAGACCCAACGCAGCCAAAAATAAATAAATAGATTTATTAAAAAAAAAAAAAAAGATCTAGAAAGTGACAAAGTGAGAACTTCTTACCACCTCCTCTTCTTCCACCCTTGTATGAACTACAATCACCTATTGCCTGGATCGTTGTAGTAGACTTCTAACCATTCCTCCCCAGACTATTCTCAACTCAGCAGTCAGAGTAATCTTTCTAAAATGTAAGAAGGGTCGTGACATTCTTCTGTTAGAAAATCCTCCAGTGACTTACATCTCACTGAGTAAATGTCAAAATCCTGAAAATGCCAGGAGACCCTCCTTACCCCACTTCCATCTTTCTGTCATTGTCCCTATTAGTCTTCCCTTGCTCACTCTGGATTCCTTGATCTTCCTCCTATTCAACAGCCACCTCCTGCTTGAGGACCTTTGCATTGGCCACCTGATCCACTAGAGGCAGCTACCATCATCCGTGCTTGTCCCTCAGACACCCACCTGGTTGTACATGCACCTGCTTCAAACCTTCCCCTAAATATTGCTGTCTGAATAAAGCTCACCCAACTACCCTATTTAAAACCACAAACCACTTCCTTCTTCCCAATATTGCTGACTCCACTGTGTTTTTTCTGTAGCACTAGTCACCATGTAGTATGCCATATATTTTACTTATTTATTATTTATTGCCTGTCTTCCATCCATTTCCCCCAATATAAATTCCAAGAATGCAAGGATTTATATTTATTTGTTTCATTTATGTATCCCATTTGTAGAATGAATAAATGGATGGTATTCCTGACCAGACATTTTTGAGGTTGGTATTTTTAAAGGAAACTTCAGAGAGAAGCAGAGAGCTTGGTAGAGAGTACTTTTTAAATGTGGGATAAAAGTGAGTGAGTTGTGGAAGGAGAAATGGTGCAATAGAATTTAATGAACAGAACTAAAACTGAGATTATATATGTATGTTCCAGAGAATGGTTTAAAACCCAGAGCTTCTAAACACGTTAAGTATTCAGCTTAGTTCTCCCTTTGTGATTTCTATGAAAATTGGAAAATATTTTGGTTTTAAATTTTAGTGATGTTGAAAGAATGGATAACATTTAGTGAAAAAGAACAATGATGTTGTTTCTGTTAGAATGTATATCTCAATCATTACATCTTTCAGCAAAAGAAACATCCCATTCTGTATTTATCTTTCAATCAATTTATTTGATGTAAAGACAATCTGTGAAAGCTGCAATTACAAACCCTCATTTGAAATCAGAGAAATAGCTTTGTAAGAGGCAGAAGCAGTATTTTTGTTGCTGTTTTTGTTTTAAGAGAGGCTATGACAGTCCTGTACTCCAGCTGCTTTTGTCCAGAGCTAGACACTGCAGGTCAAAACCTCACACAGACACATATTCCTTCTGGGAGGTCTTGTTTGTCAGAAACATGCTAATATGATAAGGGCTGGGAGGTGAAAAGTATACAGCACAGTTTAGATTTTAAATTTATTTTGTTGTGAGAAAAAACTGTGACTTTTTCAGGCTTCCATTTCAAGAGAGTGTTTTAAACTTTGTGTTTCCATGCCTCTGGTTGGGTAGGGGACAGTAGTAGCTTTCGACAAAAGACAAAGTTGATGGTTACCTAACATTTATTTCCTACCCATTCCTAGAATATTCTTTGGGACCTTTGGTCTCACTTTTTATGAAGAAAGGCTTCAAGAATTGGGAAAGGTAGAAGTGGAACAAATTAGGAAAAAACTTTTTTTTTTTTTTTTTTTGCGATATGCGGGCCTCTCACTGTTGTGGCCTCTCCCGTTGCGGAGCACAGGCTCCGGATACGCAGGCCCAGCGGCCATGGCTCACGGGTCCAGCAGCTCCACAGGATGTGGGATCTTCCCGGACCGGGGCACGAACCCGGGTCCCCTGCATCAGCAGGCGGACTCTCAACCACTGCGCCACCAGGGAATCCCCACACTAGACTTTTTTAAGCTACAAGAGGTCTGGGCAAGACCATTGACATGTAATCTCTCAACCCAGTTACAGTGAGTTACAGTGAGCTGGGAGTTTACATGGATTATTATAACTAACAAAAAGATCCCACTTTCTATAAGATACTCATACAATTGAGGTAACATGTATTTGCATTTGCATAGTAACCATACTTCAGAGCTCGGTCTCCAGCTCAAATCTACAGTGTCTATTCCTTCCAAAATGTGGAAATTGACTGTTAGGTCATGCATTTTATCTTTGCTTTCCAAAGCTAAATGGAAAGAAAGTGATACTGAAATATCTAGCAATTCAATCCACTGAGTGGAAAATCTGAAATATTCCAGTCCAATATTTGTTTTCAAATTTACCACAGAGATTATTTTTTAAAGTTTTAGCTGCTATTGCCTCTATTACATAATGCTTGGTACTGCACTCTGCTGAGAATAAACAAGAACACCAGCATTTCAAACATGGGTTCTGTGCTCTGTGGGTTTGTGGGAAATACTTTCTGTGGTTAATTTCCCTGGGCCACCCACCCCTGTGGCCTTAGGTCAGAAACTTCTTACCTGAAACAGTTCCTGGTGTACTTCATAGTGTAATGGCGGGGCAAGATGTTAGGGGAAACTTGAGCTTCAAAAAAATCGACAGTACAGACACCAAGCACAAAGTGACTAAGCACTCGGCTTGACCACATCACAGTGTGGGGTTTGAGGATTCACTTCTGGGAACCTTCAATTCTTGAGAAAGGAGAAGATGTGGTGCAAATGAGTGTTCACAGAAGCTCAGATGTTTGCTTAAAATTTATTACAAACTGTATTACTCCAGGTTTCTTGTGCTTATGCAGCAGACATAGACCCAACTCAACCTTAACACATGAGCAATGTTAGAAAGCACCAAGACTCTATCCTGGCTCCTTTGAAAGCCGAGCTCCTTGACAGCATAGTTTACGATCACTCCTTATCTTTACATTCTCTCATCATCTCATTCTCTCATCATCCCATTCTGCCTGTAACACAGCAGTATAATTTATGCTTACGTTATGTCACGTCAACAGAACTCACTTGGATTGCTCAAACCATCCCATTGCCAGAGCCATTAGACATTTATTAGTCCTTATTCCATTTAATCTTCCTTCAGTACTTGGCGTAGTTGACTAGTTCCTGTTTCTCGAAACATTCTCCTCCCTTGATTTTGACAGTACCTGGTTCAGCATCTTCTCAATTATCTTCTTTTCAAGTATAATTTTATTGAATGACTGTTCTGCATTATGAACTAATACAAAAAGTTGAAGTCATGATGAGTTGAGAATCATTTTTGCAGTCCTGGGCATTGCCCTAGGGTCTTTGACTTTGCAGCGCTGTATAGAAAAGTGTTTAAAACCATGGCTATTACAACAACTGAGTTCAAATGCTAGCCCTTTCATTTGGTGGCTGTTCAGAAGGGATTCCTCAGAGAGCAGACTCTGTGATGAAGATAGGTGTGTAGGATGTTAATTAAGGAGTGCTCTTGAGATCAACACTGTGGGGATTAAGGAGGGAAGCAGGATTGGGCAAAAAAAGAACTAGAGCTATGTGGATTCTCATCAAAGCCAAATTTGTGTGAAGCTGGGATGGGCTTTCAGAGTTAAGTGAAGCTGGGGAGGGCCTTTGTAACACTGCATCTATCAATCATTGGTTGCAGGCTGCCACTAGGAAGGGTATCATGGCTTTGGGCAACGTGGCTGTCTTCCCTTACTGGGACCAGGAGATGAGGATGTTCAGGTAGCAACACTGCCAGCCATTGGAGGCATATGTCCTGATCCAAAAGGGAGTCTGGGCAGAGCTTCACAGTTTGAATTACCATAGCTCTATATCCCTGGGGAAATTATTTAAATTCTCTGTGCCTCACTTTCTATAGCTATGGAATGGGAATAATGATAGTACCTACCACATGGGTTTGTTGTGATGGCTTAAAATGATATCTGGCACATAGTAAATGCCTGGTAAAATCAGTTATTATCTTAATTCCATAGCCACTCAAGACAGCTGCAGAAATGACCTTGTGCTACAGGGCTAAATTCAAGAGGTTGCCAAACCATAAGCATGCCCACGTTCAATCCATGCATTCTGTTGATTCTTTGTTTTAAATATCTTTCTTACTCGTGACCTCTTCTCCAGCCCCAATCTTGCTACTTCTCTGGGTCAGATCCTTAGTTGCTGTTGTCGAGACTAACGTGTTTGCCTCCAATCTTTCTTCTTCCCAAATAATCCTTTATAGATAGCTAATGATCTTTTATACAAATTCAAACCCAACCATCATTTTCCAGCTTAAAATCCCATTTCCAATAAGGCAGAGTACAAGTTTCTTACCATATGGACAACCACATCACCTATTGCCACTCCCTTATATGTAGCTAATTTTCCAGCAACAGCTAATTACTCGTTTTTTTTTTTATTGAAGTATAGTTGATTTACAGTATTGTGCTAATTACTTTGAAGTCATCAATCTCTTGCAGAGCTCTGGGACCTTAACCGATTGTTTTGTGAGTTTAACTTCTCTCCACAGCTAGAATATCTTCTCTTCTATGAAGCTTTCTCCAACTCATATATGCGAGTGTAGAAATACACACAGACTTCCTGTCTCTGCAGGTGGAAAAATTACTTTCTCTCTCCTCTATGTTACCCTGCCTTCTCTATTCAGCCTGGATTAAAGTCCTTAACATGTTGTCTCATAATGTCTTATGGTGAGCCCTGAGATTGGACAGTCCTAGGTTTAAATTCTAACTCAGCCTTTATTAGTTAAGTGACCTTGGACCAATTACACCCTTGATTTTCTCAGCTTACCTCTTTATTAGTTAAGTGACCTTGGACCAATTACACCCTTGATTTTCTCAGCTTACCTTGGAAGTTCCCTGTCAAGATTAAATGAGAAAATGTGTACAAAATGCACTAAGCATGTACTCAGTGTTAACAGATATGAGTATTATCATGGTTGCCTGCATGTCTCCTCCATTTAGTTATGAGCTCCTAAGAGGAGCTTTATCGTATACGTCTTGGTTTCCTTGACATCTAGGAGAGTGTTTGACACATTAAGTGACTAATTGCTGGATACATGGTTAAGGAAAGGTTTGATACATATCATATATCATACTGAAATTGCACAGTAGTGTAAAGGACAGACATCTGGAAAATGAAATGTCAAGTGTATGACACACAAACTTAAGGAGCTGTTATCTCTATTTTAAAATGAGAATGCTTCATAATCTTCTTTTTGAGAAAGTGAAAGACATTTCAAAAGTTAATTCATAGGTGGTCGTGTCATCTCAGGTAGAGAAACATGATTTTCCTCCCGCTGACAGGAATAAAAATCATAATGGCTAACTAATGGTAGTGTGGTATTTATTCATTCATTCATTCATTCAAAAATTATCTGAATGTTAACCATACTAGGTACAAGCAATTAAAAGATCAACAAAGGGCTTCCCTGGTGGCACAGTGGTTGAGAGTCCGCCTGCCGATGCAGGGGACAGGGGTTCGTGCCCCGGTCAGGGAAGATCCCACATGCCGCAGAGAGGCTGGGCCCGTGAGCCATGGCCGCTGAGCCTGTGCGTCCGGAGCCTGTGCTCCGCAACGGGAGAGGCCACAAAAAGATCAACAAAGACAAATCTGTGAGCCTCAATTTCTATCACTAAGAGAGAGGTAATAATGGTAGTTACCTCCTTGTGGTTGCTGGCAGAATCAAATAAGTCAGTACGTGTAATGAGCTTAGAATAAGTCTTGGCACATAAACAGTACTTATTATCATATTGTTGTTTTGAAAATTTTTAAGAAACTGTAGTCCTTTCCATCAACAAGTTGCCATAAAGCTCTGAACATGTGAATGCATGCCTGTGGAACTAACCATATTTCATATTAAAGATAATGACTACCCTACCCCTCACCTACAGTTTGGAGTTATTGTGTGAAAAAAATATTTATAATTATTCATTCTGTATTTTATGTGAAGATTTCAAAATTCCACTGATGACTCTGGGATGGAGGGATGGAAGTTGTGAGAGAGCATCCCACCATGTTGGGTTCTAATCATCCCAGATGGAAACCATATTTAAAGGTCCAATGTATTCTTTGGAAGGAAAGACGTAGGGTGGTGCCAGTGTTACATCATATTCCAGACCAGATTAAAGGTTTCTGGAGTTGTGGTTGTGCACACCCTGTTTTATGGTTGTGAGAATCCACTCCGCAACCAAGGGTACATGGAGCTTCCTCCAACATTCCGTCTCTGAAATATGTAAACCAAATGAAATATCACTTGGCAATAACTGTTATCAATCACGAGTCTAGATGGTTCTCATTCATTAAAACAAATCAATTGAGTACTCACTCCCTGCCAGGTATTAGGATAGACATGAGGGTACCAATAAGAAGAAAACACTTACCCTCTAGCCAGGAAAGTTCCAATTAGTGGAGGAAAGAGACAAGTAAAAAATTCCAAAACAGTACAGTAATAGAGGCCTATAAATTTCACAGTAATGAGACCAGGGAAGTGAGAACAGGGTGCTGTTAGTTACGGAGGAGGCTGCTTTCAGGGAGGTATAACCTGAGCTGAGTGTGGAAGGATACATAAAAGTTAATCATCAAACAAGATAGTGTAATGAGAAGAGCATTTTAATCAGAAGAAAGAATTAAGGCCAGAAATCTTGGTGTGTTTGGGAAACTACAAGTATTTCAACATGTTCTTGACATACAATTTGATGTGGAAATTGTTGGGAATTGAGGCTGAAGAGGGCTTTTTCTCTTGTATGTCTTGTTGAGGAATTTAGGCTTTATTCTGTGGACAGTTGGGGCCCCTGAATGATTTTGATTGACAAAACAGAAACACAATCTTAGTTTTTTTCTTTAGATGTTACCTCTGGCTGCAGTGTGGAAAATGGGGAGGGGGGAGTAATCGGAGATTCTTGCATAATTAAAATGATAAATGATGAGAGTCAACATTTATGTCATTACGATGACAATGGAGAGAAGTGGTAGATTATACACAGCTTACAGTGATAAAACTTACAGGACTAAGTCACTGATTAGCTTGAAGTGTTGGATGAAAAAGTAGAAAAGTAGTTGAAAAAGATCACTGTATTTCTGACATAAGCATATCAATTGGTGAATAGTGACGCTGATGACTGTCATGGGACATGTAGTTGAAGGAGATGGTAAATTAGATGAAGGGCCAGACCGTACAGAGGGCCTCCCCATTCCCCTGTGTCTTACTGAAAACACTTAACCTGGTTATTCAGAGTTCTTTCTCTTGATCATGTTAGAAGTTAATCCAGAAGAAGGGTAAACAGGAGGAAGAATTACATATTAGGTATCTATTATGCTATACTTGACCTTAATTCAACTTACAATGACAATTGAGCATTCATAGAGGGTAAATGTAATTTTTAAAGCCCATATATATGACATCTTAGGGAATAAGACTTTGATGTGGAAAACACTGTATTAATAATGATGATGATGATGATGATGGTGATAACATATTAACTTGGCACTTACTGTGTATCAAGCACAGCATTAACCTGCAAGTACCATTAATCTTCCCATTTTACAGATGGGGAAATTTGAGACTTAGAGAGTTTGGTCACCCACTGTTAAGAAGTTAACCAGGATTCAAAGTGAAGTCCTCCCAGGTTGTGGAATGAGCAGAGGGTTGGAAATTCAGAAATTTGGTTTAGAGTCCTAGTTTAGCTATTTATTGGCAAGGCAACCATCATGTCACCCTTCATCTGTAAAATATAACTTGAGGGATGGGTTGCTAAGGTAGGGAGAAATTGGAAAAGTTGAAATTTTTGAAGGCTCTGTAGCCCCTTCAACCTTTGCATTCTGTGGTTTTGACTGTATAACAGAGTATTCACTCTGATAGTGACTCTGAGCTCAAAGGCATATGGTGGCTGATCCACACAATCTGCTGAGAGGACAGGCTCATTACCAAAAGGAAGGCATGCCATTGTCCAGTCAGTGTGGCTGTTGGCTTAGTTCATGCATTTTTTAAAGCTCCTCTCCAGGATTCTAATGGCTGTGGTTTTGTACTCAGCCTAAGTATTGCCCATTTCTTAATAGAGAAAGGAATAAGAGCAGTTTCTCTGGAAAAGGAAAATCTTGTTCTCTAATAAACAAAGGTCTTCTTGACCATTGTCTTTGTTTTAAAACAATTCAGAAAGGGACTTTTTGTGATGTGTTCTCTTGAATTTTGTCATCTCTCTTTCACTTGTAGTTCTGCTGCCCAAATATGGTAGACTAGAAGCTCTTCTAAGTAGAGGTTTGGAGAGTCTGAATATTTCCAGGAAAACCCACAGAAGGGTCTTTTCAGGCTGCAGATGGGGACAGAAAAATATCAGGGGGGTAAAAATCTCAGAAATGTCTAACTTTGGTTTTTTACATTGGGATATTACCTGCTGGTTCATTTTGGCTGCAGGGAAGTTATTGGGGCTTTGGGGTAATTCACTTTCTTTAGAGATAAAATAGTGGCCACTTTGGTCATTTAAAGCTCTGTGATGTTAGTCCTACTCTTGGGGTTTAGAAGAAAAGACCTGTACATTTAAGACAAACACTGGCTCTGCCATTTATTAGCTGTGTGGAGCCCAGATACTATTCCCGAACTTCCATTTCTCATCTGTAAAATAGGAATCGAATCTTTATTTCAAAGTTTATCACGCAGTTGAAATGAAATAATATATGTAATGTGCTTAGTCCAGTGCCTGCCTGTAGTTCAATAGATGAGAAGTAATCACATCATTCAAAACTAGCAAAGACTAATATTTTGAGTTAGCAGAAGTAATACAAATAACATAGTATTCCCTGTTCATTGGGCAAGACCACCTACAAAATGTTTTCTTCCACCTTGCCTATTTAGCCTCTTTATAGCATATGAGTAACGATCACAACAGATGCTGTGTCAATAAGCAAGAAGAATGGAAAATAATTAACACAATATGCTTGTGTGCATGGAAGTTTCTATCAGAAATTACAATGCTTATGATCTGAATTCTTCTAAAAGGAAATTGAAGCTCAGAATGCTTTGTATTTGCATTAGCTATTATTTGGTGCTTTCGGGAATATCCGCTATCTGTGGTTGGTTGTGATTATTTGTGAAAAGCAGAAACAGGAAGAAGAGATATGAAACTGTGCTGGATTAAAAAGAGTGCCTGAAGCATGGACAGAATATTAATATAGTTTTCACAAAAATGGGCTGAGCCAGTTAAGCTCAGATATCAAACCTGTCTGTATACAGGACGATGTTAATTTTCAGTGAAAAACCTTGGATAGATGCCAATAACTTCCGGGAAAAGGAAATAATATTGTACAGATTTCTTCTCTGCGATCTTTGATGTCCACAGAGAAACCCTTTCTGAAAAGACAACTATTTTCTTCTTCGGCTCATCTTTGAGAATTGCTGCAGCTAGGTCATGTTGTACCCAAAGACCACCACGAAGTTCAGAGAGGGTGGGAAGGGCCTTCCCATTAAATCCTTGGTCAACCATTTGCATTTTCCAAAAGTTAGTTGACAATTACAAGGTTTGGGGACTTTCAGTTATAATTGTATTGCAAAAATTATAAGAGGAAACAGGCAGAGGTTATGTTAACAGGCCCCCGGTGGCTGTCAAGGACGTGTGGTTCAGCCTTTGAAGTCAGTTTCAGTAGATTTTCATGTGAAATAAGTGGAGTAAAATGCTCCCATTTCAGGTTTCACAAGTGATATTGTTTAATGTACTGATGTTGTTTCTTGTAAATTTGTTTTAGGGAGCTATTTCCTCTGACTTTTATTTCAGAACTCCTCTATTAAGCTAAGCAAAACAGGGGGTTGAAATTACATCTCTATTTCTATTTTTATGTTATTTAAAAAGATTAATTTAAGCACATGTTATTTTTTTTTAAAAAAGTAAAACAGACACAGAAAGCTAAAAGAATGTGAAGTAACAATCTCCCTTCCCTAGTCTCTCATCATATCCCTTTCAGAATCTCTTTTTTTAAATATGTCCAAAAAATACGAAAACAAAAATAAATTTTATGTGTAGACCCAGTCATATAGCAGACCCACTATATTGTATATTTTACCCAAATAGGTATATAAAATACTATCGAGTACTTTGATTTCTCACTTAACATATCTTGGAGACTTTTCAATATTACTGCATACAGATCTATTGTATTCTTTTTAACATCTGCACATCATCCTGTTGTTTGGATATACCATAATGTATACAACCAGTGATTTCTGTATCTTGTTACTACAAATAACACTGTAATGAACAGGATAAATTCCTTACATGGTATTTCTGGGTCAGAAGAGAAGTGCATTTAAAAATTTGACATATATGTAAATTAAGTTCCTACTAAGAGTATGTGCGAGTGCTTATTTTAGGCAGGTATTCTATTGTCGCTATCTGAGTGTTGTCCTCTACACCAGGTTGAAGGTGTGGTGTCAGTCGATGTAAGCAGAATAAGTAAATAAAGGATAGAAACTTGGGTACAACAAAGGTGTTAGTCAGGGTCCCAAAGGGGAACAGAAGACACACTCAAATTGAAATAATTTAAGGATGAGTCATTTACAAAGAGACTATTTACAATGATGCAAGTGGATAGAGGGGAAACCCATGGAATCATGCAATAATCTGCAGGTGGTAAATAGCAGCTGAGTTGTTACCACCTCTGAGCCATAATTGAGAGAGGAAGGAGAAGATATTGGACCTCAAGGGGAGTCACGTGGAGAAGTTCACCTTGAGAGGAGCAGTAGCCTTACATTGAAGGTCAAGGTATCATGAGAGTTCCCGTCCCTGCAGTGTCACGGGGGCTTCCCATTGACTTAGCCAAGCAGAAGCCAAAATATATGCCCTTCAGTGGGGTCCATATGGGTCAACTTCACACAGCAAATAGGGCAGTTGAAAAGAGTGAAGAGTAGATCTGAAGGGGAAAAAAATTCACAACACCCCAACACAAAGATGATTTCTATCATTATTGATTTCCAGAATCACCCATTCCAAACCAGATAAGGACCCATACAACCTTTATACCTATCTGGGAGAAAAGTCTGTATTTTTTTCTGGTAAAGTGTATCTTTTCCATTATCGAATTATTTTATTTTGTGAGTTGTCTGAGGGGAGGGACCATGTCTAACTTATTCATCACACTTTTAGCAGAACCCAGAACAGTGCCTGACACAGATGAAGCACTTAATAACTAGTTGTTGGATAAATAAATGCCAGAAAAAAATTCTTGTTTCTGAATTTGACATTTTATAATGTTATTTAAGCCAATTTCTTCATTATTAATGAATTATTCACTGCTGGTTGTGGGAAATTATCTTCTGGAGGATGGCTGGGCTCTAGTGCTTTCATGAGACACCAGCCCTAGAGGTGAAATCATACTTAACTTGGTTCTTCCCAGGTGTATGGGATTTTACTCATATACAAAGCATAGTTGATGGGAATAATTACAGACATATAAATGGCATTCGAGGTGATGGGATGTTTCCATTCCTGCTCTCTCCAAAATGTTTTTTTTTCCCTTCAGGTTTATTGAGATTAAACTGACAAATAAAATTGTATGTATTTAAAGTGTACAATGTGATGATTTGATACATCATTACCACAAATTAATTAACACTTAATTCATCACCTCTCATGGTTACTATAGTTACCACGCTCTACATTAGATCCTCAGTCCCCAAAGTTTTCTGAATCTTAAATTGATCATCTCAAGCATCTATACACAGTATGAACTTCCTTGGTAGAAACTTCTCTTCTTTTGCCCATGTACACCTAGATTATTATTCTTGGAAGCCTTCTCTGATCGACACTCATTCCATAAAAGCTATGATCACATTGAACTGTATTTTTTTCTCTCGAGTGACTGTATTAAATATAAAATTTTGTTGTCTAGCTGTCTGAAGGTTTGGGCCCCGTCTTTTTCATCATGAAATCCACAACATGAATCTTGGCACTTAACAGAAGCTCAATAAATAGAAGTTGAATTTATTCAGGAGTTCAACATTCTTCTTCCTTTCTCTAGGCTCTTCTGGACATATCCCTAGACTTTGGAGATGCAACAAGAAAGTTGATTCTCACTCTCTTCTGCTGCTGAATAGAGAGCATGAAAACGAACATGGTAACGTAGAATAAACTTGGGGTTTAATATGAGACCAAGCGGGGCTCACATCTCAGTTTTGCCGTTTCTAGCTTGATAAATGTGAGTATTATTCAACTTCTCTAAGGTTGCTGAGAGAATGTAATAGGATTACGTACACAGTAAATTCACTGACATGATAAAATATCAGCTTCCCTTCTTCTATCACCTTCTTTCCCCTTAAGGGTATCAAAAATTGTGCTCTGGTTAAAGTCAAAGGATGGGGCAGTGGACTTAAATGGGGGATTTAAGAAGCTTCTTGTAATTTTAGAAAAAGGGCATGGCATAATGGGAATCAACATTCTTCCATTAAACTTACCTTTCCAGGAGATGTGAAGACTTAATCTTAGTACTACTTTAACTAAATGAACAACTGAACACAATACCACAGGGGTTTATGTACATTCACTCCCCCTTTTCCTATGCAAGCTGGTATTTAGACTTGTTTTAAGAACATATTTCAATGAATGGATGTTGGTGTTGAAATGGTAATGTTATACCCTCATTCTCATTCATTCGTGAGTCTTGTGATCCACCTTTGTGAATCTTTAGATCAATCATGGATATCTTATTCTTGAGCTAACCTGTCCACACGGCTGAATAAACACGCCTGAATTGTTTCCCAACCTTACCAGACCCTGCCCCTCAAATGCTGCTCTCCCTCTCTTGCTTATCTCCAGCCACATTAGCTTTCTTTGAGTTCTTTGCAGTTTTGCATGACCGTCTAAGTATTATACATAAAATGATGATACATATAAAATTACAATATACATTAAAATTATATAGAAAATTACAATGTACATAAAATTAAATATACACAATAGTAGCCGTCTTACTAATAGCATTAAATTATATCACCCAAATTCTGTTTCTGAAGGCTCGGGATTCACAGTCTGTGGCACGTATAGCATTGTCCCTTTGCCCCTGCTGACATCAGCAGCCCCCTCTCTCACCATGCTGTCTCTAAAGCCTTTATGCCAGTCATGCAGAACCTTCTCTGGGCTTCACCAAGGCCTTCTTTTTTATTCTGGAACACGCTCTTACTTCTGTTTATATCTATTGTGCCCCACCTCAACGCCCAATTCCACTTACATCCCCAGGGTCAGTTCCCTCGGCTCACCCTTCAGTTTTCAGCTTGAAACAGTCGCTTCTACAGAAGGCTTTCCTGACCCCTCCTAGGGTCACACCCCCTGCTAGGTCATCCATAGCACACTGCCCTTCTCTGGATAGCACTTCCCCTATGTCAATGTTAAAGCTGATTTAAATTTCTTTTTTTAATTTAATTTTTATTTTATACTGGAGTACAGTTGATTTGCAATGTTGTGCTGGTTTCAGGTGTACAGCAAAGTGATTCAGTTATACATATACATGTGATTTAACTTTCTGACTCTTTCTCCAGTCTATAAGACCTAAGAGGAGAGAACTTATGGCTGTCTTATTTCTTGTTATATATCCAGTGTCTGGCATAGTGCATGATCCATAGAAGATGCTAAATAAATAATTACCAATTAAAACTCTAAGCTAAAGATGTAGGGTATTTGGCTTAGAATGATATTAGTTTCCTTCTGCTGCTATAACAAATAGCCATAAATTTAATAGTTTAAGATGATATAAATTTATTATCTCACAGATCTGGAGGTCAGAAGCCCCAAAATGGGTCTCACCACACTAACATCAAGGTGTTGGTGGAGTTATTTAACTTTGGACCCTCTGAGGGAGATTTTGTTTTCTTGCCTTTTCCAGCTCCTAGAAGCTTTGGCTTGTGGCCCTTTCCTCCATCTTCAAATCCAGCAACATTGGACCAAGTCCTCTCATGCTGCCATTTCTTTACCTCTCTCTTCTTCCTCTCTCTTCTACTTTTAATGACCCTTGCGATTACATTTGAACTATCCAGATAATCCAAGATGAAGTCTTTATTTTAAGTTCAGCTGATTAGTAACCTAAATTCCATCTGCCACCTTCATTCCCCTTTGCCATGTAACCTAAAGTATTCATAGATTCTAAAAGATTAGAGCATGAGCATCTTTGGGGGCCGACATTCTGCCTATCATAAGAATGGTACTATTTTATTCACCTTCGTATCTATAAAATGAGAGGTGAGGTTAGTGGACCTCAGAGGAATTATCTATCTCTGGCCCAAGCAGTAGAGATAATGTTAAATTATTAAATGGATGTATTCTACTCCTTTCTTCCTGTAAATTATGTTTGGCTATAACAACTCCAAGTCATGAGACATAAAACACCAGAAAGAAGAAAGCAGATGCCAACCACCCAACAATGGCATCAATAGTTGGGCTTGACTCTTAAATGAGTTATTATTTTGTTTTTCTTTTGGGGGGGCCTAGCATGGCTATAGTCTTAAAAGCAGACATTCTTTAAAAAGAAAAAGTTGTTCTCAATTCTTTAATATCTCATTGGCACATCAAGGTGGAAGATTGAAAATTGTGCTTTATTCTAAACCATTCGAAATGAAATTCAGGATATGATGTAAGGGATGTAGTTATCACAAAGAGAAGAGCAAAAGCCCATCCCTCCTAGTCCAGTGGCATGTAGGGAGAAAGAGGAAGGTCAATGGGAAACATGTAGTAAAACAGGTATTCTGTGGCTCTCTGCTTTGTTTAAATCCATAACGAGAATACCCATACAGATATGAGATTTACTAGTCAAGTCCTTAGTGGCAAGATGTATATTCAAGGCTTTGAGCAAAGAAAATTTGATGAAAGGACCACTTACAGAGAGGTGTGGGCAGGATTAAAGGAACCAGTAATAGATGGAGAAGCACCAAGAACTATCAACAGAGGTGGAGGACCAGAAGGGGGAGGTGGGTTTTGGGATCCACAAGAGTAAGAGTTTTAACTGTACGCAAGAGGGTCATTCAACAGGAGTTGTGGCCATTGATAGAAGAAAGAGCCACTGTCAAACTATGGCCCTGCAGGGGGAGTGTGGAGGGAACACCTCCACTTTTCTCTCTCCCCACCTCCTGATCTCCAACTGGTGCTGCTCCGATTTGGCAAATTCAAACCTGGAAGCCCGAAGGCAAGTGAGACTGTGATCTGGTCTAAAAAGGATGTCCCCCAGGAAAAAATAACGGAAGCAAATGGAGAATAACTCACATAGAATAAAACTAACCTCTGAACATATGGGGTTGTAGTTCATGTGCCTGGACATAACCCGGGTGAAGCTTCACATTTAGTTTGGCACCATGCCAAAGGGCTACACAAATCCTTGTCTAAGAGTGGACTTCTGGGGAACTTAGCCCCAAACACGGATGGAGCTGGATCTCAAACCTATTTGCCTTGCTCCAAAACGTACCACCTAATGCTGGCTCTTGTTGTCAGATCCTCAGGACAGAACCTGCTGAAGCAGCACTTCTTTTTTCCAGTCTGATCTCCAAATGATGGAGTACCATTTAATTCTTGCAGGAGAATCTGAAGGTGTTTTTTTTTTTTTTTCAATGGCATTTCCTCCATACATCAATTCAGTAGAAAAACACTATAGGAATGCATTTTCAATATTTTTATGAAATGGATCCAAGGCTAAAAGAATACCACCTAACAGAATTGCTAAGTGCTAATGAGTTTGAAATCTTAATTTTCCTAAACTGTACTAACTGGGTTCAAATTTTTACCTTGCCTCTTACTGTATTATGACTCTGGAAAACTGTTTGAATTGATTGTACCTCATTTTCTGTACCTGTGAGATTGAGGTAAAATAAGATAGTTTTTAGGATTAAATATTTTAATACAGCTAAAGTCCTTACAAGAGTGGTTGGTATATATCAAACAAGACTCAGTAAATGTTATTGTTACATGTCTTAACAATAACACCTTCTGCTTTTAATCAACAAACTTTTAGTGAGCACCCACTCTATGGGAAGACCTATAAGAAATGGTTTCTGTACTTGTCATCAGAATTTGGTAGGAAAAACAGACTGTCAATATAAGGAGGTGCATGACAAGACAGAGGGAGTCATAGAGGTCTGGGTTATGTTAACTACCATCATTGATTAGTGTTGTCACAAATTCAGACTGGCCAGACATTGGTTGAGATGTGAAATAGGCAAGAAGGAAACACCAAATTTTGTTAAATGTTACCTCTAGCCTTTATGATTAATAGGGCAGTTGTTCCTTATTTATGATTGATTAATTATGCTTTTGAATTTTCGTTTCTTTAAGGTTTTATTTTACTTTTTAAAAAGTCTTTCAAGAAATAACCCTGGTTTTATGGACTTTTCACTAGGGCAGCGGCCCAAAGACACAGGTTCATTTGCTGGCACTACAGATTACTAGCTTTGTGACGCTGGACCATCCACTCTGAGCATCCTCATCTATAAAATGAACCTAACGTCCACCCTCTTTGTTGCCCTTGTAGAACGTTATGAGGACCGATAAGCTAAATGGATGTGCTAGTAAGAGTGTTAAAAACATAAGACTTTGTGCAAATGTAGAGAAGGAAGTTGTCACCCCATGATATACCCTGAGATAAGACTATAGTTGTTCAGGACACAGGGTTTGGATTTCAGATAAACTTGGGTTTGAATTCTGGCTTTGCCACTTATCAGCTGTGCAAACTTGGTTGAGTAAATGATCTTTTTAACCTCATTTTATGTAATGGATCATTTTGAGGATTGGTTGAGGTTGTATGTAGAAAATGCTGAGCACATTATTAAGCTCATGGCTCAATAAGCTGTTTTTTTTTTTTTTTTAACTATTCCTTATACTGTAGCTTGGGTAGGAACGTATTGTAGTAATCAAATGAAGAAGCAATCTTGCACCTCAAATTTACAACCAAGAGTCATAGCAGAAGAGAGAAACCACCCATATTTGTATTTGTCTCCCTGGCTCAGCAAGGTGACTTAAGGAAGTTTTGAAATGTTAGAATTCAGACAAACATTATGGAAAGACAAAACACTGTCCCAGGTTGTGCCTGTAGTATATGCAGAAAGTAGATAAGGCTTATCATTTATAATTTAAATGGGGGATTTATTAAACTAGATAAGGATCTAGAATTTCTGATAAATTCTGTTTCTGCTTCTTATCCAACCACTTTTATGCTTTTAATCATTAACACTTCTGAAGTTACACGGGGCATGTAACACTTTTATCACCCAGACTTTCCTCTCAAAAGACACATAAAAGATTGCAAGGGCTTGCAGACACCAGAAACAATAGCAGGAAGCCAGAGAATTTGCCTAAAAATTGAAGGTGAGTCAAATAGGAAAAGTCTTCGTAACCAGGAGCAACCAGACAGCGTCTAATGTGACTTTGCCACATAAAAGACTCTGTTATAACAAAAAAAAACCCACCAGTACCCTAAGCTGTAGAGTTTTGCCAAAAACACACATGAAAAAACATTTCCTGTCTGTACTGAACTACCAAGTTGCTGTGACATTATGTGTCTGGGTGTGACTTTCAATATAGGTAAACAATTTTGCCTTTTTTTTTTTCAAAGATAACATTACCAACAGTGTATTCCAGACTCAAAGTCTGGTTGTTTTCTTATTCAATATTTATTGAAACTTCATATGCTTTTCATAACTGACTTCTATTTTTATATATGCATATAGACATGTATATATGTGTGTATCCACACACACACACACACACACGTTAAATGGAAATCTGGGGGGCAAAGAAATCCTAGACCATTAGGGCTAGAAGAAAACTTAATAGTGACCTAGTCCAACTCTATCTTTTAATAGATGCAAATACTAAATCCAAGAAAAGACAATGATTTTTTTGTCTCACAGAAGTAGGACTCAGACCCCCAGATGTTCTTCTTTGTATCTTTTTCTACCTTTCCGCTATATAATGCTACCTTTCAAAATAAGAAAACAAAAATAAACCTTTAAAAAACCTGCAAAATAGAACAAATACCCTTACAGGGGAATTTTTACTATTGTGGATATTGGAAACACTAAAGCTAGGGAGATCACATATCCTAGTTTGCCAAGAGGAGTTCAGTGTGCACCTGTTGTCCTGTTGTAATAATCAGCACTACCCCATCTGCTCTCACAAATGTGTGATTTGGAAGATAATTTATATGGTCACCTTAATGAAAGCACAAGTTTCTTGTTGAAGGTAAAGAGACACATTTTACTTGCCAAGAATCTGAAGGTACATTCTGAAACTTGGCCTCCCATAAGGAAATACACACAACCTATTACAAGAGCGTGGGATTAAAAAGGCGGTGTGGGTGGGAGATGCTGTGTACTTGAAAATGAGCAAGGTCACACACCATGGCCATAGTAGAGCTAACCGTTGCCAGAAAGACCCAAGCACTTATGTGTGGCTTTGCAAGACGTCTTCAATGAGAATTTTCGTTCTGCTTTTATTTTTGTTTGTTTTTAACAAACAACATGAAAGTACATGAAAGAGTAGTCAGACTATGCTGCGACTGTAAAAACTCAGCTGGGAGTTGAAACCCAAATTCATGTCTCAGCAAAGTGTGACTTGAGGCTGGTTGCTCTAAATCTCTGGATCTTATTATCTATAAGATAAAAGGACTGAATGAGACTATCTCTGTTTCTTTCCAGCTCCAATTTAAGACTCCCATGGATTTGTTAATTAACTTCCATGATTTTATCCTTTCCCAGGAAAATGTATTACCCTTACCACACCCTCACCTCCACCATCACCAATTTGTCCCAAGCTCTCAATGAAATGTCCTCAGAAATTTCAGAAAGCAGGATAAATGAGAACCACAAAGAATTTCTCCTCCTGGAATTTGCCTTAGACTTTAATACAACTCAACACCAAGCTAACAAGATAAGGTTGAAACAATGAGAGCCCATCTCTCCATCCCAGTGTCCTGACTGGGACAGATGTCACTTGCATGTCCCATGTTTTTATTTTATTAGCTCAGTGGCAAACTAAGGCTCTGCCTGTATGTGTGGAATGGATAAAATATGCCATGGCCAATCGGCTCAACTCTGCTTTTACCCCTAATTGGTTCAGACCACAGCCCAGCAACTCATGATGACGATAGACAAAACTGAAACGATGGGATTAGATATGCTATAACCTCATTTGATGGCATGAATAGACCTAGCTTCATTTTTTCCAGACTCCATTGCTGAGTTTTAATGAGAAGTCCAAAGGTCAATTACTTTTTGACCGACTGTATGAAGAGAAAATTGATAGCTGGGGAAAGTTGATTGTATTATTCACTCTGCACACACAGCAAATTGGTTTTCTATTTATGGAGAATGTTTTTAATTAGTGCTTGAATTGTGCATTAAAATTGGGCAACTATAAATAGTTAACAGCTGTGATATTTTATACCTTAAAATTCAAAACTTTTTTCCCCCCTCATTTGATGAATTCTAACCCATAGCTCTCTGTTTACATGTTTGCTATTTTGGTTCTGTGTAATTCTAGAAATAACTAGTTTCAGACAGTTATGGTTTAGTGAACGCAGGGAATTGCTTTTGCTAAAATTATTGTTGCTTGTTTCTAAAACTCCTACAGAATAAATCTACAGTCTTCAGAAAAGCAGAAGTTATTTCCAATGACACACACTATTTGCTGAAAATTTACGGTAGATTGACTCATGCATCTTTGCATTGTACTTAAATTAAAATACTATAGCTTTGGTTGAAGGGTAGATGTGTCAGTGGCCTCTCTGCGGCTTAACGGTTTGTTTTGATAGGACAGAGAAAGTTTACCTAATTATAGGAGGCTCATTATTGGTTCTGAAGGAGGAAAAAAGTCATCTCAACATTGATTTCTTCTGGAAATGAATCATGCACTTGTATAACTTTTAGCACCACTGTCTGTCTCCATCTATGATCTTTTTTTTTCTTTTACTTAATGTGAAGTTTGTCATTTCAAATAATGTCTGATGTCTGGCCCCAGGCTATTTGTAGATTTATCCTAGCCAACATGTGTCACTCATCTTTGTTTAGAATCTGCAACCTTCATCCTAGCAACCTCTTTTTATTTTATCCTTGCTTTTGCTTCCTGGGTGGCTCTGTACAGATTATAAGGGGCTCCCTCAGAAAAAGTATGATTAAGGGTGGGTATCATAAGTCCATAGATGTATAGTAAATTGGAATTCTTGACATGAATTTATCATTCAGGTAAATATTGGCTGCATCTTATTTCAACAGTTGCTTTGCCCATATTTTATAGTGGCCGACCCTTCCTTTTAATGGTGCCACTTAGAGAAACAATAGACAGTTCAAACTATTCACTCAACACATCCAATCTCTAAACTGAAGCTGGAGATGTCGGAATTCTCCAAATATGAAAAAAAGATGCCTTGATTTTCAAACAATTGTAATTTTAAAATTAGACTTTCATGATTTTTATGTGGTATTTGCTTTGTTTACCTGCTTACTAAACACACAAATAAAAAATGGATTCCAGCTTGTTGTTGCCTATTTAGGAATCAATTTCTTTTCATTTAACCCTGATCCTGAGCCATTGACTGTCTTCCTATGGCCTTATGGGTTAGTCAATGACTTCACCACGCATTGAACCATAGAATTTTCTACCTCACCTTTAGCTTGTGTATGAAGTAACCAACATGAACTTGCATGTCAAGAATTCAGCTAAGGGCTTCCCTGGTGGCGCAGTGGTTGAGAGTCCGCCTGCCGATGCAGGGGACATGGGTTCGTGCCCCGGTCCGGGAGGATCCCACATGCCGCGGAGCGGCTGGGCCCGTGAGCCATGGCTGCTGAGCCTGCCCGTCCGGAGCCTGTGCTCCACAACGGGAGAGGCCACAACAGTGAGAGGCCCACGTACCGCAAAAAAAAAAAAAAAAAAGAATTCAGCTAAGAATATGATGAGGTCTTGGGAAGAGCATTCCCTTAGGAAACTCCTAAATGCTGATTTAGCTCTCCTAAGTGATCTGGCTCTCCTACTTTGGACTCTATTCCAAAATTTTTTTTTTTTGGAGTGTATACCAACATGTATTAATGGGTGCTTTCTCAAAAGAGACAGTACGTCATTATCACAAAGGAGCGGCCACTTTCAAATAAAAGAGTATATGGATTAGTGTACAAGGTAAACGTTTCGGGTACATCGAGCCTTGGTGAAACTGGTTTACCACTTTGGCTCTGTTGCCACATGGGTAGTGGATCAGGCAGCCAGAAAAGCATGGACTCATTTCAACTGTGGAAGTTCAGGGCGTTACTCCAAGCCAGAAGCGTGGCCATGGCCAGCTGTCTCAAGCCTCTGTGTGTACTCAGTAACCAAGAGTATGTTACAGCATATGCTGTGTCAGATCCAGCCATTAGCCTTCCAGATCAAGTTAGGGGAGTCTTTCTTGCATTTGATGCACTAGCAAGAAAGCTTCAGTTGAATTATAGGGATCAGGAAGCAGAAAGGTTGAGAGACTAAAGCTCAAAATACAATTTGGACTTTCACTTGCCAGCTCTTAATAGTAGCATATCTACTTTCGTCTCCTTATAGAACTAACATATACATAATATGTAGATGCAGTTTTTTCTACACTCCACACATCAGCTGGAATGGAGAAGTTTCCTCTCTGAAAAATGTGCAAAAAAGGATATATTTACTCTCTTAAACATAAACCCCCAAGAGGTGTTGTTTTCTTTCTGTACTAAGCCTCTCCAGTTTTCTACATTTTTTTCTATAGGAATGTGATTATGTAGTATAAAGAAAAACTAAAAACTAATAGGAGAAAACAAATGACTTTGAGAGTCCAATGTCAAAGGTGTCCTGCCAATTACAGTAAAAAAATCAATTAATTAAAAACACAGCTCTCAGCAGCAATGCAAATAAGTGGAAAGTCTGAATTGCCCTCTTTTATGTAAAACACAAAAAATGTCAGAAAAACAAGCTTATTTCATAGATGTTAGGAAAGTATGATTTTCAAGGTAAATTCTAGAGTTTGAACAAATTAAATCCATCTCCTTACATAAACCCGTCTACTATAGAATGAGTCATCGTTCCACATGGTAGCTCCAAATCCTTGATGCTCAGTCATCAAAGAAAGAGATGATTTTTTTAACATCCTTACTTACTAAACCACAAGAATAGCATAATAGAATTTTTAAAGTTTGGTTTCTTTTTTTTTTAATTGGCTTTTTTTTTTTTTTTTTTTTTTTTTGGCGGTACGCGGGCCCCTCACTGCTGTGGCCTCTCCCTTGCGGAGCAGCACAGGCTCAGCGGCCATGGCTCACGGGCCCATCCGCTCCGCGGCACGTGGGATCTTCCCAGACCGGGGCACGAACCCGTGTCCCCTGCATCGGCAGGCGGACTCTCAACCTCTGCGCCACCAGGGAAGCCCTAATTGGCTTTTTAACAAAGAGGAATTCTCAAGTTCAAAGGTTCAGTTGTATTCATTGTACTGCCTCCAGTGCTTAGGCAGGTACATGGCACAGAGTTGGTACTCATAAATTCCTGATGAATCAAAGGAATTTTAACACCAATTGTAGGAGCTGTATAATTGCCCTGAAGAAGAAACAAAAAGTCATCTCAGCATTGATTGCATCTGGAAAAGAACCACGCTATAACTTCTATCACTACTGTGTCTCCATCAATGATCCGAGAATTCAATTATCTAAAAATGCAGTTTCCCCCATTTTTCAGGAATACATTGTCGGTATGGTTGAATTAGCTTTTTCTAGGAGAGACAGACTGGCTTTCAGGCTGAAGTTGCGACCCTGAAGCTGATTGCTTGTACCCATAGTCCAGATGGTCATTACTAGCCGTGAAACCTTGGGCAAGCCACTTTACTTCTAAATACCTGTTTATCCTGGTAAGAATAGTGCCTACCTACTCGGCTTTTTGTGAGAATCTAGTTCATATATGTAAACCACTTGTAAAATGAATGTTCCCTAGCACTTCATACATCTTAACTATTTTATTTTTAATGAGATTCATAAAAGGAAAGCATTATATCTCAAATGTCTTATCACTTATAATTTCTAAGAATTTCTAGAGTAACCAGAGAATAACTGATTTGCTTTTTAATATATTCCTGGATGTCAAAAAAAAATAAGAAAGTTCATTTGGCCTCTAAAGTTTTGGTTTAAATATAAACCCACCATTATCTCTTGAAATCATCTTATGGCAGCCTTAAAGTAATACGATTTATTCAGAAGTTAGTAAAGAGATTTTCTATCCAAGAGAAGCTTATAAATTATTAGCCAGAGGCTGCAAGAAACATTATATATGCATTTAGAGTCTGATTAAATGTCTGGATGGCTATTTTTTCTTAGGAAAAATGTTTTCTATTCTTTGGCTTGGTAATTTATTTTACTTTAATAAAGCCAATACTTTTTAAGACAATGAAAAATTCAATAAAATGACTATGATTCTAAGACCCACGTGAAAAATATTCTTTTTTTTTTTTTTTGGAGATAAAAATTCCGATAAATCAGTTTACATCCAGGTCACTGATACCAAGCAATTCTCTGCCACTATGGAAGCCTGTCTGAGTGGTTCTGTCCTGGGATTACTGACTTGTTTATAGAACGGGAACAACAGGACCAGAGTTATATTCTTGCTGCCTCTGTTGGTCAGGTAGCTGTGATATTTCCTTCACTCTTACAGTGCTCCTTATTCAGTAAAGCAAATTAATTTTTCACACATCTAAATATTCTAAGAGTCTCACCACCAACAAGAAAGGTTAAAGTGTCAATAAATATTTGGATTAAGGGTGAAATAGAAAAAAGTGAAAGCTATTGGCTTTTTAAAAATGAATAAATCCTTACTTCAATCCTTTTTCCAAAGCTAAGTGCTTAAGAGAAACATATGTGTCTTTCAGAGCTATGGGCTGAAACCAGTTTCCAAGTTGGAGGGATAAGAGCTGCAAAATTCAAAAAAAATGCTTTCATTTACTTATGGATAATACGAGTCTGTAACAAAATCTAAAACGTAATTAATCAATTATAAAAATTCAAATAGAAATACACTGTAAGAGCACGAATTGTAAGTAATGTACCCATTTGTTGCTCTTTCCAAATTACTGTTTTAGGTGGTTCTTGGATTACTGAGACCTTTTCCTTTTTAGTGATGCAGTGAGAAAAGCATCAAGATAGCAAATCAGAAGATCTGAATTCAAATCCCTGTTATTTCCCATCCATCTGGCTGAAGGCAAGTCTCTTGACCTTCCTGAGCCTTAGTTAATATACCGATAAAATCAGAATTTTATGAGGAAGATAGAGATCATGAACCTAATGAAAATGTTATCAGTGTTTTAAAACAGCAGCAACTCAGGAAGTCTGGCCCTTGATCACAAACAAGAGTGCCTGGCACAGAGATGGAGTGAAATATATGTTCGTTTGAACGTTCATCAATGCATGAATAAACAGATGAATGTATAGTAGATAAAAGACTGTGACATTTATTTCCCAGCCTGAGCGGAAAAAAAAAAATAATAGAAGCAGGAACATCACCCTCATTTTAGATAGTGATTATACTATTTAAGTTGTCAGTTTCTCTAATGCATAAGATGCACACTGCTCAATATTTGGTAAGCTACAAAGGTAAAGATCCCGAATCCAGGGGCAGAGAGTGGAGATGCTCAAGCTCTGCCTAAGTATAGCTTTTGGAGCTTGAATCCCACCTCTGCACCTCAACTGCTGTGTGATATTAAGCAAGTCACTTAAATACTCTGTGCCTCAGTTTTGTCACACGTCAAATAGGAAAGATAACAGTTTTATTACAGTGTATTAAGCATCAAAAGAGATAGCTGAAGTATAGCACTTGGTACTCCCCCCCAAAAAAACACATTTCTGGGGTAACTTCATCAGGGAGAACTGATAGAAAATACACCAAGATGGCAACATTGGTATAATTATTTCCACCTACAACATTATAAAAACTATCGAAGTTTCCCATTCTTAGGCAAAGTTATTTGGCTTGGTTTTAGCCGACATGGTCCCAGCAACATTCCACAGTTTCAGCTAGAGCTTGCAAAATACATGCATTTTTTAATAGGAGGTCAGATGCTAGACGAATTATGGAAATAGCAGCAACACCAAGTCTGTGCATATACTGATCTCTTGAAAGATCATGTTAATGTCACTTAGGTATAACTCTGAGAGCTACTTATAGTCTTCTCTGCCAGGTAAGTATTTTAAGTTAAAAAAAACAAGGCATTATCCAAGGCATTATCTCATTTAATTTCTAAAGCTCCAAGGCTATCACTACTGATCTTAATTTCTAAGATCTGAACTTTAGTTCTGGTTGTGACACTTATTAGTTAGACAAATTTATTATGTCACTTAAAGTCTCTGAGCTTCTGTTTCCTCACGGAGTTAATGAGATTCTCAGATTAACATAGTATCTGTGGAACAAATTACAAATAGCAAACCAAGCCAATGCTCTCTCCCGAGGTCAGTTGGTGATGTTGTTTTTGTGCCCATTCCATTTTCAGAGGAGAGAAAACTAAGTATTTTTACATTTTAATTTAATTGAAAGAAATGTTGCTGGCGATGGTATGTTATCTTAAAGAAAAAGGGTGTTTTATCTCAGAAGTTATTGGGCAAATTTAGTGGAAGGCACACAGTGAGAAAGCAAAAATATCTGCAAAACGCCACAAAAAGAAAAAGATTTTGGAGCTATTTTGGCAACCCAAGAAGGAGGAAGAGTGAGGTTACATGGAACCAAAAAGAGAGGATCACAGGTAAAGTCCTAGAGAAAAATGTTGAGAAGGAGAGGCCTGAGAGAAGATGGCAAAGAGGAAATTCCTAGTATATTATTGGCTAGGGAATTTTGCAGAAGAGGAATGCCTAATACTCAATTTTAAGTTGTTTGATCTGCGCTTGAAATAATCATCCTCTGTTTATCCTCAGCACTTTGGTAGAAAGATACTGCGTATAACTGTCTTGCACTGGTGATGCTTCAGGGTCAGGAAATAAAGTTCCTTTGTGTGATGGATTGCACACACTTGAACTTACAAAATGGGATTTAGTCTTTCCTTCAGTCTTAATTTAGTTGATCAACTTGAAATAATTTACTTTAAGGCTGCATCTTGTGAATGTGATTATTCATCAGGGAAATTCTCCCATAGCAACAGATTGCCAACAGGTCATGTAACCAATGTTTGTATTCTAAAATACATGTATTAAACATATTCATAGAGGAAGCATGTGACAGACAAGGAGCCACTTAACAGAGACACCATGGACCTGGGGTTGAAGAATAGAACACAAAACCAAAATTGAGTTGAGCTCAATGGTGTGGCCAAGATATCCTAAAACATTAACCCTGTACATATCCCCATGGTGCCCCAAAACACACACAGCATTATTTCTAGGAGTCCTTAAATTCTGGCTTCCATTTTCCGTGATGTATTCTTGCCTCTGAAATTAACGTGTTTAAAAAATATTTTTTAGCAACTAAATGCTCATTTTTAAGCAAAATTGTTCCCCCATGTTGTATACATTGTGACATGTCCTTGTAAGCTTTTGGATCCTTTGGAAGAAAGAGAAATAGGAGTAAAAGACTTCAGTATCTATGCCTGTTGTGAAGGAGAAGTTTTGGAGTCGTTTATCAGAACTTAGAAAATATATTTGCTTGACGGCAAGTTTAGATCTTCTCAGAAGTATTTCATGAAAAGATGTGCTGAAAATTATATATAAAGTAAGCAGCCAAATTTCATAATATGAAATCTCTGAAATATAAACAGACCATTAAAAAAAGAGCATATCATTTATTAGGCACATGCTTCCCAGCAGAGCTGAAATAAATATTTATCTCTATAATGCAGGAAATATTTTCCCAGAAATGGGTTATATTCTGTGTTTCATCAGCTCAACAAATGCCTGATGATCTCTTTTAACTTCTCTGTCTTGAATGTCAACCAAATACATCAGGTCAACCACACACTCTTCAATCTTTATGGAGACCTTGTTGCTAAGGATTCTCAGAAGCAAGGGGTAAAAGAAGTGGTCAACAGCAATTACACTGAAGAACGTTCATCCCTGACCTCCGTACACAGTGAGGAGAGAGGCAATAGATGCCCTATAGTAATTCAACCTGTACCTGTTTAGTGCCTATCTCCAGGGAACTCAGGTACCACGAACCTTTGTTTGACCCATCTCCATAAGCAGAGCATGGATCTGGTCTCCACACTTGCAAAAATAGAGAGCTAAGATGTAGCACAAGTAAATAATCTTCCCCAAGGCAAAAATCTGTAATGGTATTGAAAGTTGGGCCCAGGCTTCTTAAACGTCGAGTCACCGCTATTGTTTAGCATAGTTTCTATTGAAAATATTCAGTTTAATCATCTTTTTTTCCTAGAGAGCATAAAGCAATTTAAAAGCGATCATGTATTTGAGCTGACTACAAAGAATAAAGATGCCTTGTCAAAAAGGAAAAAAAAGTGCCTAAAGTATTAATTTCCCTTTCACACTGACAAAAGCATTAAAGAATCTCTCAGTTATAAAATGTGAACTTTCTTCCTCTATATTGATTTGGCAAGTTACCAAACTCTATTGACTCTTCCTTTATAATACATAGGCTATCTTTTTGTCTCACTTTCTATTCTTTCAAGACCTCATCCTCTCTGATGGCTTTAATTACAACCTATATGTGGATGACTCTCTAATCTGTACCTCTGGCTGAGATTTTGTTGGGGCCATCAGATACCTCCCCTTGAATATTCCAGAAGGATGTTGAACTCAACATACCCAAAATTTAATTTATCATCTTTTCTCTGAAATTTGCATTTCTTGTCTCAGTAAATGGCATCACATCCAATTGTTCGAGCCAGGAACCTGGGAATTTCCCTGACCCCTTCCTCTCCCTGACCCTCCATTTCCAAGCAATCAGTAAGTCTTGTTACTTCCACATTCTTTTATTAATCCATTTGCTTCACTTGATACTCACCCTTGCTTCCAAAGCCCTGATTTACCTAATTGAACTATTTGATCTTTTAGCCTCCCTTGCTGCTAGCATAATTCTAGCCAATGAGATGTAAATGGATTTCACCCCATAAGTTTTCCAGGATGGTTCTTTGAAAAGATGACTAACTAGCTGTCCCGTTGTCTTGGCCCTTGGTCTACAATTTTTCCCTTCATCCTGCACAGAATGTAGGTACAATGTTTGAAGTTATAGCAGCCCTTTTGTGGCTATGAGGAGAAAAGCCACATGTAAAATATGGTGAAGCCAGAAAATAAAAGTCTTGGTCCCTGATGACAATGTAGTACTACTGTGTTAGGATTCTCTGCCTTCAGATTTCTTATTATTTGAAAAAACAAACCAATAAACCAAAAAATCCATCTCTTATCTCATTGAGCAAGTCACTTGCTGCATTTCTATTGCATGAAGCCAAGAAGGCCTACCTCTGACACACCTCTCATATTCTGATTTTCAGATCCACCAGCAACATTCCCTTTCTTTTTTTTCTTTTTTTGGCCATACCTGCATTGCTTATGGGATCTTAGTTCCCTGACCAGGGATTGAACCCACGCTCCCTGCAGTGGAAGCGCTGTCTTAACCACTGGACCACCAGGGAAATCCCAACATTCCCTTTCTTAAAATCCTTCATGCGCTCCCACTGCCCTTGGTATCTTTTTCAAACTCCTAAGCAGCACCTACAGTGTCCTTCAGATGTACTCCTTACCTTCAGCTTGAGCCTTATCTGCCCCATCAAGTTCCAAATGCTAGCCTCAGTGAACTACTTCCAGTTCCCCACACATATCATTCTATCTCTCAGCCAAGACTTTGCATATGGTACTCCTTCTATGCAGAATGTCTTCCTTTTATACCTTCTCAACTTTATTTGGCTAATTTCAATAGTTTTCCAAAACCTGCTTAGGAAACATCCCCTAAAGGAAACCTTTCCTAATCCACCAAGCCTAAATCAGGTTCCTCTCATCTAGGTCTCCATGACAACTGGATACCCGGTATTTATCCCTATCAGAATGGGAAAAAAGATTTAAAAAGTAATGGCAACTGTTTTTAAACTTCTCTCTCTTCCCCAAAAGACAATAAATTCCCTAAGAAAAAGACTGTGTCTTAAGGACTATTGTAACTCCAGATATTGTACTACAGTATCTGATAAATCATTCATAGTTGTTGAATGAGTAGATGAATGAATGCATTTACATCACACATATCTATCATTCAAACTCAAACCCCTCTCATTATGTGCCCATATAATTATCCATTCTAATTCATCTGCTATTATTCAAGAAGTTGCTGTGTATAATTAAACACAGAACAAAAATAATGAAAATCAGGAGCTTGCCTTGAGCCACATTTTAACCAGAAGGTATTGATCCCTGAGTAAGTAAATGGGGATACCCGTGCTCTTTAGTGTAATTAAGCTTATACTTAGATGTATTTAAATAATAGAATTTAGTAACTTATATATATTAATATCTTTTCTTTTCTCTGTTTTTTTTTTTTTTTATTGATTGCTGTGATTGAAAAAGCCTCATATAAAGACACTCCTTAGGTGCACTGAATCAGTACATACTGACCTGGAAACAATCTTAAGATTGATGACTTACTGAATCTATAAGAACTGATTTCCAAAGTGGAGGCAAAACCAAATTTTTCTAATTGATGATTTCCAGGCTTACAAACACTTCTTGAGAATTAAAACATTCCAAAAGTTTGGAATGTAATTTTGATGTTAGTTTTTTGTTTGTTTGTTTTCTTACAGTTTTATGAAGTTATAAATTATATACCATACAATTAACCAATTGTAAGTGAAGAGTTGGAATTTTTAGTGTATTTATATAGTTGTGCAACCATCACTGTAAAACAAATTTATAACACATCTATCACTTCCCGGAGTTCCACTGTGCCCATATGAAATCAATTCCTGCTTCCACCCCCAGCCTCAGGCAACTACTCATCTGCTTTCTATCTTGAGAGTCTTGCCTATCCTAGAAATTTTGTATAAAAGGAATAATATAATACTTAGTAATTTTTGTCTGGTTTCCTCTACTTTGAATAATTTGGAGAGAAGCCATCATCTATATTGTTCCACGTTATCAGCAGTTTGTTCCTTATAGTATTGGTCCATTGTATGGACACACTACTTGATGGACAAAATCCATCCACTGCTTGATGGACACTTGTGTTGTTTCCAGTTTTTGACTATTATGAATAATACTGTTATGAAAATTCATGTACAAGAATTTGTGTGGACATATGTTGTCATTTCTCTTGGATAGCTATCAAAGAATTGAATTGATGGCTTATATTTTAAGTTTATATTTAACTTTTAAAGGAACTGCCAAACTGTTTTCCAAAGTGACTGTACCATTTTACATCCTTACCAATAAAGAATGAGAGTTCCAGTTTATTACATCCTAGCCAACACTTAGTACTATCACTTTTAAAAAATTATTATGGCTAGTCTAATCTGTGTATAATGGTATCTCCTTGGAATTTAATGAGTAATGACATTGGGCGTCTTTCCATACATATATTAGCTATTTGTTGTCTTTGTAGAAATGTCTGTTCAATTATTTAGCTCATGTTTTATTATTTAGTCAGTTGCATTTTATTACTCAATTTTTTACAAGCCCTTTATTGAATATATGATTTACAAATATTTTCTTCCAGTCTGTGACTTGTCTATTTATTCTTAATGAGGTGTATGGGTGCTTAAGCACAAATGTTTTAAATTTGGAAGTAGTATAATTTATCAATTTCTTTTATGGACCATGGTTTTGGTGTAATATTTAAGAAAGTTTTGCCTAACTCAAGGTCACAAAGTTCTTCTTTTATGTTTTCTTCTGTAAGTTTTATAGTTTTGTCTCTTATATTTCAGTTTTTTATCCATTTTGAGTTAATTTTTGAGTACGGTGTGAGATGTGGTTCTAAGTTCATTTCTTTTCATGTGGCAATTCAATTTTCCATGTGGCAGCATTTGTTAAAATGACTATCATTTTCCCCACTGAATTGCCTTGGTACCTTTGCCAACAATCAATGTGAGGATTTATTTCCATTTGACTTTTTTTAAAATGTGTTTTTATAAATATGAGGTTTAAAGTGTAAAAATAAAATAATTTTTTTTACAAACTGCATGCAATTAAATTAACTTATGGGAGAGAACTTTAATCGAACAAGATGCTTATATGTGGATGGACAAAGATAAAACCAAGTTCAGAGTTGAGTTATATCACCTTGCTAGGAAATTCCTTCAGGAGATGAGGTTGTCATTTTGCTGTTATCCTGTTTTAACTAGTAAAACACTTCAGCCTTGGGATATGCTTGTTTCATATTCTGTTTGTCATTTCCCTCCAGATATCACCTAAGCTCGATGAATAATAATTAAAATGCACAAGAACAGATGTTATTCGGTCTGTCAGGCACTGAATAAATGTCTGATGTGTCATTCCTTCCCATTAACTGTGGATAAATATCACAAGAATGGTATCTTAGTTTCCTAGGGCTGCCATAACAAATTACCACAAATTCGGTGGCTTAAAATAACAGAAACTTATCATCTCACAGTTCTGAAGGCCAGAAGTACGAAATCGAGGTGTTGGCAGGGGAGGGTGATTCCTTGCTTCTTCTAGTTTCTGGTTGCTCCAGGTGTGCCTTAGCTAAAGGCTGCATAACCTCGACCTCTGCCTCTGTCCTTGCATGGCCTTCTCATTTTGTCCCTGTGTCTCTTTTGAGTGTGTCTTATAAGGACACTTGTCATTGGATTTAAGGACCACCCAGATAACCCAGATAATTCATCTTGAGATCCTTAGCTTAGTTACATCTGCAAAGACCCTTTAGCCAAATAAGGTCATATTCACAGGTTCCGGGCATTGGAATATGGACATATCTTTTATGGGGCCACCATTCAACCTATGAAAAAATGGGTAGAAGAATGGGGAAGGCGGCAGAATATCACTTGTTATTCACTTCAGTGGCATGTCATTTTTGGACAAGCACAAATCTCAAACCTGGGACTTCAATGCCTTGGGAAGTGGAAGATGAAAAATTCAGGAAAATGTGGAATCACAGAGATAATTTCATAAACGAGCCACTAATTCTTATCTTTTTACATTTACTATTTTTTTAAGGGTTTTTTTTAACATCTTTATTGGAGTATAATTGCTTTAAAATGTTGTGTTAGTTTCTGCTGTATAACAAAGTGAATCAGCTATACATATACATATATCCCTGTATCTCCTCCCTCTTGCTTCTCCCTCCCACCCTCCCTATCCCACCCCTCTAGGTGGTCACAAAGCACTGAGCTGATCTCCCTGTGCTATGCAGCTGCTTCCCACTAGCTATCTATTTTACATTAACCTCTTCTAATTTTATACCAGCTGAAAACTTGATTGGTTTATTGTTTATGTCAGAATTATGTTTTAAAGAGAAAGCATAGTTGACTTGTATTTCAATGTCTGACTTAATTTTCTAGATAACTGAGAGTTAAGTCTTTAAAGTTTCAGTAGAAATCTTTCTACTGAAAGAGAAAGATTTAGTGGGCGTTAGATATTTTTCACACACTAAAAAGGATACATTTAATATCATTTGACAAATTCCTTTCATTTACTCAATCCTCTCTTCCCTTTTAAAATTTATGTCATTCATTTATTCCATATTTCCTGGGTTATCAAGGAACTTGCACAAAGTTTTTAAACAATAGCAACAGGCTCACAACTTTCAACATTTCACAGACCACGTTCCATTAATACTTTCTTTACAACATTTTTTTTTCTTCATCGACAAATTTCATAGTAAATTATGCTAGATTCCACTGTCTCATTTACCACACCATTCAATTTTAACTGCACTCTGGTTTAAACACTGTTTAGAACCCTTAAGAAAAAATACAGTATATTCTTAGATGCTGAGAGTAAGTAAGCAGGAGAGATATGGGTCAATATAGGTAAGTGATATTATTAGTTTTCATATTATTGTGACTGTTCAATAATGACTTTCCCAGTGGTTATGAGACTCCTTGTCACTCCTTTCCTCTCATCTTGATGAAATCTCTTCACTGAGTGATCTCTTTCATTCATAACATGGTATTTATAAATTATTGACTTCTAAATCCCATGGCTTATTCTCAACCTTCATCTTATGCTTCCATGCATTAATTGGAACCAATTATACATTTAGACTTTCTTGTTCTTTGGCTTCCATGACATTTTGCTCCCTCTGTGATCTGTTTGCTAGCCCTTCTTTTGCCTTCTGGCCCCTGAATATAGACTCTCTTGGTATTCATACTTGAATATTCAAGTATGATATGATATTCATACTTGAATATTCAAGTATGATATTCAAGTATGGTATTCTTGAACTTCTTTTCTCACTCAAAATTCCACTTTTATCTATAATCTCCATACTTATGACTCTCAGATTGAAATCTCAAATTCTAGATTTCCCCCTAGAATCAAGACCTGCATTCCAAAATGCCTGCCTGTAATCTCCATCCTGTTGTTTCCCTTTCCCTTAAAGTCACCCAGCCTCATTATTTTCCCTTCAAAATTATTTTTTTCCACAACCAGAGTTTCTTAGTGGCAATAGTGTTTTTTCCTGTCACCCAGATTGAAACTGAAAAGTGTTTTTTAAGATCACATTTCTTGGTAAATCCTAGCTAAAAGTAGAGCAGTCCTCTCTAGTCTATGAAAGTCCTCTACTTTGAATATCCACCTATTTAAAAGCTCCCGTATTTATCAGTGAGGGAAAAAGGGAACTATATTTCCAAGCCAGATGAGAAAAAAAATTAATCCTGGAGACCATAGTCTCCATGAGAAAGGAAAGCACTATATGATTACAATATATGAGTTTTTTTTTAATTTCTCTTTATCTGTTGCTCTCAACATTCAGTGACTTACCAAGCCATATACATTTGTCTTCTTCAAGATCAAAAGGACTGGGAACACAGATTGAGCTCTAAAGATGTTTATCACAGTGTTATAATATTAGAAATTTTAAATTCCCAACACTAGCGCATTGATTGACTAAATCATGTTTTACATATAAAACATGTAATGAATAATCTGCACTAATTTAAATTTTGTTGTAATAGTCTATTCATTAATATAGAAAGATATTATATGCATCATTGAGTTTAAAAAAAATGTTGGAAAGAACAGGAATAGGACATCCAAGGAAAAATACTAAGGACTATTGCTTCAAACTGTTACCAGTGGATTTCTGCATATAAATGTAAAGAATGTATGTTCATTGTGTGCCAGGCAATGCTTAAAAAAGAAATGAAAGGGGCTTCCCTGGTGGCGCAGTGGTTGAGAGTCCACCTGCCGATGCAGGGAACACGGGTTCGTGCCCCGGTCCGGGAAGATCCCACATGCCGTGGAGCGGCTGGGCCCGTGAGCCGTGGCCACTGAGCCTGCACGTCTGGAGCCTGTGCTCCGCAACGGGAGAGGCCACAACAGTAAGAGGCCCACGTACCTCAAAAAAAAAAAAAAAAAAAAAAAAAGAGAAAAGAAATGAAAGAAGTAAAATAGATTTAGAATAGTCTAAGTAGCTTAAAGAACACCTATTTTCAAAGAATCATAGAATTCAGAAAGTACATTAAACATCAAGTCCAAACTCACTTTATATGCCTTGTGGCAATTGAAGTTGAGTGATTTGCTCTATGTCATACAGTTGATTATGACAAATGTGGAATTTGAGGCCTCTAACACCATTCTATTAATTCCCACCATTTTCCTATCACTGTTAACATGACAAATGCATCCACTTTTGACATTTTAAGCATGTGTGAAAATGAATGCACCTTCAAAGCTTGAGAATATTCAGCTTTATGGAATCCAAATAGCATTTTAAAGCAGGAATTTTTAGACATAATTTGTATTTGAATTTCTTTTGTCCGCTTTTCAATGGGTGACTATTAGTTAGGGTTCTCCAGAGAAACAGAACCAACAGGATATATCTCTATCTCTATCACTATCTCTATCTCTATCTATCTGTATATATCTATTTCTAGAAAGAGAAAGATTTATTATAAGAAACTGGCTTACATAATTATGGAGGATGAGAAGTCCCACAGTCTGCCATCTGCAAGCTGAAGGCCCAGGAAAGCTAGTGGCATAGCTTCAGTCCAATCCCAAAGACCTTGAGAATCAGGGGAGACAATGGTGTAAATCCCAGTCCCAGTCCAAAGGCCTGAGAACGAGGATAAATGATGCTGTAAGTTCCGGTCCAAGTGCAGGAAAAAGCCAGTCCCAGTTCAAGTGCTCAGACAGAGAGCAAGTTCTCTCTCTCTCTCTGTCTTTTTGTTGTACTCAGGCCCTCAAAGGATTGGATGAGGCCCATTCACTTTGGGGAGGCCAACCTGCTTTACTCAGTTTACCAGTCCAAATGCTAATCTCATCTGGAAACATCCTCACAGACGTGCCCAGAAGTAATGTATAGCCAAGTATCTGGCACCCACGATCCAGTCAAGTTGACTAATAAAATCAACCATCACAGTGACCTTGGCAAAACTGCTTAACTTTTCTGAGCCTCAGGTACTTTGCCTGTAAAATGAGGGAATTACTATCTATTCCACAGGGCTATTTTAAGGTTTAAATAAGATAAATAAGTTAAGAGACCTATCTTTGCACATAATGACTGTTCAATCAATGCCAGTTCCTTTCCCTCCCTTTCCCTGTATTGCTTATGAAAAGATCAGTTTAGTTGTACTACAAGCCTGTTGTTATGGGTTGAATTGAGTCTCCCCAGGCAAAAATAATTACATGTTGAAGTTCTAGTCCCCAGTACCTCATAATGTAACTCTGTTTAGACACAGGGTTGTTAAACAGGTAATCAAGTTAAAATGAGATCATTAAGGTGAGTCCTAATCCATTACAAATTGTATGTCTATAAAAAGGGAAACATTTGGACACAGAGACACACACACACAGGGAGAACTCTACTTGAAGATTGGAGTTATGCTTTCACAAGCCAAGGCACTCAGAGGCTATGAGATGGGCCTGGAACAAATCCTTTCCTGGTGTCTTCAGAAGAGGCATGGCCTTGCCAATACCTTGATCTCAGATTTCTAGCCTCCAGAATAGTGAGACAAAAAATTTTTGTTGTTTAAGCCACTTAGTTTGTGATACTTTGTTACAGTAGCCATAAGAAACAAATCTACCTGTATTTCTTAGATTGACCATAATTTGAAATGACATCTCTTAGGGATAATTCCTTATTAGTTCTTATCAGAATATGTAAGGTTCTTCTTTTCCAATTTCAAAGAAACTAGGTCCAAAACCCCTTCTGGCCCAACTCTTAGTTAACATGCCTCTTCAAGAATGGAGAAGGTGGGCTTCCCTGGAGGCGCAGTGGTTGAGAGTCCACCTGCTGATGCAGGGGACACGGGTTCGTGCCCCGGTCCGGGAGGATCCCACATGCTGCGGAGCGGCTGGGCCCGTGAGCCATGGCCACTGAGCCTGCGCATCCGGAGCCTGGGCTCCGCAACGGGAGAGGCCACAACAGTGAGAGGACCGCGTACCGAAAAAAAAAAAAAAAAAAATGGAGGAAGTAAGAAATCTCCCTGCTATATGACCTGGTTCTAGTTTTTCAGAATCTTACTAAGTCTAGGCTACTCATACAGGTCATGGGGTTGATGGAACAGATAGGTAGAACAGATGGATAGATAGATAGATAGGTAGATAGATAGACAGATAACAGATAAATATAGAAAGAGAGAGAAGGAGATCTCTATTTCTATCTCTGTATGTATGTCTATATTTGTAGTTACATTATCTGTATCTATATCTGTTCTGCTTTTTAACAAATGTGATACCACAAGGTTTTTTCTCCCCATTTTGTCAAAAACTTGCTGAAAACACCATTTTAATAAAATTGTCATGTTGTACTCTCATGCATTTGTACTTAATGATGACTTACCAACCATTAACATACCATTAAGCAACTGATGTCCTTTCGCCTTCTGGCCACATCTTTTAAATAAAGCTTTGCCCACATTTCAGAATATTTTTTTCAGACAGTGTACCAGAAGGCCAATTACTAGGGCAAAGGCCATAAACATTTTTAAGATTCTTGATACTTATTGCAAAATTGCTTTGCAGTGAAGTGGTGTTCCTTCCTTTGGGGTTCAATCCCAAGACAATTCTTTGTAGCAAGAGAAGAAAGAAATAAGGTCATGGAGGTCAGTTGGGAGTATTAGTGTTCAACTGCCACCAGCAGCAAGTAATGTATATTTCCTTGTGAAAAAGCTCAATGCCATGCATAACGATTACATCATATGTAGGTAATTCAAGAAATGTCTGGCTCAATCTTTCTGGAGCCCCAACATTTAAGTGCAATTTGGGTATTAAATTGTCCATTCATGCACTGAGTTGAAGGTATCTCTGTCCCCTCTATTCTCTGAGTGTTTCTGCTGACCCGCACACTTGAGTGTTTAGTTCAGAGATAATTTTCAATAAACTGTTGTCACTTGAAAATAAACAGTCTGGACAATGTATGGTTCATTTGGAACACTGAGAAAATAAACAACCTAGGATATGCTTCCTTCCTGTTTTACAGCCCTTTTTGGAATGTGTGTTCCAGATATTTCCCCTTCTTCCCTAAAGAAGAAGGTTTTATTTAAAATAAAGCTGTTTATTTGGCACTTCTGGGCAGCGAACCACAGCAATGGGTGGCTTTGCAGCCCATCTTCGAAGGAATCAGTTCATCCTCCTGGTGCTCTTCCTTTTGCAAATTCAGAGTCTGGGTCTGGACGTTGATAGTCGTCCTACGACTGAAGTCTGTGCCACACACATAGTTTCACCAGGACCCAAAGGTGAGGAAAGAAAAATGAAATGCTCATTATCTAGTAAGTAAGCTCTCTTACTTCATCTCTCAACCCCTCTAGCCCCCAATGACTTTCTCTACTCCCTTCCTTAGAGTTCTCTCACTTTCCTTCTATTTTAGAAAAATCAATGTCTTGTTACTTATTTTAAGATCGCCCTTGGTGTTAGGTAAGAGAACGTGGGAAGGCGCTGGAAGGCTGGGGCAGGGATGTGATGGAATTCACCCAGGGCGGGGGGAAGTTCCATCTTCCATGCTGCTCCAGGGGAGATACACAAGCAAGACATCAACCTTCCGGAATCCTTTCCTTAAGAGCATCTCTGTTCATGGGCTGTTTTTACTCCAACTGCTTTCTCAGACTGATTTTGGTAAAGCTACTAGACAAAAGCTCAGTAAAGTAAAAATGAATTCTTTCATGTATTTCATACATTAATGGGCTTCTGGGTTCCAATGAAGAGGAGAATTTTCATCAAGGATTGGAGGTGGCATAGAAATGAACATTTCTTTATTTGAAAGTGGAGTTTTAGGGCCAAGTGCCTTCAGCTGAAGGATGATAGAATATCGCAAACATTGTTTTTCAAGTAGAGCCAAGGTCCAAATGCGCTTCAAGCAACTGGTTGGTAAAAACAAAATGCTGCTGTTTTCCTGGTTTCAGCTCTGACCCTTTTGTTCTGAAAGTGGTCACTGCAGTACAAATTGGTTCTCCCTCATTCGTAATTCATGCTATGTTTCTCCAGGCTAGATGGTGGAAGAACTGCATCTGCTTAAAATTTTAAGTAGAAAAAAAGGGTCTTTAAGAAAAAAATAGAAAAACATTGCCCCGTGCTTGTCAGTTATTTAAATGTGTATTGCTTAAAGTGCATTTTTCTTAATCAGTGAATTAATTTCCTCCTAAGATTGCAATCCAAGTTTTAACCTTTGATACCATAAAATAAATGCAGGGAAGGACAATGAGGCCTTGGGGCTTCCAAATCATTTCTTGGGTGAATAAATGAATAATGCGAGGGTAAATGTTCAGAAAACAAAGTATCAATTAGAAATAAAGTACATACTTAAAACCATTGCTGGACTTTTCATAGAATAGAGGACATTTTGTATTATTCCTGGGCTTTCATGGGAAATGCTAAAAATTAAAATTAAAACTTGGTCCCTTCAAATGGGAGAATCCATTTTAGAATAGAACTGTTAAGCAGTTTTCCTTGCAGAGAAACTGCAACCTTCAAACTGGAAGAAGAATGGACAAAGAATTGTTAAAATCGTGTCCAAAATATCGTCCCATTCAACAATTCTATTCATTCCAACTCAGCCAGCATACATTGAATACCTATTAAGTGCTAAGCACGATTTTAGGCACAAGTGATGCATTCAATTATATATATTAGTGTCATGAGCAATGGAGACGTAAATAATTTAGGAGGGAGAGCGGGGGACAATTAATATTTGCTGGATACCAGCGTGGGGTCCACCGTGAGGCTTCCAACCCTCATTTTTTAACGTAACAGAAAACTTCTCCCTTCCCATTAGAAACTCTAAGGTTTCAAACAATGGAAACCTCTTTAACTCTCTTCCTGAGCCTGTGTAGAAATTATGAGATGATTACAAGCAGAAATGTGACAGAATGAAGAAGCAAGTGCTCCTGGGGAGGAAAGACTTGGGAAGGAGCCCTCTAGAGCTCCGGGTTTCGGAACTAAGTTATGGACTTGGTATGATTTCTCCTTCCCCTAGAACCTGGGGACTTGGCATCAAATGGGTTCTCAGTGGCTTTTTTTATTAAAAAGATTCCAAGGTTCTGGAACGTACTGCATACCAACTAAGTCCCAGGCATCATGTGGGATTCTAAAGGTTTCAAGCTAAGGAAGAACTTGTACCTACATTGAAAGCTGGTGTTAGAGTGCAAACTCTTGGGGTCAGTTAACTCATTTTTAGTTTGCAAATTGCCTGTATGTGTACCACATGCATAACATCAAAAGCCTATTCATCACTACCCTTCCTCTGCTCTGTGTCCTGTGCTAGACATTGTAGATACACCAAAACACAAGACATGTTTTTTTTTTGTCTTCTCTCAAGATATAAACTGCCATCTACTCTACTTCATCCTGTCATGAACACGGTGACAGCCCTCCCCACCCATGAATAAGGCAGATTTGTATATTTATCTCTACAAAATGACAAAAAAAAAAAAGCTTGATGGCTAAGCAAACATTTTAAAGAACTGGATTATTGCTTTTGTTTAATATATTTTTTTAAGAGCACACTGGTCTATATTTTTCTCCATGGCTAAACATCTCAATACCATAGTTATCAGCACTGTGCGCAGAAACTTCCAGATACTCTGAGAAACAAACAATAAAAGGAGTTTTCCCTAAATTCATTTGGGAGACTTGGAATTTAATAAAAATATATAGAGTTGCAAATGGAAAACCATTAATGCTGCTCTGTCATATAATATATCGTCCAAGACAGACACACCATTTTTTATTGCACTGCTTTCCAAGCTTGACTTAGTGGGAAAAAAAGACATTGGATTGAATCTGCTTGATCTTCAGGATGGTATTACATCTGTTTATGCTTCCGTTTTTTATTTGCAAAATGAGCCTCATCACAGACCTCTTTTAAGAATAACATCGGATAATCAAAGTGAACTTTAAGCTGTGTAGACATTATGAATAGATACTTAACAGATTCTATTTATCTTTCCTTCTTCCTATTTGTCTAAGTCTTTTGAGTAGTCATTTTGAGAATAAGTATTGCTCTAGTTATAAAAAATTCTTCGTTGAAAGCCATTTTTATTTTTCTTTCTATGCCTTAAGCTTATTTTATGCTGCTTAGTAGGAAAATGTTCTCTTCTTTTTCCCCCCCACGTTGGTGGTTTCTTTAAACAATTTGTGTGAAATTCTGACCTCTAGTGGTTTTACTTGAAAACAGCAATGACAAGAAATTTTAACAAGAACTGTTAAAAAGAAATGTAAAACCGATAAGAAATATTTGGGTGATGCTTCACAATTTCCAAGGAACTTTCAAATACATTATCTTGTTTAAGTTTCACAATTTTTCAACGTGGTAGCAATTACTTTAACCTGAAAGATAAGGAAACAGTCTCTATGAGGCCAAGTGGAGGTCCCAAGGTCTTCCATGTAGATGTTTGTTACACAGTCATGCAATTTGAACTTGACCCCTGGCCTTCTGGCTCTGTGTCCACCATCATTCCATGACATCTACTAGAGTCTATTAGAATCATGTTTGAAAATACAGCCCACTGACCCCTTTTTGATAAATGGATAGGACTCTGCCTCAGAACATGGAGTTTATGCAAGCTCACAGCCCAACATTGTACTGGACCCTAAAACATGCTGAAAGTGATCACGTGCCTCATCTTTGATAATGAACTCCATCACTTCATTCGTTTGTTCGGAAATTAATGATATTTCACCCTATTGCTTATTTTGGTTTTTGGTTTAGGAGGTTTTTCTTTCAATGAAATTTGGGTGTATGTCTATGTATGTGGTCTTAAAGCTACTTTGCGATCCATCTGGCTTCTCCCAACTTCTCCCACCTCAAACTACTTGTCCACTTGTAGTCTGCTTCAGGCATCCTTGCTTTGTCTCCCACTCCCGACCCAGGATTTTTGCACTTGATGTTCCCTCTGTCTGACCCAAACTTGCCCCAGATCTTCCCAAGGAGAGTTCCTTCTTCTCATTCTGGTTTTAGCTCAAATGCCATTTGCACAGTGGGGCCCTGCCTGACGACCGCCTTCACTCTCTGTCATAGTTCCCAAGACATTTTGTTGTTATTTTCACAGACTTACTACTAAATGAAAATCCCTTGTGTTTTTATATATCTACAGTCAGTCCTAGAATACAAGCTTCATGAAAGCAGGGACCCTGTTCATCTTGCTGAGTGTATTTTCCTGCTGTCTAGAAGAGTTCCTGACACATAGCGATTGCTCAATAAATACTTTTTTTTTAAGATTCCTTTTTTTTTTAAATGGTACAGTTACTTTTTAATTTATTTAATTAATTAATTTATTTATATTACTTTTGGCTGTGTTGGGTCTTCGTTTCTGTGCGAGGGCTTTCCCTAGTTGTGGCAGGTGGGGGCCACTCTTCATCGCGGTGCGCGGGCCTCTCACTATTGTGGCCTCTCTTGTTGCAGAGCACAGGCTCCAGACGCGCAGGCTCAGTAGTTGTGGCTCACGGGCCTAGTTGCTCCGTGGCATGTGGGATCTTCCCAGACCAGGGATCGAACCCGTGTCCCCTGCCTTAGCAGGTAGATTCTCAACCACTGCACCACCAGGGAAGCCCTCAATAAATACTTTTGATGAAATAAACAAACCCAAATTTTCCAAGATCCCCTGACCGTTGCTTGAAAATAGTTTCCAAGGATGTCTTGCATTTCCCCAAAATGTGTTGCAATGCTTCCAAGAAAACAACTGGTCTTGGGAGATACTGCCATTGTACCACTTCAGTGGTCAAAGAACTTTCCCACCAGTGGCCACTGGTTTTCTGTAAGCACAGCTGTGCCACCATTTCCCTGGTACCCCCTGTCTCAACCTGGCCTGGCCACTAACTCAGTGCCACTTCACTCAGTAAGGAAGGCTTTCCTTTGCTTCTGAGGGCACTGCAACTCCTACAAGTCGCCATCTTGACTCCACGCAACTGGCCTGTGATGAACTCATGGGGCCAAGCAAGGCTCTCTCCCCTTCAGCGTGACTGTAATGACAGCCTCAGTCGTGGTGGTGGCAGCAGTAATACTAACACACATTGACTAGACGCCATTGACCCGGCACTGCGTGAGTGCTCTCCAGCCATTTTTAAGTTGAACTATCTCAGTAGACTTTGAGAAAGAAGACATTATAATTCTCATCTGACAGATGAGGAAACCGAGGTTAGAACTATTAAGTCACTAGCCTAAGGCCACACAGCTGGAAGGTGGCGGGTTGAAACCTGATTCAATTCTAGTTGGACTTCATGCTCCAATCAGAATGCTAAACCGTCTAATCAGCTGGAGGGGCCCCTAAGCAGTGTTGACTGCATCACAGGATTTTACAGGGCAGGATGAAACAGCTACTTTAGTTTTTGCTTAAAGCTCCTATTGGTCCCTATGGAACCCATGCACGGGTGGTCCAGGGCCCACATCTGAGTGCCAGACACTACGAGGTACATGTGGCTTTGCCAGGACGTAAACCTCTGTCTTATGGGATAGTTTCTTTCCCAGAAAACCCCTTACCTCTAGGAAATGGACTTCAATCTGGCCAGTATTTTTTCTGAACATGGCTCTGCATCCCAGCAGTTGACACACTTGAGTTACTTCCCAGAAGTGTTCTCAGCCTCCAAACAGATGGCCAGTATGCCCAGCAATATCTGGGTCACTTTCACACTCCAATCAGAAGTCTCACTATGTGTAAAATAACTTCAGAGTTTATTTGGTTTAACCCCAGTTATTTTTACATTTGTGAAAACTGAAACCCAGAGAGGTAAAATCACTTGTTCTAGTTTACACAGCTGTTCATTGGTGGCAGAGCTAAAACTCCTCTTCCAGATTCCCAAGCCAGTCATTGTTCCATTCCGCCATGTTCTACCATTGTCCTCAGGTTTTTGTTTTGTTTTGTTTTTGTTTTCTTTTTGTTTTTTTTGTTTTTCGATATGCGGGCCTCTCACTGCCGTGGCCTCTCGCGTTGCGGAGCACATGCTCCGGACACGCAGGCTCAGCGGCCATGGCTCATGGGCCCAGCCGCTCCGCGGCATGTGCTATCCTCCCGGACCGGGGCACAAACCCACGTCCCCTGCATCGGCAGGCGGACCCTCAACCACTGCGCCACCAGGGAAGCCCTGTCCTCAGGTTTTATCATCCTCATTAGGCATGAAATGATCCTTCCTTAGGTTTTATAAATTAACATTAGAAAAGGAGGTCAATGTATAAACATGGTACAGAACTGTTTTAGCTGGGTCACCTTGGTACAAATTAAGTTGCTGATTTCTTTCTGGTGACTTTATCAGAGAGGTTAAGCAAGTAGGTATTTTCCCAAAACCTTTTTTTTAATTGTATTAATTCACCGGATTCTTTCATTAAGAGTTTTAATGTGTATGTTATGCACAAGGTCAGACCAAAATTTTAAGAGGCTTGGCTTTTTCAACTTTATATTCCAATGGATGGATGTTCTGAACCAATTTTTCTCCTCTTTTTCTCTTTGAATAGATGCCAAGAAAACATTTCAAGGTTAGGTCAGGAGGGGAGAAATAAAAGTCCAGTCAATCAAAGTGTGGGCAAAGATGAGTGAGGATGTAATAACCAAAAAAAAAAAAAAAAAAATTAGCTTGTTTCATTTAAGAAAGTCGTATCCTTTACCTATACCATTTCTCCCCCCAACTCACATAATAATTTGGCTATATATCAGTTGTTACTAGGGACTGTAGCAATAGGTGCTTGCATGTTGGTAAAGATCATGGGCTTTGGAGACAATATATGGTTTTGAATTTGAGCTCTGCCACTTACCTACCGATGTGATCTTAAGTCTCAGTGTCCTCATTTTTTAAATGGAGATAATTTTATTGCCAATCTCAAAAGCTGAATTTGAAAATTAAGACACGTTTAGCGTATAGCTCAGCTATCATCATTATTTTTCATTAGCTTCCATTGCTGTTACTCGTCACCATAAGTCTTCTCTCCCACATCCCTAAACAAAGGCTCATAGGTTGTAACCTTGGTTCTACAAACAGAAATCTACCAGGGAAACGCACCGCCTTCTGCTCCTTGCTGCCATTTCCTACCTATTTTAGTCTCACTGCAAAGTCAACTTTTATTCATCAGACGCTCACAAACTTGAGACCACCCTTTCTCTTCACTAATGGTGCTTGCTTTCTGTAGTTCTCCAATTGAGCCTGGGGCTTCTTATCAATTAAATAGGAATAATAATAGTGTAAATACACCCTAGTAGGATTAAATGAATTAAGACAGAAAAAACCAAGCCTCAGTCCTTTTATCTGTAACATGGCTTAATAATGGTATGACTACTTCATAGGATTGTGATGAGGAGAAATCAGCTAAGCCACATAAAGCATTTAGCACCATCTCTGACACATTGTTAAGGACTCTTTAAATATTAGAAAACCACAGATTAGCAAAACCCAAGGGAGAATGAGAATTATTTTTCCTTCTTCTTCTTTTTTTCCTTTAAGGAATATTTTCCTTTAGCCACTGTCTGTACCCTAGGGAGGCAATTCTGTTGGTCTTAGGTCATTAGCCATATGTGTAGGCCAGATACAACTTAGATGTCTTTTTTTATTTGTGTTTATAAAATAGTACTTCTGGAAACTTTCTAATTCTGTTAGAAATGGTTTTATTTGGCCTCTCCACATCTTTTCAGGATATTCCAACTGATAACCAGTCTGTCTGGTTTTCACACTGCTATATGATCTGCAGTATTCTATAATTTTCCAAAATTCTTTCAGTTATATTTTACAGCTTTCTCTGCTCTTTTATAAAGGAATTATAAATATATGCAGTTAAAATCTGACACTCAGAGACTCAAGTCAAGTAGCATCTGAATAATTTAATTGTTTTCATATTGTTTATCATGATTGTTCTTGATTTGAAAACTCTGGAAGCATCCTTTCAGGTCTCTTGACAATACTTGTATCTGTGAAATAAATCATATAAATACGAGTCTTTAAAATTTACAAAGGGTTTATCCATTATTTCGCTTTAGCTCCACTGACGTATTATAGGAATCATTATCCCTATCTAAAGAGAAGGAAACTAAAGCACAGTACTCTTGTTTGTGACCCTTCTGAAGGTCATTTATGTAACATATCACCCAGGGATGGGTGTATGTGTAAGACATTACAATATTGGTTGCAGTCAAAAATATTTTACATGGTGTTGTTCTGCCTGGCCTGAGATGAACAAATATTTAGAAAAAGATTTTGATATTCAGAGCCAATAGCTATGACTATATCATCTCTCTCATCAGACCACATGCTGAGTGACCAAATGACAGGACAACCAAAAGGAAGAGACCCATATGTCCAATGGGAAGTTGGCAGCAAGGGTGACAGTGTGCTCCAGACCAAAATGAAAGTCCTCAAAGAGACTGGGAGACCTTGATGTACCACAAAGGAGCGTCTCTGGAACTGTTTTATCAGTGTTGCCCTAGCACTTGAAGAGCAAGGCTTGGACAATGCCACCAATGATCTTGGGAAAAAGCCAGTACTAGACCATAGGCACAGACCAAATACACTGAAATAAAGCTCACCTAGAGTGTACAAAGGCAAGGGCTATGACCTGCCTTCCTAGATTAGAGTACTCCTAAGGGGACATTATATTTTTATTAAAATGGGCAATTTTTGATTAACATATACATAGGTATCTATATCTATATTGAGAAATAAAATATTGCCTGTCATATCAGTAAACAAAGGATGTCACAGGTATCAGCGATTACAGATTGCAGCCACCTCCAAAGGCCAGCTGGTGAGCCCTGAGGGAACACAGGAAGGAAAGAATACCTGCCGTCCAGCAGCCATCAGACTGCAGCGACCCCCAGCGGTGAGCCCTGAGGAAACTCAAGTGTGAAAACACAGGATACTGGCCCCAGAGAGCTGAGGTGCACATCAAAGGAATGATTTCTGTGAGCCCAGACTCTTGCATCTTCCCATACATAGAAAAGCACTAAATTCCTAAACTTGAGATATCTAGTTTTCTTTCATAAACAGTAATCTTTTGTTCCGACTACCTGCCCTTTGTTGCAAAACTCCTCTATATCCTAGCTGCCCCCTCGCCTCCCCAGAACAGTTTTCTCAGGGTTACCTGAGATGCTGCCTCCAGGGCTTGAAGTCCTGTTTGTCTGCCAAATAAAACATAACTCTCAACTTTGAGGTTGTACCTATTTTTTAATCAACAATATCTATATCTATATCTACATCTATCATCTCCTGTTGATCAAGGAAAGCAATACCATGTTGGTATTATTCTAATGTTGCCCAACAATACTAACATGGAACTTGTTCCTGCTCCCTCTTTCTTGACTAACATTTTAACTCTGAACAAATGAGCGTATGCAAAACTAAAACGTCCAGCATTCACAGCTCCCAAGGTGTTCCTGTGCCTTCCTAAAAAGTTTTATTACTGGGAACTGAAACTACCAAAATGCATTGTTCCACTGCCTGTCCTCCTATATCCCTTTCTGTCTTACCTTTTGGAATGAGGTTAGGGCGCAGTACTCTGCCCTGTCAAAAAACATCACTCATGTAACAAAGTGACTTGTCAGTAGAGACCTAGTCTTGGAGCAGGGGTGTCCAGTGGAAGCGGAACTAAGTTTCGCTCTACCTCCTTTTAGGTAAATAGGATGGATCTTTTTTTTTTTTTTTTTTTTTTTTGTGTTACACGGGCCTCTCCCTGTTGCGACCTCTCCCGTTGCGGAGCACAGGCTCCGGACGCGCAGGCTCAGCGGCCATGGCTCACGGGCCCAGCTGCTCCGCGGCATGTGGGATCTTCCCAGACCGGGGCACGAACCCGTGTCCCCTGCATCGGCAGGCGGACTCTCAACCACTGCGCCACCAGGGAAGCCCTAGGATGGATCTTTTAATAAGGTAGAAGACAGAATTTTTTCCCTATCCCAGCTCCAGTGGCTTCTATGTAAATATTCATATGCTTCATTATGCTTTGTTAACCTCATCTTCATCGTACCTTGGGTTTTCTTTTTTCTTCTTTCTTTCTTTCTTTCTTTCTTTCTTTCTTTTTTCCAGGTTTCATAGCTATTCTGTAGAAGTTGTATTTATTGGGTCTGAGCAGCCAAATGATCGTATAAACCAGAGTAGCCAATGGAAGTTTTTGAGTAGGAGAATGATGTAATTAAATTTGTTTTTCAGGCAGGTAAATCTCTTGGAAGGGATGATGATAGACTGAAGGATGTGAGAAGCTCCTGGTGGAACATGAATTACAAACAAGGGATGCATTAAGGCTGTCGGGAGAGGGTGTATTAGAGAGATTTTAGAAGCAAAATGGCAGATTATAATGAGTTCCACACTGTGTTTGAGCCACCTATGAACATCCAGATGGAAAAGTCCAATAGGCAGTTGAAAATAGACATCATAAATACTTTTTAGGCATTTTTTCTTAATAAAAGCTAATCACATGACCTGTAGCCTCGACTCCTAGTTTTTATATTTTGTCTTATTTAGTGATAGCAGGGAGGACTGCCTTTCTCACAGATAGTCGGGGGATATTCGTTTATATAATAGCAGTTATGACTTATACTTAATAACAACACTACTCTTTTTCTTTAAATTTGTTTCTGCCCCACTTTGTACTGAAAGAAAATTTAGACAGAATATTGTATGTTACATCTATAGAGTATTGTAAACATTTCAATGCCAGAAGCACAAATCTCTGGAAGCAAAAATATATATCAGCCAGGGCGTGGCAAATCCGCACAGCCAAGGTGTGAGCTAAAAGATGCATTGCTTCCCCTTGGCCTCTTCTTTTTATCCCTCTAATTTCTTTTCTTTTTTCTTTCTTTCTTTTCTTTTCTTTTTTTTTTTTTGAGGGGGTTTCTCATTCTCTTTATTTTATTGTTTTTTAAATTGAAGTATAGTTCATTTACAATGTTGTATTAGTTTCAGGTATACATATATATGTATATATAAGTGTGTATATATATCCAAGATATACATATTTTTTTTCAGATTCTTTTCCCTTATAGGTTATTACAAAATATGTATCCCTCTAATTTCTAGTGGCTGGAAACTCTGGGGGCCGATTGGATGATACTGTCATAATGTAATATTTGCTGAGCACTCACTGCATTCCAGGCACCGTTTGGCCCTTCACATGTATCATCACATTTACTCCTCTCCAAAACACACTGGGGAAGATATTTCACTGTTCTGATTTACTAATGAGGAAACTGATGCTGAAAGAACTGAAGTAGTTGCAAAATCTCACAGCCAGTGAGTGCTGATCCCAGATGCCCTGTTCTTAACCACTGCATTGCACTGCAGAAACACAGCACTCAGTCCTAGATGGATGGGATACCTCCTCCTTGCATTTGTTTCTGCTGACTTGGCTGTGACTGCATTTGAATAATGAATGATATGTTCAGGCAGAAGAAAACCTGCCCCACAAAACTTAATGTTGTATTTTTCATTAAGGATAATGTTAGTTGTGTTTTGTTTTTTGTTTTTTTCCTCCCTGTTACTCAGACATGCAGTGACTGCAAAAGACTTGTAGGTTCCAAGTAGGAATTCTTTTTAAACAAAATAAGCCTGAAAACAAAGAGTGGGTGCTTTGTAATTCAAGTAGGAAAGATTGCAGGATTCTTGAAATTCTCACTTTTCTTTGCTAGGTTACACAGGACTGAGGTGAAGGGGGAATGAAGTTTATGGGTCCCTGGAATGGATGGGTAACAGTAAAGGGATTGGTTGACAGCATGCCATGCATATTAACAACCCAGCTAGGGCCATATTAAGCACCTGATAAACATTAGCTGTTATCATTATTGACGTTGGTATTATTGTTATTGTGATAAATTAGTCACAATATACATATCTCCTTACATTTTGTATTTCCTTGCATTTGTTTAGCATATTAATATTGAAAAAGCACTTCCATTTTATTTTCTTATTTGATATGTAATCTTGTCATCTGAGGAGAAGCAGTAGAGATGAGTAAAAGCCTAGTCTCCTTACCCCTACATCATTGATCTTTCCAAAGGCTCACCTTGTTAGACGCCAACAAAACAGGCAGTAATTTCCCCTTCAGAACATTCGTGACATTTACAAGACCTTGCTTGGTGCCTCCTTCCCACCAAACTTTTCGGCTTAGGTCATGTCTTGTCCGAGCTAATGTTGTATCCCTAGGATCCAGCACAGAACTTGGTAGCTGGTTGAAACTCAGTAAGTATTTGTCCAAGGAATGAATGAGTGAGCACATTGTGAAGTTTAAACAGCTCTTGAGAACAAAGTGTAGAATGTCTGCCCTTATCACAAGGAACTTACATTCTGAAGTTAAATAACAATGCAATTTAAAATAATACTTCAAGGCAGCAATTAGAAAGTAGTAACAAGGCACCAGATGGTGAATTACCAAGGAAATAATTTTACCAGTAAATTCAGATAATTTAGAATTTAATTTGAGACACGACTCATTGGTACGATTTATAAAAGGAGAAAAGGGCCACAGTTCCTTTATATTATTTATGATTTATTTTTTAAATCATAAGAGTGGGCTTCCCTGGTGGCGCAGTGGTTGAGGGTCCGTCTGCCGATGCAGGGGACGTGGGTTCATGCCCTGGTCCGGGAGGATCCCACATGCCGCGGAGCGGCTGGGCCCGTGAGCCATGGCCGCTGGGCCTGCGCGTCCGGAGCCTGTGCTCCGCAATGGGAGAGGCCACAGCAGTGAGAGGCCTGCGTACCGCAAAAAAAAAAAAAAAAAAAAAAAAAAAAAATCATAAGAGTAATTCAGGCTTGTCGTAACACATAGCATGTATAAATGTGTACAAAATAAAGATATATAAAGAAAAAGGTAATGATCTCTCTTTTCACTGTGACGCTGCCCTCGACAGATCCAAATCTCTCCTGTAACCATCATTAATAGCTTGGTATTAACACTTTTCTCTATATTTGCTCTGTTCATTTGTTCTTTCTTCTAAATGGGATCATATGCATATGACTCTCTAAGAGACATTCTTTACATAATATAACATGGAGCTCACTCCTTATTCAGAGATCTTTCTCATTATTTTTAGTAGTTGCACAATATTCCTCATATTTTCATCAGTCTCGTGATGATAAACTTTCAGATTGTTTTTTTTTTTGTTTTTGCCACTACAAGCAAACAGTCTCATGTATACATTTGTTCTTACAGTTAAGTCCCATAAAATAGGTTCGCTAAGGTAAAACAGAGTATGTGGATTTTTAATTTTAATCATGATTGACAGATTATTTTGCAGAAATGTTGTAGCAATTTATGTTGCCAAAAGCAATGACTGAGTGCTTTCTGTAGCTATGGCAACTTCAGATGCAATTAATCTTTTATAATTATTACTAAATTTGGAAAAATATGATATTGACATCTACACATGTATGTTTTTCTGACTAATAGTCTGGGCATTTTATCCATCATTTACTGTTTATATTTTTAGATTACCTTTTAATTTCATTTGTTGTCTTGTTTTGCAAAGCAATTTGCAAAAATGTTTTGTACGTTAAAAATATTAATCATTTTTTATGTCAGTGTTTGATTTTTTCCTTGTCTCTCATATTTTTGTTGATAAACTTTATATATTTATGTGGCATATTTTGTCATATAAAGACTTTTAATTTCTCATATGGTCATATATGTCTTTTACTTTATAACTTTTTCCCCTGAGGAGATGAATTTCAAACAGAGAGAAAACCATGTGCCTTTCAATGGGAGCAAACATTGAAAGACATTTTAATGAACAATGGATAGACAAGTTGGGCAGGAATAGAAGGTTATGCAGGTCAATGTCAGAAAATAATGCCAGAAAATTCCATTGATACCAGTGTGTGAAAGTCCAAACACTAGACTAATTAGTTTGGACTTGGCCTAGAAACACAGAGGAACTGCTGAAATGTTTTGAATGGGGCAGTTTTATAATGAAAATGTGATTTTATACAGATTAGTTTACAAGATGGTTTGAAAAAGTGAAGTTCAGATCCAAAGAAACCAGGATTTCAACAACTATATATAGAACAGACACGATTCTAGGCCCTTGGAACCACCAGTGAATAAAACACCATGAAGACCATTTAGGGCTCACCTGCAAGGAACACGGGTTAGTGTACAAGGGCAGGAAGAGGTAAAACAATGGCAGTAGAGACAGAAGGAAGAAGAGAGGATGGACGTGAGAAAAAATAAGGATCAAAGTGGGAGTTAGGAAGGAGGAAGAGTCAAAGCCAGTTTGGGTGTCGAGCCTGGGGGATTGGAGCCTGGGGCATTGAAGCCTGGGGCATTGGAGCCTGGGGGACTGGAGTCTGGGGCATTGGAGCATGACACTGATACTGGAAGATGGGTAAATCAGAAGAGGAAACAGAAATATGAAGTGGAGGGAACAGTAGAGACAGATATTGGTGTACAGATCATACTCAACTTACAATGCGGTTGCATCCGGATAAACCCTTCCTAAGTGGAAAATATCATAGTTGAAAGTGCATTTAATACACCTAACCTAGGCAACGCCATAGCTTAGCCTAGCCTGCCTTAGACATGCTCAGAACACTTACATTAGCCTACAGTTGGGCAAAATTATCTTTTTAAAAATAAGGTGTTGAATATCTCATGTAATTTATTAGCTACTGTACTGAAAGTGAAAAACAGAACAGTTGTCTGGGTACAGATGGTTGTCAGTGTATTGATTGTTTACCCTCATGATTGCATGACTGACTGGGAACTGCAGCTCACTGCCACCACCCAGCATCAAGAGGAAGTATCATCTTGCATATCGCTAGCCTAGGAAAAGAGCAAAATTCAAAAGCTGAAGTACAGTTTCTACTGAATGCATATCACTTTTGTATCACTGTAAAGTCAAAAAATTGGTACATCAAACCATCGTAAATCGGGGACTGTCTGTACTTGCCTGGGCTGCCTTACTAGATTATAAGCCTTTCCCATAGACCCCCCAGCAGGCTGAAGTCAATTCATTAATCAGCCATTATTAAGAATGACATTTCAATCAATTAGTAATTAATTTGACTGTATTTTCATTAACCTCACATTTATCCATCTTGTTTTTAAGGATGTTATTCCTTTTACTTTGAAACCTTTATTGAGAAAGCACCTATTGCATCTGAGACCCTGTGCCATGTACTAGGGATACAAAGAAAATAATATATCATCCCCAATGCATCCCATCATCTATGACACAATGTGGTGGATGCTATGAAGTCCGAGGGGAATTGCCTTCAGAGAATGAGATTAATCCAGACTGCTAAAGAGGGAGATGGGGGCAGATGCTGAGAAGACTCTTGGGTAGAGGAGGTGACACATTAGCTGGACCTACAGGGTGCATGGAATTGGACAAAAGGTAAAAATCCACATGAATTTTATTGATGAGAACGTTTTAGTATCAACCTGCCCTAATATATTGACAAATCTGTATTTTAGGTTATTTTCTTCTGCACTTACCTTGAGATATAGTTTATTCTGGTGGAGCCCAATGAAAGGGATCTCGTTTACTTCTTCTGGAGAAAGAATAGAGGAGAGTTTTAGGTGTGAGCAAGCAGAGTTAGATATTTTCTCCTTTATGTTCCCATAACTGCTACTCTTCCAGCATCTATCACAGTAATTATGTTTACTTGCCCATTCTCTCCTGAAGTTTTGATCTCCTCATAAGAAGATTCTGATCAGTGTCTAGTAGTTATAATAGTAAGGAAACTTGTGTTTGCAAGTGAAAGAAACAAAACCAAATCCAACTTAAACTGGTTAATCATACAAACAAAAGAGACAAGAGGAATTTATAGACTCATGTAACAGGGAGGGTTTCAGGCAGAGCTATATCCAGGCTCAAGTGATGTGTTCAGAATCAAACACACCTTGGTTCTCTTTTCCCTTATAATGACTTCATTTTAAAGAAGGTTCTTATTTTGTGGTGCTAAAATAGATTCAGATACTTTAGTAATAGTCTATCCTCTCTGCAACCCCTGCAGAAAGAGCAAGTCTCTGTCTTGAAATTCATAACTGTTTGAGTTATTGAGACTTATCTATGAATTGAAATTTGTTGGCTCTCGTTGGGCCATATGTCTACTGCTGAACCAGTTACTGTGGAGAAGGTTCAAACTACGTGGATTGAGAATAAGCTAGTATTGTTTCCTATGGCAAGTTGTGGGGCCTTTACCAGAAGAACAGGTAGAAGCTCCCAGGTAGGTGAAAGTTACAGATTTTGTGGATTAATGAGTCCCCTCAGTGCAAGGGACTCCTCTATGAATTTTGCCATCCATAGTATTATTTAATATTACAGTAACTCCATGAGACACGTGTAACTATCCTAATTTTCCAGGGTAGAAAATTGAAGCAGAGGGGATAATTATTTAGGATAAGATTAAAGAGCTGTTAAGTGGAGATTTAGGATTTGCACCTAGATCTCTGTGACTATGATTCCATTTGCTAGGGCTGCCATAACAAAATATCACAAACCGGGGGGCTTAAACAACAGAAGTTTATTGTCTTACAGTTCTGGAGACTGGAAGCCCAAGGTCAAAGAGTTGGCAGATTTGGTCTCTCTTAGCCAAGACCTCTCTCCTTGGCTTGCAGTTGGCTGTCTTCTCACTGTGTCCTTACATGGCCTTTTCAGGGATGTGTGCACACATCCCTCATGTTCCTTTGTGTGTCCAAATTTCCTCTTCACATAAGGACACCAGTCAGATTGGATTAAAACTGCCCTAAAAGCCACAGTTTAACTTAACCACCTATTTACAGGCCTTATCTCCAAATATAGTTCCATTCTGAAGTGCTGAGGTAGGGCTTCAACATACGGATTTTGGGGAGAAGATACAATCCAGCCCATAACAGACTATAAAACTCCTGTTCTGTTCATTGCACCAAGCTTCTGGAGGAAACTTAAATGACAGTCCTGTCACTCATTCAGTTTGAATAGACTTAATGGTTCTGAAGGCTGAGCCCCTTGAAAATTTCACCTTGATTAAAAGCTGTTACCTTCCATGTAAGATTCTCCCTGGGACAGCTTTCCTCCTTAAAGACATGAAGTTTCCTATGGACTAAGATGAACATGGTTCTTTGGTAAACATATCCCTACTGTGAACAGGAATAAACAGTATTTTGTGAACATGTCGAATGTGGAAAAGTTAGGAAAGCGTTAACTGTTTAGAAGAATGGTCTTATTTCACGCACATTCATCATAACCAGGTGAGGTAATGTTAGGGAAGAATCTCAGAAAAATCTCTTAGAGGACGTATGTGCTACCACCATATTTTTACTAATCATGGAGAAACATACTGTTGTTTATTGTTCTTAAGCAAGGTTGACCAAGGTCAGGGTCTCCCCTATCAACAGATAAGCTACCTCATGGCCACGAAGATGGCAAACACAATGTTTACACGCGATTTTTCACTTAGAAATCATGCTTGCTTACTCAATTTTTATGTTTTCATTAAAAGAAATATGAAGAAAATTGCCCCTCAGGGTCTCAAATAAAGAAAGATGCTGTGATAAAATGTCACTATGGATCTGTAGTCTCTCTACACTGTATACCCAGTGCTATCTTTGGGGGATCAGTAAGCCATACCTGGTTTTAAATTAAAGATAATCTTCTCCTTAAAAAAATTTAAAATATATATCTAAATGTAGTCTTTCCCTATTGGCTCCCAGTAACCAAGTGATGGGTGCCAGTTCTAGGGTACAGGACTATTTAGACAGTTAAAGAATCCCACTTTCAGGCAATGAACAGGAGCCATACAAATAAGACTAGACAGGGAATAAAGGAAGTGAGAAACCTTGTTAGTGATGTTTTCCTCTGCCCGCAATTACCATCCCAAAGCTATTGAAATGAATCAAAGTACCATGTGTCTCAGAGTAAGGAAACAGCCCTCAATATGGGAGACTAAACATGTAGGTACTCTAGTTATTTCCAATTACAGATGAAACAGAAACTTTGAAAGGTTAAATATTACCCCTAAGTTCACAAAGCTGGAAAGTGATATAATTAGGACTTGAACTCAGGATATGTAAGAGTGGAACCTGTAGGCTTCATCAATATATCACCCCAGCTTCCCAGGAACTGCTGTCTTCTGTGAAAGACCAGTGGAAATTTGTCTTCTTCCAATCACTCTGGTCATGGCAGTTTCTTAGTAGTCCTTTCAGAAGAGAAAGTGAAATTATTTGTCATGATTTGTCTTCAAAGAACCTCGGTTTACTCCTCTGAATGTCTTTTCCTCTTTCTAAGTGCTTGCCTGTTTTTCATTAGATTATATTATATGCAGCACAGTAGTATGGGCTCCAGATAAATGAAATCACAAAACACAAATCCTGGGTTTCCCTGGTGGCGCAGTGGTTGAGAGTCCGCCTGCCGATGCAGGGGACACGGGTTCGTGCCCCGGTCCGGGAAGATCCCACATGTCGCGGAGCAGCTGGGCCCATGAGCCATGGCTGCTGAGCCTGCGCGTCCGGAGCCTGTGCTCCGCAATGGGAGAGGCCACAACAGTGAGAGACCCGCATACCACAACAACAACAACAACAACAACAACAACACAAATCCCTGCAGCCCACTAAAAAGTAAGATTGATATAATGATATTTTGTTTACATAGGAGAATGTTCTTACCTTTTAGAGACACTTGCTGAAGTCTTTGAGAAATATTGGTTATAATTTACTTTTAAAAAAATCAGTAAAAATAAATAGATGAAGCAATGCCAACTTGTTAATTGTTAAAGATACCTCAGTATCTTTAATGGGTGTATATTTACTTAGCTATCTTTGCGTGAAAATCTTCATAGTAATGAGTAAAAAAAATGCATAGTCAAATAAAAAAGTAAGTAATGATTTTAAAATAAGGATTGAGATAGGTTCAAAAGAGATGACCTTTCATCGTAATCATCATCATCATTTTTGTACCTCCATTCTGTTCTCACTAAAACAAGAATAGATGAGTTTACCAAGCACCAGACACTGTGCTGAACACCTCTCATGCATTGTCTCCTTTAGTCTCTGACAATCCCTTGACGTAAGGATTTTTTCCTCCATTTTACGGATGAAACTGAGACTCAGAGAAATGAAATGACTTTCTCCAGAGCTCTTTTCTCCAGTGCAGTGCACTCCTTTTTCCTTAGGGTGAGCCTTGTGAATGTGACTGAGTTGAAGGGATCCAGGACCTATGGGGAGGTCGGTGGAGGCACAGAGGGACTGGTAACCTGGGTGAATAGAGGAAAGGCAAACAATAGCAGGTCCCAGTGAGGCCTAAAAGTTTTCTTTTTCTTTTATATTAAAAAAATTTGTTTTGGAGTAAAGTTGATTTACAATGTTGTGTTAGTTTCAGGTGTACAGCAAAGTGAATCAGGTATACATATACATATATATCTACTCTTTTTTAAGATTCTTTTCCCATATAGGTCATTACAGAGTACTGAGTAGAGTTCCCTGTGCTCTACAGTAGGTCCTTATTAGTTATCTATTTTATATACAGTAGTGTGTACCTGTCAATCCCAATCTCCCAATTTATCCCTCCCCTCTTCTCCCCCAGTAACCATAAGTTTGTTTTCTACATCTGTGACTCTATTTCTGTTTTGTAAATAAGTTCATTTGTACCATTTTCTTTTAGATTTCACATATGTGATATCATACGATATTTGCCTTTGACTGACTTACTTCACTCAGTATAACAATTTCTAGGTCCATCCATCTTGCTGCAAATAGCATTATTTTGTTCTTTTTTATGTTTCTGTGGAATGATGAGGTCGTGATTGAGGAAGGAGAAGTACTGGGATGCGGTCCACTTTATGACCTTACTAGTGTATCTCATATATATGAGAGGTCCAGATGATAACTGATACAACTATGAAAATTTTCAAAAATGAAGATGCAATCAGCATACATGGAAAAAGGGCATAAGTAGGGTTGGGGAGGATATATTTTAGGTAGGAATCTGGCCTCATTGATAAAGCATACCATAACACCTGTATCACTCAATTCCAAGGCTGACCAGGAGAAGGACTGTTAACAACTTGCCCCCAGTCCATAAGATTATTCTAGCAGTGGGAAAAGTACAGCTTCCAGTGAATTTTCTTTGGCATTTCCAAAATCAATTCACTAAGTTTTAATAATTACTTCCTTTGAGCAGGGGTAATGACCTAGGTTCGGCTATTTCATTTCAAACTAGAATTTCATTTTAAAAGAGTTTTTGCTTTTTGGGGAAAAAAATTGTACCTAAGAAAAATTGGTCAGCTGTGTGCTCTGCTGGAATTCTGCTGGAGAGATTATCACAGCAAGCTGGTGGCCTGGCAGGGGCTGAAACAAATAATTTTTGTAAAACTGAAATTAGTTCATCACAGTTTATAGCTTTTCATTTAATTTTAAAATGTAAGTGGCTATTTTTAAAAGAAGGAAAGGAAGTCTAAATTGCCCTACTAATCCAATGAAATATTGCCAAGAGGGTAAAAGCAGACAACTGTGCGTCATGTGGGAGATCCTTTCCAAAGCCTGCTTTTATGCCTCTCTTCTGTTCTCATTAAAACAAGTCCCAAAGATCAAATGAAGCTGGGACCCAAGCTGAAGGCAAGGGTACACGTTGTTTACTTCATCGCTGCCAGTAGCCCTCTCACCACCAGGCTGGGATTCAGGCACACAGGGCAGAAGAATAATAATCCTGTTTTCACCCTCCCAGGTCTCCATCAGGAACCACCAGGGAGCAGCAGATGACTGAGTCACTCACCTGGCTGCCTCCAGTTAGATACTTGCTTCAAAATGAATGGGCAAGCTCATAAGAAGGGGGAGAGAAGAAATAATAATGGCACCAATAATTCACACTAGTGTCGTTTTATGATTATATTAAAAAACCACGTACATGCCTGCATTTGATTTTGCCTTTTGGTGAGCAGGACATGCATCTTTGGTCCCGTTGTGCAGAATAGCAATTCCCAAACCCAGAAATGTTAAAACAGAAATTTGTTCCCAATCATACACCTTGTTCAGAACAAAAGCTTTGAAGGCGTTTTCCCTGGTTTGAATTCTGACTTTATTACTTACGAGCTATGAGACCTTGGGAAGTTATTGAACCTCTCTTTGACCTCATTTTCTCATCTGTAAAATGGAGCTAAGGGGCTTCCCTGGTGGCGCAGTGGTTGAGAGTCCGCCTGCAGATGCAGGGGACGCAGGTCCGGGAAGATTCCACATGCCGCGGAGCGGCTGGGCCCGTGAGCCATGGCCGCTGAGCCTGCACGTCCGGAGCCTGTACTCGGCAACGGGAGAGGCCACAACAGTGAGAGGCCCACGTACCGCAGGAAAAAAAAAAAAAAATACTCTCTGAAAAAAGTATTATTTTGTCCATTCTACAAACGGGTGAAACAAGGCCCAAGGTCAAGGACCTCCCAGGGTCCCTCAGCTCATGAGTGAGAAAGCCAGGTCTGACTTATACTAAATTACCTCAAGGATACATTCCCTATGAATTAAGTCATTGAGACCTTGAGCTGGTTTCATCTTCCCCACTATCCATCTTATTTAAAAAGAAACAAGACTCACTTTCTGTATCTCCACTTTTCTCCCTGAAAAATGTGGCACAGTGCCAAGTTCTGTAAAATCCCCGGTCTGATGAGAGTCACGGAATCCTAGACTAGAAGGAACAATTACCTGCTAGTAGGGATCTGGAGAGGCAGAGACATACATATTGTTGAATCCTACTTCTATCAGTCACAAGCTCTACGACAACAGGGTAACAACTTAACCTCGGTGGGTCTCAGTTTTTCCATTCAGAAAATGGAGCAGTAATTGTTTCCACCTCCTAGAATTGCTGTGGTGATCCCATTAGCACAGTGCTGGCACCCAGGATAACTGCTTGATAAACAGTCACTAATAACTTTAGCTAGAGAAACACCATCTAGTTCATCCACTTCACCCCACTGGTTTGATCACACAAATCATCTGTGCATTTTATTTTGAAACCTTCCCCAGAAGGAGACACTAGAGCTTCGTGTGTGAAGGGTTCCAATGCCTGACCAATCTCACAACCTGGAAATCTAACTGCTCCGTTTAAAATATTATTTCATTTAAAATATTAACGTTCTAAAAAAAATAAAATATTAACATTCATTCTCCGAAAAAAGTAGAGAATGACTTGTTATGCTTTTTCTGGATAAATGAACAAACACCTCAACATTCTCTCTCCCAAGCTAATCTAATCTAATCCCAGGAATTTCATTTTTGTCTTACGAAGTCTGTTATCTACCACTTTCCACTGGTGATGACGAGGATGCCTTCCTGTCCTGAGGTTGCTGTGGTGATAAGGCAGGTAGCTCGTCTTAATAATATTGTGTGGTGTGCTCTTTATTTTCAAAGCACATTCACATGCTTACCTTGTTGATCCTAATACAACTGGGAGAGTTAGGGAGGGTGGGGGTTATCTCTACATTAAGGATGAGGAACCTGAAGTATAAAGGAAAGAACAATGATAGCAACCATGGCTAAGCACTTATATTCCACGTCTTTTTTTGTTAATTTTTATTTTATATTGGAATATAGTTGATTAACAATGTTGTGTAAGTTTCAGGTGTACAGCAACATTCCAGGTCTTTCACACATAATATCTTATTTAAACTTCTCAAGAGCCTTCTTTAGTAGGTGTTATTAGCTCAGTTTAGAGGAAACAAAAATGAGGCTCATAAAGGGAGGTGACATAGCCAACTTTCTCCAGATACTGAACGGTAGAGCTGAGAAACTCCAGATCTACCTCACTCCAAAGCCAATAAGCTCAGTCACTGACTTTTGAAAATTTGCTTAACCCATCAGTGACTAAAATGGCATTAAAATCCAGGATTCCTGATTCACAGTTCGGGACACCTTTCATCAAACCACTAATTCAGTTCTTCCTGACTGGGTAAGTTGCTAGAGCTAGACCCACCTATGACTAGAATAGCCACTGCTCACATAGAACTGCTTTGCAGCTGTTCCCCGTTCCTAGCTAGTCTTCTGCTCTTATCTTCCAGGTCCATGCCTATGATTTGGGGGTTCTCAAGCATGTAGTCAGAGGGTTATCAATTTATATATATGTTTACATATCTATCTATTATATATGTATACAATGTACATATATTTACATAATATATAAATATATATTTGTATTATATATTTATACATATTGTGCATAGATATTCATGTATATGGATATATATACATGCACAGGCTTCCAGAATTTGCCAGATTCTCCAGCAAGAATCAAGATTTGCCAGGCCAAACAAACTTCTCAGGGATTTGCCAATAAGGGTAATTCTTTAAATACAGATTTGGATGTGTGTTGGTTCGCAATTTTGGGAATTTCCTCGGTGAATTCTGAAACTGGCCCCGTACACAGAAAGCAAGGAGAAAGCAAGGGGAGATGAAGAAAGAGGCAGGCCACTCCAGATTGGTAGGTGAGAGGTTTAATAAGCAAGGGAAGTTACAAGGCTCGTCTTGAGTGGCCTTAAGACTAGTCGATCTCTGCACTCACCCACCAGAATCTTAAAGGTTTATATAGATGCCTTAACTGGGTTCGAGCATGTATTCAGTCCAGGTGGTCTCAAGGCTGCATCTTTGAAATGACTTGGGCTAAGAGAACTGGGTGGAACATACATTCCAAGGACAGGGGAGAGGGTAAGGAGCCTCTGATTGCCAGGGTCTAGCTTGCTGGTCAACCAGTGGTCACATCCTCTTGATTACCTCTTCCAACAACATGGGAGAAGTGAAAGAAAAATGTTAATGGGAGTTTCTTCTCTTTCCCTGAGTGTCCCGTTCACATGGGCCTATAGATATAATCAAATCGAAGTTGTAAGCCCAGCACTGAGCTGAGGGATGGATTCTAACCATGTTCAGCTTGTCCTGGGGAATCTGTGCTTATGTTCCTATTTGAGCTGCTCCACTCATCATTCATTTTCCATTTCAAAAGGAGATGAGGGTGAAAAAGGAGATCCAGGAGAGGAGGGAAAGCATGGCAAAGTGGGACGCATGGGGCCGAAAGGTAGGTAACATGATATGACTTTGACACTTTTCTCTCTCTCTACTGGACTTGCCTTGGAAGTTAGCAGCTTTCATAACGCCCTCTGCTCCAAAGATTAATGAGATGTGTTTCCTAGATGAATTTACTTGCCACCAGAGAGTTCCTATGAGATTGCCTGTCGACAAGACTCGGACACATTTCTCAAGCTTCATCCTTAGGGCTGGTGGGAGAGGAACACCCTGGGAGCCCTGGGGAATTGCAGTCTCTGGGAATATCTAAGAAACTCTGAGTTTTAGAAACACAGCCATGTTCACCGCTGTGTCTCCCCTCAGATGCCATGCTAAGCACCTCTGGCCGGCTGGCTTAGAGTGTGAGGGGAAAGAAAAGCAAGAGCAGAAAGAGCTGTCTGATTCATTGATTTACTCACTTTTCTCCGAGATCTCTTGGCAAATGGTGGGATATGTATGGGAAGAACAGGAGAAAAGAAAATGAGAATATAACACACAGGCTATTAGGGAATGGTTTTACTCACAGGCTAAAACTCAGCCTCGCCAGAATACAGCTTCTGGGTTGTGATGTGTCAGCGCGTGCCTTCCGAGCACTAGAACTATTCCTTGCCATCTGCTACAAGGTAGTGGCCCTAGACCACTGATTTTAAAATCTTCAGTAAGTTAAAGAGAGAAAAAGACTCATAGGATTTTGAGACTTCAATTTGAGAAATGCTGATTTAAACTCTTCTTATTCTATAATTATGTACAATCAGCTGCAAAATTATTCTCACAACTAGATAGCTTTACAACTGGTAAATATTGTTTAGATAATGACAGATTAAAAATGCAAATTAGTGACAATTTTGTAGGCACTCAGGAACCCCTGATTATATTTTTTTGGATGAAAACTTGGTGGGGCAATCTCTGATGTCCCTTTAATCACTAGGTTTTATGATTGTATGTTCCCTCCCCTTTGAAAAAAATGGCTAAGCTAGTCCAATTTGTTTTAAAGTAGCGAGGAAATAGAATCCCAAAGTGAAGCCAAAATGGATCTCAGGAGGAACAGAATTCGAAAAAACTGCAAGAATTTTTTCACTCATCTCCTTATCTGACCTTTAGATTAAACATCCTCTGCTGTAGGTCTTTAGAAATATTGCATTTTAATATCATCAGGCCCAGGACTGTCACACTCACCCACATTTTAATTTTAATACATACATTATAATGCTATTAAAATAGTAAATATAGCACAGGATGTATATAATACAGCACAGGATGCTTATTATATACCACAGATAGAAGAATGCACTTTTCAGTATTTCCTTCAAGTGAATATCATATACTAGGCACATCATTAAAGGGAAGATAAAACCTTAGGATATAAAGATGACATGCTTTGCTTTTCAGGAATTAAAGGAGAACTGGGTGATGTAGGAGACCAAGGCAATATTGGCAAGACCGGGCCCTTTGGTAGGAAGGGTAAGCTACATTTTACTATTTATCCTCCAGGAGCAATTTAAAGCCAATTGAACCTACCCTCGATATATGCTGAAATGTTCTGTACCTTGAAAAACGATTCCTTTCCTTTCTTTTAAAACACGCATTTTCTCTTTCCTCCTATGTTGGCAGTTTCTTCCATACGTAAGCAATGTGTCTTTAAAAAAAGGCCTTGAGCAAAATTCAACTGAAATTCAGGGACAGATTCAAACATAAAGTTCAGTTAGTCTCTACCCAGAACTCTCTCCTGGGATCTACTGGTTATAATCCTTTATGCAATTAAAATGGGTGTCATGACCATGAAGCACACTCAGTTGTAGAAAATAATTATTCATAAAACTCAAGGTAGTTGAGGGCAGTATAATATTCCTTTTTAATCTGAGTGGAATAATAATAAGTCTGTGTCTGAGATCTACTAATAGGATAGGAGTTTGAGGTGTGTGTATATACATCCTTTTGTTTTCAGTCATATCCTGATCCTGCAGGTTCCTGCTTCCATATTATAAAACAGAGGTAGCCTCCCCTTTATTATCTAAGCACCCTAACCTATCATATTCTCCTAAAGCACTACAATGGTAGCAGGTTCTTTTTTTTTTTAATAGATCTTTACTGAGTATAATTGCTTCATGATACTGTGTTAGTTTCTGTTGTACACCAAAGTGAATCAGCCATATGCATACATATGTCCCCATATCCTCTTCCTCTTGAGCCTCCCTCCCACCCTCCCTTATTGCTTCTGATATTCAGCAATTTGTACAGACATCGTTCTGTTGGTTTGAAGTTACAAAGCGATCTCCTTTTACCTGGATACACAATTTATTTGAGCATAGGAGAACGGGCTCAAGTGGGGATGATTTGCATCACAGGGGCATTTTAAGCAGATACTTGCTACACTGGAGCTCACCACAGTAGTAGTGGGAGGTGGCTACGAAATTATGACCTAAGTACAGTATTTACTCCAGTTAATTTTATGCAGTTATGATTTAATACTACATCTTTACATTTGCTTACATTTCTCGCAACTGGGAATGGCACCATGTATGGTCTGTAGTCGTGTCTGTAAGTTTTGATAAATTTTAACTTTTTATAATCAGTTTGTGTATATTTTATGGTGTAAATGATAAAATACATTAGTATCTACATATATTTTATACATTGATGACATACCTAAATTTTTCTTAATTTTTTCAGTATTTCTAGGCTATGTGGTTTACCTGTGAGTTTTTTCAAATTGTTGCAAATCTCCCCAAACTTCCCCAATATATTTCTTTTAAAACTTTGTGCATAAGTGAACCCACACATTTCAAACCCGTGTTGTTCAAGGGTCAACTGTATAATGCTGCATAACTACAGGACTACTATAGGAACCATGTCAGAGAGTAAAGCCAGATTGGTATGAAGAAGAGCTGACTGAGGTCTTGAAGAATAGTAACATGTTTATGGAAACAGGGATAAAGCATTTGAGGAAGATGCAAGAGATACTTGAGCAAAGGTGCAGAGTGGGGAAACTCAGTGCTATGGGTAATAGAATTCTGCAGCCTTGATGTCCCCTCCAGCCTTCCATATGTGCTTGAGCAGCTGCATAATTAAACCAGCAGTGGCCAGCAGTGTGTTCTCCTGGGCAGGTTGATGGACGACAGGCTGAGCTGAGGCTATGGCCCCTCTCCTCTCATTCTGTGGCTTGGAACACCCTCCAGTTCATTCCTTTGAGAAACTTCCTTCGACCTGCATCTGAGGGCAGAAATAGAAGGCAGTACCACTGAAAAGAAGTTATTATGGTTCCTTTTGATCCAGTGGCTTATATCCACCGTATAGTGTATATTCACTTGAAGTTGAAATCCTTGTAGCTGAAGAAGAGCTACATGGACCCCTCATAGTTCATGGTCCTGCTGTAGGATGTACCTGTGGTGGTTTTACCATGAAACTGATGTTTTGGCTTCAGAGCCCCGCACTTGTTTGGGTTTTTCCCAAGCCGCCAAGAGGAGCCTCGGCGATGGGTTCACATGGCCACAAGTCTTGGTGAAATTTGTAAAATAACCTTAACTCATCAAAATGGTGCCTCTCAACATTTAAAAAAAATCAATGCCTTGCCAACAAGCCTTTTGAGACATATTGCCCCCTTAATGAGATTTTTAGACATATTTTCCTTCTTGCCTACCCCTCCGTGAAATTTTAACACCATCCATGGACTATATGTTATGTAGTTTGTGTGTATTTATACTTTATATATTAAAAAAGAGTAAGATTTTTTTCACATCCCCTGCACTGACTTTTGCATCCATGAGGTGGTACTGTCCCCATTGGAATGCATGGATTAAGGGTACTGTCTCCTTTTGCTGTTTCCCAAACATGCCAAGGTGCCTTCTTCTGCCCTCTGCCTTTGCTCAGACAGTTTCCTACCCCTACACACCTCTTCGTCCATCACTGTGTGTCAAAATACCACTTATTCTTCAAGACCATGAAAAATAGACGTCTTTATAAAGCTTTTCCTGAACCCTTCCTTTGTGCTCTCAACCTGAGTTTACACATCTGTTAAGGTGTGAACATCTCCCATCATGGATTATTTGGGCTGCCATACAGCAGAATATTTGAACTCTTGAGGTTCGAAATCGGAATGATTGGGTTTCAATCCTGACTCAGTGTCTTTCTTGCCATGTGACCTTGTATACATTTCTTAACCTATCTGTGCTTCAGTTCCCTCATGGACAAAATAAAGACAATAACAGCCTTAAAAAAATAAAGAGAGAGAGAGAGAGCAGTGTCTCCTGCGCCAACTTCCCTCCAACATACTTCTCCTTGTATCAGTTTTTGGAGTGGATACAAGTATTTTGGGAGCTAGCTAAGAAGAACTTGAGTGGGGGAGATATTTCCTTTGGACTTAATGAGATATATCTGTGTAGTTTGCAGTTACTTCCATGTACAGTTAAGTTCTTGCTAACAGTTCCAAAGTAGGAATAACTTCCAAGAATACTCCTACCACCGACTGTGCAGCTCTATCCAAAGTCATAATGAAAAAGTGCAGGGGCAGAAGTCAGATCATCATAAGAATGCGTCCGGGGCATTCAGCCCAAGAAATCTGTCGATTGTGCAAAAGAAAGAAGGCTTGAAATGTACCAGGCCAGAGTTAATCTGTGGAAAAACTTTCCAAATCTAACAGCTCAGATATGAACAAGACTTTACAGAGGTATTCTCAAAGTTGACAATATTCTTAATTTACATACACCATCAATAACAAGTTGTGAAGGTGAAAGCAACTTCTTACATTATTAATAATAAAAATTAAAGTCAGGTTTCTGCTACGGGCCATGAGAGATTCACCTGCATTAATCCTTCTGCTAAGCATGACTAGTTGAGTCAAAAAATAAATAAAACCATATCTGAAGGCATGAGAGGGCAACCAAATTGAAAAAGACTTTAGGGGAGCCACGCTAAGGTAAGCTCTACATCCTGTGCTAATTTTCCACATTTACCAATTCATACTTGAGGCAGCATTAAGAGACTAAGAGACTTGAGCAGAAAGCTGCTCAAACTGAATTGGGAATTCAAGGTCTGCCAGAGATGAGTAGCCCAGGAAATGCCACTCTTTTTCTCATTTCAAAAACAAAAATTTCCAGTTAAAATTCCAGGAATTCTGAAGAAACATTTAATTAAACATATGCCCATTCGTGTTAAAAAAATGTAGCAAACTAGAAATAGAGGGAAACATTTAATATGAAAAGAATGTCAACAACAACAGAAACCTATTTAAAAATCATAGTTGGTAGCGAAATATTGAACACTTCTCTCCTGATATTGGAAATGAGATGAGCATAGCCTTCATCACCAAGTCTAATCAGCAATTATACTCCAATAAAGATGTTAAAAAAGAAAAAAACATTATATTATAGAAGAGGTGCCAGCCAGAGCGAAAATGCAAGAACAAGAGATAAGAATCATAATAATTGGAAATGAAGAAGAGGGTGATTATTTCTTGATGACATGATAACATACCCAGAAAATACAAAAGAATCTAGAAATTAGCTATTTGTATTAAGTTTTATAGACAGCTTAACTTATAAAAATCAATTTTGTTTCTAAATACTAGAAACAATTTTAAAAACTGAAATTAGAAAGATTCCATTTATTATAGCATCAAAATGGTCAAATATCTAAGAATAAATCCAACAAAAGATGCATAAGCTCTCTATGACAAACACCACATGTTGATAATGAGAGAAATGAAAGAATATCTAAGGAGATGGAGGTAAAGCTACATTCATAGATTGGTTGACTCAGTATTAAGATGATCAATATTATTAGGATGATCCTCAAATTGATCAATAGATTCAGTGCTATTTCATTAACATCCCAGAAGTAGTTCTCTTGGAATAGATAAGCCAATTCAAAATTTATATGGAAATGAAAAGGACCATGAATACCCAAGGACGATCTTGAAAAATAAAAACAAAAGTGAAAGATTTAAATTACTGCATTTAAATATTTATTATAAAGTTAAACAGTTAAGATAGTATTGATTTAGTGCAGAGACAAATAGAACAATGGAATTGAATACAGCATGCAGAAACAGACCCCAAACTTGAATTATGCAAAGATGATATTTTTTTTGAAATGGGAAATTATGCACCTATCCATAGGTCAATGGATGTATATGAATGCAGCCAAACATATGCAGCACATAATATATGAAAAAAAAAGAATTATAGAAGTACAAAATTCTTTTATTAAAATTTTATGATTTTTAGTGAATTTTGTAATGTGGTAATTGGCTACTTTTAAAATTTAGTGACTTAGTTTTCTTTTCTTATAATAAGGATTCATTTTTATAAGTACTTTGTCATTTGTAATTTAGTATTTTTTTTAAAGAAGTCTCCTCAAATTGTATAAGCTTCAGATAAAAATACATCATGAATCTGCTTCTGGCTCTATCAGCTTCATTTAACAAATGGTTAAAGGGAGGGAAAGGTGTAGCCAGAGTGTGGGATGTTGGACTTCAAGATTTCTGAGATGCGACCAAGTTATATAAGGTTAAGATCTCAAGTATTGCCCTAGAGATGAGCAGAAGTAGAGTGGGAGGCTAAGTCATTGCCATGAACACGTCCAGAATTCAAGGCCTTCATTAATTATTCTAGACGTTGCACATTCCTAGATTTAGATGTGCCAAATCTAGATGAGACTCCAACCAGGAGGGTTGAAGTTCATGATCTTGAGCCTGGTCTTAATCCTTTCATAGAATAAGACTAGGTAACTTTGGAAGGAAGGGTGGTGGATGACAGAGTCAAGGGGTAGGATCAAAAGTTTTCGTATGATTTTCTGAGCCTTAAAATGGATGAACTTCCAAAAATTGGAGAAGTAAGAGTCTGGAACGGATAGGGTTAACCAACCTTATCTTCTTCAGGCAATTCCTTATTCAAACTCAGTTGCCTACACACCTAGCGCACACCTCCATCAGTTTATTATCGTCATGGCTTATTAGGTTGTCTGTTTCATCCAATACACCATAGATTTCTGGAGGAAACAGATGAACAAAAGCTATATCAGGTCTCTTTGTTTAAAGTGTATGTGAGGATGCTGCTTTTTAACCATTTTATTCTAATGTCTACTATACAGTAGAAACTTTCTAAATGTTTGTTGCATTAAGGATGAAAAAATAAATGATATACATTATTTCCTATGATGTGACCTTCTTTTCTACTCTTTATTTCTAAGTACCACTTTCCCTTAACATCCGTTTTCACCATTGGTTAAGATTTTTTTCTCCTCCAGAGCTATGTCATGTCCTGGAATTTCAAATTTATGAGGGTGTCCTGGAATTCAAAAAAAAAAATGGAAGTTCAGTGCTCTGGCTCACCCGGATAAATTTCATTTTTAATCTGAACTTTGAAATGTATTGTTCTCATTTTGTCATTGGTCCTTCTAAATTTTTCACTGACTCAGATTAATCTCAGCTTTCTGGGCTGACCTTAATGTTGTCACTTGAATGGATAAGGTAGCTTTCTGGATGTCAATATTTCATTTCAGGAATAGGAAAGGATGATTTCATGTAGGTAAATTCAATCTCACGACAAAATAGATGCTTTTACTTGAGGTTAATAATCTTTTTTACAGTGAAAGTATTATGGTGCTTGTTTGTTTAAAGGCAATCTCTAATTCTTCAACATGAAGACAGTTAACACAGAGGTGTTCTCACTTATGGGTCAAAAATAAGTTTTTGTGTATGCTTTAAACCAGATTTCGTTTTGGGGAGTAGACACTCTGAGCTCACATTCACCATGAATTGGCTAAGTACTTGGCACGCTTTTCTTTACCATAACTCTGATTTAGGGGACAGAAGCTAACACTGGTTGAACATCCTCTGGGAGTCAAGCACAGACCTAATCCCATGATAACATTATCTAATTTATCCTTCTTAATGATCTTATGACTTAAGGTACCACTATTCCACTTTAAAAATGAAAGACATGGAGGCTTAAAGGAATTACGTAACCTGTCCATGTTTAGCTATTAAGTGGCATAGTCAAGATTCAAGCCCTGGTTTTTCAGACTTGCATGGTTTTGCATTCCACCACACTGCATTGACTTTCCCATCTGTTAAAAAAAAGGAAAGGAATTCATGTCAAAATACTGGAAAGTAGTCACAGTGCTTACATCTTCTCAGAAAAAAAATCCATGTATCAATTCAAGTATCTATTTCCCACATTAAGATCCAGTTAAAGGCTACTGCTTCAATGAATCTTTCCCTACTCTGATCCACAGCCGTCTTTACGTTCTCTGAAAACCTACCAGGCAATTCCTTTATTTCATTCTGTTTGTAGACAATGGTGCTAATGTCTCATCTCCTTGGTTTCTTATGTGCACTTTGTTTTCCTTAAAAACCTATTTTTTTGGCCGTGCTGCACGGCTTGCAGGATCTTCATTCCCTGACAAGGGATTGAACCCGTACCCTCGGCAGTGAAAGAGTCCCAGCCACTGGCTGGCCAGGGAAGTCCCCCAAAACCTATCATTTTCTAAAGCAAATACTCTATGTATGCTTTTTAAAAGATATTCATTATTGGGCTTAGACCAGAACTAGGATCATAGCAGAACTAGAATCAATTTTCAACCTATGTTGAATTGAAAGGATTCACATATAAAGAAAAGAAACTATTTTTAATTAAAAATTAAGCCATATTCATATGAACTTTCAAGTCCATATTGCTTTTGGTGATGATAGGACTGATATTCCTTTCAACTTTTTATAACATTTTTTGAAGACTTTGCTTCCCTTCATTAAGTCATTGTTATTTGAAAAACACCATGAATTGAGGAGTCAGAAGTGGTTGGGTTTCAATACCAGCACTGCTATTGAATTGCTGGATGTCCTTGAGCAATTTATTTTGCCTCTCTGATCTTCAATATCTTCAGTTGTAGAATAAAGATAATGATAGTACCTAGCTCATTGGATTTAATATGATAATACCTATAAAGTATCTAAACAGTATTTGACAAATGATTGGCACTCAGCAAGTATATATTCCTTTTCTTCCATTAACACACTCTCAAAATCTAGTCTTATCTTTTCCAATTTACATATAAAGGAAATGAGGAGTTTGCAGGACGCAGCTTAGGTGTGTCCAGATCAATCTTCCTCATCAGGGTGCTCGGCATATTTTTATGCTTCTTTCCCAACTGTACCTCTGCTGTACATTGTTTCCTATGTTGCTCCCACCTTCACCTGCTGAAGCTCCAATGCCATCTCCTCAGGAGAGCCTTCCTTCATTCTTCCAGCTGGGGCACTACCTCTTCCAACTCCCTTCTGCATTGGACAGGGTATGTTATCTCTGTTCATGGTCTTTCTTATAATATTTATCACATTCCATTGTCATAGATTTCACCATTGTCTCATTTCATCCAAGAACAAGTTCTGAGGCATTCCCCAGCATACTTAAACTACATTTGGGGTTTCAAGGACTCCCCTCCTTTCGTTTGGGGAACTCATGAATGTCTGGCATCACTGTAAAGAAAAGTGTCCACACGGGTCAATTTGGAAAGGCTCAGCAAATCCTGGGGGCCCTGGCAGGCATGCCTTTCTGCATGATCAGTGGCCAGTATGTACAGGACTCAATGAAAAGCAGTCAGCAGACAGTGATGAAAGAATAGCTAGTGGGCAGGCAACATGGGGAACCCTTTGGGTTTTAGAGTGGCTCCCAGGTTTTCCCTTTTGCTGGGAAAGGAAGGGGTTAGGTAGAACCTCAATGTTGACCCCATTGCCCCTTACATTGCTCCCTTGGTCATATACCCAATTCCTGGCCACATCTTTATCCTACAAGAGTAAGCCTCATACTCTTCTCTAGCCTGGATGACCTTCATCCTGTATTCATCCCCCTGAATTCTTTCTTATTCTTTTTCCAGATCACCGTTGAAGCATAAACTCTATTTTACTTCTATCAGGGTCTTCTCTTTTGAAAAGAGAACTTCAGGGCCCAAAACTTCAGGCAAACATTTCCTCTTATAAATCAAAAGCTTTTGCTTTCAATTATTGTGCCTCACGTGGGCTTCAAGAGCTTATTTTGAAGTTGAAAAAATTCAACATTTTTTTTCTCTCTACTTTAATAATTCTGATTCTCTGAGAACTGTTTTGTGGATGTCTCTGACTGAACAAGAAAAGGGTCAAATACAAAAAAGAGCAGAGAGGAAAATTATCAAGGTTGATATGTCAGTATAATATTTTGGACACAACTTTATATTATGGATATTTGCATACATCACATCTCTTCCAAAAAGCATAAACTCTTTCAAGCCAGATGTCTAATCTTGTCCCTCTTTATACCCTTTCAAAATACCAAGCAAGTCTTCTGTCTTGCATAGAGTAAGTAAATAGTAAGTATTTGTTGAATTAAATTGAAAAAGCACGATACATGTTTTTGAAAATCCAAGGGCAAAGCCACATGGAAGAACTTGGGGGCATAATAAATACACAGACACTGTGTAGTGCTAATCAGTTGATCCAGATATATAAAACAATGGCACTTTTTAAATTAAAAACATGCAGAATATTGTCTTAGCTTTGCCCAGAAGGCCACATTATAAAAACATGTTAGTAAGATCAGTGACACAAACTTAAACATCTATACATCCACTGGAATTCTGCATTCCATCTAATTAAATTAAGACTTGTTTGATTTATTGTACCTGTACAGCCAACTCAAAATCAAATTATTTTTATAAAACCAAGGAATATTTGTTGGAGATATTACAATGAATTTTAAAACCTCTTTCCTGTTATTTTAGGTGTATAAGATATTGTCTGCCTGAAATAATTCTATTTCATTAGATTTTATGTGTTCTATTCTGTTCATCAATAACACTATTTCATTTAGTTGTTCTTGTCATGGCTATTGTTTTTCTTCAGGTGACAAAGGGGAAAAGGGTTTGCCTGGGATACCTGGAGGAAAAGGCAAAGCAGGTATAATATACTTAGTTTTTCTTCTTAATTTTTAGCATCATTCCAAATCTATTCATCTTAAAAATGAATATAGTTCATAGAAAAACAATAGTCTTTTCAGTGGGATTAACCTCATTTTCCTTGGGCCAGAAGAAAGGGAAGAATGAAAATTTCCTCTCTATCTGCTGGTGACTTTCCAAGCCTCTGGGGAAGGGGAGGATGGTGCTTTCCACCCCTCCCATGCTTACCATGAGGCAGCAAACCCAGCACATCAGGAAGCAGCCCTCATTCTCCGAGACGAGGAGGAAAATCCATGAGGGCCACAACAATTGGACCAGCACGTCTTACATTCCACCAACATCTCAGCCAAATACTGGCCAAGTAGTTTGCCAGCAGCAAACTGGCCTGATCCAGTGAGGCCCTGTGGTTACAGAACATGCCTCAATGGCTGGGGAGCTTCTCCCTGTTACTGAAAGAGAGGTCTATTTCCAGCGCTTGATGCAAGGGAAAAAGTAGCTTGTTCTTGGTGAGCTTCAATTATTTCTATCCGTAAAGGTGTAGTGCAGACTAATTCTAGGAGCTCTTTTAACTTCCTTATATTTAACTGTGAATGTGGATAAATAAAGCCACAGATTTTTTTTTCCTTTGGCTAATAGAATTCATTTTGCTTTTCAACAACCAAAGAAACAAAGCAAATGGAAATGTTGACATGAAGCAGCCATTAAATAGGAAAAGGGAATCATTTGAATTTTTTTAAACTTTTTATTTTATATTGGAGTATAGTTGATTAACAATGTGTTAGTTTCAGGTGTGCAGCAAAGTGATTCAGTTATACATATACACGTGTCTATTCTTTTTCACATTCTTTTCCCATTGAGGTTGTTACATAATATTGAGCAGAGTTCCCTGTGCTATACAGCAGGCCCTTGTTGGTTATCTGGGAATCACTTGAATTTTACATAATTTTCCTTACAATTCTTTCTCTGCCACATTACCAGTAGGTAAGTGAAAAGGTAAATGAGCAAAGGGGAATTAATGGCAGAAGTTAAAAATCATAGTTAATCCACAAATGGAACAACCGACTCTTGAAATTGCAAGATAGATCTATTCACAAGGTTTAAACTTAGTCCTTGAAACATTAAGCTATACTCCAAATGGATAATCAGAATTAACATTTATTTCATTGTGAAAGTTTTCTCCTATCTTGGCAGAGTTGTGTGAGCCAGTGAACAATGCAGTAACACAAGAGAAGACTGGCTAGAAATATGTTTTTTAAAAGCTGTAAAGATTTTATTCTGAGACTGGTATGTTCTGTGTTCAACAAAAATGCCAAATGGTCCAAAATATGTGTACAGTGGTTAGTCATATTTACTGTTCTTTAAAAAAATCTGGTTTAGAAGTGTGTTTTAACTAATTTAAAATATTTAAAAAGATATTTTCTGAATTCCTAAAGACAAGGTATATCAGAAACCCTGTCTTAAATAAAAGACAAAAAGCATAGCCATTCACAGAGAGATGTAGCAAGACTAGAAGAAAACAGTAAATATTGGGAAGAGAGCAATTGCTCTTTTCAACCAGTCTGCTTGTGCTTCAACATGAATTCACAGCTTTGTCATTTAAAAGGGACTGTCTGTGATTGCGGAAGATACCGAAAAGTTGTTGGACAACTGGATGTCAGTGTGGCTCGCCTCAAGACATCAATGAAGTTTGTCAAGAATGGTGAGTCTCTTCTATTGCTTTGTACTATTTATCCGTGGATTTATCTCTTTCAACACTGCAATTCCAACATCCCTAGCGGGAAATAATTTGGGCAAAGGCCTACTGAGATAGTGTCACCAGTTTAAAGGTCTCTCAAAATCCTAATTATCCACTCATTCTAGGACACTTCAGGTCCACTTCCTATGGACATACATATGTGCGTTCCTATGGGTAGTAAAGGGTGCTTTAGCGAAAAAGGGGAATGAAGAAGAGGCAGCGTTTGGCTAGCTGGGCCTTAAGAAAAAAAGGGCCCAGCTTTCATCGGCCAGCATCTCAGAAGATAAAAGTCACAATAAAAACAACAGCTACTTTCTTGAGTACTTGGAATAATAATAATTTTTATGATTAGACCGAAGCTTAGAGAGATTATCTTACACATAGATACAAGCTAATGAACAGTGGAGCACGGATCTGAACACAGGTTTCATGACTCCTCTACCCTAAGTGCAAATCAATAGGAACATTATGCATTTCTCTAAATTGTGCAATTTTCCATATCAGTCATTTTTGTTTTCCCTTGTATTTCCCTATTAAAGTTCTCAATAAAGCCCCTAAAGTGGGGCTTATGTGCCCTCTCCTGAGACAGTATGAATGAGGGAACTGTTTTAGTTACTGTTACGGTTGGTTTCACTTTGTTGTACTTTTATTTATTATAATCCAGCCATATTTATTGTACAATACTGGAGGCACACAGATGCCATCTTGTGTCCATTCTCATCTTGTAATACTAAAGGCATAGGAAATGTTTGATATGAACTAACCCTCAGTTATAACTCTGGTTATAACCTATACAGAAGATGCTTCATCTGACATGACTTGGACCTTAATGAATAAACCAGACCCCAGAGGTTCAACATAGCACAGTAGTCCTTAATATTTGAGTGCTCATAGATTTATTTGTAAATTTTAACTTATAGACCCTAAAAAGATGTATGTAGATGCCCCCGTAGGCCAAAACGTACATAGCATATTATGAGCTCGGGATGATTCTGAGTCCCCAATTCTGTCCTGAATCTTACTCAGAAGCTCAGTCTACTTCATGTACCTGGAGTGAAGTATAGACCATCTCAGTTGATGTGTATGTTCACAATCTAGGAATCTGTCCCATAGGGACAAACGTCTGTATTATTTCCATATCAGTCCAATAAGCCTTTACCACCCCCTAACGCTGTTCCAGGCACTGAGGCTACAGAGTGGCAAAGACATGGTCACTGGCCTCAAGATGCTCACAGTTCAGTAGAAGAGACACACAAACAATTAGACTAGAATGTGTCAAGTGCTGTGAAGTGAAAGGGACAATGGAAACATAGGGGAGAATGCACAAGAGTGCTCATGTCTGTCCAGGAGCATTGAAAAGGCTCTTATAGGAGAGAACACTTCCACTAAGATCTAAAGGACAGGTAGGAATTTGCCGGATAAAGCAGTAAGAAGACCTTCCAGCCATGAAAGGCACGGAAGTGGAAGAGAGAAGGTCATGCTCATGGAACTGTAAGTGTGGCAAAAGCATAAACTAGGAGGGGAAAAACTGTCTGAGATGAGCTGAGTGACAGTTCATATAACACATCTTTGTCAAAATAGCTCTCTGCTTCACATTGTGAGGGAAGTGAAGGAGAAAAAGACAAGGGAGGACCAATGATAGGAGTTTGTTCCCCATTTGACAACTAGAAAGGTGGAGAAAATATTGAACCAGTGCCCACCTCATGATAGGGTCTTGGAAAAGAATTTTAAACTTTGAATAAATGAATTTAAATTAGCAATATTTTATACTTAGCATTTCTCTTTTTGACATATATAATCACATTCTTCTTTTCCTTGCTGCAAAGTCATAGCAGGGATTAGGGAAACCGAAGAGAAATTCTACTACATCGTTCAGGAGGAGAAGAACTACAGGGAATCCCTGACCCACTGCCGGGTCCGGGGTGGAATGCTAGCCATGCCGAAGGATGAAGCTGCCAACATGCTCCTGGCAGACTACGTCTCCAAGAGTGGCTTCTTCCGGGTGTTCATCGGGGTGAACGACCTTGAGAGAGAGGGCCAGTACGTGTTCACCGACAACACTCCACTCCAGAACTACAGCAACTGGAAGGAGGGTGAGCCCAGCGACCCCTACGGCCACGAGGACTGTGTGGAAATGCTGAGTTCAGGCAGGTGGAATGACACAGAGTGCCATCTTACCATGTACTTTGTCTGTGAGTTTGTCAAGAAGAAAAAGTAACTTCCCTCTTGCTGCACATTTGTCATTTCCCTGTGACTACCATGGCAGTTATTTTTATCCATCTTTTTCTGTCTAATTACGCTAAATTCATTCTGACTCAAGGCAAGTGAGAAATGTTAGACTGAGGTTTGGAATCTCCATCGCCATGCTCGTCCATGACGATTTTGAACATTTTCATTCACGGTATGTTATTGAGCCATAAGCTCACCAGGTTATGGGTCCCAAGAGAGAGCTTGAATTACTAGTTGTGCAGGAGGTGGTTGTCTATGTCTCAAATGAAATTCTCACTTGGCATTTGCTCTGCCACCTCTCCCTAGAGCCGTAAACCACTGTCTATCTAGCCCAGTGGATAATTGGATAGTTGGTTGGGGATGATTAGGCTCCAAGCCAGACATATGAGAGGCTCTTCTCTTAGGAATGTCAAGGTATTATCTGTCTTTGAACCCAAGATCCCCAATTCTTTGACCAGTCACCCACCATGGCCATAGCCACACAAGCAAGGTCCTCTTCTTTGTGTAGACTCAGAAATACTTCAACTCTAAGCCTCTATATGAGGAACTTCTAGCCTAGTGCCCTGTTCCAGACCATATGGAATCATACAGATAACTTTTGTTCTTCTGGTTGACAGCCTTCACTGAAGTATACCAAGCCTTGGCCCCCTTTCTGTAGGCCCACAGGTAAATCCCAGGCTTCCAGATTAACCCTCTGATCTGAGGAAAAGGGAGCCCTAGAAATTGAAAAGAAAAAAGAAAAGGTGAGTTCCCACACAATATTATTTATAATCCTCCTGCTAAATTGCCCCCTTCTATTAATATGGCTCCATTTTTCCTCATCTTTAGCTTATCCATAGCAACTTTTCTCCCCTTGGGCATGGAGAATGAAGGAAAGGGTTTGTGAAGCCTTCAGAAAACTCTAGAAGCTTCAGGGTGCTACCAACACCAAGTCTCTAAGACCCTTCTCTGCCTCTAATATATCATGCATTGTGACATTTTGTGGGAGGCCCTTTATTCTCAGCTACTGTATGTTGTAAAAATCTCACCTCAGTAATGCTTTCAAGTACTATGACATCACAAGAATGTGTCAAGTGTGGAGTTTGGAACATGCCTGAGACTCACATTTACTAAGCTGGTAAAATTCTACTTTGAACTGCAGATCAAACCTCAAAGCAGGTCTAAATTGAAATTTAAAAATAAAAGTTCAACAAAACCCTAGATTATCCCCTTATAAACTGCTGCTCCAGTTATAGTTTGTGACATACAATTAAACATTTAAAATGCTGGCAAAACAGTTAATGAAGTAAGAGAAACAGATCAACGACATATGTTCACCTTAAACCACCTGTCTATGATTTCAACCATGACTAACTGGTTATGAGATAGGACTTAATTAGGTTATTTCTGTGAGTTTATCAAGGGTCACAAGCTCAGGTTCTACAGAGGCCATAGAGATGACATAAATAAATGAAGTAGAGCAGGTGGGGATCCTGGTACACTGAACACAGCTTGCCCTCCCAAAGGAACAGCTGCTTCTCAGTCACTGCTATTTTTGCCATGGAGGACCCAATGTTGCTACATGTTCTGATATTTAAGAGAAGTCAGAAAGCTGGAACTTTATAAGATATCTTTATATTTTTAAATGTTGGAAACTAATCAATTCTTAATCCACATTCTAAGTCATACAAAACAGTCTGCTAGCCAAAATTGTGACCTTTCCACTTCTCACCTCTGGGGAAAAGTTCTGAAGGTTCTAACTGTGTAGGATGTCATTAGGGCACAGTGACATCAAAGTCAAGATCTCCCATTTATACCTCATTCAATTCAGCTCATAACAGGACTTCAGTCAATGTTTGTCATTCCTCAGGTTAATAGATTAGTTACTAATTCAGACTTTTGAGAATGTGGCATATTTTGAACGCAGGGCAGTTAAATCAAAATTACAAAACAGGATACCATATCAAATCCAGTATCCTGGGGTAGAATGCCAGCCAAGAGCTTGAGGAACAAGAATCTAGAAGCACTTAGAGGAAAAGAAAGGAATTAGAAAAGAGGAGAGAGGGAACAGACAGTAAACATTGCCTATGGGCAGCTCACACTGGGATTTATATTCTGATTTGTTCTAAGCCCCCCAAGTATGAATATTAATTGTGTGTACTGTCCATGCTATTCTAATTTCTATTATGATTATTATAATAATAACAACATTTCTCTCAATGACTCATCGTTGCTGCCAGTGCTTCCAAGAGAAGATGACAGAGTTTCAAAGGTAGGATTCATCCTGAGACCTTGCCTGGGAGAAATTTTGAAGGCACCACACAGTTAATTAGATTTGCTATAAAACTTACTTTGTGCTTTACAAAATAAATGTCTTCACATAACATTTTCCATGTGATCCTGATAAACTCTGTGAAGTAAGAAGGGCTGACGTTTTTACTGCCATCTTTCCAATGAGAATACTGAGGTCCAAGGAAGCTAAGCAGTTTACCAAAATCAACTCATTTGAAAGAAAAGCAGGATTTCACTCTGCTGATTGAAACTCTCAATCCAGTGTTCTCTCCAGCCTATGCTTTTTGCTCTTATATTGAATGGAATTTCATCCACGATTCTCTTGTGATAACAGGGGCTCAAATAATCTCTCTTAATTACTTTCCAAAGTTAAAGATTAGGGTTAATTAATAGAATTGCTGGGGATTCAGAAACTTGCCTTACAAATATGGTACTCACTGGTTTCTTTTTAAATTCAGGAATGTCTACACATGTCATTAATGTTGAGGAGGTGATTTAGTACAGTGTCACTACAGTTTTGCAAATAACTACAGATTTAGGGAAAGCAAGGCAGATATATTAAAATTGAGATTTACCAAAAATAAAAATGAGCAAGTAATTATTTGCCCCATAAGAGAATAAAGTAGATAATTCCCTTAAATAATTAACATTTGAAATCAATTTCATTCTCAAAAGTTAAATGTATATTCAACTTTTCAGGAACATATCTGGGCACTCCCCAAGGATGACATAAAGGTTCCAGGGGAAGAAAATTAAAAATTTGTTCACAATTGCACAATGCTGCCTTTTCAAAACAACACACACTATAGCCAGACAAGAAGAAATATCTTATGCCCAGAGTCATTGCCCAAACACTGTAGAAAGGTATACACCCTGTGTTGAGAGAAATATAACAAACATTGATTACACTTTGGACAACTCACCCATAAAAACTACTGGCATTAAAGAAAAGGTATTTTTTCCTGCTTAGATGTATGAGCTTCTTTGATTGTTATTAACCAATTAATTTTCAGCTCTCTGGATTGCATACCTGGAGACCATAAGACATCTGTGGAATAAGAAAAGTTAACTAAATAACAGCACCCACTGCATTTGCCACAGATATGGTATACATTAATTTTTTTTGAATATAGGACTTTCTTTTACTGCACTCCTAACAGGTGGTCACACAGTCCATATTTGAAGGTTTTGGGTAATTTTCTAACCCCATTAGAAAGTTTTTCCTTACAGTGAAGTAAAATATGCTGTCTCTAATTTCCATCTATTTCCTTGTTCTCCCTTCTGCTGTTCATAACTCTGAGAGGTCTGACCCTGAGACCAGCTGGATCAGGCTCTAAATGAAAGTACAAATCAGGACAGGGAGAGCTGTGCTCACTGCGGCACTGGTTACTAAGGTGAATACCCAGTTTTGTACATTTCTCTAACCCTATATGGTATACCCCACTCCCAGTGAATTCAAATTTTGTTGGTGAGGCATTAGAGGCACAGATATAGAGTAGAACTGGGATTGAAAGTCATGTGGGGCATCTCAATTATAAATAATCTATTTATTAGGAGAGAGTATTCAGTGGAGAGGGTTCAACCCTAAGGGAGGAGGCCGTTAAGAGGTTGATGGTTTGGTAAGACCTGATTGAGAGGGTTCAAGGCAGGTGTCCAGTGCCAGTGGGATGAAGTCCAAGTCAGAGACCAGGTTTGTGAAACTGACATGGTGAACAATTTGCTTAGGTACCTAGTAGACCTCACTAACTCATTAATTCATCAAATGTACTTATGGAGCATTTACCATGTGATGAGGGCTGGAGACACAATGGAAAAGAAGACAGATCAGACTTCTAGCCTCATGAACAGAGCTCTCCTTCGGCTCATTGAACATCGAGGTTACCACACTGAAGCCCAAGAGTTAATCCACTGTCACGGATGGAATATATAAACTTTTCTATTTTTACTCCTACTTCCTCTTCAACATAACACCTCTTCAAAATTATACTGAAATAAGTTGGACAAAGATAATTTTTTTGTGTGTAAAAGTACAACGTTACCATTTCTTGAAGAGCAACATTGACACATCTCTTCAAGTACATTTATAAATTCCTGTAGGCTGGCTAATTTTGATGTGAACAAGAAGTTCTCATGTCGTTGTGTATACTCACCCACACCACTTCCTCACAAGACAGAATATATCCTTGGGATTGTGCATGGATGAGCATTAACACTTGGTAAATATTCCTCCACATTATTTTTTTCTGGTGACCTACAGCTGACATTCAGTGAAACCCAGATTTCCCACAGACTGTCACTTTCATACTAAAATAAAGACAGGTAGGGAGAAGGGGGAAGGGAATCAGAATTTTACAATTTATTAAAATGTGGGCACAGCAACCTTAAATTAATCACCATGTTGGCATCTGCAGCTGGGAAATAATGCAGATTCATGTGTGTCCACACAATTTTAAAGCTATGTAATGCTTTGGCCTATGTGTTTTTCACTTTAGAACCCTTAAACAGATGAATTTATCAAGAGGCGTAAGTCTTATCCTTTGTACAAACTGGGTTGGTGGGCTTCTGGGGGAGGTGATAGAGATGAGGACTGTCTACAACTCACCCCTCGATATATTGATAGAACATCAGTCAGGAAGAATACTCATAAGCTCCGCCATGATATGTGAAAAACCAAGGCAGGCACAGAAATTTCCTAAGTCTTGAGAAAATGAGGTAAGTGGAGACATAATTGCAAAACATATTCAATTTACATCCAATAAAGTCTAGGTGAATATTTTTACTAAGTGTAGTGCACATAATAGACAACTGTGGGAGACTCTTTCCTAGGAGATCACAATTTCATATGGATATTTCCTGAATCAACTCAGAGAAAATGATTCTGGAGAAAGCTTACCGGGAGAAACATATGTGTTTTACAAATAGATGCTTTTTGGAAATGTTTATGTTTAAAATAATAATGTTTCAAAATATGTTTCCCCAAACTCTCTGGTTTGTCTGATCTTATCTTTGATTCTGCTGATGTTGGTACTTTTCAGGGACTCAGTCTCCAGGAAGGATGAAGGATTTTTGTACAGGCACACAATTACAATCACCACAATTGTCTCTTCCACAGAATAGGGATATTATCTTTGCCCTAAAGGACCTTAGGGCTTAAAGAATAGAGTGAACAAATATCTCCAAGAGTCCAAAATTTTGATCTCTACATTTGAGAAAAAGGAGATCCAAAAATACATTTTGAGACACTGGAATGAAATATCAAAAAGCACGGTTTTTAAAGAAGCTTGAAAATATTTGTTCTGGAGTTTCTAACCCTAAACACCCTTGCATGGAGATATTTTATAAAAAGTGCAGGGCAGGGAGTAAATATATATGTTTGTGTCTCCATCTTTGAAAGTGTAAAAGAAAAAATACCTAAGCTCTTCTTTCCTCAGATAATCTATGTTACTGGGGATGGGATGGAGCATTACACTACTGCTCCTTTTAAAAAGTTTTGTTGTAAGTTTTCCTCATTCTTACATTTTCAAAAATTCAGTAGCTCAGTATGCACTAATGTCCAGGCCTCACTGATTCATGCCTGTATGAATTATCAAGATAGTATCTGGAGGGTGAAATTATACATGAAAAAATGATGTGTTCCTTTGCTCACCACAAACAATCCCTCAGTTCCATATGGAGAGGAGTAATGTGATATCTGGGCCCTGGTATGTAAACACCTTATACTGGAAATCTTTACTGTCAAACTGTCTGTAATCACTCCAGAGTGAATCAGCTGTAAGTATACATATATCCCCATATCCCCTCCCTCTTGCGTTTCCCTTCCCCCCTCCCTATCCCACCCCTCTAGGTGGTCACAAAGCACCGAGCTGACCTCCCTGTGCTATGCGGCTGCTTCCCCTTAGCTATCTATTTTACATTTGATAGTGTATATATGTCCATGCCACTCTCTCACTTCATCCCAGCTTACCCTTTCCCCTCCCTGTGTCCTCAAGTCCATTCTCTATGTCTGTGTCTTTATTCCTGTCCTGCCCCTAAGTTTATCAGAACCAATTGTTTTTTAGGTTTCATATATATGTGTTAGCATACAGTATTCGTTTTTCTCTTTCTGACTAAGTACTTCACTCTGTATGACAGACTCTACGTCCATCTACCTCAGTACAAATAACTCAATTTCGTTTCTTTTTATGGCTGAATAATATCCATTGCATATATGTGCCACATCTTCTTTATCCATTCACCTGTTGATGGACACTTAGGTTGCTTCCATGTCCTGGCTATTGTAAATAGTGCTGCAGTGAACATTGCGGTACATGACTCTTTTTGAAGTATGTTTTTTTTCAGGGTATATGCCCAGTAGTGGGATTGCTGAGTTGTATGGTAGTTCTACTTTTAGTGTTTTTAAGGAACCTCCATACTGTTCTCCATAGTGGCTGTATCAATTTACATTCCCACCAGCAGTGCAAGAGGGTTCCCTTTTCTCCACACCCTCTCCAGCATTTATTGTTGGTAGATTTTTTGATGATGGCCATTCTGACTGGTGTGAGGTGATACCTCATTGTAGTTTTGATTTGCATTTCTCTAATGATTAGTGATGTTGAGCATCCTTTCACGTGTTTGTTGGCAATCTGTATATCTTCTCTGGAGAAATGTCTGTTTAGGTCTTCTGCCCATTTTTGGATTGGGTTGTTTGTTTTCTTGATATTGAGCTGCATGAGCTGCTTGTAAATTTTGGAGATTAATCCTTTGTCAGTTGCTTCATTTGCAAATATTTTCTCCCATTCTGAGGGCTGTCTTTTCATCTTGTTTATGGTTTCCTTTGCCGTGCAAAAGCTTTTAAGTTTCATTAGGGCCCTTTTGTTTATTTTTGTTTTTATTTCCATTTCTCTAGGATAGCTAGAGAGATCAAGTTTAGCAGAAAGCTAGGATGCTGAGAATAGAACAGGGAAGTGGAAAGCGGAAACCTCCACCTCTCTAGATCACATAGTAATCAAAAAGGCAGTACATGGAGTTGCTGATCACGCAGGTGACGGGGCCATTGGCCAGAAACCTCAATGCCCACCAGGAATCTTTAAGTTAGAGGGAATTCATTAAACATGAGACTTCTGAGGAAAGCCCTGGAAGAGCTGGGGTACAGAAAATGATCAAATATGACAAAGTCTCAAAGCTTTAATTCCTTGAGGTTTCTAAAGTCCATTGAGTATCCCAGGTTCTTCTGCTGCTTGCCACTGAATAGAATATTTTCCACATTATCCTTTACCACAACCAGCAGCTTCAGCTGAGATCATCTAGTCGGAGTATGGTGAGAAGTGTTTGAGACCCAAGCTAGACAGTATAACTGTAAAAATGGCATTCTTCTAGGACAAATATTTCCTGAAGCTGGGATACCAGTTAGATAATCAATTTGACTGGTTTTGGTAAGTTGAAGTGGACTTTATTGAACTTGATGGGAAGGAGATTCTCTAGATCAAAGGCTTAACCAAAAGTCCTTTATGGGTGTTGAGCACATAAGCCTAAATGAGGGTGGGGTTACTTTCAGTGATTTTTGCACAAGATAAAGTAGAATTGCATTTTACTCTTCATCATTGGATGTCAGTGGAAGAAGTCATGTTAAGAGTAAAGGAACTAACTTGCTCAGATGTATAATTTGGTAGTAAAAATTATCTAGTAACTTATATGGGAGGAAAGAAAGCAAGGATAATACAGCACTCTCCTCATGTCAGAGGAGGCTAATGCTAAGCTTGGTACCTGGTGGTAAAAGAATAAAAGTCTTATTGGCACATTCCTTTGATGAGAAAAAAGAGGAATTTATGCTGATGGATTCAAAAGGAGATAGATTAGAGACTAACACTTCTTTATTAAAGATTAACTCTTCTTTATTAGAGACTAACTCTAGGATAGCTCGTGATGCTAAACGTCTTAAACCTAGATCAGAGAAATCAAGGATGAACTCAAAGACTGAAGAAATAAAACTCATTGATACTTTATTAATTAGGAAGAGTGATATCCACTAAATTATACATCTGAGCAAGTTTCCTTTCTATTTCTCACTAAGAATCACTCAAAACAGTGGTAATACTCAGCACCCCACATGAGGAGAGTAATGCACTATGTCTGAGAAGTCCTGAGCAATCAAGCTTATTTCTCTTCAAAAGACCTTGTCAGAAACAACATATACTATTATATAACAATAATTCTGAAAATCATCAAGCCATGTCATATATGCCTAAAGACCAGGTTCTAGACCTTGAAATTCTGTACTAGCAATTTTTAAATTTCAGTTTACTTGAGTCTGTATCATAACACATAGACATTTCCCATTCATCGTATTTTAGAGACTTTCCATGGGCAGTCCTGGCCAGAGTCCCCCACAGCAATCCTGGGTGTAGAGCTGAGATTTGAAGGTACAGAAATGGGAGAAGTTGCTTTGGGTAAGAATATTGAGTGAGGAGAGCAGATATCCCAGACCTGAGATCCAAGTTATTCTAGTATTTAAAGGTTAGGAAGGATAAGGGTTGGTTTCTTATGGTTCATTGATAAAGGGTAGGCAGAGAATAGTAGTAGAATCAGGAACATTTCAGGAAGGGAGCATCAGATTTATTGAATGTCTCTGAGAGTTCAAGTACAAGCAGTTAAAAAGCACCTATTGGATTTGTCAACATGAAATCCTAAAGGAACTTAGCAAAAGTCTCAATAGTATGAGGGAGGCAAGATAAAGTAGAGCTGGGTTGATGGGGAAGTGGGCTGCAAAGAAGTAGAGATAGTATATACAGGTAATATTTTCCAGAAGCTTTTCAGTAAAGGAGAGTTGAAGCAATCCAATCAAGAATGGAAGTTGGACATTGTCAATCAAAATAATAGTAATAACTAATATAATTTGAGTGCTATGTTAAGCATTTTATATGTGGTTTCAATTTAATCCACAAATCAACCCTATGTAGTACATACTATTACTACCTCCATTCACCTATGAATAAATAGAAACACAGAGATTAAGTAGCATCTCTAAGGTCCATTGCTGGGCCTTAGAGCTGGGATTTCACTGCAGGCAGTTCAGTTCAGGGCTTTCATTGTTAAATCACTAAACTATTCCATCTTACCATATGATAATGGGCATATTTTGAAAGTCCAGAGTTTCTGCTATGGCTTTGCTACCTAGGTTCTAGATGAATTTCACAACTCACTCAATTTTTCTGGGCATGTTGTCGGCATGTACAACACACTTATTGATGGATGTATGGAAAAGAGGAAAAACTGTACAAACACATTCCTGTTTCACAACACCTCCATCAGTCCTGAATAGGTTTGAAACTTAAGAACATATTGTCCATGCCTCAAAAGGAACAAATAGATATTTCAAGAATTCTGAAGACTACTCTTCTTTCTGTCCCTCAGAAGGCAAGGAAAATTACAGCTTCACATAAAGGAAGTGACTAATAGAGACAGAGCGTTCCGAGGGGATCTGGCGGAAAGCACTTAAAGTCAGACATGAGGAAATTCCTGAAAAGAACCTTGAGAAGCAACTGCTCTGATCAAGAGGAGGAAAAATGACATAATTGGGGTCCCCTGGGCGGCTGAAGTGATGTGATCCTGGGATGCAGTGTGGCAGGAAGATGGAGAGCTCAGGGGTCTTCTTAAAGGACACCGTGAGTGCCTCTGGAGGGAAGTGTGGCTGTGTGGGTCCCCCTTAGTGAGGACATTGAGTCCTCTGTTTGGGATTCTGAAAGCATTCAGGTCCCGCTGCTGTAGACAGTATTCTAGCCTGGAAAAACTACTCCCTGTCTTCCTCTTTTATTACTGTGATGTATATAGTGGGATATGCTGTTTTTATTTAATTTTAAGAATGAAGTATCACTTGTTCCATGATGGCAATAATGTTCTAGCCTTTGCAGTTCTACATCACAGAAATCTTGCCTCCAATCCTGTCCGGTACTCTTATAGTCCTATGGGATAAAGCCAAGAATTCATAATGTAACATACTATGAAACTTAGACACTTGATGGACGAATATGCAATCTTTGTAATATGGCTTCTGCCTACATTTTCAGCCCCTCCGTTCATGACCCCTTCTAAGTACACACCTCCAAATCTGCACATGTACTAGAAGTTTCCACGGCAGTTTCATCTCTCTAATTTGTGTATGTTGCCTTTGCATATTTTTCCCTATTGTCTGCTTAGCAAATTTTCACTCATCCAATGAAACGCAACTTATACATCTCAGCTTTCTAAGACCCTCAGGGGTTTCTTCCACAGCTCTCTCTCCACACAATTCTATATGTTCCTGTCAGGGCATTTCTGTTGAGGCCAGGGATTATACCACATTCATCTTTGTAGCACAATGGCTGAGGAAAATATCTAGGATATAATAAGTAACCAGTATATGTTGGCTCAATAACTACCTTATAAAAGGTGAATCCAGGAACAGAATTCAAAGTCTCTTGGTGTACCTTTGTCCTACTATGTTCAGAGCAGCACTTTAGGACCAAGGGGTGTTTTATTCAGGGTCCTTATGGGAAAGAGATGGCACATGCAAATGAGGTGATTGAGAAGTCTTGAAAAGGGAAATTTTACAAAGGTGTAGACAGAGTTAAGGGAAACCACCAAGAGGTGATGAAACATGTAGGGTAGTAACAGCAGGACCTGTAGGGCCAATGTGAGGAATGGGTTACCAGACCTGGAGAGAGCTCATGGGACAGCTACCCAAGAGGATCTGTGGCTTTAGAGGTAGGAAAGCAACCTGCTGCCAGGTAGGGAGGGAAACCAACAGATCATTAGCTGACTAGCATCTCCTAGTGCTTCCTGTTAACCCACAAGTGCTTCCCATTGGCCAATCCCAACCAGAAACCAGAGAGTAAAGAATCCAGTTGTTGTAGGCTAAAAAATTCAACCTCCCCAGTCTCTAAACATGGTGGAGCCAGGTAAAGATGTAGTTGAAGGGCAAACAAAAATATCTAGCACAGAGACCGGAGTCCAAGCTTTCTTCTTCAGCAAGCAGAGGCTGACAATACCTATTAGGGATTTTAGGAGCTAGGATAAGATAAGGAAGTTGGAAGATCATTGAAATTAGAAAGGCAGCAAGCAGTGGACAGCCAGGATTAATACAGACAGTCCTAATAAAGCATCAGAATAAAGAGCTAGGCAGAATGGTGGATACAATTTGTGAGGCAATGGGACATGAACCCAGGATTGAACAGGAAATTGTCAATGAAAATTAGAAGGCGGGGCCAGGAGACTCTCTAAAATAATAGAGTTCATTGTAGGGACTTTTCACAAAATGTTTACAGATTTATTCACAGGAGAAGAAGGAGCTACTAAGTCTACAGAGCTGGGTTTTGCATATGCAAAGGGGACTAATGTATGAGTCCTAACTTTAGGAGCTTTCTAAATTGCCAATGCAAAAGGGTCAGATGGAGTTCAAGTGTACTGTCCACCCCTTGGCATATCCTGGCTTCTCAGGTCTTGGAGGACACTCTTACGATCCCCAATCCTTGAGAACTATATTTTAAAAATTCCACAAGACCCTGAAATTCTTTGCTGTCATGGCCATCGTGCTTATAGAATGAAAATGTATATATACAGTTATATGTTTAAATTCTCCAAAAAGTTACCAATAAGTTCGTTATCATGAGTCTATTTTAATTCTAATTAAAACTCAACACACAGGTCGACTCAAAATTTTATTCTCAATCACAATCAGCTCAATCAAGCAAAAGTCATTTGTGCAAGTAGTATGGTTACTCTAGAAATGTGGTTCCCCATTCCCTCTGCACCACCACTTCTGGGCTTATAGCTCTCCCTTTGTGCTTCTTTGGACCAGAATATTTTAATAGCAAGAAAGAGAAACTCAACTCAGACTAACTGAAGTAGGGAAGGAAAGTGGGAAACATAGGGCTACAGCTGGATTGTGCTCATCTGGATCCAGGACCTGAAAGGACTCTGCCTTCTCTGGGTTCTCCTTGTCTTTGTCTCCTTACAGCCTCTCATCCCATGATGGAATGCTGGTCACTTGTAAGCCTCATGTTGATTCTCATTCTTCCTCAAGGAAGAATGACCTCAAGGAAAATACAGTGCGTCTTGCTGACTGGGACACAATGTCCTGTTGTTGTCCCCAAGTAGCTCAGTTTGGTCTTATGCCCTCCACTATGGCAGAAGAATAGGTCGGATGGGGCAGGACTAAGTAACAATTCCATTAACTCATGGAATCTCTTTCTGTGTGTCTCTCTTTTTTTCTTTCTATATTTTGATTTATCTGTCTATCTATCTATCTATCTTGAAATACATCTATCTTTGTATGGAGTAATAATATTTTGAATTATGTTGATTTGAATTGGACTGAAGGGCTGAATAGCAGAAAGGAAAAGAAATCAAAAAGGATAAAGGACATAGCTGTGCTATTACTCCACCTTCATTTCACCTGGGAGACATCATACATCACAATAAACCCCAATTCCTTGTAAGGAACATTCATCCTTAAAAGTCCTAGACCTGAATTTTGTTCTTCTACCCAGTGACTTAAGACCAGTGGGATTTTAGATATAAATATCTAAAGGAGGCACCAATATCCATCCTGCTAAATTGTAAAATGCCTCCTACACCCCTTCTCTCCTTCTGTTCCCTCTCACCTCCCCGTTTCTCAGTTAACTAAGGCTGGCAGAATTGTCTCTGCCAAGTGATTCAGCCCAGGGAAGCTGAAGTCTGCCAATGCCTCAAAAATACATTTATTTGCAGTTCCATAGCTCATCTCAAAAATTCATCTAAATGTCGCAATCTCACCTACAACATAGTGTGTTTATTTTAATATAAAACAATGTGCCTACCGGCTGTTTCAGGAAAACTGGCGGCAGAGAAAAGCAGACCACATTTCCCCTTTCCACTGTACCTTTGTGGCATACTGCTTGGAATACCTCAGTCCAATAAGCAAGACTGTGCTACTCTCCCACATGGAAACCAAAGTTGGGTAAGACCACGGGGATATGATTGCCAGCTGGAAATCCATCCGATTGTGCAGTATCACTTTCACATTTACTGAAATTTTAGTTGCTCTGAGTGTTTTGACAATTACTAGACATTTCCCAGATGAGGGACTAGCAATTATTGCAACGGCCATGAGATATTTCAAGTTGTTATAATGTTCATGGTGATCTTATTATCTATTTATTTTTTTTATCAAGTTGACATTTTTGAGATGAAAAAGGCTCTTTCTATGATTTAAAGCAGCATATGGCTATGAAATGGACACATTATACCTGACAATTTGACAGGGCCATCAGCCAATTCAAGAATCTAAAATTGTTCAGGCTGCAAGAATAAATGCGTGTGTGCTCTTTTATTCTGCTGACCTACCACTCTCTTTCTACTCCTAGGGGGAATGCATTTGACCATTGTACTTTACCACCACTAGTTCTATCTGCAAGGAAGTTCTTCCTAGTTCATTATTCTCCTTGGCCATATCTGATGTGGGTGTTAGAGACCACGCCTTCTTTGGGGGTTAAATAGCCTTTGAAGCTTGACTATTTTCCTCAAAACTTTGGGACCTATGGGTTGTTTTAGGTCTCATCCAGTCAAAGGATCTTTTTTAAGCCAGAGTTGTGTTTTCTTTAACAATGCAATTCCTTAAAAATTTAGTAGGCTTCTGATCTTGCTTTAGGTTCCATCAGCAACCACATACAAAATTCTTTATAGGAAGAATTTTCAAGCCTGATGTATTTCTCTGCTTCCTTGCTCTGTGCCTGTTCCATCCCCTCTCTTTGAGGCTCTCTGGAACTGTGTTTGGGAAGTCTACAGTCTTCATCTGTCTTTGCTCAGATTACTTTATTCATCTCAGAAGTTTTATTAGACCTTTTCCTTGAATGTCTTCTGACATCTCATCTTCTTTAATTATTTGGCATCTTCTGACATAGCAAGACCCCAATTTCTGCATTCTACTCTCTTTCAATTCTATTTATTACTGGCCGGTTTTTTTCCCCAATTTTTTTTGGTAATAACCTTGCCAAAGGCAGCCAATAATAGCCAGTAGACACTAGTGGTCTTTTATTCATCCATTTCTCCTAAAACTACAAGTTAAATGTTCCTATCCTGTCTCCCGAGTTACTAAAAGCAACAGTTATTTCCAGTTGCTCTTCCACAGTATTAAAAGAATAGCTAGTTTCTCATATATCCTAGCCTTTGATATGGACCTTCTTGATGCCTAACAATGAAGACAATGTCATATAATTGATTTTAAAGCAATCTGATTCAAAATACCAATTTCTTTATTAGTCAGGATACATCAAGTTATGTGCAAGTAAATGTACTCTCAAATCATAGTGGTTTAATGTAATAAGTGTTTCTTTCTCATTCATATTATCATTGAAAACAGATTGGGGAGTCCGTCTCCATCTCTTGGTGGTCCCATGTGGAACCCCTGGCTTCCTAGTTGCCAAAAGAGAGCGATCTGGAGGACAACAAAGAATGATTTTAAAGGCCAAGCCTGGAAGGAAGTTTACATCATTATTGCCTACATTCTTCTGGCCAGAACTCAGTCATTGGGACTTATCTAGTTTCAGGGCAATCGAGGAACTGTAGCCTTTCTGTGTGATCTGGAAGAGGAAAATGTTGTAGTAAACACATACCATTTTCTCTGCTACCTGCGACTACAAACTTGTAGTTAAGTGTAATGATTCTGATCTTACCATATAATGGCCGTGGGACATTGAGCAAGTTACTTAACCTCTGTGTGCTTCAGTTTCTTCCCCTGTAAAGTGGGGATCATGAAAGGGTAACTACATCAGATGGTCATAGGTTTATATATATATATATATATAAGGTAATTAGAAAAAGCCTGGCATACAGTAAGTGCTATGTAAGGTTATATAAGTGTTACATAGCAAGTTATTGAAATGCCAGTAGAGAGCACACCAGGATAATTAGCAAATGAGCCATTTTGTTTAATTTATATTTTTAATACATTTATGTATTTATTTATCTTTGGCTGTGTTGGGTCTGTTGCTGCGTGCAGGCGTTCTCTAGTTGTGGCGAGCAGGGGCTACTCTTCATTGCAGTGGCTTATTTTGTTGCGGAGCACGGGCTCTAGGCGGGGGCTTCAGTAGCTGTGGCTCGCAGGCTGTAGAGCACTAGCTCAGTAGTTGTGGCGCACGGGCTTAGTTGCTCCGCGGCATCTGGGATCTTCCAGGATGAGGGATTGAACCTGTGTCCCCTGCATTGGCAGGAAGATTCTTAACCACTGTGCCACCAGGGAAGTCCCCGCAAATGAGCCATTTTATAATAAGTCTATTTGACTAGAAAGACAGATATTTAAAAACGCCAGCCCAAGCTGAGGCTCCGCCTTCAGTCGGATCCGAGGAAGAGAACTGGGGTTGGCTGCGTGAACACAGCCTGAAGGGGGCTAGTGTGCCACGGCTAGCCGGGAGGGAGTCCGGGAAAAGGTCTGGAGCTGCCGAAGAGGCAAGAGACTTTTTCTTGCCTCTGTTTCCTGGTGCGCGAGGAGAGGGGATTAACAGCACTGCTTAAAGGAGCTCCAGAGACGGGCGCGAGCTGCGGCTAAAAGCGCGGACCCCAGAGACGGGCATGAGACGCTAAGGCCGCTGCTGCTGCCGCCACCAAGAAGCCTGTGGGCGAGCACAGGTCACTGTCCACACCTTCCCTCCCGGGAGCCTGTGCAGCTCGCCACTGCCAGGGTCCCGGGATCCAGGGTCAACTTCCCCGGGAGAATGCACGGCGCACCTCAGGTTGGTGCAACGTCACACTGGCCTCTGCCGCCACAGGATCACCCCGCATCCGTGCCCCTCCCTCCCCCTGGCCTGAGTGAGCCAGAGCCCCCGAATCAGCGGCTCCTTTAACCCCGTCCTGTCTGAGTGAAGAACAGATGCCCTCCGGCGACCTACATGCAGAGGTGGGGCCAAATCCAAAACTGAGCCCCGGGAGCTGTGCTAACAAAGAAGAGACAGGGAAACTCTCCCAGCAGCCTTAGGAGCAGCGGATTAAATCTCCACAATCGACTTGATGTATCCTGCATCAGTGGAATACCTGAAGAGACAACGAATCATCCCAAATTGAGGAGGTGGACTTTGGGAGCAAAGATATATATATTTTTCCCTTTTCCTCTTTTTGTGAGTGTGTATGTGTATGATTCTGTGTGTGATTTTGTCTGTATAGCTTTGCTTGCTTTTACTATTTGTCCTAGGGTCCTGTCTGTCCATTCTTTTTTTTTTTTTTTAGCATAGTTTTCAGTGCTTGTTATCATTGGCAGATTTGTTTTTTGGTTTGGTTGTTTTTTCTTTCTTTCTTTTTTTTTAATTAATTAAAAATATTTTTAATAACTACTTTTTATTTTAATAACTTTTTTATTTTATTTTATTTTATCTTTTTCTTTCTTTCTCTCTTTTTTTCTCCCTTTTATTCTGAGGTGTGTGGAGGACAGGCTCTTGGTGCTCCAGCCAGCTGTCAGGGCTGTGCCTCTGAGTTGGAAGAGCCAAGTCCAGGACACTGGTCCACCAGAGATCTCCCAGCTCCACGTAATATCAAATGGCAAAAATCTCCAAGAGATCTCCATCTCAATGCCAAGACCCAGCTCCACTCAACAACCAGCAGACTACAGTGCTGGACACCCTATGCCAAACAACTAGCAAGGCAGGAACACAATCCCACCCATTAGCAGAGAGGCTGCCCCGAATCATAATAAGATCACAGACACCCCAAAACACACCACAAGATGTGGACCTGCCCACCAGAAAGACAAGATCCAGCTTCATCCACCAGAAAACAGGCACTTGTCTCCTCCACCAGGAAGCCTACACAACCCACTGAACCAAACTTAGCCACTGGGGACACACACCAAAAACAACGGGAACTACGAACCTTCAGCCTGCGAAAAGGAGATCCCAAACACAGTAAGTTAAGCAAAATGAGAGGACAGAGAAACACACAGCAGATGAAGGAGCAAGGTAAAAACCCCCCAGACCTAACAAATGAAGAGGAAATAGGCAGTCTACCTGAAAAAGAATTCAGAATAATGATAGTAAAGATGATCCAAAATCTTGGAAATAGAATGGAGAAAATACAAGAAACGTTTAACAGGACTGAGAAGAGCTAAAGAGCAAACAAACAATCATGAACAAGATAATAAATGAAATTAAAAATTCTCTAGAAGGGATCAACAGCAGAATAACTGAGGCAGAAGAACGGATAAGTGACCTGGAAGATAAAATAGTGGAAATAGCTACTGCAGAGCAGAATAAAGAAAAAAGAATGAAAAGAATTGAGGACAGTCTCAGAGACCTCTGGGACAATATTAAATGTACCAACATTCGAATTATAGGGGTCCAGGAAGAAGAAGAGAAAAAGAAAGGGACTGAGAAAATATTGGAAGAGATTATAGTTGAAAACTTTTATTATAGCTGAAAACTTTTATTATACTTATATTTTTATTATATTATACTTATATTGTATTATACTTTTATTATTGAAAACTTTTATTATAGTTGAAAACTTCCCTAATATTCCCTAATATGGGAAAGGATGTCAATCAAGTCCAGGAAGCACAGAGAGTCCCATACAGGATAAATCCAAGGAGAAACACACCAAGACACACATTAATCACACTATCAAAACTTAAATACGAAGAAAAAATATTAAAAGCAGAAAGGGAAAAACAACAAATAACATACAAGGGAATCCCCATAAGGTTAACAGCTGATCTTTCAGCAGAAACTCTGCAAGCCAGAAGGGAGTGGCAGGACATATTTAAAGTGATGAAAGGGAAAAACCTACAACAAAAATGACTCTACCCAGCAAGGATATCATTCACATTTGATGGAGAAATTAAAACCTTTACAGACAAGCAAAAGCTAAGAGAATTCAGCACCACCAAACCAGCTTCACAACAAATGCTAAAGGAACTTCCCTAGGCAGGAAACACAAGAGAAGGAAAAGACCTACAATAACAAACTCAAAACAATTAAGAAAATGGTAACAGAAACATATATATCGATAATTATCTTAAATGTAAATTGATTAGCTACTGCAACCAAAAGACATAGACTGGCTGAATGGATACAAAAACAAGACCTGTATATATGTTGTCTACAAGAGACCCACTTCAGACCTAGGGACACATACAGACTGAAAGTGAGGGGATGGAAAAAGATATTCCATGCAAATGGAAATCAAAAGAAAGCTGGAGTAGCAATTCTCATATCAGACAAAATAGACTTTAAAATAAAGACTATTATACTACATAATGATCAAAGGATCAATCCAAGAAGAAGATACAAAAATTGTAAATATTTATGCACCCAACAGAGGAACACCTCAATACATAAGGCAAATACTAACAGCCATAAAAGGGGAAATCGACAGTAACACAATCATAGCAGGGGACTTTAACACCCCACTTTCACCAATGGACAGATCATCCAAAGTGAAAATAAATAAGGAAACAAATTTTAAATGATACATTAAACAAGATGGACGTGATTGATATTTATAGGACATTCCATCCCAAAACAACAGAATACAATTTCTTCTCAAGTGCCCATGGAACATTTTCCAGGATAGATCATATCTTGGGTCACAAATGAAGCCTTGGTAAATTTAAGAAAATAGAAATCATATCAAATATCTTTTCTGACCACAATACTGTGAGACTAGATATCAATTACAGGAAAAATATCTGTAAAAACTACAAACACATGGAGGCTAAACAATACACTACTTAATAACCAAGAGATCACTGAAGATTCAAAGAGGAAATCAAAAAATACCTAGAAATAAATGACAATGAAAACAAAACATATGGGATGCAGCAAAAGCAGTTCTAAGAGGGAAGTTTATAGCAATACAATCCTACCTGAAGAAACAAGAAGCATATCAAATAAACTACCTAACCTTACACCTAAAGCAATCAGAAAAAGAAGAAGAAAAAAACGCCAAAGTTAGCAGAACGAAAGAAATCATAAAGATCAGATCAGAAATAAATGAAAAAGAAATGAAGGAAATGATAGGAAAGATCAATAAAACTAAAAGCTGGTTCTTTGAGAAGATAAACAAAATTGATAAACCATTAGCCAGACTTATCAAGAAAAAAAGAGAGAAGACTCAAATCAGTAGAATTAGAAATGAAAAAGGAGAAGTAATAACTGACACTGCAGAAATACAAAGGATCATGAGAGATTACTACAAGCAACTATATGCCAATAAAATGAACAACCTGGGAGAAATGGACCAGTTCTTAGAAAAGCACAACCTTCCAAGACTGAACCAGGAAGAAATAGCAAATATAAACAGACCAATCCCAAGCACTGAATTTGAAACTGTGATAAAAAATCTTCCAACAAACAAAAGCCCAGGACCAGATGGCTTCACAGGCTAATTCTATTAAACATTTAGAGAAGAGCTAACACCTATCCTTCTCAGAGTCTTCCAAAATATAGCAGAGGGAGGAATACTCCCAAACACATTGTACGAGGCCAACATCACCCTGATACCAAAATCAAAGATGTCACAAAAAAGGAAAACTACAGACCAATATCGCTGATGAACATAGATGCAAAAATCCTCAACAAAATACTAGCAAACAGAATCCAACAGCACATTAAAAGGATCATACACCATGATCAAGTGGGGTTTATCCCAGAAATGCAAGAATTCTTCAATATTCACAAATCAATCAACCAGGAATTGAATTTGTGTGAGAAAACATTGTCTTTCATTCATAAAATGATTTATTCATTTATCAAAATTTGATGAGCATTTCATACATGCTAGGCACGGAGTTACACAAAAAAGCTATAAATAATTGATTTTCCCTATGGTGGTAGAAGCAGACTGTGTGCCTATGGAGTAGAATTCCTTATTATCTACATTTTAATAAATAAGAAATTGGAGTTTGGAAAGGTACCATAGATGCTCTACTTTTATCCACTTAGCGTAGAAATGATAGTGTTCAGATTTACATCCAGGACTGTCTCATGCCAACACCACATCCTTTATCCTCCTCCAGCATATCAGTCATGGTGCTGGCAGGAAATCACTGTACACTCAAAATGGATAAGTCAAGGTGAGTTTTAAAAAGGGATTATGAACAAAAGTGTGAGCAAAGTATGGGGAGACACAAGCAATAATGTAGTGCACAAGGGCCGGTAAAAACTGAGTGTGCTCAGTTTCAGACCTGTAGGTCTGAAAGGAAAGAAGAAAAAATGACTATAGGAAGTCAGAAAGAAGAGGCTACCTGTCAGAAAATGAGAACTTAGATCCATCAAGAGATGAGCGGATAAAGAAGATGTGGTACATATATACAATGGAATATTACTCAGCCATAAAAAAGAATGACATCATGCCATTTGCAGCAACATGGATGGACCTAGAGATTATCATACTAAGTGAAGTAAGTCAGAGAAAGGGAAAACTTTGGGGAGAGGGATAAATCAGGAGCTTGGGATGAACATACACACACTACTGTATATAAGATAGATAACCAACAAAGACATGCTGTATAACACAGGGAACTATACTCAATATTCTGTGATAACCTATAAGAGAAAATAATCTAAAAAAGAATGAATGTATGTATATATATACACACATTCACTTTGCTGTACACCTGAATCTAACAGAACATTGTAAATCAACTATATGGCAAAAATTTAAAATAAAAAAAAAAGAAAATGAGAACTTAGGTCCAGGATGTAGCATATCCAATATGACCCCACAGGAAAGGAACTGGGGCTGTAAACACTCAAAACCTCCCTCCCTTGGATCTCCTGCCAGTGTTTCTCATTGGCCTGAAGCAAGTAGAAGCTGGAGAGTTGCTGTTCAGCCTCCAGAAGAAAAGAAGGTGGAAAAAGGAGAAAGAGAGTGAATTAGAGGGGAGCATCAGAAGACACACAAGGTGGAAAATGGAGGAGAATGAATCTGAAGTGGCAAACAGATAGTCATCACAACCACTTTCATAAAGGGTGAGCTCACCTAACTATACAGCCATTTTTTCTGGAAAGTTATATTAGTCAAGATTTTACAATGGATTTAACTTAACAGTCACAGAAACAACCCACTTTTACTATAAATATTACCTCTGTTCATTAATATTTAATTATTTTATTATAGTAATAACTGAACTGGAAAACAGGTTTGGGAACAAACACACTTGACTCTTAGTAAGCGCACATAACAACGGTTGGTAGTTGAAGCAGGCAGGCATAACCCAGATGCCCACTTTCTGCAAGAATTCAGTGACCAGTGGAATGGGTCATTGTGATTTACCAAGTGATGAAGTACATCAGTGAAACCAGCAAATCAGATTGGAAAGGCAGAGAAGAGCTTCTAGTGAAGTTCTATGCTGAGCCTCTGGTCATTATACTTGATAACTTAAATGGATAAATATTTGTCTAGCTAGATAATATCAAATCATTTTTTCCTAATCTTATCTTATAGTGTCAACAATCTTCAGTTTCTTATGAAAGCTGTCAATGATGGTTAATTTCTGTGCAGTCCTCGTGCCTGAAAATTTCATAGATAAGCCTCCCCTGCACCAGGTGCTTGGTCCATTTTAACAGACCAGTTTCGCAGGCAACATCAATGATTAATGAATCCTATGTGCTGAACTAGCAGCTTGCTTGGTGTATCTGAACTGGGCGCTTTAAAACTCATTACTTGTATCTACTGAAGCTTTTCTAATAGATTTAAAATAGATTGCACTGCTGTTAACACAATTCTGCTCTTATGTGATCTAGATTTTCATGTTCCTTGTTTGTGTGTTGTAATTTATTGTTAGGCACTATTAACAGACATGCATTAAAAAAAATCAATCTACATTCAGGATAACAATTTACCATGTACCATTTAGAAAAGAAAGACTTTTACTCTAAAGTTACATGTCTAAACGATGGACGTTTGACACAAGATAGCACTCCTTTAATGTAGAATTTATATATTTAATATTATAAATAAAGCCAGATCTATACGAAAATAGTGCCCTGGAATACTCCCTATAGTGGATATTGGTTATTTGCTCAATATTTGTCCTTCTGTGTGGTTGTGATGGAGCTGGTAAACATGTTACTCTATCTCTTCCCTCATGATGGGAACATGTTCTAGGCTGGCCAAGCAAATAAACTTCTTTTCCTAATCACTGTGATTGGTTCAAAAACGTGACTCAAGCACAAGGCCAATCACTTTTTGTCAAGGTTTAACATATGGGTAATGGGAGATATGATGTATCTCTCTTCCTCTAGGATTACAAGTAATAAAGGTGATGGGAACTGGAGTTGTCACAGACATCTTTCCTCCTTGAATGGAGGAAGCCACCTACGCTAGGAGAGAGTAGGAATAACTCATAATCACCTAATTTAGCACATAAAAAATACCTTATTATCACTCCTTTCTCTGATGTAAAGTATAAAATCTAGAATCTCCCTGCATTCTTAGATGACTAATTTATGCTAATTTAGACTTCAGTTTTTAAGGCTTTAGACACCTCTTGGTTTAGGAAGGTCAGGGAAACCTGATGGATACCCCACAAAGGCTTCTTTCTGTAAGGGAGGAAAATTGGGCTTAACAGAATAAAAAGGAATGAATGTGAATGACCAGGAAGAAAACAAAATGAAGGGAAAAAATAAAATTATTAGCCACCAAATCTGGATTGAAAACCAAATCGTGGTCAAACTTGGTGGTTGCTTAAACAAATAAAATAGATGAAATAGATAGAAGATTTTATATATGTTTAAGATTTATTGCCTTCTGCTTTTACACAAAAAAGCTATAAATAATTGATTTTCCCTATGGTGGTAGAAGCAGATTGTGTGCCTATGGAGTAGAATTCCTTATTATCTACATTTTAATAAATAAGAAATTAGAGTTTGGAAAGGTACCATAGATGCTCTACTTTTATCCACTTAGCATAGGAAATGATAGTGTTCATATTTACATCCAGGACTGTCTCATGGCAACACCCACATCCTTTATCCTCCTCCAACATATCAGTCATGGTGCTGGCAGTTTCATGATTCCAGGAGGACTGATGGTATCAACAGCCAAGAAATGTTATAGTCATTCAGGGAAACTGGATGCATTAACAAAAAAGCCACAGTGAATAAATAGAACTGCACACAGCAAATGGAAAATCATAGGATCTACCCAAACTCTGGACTGTGGAGCAACTTTGAAAATACAATATTTATGGTAATAACTTCTGAAAACTTTGTCATGACAAAGGATGGCAAACTTAAAGCAATATCCATTGCACAGTAGAAGCAAATCTTTCTGTTTATTGATACTTAGAACATTGCATTTGTGGAAGGAAATCTCATGATCAGAGGGAAGCAGTTAAATGGAGATGATCCAAAAAGAAATAATGCATAGGAAAAGTGAGTGACTGTCTTATTTACACAATTATTGGGAAGTAAATTATTCACAGAAGCATGTCTAGCTTGATGGAACTTTCACTATTCAGTGATCAAACTCTTAAACAATGTTAACGATTTTGAAGGAAAACTTTATACATGGAATTTTTATAATTGCATTTGTTCTTCAAAAGAACATGTGAAATGTAAAAACATTTTTGATAATTGAAGTGGTTACTATAAATATGAATTATGGTATTGTATTGTAAAGTAAGAATGCCTTGAGGACTTATAAGGTGTTTGAAGCTTTTCACTAATCCAGATGTCTGTGCTTTCAGAATGTTGGTGTCTAGATTTTAATATTATTATTATTATTACTATTATTACTTTCTTCTTGAAAGTAATAGGAAGTTACTACTTATCTCTTTCTATTATTGCTTGAACACGCTTATGATCTCAGTGGCTAGTCACTACATTTTGGTGCCCGTATTTGCTAGAGAAGAGGAATTGTGTGTAAACTGGAGAAAACAAATGCAAATGAAAAACCCTCCTGTAGAAAATTTCATTGGCTTTCTAAGCTGTGCTATTTGCCAGCTCTTTTAGATTCTCAGCAAATAGAATTTCTCCCCACCGCACCCCAGCTCCCTCATTCACTCTTATTCATTTTTGTGTATCTCACTGTGCCCTACATACAGAGGTAGCCTCATGTTTGATGTATACTAGAGTGTGTTGTATGCAAACACACACACACATACAAACACACAGAGAATAAGGCATAAAGTATCTAGTATAAAGAAGGAAAGGGTTGTAAGTTAATGACTTAATGACAGAAAATTATAACTATATTAATATACTTGAAGATGTAGCCAAGTGAGAGTAAGAGAGAAACAAAGACCAAGACTTTGACACAGAAACCTTAGGCTGATGGCAGTCCTAAAATTCAAATTCAGACATTTCAACTATAAAAGAATTTCATTGTGAATACTGAAAATTATTTCAAGAAATTTATTCAGCTCACACTATATTCTATGATACTTCCAAATTATGTGAACCGAATGGTTTCAATCAAGAAAATTTAGTGCCTTTGAGCAAACAAATGACTAACATAATTAATGATATTTACAGAATAATCTTTAGATAATAATCATGACCTATTCGAAACCAGGGACCAAGCTTGTTCATTTTTTTCTCTCCTCAGTGTCTAGCCTAGCATTGCACATAGCAGATGCTCAAAAAAAGCTTATCAAAAGAATAACTGTTACCCTTGTAAAAACTTAAAACAAATGGCTGGCTGCCTGGCTATATAGGTATACCTATGCATGAATATATAGATAAATATACTGGGAAACGATCATTCATTGGTTATTTAATTCTAAACAAAACCCCTTCATTCCTTGCAAAGATATTTATTGTCTTTAAGTTAATTGGATCAGTAAGACAGTCTCTGCCTTGAAGAGGTTTGTAGTTTCTTTGAAGAATACAATATACATTATGATATTGAAGGCTTGTTTATTACTGTAATATTTGTCAACATACCTCTTTTAAATGTCAAATAAAGCTGAAATTTATAAGGTTTTATAACATTTTTTTTTATATTTATTACCTACTTTCATTCAAAATAGTTGATGTAGTTTGTAAACGCTGAAGAACACATTTTACTTCTGTTAATTATTTTCTGTTTTAAAAGGATAAAATCTTTGTAAAAGAGATAAAATGTGACTTGCCAAAGTTTATAAAGTCAATTTGGGGGGTGTCAATCTGAAATTAAAGAATATATTTCAGAATTTTACATTTAGAATTAAATTTCTATTCTGTTTGCCAAATTCATTTATTCATTCATTCATTCAGTGCACTGATCATTCCACAGTATCATTTACTAATGAGAAATTTGTGCCTAAATTTCTTTCATTAACATTGTATGCTCTGATTTTGTGAATAACTTGGTTCAAAAGCTTTGTTCATTTATTCTAAGCTACTGAATGTCTGATTGCCAGGATAAGTCCACTGCTCACAAGGATCTGTTTTTAAAATAATTTAGGCAAAATGCACAAAAGTTTACTTCCTTAAGGTATATTGTCTGAGAAACTATTATCAAAATGAATTAAGTAACTTACTTTATTCATTACCTGGAAACTAATAAATCAGTGGATGACAGTTGGACCTTCCCATAATATTTCCCCAAACATAGCATTAATCAAACTTGCAATCTCTTGTTTAATAAGAATATTCACTGCTAGACTCCAAACCCCCCAGGAGCAGGGATGCATTAGTATTGTCTGTCACTTAATGTCCAATGCCACACAAAAGTATAGGACACATAATGATCAACCCAACAAATATCAGTTGAAGAGAACAAAATTGAACAGGTAAAGTAATACAGAACTTCTTCCAATCATTTACTGAAAATATAATGAGACATTTCTACATGCAAGGGAAATTAAAATTATGTCATAGGAAATTAACTAAAATCTTTCATATATTTAATGTATGTGTTGTGTTTGGTTATGATTTTGATATATAAGTATGAATGTGCATGTGTCCTTTTTTTTTTTTTTTTTTTTTTTGCGGTACACAGGCCTCTCACTGTTGTGGCCTCTCCCGTTGTGGAGCACAGGCTCCAGATGCACAGGCTCAGCGGCCATGGCTCACGGGCCCAGCCGCTCCACGGCATGCGTGATCCTCCCGGACCGGGGCACGAACCCGCATCCCCTGCATCGGCAGGCGGACTCTCAATCACTGTGCCATGAGGGAAGCCCGCATGTGTCCATTTTGATGTCATCTCTAGATTGTCATAGAGTTTGAGTGCTTAGAATGTAATAAAAAATAATAATAGCTATGATAAAAAATATAGGTAAACATTTATCAAGTCCTTAACTACGTGCCAGGAACTATGTGCTTTACATATATTAATTCATTTAACTCTCACAACTGCTCTAGTAGGTAAGTACAGTTTTATCCCTTTTGACAGAGAAAGAAACAGCCTAATTCTATAGGCACTATAAAGTAAATGGAAAGCAATGTCACCCTTACAGTTTGGCCAGCTTCTCATATACTATGGAAAAGATAAAAAGAAAGAAAGAAAGAGAGGGAGAAGAAAGAAAGGTAATTAATTAATTAGTTCTTGATCAGAACCTGTTAAATACACATCAATGTAGACCACTCAGCTAGAAATTAGGTCATGTCCCCTGTTGCAGGAAGAAAAAGCAGTTTAACTGGGTGTGATTCTGCAGGACGTACACTGCAGTATGTTCCATAGGTCACTGATTCTTTTTCACTTCAGGCTTGCTTTTTGTATTGTACAGAGTAGACAGAAATGACTGAGTAAACAGAAAATGTCAAATTGCACTAAGTAATTCCAAGATTTCACATATGCTAAAGAATTCCAGAGAATCAAGATAAATTTAGCAATAACTGGTGAAAAATAAAAGATTGTATCACAGGGAAAAATAACACAAGGTGGACATTTCCATTGCCCTGTATGAAGTGAAAACTCAGTTTCTCTTGATGTAAAATGGAAATTGAGTCCTGAAGACTCCTAACATAAAAGCCATGTAAGTTTAGTCAATGTTGTAAGTCTATCAGCAACAGCTTTGTACACCACCTTGAGGAGAGAGTGACGTTTAGTTAATAAATGTAATTTATACCTATATATTTAAATGTGTTTTTATATATAATATATTATAAATTCATGTTCATGTAAAATATAATTTATTAATCTCTTTACATAAGCCAGGTATCACATGGAGTACTTTTCATTGGAGTATCTCATGTATGGCTCCTAATTTTGAGGGTGTTATTACTTCCTCACTGTGAGAATGAGGAAGGAGAAGTCAATAAACTATCCCAGTTTACACAGAGTAAGTGGTAGAGTTCATCTGAACATAGGTGGGCTGACTCTACTGCTCACACTGTATCACTGTGTGACTCTTTGGAAGCCAAGTTGCATTTGATAAGGGCACACCAGCAACTGGCCCAAGTGCAATTACTGTAAACGTTGAGGTGGAAACAGAGAAATAAGTCTGCAGGTTACTACTGACCTTGGTCAGACTTGAGCTAACAAGAGGCCCGACTGTGGCTGCGTGTGACCGTCTGGTTGAAGAGGAAGAGGCAGACACAAGAGCTAGTAGGAGACTGCTTGGCCAGGACTTAGCATCCATTAGATGTAAAGGTAATGGGGGAAAGAGGAGAATCCTTAGGTTCCTGGTGAAGTGATGAGAAAGTGTGCCCCCCAAATACATAAAGATTTAGGAAAGCAGTTTGTTAATTATTTTCAGTAGAAAAGTGTTGTACTTGAGGTAACTGCCCTTCTGTTGGAGATACTCAGAAGGCAGATAAATACGTAGGAGTGAAACTCAAGAGAGGTTAACCCTAGAGAAAAAGATATTGGGAATTGTTAGCTTGGGGGTGAGGCAGTTTTTAAATGTGATTAAATCCTCAAAATTATACATAGAGTAGAAAAAAAAAGATAGGAAATCAAGGAGAGGAACCCTAGAAATAACCAGCATTTGAAGAGTTCTGCCATGCTTCCCAGGATCAAGGCTTGATTTCTTCAAGAGATTCTTTAATATTTGGTCTTAGTTATTAAACAATTTTATACTAATAAATTATGCTAAACAAACAAACCGTAATTATGATTCATGAAGTTCCTCTGCTAAGACCCTTTATTAACTTTCTATTATCTTTAGGATAAAGCCCAAACTCCTTAATATTCTTTTAGGACTTTGTAAGAATTGACCTAGACTTACTTCTTGCTGCTCTCATAAAATTGTCTTCTTTTCAGCCCAGTTAAGCTTTCTTGAGACCCTTGAACATACAAAGCTCTTTTCGTTGAGTCATCACATGGGCAGTTCTGCCTATCAGGCTCTTGCTCTTTTCTGTGCCAACACACTCTTCCTGTCCCAGATTAGTGATCTTCTTCTCAGGGAAGTTTTCTTCACCATCACCACTCCTTCAGATCAGGCCTTATGTACCCCTGTATCATAGCCTGGTACATAATCAGGGCTCAAAAATATTTGTTCACCGACTTTTTAACTCTCTCCCAGTTCACGAAGACCTGAAAGCTACTAAAACTTGATGTGATTCACGAGCAGTGGAGGACCTTTCACCTTAACATTTGCCCACAGTCAGTCTTATTAAAAGGAGATATGGTAAGTGAAAACGGAAAACTCCCTACCACCCAGCTGTCAAAAAAGGCCCTGGTAATTTGCTTCATGGCCAATTGCTGTCAAAACTCACAGTTTCTCCTTCTATTGAGATGTGGTAGCTAGGCAACTTCAATAACATTTGGAATCCAACCCACAAATATCACAGTCCAAAACAGGATAAAGTGCCAACACTGGTTGGTTTCCCTTGAGAGATACTTTTCCTAAGGCCATAAATATGGGCCAAATGTCTGAGAAGAAATTTTTATAAATACCTATACGTCAAGCATACAAGGTGTGATGTTTTACTGACTTAATTTTGTGACACAGACAGAGTGTTTGATCCAATATATGGAAGGCTTGGATTTTCCTACTATAAGATGGAGTGCACATGTGAATAATTATCCTGTTAATATGGCATTTATTGAAAAACTGACTGCATATTGCAACACTGTAAATTAAGCAAAATACACCATTATTTTCAAGAGGACTTTTCCAAGCATGAAATCCTTACTGCAAGATTTGTCCTGTAAATAACAAATTTAAATGAAGTAATAAATCAAATGTCTTGTGCATACATTCTTGGACTGAAGAAAAAGACCTCAGCAGACAACCTTGACAGATAATGATTTTTAGATGGAAGCAACTATTGCAACAGGATGATTCAGAAAAACCTTTATCTTTTCACAGATTCAAATTAGCTGAGGATTGAACATATCCACTAAGGGATTCTCTGAATGTCACCATCATTAATATTGAGTTAATACAAATTTTAAAGATTAATAATGGCTGCTTAATGCTCTGCCTCCTTCAAAAATCTCTTGTGTAAAGTGACTAACTGCTTCCTTTCATTTTTTCAACTTGTAAATGAGTCTATAAAACCATAATGAGAAAATGCTAAGCCTAATGATATTCATTCCCTGCTACAAACAGTGTTTTAATACATAATTGAAACTTCCCATTTGGAGAAAAGAAGTGATATGGTGTAACTGGTTGACTAGAGAAGAATTTTTTTCTAGTTGTTTATTAAACAACCCAACTAATCAACTATTTTTCTATTTCCCAATTTTTTTCTTGCCTGAAATTATAAGCACATTTTAACTTTCCTTAATACTTTTGATTAAGCCAGAAAAGTACTTTAGTTTTACCAACGGTGTAATAGTTTGTTCTTTCCCAAATCTATCCATCAATTAAAATAAAACAATCTCAATATCCTATGTGATTATCCCTTCCCCCTAATGAATTTTTAGCCAGGGATTTGACCAATAAAACAAACACATTGCTATAAAAATAATGACTGTACATCTCTCAGATTCACAAAAATATATATTCATGATGAATATATAAACCTCTAAAATGTAATGAAACCTCTTTAAAATGTAATAAAATATCCAAATATTTAAATACAAATCAAATTGCTAAACATTCTTCTTCAACCTAGTTATACAAAATTAACAACCAAAAGTTCTACTCTAGTTTAGTACACTTGAGCTGTTGTAGAATAAATATATTTTGCTACATCTGTTTAACACAGACAAATAGTAGCAGTTAATTTACCAGTTAGAAACTGGGACATGTCTGTCAGTTATCTGACAGCAGAATCAGATCCAAGAAAAGTTTGGCGCCAGGTAATAGAGAAACTACTTGGGGCTTCCCTGGTGGCGCAGTGGTTGAGAGTCCGCCTGCCGATGCAGGGGACACGGGTTCGTGCCCCGGTCCGGGAGGATCCCGCATGCCATGGAGCGGCTGGGCCCGTGAGCCATGGCTGCTGAGCCTGCGCGTCCGGAGCCTGTGCTCTGCAATGGGAGAGGCCACAACGGTGAGAGGCCCGTGTACCGCAAAAAAAAAAAAAAAAAGATGAATGGATGTGGATCCTGACTCTCCCATGTACTACTTCCATGTATAATCTTGGGCAAGTCATTTAATGTTCTAGTCTCAATTTTATCATGCTTAAAAAGGCTATGATACCTGCTTCAAAGGATTGCAATAAGGCTCATGTAAGATTATAAATGGAAAATGCTTTCTGTTATAAAGGACACTCATCGAAGAATGGTGGTTATTATTTTCCATACAATAGTCCTTGCCATTGTATTAATGAATCTACAACTTTGGATGTTGAGTTCTAAAGCCCCATCTAAAGACATTACAACCTTTTCCTCTTGATTGTAGGTATGAGTGAATCTGAGAACTGTTAAAATATTAAAGTGTGTTTATCTCATCTGCAATGAAGTAGGTCTGTGTTCAACCTTTGAACTCTCATATTTCATCTACAACAGGCTAGACCTTGCAAGATTAAATACACTGGACAATTTATTGTGCTTATAAGTTTGCCTTTCTTCATGTAAGAGATGTATCCTGAGATGTTACATACAAATTGACTCATATTTAACTATGTTGGAAAGAGATTTTTATTTAGATTGAAGAAATGCTGTGATAAATCTTTTGCAAAGAATCCCTTCAGTATAGAAAAATGATGGTCTTGTAAATTTAGATTTTTACATGCCTCATATTCTCAAAGTGGGAATATAACTTCATTATGACTTTTTTCTTGACCTGAGAGCCTCACTCATGATCTAGAAGGACCTACACTGAGCCAAGAGACAATAAAAATGAAAGATTAGCACTCTGTCATTTGACTATTGTCTTATTGAAATTATTATCTTAGGTGGGATAACAGTCTGTCCATGTTCATATCATCAACTTAACAGCAAACACTCTTTCCTTCACAACTGGAGTCACAGTCACCCTTTGATTGGAGTACTGGCCTCTTTGTATCAGTACCTGAACATCAGCATCTGTATAGTAGATATTGTCTCTCAATTACCCATCTCAAATCTCCATTTAATTATGTCCAGTCACAGACTCTGATTCTCTTTGTTTGTTGTGTGTGCTTTTAATTTATTTATTTATTTTGGGGGGCTGCGTTGGGTCTTCTTTGCTGTGCGTGAGCTATTCTCTAGTTGCAGCAAGCGGGGACAACTCTTCATTGTGGTGTGCACGGGCTTCTCATTGTGGTGGCTTCCCTTGTTGCAAAGCACAGGCTCTAGGTGCACGGGCTTCAGTAGTTGCAGCACACAGGTTCAGTAGTTGGGGCATGTGGGCCCTAGAGCTCCTGGGCTTTAGTAGTTGTGTTGTGTGGGCTGTAGAGTGCAGGCTCAGTAGTTGTGACACACAGGCTTAGTTGCTCCATGGCATGTGGGATCTTCCCGGACTAGGAATCAAACCTGTGTTCCCTGCATTGGCAGGTGGATTCTTAACCATTGCACCACCAGGGAAGTCCCTGCTACTTTTCTTATTTACTCTGTAGTTGGGCTCATAGGGTTAGAAGATTTATTTCTATGGTCTCTTAGTTCCCAGTTTCTCCTTTGCCCCTATCTTGAATCTCTTGCAATTTAGTTCTGCTTAGAGCCAGCCAAGAGCTACATCTACTCCTCAGTCTGCCCCAACCTCAGGCTCTCCTGTCTGGGCAAATTCTCAGACCCCCTATCGGCCCTGCAGTGAAGGTTTATGTAGACTTGATTTTTTAAAAAAGAATTACCTAAGTGAGGTTTATTTCTCGTTGAAAGTGACAGCAAGCCAACAAGAAACTAGTGGAGCCAAAAGATGGAAATTTATTGGAAGACTTGTAACTACTAAAAGAGCAAATATGGCCCAGGGACCGATTGGGAATAGAAACTGCAACATCTCCAGAACATACTACACGTCCTTTATTCACATGTTGGCTTCATTTTCTTAGGAAAGTTTTTCCCACCAGCAGGAAACATGGAATCTGGCAGCAACTCCATCTTCAATCTTCTATTATCATCACCAGAAAATGACTGACTCCTGCTGTCTCTTTGCCCAAATCAAAAAAATCAGCAAAAAGACCTCTAGTTTGTCCAGGGTGAGTGAAAGGTTCTTTCCCAGACCAATCAGCTAAGGTCAGGCAGAGTGTGATGTCACTCACAATTTACTGATACACCTTGATCATTCTATGTGTCTGGGAGTGGTAGCTCCCATTCAAACTAGACGGCTAAAATGAGATAAATACCATTTCCCAGGAGGGAATAAGGAAGGAGAAACAATTTCCAGAAGGAAGGAAGAATGACTGGACAGACAAGGCAATGACTGTTCATTGGGGTAGATATCCATTTGGCATATTATCTTGAGATCTTTCAGTTTTCCTATATTCCCCATTAACCCTTGCCTTTTGTTTATATCAAAATTTTCTTAAGGTCGAGGTGACTGTAGGAAAAGGAAATGAATCTGAAAAAGTTTTGTAGGAGAATTAACACTTTCTGAGTACCAGCTAAGTTCCAAAAATGTCTTCTATAATCTTTTATTCCTCCCCCAAACAACCCTAAAGTGAGCTATCTCCATTCCCAGATAAACAAATTAATACTCAGGCATAATATAACTGCTTCAAACTGACAAAACTAGTAAAGACTAAGCTGGAATTGAACACCTGTATATATTCAGTTAGAAAAGGGAAAATGCAGAGGGACTGGTGCAGATTCAATTCATGATATTTGCAAGGAAGTAGCATTTGGTGTTCAAGGCTCATCTTTACACATCATCCCACAAAAGATCTGTTGCTTTACGGGGATCAAGTCCGAGAACAACTTAGGCCATATTACTGAATCATTACTATAAGAAGTATAAACAAATAATTGCTCTCCTTTCTTTTCTTTGGGATCTGTTTTACTCATCATCACAGCATTAAGATGGAAAGTTGAGAGTAGTGTGCAGACCTAGAGAAATGAGGCCAAAGAGACTAGCTGAACTGCTGACTATAGACAATGCTAAAGGCTTTCTCATGGCATTGTATGATAAGAAGACTCTATTGGGATTTGATGGGAAGTCTTTAAAAAATAAATAAATTTAAAAAATGATTTTTTTCCCCTAGAGTATCCCTTTGGCATAATGCTTTCTTGAATCTGTGGAGGTGTAGGCCAGCTCCTGGAGGATTCCTGGATCTTGGGTTCTCATCAAATGCCATTGAATCCCAAATAAGAATTAATAAGAGATGTCTATACATACAGAACATGAAAGATGATAGGTTATTCACTCTGTATCCACAGAATATGGTTTAAATTCTTCTTTTTTCATCTGATTACATTTAACACTCACTATGTATAGGTATTATGCTTGGCCCCAGACATGAAAAGATAGAGCCCTTCCCTCAAATGCACAGTATTGTGGATGCACTTTGATGTATTTCTGAGCTCAGAACTTTAAATTAATTATCAAGACAATTTTGTGATGTGAGTACCAAGTGTGGTTAGTACTTGACATAGATCACAGGCTACTCAGACAACAGATTTTTAAAGTAGCTAATATCACTCCCATGTTGTAGATGAAGGAGGCATCCGAAAACCTGAAAGATACATAGAGTGAATAACTGCTGAAGTCAGGATTTGAGTCCATCTGCCTGGCCCTGGAGCTCAAATACATATCCCATTCCTCCATGCTCCTATGCTGAAACTGTAAGTTGAAGATGAAGTCTTGTCTTTCTCTTTCCCCTCTCTAACCTTTACACATTTGGCAGAGTACTGGGAAATAAATCTAGGATGTGCTCCCTGATCTGAGCACTGACACCAAATAATTAACTTGCTCTTGACACTGCACTCCATATTTGTTCAAGTGTATATTTAATTTATGATAAAACTGTAAAAAGGCATGGTCTGGAAAATTGAGATGAAATTAGAAAGTTTTTCCCTACCTAATTTCCAAGCCTAGAATTACATCTAAATCTAAAGAGTCAATTTGGTTATTAAAAGAGCTCTTAGATGGAAAAATATTGCTCAGTTAAACAGTAATATGCAAAGAAATGGCTCTGATCTGAGAACAATTTCCTAATTTTATTCTTGAACTTGAGTACATTTTATTTTAACAAAACTTCTCAAATTACATTGACTAAGTATTCATTTTACCTTCCAATGTTTTTTATTACATATTTCCCATCTCTGACTATCATTTAGTCAGGCAAAATGCCATCTACAACCAATATCATTTTAACTATAGTCTAAACCCACAGGAAGACCCTAATGAAAATAATATTTACCTAACTAACATATAATGAACGTATGGACATTCAGGGAAACTCTTTGATTTTATGCTTAAATTATTAACTTATTTAATCCTAAGACCATTTTGGTGGATGATATTATTATCACTACTATACAAATGAGGAAATGAATTGGCTGAACCATCTGGTCCAGGAAGACAGTCTTCTAAATGGTGGAGTAGAGATGTCTCGGCTTTCCCAGGCTTCGTTGATTGTACTGCCACTCATCCTTGGTCCATTGTAGATACGAAGCAATTTTTTCCTCATCCTCTGTGCAACATTTTTAACAGTTCACTGGATATTCATTTAATATTCAGTAATTATTACTTGAACAGCTACTTTATGAAAGACACTAAGCCAGGCACTGTTTGGGCGAGAGATCAACAAGACCCAAGCTCTGTCCTGTGGAGTTTAAACTCTAGTCTGGGAACAGATACAAATACCCCAATATGCAGAATTCCAGGAAATAGATTATTTTTAAAATCCCACACGAGAGGCATGGTTTTTTTTTGTTTTTCTTTTTGCGGTACACAGGCCTCTCACTGTTGCGGCCTCTCCCATTGCGGAGCACAGGCTCCGGATGCGCAGGCTCAGTGGCCATGGCTCATGGGCCCAGCCGCTCCGCGGCATGTGGGATCTTCCCGGACCTGGGCACGAACCCATGTCCCCTGCACAGGCAGGCAGACTCTCAACCACTGCGCCACCAGGGAAGCCCGACACTGACACTTTTTATGAAGTATTCTCATAATTACTTATCTAAAGATGATATAGGTCTTTTGTTGCAATCAGGTTAATCTTTAATCCTTTGTCTACCCAGGAGATAAGGGCAATGTACTCTTGGAAGAAATTTCTTTTTGTATTACCAGTCTCCTCAGATATAATCAATTTTGAAATAAAATGCAAAGTTTTAATATATAGTACTAAGGGAAATAAATGTATGTGAACAGGCTGAATAAACTCAAAAAGCTTTGTGACTGTTTGCTTTAGATATTGTGATTTATTTAGTGTTTTAACCTTCAGTTTTTTGGACTGAAGAATTCATGTCCTAGCCAGTCCTAAGTTTGTTAGTAGCTTTGATGAGATCCTTAATGGAAAAACAGAATTCAGTGAGGGCTAGATCAAAAAATGTCTGTGTCAAGGGCAGAAGTTCCCTACAGAATAGCCTTATTGGTAACAAATATTTTAAAAGATGAGAGGCCTTGATTCATTAAAACTTTTCTGATATATTGTTAATTAGCATCATCTATCTCAAATAATCTAATAGTCTAGAAAAGAACAGAAGGTCACAGAGTACAAATTACTTAGAAAAGAATAAATGTAGATGCAGATTATCAGAAAAAAAACTTAGAATGTATATGGAACTCTGGTAAATCAACAAGATGACATGCATGGAACCAAGCAGGAGGAAAAAAAGGCAAAAATAGGAATAAGCAATATTCAGAAGAGGATCCCCAAATGGACCATAAGCATATGAAGAGATGCTTCAGTCCACTAGTAGTATGAATAATACAGCTTAAAATAATAATGGGAACTACTTTATATCCACTGGGTTGGTGAAAATGAAAAATTTGATAATTCCAAATGAAGCTATAGACCTGGAGAAAATAAACATGGACTCCTGGCACTATTTGTTGGAGTACATTTTAGTATATTTTCTTTGAAGAGAAATCTGACAACACAGTGGAATTAAATTTGCAGTCTCATTTGTTGGTACCGTCCCCAGAGACAAAAGTCATCCATAGCTCCATAAGGGAACATGGCAAGGATATTAATTGTAGCAGGGTGTTGAAGGCAACCTGGGTATCCATCACCAGATGCAAGGGAATACTGTGCAACAGTTAACAGCAATGCCCTGGAGACATATCTGGCAACATGAAAATATGTTAAAAACATAATGTCGAGTGAAAAATAGAGAAAAAGATGTATCTCACCAAACAACATTATATATTTTTATAGACACAAATATATCTGAAAACATAAGCAAAAGTATTTGAAAAGGTGCCAAACAGGGAGAACAGGAAACAGTAGTGGAGATCAGAAATAATGGGAAAATGTTAAAATAATATTTTTAAAAAGTAAGATCTCCCATAGACCAATAATGAGAGGGTGCCATGAATTGTGCAAGAGGTCCAGAGGGGGAGGGAAAGAAGGAAGGAAGGAAGGAAGGAAGGGAGGGAGGGAGGGAGGGAAGGAAGAAGGGAGGGAGGGAGGGAGGGAGGAAGGGAGGGAGAGAAGGAGGAAGGGAGGGAGGGAGGGAGGGAGGGAGAGAGGAAGGGAGGGAGGGAGGAAGAGAGGGAGGAAGGGAGGGAGGGAGGGAGGAAGGGAGGGAAGGAGGGAGGAAGAGAGGGAGGAAGGAAGGAAGGGAGGGAGGGAGGGAGGGAAGGAGGATGGGAGGGAGGGAGGGAGGAAGAGAGGGAGGGAGGGAGGGAAGGAGGAAGGGAGGGAGGGAGGGAGGAAGAGAGGGAGGAAGGAAGGAAGGGAGGGAAGGAGGAAGGGAGGGAGGGAGAGAGGAAGGGAGGGAGGGAGGAAGGGAGGGAGGGAGGGAGGACAGATGGGAGCAGGGGTGGGGGAAGAGAGGGAAAGCTGAGGTATAATTATAAAGAAATGATACTTTCATTTCATTCAACTAGTTTATATTGAATGCTTACCAAGTATCAGGCCCTGTACAGTACCACTTATTCAATAAACAGGGTAGAAACTAAACATTCGAAAGATTGTTATTCTTTAGAGTAATCACCTTGGGAAACTATGTGCTTATTTTTTCAAGCTGTCATTTCTCAGAATATTTGTGGAATTGCCATACTTTGAAATCTGATGATTTCTAAGCATAGTTGAGTGTCATTAAGAAAAAGGAAGGGCTTCCCTGGTGGCACAGTGGTTGAGAGTCCGCCTGCCGATGCAGGGGACACGGGTTCATGCCCCGGTCCGGGAGGATCCCACATGCCGTGGAGCAGTTGGGCCCGTGAGCCATGGCTGCTAAACCGGCCTGTCCGGAGCCTGTGCTCCGCAACGGGAGAGGCCACAACAGTGAGAGGCCCGCGTACAGAAAAAAAAAAAAAAGGAAAAGAAAAAGGAAAACAAAGCTATTTCATTATTTTGTAATCACACCTTGTTTATTTATATATTATACATATATATTGTGTATATATTTATAAGTACATACATATATACACATATAAAATATATACAAATATATATTATACTGCCTACTTTGATCATTCACCTTACACACAAAACGTGACTCTGTATAACATTTACCAGTTTCAAAATAATTAAATTATTTTCCAAAGGATTAAGATTTGCCACTCTCTAAGAGAATGTGTGGTTGACTCTAAAAGGGGTATACAAACAGCAGTAGCATTGTTGAAATGTCTTTACCTACTACTCACCCTGACCCCAAGGCGATTTTAAGGGATACTTTAAGGGAAAACACTCTTTTACCTGGATACATTCTTGTACATCTACTTAAAAATAAAAACGTGCAGAAATACAAAGAAAGTTATTCTAATTTACTTTTGCCTGTATTCTTATTCTTTTAGTCCTGAATTTGCTCATTCATTAAATAAATTTTTACCGAGTCTTTATGTTAGGGTCTGAGCTATGTGCTGAAGACGAAACAAAAAATAAATAATACTCATGCCTAAGGTAATTCAAAGCCTGATCGTTTTACTTTAATAGTTTGCAGATTTGTGTAAATATCCATGTGGATTGAAGTGACTTAAGCCAAATTTCTGGCAAAAGTTTAACTCCTCTGTTTGAATTAAACTGCTTTATATTCTAGTGAGCTTCCACTCTCCACTGAAGGAAAACAACAGAAAAGGAAGATAAGCAATGTTTCCCGCCCATTTTGTATTCATATTTGGGAGACTGTCAGGGCCATGGCGCCTCAGCATCTGACAGACAGCTCCTGAGGTGGCGTCAAAAGAAGAAATATCTAAATGTCTAGTGCCTTACTGTGTCCAGCTCTTCAAAGAGCTATTGAAGGGGGGCAGCTTGTTACAAATTCTTTTTTCAGCCACTATGTATGTCAAATTCTGATTATCCTTCAAGCGTGCAGCCTATTTACACACTTCATTCCCATCCAAAATGTATTCTTTTATTTTAGAGAAAGCCACACCGTTTGGGATGACCTTTTCTAATCCTATAGATCTGGGTGGTGTTTTAGACCTTCACACATGGCTTCAGCCCTGTTAGTGGCTGTATTAAGCCCAGCGATGTTGCAAATTAACCTCCAAACTTCAGAGGCTTAAAACCCAACAACGGTTTATTGTAGGTCAGCAGAAGGTGACCTTCACCTGGTAATTTAGGGGCTGTACAATCTGGGTGTCAGTGGCTTATGGGGAGACATTTGAGAACAGATGAAGAAAGGAACCATTTATAAGATGTCGGTAAGGTGAGGCAAAGCACAAAGATACAGGGCTTGAGAAAATAACCGGTGCTGAACACCGAGCTGACCAAGGCTCTGCTGTCTGGTATCTGCCCCTTTGTTGACTTCATTTTCTTGTCATCTCTTTGTTGCACTTGTTGTCATGTGCATTCTTTGAAGCAGACTCTATTGTCGCATGTTGAATCCCCTACACTCAACAGTGCCTGGTATTTGACAGGAGTTCTATAAATACACATTGCATGCCCACTGAGTTAATTATTTAGCACTTGCATTTTGAGATAGGCACAGAATAGTTACACAATAAATATATACCAAACTCACTCATTTGAGTGAATTCCTGAGCAGGGACTCAGGTCCAGAGAAGCACACCTCTGACTAAGCTGCATTCACAATCCCAACCTCCAGGTATAAATGTTCACAGCTAGTCCTTTCTACTTTTGATGTGCTCCAGAATAAGAGGTTGAATAATAGCGAGCTCTAGTTATTTGCAGTGACCCTCAGTGCGTCTCGTAAATAGGTGGCTTTCAACAAATACTGCATTTGATAAAATTGAATAGAAAGTTCCATTTAACTTGCACAGTGTTACACATACAGTAAACGTGGGTCCTGAGTCCCCCTCACCCTCTGTCTCATTTCTGGAATGATAAAGAAGGAAATTGCAATTGGGCATTATAATGAGAGTCTGAATATCAGCGCTTCCCTCAATAATAAAAAAGATATTACTCCGTGGTAAAGCACATTGCATGAGGCGAGACACAGCAGATTCCCTTACCTTTGGCATTATTCATTTGCCTTGTAAACTTGGTCTCTCGATGTTTAGAAATGCAACTAAATACACCAGAATAAAACATCTTAGGCATTTATACCTTCAACTGTTTACAATGAGAAATGTACCAGCCATGTTTTTAGTCTCATAAGACTAGATCAACAACCTTATAACAAAAGCCCTGAGTTCTCAATTAGCACATTCAAGTTGCAAGTAAGACAATGATACATTTACCATTGTTATTATTCAAAACCCACCAATCATAGTTTTGCTAGACCTTGTTTGATTCCGCAAAATGGTAGAGCTCAGGTAATTGTCTGCAACATAAAAATATGAAAATTTATCTATCATGAGTCAGACAAAGAAAGACAAATGCTATACAGTATCACTTATTTGTGGACTCTAAAGTGTCAAAGTCATAGAAACAGAGGCTAGAATGGCAGTTGGCAGGAGCTGAGGGTGAGGGAAATGGAGAGATATTGGTCAAAGAGTACGAACTTCCAATTCTATGATGAATAAGTTCTCGGGATCTGATGTGTCAATATCACATGGTATCTAGAGTTAATTATACTGTACTGCACACTTGAAATTTGCTAAGAGACTAGATCTTAAATGTTCCCACCACGAAAATAAAGAAGGTAATTCTGTGAAGTGATGGATGTGTTAGTTAATTTGACTGTGGTAATCACCTCACTATTATACATGAATCAAATCATCACATTGCCCACCTTAAATACGTGCAGTTTTACTTGTCAGTTTTACCTTAATAAGTCTGGGGGGGAAATAAATATATCAAGGAGTATTATCCTATAAAAAATCTTGATGTTGACACAATAATAGATTAAATTTCTTAGTTTTACCCTAATAATATATTAGTACTCCAAGAAACTTTGTATACAATTATTTTATTTTCAAACAGACCCATTCTCTTGGCCTCTTGTTTCCTGTGACCCTTCTAAACTGTTTTAACTTACAGGTCTTATAAAATGTCAGTTTTATGGCAATAAATATTAGCTCCTGTGCTTGCAGAAAACATCTCTTGCAGGAGAAAGAGTTATCAGCAGAACTATGTCTTTTTCACAAATAATGGGGCTCAGGGGCTTCCCTCGTGGTGCAGTGGTTGAGAGTCCACCTGCCGATGCAGGGGACATGGGTTCGTGCCCCGGTCCAGGAGAATCCCACATGCCGTGGAGCGGCTGGGCCTGTGAGCCATGGCTGCTGAGCCTGTGCGTCCGGAGCCTGTGCTCCACAACAGGAAAGGCCACAGCAGTGAGAGGCCTGTGTACCGCAAAAAAAAAAAAAAAAAAAAAAAAATGGGGCTCACCCCAGCAAGGACAGGCAGACACACACATGTTTCTCATGTGTTACCTTGTGCTGCTAATGTCTCTATCACAACTGGGGCTTCTCAAAGGCAATGGAGGGTGGGGTTTAGAGTCACACTGAGGTTGAATCTCTGCACTGCCACTATCAAGAAGCACGACCGTGGGCAAGCTACTTAAACTCTCTGTCTCAATTTCCTTGTCTGTAAAGTGAGAATAGAATAGCATCTACTTGTAGGGCTGTTGCCAGGATTAATGAGCTAATTCCTGCAAAACACTTTATAAGATGAGATCCAGACTCCCGGTCTTTGTCTTATGGATTTGCTCACATTCAGTAATTGGTTGTAGCTTTTATAATTACAGAGCAAGGAGTTACAGGAAAAGTGGCTTCTAGCAGTGGGACTCCCTCACCCATGTGATCTTTCTGGCTTCCCTGATTAGGGAACTGCAAGAGGTGGCAATGGGGTTCAGGACCAGCCCCTGAGACTAATAAAAACTATTCCTTATGTATGTGTTCAACCATCTTTATTAAGAACCTTGTAGGCTGGATCACACAAAATTGTCAATGGTCTAACCTGGGTAATTTTACGCAACTTGATGTAATATCATGCCACAGGCAAAGGGTTAAACATGCCAAGGTCAACAAGACAAACATGGGTCCTGTTCTCACAAAGCTGTTGATCCTGGCAGTGAGGCAGACAAGCAATGTGCTAAGAGGGACGGGAGAGTGAAGAGTCTAAGGCAGAAAAAGACACAAACTCAAAGAGTTTAGGGTAGAACAAGAGGCCAGGAGTGTTCAAGAAAAATCTGTCCTTGTGGAGACCAAAAGAGTGGACCATAAGTGGTTTGGGAAGTGTTTTAGTTTCTTGTGGCTACTGTAACAAATTGCCACAAACTTAGTGGATTAAAACCACACATATTTAGTCTCTTAAATCTCTGGAGGTCAGAAGTCCAAAATCGGTTTCATTGGGCAAAAATCAAGGTATAGGCAAGGTTGAGCTCCCTCTGGAGACTCTGGGGGGAATCTATTTGCTTGCCTTTTTCAGCTTCAAGAGCGCAGTACTTGCATTTCTTGGCTCATGGACCTTTTCCTCCATCTTCAAAGTCAACCGCACATCTTGCCTTGGTCGTCACCTGCCTTCTTCTTGCTTTTGTCAAATCTCCTTTGGCCTCCCTCTTGAAAGGATACTTATGATTGCATTTAGAACCTCCTGGATAATCCAGAATAATCTCCCCACATCCAGAGTCTTAATTTGGGAGTACCCTGGTGGCCTAGTAGTTAGGATTCCAGGCTTTCACTGCTGAGGCTTCAATCCCTGGTCGGAGAACTGAGATCCCGAAATGCGACGTGGCCAAAAAAAAAAAAAAAAAAAAAAAAAGTCTTAATTTAACAACATCTGCAAAGTCTTTCACCATATAACAGTTGAAGGTTCCAGGCATCAGGACCTGGGTATCTTTGGGGGCCAATTATTCAGCCTATTATACAGGTGTTGAAAGTGATTTAATTGCAGAAAAAAAAGCAGTTAATAGGTTGTGGCTACAGGGACAAATGAAGATTCAGTCTTGGGAGCTCAGCAAAGAGATTTGGGAGAATATTACAAGCTAAACTGAGATCACCCAAATGAAAAACATGGAAAAGTACTGCCAAGGTAGATGGTACAGCTGGTGTGAAGGCCCAGGGGCTGAGAACATGGCATATTTAAAGACCCGAAAGAAGTGTTGCCTGACTTGAGCCTAGAGTGTAACTATGGTGGGAAGAGTGGTAAAAGATGAGGCATGGGAGTGAGCAGGAGATAGCTTACAAAGGGCATGGTAAGTTATGTTAGGTAGACTTCATCCTATGAAAATTAGAAGGCAGCCATCAAAAGGCTGAAAGTGGGAAAATAACTTGATCAGTTCTATGTTGTAGGAAGTTCTTTCTGTTTATCATGTAGAGAAAAATGATTGGAGGACAAGACTGGAGATAGAAAGAACAGCTCAGGAGCAAAGGCTTTCTTTGGCATTGGCACTGTTGTTTTTGTTTGTTTTTTTATATTTTTTAATTGAAGTATAGTTGATTTACAATGTTGTGTTAATTTCTGCTGTATAACAAAGTGACTCAGTTATACACACACACACACACACACACACACACACACATATATACATTCTTTTTTATATTCTTCTCCATTATGGTTTGTCCTGGGACATTGAATATACTTCCCTGTGTTATGCAGTAGGACCTTGTTGTCCATCCATTCTACATGTAATAGTTTACATCTACTAACAGCAAATTCCAAGTCCATGCCTCCCACCACACCCTCCCCATTGGCAACCACGAGTCTGTTCTCTATGTCTGTGAGTCTGTTTCTGCTTTGTAGATAGGTTCATTAGTGTCATATTTTAGATTCCACATATAAGTGATATCATATGACATTTGTCTTTCTCTTTCTTTTTTTTTTAGCCAAGCTCCATATTTTATTTATTTATGTTTTTCAATGCTTACTATCTTTTTTTAAACATCTTTATTGGAGTATAATTGCTTTACAATGGTGTGTTAGTTTCTGCTTTATAACAAAGTGAATCAGCTATACATACACATATATCCCCATATCCCCTCCCTCTTGCATCTCCCTCCCTCCCACCCTCCCTATCCCACCCCTCTAGGTGGTCACAAAGCACTGAGCTGATCTCCCTGTGCTGTGCAGCTGCTTCCCACTAGCTATCTATTTTACATTTGGTAGTGTATATATAAGTCCATGCCACTCTCTCACTTCGTCCCAGCTTACCCTTCCCCTTACTGTGTCCTCAAGTCCATTTTCTACATCTGTGTCTTTATTCCCATCTTGACCCTAGGTTCTTCATGACCATTTTTTCTGTTTTTTTAGATTCCATAGATGTGTATTAGCATATGGTATTTGTTTTTCTCTTTCTGATTTATTTCACTCTGTATGACAGACTCTAGGTGTATCCACCTCACTACAAATAATTCAATTTTGTTTCTTTTTATGGCTAATATTTCATTGTATATATGTGCCACATCTTCTTTATCCATTTATCTGTTGATGGACACTTAGGTTGCTTCCATGTCCTGGCTATTGCAAATAGTGCTGCAATGAACATTGTGGTACATGACTCTTTTTGAATTATGGATTTCTCTGGGTATATGCCCAGTAGTGGGATTGCTGAGTTGTATGGTAGTTCTATTTTTAGTTTTTTAAGGAACCTCCATACTGTTCTCCATAGTGGCTGTATCAATTTACATTCCCACCAACAGTGCAAGAGGGTTCCCTTTTCTCCACACCCTCTCCAGCATTTATTGTTTCTAGATTTTTTTTTTTTTTTTTTTTTTTGCGGTACGCGAGCCTCTCACTGTTGTGGCCTCTCCCGTTGTGGAGCACAGGCTCCAGACGCGCAGGCTCAGCGGCCATGGCTCACGGGCCCAGCCGCTCCACGGCATGTGGGATCTTCCCGGACCGGGGCACGAACCTGTGTCTCCTGCATCAGCAGGCAGACTCTCAACCACTGCACCACCAGGGAAGCCCTGTTTGTAGATTTTTAATGATGGCCATTCTGACTGGTGTGAGGCGATACCTCATTGTAGTTTTGAATTGCATTTCTCTAATGATTAGTGATGTTGCGCATTCTTTCATGTGTTTGTTGGCAATCTGTGTGTCTTCTTTGGAGAAATGTCTGTTTAGGTCTTCTGCCCATTTCTGGACTGGGTTGTTTGTTTTTTTGATATTGAGCTGCATGAGCTGCTTGTATATTTTGAAGATTCATCCTCTGTCAGTTTGTCTTTCTCTTTCAGACTTACTTTGCTTAGCATGATAATCTCTAGGTCCATCCATGTTGCTACAAATGGCATTATTTTATTGTTTTTTTATGGCTGAGTAGTATTCGATTATATATATATATGTACCACATCTTCTTTATCTATTCATCTGTTGATGGACATTTAGGTTTTTTCCATGTCTTGGCTATTATGAATAGTGCTGCTATGAACATAGGGGTGCATGTATCTTTTTGAGTTATAGTTATGTCCAGATGTATGCCCTGGAGTGTATCACATGGCAATTCTATTTTTAGTTGTCTGAGGAACCACCATACTGTTCTCCATAGTGGCTGCACCCACTTATATTCTTATCAGTAGTGTAGGAGGGTTCCCGTTTCTCCACATCCTCTCTGCATTTGTTATTTGTAGGATTTTTGATGCTGGCCATTCTAATAATTAGTGATGTTGAGCATCTTTTCATGTGCCTATTGGCCATTGCACAACTTTAAATTAGTTTTATTCAAGAGTCACTAATATTCCAGTATGTGATTTATTATCACTGAAATTGCTTTGGGTAATTTTTGTTGTTGTTGGCAAATTCTTTGAGCTGAGTTCATTCTTTTACTTATGTAACAAATTTTTATTGGACATCTACTATCTTTCAGGTGCTCATGGTATGGGGTTGACCAGGCAGTTTTTGTCCCCTAAGAACTGCTGTTTTGTGGGAAAGATCAGTATTTAGGTAATTACTACACAGCGTTAATTCTTTTTTTTTTTTTTTTTTTTTGCTGCAATAGGAATAAGCACTGGGTAATATCGACACCCATGGTGAAGAGGACAGTTTGGTTTAGTTTTAGGAGATTCCAGGGAGGCTTCCTGGAAGAAGTGACTTCCAAACTAGGTTGTAAAGCACAAGTAGAAACTTAAAGATAAACAGGGAGAAGGAGAAAAATATTGCAGGTAGAGTGAATACCATTTACAAAGATGCAGAGAGAACATGGGATACTATTGGAAGCTAAAAAGTTTAGTTTGGCTTCAGGCTAGTGGGCAAGGAGTGAAGAAGTGACTAATGGGGCCACACAGAATGATAAAGATAGATCATAAAGGTTTATCTGTCATATTAGAAGTCTGGATTTTATCCTTGGGGTACCAGTGTGGGGAGGAGGAGATGCGAGATCACTGAGGGTTATAACCAAGGGAATAACATCAGAATTTAATTTCAGAACTTTTTGTAGTGGAAAGTTATCTTCCTCAACGCCCCCTCCCTTTGAAAACCCACCCTAAGTAACACATTATGTAAGTAAAGTCAGTAGAATTGCTTTGCAAACACATTTTCAAGTCATTTCCTCCATCTCTCCATCCTGGTCACATGGATACATACACATTTCCCACCAGACTGTCATCTCCTCCTAGAAGAAAACTTCATTGAAACAAAGTCAAGGGACCACAAACAGAAATGGACCAGGACTTTTAAAAGCAAGAAGTTACTTTAGTTCAAAATAGAAAATGTCCCACAATGCTGTCCTACCAGGAATTTCCAGCTGGAAGTTGCTTCTAAAAGGTACCAACAATTTAATTATACCACATGCCCTGGCGAGTCCCCAGCCCTGTGTCAGTCTATCTTTCCTGCTTCTCATTCCCTTTCAAGCTGTGTGAATCACTGGCCTTTACCTGTTCTCATCATTCCTTGTCACCTGCCCCAGCTGATGTAAATGTGGAAGATCATTATTGAAAAGAAGAAAGAGGTAGTGGTATTTATGGAACACCTGTCCAAGACATGATAAGTATTTCCTGATACTTTCACTACATTCATTTTGTTCTTATAGCAACCCTGTGAGGCAGGTAAAATCCCTATTCTGCACGTAAGAAACTGGGCCTCCTGGTGATTCATTTCTCCTTTCACTGTTGCAGGCACCAGGGCACTGGGCTAGAAGTTCAGGGTTACAGGGCATGGTGTAGGGGGGTGGATTTCAGGTCAGATTCTTTCAGTTGGTGCCTTTCGAACTACACCACAAACAGGGTGTGGCCCCTGTTATCGAGGGGCCAGTGCTCACACAGCTTGCCAAGTTTCTGGTTCCCTGGTTTCCCTTCCCTGTGGCATTCTCAGTTTATGACTACCTGCCCACTCAGCCTTTGGAGTCCTCATATTACTTTGCCTTTGGGTGTCTGTAGCCTCCCGATTCCTGACTGCTCACCCAGGTATGCTCCATTTCTTCTTCAGATTGTGCCCAGCTCTGGGCTACTCATGCTCCAGTGTCCCAGCTTCACGCTGTCCCCGCCAAACCCCGATCTGTGAAGCACCGCCCAGAACCTGCAGAACTCAGTTTCTTCCCAGTTGCCAAGAGCCTGTAGGGCTCTCCAAGCCAAGGCCTGCCTGTCCTTTTTATCGTACCCTTAACAAGAAACATCTTCAGAAACTGCTCTGTTTACTACAGCTCCTACCATCAGGCATGTAAAAAGATATTGTCTTACTTTTCCAAATTAAGTCATAAAGAGTTTCATGATGTGACGCTAATGCTCTTTGTTTTGATTAAGGACTTTGGATTCGATTAGACCCAGTTACTTCTTACAAACTGAATACACAGACAGTAAAATCTGGTTTATGAGTAGATTCGGTCCAAGAATATAGATACAGAATCACAAGGCTATGAGATTTCTGAATGGCCTTTTAGCCTGCTTTTTATCTTCAGGTAGGAACATGGCTAAGGTGTATGGGTGAGGGGTGAAGGAGGGAGGGAGGGAGAGAGAGAATACGAATCACAGTTTTACAAAAAACTTCAGGGGATCATCTATTTAGGACATCTTTCACCTCAGGCCATTCATACCTGAGATTTAAGAAACGAGATTTAAGAAAGAGAGTCTTAGCTACAAAGAAAACAAGGTTTGAATAATTTTTATAAAGGGAGAGAGTCTTTCCAGTGGCAGTTACCCAATGTGTAAAATTTGGTATGTAATGGCCAAAACTACAGGGCATAGTTCTGGTTCACTATTTTTTTTAAAGATGGATAACTTTTTAACGAATAATAATGTGTTTTCTGATCCAAGGTAAGATATTAATGATCAAATCTCCTGCTTCAGGCTACAGAATAATTACTGCAGAGAACAGAGTTCCTTTGCCTGTGTTTAAACAAGACAGACAGAGAGAGAGAGAAAGCCACAATGCATACTGTGTAAACCCAGCTTCCCTCCCTGGAGCCCTCACTGAGCCACTCCAATTTCCCAACCATGGTGCCCTGACTTTGAAACAGAGGTGATATAGCTTTAGCCACAGTATACAAAGCTCTGATTTTTTTTGCCAGTCCTTTCAAAGTCTTTCTTGTCTTTGCCAAGATCAACCTCCTCCCTCTAATTAAAACAAAAGCATTGTTTTGCTAGTTAATATAAAGAAAATAACACAATGCCTGTGTTGGTACATGAGTTTTTTAGGTAATGGAAGTCTGGTACAGAGGCTCTTGTTTAAAATTGGTTGTAATGAACTCACAGCAGTGCAGACCCTTTGTCATGTGGCATTACTTGCAACCCATGTTTAACTTAGATTTGTTATAGTAATCATGGTAATCCAATACATAGTAGGCTCATTTGGGATTTTTTTCTCCTTAATATAACATTGAAACTAAAATACTAAAGCAAAACAACAAACACAAACACTGTAGTATCAGGATTTGAATTGGACAAACCTGGATATAGGTAAAGGTTTTGTCAATTATTAGCTGGATGGCATCAAACAAGTAATTTAATCTGAGTTTCTGTTGGAGAGATTAAATTATGAAATACAAAAAAGTAAAAATAATGATATTGACTTCCCAGGGTTAATGTCAAGAAATAGGCGGTGTCCAGCATATAAAAAGTTTTTTTCAGCAAATGACAATTTATCCTTATTTACTAGTTCTATGTTTTTCTCATACTTGCACTTGGATTTAGGAATTTAAAAAAAACCTACATTATTTCCACCTAAAATACATATTTTTGTGGGTAGTATATCCAGTAAGGCTCCTATGTGTAGCCTCAATATAGAAATTCCAGAATGGGTCTGCTTATCATTATGCAGCTACTTAAAAAAGAAACATTCTTATGCCATTGAAATTGGACTCCTTGACTGAAAGTAAGGTTTCTAGGCCCTTGCTATTCAAACTGAGGTCAGAGTATCAGCATCAATACCAGTACTTAGGAGCTTGTCAAAAATTTAGAATCTCAGACATTATCCAGACTACAGAATCAGAAAATGCACTGAGAAGGATTGCTCTAGTAAAACGGTTCTCAGACATTAGCCTGTACCTGAGTACTTGTTAAAATGCAGATCACTGGGTCTCAGTCCCACAGTTTCTGATTCAGTAGGTCCAGAGTGGGCCTAAGATTTTGCATTACAAATAAGATGATGCCCATGTTGCTAGTCCAAGGGACCACACTATGATAATGACTAGGGCATTCAGTGGAGACTCCAGAAGGGTCATATCTGAGTTGTAAGATTAAAGTAGGACTAGAGTAAAGGCTACTCTAGACTCACTCTAGCAAGACTTATGAATATCCCTGAAAAGTAACAAGTCCATCCACAATTAACAGAATTACCTGTCGCAAAACAAAGGAGAAAAACAAAATGTAGACGATGATATAACATTGACAATGTTCACCAACCAGGCAAAAATTACTAGCCACACCAAGAAGCAGAAAAATGTAACCCATAAGCTAGTGTCTCTCAACTGAAACAAGCACAGAAATGAAAAAGATGATGAAATTAGCAGAGAAGAGTATTACAATAGCTATTGTAGATATGTTCAGTATGCTCAAGGACTAAAGGAAAAAACATAAATGTAAAAGAAGAAAAATGGGAAATATATTAAAGAACTAAATGGAATTTCTAGAGATGAAAGATACAAATGAAAAATCACCAAAACTCAAGAGAATTAAAAATATATATCCAGGGCTTCCCTGGTGGTGCAGTGGTTGAGAGTCTGCCTGCTGATGCAGGGGACATGGGTTCATGCCCCGGTCTGGGAAGATCCCACATGCCGCGGAGCAGCTGGGCCCGTGAGCCATGGCTGCTGAGCCTGTGCGTCCGGAGCCTGTGCTCCGCAACGGGAGAGGACACAACAGTGAGAGGCCCGCATACCGCAAAAAAAAAAAAAAAAAAAAAAAAAAAAGATATAAGCAGTCAGTCAAATACGCATCAAGAAGAAAATCAAGTAATACCAGCCAAAATGCAAAGAGAAGAGGAAGACATTTTGTAATAACAAACAACAGTAACAAAAACTTTGGGCTACTGTCATTGACAAGGAATTTGGGATGAGACATCATTCTGCAGCAAAGAAAAATGTGACCTAGAAGAATAAATCTCTTGCTGTAAAAATCCTGTCCCACTTACATCAGGCATACTGTATTCAGTGAGATACTAACAAGGAGAAAATCTATCACTACCTCACAAGGTTACTGGAAAAAGAAAAAATAAAGAGCAGATATGTGTGGGCCGGATGCACCCGATACAAATAGGTGCAACCCTAAATACATCACTTCTTTAGCTTAAATAATCACTTAAAACTGTATCAGACTTTCTCTTAGGCAGATACAGCCATGAAATGTAAATGTTTCTAAAAACCTTGACCTCAAAATAGTTTAGAAATCAGTATAATTTTAATTTTTGTTACTAATAAGGGTGAATACTTTTCATCTGTTTATTAGACCTTTTGTCCTTATTTTATGAATCATTTCTTCATACCCTTTGCCATTCATCTATTTAAAATACCATTTTGACTATCAAGCAGTTTTTTAAAATGGCATCATGTAATACTAGTTAGCAAGCAGTGAAACTGGCATTCTCATCCAAGATTGTGAGAGTACATAACACTTTGGGAAGCAATCTGATTTATGTATCAAGACAGTTTCATATCCTTTTACTTAATAATATCACTTTTAGGAATATATACTAAGAAACTCACCTGAAGCACATAAAAATATTTAATGAACAGAGGTATTCAAAATATGAAGTATTTACAATAATGCAATACTGAAAACAGCCTACAAAGCCACAACAGGCAAACTAACCTCCCATGAGTTTTCTAAATACTATGAGAAATGCTTATATTTTCTAAAAGAAGAAAGAAGTTCTTTAGATGCTATTATCACCACTGTGCAAATAAGCATAGGAATGTGACTGGGAAGAAAAAATACAAGCAGTGGCTGATAGGATTATGGATGACTTTTTTTCCTCTTTAATGTGTTTTCCATATTGCCTATAAATGAATGTGCATCATTTTTTTTTACTCTTCATAAGTTTCTTTAATTGGCAAAATGTACACCACATAAAATTTGCCATTTTAACAATTTTTAAATGTACAGTTAAGTATCATTAAGTATATTCACATTGTTGTACAACCATCACCACTATCCATGTCCAGAACTTTTTCATTATCCCATACTGAAAATCTGTACTCATTAAACACTAACTCCCCATTCCCTTCTTTTTTTTAAACATCTTTATTTAAGTATAATTGCTGTACAATGGTGTGTCAGTTTCTGCTTTATAACAAAGTGAATCAGTTTTATGTGTACATACATCCCCATATCTCCTCCCTCTTGCATCTCCTTCCCACCCTCCCTATCCCACCCCTCTAGGTGGTCACAAAGCACCAAACTGAGCTCCCTGTGCTATGTGGCTGCTTCACACCAGCTATCTATTTTACATTTGGTGGTGTATAAATGTCCATACCACACTCTCACTTCATCCCAGCTTACCCTTCCCCCTTCCCGTTCCTCAAGTCCATTCTCTACATCTGCGTCTTTATTCCTGTCCTGCCCCTAGGTTCTTCAGAACCATTTATGTGTATCATTTTTACTGAAACACATTTTCTATCATGAAACCTGAGATGCCATCATTAGAATTGCATTTCTTTAGATCTTGAAGTATTAGATAACCAACTCCCATATACAGATGGCTTAGTGATTGATGGATGGATGCCTGACTAATATCAATGGCAAGTGGAAAGTGGTAGGTAATAGGTTGGTTGTAGAAATTTTGTGTTAGAGGATGTATCAAGTAAGTATCCTGTGTGCAATTGAGAGAAACATACTTTGGCTCTTTTAAACTTAAAATGATTTTCTTAAAGGATACTGAGTAGCTCACTGAATCTCCAGGAGAACCCAAGAATAAAGGTAGTAAGTGATGCACCCAAAAATGACACTGAAAATCATTCTAAATCCCTGATGAAGACATCTCTGCTGCCTCCTCTGGGCTGCTTCACTGCCCTTTGCTTCACAGATAATGAAAGCTACCACTGCAGCCACTGCAAATTCAGTATTTATGCTACAGAGACAGTTACTCTCATCAGGATAGAGTCTGTATGGTCTCAGCTTCATTTTAACACTAGTTCTATGTCAAAGTTGGAAATGAGTGCATGTAATAGGTGGTACCTATGTAACTTGCTCCATCCCATCTACAAGGGAGATTAGAAAGTATCTAAGTACCACGTCTTCTTTATCCATTCATCTGTCAATGGACATTTAGGTTGCTTCCCTGTCCTGGCTATTGTAAATAGTGCTGCAATGAATATTGTGGTGCATGTGTCTTTTTGAATTATGGTTTTCTCAAAGTATATGAGTGCGATTTCTGGGTCATATGGTAGTTCTATTTTTAGTTTTTTAAGGAACCTCCATACTGTTCTCCATAGTGGCCAGCGGGAACTGGCTGTATAGCATAGGGAGCTCAGCTCGGTGCTCTGTGGTGACCTCGATGGGTGGAATGGGGGGTGTGGGGGAGGGAGATCCAAGAGGGAGGGGGTATATGTATACATATAGCTGATTCACTTCATTTTATAGCAGCAACTAACACAACATTGTAAAGCAACTATTCCCCAATTTAAAAAAAAGAAAAGAAAGAAAAAAAGAAAGTATCTAGCATTTTTAGCTTATACAATGGGAGGTGGGCTCTTTCTCAATGAGGGATGAAGTCCTGAAACTTAGGAAGGCGATTTCTGTACTGTTGACAAAAATGAGAACAAATGTCCACAGCAGTGACGTATCGCTCAGGACTTATGAGGGAACAGCTCCATCATGGTGCCCTAGAGACCTAGCATGCATCCATAGAGGCAAAGGCTTGAACCACAGCTTATCTGAGTCTTAGCAGAAGAACATGTGGTTCCCCAGGTACACGAGGAGATGAAAGGTCTCTAAGAAACAGCTACTAGGGCATCGACCATTTGCCTTCCCATCTCCCTCCTTGCCTCCTGGGTTTCTAATGAAGTGTAGGACTTTTGCTCCACCCTCCTCAGAACTGAGATGCAGAATAGAAAACTCATTAGCTGTCACCTAGACCTGGCTCTTCAGCAGCAGTGTATTTCACAGCGTGGGTTTCTTTCATCTGCTCCTTTTGTTTTGATGTCATCCTTTTTGGTGTGTGGGACAAAGATCTGGGGAGCTGACACCTTTGGCTTACTCTTCTGATTGTTCTCTGTGTAAGTAATAAACTGTCTAAATCTAAAAGTGGTTTATTGTATCTTTACGTGTCATATCAGTTAGTCACCGTCCCTGGCTTTCCCTTGTATTATATGTGTGCCCAACCCAAACCTACTCAAAGAAGAGGAAATGAATTGACCCTTTTAACTGAAAACTGGATCCCAGTGTTCAAATTAAATTATGATGCATTCTCTCTCCTCATTACAGACTGTTTACCTCTGTTTGTTATTGCTTTTACACTATCTAGTGCCACAAGATGGTCCCAGGGACATCCAGGTTCACAAAATCTTTAGAGGTAATAATCCAGTGGAAACAGAATTTCTCTTTCCCAAACATTCCAATAGGGGCCACAAGACTGAACCTCACAGGACTGATTTGAATTATGAATGAAATATGAAGATAGGCTAAGCCTCTGCCATGTTCTTACCCTTGTAGGCAAGAATGGTATTTTCCCTGCCCAAGCTACATGGACTGAGATTGGGGAAGTATAGCTCATTAAAGGAAATGTAATTGCCTATTACCAGAGGGGGAAAGGGATGCTAAAGGGATCTAGGTGGCAAGCAGCACTATTTACAATAGCCAAGATATGGAAACAACCTAAATGTCCATTGACAGAGGAATGGATAAAGATGATGTGGTATATATATATATGTATATATATATATATATATATATATATATATATATATATACATATATGTATATATATACAATGGAATATTACTCAGCCATAAAAAGGAATGAAATAATGCCATTTGCAGCAACGTGGATGGACCTAGAGATTTTCATACTAAGCGAAGTAAATCAGAAAGAGAAAGACAAATGCCATATGATATCCTTTATATGTGGAATTTGGAATACAAGACAAATCAACATGTCTGTGAAACAAAAACATACTCACAGTTATAGAGAACAGACTTGTAGTTGCCAAGGGGTGGGGGGGAGAGGGGAGGGAAGGACTGGGAGTTTGAGATTAGCAGAGGCAAACTATTATATATAGGATGGATAAACAACAAGGTCCTACTGTATAACACTGGGAACTATATTCAATATTCTGTGAAAAACAATAATGGAAAAGAATTTGAAAAAGAGTATATATGTATATATGTATAACTGAGTCACTTTGCTGTACAGAAGTTAACACAACATTGTAAATCAACTATACTTCAATAAAATTTTTAAAAAAAAGGATCTAGGTGGCAGAAAATTATGATGGTCTAGTCATAGCTTCACTGACGATGGAAATCAAATCCTGATTTTGTTGCTGGTTTTGGTCTCTATGCCAGGGAGCACATATCTGATTGGGCAATCGTGGATCACATGGTCACTCCTTAGCCAAGGAACATTAACCTTTGTATCAATGAGGGAAAGGCAGTTCCTTAAAAGCAAAATTAGGCTGCTGGTACCAGGAGGAGGGACAACGGATGCTGAATGGTCCTGCAAAGACCTAGGTAGTAAGGTGCTCAGGTAGAATCTGTCTCTGCCACAGCTGTCCGGGATCCCCATACCTAGGGTGATGTATGTAAAACAGTGCTGCACAACCTCTTCACAGCCTATTTTCAAACACTTCTGTTTGCATTGAAAGGATTAAAAGGCACAAACCAAGGTTAAAGTGTCCAGAAGTCATTACAACGCAAACACTACGACAGGATCAGAGGTACCACACACTTTCCTGGCCTGTCCCTCAGGCCCCGGCCCCCATCTGGGTGAGACTGTTTACTTCCCCGAGAGAGTGCCCTTTTATTCTCACAAGATAAAGTTGACTTTTGTCCCAGTACAGAAACTTTTTGTGAGTTTAATCCTACGCTACACCTCCTCCCTCTTACAGCTCTTCATCAAATCCCACGACCCTCTCAACCCAAGGTTCCACTTGGCAGAATTGCTAAGACAAAAACAACACTAGGGAATGATTCCTTGTATTCCTTGTGTGTATTATGTGTAGGTGCTGCTCTAAGACTTCACGTGTATTATCTCATTTACTGCACAATGTGGGATTTTGTGCTGGTCAATTTTAGCTAAGCTGGAACTTCATTTCCTGGAGTCCTTTGCTTATAGAGTTCCAGGTCAAGATTGGCCACAAGAAAGATTTGGGTGAGATTTGGTGAGGTCCAAGTGAAGCAGCAGCCACTGTGCTCTGTCATCATTGATTAAAGGTGATGAGGGTTAGAGGCAGAGGTGCTGGTGGATTCCAGTCTATTCTTGAGTTTTCCTCTTCCATGCCAGCTCTCCATCCCAACTGCTGACCCTGCTGACCAAAAGAGACCACAGGCTAGGGTTGCCAGATTTAGCAAATAAAAATACAGGGAGGTCAAGCTACATTTGGATTTCATATAAGCAGCAATTTTTAAAAAAGGTTTAAGTATTGATATGTCCCATACAATATTTGGGACATACTTATACCAAAAAGTTATTTGTTGCTTATCTGAAATTCAAATTTAACTGGGCATCCTGAAGTTTACCTGGTAAACTGTCATAGGCCTACCTCAAGCGTCACTCCTAGAACTCATAGAGGCAGCAACCACAAAGAGTCAACAACCTCCCATAGACTTTTTTTTGCGGTACGCGGGCCTCTCACTGTTGTGGCCTCTCCCACTGCAGAGCACAGGCTCCGGACGCGCAGGCCCAGCGGCCATGGCTCACGAGCCCAGCCGCTCCACGGCGTGTGGGATCTTCCCGGACCGGGGCACGAACCCGTGTCCCCTGCATCGGCAGGCGGACTCTCAACCACTGCACCACCAGGGAAGCCCCTCCCATAGACTTTTATCAGCTGGAGGTGCCCAGCTTCTGGAAAACTCCTCCTCATTCACCCAAGCTGGGGAAGCTGGTTAACAACTTTTTTCTGATCTTTTCCGACATTTATTCCCCTAATTCTTCCCACGGCGTGTAACAGTTCCTGCAGTGCAGTCTTTATTCCATAGCACTCACTGGAATCTACTCCCTGATTAAATGCTAACACTCATTCTGACATTAGGAGGAAGGTGCTATTATTATTCCTTTTCGACAGGAAGAGAAACTGTGACATGACACAAAGAGGTAAAGGTACTTGCCCAAAGTCACACACCTGCTGAGCGGTGGAAGTGGGATTTAAACCCAGGCATTTTGATTGACTAGCTGCCTTAATTACCATAATTTATTGTCATAGCAGAATTTTTATATAGAGAGAAGTATTATATAATTTCCTTAAAGGTATGTATAGACAGATACAATATATATTATGCACATTTAGTATACATCATATATACATACAAAATATAGAATATATAGCCTATATGACAGATAGCATGCATTTCAAATATTATATTTCACATGCATACAAACTATGTAACTAATTAGATATAGATACAGATATTCAGCTTATATATAGAATTTAGCTCCAAAACTTCATAGAAACTGATTTTTCAACTCTTTTCACTGGTGGATATCAAAATGCCACCTGTGTGTAATTGAAAACATACATACACACGTACATACTGTCAACTGTATACATTTGGTATTTTGACATCCATTAGTAATGACAGTTGAAAAACCAGTTTCTATAAAATTGTAGAGCTACACTGTCACTTTTTGTTTAACAAAAAGGAATGAGTGAAACTGGTTTTTTGGGTAATACTGGTGACTACTGGTGACTCCAAAAAAGAAAGAAAAAGACTGAGCTCGTTAATGTTCAAATTAGGATGCGTTGGAATTGAGGTTAATACGTACTTGGTGTGGGAGGATCCCTGAGACAGTTTCAGGCTGTGAAACAAATCCAGTGTTTAGAAGAAAATGATAGATAATTCTACTTAATGAGTACACAGACTAATTATTGTAATGAAATATGTTTAATTAAAAAGAAGTCTGGGGCTTCCCTGGTGGCGCAGTGGTTGAGAGTCTGCCTACCGATGCAGGGGACACGGGTTCGTGCCCCAGTCCGGGAGGATCCCACGTGCCGCGGAGTGGCTGGGCCCGTGAGCCATGGCCGCGGGGCCTGCGCATCCGGAGCCTGTGCTCCGCAACGGGAGAGGCCACAACAGTGAGAGGCCCGCGTACCGCAAAAAAAAGAAGAAGAAGAAGAAGAAGTCTGCTTTCTAATAATTATACTGACTGTACACCACTTTGGAAAACCACAAAGATTGATAAAGACAATACACATAAAGGTTGCAGGGAAAGTTTACACAAGGAGGGTAAATAAGTGTGTTTATAACTGTCATTTAAAGTTAGCATTCTATATAACACTCCTAGGCTCTTTTAATATACTTTAAGGCAATGCTCAGTTGAACAGAGAAAAGAGTACTTGGAAATAAAAGAAAGTTGTACAAATATCATTTTAATACACTTTAATGTGACTTTGGAGAAAATACATTTTCATACACATTTGTAGAAAAGTGTGAAATTCTAAGACTTTTCATCCAGGATACTGGTGCTAAAATCCATTCATGGAATCAAAAGATCAACCAAGCCCTTACAGCTCCAATTTGCGGTGGGACTTAGGAATAAGGTATAAGCACATTTTCATGCCTACTTCAGTCCCAGCACCACTGATGGCTCAGTGGACAGAGTGTACTTACTTAAAGCAGCTGGAGGAGAGTAGAACTGGGAGTTTTGATCCAGGGCTACAGAAATGTGACCCCTTCCACCTCTGATTCCTATGAGTATATAATAGTGTGCATGTCTGAGTGTTGGAGTATGGGTAGTGTTATCAGACATAGCTTCAAGAAAATTTTAACCTGGAGGATAATCCATCATGATTCATGTCCTGGGCATTTTCTGCCCTTGAACCACCCACTTCTCTTGCCTCTTCCTGAATGGTGGGATAGAAGCAGTATTGTTCTGGAATCAGTGGTGTGCTGGGGCCAGCCTATACCTGCTCATCAGAGCTGACTGCCAATTTTTGAAGAAACTTGCAGGCTGCTTATTACATATAGCCATAATTAAAATTTAACTTATGTAAACTTACAGGTAGATAAATTATGCTAGAAATACAGGTAACAAATACTCAACAATTCCTAATTATTTTGCTATTTTTTATTATCTGTGCTCCTGAGATTACCTCCACCTATCATACCTGTACAGTGAATATACAATGTGCTGCTGCACACCTCTTTATAACTCCACTTTCAGTGACTTCACGTTGGTAATTTGAAGTTGACCCCGGCAGAAATATTTGCACCATGGAAATCAGCATGTGCTACAAATCAGAGCTCCCCTCTGCCCTGGATGGTTGTTAAACACTTACCAGCACACTGGCTAGAGGCCATTCTGGGAACTAAGTCATGATGAAAAAAGCCTGCATTTGGAGGGTGGCACTTGAGCTCTGGTTGCTGTGTGGAGAGGAAGAAAGTGATAACAGGTGAGTCTGCAGAAGAAACCAGATGTGATCTAAATCTGTTGTCATTCTGCAGAAGCTAGGCCGAGAGAAATCAGAATCCTGGCTAGGAGCTGTTGAAATGAGAACTTAGAAAAGCAAAAAAAGCAAGAAGGTCTAAAGAATTGGGTGGGTGGTGAAACCACAGAAAAATGATTGAACTAAGTAGATTAGCAGGTTTTATAAGGTGGATCCTAGGCACAGACAGGGAGGAAGCATTAAAAGGCAGGGAACAGTGATCTCCACATTTACCCTACATCATTTCGAACAAAACCCTATTTTTCTGAAGTTCTCTCTTCCTTCTCTATTCAAAGCTCTTAAACCTTCAGTGTTTGACCTCACATTAAAAAAGAAAGAAGCCAGATTAAAACAATTTACATGAAGGTGTCATTAACATTCTTCAATACTAGAGCAGATGTTACACACACACACTCATGAATACACACCTCTGTACTCACACACACCCCACATACAGGTCAGCTAGAAAGCATTCACTGGGAAAAACTATTGGATATAGAATTAGTGGCATATAGTTAGGTTCCCAGTTGTTTATTCATTACAACAAGCCCAGATATGACTCAGATGACTCTAAACCTTGAGCCGTGAACTTGTAAGCTGCATGAATATCACTGGCTTTTATACATTTTTAACTTTTAAGCACTGATTCTTCCCTGGTATGTTTCCCCGCTGCAGTGGTGCAGAAACTTAGCTTCAACTGTATCCTGCCTGTTTAGTATTTATGGGGGGTGGGAAACAGTCTCTGCTCCGGGTGCTGGGGTCCAGACCTTACAGTTCCAGGTATATGATACACCAAACTAACAGTAGGAGTTTCAATATCAGGTTTATGCCTGGGAAAGCATCAGTCAATCCTTCAACCAAAGGTTGAAGCCCAAGCCTTGCATTTGACTAGGATTGCTCACCCTAAGAACTGAGGTGTCACCAGCTACTATGGAGTTTGCAGGGGGCCAGCTCCTTTCCTGGGAGGCTAGTCTGCAGAGTACTGTTCTTAGACTCATTTATCCTTATTTCTCATTGCCATATAGCCTGGAATATAAGAGATTCTGGGAATGTAAAAGATGAGTTCATCAACACATTAATTAGTCTCTATTGTACGGAAACTCAAGGATTTTTTTTAAAGAAATGTCTTCTGCTGCCTATTTCCTAGTCATTTTAGAATATCCCATCCTCCTACCAGAACGATTATTAGCAAATTAATACCCTTTTATGAACACCTAGAACAAGAATAAAAGATTTTTTTCCCCAAGTGCCAACTTTTGATTTATCACTGATGTCTGTCATGGGTACCAGGTAGTAGGTAGTATAACACGTGCCAAATATTTGTCATGTTACCTAACTTTTCTGTCAATTGTTTTTCCTCACTTCAAAAAAGGCATCTGTTTGTCTCCTTAAAAACCGCAAGCTACAGATTTCTGCTATAATCTTTCAAAGGGCTATGCCTTCATATGTACAATAATTAGAGGAAAATTAGCTTAATAGGCTATATCTATCCTTGGATAATTTTTTAGTAAGGTCAGATCTGATTATGTCTAAGATTTGAAGAACACTGATGGCACAAATTCGCTGGGGAAATATTTCTTTCCCACTTCCGTGTGTTGAGTTGCTCAATGCAAAACTGGCCGTTCAAAATGGTTTTATTGGTTTTTTTTTTCTCTAAAATATTGGCAACCCTGTTCTCTCTTGTCTTTGTAAACATTAACCCATTTCTCTACTTTATGGACTGTAAAGTCATTTTCTATTGGAGAAATTTAAACAGTTACCAAAATGAAGAACCAACATTATATATATATATATTTCGGGAATAATTTCTATGATGCATACATTATTACTAATGATGTTTAGTACTTAATAGCGGCTTACTATGTGTCAAGTACTACAATAAATGCTGTACATATATCAGTCAATCTGCAGAATAATACTGTCGCCCTATAGAAGTGTAGTTAAAAACATAGAGACCAGGGACTAATGATAATAAATGACATTCTGTAAAATATAAAATTAGAATATTTTCCCATAAGTTTAATAAATTTGTATACCCTCCACCATGCTTAGCAAAATAATTGAGTGCTCACTACATATTTATTAGATCACCATATTTGTAAGCATTCTACAATTAGAAGTCATATCTTCTATTTCATTTTACCTCACAATAACCTCAAAGGTAGATAAATACAGGAAAATAACCCACATTTTATGGATGAGGAATGAGCCTCAGGAAAGTTAATTGATTTGTCCAAGATAAGCAAGTCTTTTCACTCCAAAGTTTTCTAATTTTACTTCCTCACCCCACTGCTTGCCCATTTATTGTTGGATGGTTTCAGCATTTGAGTGTCAATTTATTCTTCACCTAGAACCCTGAGTTACGTCTTTAAAGCTTGTGCTTCATAAGTTTAGTCCTGTGCTCTAACCTTGCACTGTCCTTATAGAGTTATTAGGATAAAGTTCATAGACTTAAGCATGGCCTAGAAGGCCCTGGAAAGAAACCAGACCTTTCCCTAACTCCCTGGCTTCATCTCAAAGTCTGTGGATTTCACTCAGTTTCTGAACCCCAGCTCCTTCTCTCCTTCTTGAAGGAAGGTCTTCACATATGCTCTTCCCTTTGTTTCTAACAACACTTTTCTCCTCCACCCTTAGGTCAAGCCAGCTTTTATTCAGCTTTCAGGTTTATGATTAAGTCACTTACTCATCAAAGGTTTCCCCAACTTCCCACATTAGAAGACTCTATAATTTACTTGCATACACTCAATATATAAAGAAAACATCTGTCAAGGTCTTTTGGGCTGTGCTGTAGATGAACCAATTCCCTATTTGGTCAATTTCCTGAAGTATGAGTTATAGTGAGAGAGAGAGCCCGCCTCCCATTATGGAACCCTCACGTTCTTAGATTTCCTTTCAGCTAGAGTGCAGATGGATGGACTAGGTTTAGCAAATTATATACATCTGCTTCCAGGTTCAGATGAGAAGCTAGTAACTCAAAGAAGCCTAAACCAAAGAGGATTTATTCCAAAGTGGCGAGAGTGGCTATGCTGACATCCAGTTTTGAGGGTTCACAGAGGCATCCATAGCATTGGTGCTGATGGTAGAATCCTTGATCCAGTTCTGCCAATGTAAGGCGTGCCAAGTCATGGATTCCAGTGATTAATGGGGTCGCAAGTAGTGCCCTCACTGGACTAGGTCTGCAGCTTAATTGGGGGCATGGCTTTGGCTATGCCTCCACCTTTGTTGCCATCCACTGTCTGAGAGCGGTTTCCCAAGCTTCCCGCCAGACCTGTAGACTATCACTTCTTGTCGATAAATAGGTTCATTGTCTGTTGCTTGCAGCTTAGGACCCTGAAAAAACGTTCTTGTACTTTATAGCCTTATGATTTAAAATAAATACTTATTTCAGCGATGTCCGCCTCCTCCACTGAACTCTAAGTTTGAAGAAGACTTGTATTCCATCTATTGTATGTGTCACTGCATCTCTAGTGCCTAGCATGGGTTGGTCACACAGTAAATAGACAATACATGTGCTGAAGGAAAGAGTGAATTAACATGTGCAAAGCACTGTGCCTAAATGATAGAGAGGGTAGGAGACTAGGGCATACAAAGGAAAATCACAAACATGACCCTCGATAGGAAAGATATATTTAGAATGAATTAATGTGTGTGCATACACAGACATCTATCTATGAATGTGCATGTGTGCATAGGTATATGTATATGAACTAATGAATGATGAGTACATAAGATAGAACATGAAAGATGTTGGAAAGATGGGTCAAAAGGAGAACTGAAGGCATTGTGAAAGATCTGACTTTCCGGAAGAAGCTTGAAGCATAGATTCAAATGTTGTAGGAGGGATTATTCAAGGAACTGGACAATCGGAGGTGTGAACAAAGGCACAGAGGTTGGAATATACAGAGTTATAAGCAATTTGCCATTTACCTAGAATTTCCATCACTTATTTTTAAAACTTTGTTATACAGTGCACAAATATTTAGGAGTTTTAAGTCCTCAGGATAAATTGACCCTTCTATCATTATGAAATAACCCTCTTTAGTTCTGATAACTTTTTTGGCATTGAAACCTATTTAATCTGATATTAAAATAGCCCCTCAGGTTTTCTTCTGATTACTCTTACCATGGTGTGCTTATTATACAATATTATTGAAAAGCATTTTTACTGCAAATAGAATTTTAGGTTGACAGTTTGTTGTTTTTTTTCCCTATCTCTTTTTTTTTTTCTTTTAGTAGCTTATGGGTGGTGTTCTATTCTCTTCTTGCTTGCATTGCTTCCAATGAGAAGTCTGAAAGTTTCCATTCTTTGTTTCTCTGTACGTCATGTGTCTTTTATTCTGGTTACTTGGAAGATTTTCTTTTTTAAAAAAATTTATTTATTTTTATTTTATTTATTTTTGGCTGCGTTGGGTCTTTGTTGTTGCACTTGGGCTTTCTCTAGTGGCGGTGAACGGTCCTGCTCTTCGTTGAGCAGGCTTCTCATTGTGGTGGCTTCTCTTGTTGCGGAGCACGGGCTGTAGGTACACAAACTTCAGTAGTTGCGGCACGTGGGCTCAGTAGCTGTGGCTCTCGGGCTCTGGAGTGCAGGCTCATTTGTTGTGGCGCATGGGCTTAGTTGCTCTGCGGCATGTGGGATCTTCCCAGACCAGGGCTCGAACCTGTGTCCCCTGCATTGGTAGGTGGATTCTTAACCACTGTGCCACTAGGGAAGGCCTGAAGATTTTCTCTTTATTATTGTTTTTAAGAAATTTGATTATTATTTTTTGTAGATTTTTTCATGTTTCTAATTCCTGGGGTTCACTGAATTTATTAGATTGAATTTACTAGATCTGAAACTAATTACAAATATATTAAAACTTTTGAGAATATCACACTGCTCACTATGCTGTTCATTTTTTAGTCTTTTTATTTTACTCAGTGTGTTTCATTTTATGTTCTATTTCTACGTCTTCATATTAACTGATATTCCCTTCTGTGTCCAAACTGCTGCTAATCCTCTGCAAAGTATTTTTCATCACAGACACTGTAGTTACCATATCTAGAAGTTCAGTTTGGGTCCTTTTTACATGACATGCTCAATCTCACTCTATTTTTTTTTTTTTTTTTTTTTTTTTGTGGTACGCGGGCCTCTCACTGCTGTGGCCTCTCCCATTGTGGAGCACAGGCTCCGGACGCGCAGGCTCAGCGGCCATGGTTCATGGGCCCAGCCGCTCCGCGGCATGTGGGATCTTCCCGGACAGGGGCACGAACCTGTGTCCCCTGCATCGGCAGGTGGACTCTCAACCACTGTGCCACCAGGGAAGCCCTCACTCTATTTTTTTAAGTATGGAATACATTTATAATAATTGTCATAATGTTCTTTCTACTAATATAATCATCTGTATCATTTCTTGGTCTGTTTATCTGTTTATCTATGGTGGATTCTTATCCTAGAATGTAGCTAAGGGGTATGAGACAAGTGAAGATATAATATCAATTTAGTGAAGCAAGTGTTCTACGTGGAGTGAGCACATCAAGTTAGGGAAACATGCTGGGTGGGAGGGGACCCTACATAATCTTCAGTAGCCAGAGAAATGCTGCCATAATGAATTTGCCTTTAAGACCCAAAGGAATTATCCAGAAAATAGATATGGGGTAGCATGGTAAGAAGAAAGCATGTTCCATTAGAGGGAAGACAATGTGTAAAGGTCTGGAGGCAGGAGAGTTATTGGAACTGGAGGTGGATTAACAGGTCTGGTGGAGGTAAGACAGTGCATCAGAAGCTATACCCCAGAAATACCTTGAATGCATTCCAGGGTGTTTGAAATGGATCCTGGGACAGTAGGGAATCCTAGAGGAGTTTTAAGTAGAGGTGTGATTGCAATCAACTTTGTGTTTAGAAATCATTCTGATAACAGTGTAGAAAATACAAGAGAGGGAAACAAGACTGCTAAAGTATTCATCATGAGAAGGAATAGCATCCTGAGGTAGAGTGAGAACATGGGAATGGAGAGATCCCAATGGATATATCCTGGAGAATAAGATGGTAGGACTGCCAGACCTTATAACTGGTTAAATACGTGACCATCAAGGGAAACACCCCGATGTTTGTGTGGGATAACTGGATTCATGGTCCTGTTTTCAATGAAACAGGATTACTGTTAGATATCCTAAAACTCCTTGTAAAGTAAGAGAAAGTAGGGAAGGTTGGAATGGCTTAGATTTGTTTTCATACATTGAACATATTGTCTGCTTGTGCCAAGCACAAAGACAGGCACAGTGAAAGAAGGTATGGGTTAATAAGTGAGAAAAATAGCGGGGAGGGATGATGGAGGAAATTGATACCTCAGAATCCCTAAGTCAAGATTAGGTAACATGAATTAATAATGGAAACAAAAGTCTTAATTATGACATTTTTTCAGCCCCCCTGGGCAGTGTGAGAGTAGAATCAAAGAGCAGATGCAGATGATGGATTGAATCCATGATGCAGAATATGGGGCAGTGTGGATACATTTATAGTAAAGTATAAAATGGGAGGCAATATCTGGGACTATTACAGTGTGGATAAATTTATAGTAAAGTATAAAATGGGAGGCAATATCTGGGACTATTATACGTATCTCTAAAATGCATTCTCATAAGCACAGGATGGATAGAAACCAGAAAAGCCAGAATGGGGCCAATGAGAGAATTAGGAGGGAATGAAAGGCTGGAGGCCAAGGGACTGAGAAAGGAAGAAGAGTTACATGGACAGATGTCAGCATTCAAGGGAATAGTGCTGGTGAAGTGCCAAGCAATAAGGTGGGTCCAGATGTGATTTCAGCTCATTGAAGGAAGCAAGTGGTTGTAAGGCAAAATTGTTGAAAGTGTCATGAATAGGAATGATGACATTCCAAAAAATGGGGTCCAAAGGAAGTCTGTGAGCAAGGTAAAGGTCATGTTGAAAGTCAGTAAACCATGGAAACAGGATGGGGAAAGAGCAGAAAAGTGAAACTGTGAAGAGCTCACAGTCGACTGTGTGGAGGAAGAGAGAGATATGGGATGAGTGCTTTTCTTTGTTTGATTCCAGAGCTGTTGCCGTCCATTAGAAGGAAATTGGTATCATCAAGAGTAAACAGGTTTTGGGGGCTTCCCTGGTGGCGCAGTGGTTGAGAATCTGCCTGCCAATGCAGGCGACACGGGTTTCAGCCCTGGCCTGGGAAGATCCCACATGTCGCGGAGCAACTGGGTCCGTAAGCCACAACTACTGAGCCTGCGTGTCTGGAGCCTGTGCTCCGCAACAAGAGAGGCCGCAATAGTGAGAGGCCCGCGTACAGCAATGAAGAGTGGCCCCCGCTCGCCGCAACTAGAGAAAGCCCTCGCACAGAAACGAAGACCCAACACAGCTTAAAGAAAAAAAAAAGAGTTAAACAGGTTTTGGTAGTGGTCATGAGAGTGGAAAATCATTCTAGAGAGGAATGCATTTTTATTATTGTAACATTTTAAAATAATATGTTACAATAACAGGAGAGGCCTCAACGATATTTTTTTTAATCCACTGGTCATCGTGGAAGCAGGTAGAAAGCAGGTAGAGTCGGGGATGTTGGGGGATGCATGGTGCAGCAAGGAGGGTGCTGGAAGGGACACAGTGAAGTTTTCCCCTTGGTGGTAATTTTTAAGACAAGCACAGTTGAGGCTTTTCTGAGTCACTGAGCACTTCTGGGAACTTCAAAGTCATTGTAGGCTTATTCATTGACATTCTGGGGGTCCATCAGTATAGCTGCGCATCTTCAGGGTAAAGAACTTGAAGAGGTCTTCCTTTTGGATGTACTTTGTTTATTGAGAGCTGTTGGGCAGAAAATAAAATAAAATAAAACAATCATGAAAGATCATTCCCTGACAATCTGGATCGAAACACAGAGAGGGTTCATTGATCAACAAATGAAATTTCCTATTAAATAAATACCACACATTAAATGTCAAGAAGGAGTGATTTTTAGAGGTGGGGAAGATCAGAGACTTACACAAAACGTTTCACTCACACCCTGTTTTGTGGTATCTACCCCGATGCTGCCACCACACCTATGAGTTTCGCTTATTAAAATAATAAAGAGATAGAAAGACTAAAATCTGATGACCAACGCGTCCAGCTAAACACAGTTCTTCAAAGGCTAAACCTGACAGACAAGATTAGTATTCAACTTGGAGAATGTCTGGTGATGTTGCCTAATACTTTTTCCAACCTGCTCTACATGTGTATGCTGCTGGGTGTAGTTTTGCTTATTTTCAGCTGATCTTTGAGAAAATTAATCTCATCTCCTTTATTTCACTTATTAAATGTGGACGTTAAAACCAAACATAAAATGGGGATAAACTGGGGCAGGGAATCCAAACGATACACAGAATCCTTAAAAAAAAAATCTGCCTTTTAAGCGTTTAAAAGACAACAGCAATTCGTAAGTTTCAGACAGGTGAAATCAATAAGTAAAGTTTTATGTGGAAAATATAACCTATGCAACATCATGTGTACACAACAGTGTGATGTGTGCATGTGTAAAAATTAGAAAAACAGTAGTCATCATATCAGCTGCCATTTGAGGAGCACTGACTATGAGTTTCCCCTTTTTATGTTATATCATGTAATTCGGGTATCCATACGGAGTAGCTAACCTCAGCCCCATTTCACAGATGAGCACACCACTGGCGCGCACAGCATTTGGTTACCTGCCCGGCATACACTGCCACTAGATGTTGGAGCTGACCCATCCGACTTCAGTAGGCGACACTGTTCTAGTGGTGTTTTTAAAATCCCACAAGAGTCCCATTTTAAGCTGATCCACTCCACTTTTTAGGTGTGACTGATGACCTTGATTTCACCTTCTGAGTCACAGCTCCAAGACCAGTCTTGCAGTTAAATTGAGGGAAGTAGGGTATGGGAGCTGTGAGAGTTGCGGGGAGGACAGGTGGAAGAGAATAGGTGGAAACCAGGGGAGGGAAAGAAGGAACAAATAAAGAGCGAAGCGGTGAGCCGGGCGTCGAGACGCTCCAGGAGCGCTGGCCGCTGGCCGGCAAAGGGCACCAGAAGAGCAGAGCAGGAAAAACCGGGCCAGGTGGCCGCCGCACCTGTGCACGTGACCCGCGCGGGCGCCGGGGCGGAGGCGCGCTCACCTGGGCCCACGTGACGGGGCGGGGCCCCGCCTGGCCGAGGACAGCGCTGCCACGCCCCCCTCCCGGGCGGCGCTCCCGGAGCCCGCGGACCCGAGCAGCGGCGGCGGCAGCAGCGGCGGCGGGAGCCCGGGAGGCGGAGGCGGGCGGAGGCGGGCGGAGGCGGGCGGAGGGAGGTGGCGGCGGCGCGCGGAGACGCAGTAGCGACAGCGGCAGCATGTCGGCCGGCGGAGCGCCCGTCCCGCCGCCCCCGAACCCCGCCGTGTCCTTCCCGGCGCCACGGGTCACCCTGCCCGCCGGCCCCGCCATCCTGCGGACCTACTCGGGCGCCTTCGTCTGCCTGGAGATTGTAAGTGGGGCAGCCTGGGCGAGGGTCGCGCCCCGGGTGGCGAGAACTAGCAGCGGCATCCCGCCCCCAGGCTGCGTCCTTCTGCGCGGCCCCCAGCTCCCGTCCCCCCGGCGTGGCCTTCTCCTGCGCCCCTCCCGGGGTCCTCCCGATGCCCAGCGCAGCCCGCACCCGGGCGACGGCGCCACAGCCCTGGCCCTCTCGCCTGGCACCTGTTACGCTGGCACCTGCTCCTCCGCTGGCGACAGAAATGGTCCCGGGAGAGCGAGCAGGAGGCCCCGCGGGGCCGAGGATTGGGGACTTTGAGAGGAGAAGGCTCTTTGGAGTTGGGGTACTGTCAGAGACCCCCGGCGGTTTGGCCGGGGGCCGCGCTGGGCTGGAGCGGGTGCCGGCGCTCTCGGCCTCGCCTGATGCTACCTGCCATTTTGTTGGGTGCTGCAAGGTGGAGCCAACGACCGGGTGACCAGGAGGCCGCCAGGATGTGCAAAGAGGGGGCAGGAGGTACCAGGAAGAGGAGGAGGAGGGCTAGAAGACGTGGGCTTTTTTTTTTTTTTTCCCTTTTGCCATTATGAGCGCCCTTTGGATTGGGGAGAGAAGCAGGGCTCAGGAGGCAGGACAGGGAAAAGGTGAAGCCCATACGGTGCCCTGGGCAGTGTCTAATCAAGTGGGCTGAGAATGGTAGGGTAAAAGTACAAACGTGGCTGTCAAGCTCCTCGCCGCCTGCGTGTGCGCCTTCTCCCTTCCGAGTCTACCTGTGCAACTCCAAACCCTCTCAGCGCACTGGTCACCCGGCCTGTCGTGCAGGCTTCTTGGGCTGCAGACGTGAACTTTTTAAAAGGCACTTTAATGGAGTTGGGAGGTTGTGAAGCTCGCTGGGGAAAATGTGCAAATATAAATTGGGCAACCTGAGGTTGCATCATGCCCTGAGAATGGCAAATACAGAGCGAAACGTTTGCCAGTCAGTGACTTGCCTGCAGGCTGGCTTTGCTCGGTTTGGGGTTTTCATATCGTCCCCCTCACCCACACCTTTGAGTTTGCATAACCTGGATTTGGGTCGCTTCGGTTTCACTTTTGTGCTTGTGGGGCTGGAACGCCTTGTGAGCATTGGTTTTCCGCCCTATTATGCTCAGGCACCCTAAGTTAAGTTTAGCTCAGATTTGAATCTGAAAAAGGAGACAAGTGAGTTACAGGCTATGACATCAGTAATCGGATCGTGACTGCGAGGCTAGGAGAAACTGGTTTGAGTCTGATCCCAGTTCGGAAGCATCTGAATGCTTGGGCTGAGGTGCGGGCATCCAGGTGAGAAGAGCGGGGAGAGGGTGGCCTTGGGTGGGCAGCCCCACTGTGGGGAGGGAGACGGCCTGAGACCAGTGAAGCCTGGGAAGAAAGATTTTATAGGTTCTGGGCTCCCTTAGTTCCGTGTTCCTCAGACTCCAGTTGTTTGCCTACCTCTGTTAGAAGTTTTTGCCTGCCGTATTCACCTGTTCTAGAATTTACAGATTGTGCACTTTAAATGCATTCACCTTCTGAGCTTCAGTACCTTACCTTAGCCTCATCCTAAGCAATAAAAACATGAATTCTCAAATTTGATATACTGGTCATATTTTTCTAATATTTATTCAAATAGATACTTATATGTTTACATATATATGTACATATGTAAAAACTGTGACATACATATATGTATATATATGCAAAGAAGGCCTAGCCATGTGCTATCAAACCAAATGCCATCTCAAGAGCCACCGGTGATCATGTGACACTTTTGGAAACTCCACCTAATTCTGAGAAAAAAAGCGGAAAGTGGTTTATTCTATTTCCTCCCTCCCACCCCCATATCTCTTTATTTATCTAGCCCATTGGTTAGTTCTCAACTCCTGCTATACTTAATTGCTTGGGCAGATTTTTAAAATACTGTGGCTAGGCCAAACTAATTAAATCAGACTCTCTGGGGGAGCATCCGAGTCCATTAGGTTTTTTAAAAAGCTCCCCGGAGGTTCTAATGTACGGTCATGTCTGGGAACCACCAAGGGAGGCCTTTTCGGGGCTCTGTGGACAAGACAGCTCTCTTGCAAATGTGAATCCTCTCCCTCTGCTAGAACTTCTGCCACTCCCCATCCCAGGGGAAACCCCAGGCTCACAGAAGTATCCAATCCCTTCCTCTCGTCTCTTCATTTCCTCTGGCTTCTTAGCCCCAGAACACTTCTAGGATCCTTATCTAGATAGAACAGCATCACTTCTGAAAGCCATTTCCGTTTAATTTTCACTTTTTTTGGCCAAATATCTCGATAGGTTTCAATCATAGGCCTCCATTACCTTTTACTTGATATCAACCTCCTTCCTTCCCAACCCAACCTGCAAAAAATAAAAGGCCCAGAATATTCCAGTGAAACTGGTGACCTTAGAGAAACAAGAGACCACATTAGAGCCACACTATAGCTCCTTCTTGGCCCTCATCCTGCTGTGCCACTTAGAGCTATTGGATCATGTGCTTTAAGAGAGCAGAGGTGGAGGCCACCTTGGTCCCCTCTCTCTACCTAGAACATCCACACGGAGGAGATGCGCAGAGATATAAGCAAAGTAGACAGTTTTGAAGCACTTTGGTCCCGGATTTCTTAATATCCCTCTAATTTTCTGATCCCTTGAAATTGTTCAGTCTCCCATGGCTCCTCTTCAGAAATTTCTCTCTAAATTAAACGTGAGAATTCACCAGAAGCAGTTCTAAGTTCTGGGTGATGTCCTTTCTGGGGACCCCTTTGTTTTAGCCTCTGCCAGTGTTTCTGAATATGCCCAAACTCCTTAATTTTGACTTTCTATAGAATCCATTTGTCCTCGCAATTTCTTTATGTCCCATTGCTGTCTAAAACTGAACACCTGAAAACTGCATCTGACAAAGATGCTGGGCTATCTATAGTTGACTAAGCTAATGAAACCATGATCTTGGAATTCACTTCTCGCACTAACCAGTAACTTTGCTCAATAATTTAGTTTCAATTTGCCTTGTTGTACCACATTCACAATCTCTCAAGTGTCCGGCATTTGTTGGGGAGATAATTCAAAAGATACAGATATTGCCGGCCTCCAAACACCAGGTAAAGTAGTTTATAGCACTGGCTTTATAGGTGGAGATATTGCAACTTCACATGCATGGTGTGGTTTTCTTGAGACAGGTATGTTGTACTGCTAGACACCTAAGTTGTCTACCTCTGGGTTTTTGCACTCAGCTATACTTACCAATATGTGCTTGCTATGAAGAGTTTAATACTAAGTTAGTTTTGCAAAGTGAAACCTTTTAGTTTAAGATGGAAAACATTGCCTTCAAAAGTTATCATTTTCAAAATCTAATGTTTTGATTCAGTGTTTCCTGAATTAATGTTTTGTAAATCATTCATCAGGTGTTTATTGAATACCTGTTGGGCGCCAGACACTATTCTGGGAACAAAGATACTTAAACTCTGCCTCGCTTGAAAGAGCTTATAACCTAGTTGAGAGGATAAGCCCCCAAGATAACTACCATTCAGGGAATAAAGACACAACAATGGAAAGTGAACTATAGCTAAAGCACTTTCCAGGCAGGTGTATTATAAGAAAATGACATTGGAACATCTGTGCTATTGGGCTAAACAAGCTATTTCTGGTCCTTGACCTCAATGAGTATTATGCACAAGAAGGTTGGAAGTAACAGTATTAAACATGGAAAAGAATAAAGGTCATTATTGAATTCAGTGTGTTTCACAGTTTCAGTATTTAGGAAACTGTCTACATCCCCCATGATATTCCTGAACATTTCTCTTTGTGGGAGATGGTCTAGGACTCTTATTCACAGGCTTCTAACTGCAGTGTTTTGGATGCGACAATCATTTTCATCTTTTCAACAAATAATTAATAACCTGCTATGCATCAGGCCTTATCTTATGCCCTGGAAATAGGATAATTAACATAACTCCTGCCCTTAAAAGAAAGTCCTATACAGTAAAGTATAAATCCAAGAAAGAATTACAGTGCTGCATTTGAAGTGATAAAATTGGTTTATGGGCTTCCCTGGTGGCGCAGTGGTTGAGAGTCCGCCTGCCGATACAGGGGATGCGGGTTTGTGCCCCGGTCCGGGAAGATCCCACATGCCCCGGAGCGGCTGGGCCCATGAGCCATGGCCACTGAGCCTGCGCGTCTGGAGCCTGTGCTCCGCAACGGGAGAGGCCACAGCAGTGAGAGGCCCGTGTACCGCAAAAAAAAAAATAATAATAATAAATTGGTTTATGAAAAGTACTATTGAAAAACAGGGTGGAGTACATCTGGCCACTGGGAAGGCCAGGACAGGCAGCTTTAATGGGATGGTGACATTTGAATTTAGCCTGAAATGATGAGTAGAGGTTCATTAGACAAAAGTGGGAAAGAGAATTCCAGGTAGAAACAAGGGCATGTGCAAACCCCAGAGACAAGAAAGACCATGGTATGAAGTTCTGGCAATGGTTGGTGTTTTTCTGTGTGTGTTTTTCTACATGACTTATGGGAAGGTGGCAGGTGGAGGAAAAAGATCAGGTAGGGTTCAAGGTGTGGTTTGCTGAGAAACGATAGGCCAAGGCATAGCATTTGTTTTTGTCTGTGATGGGGAGCTGCTGAAGGACAGGGATAACTTGATCAGACTTGCAGAAATCTTTGAGTAATGAAGTTTGCTTATGAAACAGAGAGATTGAAGGCAGGAAGATCAGCCAAAGGGCTTATTGCAGTGCTTTGGATGAGGGGTGTTGAGAACTAGAAGCAGGACAAAGAAAAGAAGCAGAGAAGAGGCACAGAGGTGATATTTAGAAGGTCAACCGCATGTGTAAAGTTTTGACATGGCCTGAAATGATCGTAGACCAAACTTAAGTATAAGATGTAACACAGAGGACTTACACCAGAAAAACAAAATGTTAATGAAAGGATGATGGGGAAGGAGGGGCTGTGCAGCAGGCTTGTGCAGTCATGCAGATAATTCTATGGAAGGGATTTCAGGTTATTTTCAACCTGCAGCTTTGACTGTAGATGGACTAACACGTAAGTGTTCAGCTGCATAGAGTTCTCTCTTCTCACCCAGAAAATAGATTTCGGTTGCAAAGGGACATTGTGTGTCTGCAGTGGTGAAGAGGGGCCATCTGTGGGTATGTTTTCCCTGCTTCAAAGGGGTTTTAATTCTATAGGTAAAATTTTTACTTTGCGTCTGGGTTAAAAATCTCCATCCATGTGAAAAAAAGTCTTTAAAACTTCATAAGGAAAAAAGTGCCCCTGCCAAAGATTATTTTCAGCAATCATTTTCCCTGGCTGGCAGTTCCGTAAGAAATAGAAAGAACTGAAACATGGAAAACTTCAAACCAAGTTGTTGAAAACCTTGACCTTGAGCTCCAAAGCAGAAGGTTAAGGAGAGGAGATTTGTCTTGTGGCGCCTGATAGAAATGTCGTACCTGGTGGTAGGAGCCATGGATGTGGCATATCTGCATTGATATAGCTGAATAGGAAAGACTGTGTAATGACATGGGACAGGAACCAGGCAGGTGTAGCCAATCCCATGCACGTTCAGTACTTAACAAATGCTGTGTGATTGTTCTGTAGGACAAACTGAACAGTGTGAAAATATTCTAGAGAAACTGACTGGAGCCGGGAAGAGCAGCTTTGGAGTACGCCCTCTTAAATCTTGCCCAACTTTTTTTTTTCTTCTAGCATTTTATTTTATTTTTTAACTTTTTATTGAAATATAGTTGATTTGCAGTGTTGTGTTAGTTTCACATGTACAGCAGAGTTCATTCATTTACAGCAGATTCAATTATACATATATATGTATATATATATGTATTCTTTTTTTTACATTCTCTTCCATTATACGTTATTACATGATACTGAGTATAGTTCCCTCTGCTATACAGTAGGTCCTTGCTGGTTCTCTATTTTTTTATTTTTTTATTTTTTGCTATACGCGGGCCTCTCACTGTTGTGGCCTCTCCCATTGCGGAGCACAGGCTCCGGACGCGCAGGCTCAGCAGCCACGGCTCATGGGCCCAGCCGCTCCGCGGCATGTGGGATCTTCCTGGACCGGGGCACGAACCCATGTCCCCTGCATTGGCAGGCGGACCTGCAACCACTGTGCCACCCGGGAGGCCCAGGTTCTCTATTTTATATACAGTGTGTATATATTTTAATCCCAAACTCCTAATTTATCCCTCTGCCCTTTCCCCTTTGGTAAACATAAGTTTATATCCTATTTCTGTGAGTCTATTTCTGTTTTATAAATAAGTTCATTTGTATCATTTTTAGATTAGACGTATAAGCTGTATCATATAATATTTGTCTTTGTCTGGCTTACCTCACTTAGTATGATAATCTCTGGGTCCATCCATGTTGCTGCAGATGGCATTATTTCATTCTTTTTTTATGGCTGAGTAATATTCCATGTGTGTATATACTACATCTTCTTTATCCATTCATCTGTCAGTGGACACAGGTGGCTTCCATGTCTTAGCTATTGTAAATAGTGCTGGTATGAACATCGGGGTGCATATATCTTTTCAAATTATGCATTATGTATTATGTATCTTTTCTCTGGATATATGCCCAGGAGTGGGATTGCTGGATTTTTTGTAGCTCTATTTATTTTTTTTAAAGAACCTCCATATTGTTCTCCATAGTGGTTATACCAATTTACATTCCCACCAACAGTGAGGAGGGTTCCTTTTTCTCCACACCCTCTTCAGCATTTATTATTGCCCAACTTTTAAAATGTCATGACTCCTCTCCAGGAGTTTAAAGTTTGACCTGAATTTCCTGTGTCCTATTTTATATGAAAAGGGCCATGCCCTTTCGTAGTTGCCATAGATGACATTCCTAACTTTTGTATAATAGCTTTCAGAAGAAGTAAGGTAAAAAGAAAGAAAAGAGGCAATGACTTGTACAGTCCTTGTTGATACTGAAGCATGGGCACGCGTGAACATTTTTAACCTAGGTGATAACTAGTTACCTATAAACATGAAAAGAGGATTTTAAACATCAAGGGAAACTATAAATAAGAATAAACAAGGGCCAGAGCGTACTTCTCCCTTATAATATGGGCTTTCCATTTTAAGATTAATATCAGCTTGGTGGCCATGGAAGCACCAAGAGATGGCATCCAGCCAGAGAAGTCTTTCTGGAAGACACAGTACTGGAGTTTAGTTATCCAGCGAAAATTCTGATGGCAGCATGCTGAGCAGAAGCATGGGCCGGTGTAATCGACACACTGTGTGCAGAGGATGAGGGACAGAGGCTGCAGTGCAGAGACAGGGTGGCAGGGAAAGGAGCATTGCAGGGGAGAGGGTGAGCTCGGAGAGGCGGGCAGGAGTATTCACCAGTGCTCTAACCACTGGACTGTGGTCACATCATGAGTGACTTTACACTTCTGAGGGCTGCCTTGCAAACACATCTGTCAGCTCTTGTGTCTGTTGACTGAAGTATGTTCCCACTTAAAAACGTTCTTTGGAATACAAGTTGTGTGTAAAATGGAGTTATAGGTAATCTATTCACTAGAAGATAAATTCTCTGAGCATGTTTGACACCCTTTAATCCTATTGTTTCATTTGTAGCACCCATTGAAACAGGAGGGGTTATCAAGAAGATAAGGTATTCTGAACTTCTGGAGGGCCACAAACCCCTTTGTGATTCCGATGAATATTGTAGACCGTGCCCTCAGAAAAATGTATATGCACTTATCTACCCAATTTGATATGATTTTGGAGAATCAACCCTCAACCCTGCCCCTGCCCCAAGCCAATCCATGGCAAAAGCATAGAAACCCTGCTCTAGAATAAACACGAGACTTTGATGGGGACGAACTAACATAATGTTAAGAGCATAAGCTCTGGTAGCCAGTTGCCGGGTTCAAATCCCAGGTCTAACATTTATTAACTGTATAACTTAGAGCAATTTATTAATGGCTCTCTACCTTGATTAACTTCTCTATAAAATGGTAATAATAATAGTACTTAGCCCTCAGTGTTAATCTCTCAGTGTTAATCTCAGAGGATTAAAGTGGTACAAATAAAACCCTTAGAATAGTGCTTGAACACAAGACCTAGATAAATGCTAGCTCGTATTTCTGTTACCCTCACCAGCTTCGACCTCTTACTCAGATTAACTCTGTAAGCCAGGTTGGGAGACATTTTTTCCTCTAGTCTTTCTGATTTGTTCGTCCTCACTGATTTAAAGTGATGAAAAGCCCAATATGTAAGCAGTAGGAGAATTGGAAAGAGAGGGTCATTATGTTATACACAGAAAGTTCTAAGTATTGAAATGTTTCTCCTTAGGGCAGTCTAACCAGTCCTTTATACCTTCAGCTTCACTTACCTTTCCCTGGTTTCATTCCAAACACTGACTGAAAATAGGTCAGAGTAGGAATTGGCCTGTTTACTTAGTGAATAATAAGAGTATACTAAGATGAAGGTGTCCAAGTGGTTTGAAAATTATTAGCCAAGATGTCGGAGGGCATGTTTTAAAAGCACGCCATTAGGAAATAAGTGACATTTGAAGAGAAAAAGGGGGTTTGCAAAAGGAATCCTTTGGGGACATAGGAAGACCATCCAAATAGGACTCAATCTGAGAAGTCTGTAATCCACGCAGCCAGAATCGCTGCTTGCTCAAGACCATGGTTTCCCATGGGGTTACATATTTTTGCCAGTCCACAGTGTCTAGTGAAAACATGTTTTAGCTCCAGCTCTGAGGGTTCAGTTCGGTGTGATATGTGGATGGATAATACTTCCATGGCTTTCTTATGGGAAGGCTTCAGCCAAGGTACACCCTTCCGCCCTGCAGGAGCCAAACTGAAGGGATGAGCATACGCTACAGTAAGCCACAAAGGAGACCCGTGGGTTTTGGAATGGGTAGCAACTTAATCACGGCAACTCGGGATATATTTGAGCACTTGAGGTGTGTGCCAGGTTCACCTAAATTTGAGCTCAGGAGGTGAGGGGTCACAGGGGAAGACTGATATCTACTTGAAGACGTGTTTGCCTTTGCATTACCTGGAAGTTGGGTTGTCTTTTTGTCAGAGCTTGAGATTCAAAGTCATGAGCCCTGACTTGGTTCCTTACAAAATTTCAAAAGGTGGTGCATTTGGGAGTTTTGTGTGTAATTATCAGACTTTTTAGGACACCAGAGAGTGGTGGAAGGCCGTGATAGACAAGGGGTCAGAATGTGGATTCAGTTCACCGTGGCTGAACAGGAATTCCAGCCTTCTTCAGGGTGTGTGCACTCTGCAGTTGCTATGAAACGTTATCAACTATTCTCCCTCAGATTTTAACCATTTTTGTGCTCTGCGTTTCACTTCTAAAAACAGGCTACCTCCAGAGCCACCTCTACTGAACAGGGATGCTGATAATTAACATGAGTGGTAAATACTCTGAGCTTCGTAATGTGCAGAATTAGGTGAAGGGAATATACTAAGCATTGGTAATGTTATTAAAAGCTCAGTTTTTAAAGTTGTAGCTAGATTGGGAAGCTCAGGAGAAAAGGTAGCTCTTGGCCAAAAGAAAAGGTAGCTTATCGTGAAGTAAGGAGAAATAACTGTGTCAAGGCCCTAGGGACCCATTCACCAATGTGACAGTCTTGCGACGAGGAAGGTGGCTCTCCAGCGTGGGATTATCTCTCTTCCCTGGGCCATCCTCTATGTTCCAAAGCTCCTGTGGTAAGGACGACTTAAATCTGTATTTCACGGCATCTCTGATCTAGGGGTGTAGTGTGTGTGTGTGTGTATTTGGGGCGGGGGAGGCATCCATACACCTTCCTGCCTCCCCTGCCCCCTTTCCAGCCACACACACACCACAAATGGGGAGGCAAGTCTGTTCTCTTTTCATATACACACTTAGTTCCCTTTCCAAGCCTTTGAGGTTTGGGAAGGGCTGTAGTTTTGAGTCCGACAAGAAGAGTTCATCTCTACTGTTTCACATTAGCATCCGTTGTCACAGCCCTCATCTGCCTTGAAAGCCTGCTTCAGAAAAATAAATAAATAAAAGTTCATGAAGAACCTAGGGGTAAGACGGGAATAAAGACCACAGACCTACTAGAGAATGGACTTGAGGATACGGGGAGGGGGAAGGGTAAGCTGGGACAAAGTGAGAGAGTGGCATGGATATATATACACTACCAAACGTAAAATAGATAGCTAGTGGGAAGCAGCCGCAGAGCACAGGGAGATCAGCTCGGTGCTTTGTGACCACCTAGAGGGGTGGGATACGGAGGGTGGGAGGGAGACGCAAGAGGGAGGAGATTTGGGGATATATGTATACGTATAGCTGATTCACTTTGATAGAAAGGAGAAACTAACACACCATTGTAAAGCAATTATACTCCAATAAAGATGTTAAAAAAACAAAACAAAACCTGCCTCCCCTGCCTTCCTCCCGTTCTGTTTCTTCTTCCCTCTCGCAGCCTCTCGGAGCACACAGTGTTGAGCCCTTTTTATAGCACTCGCCACAATCTGCTCCTGAATCAGATTTGATGGTGTCTATTTCTCCCTTATTAGAGCTCCTGGAGATAGAACCTTGCCTTTTTTTTTTTTTTTTCTCAGTGTCCTTCTGCAGTGCCTGGCAGCAGATGTGAGGCTGACCAGTTTGGGGTCCAGTCCAGGTTTATTACATGTTATGTTTAATTCCAAGGGATCATATAGCCTCTTCTTCAGAGGTGTGAAATTATCATAATCTCGATGTCATATAATTATGCTTATCTATCTGAGTCTGCCTGTCCCTAATAAACTGTGGCCAATTGTTCTTTATTATTCTTTATACTGGCACCTAGAGTTTCAATGAATGATTCTTGAATTAATAGATATATAATAATGATGTATATTTCTTAAACAGTATGTAATGTAGCTTATTTGTGATGGGAGAGTAAGAAAAGTCTACCAAGAAGAGGCTGAGAAAAAAAGAAAAAATGGAAGATCTTATCACCTTCAAATATTTATTAAACAGTATGAAAGAGTATAGAATCTTTGACCAGGGACACTGTTTCTTTCATAAGCTACTAATAAGGTTGTGGTTACATTTTTTTTTAATATGCATTATTACCCATGACTTAGATTTCCTTCCTAAAACTTTCTGGGTTGATTGTTCATATTTGATTTAGAATAAGGACTTGAGATATACCACCACTATTATCAATTTATTAGATTGGTGCTTCTGTTATCATTGCTCAAGTGATAATTTATTAGGCTTTCCAAAATGTTTTTCAAAGTACTAATGAATTGTATGGGCCTTTTTGAAAGAAACAAATTAGTACTTGTATTTTTAACTTTTAGTGACTTACACAGTTTGGATATTATCTAGCAAGAGTCACATGATTATTGGTTTTTAATATTTGGTGCTCCAACTGTTCTCACATGGGAACTAGGAGTTTGTTCACTCAGCAAATACCTGAGCACCTTCCATATGCCAGGCGTACCTGCTTCTGTGATATCGCCTATATTGTGTGGGAGGCTGGGGGCCGGGGGGAATTGATTCCCATTTGCCTGTCGGTGTCTCCAGGCAGGTGTACCATAGCCTAGGTTTTTGTGTTGCCAAATGTAGCACAGTGCCTGACTGAGAGTTAGGAAAGAATTATTATGTAGATTAATAAATGAAATGGGATGCAAGCCATTAGAAGGCAGCATGCTGCCAAGAAGACCTAATAGTACAGTTGGACTGAAAGCCAGGGGCATCAGTTACAGTGTTTCCCATCAACGTAACAAATCCGTAGTAGGGAGCTTGCCCAGAGGGCAGAGGGGGGCGGCCTGAGCCTGGGGCGGAGCTCAGGAAGGACCTTTAGGTTGACGTGCACTTCAGGAAGAGCTGTGCATGGGAGTTTCTCAGATACACATGGGGAGGGAATGACGTTCTGGGCCAGCATCTGTCAGGCCACTCAGATGTGAAAGAGCTTTGTCTCCGGACTGTTAATTTCTTTTTCTATAATGTGAGATGTGAGGGGTTTAGTGGCAAGAGGCAAGTATGCAAAAGGCAGGTTTGCTCATAAAGGTCCTGGAATGCCATGCAGAGGGTGTGTAGCCTTTATCTCTCTAGTGGTAGTATGGACGAGGCTGTTGCTGTCAGGTTCGTAAAACTGCCTGTCTTCACCCCTGACCACTTCTCCTCCTGTGTCTTCTCGCTCACTCCCAGCTGTGTCCCAGCCAGAAATCTGGGTATTTTCCTCCTCTGTTCTTTTGCTGTCATGTCCCACATCTGATCAGCCACCAACCACCCTCACGTCTACTTCACAGTTTCTCTCTGAGCCACTCACTTCTGTCTGTCCTCAGCTCCTTGAGTCTACTTTACACTCTGTTATCGTGACAGTCTCCGCTGTGGTCCCTCAGTCCTTCGCCTGTTCCCCTCCAACCCATTGTCACACTCCAGCCAGAGAGAAACTCCTAAATACAAACCTGATCATGCTCATTCCTGCTCAAGGTGATCTGAGGCTTCCCATTGCCCTTGGGTGAAGTTCCTCTCCTTGACCTGACCTTCAGGACCCCCCACAGCGGCGTGTCCAGCTCACACCTCTGGCCATTCTGCACATGGTGCCCGCTGTTCCTGTCACCCTGAGCTCTGCCAGGCTGTTTCTCAGCTTCCCCAAACCATCTTAAGACTCACCCCCCTGCCCTGGAACAGCCTTCTTTGCCCTCTGCTGCTCTCCCTGGCCCTGTCTTTCGGGTTGTTGCTTCTAGGGAGTGTTTCCTGACTTTTCAAATGTGGATTTAGAGCCCTCATTGTGTGGACTTTGCCCAGTGTTTGCCCAATTGTGACTTGTGTGAAGCAGCGTTTTAGTGACTTGCTTAATTTTCTCTTTTCTGTAAGAGACCGTGAATTATGTGATGGTCGAGACCATTGTTTACCGTTTTATTCCTAGCACCTGGCACAATGCCCGACAGTAGGTATTTGTTGACTGTTAGATCTGTGAATATCTCAAGTATCTCTTCTCATGCCCAGTACATAGAAGAGTGTCACTACATGATGGAAGATTTTATTGTTTACTGTCATGTACAATAGCTGCTATTCTATATGTAGGCAATAATCTCACCTGTACAAATAGGTCATGATAAGGACTGAAACGTGGCCATGAGAAGTGACAAGTTAGGAAGTTATGGCTGATCTTTGTTAATAGCCTCTCTGAGAAATGGTGAGAGCAGAAGCCAGTGGACAGTGGTTTGAAGAGTAACAGGAAGGAGAGGAGGTGGAGGCCCAGCAAAGATGAATTTGTAAACATGGTGTCTGAAAAGGGAAACCCTCAGAGAGGGCAGTAGTTAGGGAGGCAGCAGGATCAACAGAAAATACTTTCCCTTATTTATTTTTTTACTTTTTATTTTATATTAGAGCACAGTTGATTAACAGTGTTGTGTTAGTTTCAGGTGTACAGCAAAGTGATTCAGTTATACGTATACACGTATCTATTCTTTTTCAAGTTCTTTTAAAGGAAAATACCTTTAGATGGTGAAAGAATACTGAGCCTGGTCATAGGCTGAGGATGAGAGTCCAACAGGAAGGCACGTGCAGAAATAGGCGTGGAGTCAGATCAGGTCCCAGAGTAGAGGTGCTGGCCTGCACCTGAGAGAAGAAAGCTCTCCAGTAGAGATAGAGACAAGTCGCTGGCCGGGTTGCAGGAACACGTGCAGGAGTCTGGGGGGGAGCAAAGGCGGTGGTAAGCCTGATGCAAGCATGTTCAGTTCTATGGCCCAAACCTATTCCCGTGTTTCGTTTTCCCTTTAGGTGTTTGGGGGACTCGTGTGGATCCTGGTCGCCTCCTCCAATGTTCCTCTACCTCTGCTGCAAGGATGGGTCATGTTCGTGTCTGTGACGGCTTTCGTCTGTTCCCTCCTCTTCCTGGGCGTGTTCCTCTCTGGCGTGGTGACTCAGATTAATGCCAACTGGAACTTCCTGGTAAGGGATAGTTAAGTCTCTTTCAGGAAAATGTGAGAAACATAAATATCTCATTCTGTCCTGAAATGCTGATGCCCTGTTCTATCTGTTGCCTCTAGTGGGAGGGAAAAGGTCAGAGCACCGAGGCTGCTGTGCTGCCATGTGGCCGGCCTTGCTGGACAGCAGGGTCCCAGCTTGTTCAGTTCCTGTGGTGACAGAGCTGAGCCATCTCTCTGTTATTCCTTTATGAGTTAGGTGACCTTTCCGCAAAGACTGTTTTAGTTCATACGACAAATGAATCACATTGCAGTTATTGAACTATTGAACAGATGCCTTTGGGAGATGGATGCTGTGCCATACATCTTAAGATTTTCCATTGATTCCTGCTTCAGAGATTAAATACATATATTCTTTTCAGAAAACAAGTAGCTCTGTATTTTACTCTCCAAATACTTAGAAAAGGAAAGGGGATATTTTATATTTATTTTCCATGCCTGTCCTAGACTAGCAAGAATTGATACGTTTTGAGAAATGAATTTCCGATCGACACCGTTTTAAAAATTATGACACCATTAAATTGGGTCAACTTACTTTCCCTTTTTCTCATATAAGATAGGGAGCCTCTTTCATGTTCGTGGTTCTTCATTCTCTGGGACTGTCTCAAAATGGTCCCCAGTGGAGCATGAATTCCAGTGCATGGTGGACAGGGCTTTAATGAAGTTCATGAAGAACCACCATTAGGTTTCCTTCACACTTTGGTGGTTAGGAGCTTAAATCAGACCTTTAGTCGGGCTTTACATGTGTTCCTTTCCGGTGTGGTAGTATTTTATTCAGCAGCAAGGAAAATATTTGTTCTTGTCTTATTTATAGACCATAAAGAGAACCATCACCCAAATGTTATCAGCAGTGAAGTCTAAGCACGTGTGGCTGTCCATTCAGTCAGCCCGGGGCAGATGGCACGGGTTAGTGTAAAGCTAAGGAGGAAGAGTGTAGTGTGGTGCTTATAATAATGCACAGGCTTTGAGATTCGTCTGGTTTGCTTACTAACCATGTAGCCTTGGGCAACATATTGAACCTCCTTTCTTCCTCTGTAAAAACAGTAATAATAATACCAACCTCACCAGATGCTGTCAAGGAATAATGGAATTCATGTAGTATAAAGTGCTCAGCTTTGTGTCTGATTTATAGTAAGTGATCAGTAATCATCATAAGTCCTTAAACACGCTGAGGCTTGCAGTTTGAAACTTTGAAAGTCCTATTTCTTAGGTTGCTGATACAACGTATTTCTGCATTTTTGCCTTGATTTCTCATTAACGATGAGAAAATATTTCTAATAATTACTCAAGTGACGAAGATCAAAAATCCCTATTTAAGTGACATAAGATGCTTAATCTCCTTCTTCTAAATGCCTGGCTTTCCTAAAATAACGCATGAATGAATCACTCAGTCCCTAATGTTGGTGAGTGCCACCAGGCTCTTTTAATATCAGGCTTGAAGATGGTATTTGGCCAGTATGTACCAGTAGTAGTATAGCCCTACTGGTACTTTGGTACTGGTTAATACATAGCCATTTCCCCAATCGACTGCCTCTTCCTAAGTGCTGTGCTCTCTCTCACCCTGGCCCTTTCTTTGAGACCTTCCTGGACCTCCTAATAGCCCAGCAACTAAAGAGTTAATATCTGGAAAAGTAGTGAGTCTCCAGGATCCTGCAGCGCTCAGCGTTCTGTCTAACTGGTTGATGCACACGCCTTACCAATGTTTAAACATTTTTCCAGTATCACTCCTGGTTTTATTAGACATACGTCCATGCCCTCTTCTTTCCTTTTGCTTACATTGAGTCTTATCTTCGGTATTGAGTATAAGCATTAATATTAGGTTTCCTAAATTTATTAGGTTTAATTAGGTTTTCTAAATTTGTATTTCTTTCCAATTTGTAGCATTGTATCTGATGTTCAGGCAATAAAACGTTGGTGTTTTTTTTTTTTAATTAAACCACTTTATGAAAGGGACAATTGAAACTGCCAATCTGTTCCATAGGTCACCTGCAAAGTTTATCTTACAGCTTTCTAGCTGGAGTAGTCCACTCTTACTGAGGGAAAAATGGGGACAGCGACACACAGGACACAGTACAGTGGTTGTTATACCAATCTTGTCATATGGTGGACATACTTTGTGATTTTCTACATACTTAGTCATTTTCGACCGCATGGCTGCTTTTGATAGATTTTTAAATTTATCTTGTATACTCCCAGCCAGGTACATTTATGAGCCATGGAGTTGTCACCAGATGGTAACAATTTTTAATTGCTGCATTCTGGAATTGTTTGACATTAATTGCTCAAAAAATTATTGCTCCACACCCACCCCGTGATAACAGTTTAATGTCGCCTGTATGCCGTGCATGAAGGAAGAATGCGTGTTGATAAAGAATTTATTTTCTCTAAGTATTCATTGTGAGATATTACCTACAGTATGTATAGCTTCTAGTTTTTATTGATCATGAGATTAAATTAGTATTCATGGCTGATGTCCTCAATATTTTTTCCCAAGCTTTCTAGTGTTGGTGTAAATGGTGAAATAAAACTATGATATGTAATAACATATATTAAGTGCTAAAAACTTGCCCCCTTCTAATTTGAGGAAAGCAGCAGATTTTAATTTTGAGATGCTTTTTCTTCATTGTTTTTATATGGGCTGGCAATAATACCATTTCACCTAACTTTAAACTGATGTCATATTTATTTTTCCCTTTTTGGAAGATGGAGTGTTAAGGAAAGGTATATGTTAGAGAAATAAAAGATACCAAAAAAAAAAAAAAAGGGCCTTGTACAATTAAACATGTTTCTTCCCTTTCTTCCCCAAAAGTGTAGCTGGCACACGTGACCATCTGCCTAGTGTGGAAATCACTTAATATTTTTAAAATGTCCTGAGCTATGTTTTCTGTCCCCACATTCATTTACCTATTTGACCTTACAGAAAATGATCGTTGTCCTCATTTTTACAAATGAGAAAACTACAGCTCAGCATGACTATTGTCCCTTTTTCATGCTGCCATTGTGTAAAACGGGATCCCCCTATATACAGCGTGGCCTTTTTTTTTTTTTTTTTTTTAATAGTTAGTGAAAGTTTGACCTTGAGCTGAGAAGCAGAACATGGGCTGGAGATAAGAATGTGGGAAAGAGTTACCTGCTGCTGAAAATATTCAAGGCATGCTTGAGGCTGAGTTTACTTGAGGTGACGACAGGTGAGCTGCACTCTGGGGTGCAGGGAAGATTGGTGTTGGGAAGATTGGCAGAAAAGCAGGAGCATGTGACGGAGACTCAGAAAGGGGATGGGGTCCTCTGCTAACGGGGGAGGGCCAAGGGCTTCGGACAGGTGGTCCATAAAGGGTGGTCCCTGCCCTGCAGCACCAACATCGCCTGGGAACTTGTTAAGAATGCAGATTCTCAGATTCCACCCAGACACATAGAGTCAGAAACTCTGGGGTTGGTGCCCAGTAGTCTGTGTTGTAACAAGCTCTTCAGGTGCTTCTGATACACACTAACCTTTGAGAACCTCTGGCTTAGAGCAAATAATCTGCATTGTCCAAAACAATGAGTGAAATTGTGAGTGAGGAAGACCTTCGTGCACACATCCCACACATAGCAGGAATTAGAATAAGATGTCCAGGGTGGCCAAATATAAATGTGGGTGTAGCTCTCCAGTGGTGGGGGATATTTAATGAGCACCTAGTATATGCTTGATCCTATGTTAAGACCTAGAAATACAATGGTGTACAAGACAGGCCTGGTGGTGGCTCTCAAAGAGTTTGTTGGAGTAGACAGTGGCAGTGAGGAAACGATTACACAACTGACAGAACAATTACAATTATGTTAATGGCCAAGAAGGGAATAAGAAGAGTGTACGTATCCTCTCTGGGCCACTGGGAGGCAGACTCTAAGATGGATTTAGAAGTATAAGAGTTTTTTTTTTTTTTTTTTTTTTGAGGGAAAGGGGAGGAGATAACACCTGCAAAAGAGGGAGGCTGTAGGATAAAGCAGAAAACTCTTAGAGAGTGATAAAGTCTTGGCCAAATTAGTGAGAAGCTCCAGAGCACAGCCTTCCCTTTAAGACTCTTGTGTTGGGGGAGAGTGGCCAGGCACCAGTATCTGCTCTGGGCCATCACTGGCTGAGGGCGGCCCAGGAAGAATGTGACCTTAGTTTACACACAGCAGCAGATCTCAAATCCACCGAAGCCAAAGCTGTCAGCTAACCATGCTCCTCGCAGCAGAACTCAGGTTCTTTCTGGAAGGGACACGTGTGCAGCGCGTGCCGTGGATGCTCCAGACCTGTGCTTGCACCATGTGGTTCCACTTCTCCATACGTGTTTGGGGCCTCGCTCCTCCGGGGTTCCAGTGTGCCTGTCTTCCTGAAGCAGAACTTAAAAGGGGGAGGCTAGAGGGACAAACTGCAGCCCCTCTGACTGGAGTTGGTCTCAGAGCCACAGCTGGTCTTGGTCACCTCCCCCCTCCACTGACCATTTTAAACTCCCCTTGTTCAGCACTCAGGTCTGCTGGTCTCCAAGGTTTACCTGGTGGTGTAATGCAAACCCTCCCTCGTGAGAGAGTGTAAGCCCCGTGGTAACTTTATCCTTTCAGGCCAGTATTGCTGCAGTTCTCCATTTTAGTCGCAGTTGGGCAAGAGAGTTCTAACAGGGCCCCAAGTAGATCACCCGAGTTCCACATAGACTCCTTCCTGCCCTCCTGTGTGTCAGCAACCCTACCTTCTCTTGTCAAGATGGTGACGCCTCCTCTTGCCTTTTGATCCCTGAGCACAAAGAATCCAACGTACACAGGCAGCAGCCATAGCTCATAATGCAATGGGATGCTTGCTGTATCCTCTAGCAAGAGTACATGCCCTGGGGACCAGGACCTCTGGTCATGCAGAGCCCAGAGTTGTGGGGACAGCAGTCACAGTCTTTCATCAGGTCAGTGGGAGTGATGACCGTAAGAGGAGAAACTCCTTCCCCCCTTGGTTCTCACTCTTCCAATGAGGTCACACCACCATATTGAAAACTCTTTTTCACCATGTCTATCGCATTCCGAAAGATGGCCACACATCCTCACAGGGTAGTGCCTCCAGGTGTGCCTTCAGCCAGCCATCCTGTCGTGCTCTCAGGCCAGTGAGTTCTAGATGGTGCAGCATACAAGACAACTCATCGTCGTGGGCCCATTCCCACTCCTCCTCTGCTGAGAAGTTGGTCCCTTGGTCAGATGCTGTGTTGAGTAGATGCCTATAAATCAGGCATTCTGTAAGTCCCTGGATAGTCTTGGAGGCTGAGGTTCTGCAGGGAAGAAAAGCAAATCCATACTCAGAATGAGTGTCTGTTTTTTTTGAGAATGAACCATTATGTCTCCCAGGGAGGTAGGAACTGAGTTTCATCAATTTGGTACCAGGTGTGAATAGTGCCATATCAGGGTCTCAGAGTCAGTCTCTGTTGCTGGCAGTTTCAGCATTAAGAAAAGGCGGTAGCTGGGTCAGCTTTGGCAGTTGGGAGTCCGTGCTATTGGGCCTTGACATAGCCTCCTCCTCCCAGCCGTGACCACTCTGTTCTTGTACCCACAATGCCACTCACTGGGTAGCTAGTGGCAAAGGCTGGTTGCATCAGCTGGCCAGGTCATTTTCTCTACATGCCATCCCATGGTGGATACTTCTGGTGGGCGTGACCACGTAACAGAAAGGTCACACTTCACACTGTATGCTTAATCCCATATGTCCATCTTCCTGCTCCATACTTCCTTGTCTCTAAACTTGTAGCCTTTTATTCTCCACGGCCCTGACTACCCTGCCAGACCATTCACCACTGACCACAAGTCTCTGTATGTTCTTAAATTGGGCCGCTTTGCTTTCTTAACAAAGTGTATGACATGCTGCACCACTCATCGTTGCATCCATTCGGAAAATATCCCCTAACCTCTGTCTTTCAAAGCCAACCCTGAGTGTGGCTATGATGCACGTGTAATGCAGCTGCTGTACCTTTTCACCTTGCAACAGCATGGCGTGCCATCAGAAAAGGCACAGGTGTTTTCTTTCTCCTTCATCTGGACCTAAGGGCTCCCCTCCCCCATGTGGCCATAGGTGTGGGCTGAGGAAGGAGGGCGGTCCCATCCTGGTGGGTGACATGGGGGCCTGCGCTACCTGCTCACGCAGCAGACTTATGCCCTCTAGCCCAGCTCAGCTTGATCTCTGATGTGCCCTTCCCATCTGAAGAAGCAGTGTTCTGACTTTATGAGTTGGTGGCTTTGATAGAACTCCATTCTTAATGAGCAGTTCCAGATACTTAGTCACTTGGTGTCTCAAGATCAAGTGTTTCTTCTCTCCGATGGCCCAGGAGGACACCGGGAGCTGCTTTTCCAAGACGTGTAATTCCCCAGTACAACTTACATGCCTGACTTTAGAACCCCAGGAGCCTATGTAGTGATATTGTCACCACCATTGCCATGAGTTCCTTACTACGTCTTTTCCTCCATCACTCTAGAGTGCATAGGACCCAAAGGCTAGTACGGATAGCTGGATAGTATGACCCAAGCCATACAGAGTTGGGCGCGTAAGAAGTTTATCGGACGGTAACACCTATGAAAGCTGAAGGGGGAGGAAGCAGGACTGGGAAAAGGGAAAGCCTTCAGCACAACGCAGTTCTGATACTCCTGTATGATACTCCTGTAAAGGAGGAAGGAGGCAAAATTAAGCAGGAGTAGGAAGGTGGTATTATTGGGGGGGATGGTGTGGAGGGCTAGGGGACAGGCGCGAGTAATTGGTTGTGGGAAGCCTCTTTCCGGTCAGAGACGCTACCATGCGTAAAGAGTATCAACCCTGAGGTATAGAGTGATTTCTAGGGACCAAGATGAGACCAGAGTGGCTGATAGTCAAAGAGGAAAGAGGGTGGCATCAGATGAGGCTGGTGAAGAAGGCATATCATACCAAGAGTCGCCGGCCATGTCACCAAACGCTTCCCGTTCCTTTTAAGATGAAAGCTTCAAATGGAAACAACAAATGGTGATTGTAAGGTGTATACTAATAAATGGTAAGTACCTGCTGTAGGAACTGTTAACAAAAATACACAGCGGTGTGTTGATGGTATGTTAACTCACCTAAGACGATGTGAATTTTAAGAGTTGTGTGTCACATCAGTGCAGCGAGAGATAAATAACTTAATCACAACTGAGTTTTGTATGAAAATTTCCTCTGCTTTTTGTAGAAGTATATGTTTGTTTTGTTTTTTAGAATATCGGGAGATATGGTATTGAATTCAGTGATTTCATAGGCCCATAGTGTATGGGATGACAATCTAATGGGTAAAAACAGTGATTGCTCAAAAATAAAATGATTATAAAATGTGTATATCATTATATAACTATATAATATACATTAATAAAATATATTTATATAGTAACTCTAACAAGATGTAATTAAATGCTATCTTACTTGAATTTTAAGGATAAGAATTCTATGGTACCTTAATCGAAACTGAAATTATATATTTTATTCTAAAATTCAGTGGATCTGAAGGTTTGCCACTGGGCCAATTACAACGTGTCAGTCGATTTTCACTGGGATGCTAACAGCCTGACCTTGCTGAGGGAGCCAAAATACATGGCAAATGCAGTTAAAGACTGTTTACGTATTCTAATTTTCCTGAACATAAACTTCATTTGAAATAAGGAACGGAAGAAAAATCTCTTCTTTTCATTGTAGCTGTCTCCCCTTTCCACCCTCTTTCAGGATCTCGCTTACCATTTTACAGTGTTCGTCTTCTACTTTGGAGCCTTTTTGCTGGAAGCAGCTGCCACATCGCTACACGATCTACATTGCAATCGAACCATGGCTTTGCAGCCACTCTTGAACGATCACCAGTATAACATCAACGTGGCAGCCACAGTAAGTGTTTGATGAATACAGTTTACCAGCGCTTCCCCTCCCCTGTCAAGGTCTCCAAGAAAGCCCTTTGGTAACAATAGTTTTCTTTAATAATAACCATCAGCATTAGACATATAATAGCTGTTTATCTGTACAATAACCTTATGAGCCAAGTTGTTACCCCAGTGCTGTGGATGATGAAACGGAAGCACCAGGAGGCTGACATTCATGTAAGATCATACCTGTCAGTGGTAGTAGTTGACCTTGCACAACAAAGTCTACTTTGTGAATAGAATTAATTGTGCTTTCTACTTGGTGTAACTTCAGACATGGTTAGGGAGATTTGTCCTTCCCTTTCTCTCTCTAAGTGAAGCTGCCCTAGTAAACCTCTATATGCTTCAAGTTCTACATTAATCCCCATTTCATCCATCCACTCCAGTAGAAGTAAATCTTTAGTTTCTGAGTTTTAATGACAGAAACTAAATGCATGAGCCATTCATTTGTGACATTCCATTGAGTTCCTCACTTTTCTTTTTATTTCAATATACCTTAGAGAGAGGAAAACTCCTTTTCTCTAGTATTAGGTATCAAAAGTGGTCATTCATGCAGGGGCCAGGCAGCCCAGTGTGGGTGAGTGAAATAAGCTGAGCTGACTCACAACAGGGGAACAACCTCGCTGATCAGATCATCAGATGAACAAAAGCATAAGCGAATTCCTAGTCAAAACAGAAACTCTCTCCTTTCGGGTGTATACTCAACATATAATTAAAAATGCACCAGGCTTTCTTTTTCTTTTTTTGATGGGGATCATTAGAGATAGAATTTATCAGAATTCCTGTGCTTATAAGGCACAAACAAGAGCAGTACTATAAACAGAACTGGGGGGAGCCACATGTATGCAGCCCCCCAGGATTCTGATATCAATGAGGATAACATAAATTCATAATCTGCCACTGCAAAGAAGACATGGAGGACAAATGTAACTACATGTGAGCAACTCAGAGTGTAGTTAAGATTTACACTTTGAGATTTATCATTTAAGAGTATCATTGCTGGGCTTCCCTGGTGGCGCAGTGGTTGAGAATCTGCCTGCTAATGCAGGGGACACGGGTTCGAGCCCTGGTCTGGGAAGATCCCACATGCCGTGGAGCAACTAGGCCCGTGAGCCACAGCTACTGAGCCTGCGCATCTGGAGCCTGTGCTCCGCAACAAGAGAGGCCGCGATAGTGAGAGGCCCGCGTACCACGATGAAGAGTGGCCCGCATTCGCCACAACTAGAGAAAGCCCTCGCGCAGAAACGAAGACCCAACAGGCCAAAAAAAAAAAAAAAAAAGTAACAAATGTTCAAGTACAATTGGTGTCTTAAAAAAAAAAAAAAGAGTAGCATTGCTCAAGAAATTTTGAAATGTCCTGAAATTTTATAAATCGTGTATGAAATTTGATAGGGGGTTTCCCAAATTTGACAAACCTACACTGTTTGCATGTCATTACAAATATGGTATAAAACTGAAATGAACTTTTCTAAGTTATTGAAATAAAAATTTTGATCAACCACGGAAGAGGAAATACTAGATTTTCTCCAAGATTACAAAATCTCTCTAATGCCGTTGTCTTATGAAGAGCACACTGTCTTGTGAAAAGGATATCAAAGAAAGTGGGTTTCCAAAAATAAGATGTATCAGGCAGGTAATAAAACAAAAATATTGTTGTTTTAGATTTGGGAATACTTGTGACATTTGTCAGCTTTTCAGAATTCATGGTTGTTGTGATTTCTTGTTCTAATTAAATATTCACATTTGTACTTTAAAATAAAGTGGTCATTCTCATTCAACAGAAAATGCCTAGATCAGAGATGTGTCAGAGAGACAACCAGCAGAAGAAGGGTGGGGAAAATAGCAGAATGGTAATTATGCTGTAAAAATGTTCTGTAGGTGGATCTGATATTCCTTCTCAGAGCTCTGGTTTCCTTGTAAAGGATTCCTGTACTACATATAATGTTTTACCATATTTAACTGCTTTGGTAGTTTTCTATGAATCATAAACCCCAAAAGGGTGAGGACAATACCTATCACTTGTTTATATGTACCAAATGTACTGATGTATGCATAGTTGGTGCTAAAGAAATCCTTGTTGAATACAAAGGACAGTGATTCAGAGCTAAATACAGACTTGAGGACTATCTCCCACACCAATCTGATGATTCATTTCTGTGGGTTTTCTCTCTTCAGCTCTAAGGTCACTTTCCATTGTCACAGAAATGATTTGCTACATCCTCAAGTCCTGATAGCTGCACTTTGCTTGGCTGTGAGATCACTGTGCAAATAGACACCTCATCGTGAAGTTTTGAATATATACCATGTTAGGGGTTTCACCACTGCTTAACAAGTGAGTCCAGTATGTGAAAAAAGGCTCAACCTAAGGCTGTCCACAAATGAGAAAATTATTAGAGGCTAGAATGTTTAAAAGAAAGGTTAATGGTGTGAGGGGATAAAATCATCAAGAAAAGAGAGGAATATAAACGATTTTCATTAGCGTTGAAGTATCTTTAAGTAGGCCGGTCAGTCTTCAGACAGTTGTTCCTTTGGACGAATGTTTTCTTCAAGTCAGAGTTATGAATCTGATGTGAATTGTTTCTTTTTTCTTAGATTTTTGCCTTTGTGACGACAGCTTGTTACGGTTGCAGTTTGGGTCTGGCTTTACGACGATGGCGACCGTAACACCCCTTACAAACTCCCTGCCTGTGTGTTAGTTTCATTTGTGTACTTTTTATGTCTCATCAATTTGGATACCGTTTTGTCCAGCTATAACAGCATCCCCAAAGTAATTTGTTTAGTATATGGAGAGAATCTAAGTATAAGTTTTGGTTCATTTCATGGATGGAATTTTAGTATGATGTTAAACAGAGAAATAGCCTTTAGTTTTACAACTGTGTCTTTCTCTTTTTTTTTCTTATTTTAAAGAAAATTTCCCTTTACATCCATAAAATACACAGATATCGTTCATGAAAAAAGGGGTATCTCTTGTGTTTAGGTACTGAGTCACCTGAACCTTAATTTTAATAGGTAACTAAAACTCCTGAAGAAAAACACATTTCAAATAAACTTCCCACTGAACTCTGTGTTTTAGTGTCGGAGATCGACACTCTTTAAAGGCCCAGATAGTAAATATTTTAGGCTTTGTGGGCCATTCAGTCTCTGTCACAACTACTCACCTCTGCTGTTACTACATGAAAGCAGCCATAGACAGTAAGTAAACGAGTAAGTGTAGCTGTGTTCCAATAAATTTTTTTATTTACAAAAACCGGCAGCAGGCTGTATTTGGCCTGTGGGCTGCAGGCTATCGTTTGCAGACCTCTGGTGTAAAACCTTGGTTATGGGTTCTGTATTTTATTGAACTGATCCTGAAAGGTATAAAGCGAGTTAGAGAAGCCACATAGTATTTAGTCTCATGCAGTAATTACATTGCCTTTAGGTCAGCGGTCAAATACTTACCCTTGAAGGGGCTATAGTTTCTCAAGCTAATTCAAGCAGAGTCTTGGGTACAGGAAAAAGTAATTTATGAAGTGAACCCTAGTTGCTTAATCCACCTAAGAGTTTCCTAACAACTGAGCAAACTGCTCATCTGGCATCCTTAAAATGAGGGCCCCAGAGACCACTAACCACTCCTGGAACTGGTATCTAGCTCCTGATGTCTTACTTTGGGTTTATTTATGCTTCCAATACAGCTGTTTACCCTGTGCGTGAATATACAAATATTTATGTGTGGATATATGTAAGGCCTTACCCAGTAGAGCTCTCCAAAGGGTGAACTTTTTACTTCTAATTCTTTTACATGACTCTGAGTTAAATTTGAATAGAGTACGAAATATAACTTGAAGTTGTAGATCCTCACATGTTTAGAGAACCGTCCTGACATCTACTGAATATGAATAGCACAGAAAAGTATTTTAACCCGCCTCAGAGACCCTGGTTGTGGTAACATGCCAAAATGGCTTGAAGGGGAGAACAAGTTAGAGTTGGGCCCCCAGCTCACACCACCCGCCCAAACAGGATACTTATCTCTTGCCTCAAGAGGGCTACCTCTGGGAAAAGAGGGCTTTTGAATATTTTATACTTTCAACCCTTTGCTTTTTGGCTGAATCATCCACTACAAGTGCCATGTATAAGCTGGGCTGTTAGATTTCATGGAACATAGAACAATCCTGAATGAGTAGCATCATCAATGCTCAATGATCAAATCCTGTTTATGTGATAATCCCTTAGAAAGAAGAATCTGATTAGGGTTTGGTTTGTGTTGTAATTACAGAGATAAAAGGTATATTTACTATGTGGCAAGAGGATATCAGTCTTGTGACTTTGTACTGATGTCATAGCTTTTCTATAATATCCAACTTCCTTGGTTTTTCTAGCTCCATGCCACACTCTTAACCCTGAATTATGAATTGTATATTACAGAGTCATATATGTGCCATAAGGATATATTGTCCATTCCGGCTGGAATTGTTAAAAGTTAGTCTGCTAGATTTAGTTGTGAGATTGTATTTTTGTTTCCAAGGTATAACAGGTCCATGCTTGGTGGCATTAAATTAAATGATTTCATGAAACTGCTTTGGTGACACTTCTGTAAACGGATTGCTTCTAGAACATTAAGAACCAAGCCTAAAACTCGATCTAACTGTGAATACTTAGAATTGTAAATTAATCACGATCTAGATTTGTGAGTTGACTGACAAAGCACTTGAACAAAAATTATGGCATTTGAGAATTTCTTTATATATCTTAGCTGTAAAAATGAGGAAGTGTTGGTTGGTTTTAAAATCTGGTAACTCCATGATGAAAAGAAATTTATTTTATAAGTGTTATGACTCTAATAAAGTATTCATTTGATAATCTTTTGGGGTCATCTATTTTTTATACAGTTTACTTTGAAATTCAGTTAAAGGTTTGATATGAACTTGACAGATTTGGAGCTTCTAGACTCATAATATATAAGAGTTCTGCTTTAAACATTTCTATGTAAAAAGACAGTCTCTCAGGAAATGCCAGTAAATCTTTTTTCTTTGGTGAAGGTTCAGGAGGTGAGTCTTTGGAGGTAATATTATAAAGGAAGTTTAAATTTACTCTATTTTATTTAAAAAGCATTTATATAGGTATAATATATGCCAGGCAGTGTTCTAAGCATTTTTTCAAATATTAACTCATTTAATCGTCATCGTGACAACGCTATGGAATAGATATTATTGTTGCATTTTAAAGACGAGGGAACCAAAACAGAGACCTTAAGAACACCCAGGGTCACATTCCTAGCAAGTAGGAAAGCTGGGATTTAGACCTCAGCAGTCTGGCTGCAAAGTCCAGGCTCTTCATGGTTGTGTATCACTCAGTTCTCCCGGATTTTACGTATATTATATATCCAAAAATATAACCCTTTTCTCCCAAAGAAGTTTTTAGAAGAATGTTGAATTTACAAAACTGTTTACGACAGATGTCATCTTTTAGAATTTCTTTTTTGTCACAGCCAAGGGCTCATGAGTTTAGCTGTGAGAACTTAGGCGAAACCTGCATGATAGGGAAAAAGTTAGGCCGCTTTGGTCTGCAAAGTTCTCCAGAGCGCTTAGCTGCCTGGATTATTTTTCTGGTCCATTAATTTTGGTTATGGACTATGCGGCTTCAGTCTGCTCCATTGCCTTGCGCCAAGTCAGTCCTTTCCTGAATGGGCTTGGCTTTCTGATCACCCCCTGGAACTGACATCAGAAGGGTTCTCTAGTCTGAGATATACCATTAGACCTTTACACATAGAGTATGAATTTACACCTCTGCCTAGGTCAGAATCTGGAATTCTGGGTCATAATCACAAAGGTTCTATCCTCAACATCATGTTTCAAGTTTGTGACTAAGTGAACCAGTGTCTTAGGTGGCAACTTAATGTATTCATGGGGGAGGGGTCCAGGGTTTTGGAGAGAGGTGATCATCTTTAGAACATACGTGTGTGTGTGTGTGTGCGTGTGTGTACGTGTGTATTTTAATGTTTTGAAAGCTCAGCTTTTTAGAGGGAGCATGTATTAAGCTGTGCCCCAGGCAGTAGGTCAATACAAGTTCCTCTCTCCAGAGCCCTGTTTTCTCGAGTTTTTCATGGCTTGCTTCCTCACCCTGTTTGGGTCTGAAGTCAGTTGTCACCGTTGCAGGGAGGCCCTCCCTGAGAACTGAGTTTAAACTTGAATCTCACACCAGCACTCCCTGTTCTTATTTTCTGCATTTTCTCCATGGCACTTATATATGTTCAATATAGCATGTATAACATATATATTTTGTTTATTTTGTTTCTCCTCCACTGGAGTGTAAGACTTACAGAAAGGAGTTATTTGTTTGGTTTACAGCTTTATGCTCAGTGCCTAGAATAGAGCATGGCAAATAGCAGGTACTCAGTAATTATATATTGAATCAGAGAATGAATGAATATTAACGAGAATACCTTACTCTTGTGTTCCAATCCATATATTCTATAAAAGTGGATCTTATCAGCACTTGAAAATTTCTGGTATGAAATGGCTAGGTGTTTTTCACCTAGCTCTGAATCTATTTCAAGTGAATCTTACCCTTATAGGTTGTCTACTAATTAAATATATATATCAATATATTACAAAAATGTTATATAATCAGTCTTCTATAGCAGAGAAAATAATAACATATAAAAGTGAAATATTCCATGTAAACTCACTAGGTCTTTATTCAAACATTTTCAAAGATGTCACTGTGCACTCAACTGACTTAGATAATCCTGAAAGCATCATCAGAACTAAGAACTAATTGTCAAAGACTGTCATTTTTCTATAATTATGATGGGAGTGGAGGGCCGTGGCTAGTAGTTTTGGCCAGAAATTATGATAGTTACTGTTGTAAACCTAACAAGAGGTGGAGGTATCTGTATAATGTGGCATTTTGATTTTTCATGTCTCCCAACCCCAAGCTTTATCCTTGGATATGTATGTATGAGAGATATTCTAGATGAAGGCTATTGTTGAATTCCCTGTATATTATTGTTTAATGTGCCATTCTAAATAGCCCTGATGTCCTGAGTCAATGTTCAGTTTAGCTGAAGCAATGACATTCTGATGCATCAGTATACTGGGCCGCATTGCTTTTTCATGAAATTATGCATGTTATTGATCGTTAAATATGCTATCTTGCTGAATACATTAAAACTTCTGTGTGGAAAGTTTTTGAAGTGTGAGTAAATTCATTTATTTATATACATAAGCATATAAAATATTTAACAGTGGTTGAATAAAGATTTGTTACTTTTAGGCAATTTATTTTAACAGTTGTCTCAATTTTTGAACATAATACCCTATTTATGTCTATGAAATGTATGAACTAGTGTCAACCTATATTAAATATTAGTAAAGCATTTTAATTTTAAATCATAAAACATAGTTAAAATATTTTCTTTCATCATTCTGTGTAAGATGTTATCTTCAATATTTCTTAAGGTGCATATGCTCATTTTAGAGGCCACAGAAATGGATCATTGATTTGGAGGTCAGGAAAGTGGATTTATCTCCTTTCCTAGTTTGACAGACGTGTTAAATAAATGTCTTATTTAGACACTTATTTAGATAAGAGAGAGAAGGTGTCTATTTTAGGGTCTGGCAGCCATAGGCATTGACTTTTATCAATACCTTTGCTTTGGTTTCCTGGTGAGATGATAGCTACTCCATTTCTTCTGAGTGGAAAAGTTGTCTAAATCTCAAAAATTAACTCTAGGCCAAATAAACTTTTATGGGACAAATAAATTCTCGGCACATGGGTATGCTACGTTCTCTCCCAATGCTAGTTGAGTATGAGTTGCCGCAGACAGTTTTTTTTATAGTTATGCTTTCAGTGTTGATTAGGAAAGTATAATTGGCACATCAAAGGCATAGTTTCATGGATATTATTCAGCATGAAACTAAATAAACATTCAAATAGGAAAAAATGTTCCATTAAGAGCTGTATGGTTTGAGGTGAGTCCATTTATCCAAGCCTACATTCTCATCGATCAATGGGGAGCATATTTACAGACCTGTGGCAGTTGGCCCTTTGGGAAGAAGAAGCCAAGACAGAGTCAAAAGTACAAGCAATTGTTGGAAGTAATGCCTATGAAAGATAAAGAGGAAAGGGAAAAGGAAGTAACAGTAGGCAGGAGGAGTTCCAGACTGGGTTCCAGCTCTGAGAAAGTCTCAACCAAACGCACTACGGAGCTCCAGCACCAAGGTTGCCCGTAGAGGAATCCCACACTAGCTAGAAGAGATGAGCCCTTGTACCTACTCCAGGCATGGGCTGTGGATTGCCCAGAAAGAGTAGGACCTCAGATCACTGCCTTAAAAGCTAGAGGAAGATTGAAGGCACCTGCAAGTGGAGGCTGTCAGAGACCTGCTCTCCCTGTGGATGGCTCTTTGTTGGAATTCTGAACTGCACCCTTGGTGACTGCCACTTTCCATTCCTTGTGCCAAATAAATCCACCTCTCCATGCATGTCACAGGAGCCACTTCTCCAGGGTTCCTGTGGGCCTCTTGTCCTAAGGGAAGAATTAGAGCAAGGAAGTCAGACAAACTACTAACCCCAGCACTGCAGGTGGTCTTGGGACCATAACCGATGCTCGTAATCTCTGTGATTATCCACCTTGAATTTCCCCCAGCAGCTATCACCTTCCTCTCCAGATCTTGGTCATCTCTCCAGTATTGGGACCCAAATCCTCATCTCTGAGGGGTCTGCACCATCCCCTGGGGTTAAGGGATTCTTTCTTATACAGTCTTATGTTCTTCTTTTCTTGATCAAGCATCCTTCAAATCCAGTGCCATTGGTACACTGGCTCTTGCTAACACATGCTAGTTAATTTTTGCAACTGCTTTGGGGTAAAAATCTCTTTATTCTTTATCAGACCCAACATGAATTCAGCTGGGCTACCCTGAAGGAGATGTCCAGGAGAAGGGTGGGGACATGTCCTCGGCCAGAGGTCTCTGCAGGGGAAAGTACTAACTCTAAATAAGGAGAGATGAGTCACCTCTGCAGCTCCAAGTATTTCAGGGAATTCCAGAGGCCCACAGTCTTTGACAGTATCTGTTCAAACATGCCCATCCCATGTTTCAGTGTCCCAGGCTTTCCTCACCAGGATGCTGACCTTAGTGTTACAGATTTGCCCTGGTGGAGCCTCCTTTGAAGTTCAGTAAACCTGTCAGATCTTGAGTGTGTGCCTTTAGCTGCGTTTTTCTCCCATTGTTTCATTCCATGTGTTATTTCCTCTGTGTTTTCAAAGGCCTGAATTATCATATCACCCAGAGTATTCCTCTCCATTGGGACATTCTCCTATGTTAGGGAGATTATATTTACCCAATAAGATGTTTGTGTTTTTATTTTATCAGTCTGACTATTCTTACAGAATTGAATATAAATGTATAATTGTGCTTGCTCCTAATCCAAAAAAGCACTATTTCACTCTAGGGTATCATTGCTAAATTTGCTAAGATTCCAATAACTAACCATAACATGTTTTTAGTCCAGAGATTTGAGTAGATTTGGTTTCCAAACATAGAAAAGAAATCCAGATGACTCACTAAAACAAAGTTGAGGAAAGATGTAAGGGCTTCCCCAAATTAGCATCAATCTCCTTCAGACAATTCTGTGTCACCTGAAACCATTCACTCTTAAATCTACTTATGGTATTTGTTCATTTTGTTTTGATAGTGAGCACACTCATCTTGATAAATTATAAAAGGTCTCCTCCTGCCTCTTTCTTCTCTCTTTTCTTTCTCCTCTTCCACTTTTGAATCTATTGGTTATTTCAGGTAAGTCTGACAAGGGTATTTAAATTGTTTAAATATTTTATGGTGGTTAATTCAGGGGAATGCAAATAAATTGTTAGTATATTGAATGCATTCACTAGCTTTTTAAAAGCTAACCTAGTTTGGTCATTTATGTCACTGACACTGGATTTCTTTTTTGTCACTTGTGTCAATGGAAAAAGTAGCAGCCTGATTTAAGAGACTATTCATTCATCCACTTATTCAACACATATTTATTGAATATCTTTACATGTCAGCTATGGTTCTAGAGGCTACAGAGACAGGGAAGAAAGCAATGTCCCTGTCCTCATAGGGTTTACATTTTATTTATTTATTTATTTTCTTTCTTTAAAATTTTTTTTAATTTAATTTTATTTATTTTTTTCTACAGCACATTTTAATGTGAGGAGAGAGACAATAAACAAATGCAAAGCACATATATGAAATGTTAAGATATTCATGAGTGCTACGGAGATAAACAAAACAAGGTAAAGAGTATAGGAGGGTCAGAGGAAGCAGAGTTATCATTTTAAATAAGTTGGGTAGGGAAAGCCTAGCTTAGAGGCAATGAGCAGAATCCTGACGCTAGGGGAGGGATACAAGCAGGTGTCTAAGGGAAAAGGCCTTAGAGATTTGAACACTCCCCCCAAAGGACTGAGTTCAGGGCACGTCTGGTGTGATCCAGACTCAGCAAGGAGGGTAGTGGGTCCAGAGAGAAGTGAACAGGAGGAGTGGGGTGAGATGAGGCAGGAAGCAGTGCTGGCGGATGCAGCTTATATAGGGTCTTGTATTCAAATGAAAAGACTCTACCTTTTTCTGTGTTGGTCGCGAAGCCATTGAAGGGTCATGAGCAGAAGGGTGGCATGATCTGACTTAAGTTTTAACAGGATCATGCTGGCTGCTGGGCTGAGAACGGGCTGTACCAGAACAAGGGTGGAAGCAGAGCCACTCGTTAAGGGACTATTGCAATAAACCAGGTGAGAGAGATGCTGATGGTCAGACCAGAGTGGCAGCAGTGGAGGTGGTGATAAGTGGCTGGACTCTAGGCACGCTGTGAAGGTAAAGGCAGCAGAGTGTGTTGATGGTTTGGGTTTGGAGTGTGAGCAAGAGAGGAAACAAAACTGAGATCAAGGATGAAGTTGCCATCTTCTGCTTTACAAGAGACTATGGGAGCCAGTGGTTTGGAAGAGAATGAAATGTTAGGTTTGGGCCACGGTATTCGTTTTCTAAGGCTGCTGTGTTAGAGTACCACAGACTGGTGGTTTAAGACAGCAGAAATGTATTCACTCACATTCTGGAGGCCAGAAGCTTGAAATCAAGATGTTGGCAGGACCCTGCCCTCTCTCAGACTCTGATAGAGTTCTTTCTTGCCTCTTCCTAGCTTCTGGTGGTGACTGGCAATCTTGAGGTTCCTTGGCTTGCAATTGCATCACTCCAATCTCTACCTCTGTCATCTCAAGGCATTCTCTCTGTATGTTTGTCTCTTCTTCTTAAAAAGACACAGTCACATACATACACTACCAAATATAAAATAGATAGCTAGTGGGAAGCAGCCACATAGCACAGGGAGATCAGCCCTGTGCTTTGTGACCACCTAGAGGGGTGGGATAAGGAGGGTGGGAGGGAGATGCAAGAGGGAGGGGCTATGGGGATATATGTATGCATATGGCTGATTCAGTTTGTTACACAGCAGAAACTAACGCACCATTGTAAAGCAATTAGACTCAAATAAAGATGTTAAAAAAAAAAGACACAGTCACATTGGATTCGGACCCACTTTAATGGCCTTGCTTCACTTGATCGCATCTGCAAAGACTCTGTTTCCAAATAAGGTCACATTCACAGATATACTGGAGGTTAGAACTTCAGCATAATTTTTTTCAGGGGGGAGGGACACAATTTAACCCATACAGACATGTCAAGTTTGTTTCTAAGTTTGAGATCCCTTAGGTATCCATGTTGAGAAGTGGTTGGATATACACGTCTGGAGTTCAGATGCAAGATCCAAGTTAGAGATGATAAGGGTTGTCAACTCTGGCACCCACTCATTTACAGAATAAGTCTGGGAAAACTGTACAGTAATCATAATTTCCTCCTCTATAAGATTGGAAAATACAATCCCTTCCTGTAAAAGGCTATTGTGAGAGTCTAATAGGACAGTGAATGTGAAGCTCTCTAAGACGTTTCAAGTACCGCCGAGCAAATGAATCAAAGCCCCTCGTATTTTGTAGATAGCTCTGCGTGCAGCTATCATTAGTTGGAACAAGTATTTTCAGAGTATAACATGCTTTAGTACATCACTGGTTGTATTTAAAGCTAAAATGTCAGCTTGCTTCAGGGCAGCTGTTGTATACAAATAATGATAAATTATACGTTGGTGGAGATTCTTAAAAATAAAAGAGAAGAATTCTAGAGCAGTTGCTGACGTCAGGGCTTTTAAAGTGTTGACATTTCCTTAAGCAATGCCCAAAGGGTGACCTCACCACTAAGGTAAAATCAACCACCAGATGAACCTCTCAAGTAGAAATTCTGGATTATTCCTAGGGAAAGTAAGAGAGTCTTTTCAACCATTCAAGATATACATTGAGAACCTATTTTAGGACAGGCATTGTACAAGAGATGAAACTATGATGAGTAGGACCCAGCAACTGTCCATAAGGAGGGGGGTCTATAAATAAATGTGCAATAAAGATAGAAAAAGCTAATTTTAGAGATAAGCACAGGATGCTGTGGAAGCACGAGAGAAGGCTAACTAACCTGGTTGCAAAGGGGAGAGGTGTTAGAATGCTTCTTGGTGGAAGTGATATGCAAGGGGTCTGAAGAATGAATTGAGTTAGTCGAGAAAGTATCAAGAGAATAAGGAGAAGGGCACTCCGGGCAGAAGGACCTGAAGCCAAATCTAGCTTCTGTACCCTGACACCGAATTAAATCTTGAAGACAGAGTTTTGGGTGAAGTAGAAAAGAATGGCTTTAATTGATTTGCCAGGCAAAGGGAGCCACAGCAGGCTAATGCCCTCAAAAACTGTGTGTCCCAACCTGGAGGGCGTAGTGAGGAGTTTTATAGTAAGGGTTCAAAAAGGGTGTGATCAGCTTGTGGACAGTCTTCTGATTGGTTGATGGTGAGGTAAGTGGGAGTCAGCATCATCAACCTTCTGGTTCCACCAGGTCTGGGGTCTACATGCTGGTGAGCACCATACCCTTAATTTCTCCCGCCTGGTGGAGGTTTCAGTACCTGGAAAACAGCTCAAAGATATTGCTATGTATATCCCTTGAGGGGGAACCAGGACCCTGACCCAAGGCTGCACTATTGTTTCTTTTGACTGTTCCTCCCCTTTTCTCTGCGTCTTCTCCCTTCCCTAGTTAGTGTCTGTTTGAACCTGCCCTTGGAACTCATGGAAGGTCATGGAGGCTGAATGAAGCCTATTTCCTGTAATCAAGAAATGGGGGATGGAGAAAGGCTTTTGTGCCCTGGAGCCCCACAGGGTCCTGCTCGGTATCAGACTCACTTGTGTAGAGGTCCAACAGAAAAAGAGATGCTGTGTTCAGGAAGCAAAGTGGTTCGGTGTGGAGGCAGCTTGGAATGTGAGATAGTGACGGGTGCAGGGATGATGCTGGAGCTGTTAGCAGGCTCCCATTATGAAGGTCCTGCCGTGTCATGCTAAGGAGTTTGGGCTTTGCCCCAAGAGGCTTAAGCCCACTCTAAACCAAATTGCACCTGCCCATCCACCTTGTCATAAAATTCTCTTTCTTCACACATAGAACTTTCTTCTGCCTCAAGCGAGTGCTGTTGAAATTTTCCCGGTTGCCCTGGAAGTTTGTCCAAAAGTCTTGGCTGTACCACGTTAGTCTGAGAATTTTAGTGCTTCATTTCGGGAACATACAGCGGTGCATCCTCTGGCAATCAGCGATAGCAGGTCCTATTTTTGAAGTCCATCTTCCTTTCTCTTTCTTCTAACTCACTCTCCTAACCCCCTGATTGGCTGCCAGCTGTCCGGTGTCCTGGTATTCTAACATGGCAACCTCACCTAGCACACAACTATCTTTTTTTTTGTTTCTGAAATGAAGAATGGCCAGAAATCCCTCTCCCTTTTCAATTTTTGCTAACAGATTCGAGAGCAAATGTGCACATCTGATATGTGGTATAGTCACGTGGCAAGTCTTCTTTAGTTTAAATGATTGGAATGATGCTAAGATGAAAGGCAAGCACATATGGGACCAACTTCCTGTCCATGTGTATAAGTGAAGCCCTTGAGGGGTACTTACCATTGCCTGGCCATTTTTTTTTTTTTTTTTTTTTTTGTGGTACGCGGGCCTCTCACTGTTGTGGCCTCTCCCGTTGTGGAGCACAGGCTCCAGACGCGCAGGCTCAGCGGCCATGGCTCACGGGCCCAGCCGCTCCGCGGCATGTGGGATCTTCCCGGACCGGGACACAAACCCGCGTCCCCTGCATCGGCAGGCGGACTCTCAACCACTGCGCCACCAGGGAAGCCCAACCTGGCCATTTTTTTAACGTTTTATTTTATACTGGCATATGGCCAATGAACAATGTTGTGATAGTTTCAGGTGCACAGGAAAGGGACTCAGCCATACGTATACATGTGTCCATTCTCCCCCAAACTCTGCCCTCATCCAGGCTGCCACATAACATTGAACGGCGTTCCCTGTGCTATACAGTATGTCCTTGTTGGTTATCCATTTTAAATATGGCAGTGTGTACCTGTCGATTCCTAACTCCCTAACTAGCCCTTCCCACCACCCGTCCCCCGTGGTAACCATAAGTTCATTCTCTAAGTCTGTGAGTCTGTTTCTGTTTTGTAAATAAGTTCATTTGTATCATTTCTTTTTAGATTCTGCATATAAGGGGTATCAGACAATGTTTCTCTTTGTCTGACTTACTTCACTCAGTATGACGATCTCTAGGTCCATCCATGTTGCTGCAAATGGCATTATTTCATTCTTTTTAATGGCTGAGTAATATTCCATTGTGTGTGTGTGTGTGTGTGTGTGTGTGTGTGTGTGTGTGTATATATATATATACATACCACATCTTCTTTATCTATTCTTCTGTTGATGAACATTTAGATTGTTTCCATGTCTTGGCTATTGTAAACAGTGCTGCAATGAACATTGGGGTGCATGTATCCTTTCGGACCATGTTTTTCTCCAGATACATGCCCAGGAGTGGGATTACAGGGTCATATGGTAGCTCTATTTTTAGTTTTTTAAGGAACCTCCATACTGTTCTTCATAGTGGCTGTACCAATTTGAATGTGCATTTTTCTTTTTTTTTTTTTTTTTTTGCTCTCTGAATATTAGACATGTTAATGTTAGGGAATGATTTTATGGCTCCTCTGTGAATGAAGCTTTTAACAGAAGTTCCCTCTCTTTCGACTGTAGAATAATATTAGCAGCTAACATTTATTGAACATTTACTATGTGCTAGTCACTGATCCAAGAATATTGGATGTATCATACTTAACCCTCCAAATAACCCAAGACATACCCTTATGACCACCATTTTCCAGATGTGGAAACTGAGTTCTCTGAAATTTGGGGACTTGTGTAAAGGCATGCAGTTAGGAGCACAGCCACACCTCCAACCCAAGCAATATGATCCAAGAAGCCAGAAAGTACTGGTACCTAAGACAGTTTACAATTCTGAATCTAGTGCAATGAGTTGAGTAAATTTATACTTTTTAGATCTTATCATGGCCATGAATTTGGTAGATAAACACTGGAGAAATGCAAGAGCATTTTACAGTCAAACACATAACATTTTCCATGGATCTTCAGCTACCTCTGTTTTTGCACTCCACCCCGATACCAACCTTTTCATCTGCCATCAGGGTTCAACAAAGGGCACCAGGCTATGAAGTGAAAAAATGAATGAAAACAAATGCAACATTGGTGTCCCGAGGCTCCATTGCAACCTGTCCTACAGTTTAGGGGACCTGGGAGAAATCTACTCAGAACTCAGATGAACTCTGGTCACTCACAGTCGATAGCTGTGGGACAACCTTACTGATCAAATGACCCTAAAGCAAGACTTCAGTCCAACATTGGGGTGCTTTTTCATGCAATTGGTTGAGTCTGGGTTTATATTTACACTGCAAAGTGACAAGTGAGAATGCTTTTTCTGTCCCATTGTTTTTCTCTCTTGACGACTTGGTAGTTTCCATTTCTATTAAATTCAGATTAATCAAAGAGCATTCAATGCTGAAACCAAGGTTCATCACTTTTCTTTTCGCTGTTCTCCCATCCAACCAGGAGAGGGCAGTCCGAGTACATTTTAGAGACGATAGGCAGCTGCTTAAGGGTGGGAAATTTCAGAAAGATTTTCCATTTTAATATGACCTACTCTTGAGTCCCTTGCCTCAAGGTAACATGTAAACCCACAGTTTCAGGCCATAGGTAACATGCTGTTCTAAGTAAGGGCTTAGAGAGTTAACGGCTCCTTTTAAGTCATTAAGCCAAAACTTAATCATTAAAAACATAGAGAGCAATAAATGTCATCATAATGCCTGTTTCCACTTGGTGGGGGTAGGGGTGTGAGGGGAGACGCTAAAAACATCAGTGCCTTTCATGTCCTTGAGACACTCACTGTATTACAATTACAAATCATCTTTTTCAACACCTTTCAATATTTTTCACGGTTAATCAAAATACGATTTGGGGACATAGTCCCTGGGCTCCCCGTTTGCAAATCTTGGCCATTCCTTCTACTGAGGATGGGCACTGCTCTGTCAGCCTTCACTTACAGCCTTAGCGGTGATTGAATTATTAATAACACATTTAAGGCCAACATGCGTGTTATGTAATAAGCAAAGTAAAAAGAAAAAATGCTGAATCTTGTAGTAACCTTCTACTTTTGTCTTTGCCCTCTTGATTGAAGTCACAGTTATTTTCACAATCAGCTTGGTTGGGTGGTGCCATGGAAGGAACACAGATCTGGGAGCCAGGTAGAACTTGTTTCATATTTTGGCTCAGTCGTGAGATTTGGGGCCAGTCTCGTAATTTCTGGGTCAGTTTTTTCTGCAGTCTGGAAGATGAGCAGTGCTCTGATTTTATTGAGCAGTAAGAATTGAAGCAGGGGCGGCTGCTGCTGATTTTGCCACTGTTATTTGACCAAACTAGATGGGTAAAGACCTGCGACGTCCCTCCAAGGGGTAGTGCAGCCTTTGCATTGTTCTAGTAACACAGACGTTAGCCCAAATAAATCTGGTTTTTATCAAACAAGTCAGTTTTCAATACAAAGGAGAAAAATTCAAATTTGTTTTCATGCACCCCAAAATAGTCATATTTCTCAAATTACCTCTTCTCTATAAAATTCCTTTCTTCCATATGCTTTCTTTCCCTTCAGGAATACCAACAGCAAAAGCAACAAGAAATAATAATGAAAAACGTTCTCCATACTTACTTGCAGTTGACTCTGAGTGTAATGGTTACTTACTTCTTAGAAAGGAACCTAATTTGGTCTTGAAGAAACAATGTTTTCAGCAAATACCACAAATATAAAGAAAATCTTTCTAACATGCTATGCATATTACACTATGTTTTATATGTGCAAATTTCAGACAGAAATCAAACTATCAATTTAAACAAGACATTTTCAAAAGTGTAATTTATTTACAACAGGCTTCTAAGAAGACAGGTATTATTCACATTCTACCAAGAAATAAACGGATGCTAATGGATCACACCATTAGCTCTACATAGTTCTCAGAAGACAGATTTTCAGATTCCTAGTCCAGTAGTCTTGCTTCAGTACAGCATTGTTTTTATAGCCTGATCTCAGGCAATTTAAAAAAAGGTACATTTATAAACAATGAACAAGCGTCCCACCCCTGTTCTCAGCAAGTGCACCAGTGTGACATCCTTGATCACCTTAATACTACACAGCATATCCAGCAATCCCACTCCTGGGCATATATCTGGAAAAGACAAAAACTCTAACTTGCAAAGATATATGTTCATATCAGCAATATTTACAATAGCCAAGACATGGAAGCAACCTAAATGTGCATCGACAGATGAATGAATAAAGAAGATGTGGTATAACTTCCCTGGCGGTCCAGAGGTTAAGATTCCAAGCTTCCACTACAGGGAGCACGGGTTTGATCCCTGGTCAGGAAACTAAGATCCGCATGCCAAGAGGCAAGAAAAAAAAATTATGATATCGCTTATATGTGGAATCTAAAAAAAGGGTACAAATGAACTTATCTACAAAAAGAAATAGAGTTACAGATGTAGACAACACACTTATGGTTACCAGGGGGTAAGGGGGGGATAAATTGGGAGATTGGGATTGACATATATATACATATCTATATGTAAAATAGATAACTAATAAGGACCTACTGTATACCATGGGGAACTCTACTCAATACTCTGTAATGGTCTATATAGGAAAACAATCTAAAAAAGAGTGGATATATGTATATGTATATGTATATGTATAACTGATTCACTTTGCCGTACACCTGAAACTAACATAACATTGTAAATCAACTATATTCCAATAAAAATTTTTAAAAATGTGCAGCTGCAGGTATGAAATAAATGTTAGCCATCCACCAAAAAAAAGAATATGTGGTTTTTAATATATATATATACACATATATATACGCATATATATAGGTGTGTGTGTGTATATATATATATATATATATATATATATATATATATATATATATATAAACATATACAATGGAATATTACTCAGCCATAAAAAAGAATGAAATAAGGCTATTTGCAACAACATGGGTGGACCTAGAGATGATCATACTAAGTGAAGTAAGTCAGACAAAGACAAATATCATATGATATCACTTATATGTGGAGTCTAATAAAATGATACAAATGAACTAATTTACAAAACAGAAATAGACCTACAGACATAGAAAATAAACTTATGGTTACTAAAGTGGGAAGGGGGGTAGGGATAAATTAGGCATTTTGTATTAACAGATAAATACCCTATATATAAAATAGATAAACAACAAGGTCCTACTGTCTAGCACAGGGAGTAACTATGGTCAATATCTTGTAATAACCTATAATGGATAAGAATCTCAAAAAGAATATATATGTGTATATATATATATACATATATGTATGTATAACTGAATCACTTTTCTGTACACCTGAAACATTGTAAATCAACTATACTTCTATTTTAAAAAATACTACACAACATAGTGGATTTATAACACCCCATCCCTGGTACCTAAAAAAGGGAAATTCTTTGATCTTCAAAATAATTGTAACTTTGAGTGGCTGCTTAACTGCTGGCAGTCAGAGCGAAGCTCCACAAGACTGAGGACTATATCATGCGTGCCATCATTTGAAAGATGAGACCTAGAATTATTACCACAAAGAACTAAGTTAGAACTATTTAGTTTTTCAATATGATTGATGGGCATGTGTGTGTTTGTTACAATGTTCTTTATGCTCAGGGTATCCTAATGAGTGAGGGATGACACTGGCACACTACACAGGCACTGATAATTAAAGAGAGATTGCTAATGAGAGCATCATAAAGGTGTCATGTTTTTGTTTTTGTTTTTGTTTTTGCGGTACGTGGGCCTCTCACTGTTGTGGCCTCTCCCGTTGTGGAGCACAGGCTCTGGACGCGCAGGCTCAGCGGCCATGGCTCACGGGCCCAGCCGCTCCGTGGCATGTGGGATCTTCCCGGACCGGGGCACGAACCCGTGTCCCCTGCATCGGCAGGCGGACTCTCAACCACTGCGCCACCAGGGAAGCCCTGTCATATGTATTTTTAACCATGTGCCACAATAACATCAAGAGCCCAAGCGTATGTCGGGCAGTGTGCTAGGGGCTTTTCATATAGTGTTTCATTCAATCTTAATGACAACCCTAAGAGATAAGGACTATCATTATTAAGCCAGGACAGATAAGACACAGAAGACTCAAGGAGGACCCCTTGGCACGAGCCAAAGGCTTTCACAGGGAGATAATGAGGTCACAGTGGAGGTCAGGGACAAAGGATAACAGGTCTTGGATACTAAGCTATAGCTTTAATATTTTATTCTGTAAACTCTGGAGAAACACTGACATGCAAAAGAGTGTTTTAACAGGATTATTCTAGCTGTAATGTGTAGAGACGGATTGAAGTAGGAGACATGGGATAGCCAGCAAGCTAGTGCTGTAATCCAGACACACAGAGGTGATGGTTAGGGGGATAGGAGCAGGGAGAGGAAGGAAGGAAGGATTCAGATGATGGGGTATGTGGTGGTCCCGGAAGGGATAGATTGGGAGTTTGGGATCGACATGTACACACTGCTATGTATAAAATAGATAACCAACAGGGACCTACTGTATAGCACAGGGAACTCTGCTCAGTATTCTGTAATAACCTAAATGGGAAAAGAATTTGAAAAAGAAGAGATATATGTATATGTATAACTGAATCACTTTGCTGTACACCTGAAACTAACACAACATTGTTAATCAACTGTACTCCAATATAAAATAAAAATTAAAATACAAAAACAAAACAAAACAAAACAAAAAGATGTAAAAACTGAGAGCATCAGGGCTTCTGATGCTGATGTAGAAGAAGTTGAATAAAATAAATTTATATTGATATAGAAGTTGCTTTATTAAAAAATCAACATGTGATATTAAACTGTATGCTTTTACTCATAAATCTGAAGTTCTAAGTGTGGAAAAACAAACTAAATGTCTTCATATCTAAAATTCTGCTGGTCCTCACATACTCCAGATGTTTCACGATTTGGGCACATGGTGGGCTTGTGCTGCTTAAGGCCCAGGTGGCCTCAAAGATTCCAGACTGCTTTTTACTGCAGAATAACCCCACCTACCCTGAACAATATACTAGTCATTTGAGTCATGAAAAGTCAAAAAACCATTTCCTAGATTTAATGGGCCAATATTTTACATTTTAGGAAAGTAAAAGGACATATTGAATGCCTTATAGGAGCCTTAATATGTGGGGTGTGAGTGTGTGTGTGTGTATGTGTGTGTATGTGTTCATTCATTCCTTCATTCAACAAAAATTTATTGAGGGATATTATGGGTCAGGCATTTTTCTACATAACAGGATATGAACTTCTTAGCCGCTGCTCACAAAAAGCTAACAATCCCATGAAAAACTATAGACATTATAAAGTATGTTGTAATAAGGTCATAAACAGAACATTATAGGTGTGCAGAGGAGGACCCTGGTCCCAGCTGGGCATGATCAGAACAGCTTCCTTGGAGGAACAGCTGTCTGAACTGAGTCTGAATCACAAATGTAAGTTAATCAGACATTTGAGGGGATGAGCGACTTAGAAAGTGAGGATATCCTGGACAAAGGAACAAGGCAAGATGGCTTGAGCATGTTGGAAGAACTATAAACAGTTCCTAGGATTGGGGCAAAATGTAGGAAACAGAAGGGAGTCTAGATATTAGAGGCTAGTTCATTTGGAGTATTTTCCATATAAAGAAGTTTGGACTTGATCTTGAGTGTGAGGAAAGCCACATGATTTGAAACAAGAGTCGTGGCTTGATAAGATTTTTTGCTTGAGAAGGATTTCTCTCATACTGATGGAAGTGGTAACTGGAAACAGGGAAGTGAGTTAAGAGACCCCTGAGTCATCTAGGCGGGAGACGATGAAGTTCAGAATTAAGACAGTGGCAGAGTAAATGATGGAGAAAAAGAAATATATAGGGAAGATATGAACTAGGTACACTTGATAACTTAATAGCTCTCAGGATTCTGTCTCAAGTACCTGCATGGATGGTGGTACCTTCACTAAAGCAAGTTGCATGCATGGAGGATATAAGGGGAGGCAAGGTTCCTGCTGAAACTCATCCCCACATTTAAATTTGGAAATACCTTCTCAACTACTGGTTCTGATCTCAGAAGAACCACAGGAACCAGAGACACAGCTTTGGAGATGTGAGCATCCAAGCGGTGGGCGATGCCTTGGGTAGGTGATCTATTAGCTCCCCATTGAGAACTTCGCAGAAGAAAAAGAAGGAGGAACACCAGTATGTAAGGGTGGGTGGAAGACAAATAGTCCAAGCAAGAAATCAAGGAGCATGAACCAGAGATTTAGATACAGTGTGGCTTGACACAAGTCAGTGAAAGATAGCACCAGGAAAAGTGATCAGCTTGTCAAATGCTGTAAGGGCATGAACCTGATGTGGTCCATTCAGCAGAGAAGTTGAGGTAATGGTAAGAAAACAGCCAGTGAATGGAGAGTATCCATTTCACAAAGAGTTACTGAACCCCTACCAGAGACTAGGCACAGATGAGAAAGACAAGGATGTAAATTCTATGTCCCTTGATTTTAATAAGGGAAAACAATTCAATTTACTCACTAATACTCCAGATTCCATCTCTTTTCTTTATCTTTTCCAAAATGATCTCAATCAACTCCAGTACTTATAGGTCCATATAGTTAGCCATAACTCCAAAATCCAAAAAACTCTGAAGACAGGTTTTGTTTCTTTTTTCAAAAATCTGACCTGACCTATTAAGAGACTATTTTTAGTCTTTATTTATCTCTCAGTGTGAACATTGATGTGTTTTACTGCAGAAATATTGATATAGATGCTTACAGAGTGCTACACTACATCCCTCTTTTGGTAATATATGGTACATGTTCTGTATCTGTTTTTCAAACAAAAAATTGGATTCCAAAACACATATGACTTCAAGGATTTTATATGAGAAATTGTGAACATCTAGAATCATAGCACTTTATTAAAACACCTCCAAAAATATACATTTTTTTCCTTTCCGGATTAGGAACTGCTGATGGGAGCCATATATAATATTTATTCTGAGAGTGAAACTTTCTGGCGGAAACCGAGTTATTGCACCAAACAACAGTCTATTTATCCCTTTCTATGGCAACTATCACCGCTGCTCCAGTGCGCTCACCCCCAGAGTACTCAGCAGAGACTGGAGGGTGCTCCTCAGCTTGCAGAGAGATGTCCTGTCCCACAGTTGACCCTGCTCCCCCGGGCATTCTCTTTGCTTCATTCACTCTATGGCCCAGGGTCTGCTGGCTTTTTTCTGCCCTGCACCTGGGCCTGCTTCCGTTTTCTTTTCCATGAAATTTTAGGCCAGAAGAATCTTCCCATTCTCATTTGGCAAGCTTGGGATCATTACCATTTCAGAGCTGGAAGAAAACTCAGAGAAAACATAAAGTTCAATCCCTTCCTTTTAGAAACGAGGATACTGAAGTGCAGAGAAGTGAAGGGACTTGGCGCCATCAGCAAGATAATTTATGGCAAAGCTAGGACTTGGATCCAGGCTGCTATTCTACTTTCCCAGTTCAAGGGATTCAAACATCAGATGAATGGGTGCAGAAGGTTCTAGTGTGGACATTTTTGTTTGGCTTTGTTTGTTGGAGTATTTGTTTTACTATCCAATTTTCCTCTGGAATATCACCTCCCCATCTCTATCTCTGTGGTTCAAGCAAAATTCACTCATATCCCTAGTTCCACATAACTGGAGCCAGGCCAATCAGAGAATCACACCCTTCAAGCACAGTGACTGGCTCAGAAATGAACTCCTGACCCAATCAGAGATCTGGGGAGTCTGGAAACTATTGCCAAAAAGTTCGTTAGGGTTTTTCCATAAGGTGTTACTGAAAAACCCAAATGAATTTTTTGGCCAACCCAATATAACTGAGAAAGGGGCATGTGTGTGTCTCTTTAATCCCCCATTGGACTTCAGTGGAACCTAGGAACATGTGGCTTCAAGCTACTTAAAGCCAGCTCGCTATCACAAGAAGCCAAGAGAGGAAGCCAAAGCTTAGAGGTGGAAGGACACAGAGTTCTGATGACATTGCTTGTTTCTAAATTCTCCCCTGCCTGAAACCCCCTTTACCTCTGACTTTTTCAGTTGTATAAGCTAATTAATTTCTTCTTTTGTTTAAGCCCAGTCTTGGGTGGATTATCTGTCACCTGCAATGTAGAATGACTTAACCAATAAAATGACCTTTTACAACGTCTCTCCAAACACTGTCAGTTTATGATTTGATAATTTTTTTCTAAAGGTCTGGTATTTCTGGAATCTCTGAAATTCAATAACTCACTGAACTGAGGTAAAGTGAGAAAATATGCAGAGTGAAAGTCTTGCATCTCAATAACATGTTATAGTTTTCTACTCTACATAAAAGACACCATTGCTCGTTTTACCAAAGTCTGATTTTCTCATTAAACCATGAATGTGTGAATCTATTTGCCTAATTTGAAACTTACACAAGCACCATCACTTTTTATGTTGCAAACTGAACTCTAGCAACAGGCTTTTCAGTTTGTTTCTAAACATCGTAATTTCCTGTCCTTAAGAACAAAGAGAGCTAAAAGGGCTTTTAAAAGTTAAATAGTTGTTATTCAAAATACATGTCTCAAGAGGTTTCTTAAACTTCAAACCACTGTAAAAGAATGCTATGCTAAATGTAAATGAATCAGAACCTTCCAGATTAAATTTGCCTTCAACTCCATATGAGGTTATAAACTAAAGAGAAACATTTTGATTTCCAAGAAACCCCATGGGAAGATGGATAAAATTTAACTTGTTTGTCTACACGACATTAGGACATTTTTATTGAATAATTATCTTAATTGCATATGGAAAGTGTCTCCCCACGGCCTCCCAAACAGGAGTTTTCCTGAGTAAAATCAACAGAAGAAGGTCTGAATTCGAGAAGACAACTCATATACCACTGCTCCGATGGGATGAGCCAAAGGTTATAAGGCAGTTTCAGGTTTAGGAGAAAAGGACATGGGTTACTTTAAAGACATCAAGAGTAACTGAAGAAAGGGGACTTCACCCCTCTCATTCAGTTGCTGGCTCATTTCTATTGTCACTCCTGGTTTTGGCCACTTGCTTCTCCAACTTTACTCCATGCCACACTCTGATTTTTACTCCTATTTAGCTATATATTATCCCCCTTTCTGTACCTTGAACTAACTTGTCAAGCTCTTTCATACCTCAGGGCTTTGCATTAGCCATTCCTGCTGCCCAAAAGACTCTTTCCATGGCTCTTTGCAAATGTGTCCATATGCTATTCTCAGAATGACCTCTGCTCATGCCATCTCACATAGCCCATACCCCGTCGTTCTCTCTTATATCATCCTGTTAACATTGTACGTAGCGGTTATAACGATTATACGCATCTTATTTATTTATTTGTTTTACTGTCTCTACTTTTAGAGTCTAAACACCTAAAATGCAGACATAATTTTCTTCTTGTTCACTTCTGTATCTCCAAAGCCTTGAATAGTGTCTGCCACGTAATGTACAAACAGTAAATATTTGTGGAGCAAATAACAGGGTAAAGGAATGAAGGATGAAACTGAACAAATATGCCTCTTTTCCATCTTTCTCCAACAACATTTCCCGTTCACCTAAGAAATTATTTGTAGAGGGGAAAGGTTACTGTACTTAGATAGGGTAGAAGGAAGAAGACTTTTCTTTACATGTTTAGCTTCCATTAAGTTCCATTAAGAAACGCAGCATGTACCATGATCTCTTGTCTCACAGCCTAATCTAAAAAGATTAAAACATCATAGTGAATTCTTTCACCAATGACCATGTACTGTTCAATTGCCTCTACAAGTTAGGAAAAATCAAATATCTAGAGTCCTAGGCTATTAGAATGAGTTCTGTAATTTTCCTCCTGGACTTTCACTTAGGGATGAACCAGTTTTAAGTTTACCCCTAGGTTTGAGGACAAATAACAGTTGCCCAGAGGAACAGTGACTCAGTAGCAATGGAAAACAGGAAAGGTATCATGCTGGATATTGTCCATGATGAGGTAAATCATTTATAAAACATATTAACTGACTTTTCCATCTATGTGCACTCACAAAATAAATTCAGCATAAACCACAATACATTGTTTCATTTGACTTTGTGATAACTCGAAGGACAAATGTAATAGTATTTCATATGCCCATTTTCCATAGGAGAAACTAACCTCTCCTAGGGTCCCAAGCCAGGAATCCTGATGACTTACAAAAAGGTTCCTACTAAGAGACCAGAACACTAATGATATCTGGAAGCCAAATGAAAAGAAAAGCCTAAAAGAAAGAGATAATAGGGAGCTATTCTTTCTATTTCTCATATAATTAAAAATCTATAACTTACTGTGTGTAAAGTTTATGCCAGCTTTGGTGGGTGATATAAGAGCATGTAAGACAAAAATTTCCTGACCAGGAGTTGTCAGCCTAGTTGGTAAGATCAGGCAGGTATGCATGCATAAAAAATTTTATAACACTACAGAGCATAATTGTATACTGTAGAAAGAGAGTCAGATCATCGGTGTTAAAGGAAGTGGGAGGAGGTGAGAAAGAAGGGCACCAACTCCAGACTAGAGTAGAAAATGAAAGCACTTCATGGAGAAGGAGGATATTCAGCTCAGCAGGATCATCTCAGACACAAAACTTTGATGGGTAAAGTCTCAGCATAAACAAACACAGTGACAAGGGGAAATTGTGCCATGCTTCAGGAAAGGAACTGACTTGGACAAAAGCCTACCTTGGTGGAGAGGAACTGGGTTATAAAGGACATTGAAGCCAAACGACAGAGGTCAAGTTTCCCGAGGGGTGAGCTTAGAGGAAAACGTGTATACAGCAGAGGAAGGGGAAAGTGAGAAAAAGGAAAAGCCATTGACAAGAAATGAAGGTAGGAGAAAAGAAGGGGTGGAAAAAAGGAGAAGGGAAAAGGAAGGCAGGTTTATGATGGAGGGTGAAGCTGATTTTTAGAAACCGCCATCTTTCTTCCAAGACATCCCATGTTTTCTAAACCAAAAACACGGGGACAGGTGACTGAACTGTTTTAGGAAACCCTGAGTACACAGCTACCATGTTCATAGGTCACACTTCTTAAGTGTGTAGCCTTCAAGGCATATGATTTTAGGTTAGAGCCTGGTGGAGTTTTTGTTGTTGTCATTGTTCTAATCGATACATGCATTCTTCAAGCAACTATAAATCTTAAACATATTTTCCAGTAAATCAGGCTGTTCTTGGAGACATCTACTTGTATGTATCCTGGCATTAAAGGAATGCAAAGTGGGGGTAGAGGCACCAGCAAACTGGGAATAGGATTAGAACCACCTAATTTGGAAAAATGGAGAGCTGACCATAGGAGGTGGACCTGGGCAGTGTGCTCTGGAGATGAAGGGATTGTTTGCCAGGGAAAGGGAAATCAGTTATTGAGGGCCTCATAGGATGAGTGCTGGGTGAACTTGTTCAAGATCACATGTGAAGTGGTAAGTCCAGTCTAAGTCTTAGTATTTGAGGAATCCATTCCTTCCTGCTCACTCCCCCGCCATCATCTTGTTCAACTCACTATCAGCTCTTGCCAGGATTTCTACAACTTTTCACCAAACAGTATTCCTGACTCCAGTCCTGTCCCTCTTCAATCTGTTCTCTATTCTACAGCCAGAGTGAAATTGTCAAACCAGAAATCAGATCACTTCACTGTTCTTCTGAAACCCTTTAAGGACAACATGTCTTTCTCTGACCAAAAGGGCAGACTTCTTGGCATTAGCTATAAGTGGGCCAATCATACAATGTATTACCCAACCATAAAATATATCATTTTTGAGAGTGAAAGGACAGTCTATTAAAATTCATCTGGGGCAACAGGTGTGAGCCAGGTTTGCCCCAGGTAAATTGTCACATGGAGTCACTCCACTATAGAGCTTTTTATGACATATTCTTAACTCTCCAGTCTTACCCCTCACCAATTTCCTCATGGCCTTCTTGTATTCCTGCTGTATTAAGCTACTGGAAATCTCTCCATCATGTTCTTTTTACTTCTGGGGTCTTGGCATACACTCTTTCATCATCTCATCCCTCTTTACCAATTTTTCTTCATGCATTTAATTGCTACTGTCCTTTAAAACCCAAGTCAGAATGTACTTCCTCTGAGCAATTTTCCCCAACTCCTCAAGGCTGGATTCAGTACTGTTTTTTATGGGTTCCATTTCACCATGTGCATGCCCTTAACATTATGTTCAATAGACTACAGCAAAATTGCCTATTTTCTTGTACATCTTCTCTAATTGGATGCCCTTTTAGACCGTGATTATATATTACTGTAATTATACACCTGGGCCATAGTTCTATTCCTAACATAGAGTAGGTGCTTATATAGGGAGATTTAATAAACATATATTGAATGGGCAGATGGGTGGATAGATAAATGAAAAGATGAATAAATGAAAGATATTTTCCAAACTTATGAACCTCTAGTATGATTCGGTCTTTGTATCCTTCAAGGCAATGCCTTCCTAGCCTGGCTATGTATCACTGAATTGGGGTATCAAATATTGGGGCTAAAGGACCTGTATTTTTAGCCTGATTGCTGGGTGATTCTTATGCAACCTTACTCCAGTTGGTCTGGATTTAAGAAACTACATCTCTGCAATGAGCATCTCATAGATTTTATTCATTCCTAAACACTTTGTTTTGATGGAAGGAAATTTTAACCTTTAATCTGAAAATTAGAAGGAATTTGCCTTAAAGTTATTAGGTTGCAACATCTGTAGTCTCAGAGTCCTTGGTACACTAATGTAGTTTTCTTAGAAGAGTTTGGTATACCCAATTGACATAAAATGAACAAAGGTAGGTCTATTCAGATACATATCCTAGGGTTTCCACTCTGAATATTCATCTCTTCAATCTGGAGCTAGGTCCTACTGGCACACTCCTAAGGTCAACTTTTTTGTTGTTGTTGTTGCGGTAAGCGGGCCTCTCACTGTTGTGGCCTCTCCCGTTGCGGAGCACAGGCTCAGCGGTCATGGCTCATGGGCCCAGCCGCTCCACGGCATGTGGGATCCTCCCGGACCGGGGCACGAACCCGTGTCCCCTGTATCAGCAGGCGGACTCTCAACAACTGTGCCACCAGGGAAACCCAAGGTCAACATTTTTTAAGATAAGAAAGAGTCCTTAGAATAAGTCAGCAGCTAAGAGTGGGAAGAAGGTAAGGGTTCTCCTTGGGGAATACACTAGCTGAATTTTTAAAAATCACCATATTTCCTATCCTTAGCATTTGAAAAATATTGACTGTACTAAAAAGTTTTAAATTTATGGCAGGTTACTAGGGATTTCTCAGTGTGGCCTGATCCAACTATTCCCTTTGAAATAGTGCCTATAATATAGTGCACTTCACCAAAGAAAAGAAAAATAGCCTGTCTCCTTGAGAACAAGAACAAACAGCTTCAAACATGAATGGAAATCCTACTTTCTGAGTAGAGGTACTGAGCTGTACAGAGCAAGTGACCAGCAAATCCATAACCTACCTCCGTCCCTCATTCAACGGCAGCTGGGAGACAAGGTGGGCCAAGACGTCTCTGCTGACTACTCAGAATCATGAGTCTCTGGTCTATCAACCTGCAGATAAGAAATCTCAAAAAAGGGATTTCCCGTCTTAATGACGGCAGGAAAATGAAGGTCAGAGGACAGACTACACCACCTGTCCGGCTGCCAGTTTGTTTTAAGTGTCAGATGAAACACTCGAGTTCTGGGCTCAGTATTTTATCCCTTCATAAAAATAAGCCTTACAATACTTGCCCAACATGCCAGGCCTAATTACCAGAACTCAATGCCATAAAATGCTTTGCATTCCTTGGTGAAAGTGCTATATCAACGGTCAAGATTCCAGCCTGGGCTTGTTTTGTTCTTGGGATGCAAATTTTGAGATTAAGAATCTGACATGATTATTTTTAAAAAACCTCTCATACAAGGCTAAAGATAGAGAAATAACCATCTGAGGCTTTGGTGATTTCACCCATAAGCACTTGGGTGGATCATGAGCAAGGATAATGACAGGCTTTGTGTCTCCATGTAGCAGGAGATTGGCTGTGTATAAATCAAAAGGGTCTCTCTGTAGAGTATAAATTAGAGGGCAATTGAAACATGAGAAGCTGTACATCAGAGAAAGAAGCATGGGTGGAAGTTAGAAAAAGCAGATGAGTGCATTTAAGTGGAAATTCTAGGCTAGAAAAGGGAAAAACTCTGATGTAGAGAACCTGAAAGAGATTTTAGGTATTTAAAGATGTTAGGCAAAATATCTTATTCATTGTTCTAATTAAAAGGACTTACTAAGCAGGTATCTTTTTCTTTCTCTTTTGAAACAATTTTAGATTTACAGAATAGTTACAAAAATAGTAGAGCAAATTCTCATATACCTGTCACCCAGCTTCTTCTAATGCTAATATCTTTCATAACTATAGTACAACTATTGAAACCAGGAAATTAACGCTGCTACCATACTATTAACTAACTGACAGACTTTATTTAAATGTCCTTGGTTTTCCCACAGTGTTCTTTTTCTGCTGTAGGATCCAATTTAGGATCTTATATTGAAATTCACTGTCAATCTCCTTCTCTAATCTATGACAGTCTTTCTTTCCTTTCATTACCTTGTCACCTTCAAAGAGTACTGGTCATTTATTTTGTAGAATACTCTACAATTTGAGTTTGTCTAATATTTCCCCATGTTAGACATGAAAGATAGAGAGTATTCATTTTGGGCAAGGATGTCACAGAAGTGATGCTGTGTCCTTCTCAATGTATCAGATGGGGTACATTATATTGATATGTCTGACTACTGGTGATATATAAACTTTGATGAATTGGTTACCATGGTGTCTTTCAGGTCTGTAAAGTTACTCTTTTCCCCATTGTAATTGATGAATCGATTATGAAGAAAGACTGTGAGATAATGCAAATATCCTTTTCTTTAAAAAAAAAACTTTGCGTTTTTAGAGCTGCTTTAGCTCACAGCAAAACAGAGATTTCCCATCTACACCCCCCCCCAAACACACACACAGATGCATAGTCTCTCTCATTGTCAACATCTCCACCAGAGTGGGACTTTTGTTACAGTCAATGAATCTACAATGACACATCTTAATCACCCAAAATCCATTAGGGTTCACTCCTGGTGTTGTAGATTCAATGGGTTTGGAGAAACCTATAATGACATGTATCTAACATTGTAGTATTACACAGACTATTTTCACTGCTCTTAACTTCCAGCATGCTCCACCAATTCACCCTTCCTCCACCTACCCCCTGACAACCACTGATCTTTTTACTGTCTCCGTAGTTTTGCCTTCTGCAGAATGCAGTTGGAATCATATAGTGTGTAACCTTTTCAGACTGGCTCTTTCACTTATTAATATGCATCTAATGTTCCTCCTTGTCTTTTCATGGCTTGATAGCTTATTTCTTCTTAGTACTGAATAATATTACATTGTCTTGATATACCACAGATTATTTATCTAGTCACCTACTGAAGGACATCTTGGTTGTTTCCAAGTTTTGGCAATTGTGAATAAAGCTGCTATAAACATTAGCATGTAGGGCTTTGTGTGGACATGAGTTTTCAACTTCTTTGGGTAAATACCAAGGAGATATTTACCAAGGGTAAATACCAAAACATGAGTTTTCAACTTCTTTGGGTAAATACTGGATCATACGGTAATAATATGTTTAGTTTTGTAAGAAACTTCAGGACTGTCTTCCAAAATGGCGCTACCATTTTGCATTCCTACCAGCAGTGAATGTGAGTTTCTGTTGCTCACCATCATCACCATCATTTGGTGTTGTTAGTGTTCCAGATTTGGGGCATTTTAATAGATATGCAGAGATATCTCATTGTTGTTTTAATACACAATTTCCGGATTACATATGTTGTGGAGTATCTTTTCATACAAATATCTTTTTCATTATATTCTTTTGCCTACTAATTTTAGCATTTATCAAGGGTTCTTATCTGCAAAATTATTGCTATTATTGTCTAAAGATAATTTTTCTATTTCCCTCATTTCTTCTACTTTAATAATTGGTATCATACTCTGAAAAAGACTATACTATTATTTCAGTGAAGCTTAATGAAAGGACTTTCTGAGACAAAGACCTTGTATTTTACAGCAAGAGCCTTATTCTGCCCCATGGTAAGAAGTTCTACATTCTTATTTGAGTTCTTTTCACCAAAAATGGAATTTTCAAACTCTCTTAATAGTTGGAATAAATAGGATTCACTATGCCCATTGAGAAGTTAAATGGAATTTTCATTTAAATGGGCACATGGCACACTGCCTGAAATAACAACTTGAGGATAAAATTTTAATTCTCATAATTTTAGGCCCCTCTTTATTTAAAAATTCAGCAGTTAATCTTGAATTCCATAGTCAGTGCTAGGTACTATACAGAGCACTGGAGATACAGTAAAGACTAAGACAGACATGCTCTGAAACTTCATGGAGTTTTCAGTCTAGCAGAAAAGGCAATTAATATAATTAATTGAAATTACAATCAGTTCATAAATAGAGAGAAAAGAACACTCTTAAGATCAATCAAAACTACCTAACCGGGCTTCTCTGGTGGCTCAGTGGTTGAGAGTCCGCCTGCCGATGCAGGGGACACGGGTTCGTGCCCTGGTCCGGGAAGATCCCACATGCCGCGGGGCGGCTGGGCCCGTGAGCCATGGCCACTGAGCCTGCGCGTCCAGAGCCTGTGCTCCACAACGGGAGAGGCCACAACAGTGAGAGGCCCGCATAACGCAAAAAAAAAAAACAACTACCTAACCTAGTTTGAATTGGGTAACTGGTCTGATCTATAATGGTGTCTCAGGCAAGAAAGAGTTGAAAGAGCTGAAATGATGCTAGTATATAAAGATAAATCAGGGTGTCAGGAACTGAGAAACCATGAAGGGGAAAACCTTACAGGTCACTTGGGACATATTAGAACTGTCCAGAGAAGCAACGCAAAGTCACTTCAGGGCTTTTAACAGGGTGTAACACATTCATATTTGTAATTTCTAGAGACTACAGTGGCAGGCTGTGTACAGACTGGGTTACAACTGGGGCAATAGAGAATATGAAAGACTATTTGGGAAATTATTGAAGCAGGTCAGGCAAAAGATGAAAATAATTTTGATTTGAATAATTGTAGTAAAACTGGAGAAAAGAGAAGCTTGGGAGATACTACAAGGTGGAATCAATCTGGACTTGGTCATTGATTGGATGTAAAAGGTTAGAGAAACAGGTGTGTAAAAGATCCTTCCCAGGATTCTTGCTTGGACAACTGAGTACACGATGGAGCATTCACTGAAACAGAGCAAGTAGAGAAGGAATTTTGTGAAGGAAGCTCATGACTTTCATTTTATTCATAAACAATTTGGGAAAAAGCACGTGTAAGGGTTAAATGGGGACTTGGATATACTGTCTTCAGATCAGGAAGAAGTTGTTGCTGAAGTTGTGAATTATTATAAACATATAGGTTCTGTTTCAAAGCCTGGAAGAGGTGGGGCTGCCAATCATGAGAGCGTAGGCAAAAAAGAAGAGACAGTGATCTGTGCCCGGTGGAGTGTCTCCTGGCAATGTTAGGGGAAGATGGGAGCAAAGGACAATGAGACAGAGTGTTGGAAGTAGGGACAGAAACAAGAGAAGGTGATTCTTAGGGAAGAGAGTGCTTCATTCTTCTCTCCCACCAGTGTAGTTCTTGTTCCCACTGTTCTTTCTCTGCTTGTCTACTTCTGTTTCTCCATTTCTTTATGTTATGTAGTAAAATTGAATGAGCACTTCTTGTCAGTCTCCATCTAAAATGGATTTTCAGTAGCCTTCTATAAAATTAGCATCTCCCTCATTTCCAGTTATTGATTGTCATGGAACAAACTACCCCAAAACGTACTGACACAAGTTATTGTCAACAACTTATTGTCTCTCATCGTTCTGGATTGACTGGACTTAGCTAGATGTTTCTTGCTTACAGTCTCTTATGCAGATGTCATCAGAAGTCTGCTGGGACTGCAATCATCTGAAGGCTTAAATGGGATGAACAAACAAGATGGATCGTTTCCATGGTTGGCAGTGTATGCTGTCTGTCAGCTGGGAGTTCAGCTGGGGCTGAACTGGAGGGTCTACATGGGGCCTCTTGTGCCAGGTATCGATTTGTTGTCACAGCTCCAGGTCTACCCTTCTCTGCCTGGCTTTGGGATACTACAACAGGAACCTGTGAACAACTCTCCATTGCCAGCTGGTGAAATGCTGGGCTTTTCATAGATGGCATGAGGGTGACATTCGTACCACTGGGGTGAGAGCAGCAGGAATACATTTCCTTTCAGGGCTGGGATCCTCCATTGCTAACATTCATCATGGGAGGTCCACCTGGTGACCCTTGTGGACCAGCTCCAGCTGCACACTCAGACCACATTCCGCCCACTAGCGACCACTTGAGTACCTGCCACAGGCAGCACCTGCCATAGCTCTGGCTGTACCCCCAGACCACACACTCCCCACCAAGGCCTATTCTGAGCAGTCCCAGCGCCCTCCCACTCCTCCTTCATCACCTGTTTGCTACTTGCAAGCTCCATTTTCTGGTAGTGGTTTCAACCTCTTCAAAAAGGTCTAAATCTCATCACTGGGGGAAGGGACCCTCTCCTAGCTCTAAATTCCTTCTCTTAGCCTACAGGTGGTAGTTTGCACCTGCTACTTCTGGAACTCTTAAAATCTTCTTTCCCCCCTTTTAGTGGCTAACCACCTCTACTAGATAACAATTATATATAATTATATATATATATATATATATATATATATATATATATATATATATACACACACACATATAAAATATAGTACATTTTCCCTGTTCAAATAACTGGTGTGGTTTCTGTCTCCTGACTAGACTAGTTGATTTACCTCTGCACGTGGTGTGGCCCAGACTTCTGACAAGATGGGTTCCTAGAGAGAATGACTCAGGACTCATTCCTAGCTTAGTTTGTCTTCCCTGTATACGTCTATCCTTCAGTTATCTCATCCAGGACCGTGGTTTAAAATGCCATCCATATGCTCATTCCCAAATTGCACCCCGGACTCATGCCCTACTGATCTTCAACTCATCACCTCCACCTAATAGATTTTTCAAACAAAGCTCTTCATTTCCCACATCCAAAAATAAATTATTTAAAGAAGTCACCAATAGTTGTTGAAGCTGAAGGAAGAGAAGTCATTCCTCATTGTTCTCTTTTCCTTCATTTGCCCTTCCGTGATTCCAACTCATAAACAAATTGGTTCCCTTTTCCCTCCAAAGTGCACTGCAAAGCCACCCACTTTTCTCCATTTCAAGTGCCACCACCTTAATCTAAGTGATAATCATCTCTCATCTGACACCCCAGTACTCTTAACCACCTCTAATGTTTTCTTTATATACTAGTCAGAATAAACATTTAAAAACCTAAATCAGATCATGGCATATCCTGCTTAAAACCCCTCAATGATGTTCTATCGCAACTAGAATAATTCCAAATCCTTTATCCCAGGCGTCAAGAACCCAAACCATCTGACTCATAGCTACTCCTTTATTTTTTTATTTTTATTTTTTTTGCTGTACGTGGGCCTCTCACTGTTGTGGCCTCTCCCGTTGCGGAGCACAGGCTCTGGACGCGCATGCTCAGTGGCCATGGCTCACGGGCCTAGCCACTCCGCAGCATGTGGGATCTTCCCGGGCCGGGGCACGAACCCACATCCTCTGCATCGGCAGGCGGGCTCTCAACCACTGCGCCACCAGGGAAGCCCCATAGTTACTCCTTTAAACTCATCTGATGCTTCTTCTCATCACTCTGCTCCAAGCACACCACTCCTCTTTTAAATTCCTAAAACACCTAAAGTCCTTTCTTTCCTCTGGATTTCCAGAGGTTGTTCCCTGCCTGTGATGCTCTTTCTCTGCCAGAGCACATGGTTCAGGTTTCCTTCAGATGTCACTCCCTCCAATCTCCCTAAATACGTTTTCACTTTGCTCTGTGTTTCCTCCTTAGCAGGATTAATCACAGTTTTCAATTAACTCAGTTTTGAGAATCTACTTACTCATTTATGGAATGTGAGCACCATTTATCAATTCCACAAATACTTCCTAAGTTCTTACTATGTTTCTGATATTTTTCTGGGCACTAGAATACAATGATCAATGCCCTGCCTTCTTGGAGACTGCATTTGATGTAGATAGTCAACCAATATCAGAGTGTAACAAGGAAAATCCAATTTTATTTAATTCCAAGTAAAAACAAATAGCAGGGCCTAAATCTGAAATGAAAGTGTCCATCTTGCTTATATTGCTAAGGCTCTTTGATAAGTTTTAACTTTGAGCAATAACTGAAGGGGTTCTGGTAGACAGAGAATCATCCATGTGAAGAGACTGAACTTTTGTCTCTTATGCAGATGCCATCAGAAATCTCCTTCTATTTGCTAAATAAGATTGTTTTATAGGCTGTTTTTCGTATGCAAAAAAATATATCTTTTCTCACTTAGATTAACATTCTTTTCTTGGTTCCTAAGGTAACCCTCCTACATTCTTGGTGGGAATGTAAACTGGTACCACCACTAAGGAGAACAATATGGAGGTTCCTCAAAAAACTAAGAATAGAACTACCATATGATCCAGCAATCCCATTCCTGGGCATATATACAGAGAAAACCATAATTCAAAAAGATACATGCACCCCAATGTTCACTGCAGCACTATTTACAATAGCCAGGACATGGAAGTAACCTAAATGCCCACTGACAGAAGAATGGATAAAGAAGATGTGGTACATATAACAATGGAATATTACTTGGCCATAAAAAAGAAAGAAATAATGCCATTTGTAGCAACATGGATGGACCTAGAGATTATCATACTAAGTGATGTAAGTCAGACAAAGAAAGGCAAATATCATATGATATCACTTATTCATGGAATCTTAAAAAATGATGTAAATGAATTTGTTTACAAAACAGTAACAGACTCAAACTTTGAAAACAATTTCATGGTTACCAAAGGGGAAACGTAGTGGGGAGGAGTAAATTAGGAGTTTGGGATTAACATATACACACTACTATGTATAAAATAGATAATCAACAAGGACCTACTGCATAGCACAAGGAACTCTACTCAATATTCTGTAATAACCTGTATGGGAAAAAAATCTGAAAAAGAATGGATTATATGTATATGAATAACTGAATCACGTTGCTATACACCTGAAACTAACACAACATTGTAAATCAACTATACTCCAATATAAAATAAAAATTAAATTTAAAAAAAACAAATAAAAAATCCCCCAAACAAAATAAAACAAACAAAAAATGCGACTTAGAGTAAAAAATAATCTCCTTATATGCTTTATATGTTGCAATTCTGTCCAGAAGGAAAGCTCAATGACTTGAGGATTATTTCACCATATGAAGCCCTTACAATGGCAAAGCTCAAAAGAGAATAGCTTCCTCTTTCTTTGACCTGAATCGTAAGTGAGAATCTATTTAGTATTGCAAAGGCTGAATGTATTGACCTTAGCTGCGAGGTCTAAGAAACTGCTGTCATGTACAATAAGTCAAACTTTTAAAATTTGACTATTGGTACTTTTAATGATAAAATTAGATTTGGGAATTTTAATATTTATTCTTGTGTCCTGGAAATTCAGTCCATTAGTCTTCAGCTTCAGTTCTGGCCAAACACAGATTTTAACGCCAAACATTTTCAGCCAAAATGTGTATTTGGGAACCCTATCCCATGTGTTTCATGGGCTTATCCAGGACGGTGTGCCATGTAGTATGGTTTGCACTGTGGTGAATAATCAGGAAAGAGCAAGATTCTTGACAAGAAAGTTCATGTATTTAATTAGCATAATAATCACTCTGTGATATCTGAAATATGTCTAAGAAAAACATCTGGGAAAGAAAAAACACAGAGAAAGCCCCTGTGTCGAGCTGAGGCTCTAGTCGATTCTACTCACAGATAGATGGAAGGGGGCGCTGACTAATAGAAGGCCCTGGAGGAGGGTTTGGCCTTGGGTAAGAGAGAGGTCACTTCTCTCCAGTTACTGATAGGACAGAGTGATAGTCTAGCTCTGTGTTTTATCATGTTTTGTTTGGTTTCCATTTTGAGATTGAATACATTTGAAGCTGGGTTACGTCTTTTGAGGACTGATCTGTTTCCAGTTGACCCTCACATCCAGGGTGTGGCCTTGTAAGGCTCCGAATTCCAATTATTGCCCTGCCAGCCCTATGTTTAGCCAAAATCTCTGCTCACCTCCTCAACTCCTCTCATGCTTTCAAATTTACAAATGCCTTGGGGAAAAAAAGGGGGTGCCCAATGTTCCTCCTTTGGATCTTGGACCCACGAATCTTGGCAGTCTTAAAAACAGTCAGATACCTTCAAATATTTTTTTTTCTTTTCCTTTATTCAACTATTCTCAGAGAAAGGTTTGATCTGATACAGCTACTCAGTTAGTTTGTAGCAGTCTAACAGTGTATTTTCCCCATATTACATAGAATTCTCTCCACAAACACATAGGCAAAGATTCTGATCTGGGATCATGTATAGTTTTTTAACAATCCATGGGAGATTCTGAATGGCACCACTCCCCATCTTCATCCTCCTCCATTGATGGTCTCAGGTTCAGAGACTCATTTCAAGAAGCAGCCTGGGACTCAGACACTGGCAGAGGCCTAACAAATAGCCTTCACAGCAGCTAAACTTCCCCCAATCTCTATCACCTTCTCTTTAGACCCCAAAAGTCGGCGGATCACACTGGACACCTGAGAGTAATTATTTCCATGTAAAGACAGGTTTTTTTTTTTTTTTTTTTTTCAGGACACGGGCCTGTCACTGCTGTGACCTCTCCCCTTGCGGAACACAGGCTCCAGACGTGCAGGCTCAGCGGCCATGGCTCACGGGCCCAACCGCTCTGCGGCATATGGGATCTTCCCGGACTGGGGCACGAACCCGTGTCCCCTGCATCGGCAGGCGGACACTCAACCACTGCGCCACCAGGGAAGCCCCAAAGCCAGGTTTTAAAAGAGCCCTTAAAATGCAGGAGAATTTTTTTTTTTACATTAAATAATTTAATTTTTCTTTCTGTTTCCCAAAAATCTCCAAGAGAACTTTTACATTTCCCTGTGTAGTTTATACATTAACTCATTTGCCTCGGAGTGTCTTGCCTAGAGGGCAAAATAGATATTCTTGGATTTGCAAAAACACATGCCTCCAGCATCACCAAGTCGGAAAACACCCTGCTCTCCCATGGCACCTGACAGGTGACTGGAATACATGCATCAATTTTTCTGATACATTCAGAAAGGAAGGACATGGCCTCAGGAAGAGTTCAAATAGCCACTTACCAAATAGGAAAATAGACCTTTCATCTGAAAGATATAGATTACACTTTCTAGCTTCCCAGAATTTTTCTAAGTGACCACAAAATAAGAATTATTGGAAAATATGCTTTTTAAAAAACATACTTTGAGAAAATCCCCTGAAACCTTATCAAAAATACATACTTGTATTGTCCTGAACTCTATACCTGGAGATTTCCTGTCTTAATGCAAGAAGCTAAGGAAAAGGCAAAGCAAAGCAATCATTCCCCCAAAGAGCTGTGCTGCTTGTGGGCATGGGGTGAGGGGTTCCATTCAGCTCATATTTTATGCTAGTGTGTCGAATACCACCCCCTGGAATAAAACCTCAGATGGAAGGTGATTACCATAAACCCTTTCTCTGAGATTTAAATAAGCCAATTACTGAATCCAAGGACTTAAGCCTGCTTTTCTAAGACAAAAAAAAAAAACAAAAAAAAGTCATGTTGACTTAAATTTCATAGTGTGACACAGAAAGAAGCCTTTTCAATTGAGTCTGAAATACACAGCAACCATGAAAAATATCTGTAAAATTCTCTTTCAAAATAATCCATATTTTTTTCACAACACTGCACATATCAGAGGAAATCTAGACAAGGACATGATTGTAACTAAGACCATCTATTGCTGAAAAATATCCTTACTTTTATAATATACATAAAAGATCTCTATTTCCTAATTTTCTACAATAGCATTATTTTACATTTACGACAAGAAAAGTTAAATTTAAAAACCTTTTAAAGCTTTGAGCTATTCATCTTGGCTCTGGGCTAACGGGTCCTATTGGGTCAGAGTGAGCTTGGCAAGCTTGACTGAGAACAGCATTTACCATCGAGTTATCATTTGAAGTTGCTCTGCCGTGTCCTGCTCAGCATTGACAAGACATCCATTGTGAGTTCATTGCTTGTCCAAAACTTAAAAATGTGTGATAAGTTCACCTATCAACAGGGCTACTCTTCCTGGTCTCTCAAAGTAGAAAAGAGCTTGGACTCTAGCCTACTGGATTCTCAACAACAGAACGAAGTCCAAGAACTCAGTCTCTGCTTTGTCATCATTGCAGAAAAGAGCTCCTTCCAAAATGATCCAGATGTATATTATCCATAATGTGGATTAACCTGGATCCAGTCTATACATAGGAGCCAACTGGATGATGTAACCCCAAGGGTATCGGGCAAAAATGTGTTTCCAAGAGGTTAGCATTCATATTAGTCATTCCTTTGTATTATCCTAAGGTGGCTCCTAGCTGACATTCAACCATGTTTGCGCATATAAGAAGGGCTTTATTTACATGCACCAGCTCATTTCTCTTCACAAAAACCCTATGAAATCAGGCACTTATTATTGCTATTTTTAATGAGGAAATTGAGAATTAGAAAGATTAAGTAACTGCCCAAGGCTACAGAGTTAGTGAATGGAAAACTGAAACTCAAACTAAGGTCTGGCCTGACTCCCATGATCCACACTCATAACCATCTTGCTTTACTGCCTCTCCCCATGACCCCTAGGAAATTTCAGGAAAGGCAGTAAAAATAAATAAATGTGTGGGCTACTGAATGACGTTGGCAAATTACTTAACCTCTCTGAGTCTGAGTTCCCTTAGTCGTGAAATTGGCATAGTAACAATTCTTATTTCAAAGGGCCGTTGTGATTATTAAAATGTGATGACGTACACAAAGTGTTTATGACACAGCTTAGCACGCAGAATGTTAGATACAAAAATGTTAGATACAATTTTTTTGCTGTGAAGTTTAGCTTATTAACCCATTCTTACCACTTGCAATATAAAAACTCTTACAAAATACAATTTAAGTATTAGAGACATCGTTGCTGTTTGCCACTAATCTATTCAGGGCCAAACTATAACTAGTTCTATGAAAAATCTTGAGTAACGCTAATTGGACTTCCATTTAGTCCACCTTTCTCCACTGGGCCTTTAAGGAACATGGGAAACTTCATTACCTTCTTTATCAAAGTCTAGACATACTCTGTCAAGGCTATTCATTTTCATGATGAGCCTAACCAGTACAGAAAACTCATTAAAAAATAAAGAGAGGGCTTCCCTGGTGGCGCAGTGGTTGAGAGTCTGCCTGCCGATGCAGGGGACACGGGTTCATGCCCCGGTCCGAAAAGAAAGACATGAGGATAGCTTTCTCTGTATAGGGTGGAGAAACACTTCAGTCTTCTCTAAATTAATACATCCAAACCTTAATCCCTTATCCTTGCTTAGAAATTTGTTGTTCTTCTTTCCTTGTCACACTGAATGATATCACCATCACCCAGGCACTTGGACTAGGAACAGGGAAGTCACAAAGTTTGCTTTTTGTTCTTTATCTTAAATATAGATAATGAAAAATTTCAAGCATATTTATAATGAGAGAATAAGAAACACTATGTACCAACCACCATTCAAATTTGCCAAATATTAATATTTTGCAATATTCACTTCAGATATCTTTTTCTAATTTTTTCAAAAAAATACATTATAGATACAATAGTTTTCTGTGTAAAATTCCTGACTTTATTCTTTTCTCATCTTTTCATCGAGATAATTATTATCCTGAAATGTTGTTTATCACTGTATGCTTTATAAATTTTGCTACACATGTTGATATTGATAAATAATACACTTTATTCTTTTGCATGTTGTGCAAAAGGCATCATATCATACATATCTTTCAACTTTTTTTAAAAACCTTATATTGCCTTTTCCTTATTTTAAATTTTGGAAAATCTTTTATGTATGCGTGTATATTTGATTCTTTTCCTTTACCAGTTTTTAGAATAATGAGTTTGTTTTCTTGAAACCTCCAAAAGTGACCAATGATATATTTTAAAATATCTTTATAAACTCATGTACCATATTTGGTGCTTTCATTCATTGCAGATATTATTCTCTTTGATGCTTAGATTGGTATCATACTCTTAGGCACCATTGATGGAAGAAAAAACAAAATAATTGGCTCAAGTCAGCCAGTTAACAACTTAAAGCATGGTGTGAACGTCAGAAGGCCTCTTGAATGGCACTTAAGAGAAGCAAAACTTCAGAGAAGCCTGAATTAGCAGCCCTGACAAGCTTCTAACCAAAGTCAGAGGCCTGATTAGAAAAGAGTCAGACCCAAAGATTTAGGATAGGGTAACAGGGTACATGTACCTGAGAATATTCCCTGGAGCCCTCTGTGTCTGCATCAATGGCTATTTCTTTTTGCTAGAAGACAGCACTCAACTCCTCTAACGGCCCCCCAACTGCCCTCACCTTTCTGCCTGAAGGCTATGCAAAGGCCTCAACCAGTACCTTTCAGGATCTGCCTCCACCTCCCCTACTGACCATTAGGGCAATAACTAAGTTCAAGTATCAGCGTTGCATAGCTGTGGGTAGTGCTGCCATGCTAAGGTAGGGAAGAGATTGATTATTCACCAAAAGAGACTACAGAACTTGGCTACTTTGAACCATCAAGAAATGAGAAAGCATGCCTGGGAGAGAACCTTGAGGATACTGAAGAGCAGTGACAGGGGAGAGGGTGCGTAGAATAATACGACAGTGGATAAGGTATTCTGTAAATCCATGGATGGAAGTTTCGGCAGAAACATTGCAAACAGAAAAGACAAATCCAAATCCAGAGTGACTTTTCCAGAAAAAACAATGAGCTATCTCTTCTATGATGAGAGTGGCCTAGTGTAATTAACCTGCCACCAGGTAGCTAGCTGGGTGATCAGGGAATGATGTTCCTAATGACTCTCTTGCTTAATTTGGGTTTCTACTCAATGCAGGTCTCTGCCCTGGAAGGGGGTATACCCTGATTAATTTCAGAACTTCATGAGACCCAGGCTGCCCCAGCATCATCTGACCTCTCTTTGGTCCTCACTCCCCCATGAATTGGAGCCTATGTGGCCTCCTCCCGGTTTTAGCCACTTATTTCTAACAGGGTCTTCCAAGAAGGCCCTGTCTCTGGAAATGACTACTTGTTAGTGATTTCTGAGTGCTCCCGGTCAAGGGGTTTCAGATATTCCGTTTTTTCTTTGTTTTATTCCCCACTTTTTTAGTATCACATGAGGTATTTTGGGTTTTGCTAGTTTGGCCCCATTTATATTTTGAAATTCATGAGGATATTTTGTTATCTAATTTGGTTGAAGATGTTTTCTGTGGTTTTGTGGTGGTTGCTTTGTTTTATTTTCATTTAATTCAAGGAGACTTAAAAACACTTCCCTGACACCACCACCTTTCTTATATTGTACTATATTATATCATATTATATTATATTATTATATTATATTATATTTGTTCATATTAATACAGGGAGTTCTGGTTTGTTACTTTCTGTTCTTGTGAGATGTTTTATTTATTTATGTATGTATTTATCTATTCTCCAATTGAGTGACAATTATTTTCCAAATAGTCACATTGTAAATAATACTGCAATAAAAATTTTTAAATATGCATATGTATATATATTTTCTTTACACAAATGAGAGTTTCCCTAGTATTTTAAACTAAACATGTTTAAATGTTTAAACTAAACTGGAATTTAGGATAGGCACACTTTCAAGTTTGTAAATATCCCAAATTGCCTACAAAGGTGTTCTATATCAATTTACATCCTAAGCAGTATCAGTCAGGGTTCAACAAGAGACATAAACCAGGGAATTCCCTGGTGGTCCAGTGGTTAGGACTCCGTGCTTCCACTGCAGGGGGGCCTGGTCAGGGAACTAAGATCCTGCAAGCCGCATGGCCAAAAAAAAAAAAAAAAAAAAAAGAGAGAGAGAGACACACAGTAGGAGACATATATTAAGGGATTTGTTGAAAGGAATTGGCCTATGCTATTGTTAGGGCCTAGTTAGGTAAATCCAAAATCCATAGAGTAGACCATCATCAAGGAAGAACTGAACTCTTGGACACAAGCTACACCTGCAGTAGACAGGCAGAATTTCTTCTTTTTCCAGGGAAACCTTTGTTCTGCCCTTAACGACTGTCAATTGATAGAAGAATCAGGCACACCCAGATTATCTACAATAATCTCCTTTACTTTAAGTCAACTGATTATGAATGTTAATCATACCTACAAAGTAGCTTCACAACAACCCCTAGGTTAGTGTTTGAATGAATAATGAAGGACTATAATGTAGCCCAGCTGACACATAAAACTGTCCATCATAGCAATGTATGAAGTTTCTACTATTCCACATTTGTATCAACACCGGAATTATCAGACCAAGGGAATATGTATAGGAATCGAACCTAATGCTGTTGAACCAGAGTGAAAGAAGTATGTTGATATCATTCACTGATATAGATAAGTAGAGTCTGGATTCAGTGCACTATTTCAAAGGTCATGGATTGGCTTTATCACTTCACTTGGTTGGGTGACTCAAACCTCAACCTAAAGGTAGCGTTACACTAAGTAAAATTTAAATGCCATAATTTTCTTGCATAGTGTAGAATAATGTGTCCTAAGATTTAGAATGCCTTTGGAATGCTAGGGTGGATTTTTCAAGTAAAATCTGCTCACCCAAAACCTAACCACCTTCCTCCAGTGAGTTCAAAGTACACTCCCTTGAAGAGCTATCTGATAGCTCTTCTCTGCAGCATAAGTATGACAATGGAACCATCAAACAATGCTCCCTGAATTCAATCAATTTAACCTATTTGTTATGTTTATAATTTATTTTTATTATATTTTGGGTAATATTTGTCTGTGTGGGATTGGAAAATTTTAAAATAAATAGGTCTTTTCCCCCAGCTGGGTTTAGAAACGCTATTGTAAATATTTGTACAGTAATCCTTCAAGGATTCCTATGTGATACAAAGCTTACAAAACACCAATTTTCTAATTACCTAACATTTAACAGGCACAGCGGATATACTTATGTTCAGTACACAATGAAACTACAAGAATGTTTATAAATTGTTTTCCTTTTATACTTCAATGGATATAACTATAATGTAAATAAGCAATGAAATAGGGTAACATGTTTAGGGTACATACAGAAAGCAAATAACATTTTAAAAATTTTAGGAAAAAACCTGTTTAGTACTGATTAAAGAGTTGCTTGAGTGAGGTTTGGGTTAAGAAGGGGGGGATGGAGTCACTGGAGTCTTTGGTGGTGACCAAAATTAGTTAGAATGAGCTGGTGAGAAAAATAAGTGAAAAAGTAAATGTGTGAGGTTTACAGATGTCACTTATTGGCACCCAATACTTCAAAAATATATGACCATCTAAAACCATAGACAAAGCATTGGGACGGAAGTCTCATTAGCAACCATTTTGAAGTCCTTTGGTTGCAATTATACAACTCCTTTTAGTATGAGATGGTGCATGTCATCACTTTTTAAAATTTGATATTCCTATTCAGGTCAATATCACAGTCACAAACAACAGCAATATTTGTCTACATCACCTAAAGTTTCTTTTAAAGACTTGTCATCTACCATTCATGGTTCTTCCTCTTTTTCATCAGTGGTTCCTTCTATTTCACTGAGAAGGATTGATTCACCCTCACTATTAGTGGAAACTGCTTCCATCATAATCAATAGTGCCTTTAGACCTCAGCAAACCTACCCTGGGCCTACCTTTGGCCTTCCTTTTTCCAGACCCCTCCTCACAGAGCAGGTAGACCTAGAGATCAAGAGGATGTAACCACCTAGTGTCTCTGCCCCTCTTTTAGACCAAAATCAAGGTATCTAAAAAACCCAGAATTCCCTGCCCACATGGACACAAGCTCACTTCCAGGGCCTGCACAGGTCTTTCTCTAGACCGATGCTACAAAAGTTGGATGCTACAAAAGTTGGATGCTACATGAGGAGTGGCCATGCATAACTCTTTGTTGAGCCTAGGCTTGGGAGAGAGTCAATGGATGCAGCTTTTTTTTTTTTTTCTTTTAATTTTTTTTTATTAGTTTCTGCTTTATAACAAAGTGAATCAGTCATACATATACATCTGTTCCCACATCCCTTCCCTCATGCATCTCCCTCCCTCCCACCCTCCCCATCCCCCCCCCCGGATGCAGCTTTGAAGTGTGGGCTGGAATGTTCATATTCAGGTGGATGAGACCCCTCCAGGATGTGATGGAGCTGGTCAGGAGAAGTTTGGGTGAGCTGTGGGCTGGATCCTCTTTTACCCCAGGCTCTGCAAGTGTTTGGAGAGGGCCTGCCAATAATCCTCCAAGTATAAAATCTTACAGCTTCTCAGATTTCTCAAATCATTCCTGAACTGCTTTGAAACTCAGCTCCCCCACCTAATCACTCCCTCTCTCCATTGCCTTCTTCTGATCTTTAGAGACGTCTAGTGCCTTCTGCTATCTCAACATGGTGCTAAATGACATCCCATGCTGAGTGTAGCTCTCAAGCCATTTCAAAAGGTATTTCTCTAGTTATTAAAAAATATTATGCTGTTCTCAAGTAACACAATGGAGCTTTCCAGCAACAACAACACTTCCACAATATTTATTTTGTTATCACATGCACAATAGGTCCAGACATATGTATGGCCAAGCTTTATGTGTTTAATGCATTTACTTTGCTCAATATACTTTATCACCTCCAGCATTTCTTTTAAGTGTATGAGCTTTTTAAGTGTATGATAACTCCTTTCTTTATAGTTTATTCCCCTAATTCTCTTTAAAAACGTTTTTACTTAATAATGTCAGGCAGATGATAGCAAGGATACAGAAAGTGGTTTTAAAAGAGGAGCATGAGACACCATCCTGTCAAAACAGAGAAGAGATGAAAGCTGTTCCCTCTGAACCTTCTTGTCCAGATTTCAACCTAAACAATTTTTGTTAGCCCATGTGTGTAACTTCTTTAGCATGGATTTCAACTAAAGTAGTAAGTTTGGGGTAAATATTTTACAAGTACTTATAGTGAATATTTGAATAACGAGCATTCACATAGGGAGGGATACCTGTACCTCTCTCTCCAGTTTACTTTCTGTGTTGCCAGAAGACATGTTTCCAACGTAAATGCTATTCTAATTAATATTTCCTTCTTTAAAATCACTAATAGTTCCCCACAATTTATGAAAAAAATTTCTAAATCATTCACATGCCATTCAAGGCCACTCATAACCTCATCTCAACCTATATTTCCAGCCTCATCCTAACCTCCTCCAATTATATCTAAACCACACAAAGCTACTTGTTCAAACATACACATATAGGGCTTCCCTGGTGGTGCAGTGGTTGAGAGTCCACCTGCCGATGCAGGGGACACGGGTTCGTGCCCCGGTCCCGGAAGATCCCACATGCTGTGGAGCGGCTGGGCCCGTGAGCCATGGCCACTGAGCCTGCGCGTCTGGAGCCTGTGCTCTGCAACGGGAGAGGCCACAACAGTGAGAGGCCCGCATACCACAAAAAAAGCAAAAAAAAAAAACCCCAAAAAAACCATACACATATATTGGTTCCTTTGGAATGTCCTTCTTCATTTGGTACCATACCTACCTTCTCTTTTATGCCTTATGCCTCCTCTCCTATCATACTCAGCAGATAACTTTGCTTTCTACTTCACTAAGAAACTAGAAACCATCACAAGATAGCATACACAAACTCTCACCACCACAGCTATATACCCCTTAGCATCTGTACCTGTAAACCTTGCCTTCCTTGGTGTTACTATAGACAAACTGTCCATGCTTCTATCCAAGGCCAGCTCCTGTATGTTTATACTAGATCCTTACAGTCTTGTTGACTCAAGGTCATTATGCCTCTGACATCTCCCTTCAAGAAAAAAGTTGCCATTCGGCTGCAAAGAGGGAAGCTGGATGGTAGCCTTCAACTTCAGAGCCTTTGGATTGATCTCAACTTTCAAGGTAAGATTCTGGTTTCCTACACAGCCCTCAGCTAATGACGAATCATTAAGAAGCTATAAGGAGGGCTTCCCTGGTGGTGCAGTGGTTGGGAGTCCGCCTGCCGATGCAGGGGACATGGGTTCGTGCCCCGGTCCGGGAGGATCCCACATGCCGTGGAGTGGCTGGGCCCGTGGGCCATGGCCGCTGGGCCTGCGCATCCGGGGCCTGTGCTCCGCAGCGGTGAGAGGCCCACGTACCGCAAAAAAAAAAAGAAAAAAAAAAAAAGAGAAGCTATAAGGAGCCGTCCATTTCTCCTCAACATTGGAAATCTTTGCTCCAGAGTTTTCTCATGCTCTGTATGATGTTCTCCTTGCTCAATCCTGCTTCCATTTCCTTTCATTTCTCAGAGGTCAGATCTGAATCGTGGTCTGAAAACTTCCCCTACCTAATCTTGTTTCTTCCCCCTTCATCTTTCAGACATTTCTTACAGGGAAACTCTTTCACTCCTAACTTCATCTCAACATCTGCGTCCTAAAGGACCAACACTACCAGAGATAGCATGTACTCAGAATGGTTTGAGAATTGGATTTGAGGACTGAATCCCTTATCACCCAGCTGCCAACAAGGACACCAGTGGTTGGAGCTTTGCCAGACATTGTACTGATGAAAGAAATCAAAGATGACATAAACAGATGGAGAAATATACCATGTTCCTGGATTGGAGGAATCAATATTGTGAAAATGACTATACTACCCAAAGCAATCTACAGATTCAATGCAATCCCTATCAAACTACCAATGTCGTTCTTCACAGAATTAGAACAAAAAATTTTACAATTCATATGGAAACACAAAAGACCCCGAATAGCCAAAGCAATCTTGAGAAAGAAAAATGGAGTTGGAGGAATCAGACTCCCTGACTTCAAACTATACTACAAAGCTACAGTAATCATGACAGTATGGTACTGGCACAAAAACAGAAATATAGATCAATGGTACAGGATAGAAAGCCCAGAGATAAACCTACACACATATGGTCACCTAATTTACAACAAAGGATGCAAGAACATACAATAGAGAAAAGACAGCCTCTTCAATAAATGGTGCTGGGAAAACTGGACAGCTACATGTAAAAGAATGAAATTAGAACACTCCTTAACACCATACACAAAAAATAAACGCCAAATGGATTAAAGACCTAAATGTAAGACCAGACACTAGCAAACTCTTAGAGGAAAACATAGGAAAAACACTCTTTGACATAAACCACAGCAAGACCTTTTTGGACACACCTCCTAGAGTAATGGAAATAGAATAAAAAATAAACAAATGGGACCTAAAGAAACTTAAAAGCTTTTGCACAGCAAGGAAACCATAAACAAGACAAAAAGACAACCCTCAGAATGGGAGAAAATATTTGCAAATGAAACAATGGACAAAGGATTAATCTCCAAAATATACAAACAGCTCATGGAGCCCAATATCAAAAAAACAAACAATCCAATTTAAAAATGGGCAGAAGACCTAAATAGACATTTCACCAAAGAAGACATGCAGATGGCCAAGAGGCACATAAAAAGGTGCTCAACATCACGAATCATTATAGAAATGCAAATCAAAACTACAATGAGGTATCACCTCACACCAGTCAGAATGGCCATCATCAAAAATATAGAAACAATAAATGTTAGAAAGGGTGTGGTGAAAAGCGAACCTTCCTGTACTGTTGATGGGAATGTAAATTGTTACAACCGTTATGGAGAACAGTATGGAGGTTCCTTAAAAAACTACAACTAGAACTACCATATGACCCAGCAATCCCACTACTGGGCATATACCCCGAGAAAACCATAATTCAAAAAGAGACATGTACCACAATGTTCATTGCAGCACTATTTACAATAGCCAGGACATGAAAGCAACCTACATGTTCATCAATAGATGAATGAATAAAGAAGATGTGGCACATATATACAATGGAATATTACTCAGACATAAAAAGAAACAAAACTGAGTTATTTGTAGTGAGGTGGATGGACCTAGAGTCTGTCATACAGAGCGAAGTAAGTCAGAAGGAGAAAAACAAATACCGTATGCTAACACATATGTATGGAATCTAAAAAAAAAAAAATGGTAGTGTTGAACCTAGTGACAGGGCAGGAATAAAGACATAGACATGAGAATGGACTTGAGGAGACTGGTTGTGGAGAGGGAAGCTTGGGGGAAGTGAGAGTGGCATGGACATATATACACGACCAAATGTAAAATAGTGGGAAGCAGCATCATGGCACAGGGAGATCAGCTCGTTGCTCTGTGACCACTTAGAGGGGTGGGATAGGGAGGGTGGGAGGGAGGCTCAAGAGGGAGGAGATATGGGGATATATGTATGCATATGGCTGATTCACTTTGTTGTACAACAGAAACTAACACAGTATTGTGAAGCAATTATACTCCAATAAAGATCTATTTTAAAAAATCGTTGCAATGTGCTTCTCCTACAACAAAGAAGGAACCTCTTTGGGTTCTAGGAAAAAGCCCATTCTATACCTAGGAATAATTCTCTCACCTACATACTGGTTGACGTGAAAAGGAGCCAGCTTTTAATGGGACCTAGAACGTGAAAGAGCTCTGACGCAAGTCCAGGCTATGGAACAAGCAGCCTTACCTCTTGGGCTGTTCATTTTAGCAGAGTCTATGTTATTGGAAGTGTCTGTAGCAGGAAAAGATGCAGTGTGGAGTTGATGGCAAGGACCACTGGGAGTACTCCAAGGCAGGCTCCTGAAGTTTAACAGCAAGACCATGGCCTATGCAGACAAGAGTTATTTGCCTTTTAAGGACAGCTCCTAGGGAATTCCTGGGCCCTGGCAGAGATGGAATACTTGACCATGAGACACTAAGTAAACATTCCAGAACTTCTGATCAAGAGCTGAGTTATATTGGAACCAGCAAGTCATAAAATCCCACAGGCCCAGCAGCAATCCATGCTAAGATAAAAATAGTAGATACATCAAGGATTAAGCACTAGCAAAACCAGGGGGCATAAGTAAACTGTATGACCAAGTATCCCAGACCCCATGGTTGCATGCCCTCTATCAGCTCATATTAATGGACCTATGGGAAGGTGGTGTCTACAAAACCACCAGAATAAGGAAAAAACATTATAAACTTAGTTTATTCCGTTCATTCAGTATTCAAGTGTAAGCCAAATTAAATGATGGCTGCATTATAGCCACACTCAGAAATGACCTTGAAAGACAGTGGAGAAGAAAAATCTTCCTAATGGGCAGAATCTTTAATAATATAATTGGCTTATCCACTTTTAATGGAAAGATAAGTGGTTTAAGGTGAGAATGTATATGGAATCAACGGCAGTGGCATATGACCTGGCAAGCTAATCAGGAGCCTGAAGAAAAAGACTAGAAGACTGGAGTCAAAAATTTTGGTGTAGAAATGTAAGAATGTATATACAAGCGTGAGTATCATGTCTAAGGATATTTGTATCACATGTTAACCTCTTCCAGAAAGTATTCACCATTGAAAAGACACTGAATAACCAAGCAGAAATATTGGCCCAGCCAGTTAACCTTGGTCAGTATTTTTCATCAGCCACCCTTGCACTGGCATGCTGAGTCCATGAATAAAGTGGCTACAGAAGCAGAGATGAAGACTAATACATGGACTCCCCTTTACCAGTGCCTCAGTATTTCTGACCTTTAGAAATATATCCTGAAAATGCATGCCCAGTATGGCACTATTCCTTGAGGAGACCAACTTACCACTTGGTGGCAAGATGACTTCTACTGGACCCCTGTGAATCACATGTTTGCTCTGCATCTGGCTGCATCTGCCTCATGAGAATAATAGACTCTATTTCTCTTTCTCTTTCCAAATCTCCTATGAATGCCTTTCATTGAAAAACTCTAACCAGGAATCAATTAAGGAAGGGAAGGTGGGAACTGTAGTTCCTACCTTCTCTTCTATAATGTAAAGGACACCTTACAGGGAGGTGGCAATGAGGCCAAGTTAACACCAGACCCTTGAGCATGGTCCATCCCTTGTCAATCTGGCATTTATACATACCCCTGCTGCTCATAATTAAACTTCTAAGTTGAGATAACAACAATATGTACAGATGAGAATGCTCATGGCTGTCTTTCTAACAATTTCAAGTATGGTATGAGTATCAATGAAGAAAAAAGAAGAATTTGACCAAGGGAAAATAAACAATTTATCTATTGTTGAGAGAGTTGTAGACATTCTCTTTTTGTCGTGTTTAAGTAAATTGGACATCTTTAGGAGAGTTAGGAGAGCATAGTTAAAAGCATGGACTCAGAAGCTATATTGTTTGAGCTTAATCTTGTCTCTCATCCTTACTAGTTTGTGACATTGGGCAAGTTACTTAGTCTCTTGATACCTAACTCTCCTTCTCTATAAAGTGTTAAAGCACCTAGATCAGTGCCTATCATACAGTGAATACTCTAAGTTTGGTTGTGATTATTCCCATCTTTAAGAAAGTTTGTGGCTGTGCTTGCAGGCAAAAGAATGACCAAATGACCTCTCATAATCTCTTAATGCAGAGTTTCTGTTCTGTTCTATTGCTGAACTAGCCCAGCCCTAAAAGTTTCCCCACCTCTCCCACTTCATCCTCACCTTCACGATACTCTGCATGGACAGCATGCTCTTAGAAGTGTATGGGCAGCATCACTGATTCATGCTGTCCTCTGCCATCACCACTCTAACCTCCTCTGCCATCAATCAGTCCATCTGGTCAAGTCACTTTCTAATCAACCTACCATAGTCTCTTTTTTTTCTTCCATTAAAAAAAAAAATTTCCATGCCTCTTCTGGTTTTTGAGGTTCCTTCTTAAGTCTTCTTCCAAGACAGTACCCCTGGTTTTGTCCAGGGAAGAATAATGTCAAGCATACTCGTGGGATGGAAATTTCAAAGTCTCAAATGTAATGCCAGCATTCCAATTTGGAACCCAGAGGTCAGGAGTTCCATAGTTAGTGTACACTCAGCATTTTGCTCCCTTGCATTACTAGTGCACATCAGATCATAAACTCTTTTAAGGACACAATTTGTGTTTTATTCATCTTTGTATCTTTCCTAGTTTCTGGCACAATGTTTTGCTCAATAAAGGATTGGTAAGTGGAAATAAATAGAATAAAATGGAACTTAACATTCTTGGAAACTCATGAGCAGTTTAATTGCCTAGCAATTAAAGGTTATTTTCTTTTTATTTGATAACATTTATTGATATAGAAAAATTGTAAATATAATAAAATTATAATACCACAATCCAGAGATAGTCACTGTTGTTACTTTTCACTTCATTCTAATATTTTTGATACATTTTTTACTTAGATATTAATATTTTTTGTGTGTGCTGTAGAGGCTTTTTTTAACTGAATTTATTCTCTATTATTTACCTTAAGAAATAATACTGGATACATCAGATCTAACTTTAATTTGATAAAGGTTAATCGTCAAAACCTATGTGAACCTCCTACAATTGGACAAATGTCAGATGAATTCTATTTTTTATCTAGAACCAGACAAGAACATAAATAGTATTCATTCACTTATTCACTTATTTGTTTACTTTCAACAAATAGTTATAGGGTCTCTTCTTTATGCCAGACACAGTTATGTGCATTGAGGGTATAACAGTAAGCAAAATGGATGCCCAACAACAAATGTCTGCCCTTATAGACATTATATTGGGGAGAGACAGAAGTAAAAAAAAAAAAAAAAAGATATATGTCACAGACAGTGTTAAGTTAGTTAATTAACAAGTAGTTATAAACTTCATAAATGTAGAAAAAAATAAAGCAAGAAAGTTGTATAAAAAGTGCTTGCATAGCTATGTCTTGTCCATTTTAAATATCCTGAGGAGAGAATATCTAAGCAAAGACTTGAAAGAAGTGAAGGAGTAATGCAGATATTGAGATAGGACTTTTCCAGGCAGATATAAAATTAAATGTAAAGCAGAACTTGGACTAGAGTGAGGCAAGTGAGGCGCCTAGTTTGCAAAATTTAAGGAAGCACCCGCTCTCAGCTCATGCAAATACAGTTGATCCTGGAAAGGCCCTCAGGCAAACTGTATCTGGCAAGTTTCAGGAATAGTAAGGTGCTCAGTGCACCTGTTGAGAGGAGACCAACATGGAGAGCAGCTCACTGAAGTAGGAGGTGTAAGGATGCCACGGTAAAACCTCCAAGCATTGGCAGGATGTTGGCTTTGGTCTGAGTAAGATGGGCAGCCATTGTAGGATTTTGAGATGAGAAGTGTTTTAATATAATTTTAAAAAGAAAAAAGAGGAATAAATATATAAGGGAATGAGATGAAACTGCCATTATTTGCAGATAATATAATTAACTTAGAAAACCAAAAATATCAACAGAAAAAAATGTTGGAAAAATCAGAGATAAACATGGTTGCTAGATTTGAGATCAACTTATGAAACCAGTTGTATTCCTCTATGATGAAATGATTTATAAGAGCATATTTCAAAAAAACCTGTACAATATCTAGGCACTAATTGAGCAAAACTATCCATGGTTTATGTGGAAAAAAATTTTTAACTTTATTAAAGTCATAAAGAAAGATTGGAATAAATCGAGATGTATCTTAGGCTCAGAATTTAATATTTAGAGATATCAACTGTATCCAAAGAAATCAACAAATTTAATACCAAAAAATCAGTAGTGTTTCCTCTATCAGTAATAACCAATTAAAAAAATAATAGATATTAAAATACTCTATAAATAGCAACAACTCCTGTCAACAACTTTATAAAAATTAATAAAGACTTCATCAAGAAATATTTTAAACTCTATTAAAATATGTAAAAGAAAATTTACAAAGTGTAGCAATATACCACAGTAATGAGTGTGACTAGTTAGCATAATAAACATGTTACTTTTCCCACAAATTAATTTATAAATATAATGCTATTCCAACCAAAATTCCAAACAAACTTATTCCAAAACTTGGATGAAAATATAAAGATACATGAATAGTTCTTTGTTTTTAAAATGAACAGGAAAGAGAGAAGCTTACTTGGCCAGACGTGAAGACTTATAATAAACCCATAGAAGTGGTTAGGGTGTAGTACATAAGAACAAATAAATAAACCAATAAAACATAATAAAGAGTCCAAAACAGACCTATGTAAATATGGGAAACTGATTTATCATTGAAGTGGTACTCACTAGCTGATGGGAAAAGTTGAATTGTTGAATATATAGGATTGGATAAAATGGCTCATTATTTGAAAACAATTGGACTGGATTTCTACCTCACACCATATATAAAAGCACATAGGGATTTAGCCCAACCCTGAAAGGGAAAACTATAAAGCTAACAGAAGAAAATGTATGGGAACATTTTTATGATTTTGAAATGAGAAGAACTTCTTAAGTCCCAAAAACACAAACCATAAGGTGAAAAAATTATACAGGAATTAAGAATGTCTATTAAATAAAAGACATCATTGACAAAATTACCCTATGCAGCCTTATTGGAATAGATACTTACAATGTGAAAAAGTAACATAAGGTTAATACCTAGAATATTCAAAGAATTCCTATAAACGTACAATAAAAAGAACCGTAAGATATTGGGTAGGCCAAAAAGTACCTTCGGTTTTTAAAGTAAAAGTAAAAGACACATTTTTCATTTTCACCAAGAACTTTATTGAACACTGTATTCACCCTTTTGTTCCACTACCTTCTGCCATTTTTCAGGCAACTTCATAATTCTATCTTCCCAAAACTTTTTACCTTTTTGATCAAAGAACTGTTCCAGGTGCCTTTTACAGTCTTCCAGGGAATTGAAATTTTTTCCATTAAGAGAATTTTGTAAAGACCGAAATAAATGGAAATCCAAAGGTGCAATGTCTGGTAAATACGGTGGATGAATCAGAACTTCCCAGCCACGCTGTAACAGTTTTTGCCTTGTCATCAAAGAAACATGCAGTCTTGCGTTATCTTGATGCAAGATTATGTGTTTTCTGTTGACTAATTCTGGACGCTTTTCGTCAAGTGCTGCTTTCAGTTGGTCTAACTGGGAGCAGTACTTGTTGGAATTAATTGTTTGGTTTTCCAGAAGGAGCTCATAGCAGAGGACTCCCTTTCAATCCCACCATATACACAACATCACCTTCTTTGGATGAAGACCGGGCTTTGGCGTGGTTGGTGGTGGTTCATTTCACTTGCCCCGTGATCTCTTCCATTCCACATTATTGTACAGTATCCACTTTTCATCATCCATCACAATTTGTTTTAAAAACAGAAAGTTTTCATTATGTTTCAGTAGGGAATCACATGTGGAAATACGGTCAAGAAGGTTTTTCTCGCTTAACTTATGTGGAACCCAAACATCAAAGCAATGAGAATAACCAAGATGGTGTGAATGATTTTCAATGCTTGACTTGGATACCTTGGGTATGTTGGCTATCTCCCGTGTGGTATGACATTGATTGTTCTCAATTATTGTTTCAATTTGATCGTTATCAACTTCAACTGGTCTGCCCAACAGAGGAGCATCGTCCAGTGAGAAATCTCCAGCACGAAACTTCACAAACCACTTTTGACATGTCCAATCAGTCACAGCACCTTCTCCATACACTGCACAAATCTTTTTGTGTGTTTCAGTTGTGTTTTTACCTTTCTTGAAATAATAAAGCATAATATGCTGAAAATATTGCTTTTTTTCTCCCATCTTCAATATTAAAATGGCTACACAAAAATTCACCAATTTTGATAAGTCTTTTTTTAAATGCACGCTGACATGACAGCTGTCACATACAATCTAACAAAATTGTTTCAAATGAAGTTAAAGACAACTATGTGCTACTAGAGCCATCTTATGGAAAAAAATGAACCAATGTTTTGGCCCACCCAATATGATGTACCTTGCATTTATGCAAACTTGAAACACATATAAACATAAAACAACATTCATTTTTCAAAGAACCATATATCTTTAAGGGCATTAGAGTGAATGCCCATACTGGGAAGATGAGAATAGAAAGAAGGGTGATAAAGCAGAAAAGACTAAAAAGAAATAAAATAAGAGCAAGGCATTGTAACTAATGACAACATTGAACTATTTGGGAAATACGATTAACTCAGTGCTTTATCCATGAGGTCTAGGAGGAAGAAAATAATTTAAATAAAAATGTAGATAAAATCGGGGGGAGACTAGATCATCTATAAAGTCATTTCTCTAATATTCTGGTTTTCTATGATAAATGAGATCCTTCTGCACTGTGTAAGCCTTGAGAGACCATTTGTATCATTTTCCATTAATGGGATGAAGCCAAACACCTGCAAATCCAGTAAATTCAGACAAAGTAGGCTCAGGGGAGCTAGTTTCCCATCATCTGTCAACAAGGACATCAAAGAGAAGGTGGGAAATCAAAATCATCTGTCTCCGGGCTACAAGCCCTGGCTATGACTCCCCAGACACCAATCACAGCAATTCTCAGTGTTCCTATAACCCTCAGCATCTGTTAATTGTTTGGGACTCCATATTCTACCCTGGAGGCCTATTGGTGTTTCCAGTTGAGTTAAGGAGAGAACTAAAAGGATAGATACGTAAGAAAAATTATGGAGTCCCTGAGCAAACATTCTGTCCAAAGAATCCACAGTGTGGTGTGCAAAAACTGACTTTTTATAGACAATTTTAATCCAATGGGGTTTAATTAGGACCCCAGAGAGGTGCTCATGGGAAGATGGAATCCTGCTCAGTATGATAAAAACAAAGTATCCTTAACAACTGGAAGGGACAACAGTGAAACTGGCAACCACAGGATTTAGTTACGTTCCTATTCTTGTGCACCTTTCTGGTAGAATCAAATAGGCTTAGAAATGGTACGAAGGAAATCTATCACAGGGGGAGGCTTTCTGGACAACAAGTCTCTTTAAGAGTCCTTTCTAACATGCAGCATGATTCCCTGATGTGTGTTTTTTTGTATTTGTATGTGTGCACGCACACTCAGAGACCATACTCTTGGTGTTGAGGTGATTAAGCAGTAAGACACTGCTGCAGAGGATGTTGAATAAAATTACAAACAGAGCTCCCCTTTATAGAGCTCTTTCTAGCTCTATAAAGCTCTGGAGGATTTTTTTGGTTTGTTTGTTTTTATAATCTGTATAGAAAAATGTATTCACCATACAACACTTTTCAGCAAAAAAGCTATATTCAGAGTGTTCACTGCTGCTACAAAAACAAACAGAAAAATACCGGAAAAGGATGAAAAGTAAGTGTGATTTGCCGATTCTCTTTCACTGCGCTCAAAACTAGGCATGCAGCTTCCCTTAGCTCCAGAATAAAAGGAAATGAGACTGGGACTGAAATAAAACTACATGCGATGAATATTAACATCAGTGAAATTCACTTGTATGTTCACCCAACAAAAACTCACCTCCTCCCAGTGGTGTGGGATCCACCAGAGAAGCCTCAGGATATGAATGTTAAAGAGTGCAGACCAGAACAGGAGACATTCCCTTGGTAGATTAATAAACCTCACAACTTGACTCCAATGTTGTTGGTTATTTCTGGAGGTGATCACATACTGGTCCCTGTGTGCCTTAGCTTCTAAATGAAGAGGAATGTGAGCCTGAATTTATTACTTATTATATGTCCTTTATAGTTTATGTATATGTGTGTAAACAGCATACTGCTCTCTTAATTGTTGGGTTAAGCATGTCAACAAATATGTATGTCATCTTTATAAAATCCTTAGCTAGAAACAATTTGGGGTATTGCTATGGATACAATCCTAAACTTCCCTGATATTTAGAATCAGTACTGTGGTGTCCAAAGAGAGACAAGCAACACCCATTAGGTCCAAGATTCTGTTTGGAAAAGACATACATCTCTCTCAGGAGGTGGTATGCCCTCTACTAGTAACTCCATAGTCCTTGAGTCCAGGGGGCAGATACCAGGTAGCATTCTGCACTTAGATTCTTGCCTTTCTTTTCTGAGTTTCCTTAGCACTTCTCTGAATCAGCAAAGCTTAATCAATCTGCAGACTCATGAATATGAAAATTACTAATTTTAAAATTGTTTGTTATACAGTCAGACAATTCATACCTTAGATACTTTGTACTTTCTACATATTCAAAACTTCCCCAAACACAACATCTCTTTGAAAGATGGTTGCTGAGGGTTCTGTATAATTGTTGCAGCTACATACTATACCAGAGTAGCTATCTTTGGTGACAGAGAAATCCTTCTCCTATCCTCCAAAAACTACTTCAAAAGTTAAACGAGGGCTTCCCTGGTGCAAAATGAAATAAAAGTCTTCATAACTTCATCAACAATAGTCAACATAAAAATATGAAGGCTGGGGGGCTACTGTAAGAAGCAAGTGGAAATGTTACTCATTAGGGCAAACTCTGAGGACAGCATGGAAACTATAGTGAGGTTGGAGTCTTGGGGAGAGAAAATAGCTCACCGTAGATTAAAATCTATGTTCAATATCAAAACTACATGTGTTTACCTACTACCACCAAAACTTGGTCAACCAGGAAATTAGATCTAGAAGAAAGCAGTGATGTTGCTTTCACAGATAGATTAGGGGAATCTCTTCACCTCCTTGAGCTACAGTATCTTCAACTGTAGTTTAGGGATAATAAACTTATCAACATTGGACCGACAGTTGAAGCAAATGAGATTTTAGAAGACAGATTTGAAAACTGCAAGGAACTCTACAAATTAAATGAAACAGGATAGTAATGATTAAGACATTTTATATCGTATCTATTCCAACACAGTTCTATATTGAAACTCATAGTTCCGTATTTAAATGCTAACTTAGTATTTGGAGGGAAAAAAATCTTATTGGAAAAATAAATAAAAATGAAAACACATATATTAAAAAGAGGAATCAACCTTTGCTATCAAATAGTTGAAATATACTTGGTGGGTGGGATTTGTTGTCTCTGATCTCCACCTTATGTGGGTCAATCCGTAAAGAGTGTAAGACAGTGCCTGTAAACCAATGCCATAAAATTCAACTTAGTTTCACTCCCATTTCAAATGTAACTCAAGTGCCTTTCAACAAAGATTTATTTTGAAGCCAGCTCTTTCACATCCCCTTAAGTTAGTGTATTTTATTTGCATGAAAATCCAAACTGATTTGATGTTGATGTCCAGCCACTCCATGAGTAGGAGACAGAAAAGATCTGTTAAAGGTAAAAATTGCCAAAGGGGAAACAGACATAATTTTTGAGATTTAGCTGTAAACAGCACTCTTTTCCCATTATCAGATTGTCATTAGAATTTCCAAAGAGCTGCTGAAGGACCGGCCTGTATCCAGTTTAGATTCCAAACTTTCACCCTGCTTGACATCATTCTCTGAGTATATGCCCTGCCCACCCCACCCCTCCCAAAAAAGAAAAAAATTTCATCAGCTGCCACCAATGAAGGAAACATATTAATAACAATGTATGGAATGTTCCACACAATCACATCATTTAAAAGATTTGGGGTCCTCCCATGTAAATTCTCTCTCAATGGTTATCCTGCTTTCTGCTTTGATGGAATCTAGTTCCTCAATTCCATTGTTTGGGTATATAATAATGTAAGCGTTTGGTTTTACAATGTATAAAGAAAAGGCTAGAATTTGTTTATAAACTATACTTGTCTTTTAATCTGTCTGCTTGTTCAATGGCACAAATATTCCTCAAGATTCCAAGCTATAGATCAGACTGTGGCTATATGATATTGAGAAAAAGCCAGAAAGAACAGAAATGGAGTCCCAGATAATAGAAATAAACATTTATTGAGAGATTAGCACATGCAAGTACTTAATTGGATGATTTGTCTGCATCTGCCCAGACAATCCTCATAATTATGCTCTAAGGTGGAAGTCATCCCCATTTTGTTAGGACAAAAGAGGCTCAGAGAGGCTGTGTTTACTGTCCAAGGTCACACTGCCATTAAATGGCAAAACTGGTACTTAAAATGTTTTTTTTTCCCCCTTCAAATCTCACTTTCCTTCCATTGAACTCTTTACCCTCAATGATCAGCAGTCCAGGTTCAATGCTATAGCAGTCAGAGGTCCCATCAGATAACCAAAAAGAGAAATAGGTAGAAAAAAAAATCCTGTAAATTGGCGCTTTGAATACTTGGGGAAAGAATTTTCTTTGTTAGAGAGTTACTACAACTGGTGACTTCAACTAGGCAAAGTGAGAATGTGACAATTTGAGTAAAAGAAGAGAAGCTTAACAGCTGTTAAAAAGGACACAGTCACTTGGATCTGGAATAAATAATGGCAATGGAAGGAGAGGAACACAGAAGAGAGAGGGAGCTGGACCACTTTGCAGTGTCCATAGCCTATCAAGAAATGCTGTCCATGAGAAATCGCCAGTGGCAAATTGTCCAGAAGATTTTTCATAACAGGGGTCTGCCTAAGTTCAGTGTTCAAGTGATTCACTGTGTAACTCTACGAAAGCATCCTTTATCTTCCGGTAATTATCTACTTCACACTCTACTCACAACACTTGTATGAGAAGTATCTGAAAAGAAAACGAGATGCTGTTCCACATCTGTATCAGAAAAGGCTGGTGAGAGATGAGTAAGACATAGGGTTCAGAAAGCACTGGAAATTAGTAGCAGAGATGTCCATGTGATTGTAAGGAGGCCACTGTACAGTCCAAGGATATGGAAGAGGGAATGAGTTAGTTTATATAAAAGTCAAGGACATTCACACCTGAGTTATATATGTAACTAGATTCTATTTGTCCTGATGTCAGTTTTCTCAGCCTATCAGCGGTGTGTTAGTAAAGGAAATGCCTAGAAAGTTAGTGACATCATAGCTTTCAATACCCTTTCAATAGCTTCTGACACATGTTTGTGATTGGCAAATGGTAGCAAATTCCTTTCCCACACACCCAGTATTCCTGTTGATGTAACCTTCTGCTCTCCTATGTCCTTTTACTCCCAGAGAACCATAAAGAAATTAAAAGAAACTTTTGAGATAAGAAGTTGAGGATCCATGGTCTAGGAAATCTGGAGTTTAGTCAAGTGTTGTGCTACCTACCATCAGTGGTACTTCTATCGCGTAAGTTACAGTCCCTTTGCAAAGGGTCATCCAAATCACTCTTTCTGCCAGATTGCCTTAGAGCATCATATTCTTCTTCCTATAAACCTCTGAACACCGTAAGGATTTCTGGCCACCAAGCTTACTTATAGAACACCTGATATAACAATAATAATAGATTTGAAGAAAAAAGAAATATCTAGGTTGCTCTGCTAACAATAGCAAGGATCCTTTCTCCAGTAGTCCTAATTAAATTCTTACTCATCCTCTTGAACATATCCAGGGACAAGAACATTTCAGAAGGAAATTCTATCTTTGAATAATCTGAACCATTAGAAAATATCTCCTTATATTGAGACTAAATTATACTTCTGGTCCTAGATTGGCTCCAGCATCTGGAACAGCATAGGTGGTATTCTTCCTCCATCTGTCTGTTCTTCAATTATTTGATGACAACTCTCATGTCACTCCCTAAGTCATACTAAATGCACTCAGTTCTTTCAATCATTTCCAAATGGTGTGTCATACAGGGAACCACTTCTGGGTCCATTCCATTGGCCAATGTTCCTCGTAAATGTGTGGTGTGCAGAAGGGAAACCTATGCTCCAGATGTGTTCTTAACAGGGCAATATTCATTGGTACTTTTCTGCAAATTGGTCCTTTAATAAAGCAAACTAAGATGACTTTAGCCTTTCATGGCATTATATCAAACTCAAATCATACAGAGGTTGTCATTGCCTTGTTATTCAAACTGATTTTTTCTGATGTCTTTAACCCTCTGTTGCCTTACATACATTTTTCACCCATTTGAAAAGTTTAACATAACTTGTTCAATAATATGTCCCATTTGATAATATTATGGTACCAGGACCTATGTCATAACACTTGTAATCCTGGGGTAATGTAAAAGGGTCAAAGATTATATAACTAGTAGAATTTTGCAAGTCGTATGCAATATTATTTTTAGACTCATGGCTTCAACCATGTCATAAAGTTCACAGGGCTCAAGCACAACTCAGAGAGAAAAATTTTTACAAAGATTTTATATGTCTTGTTAGTATCATATATTGCTGATTCTATGCTCAATTTTTCCTTCTTGTCTACCATGATTATTTACTTAACAAAAGCACTATCTTATCCAGGAATTTTATCTCTTCCTTAGAGACTCTTTTTGAACACCATAAGTCTGGTAGTAAGTTTGGAAGATCCCAAGTTAACTGAATTTTCTATATTCTGTACTCTAAGAGTTGTTCCTTGTATCAGAGGGATATTAGAAAAAAAGGCCATAGTACTGTTAAGAAAATAACTAGGAAAAACAGAAAAGACTATTATTCAAAAACATTATAATACACGGACTAGAAAACAGTATTAGGTAGTGAGAGAAGAGAGAAAGATGAGCTTCTGTGAGTTTGCTTCTAATACTGCTTTAATATTCAACCTCTGTATAAACATGAATACCATACCTCTGAGTCACTAGGCCTCTTTTCACAACACTATGCTTCTTTTTATATCATCTCAAAATAAGCCCCACCTCTGTCATAAATGTTAGAATAACTTCCACTGTATCGCTTCCAAGTAATCACCTAGATTCTGCTTAAAAGACCTCACGGTAGGAAACTCACAGATGTTAAGTCAGCCCAGCCCATCACTGAAAACCTCAAACCTCATACTCTTAGAAAGCTATTGGTTTATTGTTAAACTCAGAAAGTAAAATACAGAATTGTGTCTCGTCCTCACAACCACCACAGAGATTACATGTCCATATGAACAAAGACTAAGAGAGAACGGGGACCAACGACAGGAGCAGTGGAACCATATATGAAATGATTTTTAAGAGTTCTATTTAGAATCAATAATGTTGATTATGGAAGAGGAAGAATGGTATTCTTTTTATTAAGGCAAAACTCTATCTCACTGCATTTCCAGTGCCTAAAACTCTACCTACCACATAACATGTAATAAACATTTTGCAGAATGAATGAATGTAAGATCTTCCTGTTAATATTACATCAAACCAGGGCTTCCCTGGTGGCGCAGTGGTTGAGAGTTCACCTGCCGATGCAGGGGACACGGGTTCATGCCCCGGTCCGGGAGGATCCCACATGCGGTGGAGCGGCTGGGCCCGTGAGCCACGGCCGCTGAGCCTGCGCGTCCGGAGCCTGTGCTCCACAACGGGAGAGACCACAACGGTGAGAGGCCCGCGTACCACACACAAAAAAAATTACATCAAACCACTGAGACTTTACACAACAGGTATATTTCCTCTTCCACAAAACAGGTACCAAGTTCTCTGAGGACTTCCTTTGCCCAGGATGAGCTTTTCTTATTCCTTCAAAAGGTGCTAAAATAATATATATTATTAACCCCTTTTATTGATTGCCCTCTCCAATAGTATGTGTCAGTCAGAAGGCAATATTTTAGGTGGGGTCTGGCCAAGGTAGGTGTTGGGAAGGGGAGGGTAAGGGTAATTGCCATAAAGAGAAACCAAATTTTTTCCACCCTTTGCCTGACTTGCTTTCTCAGAACCTTCTGCTGGTGTTTTATAGTATCATCCCTCCAGATGAATTCTCCACATTCTTTGTCCACCCCCAAAACAGTCTCATGAAGACATTTTACCCCCTCCCTCTCCCCTGTCATGGAGTTGGCTGTTCTTCCCAGATTCTTACAGGGTCACAGGCTCCCTCACTCCCTCAATTCTTTCCTCTGATCTCCACATCAAATGTTCTATGATGCAAAAGCACATGAGAAAATGGGAACTGTCATTCAAGCACAGATTTTAATTGTTTGCTCTTTCATTTTTAACATCTTTTTTGACCCTTGGAGAAGAGTATAATGCACGGCCTCTTATGTGTCTCCAAAATGAATTTAGCAAATTAAGCCTTGGGAGACCCACCATTTTTCTCCCCCTTAGAATGAAATACAGCTTAACGCTTGAGTTATGTATCTAAGAATGTGGTTTAACAAGACAAAAATGAAAAGAGAAACACTCTAAGCTTAATTTTAAACTACAAAAGCATGGCACCCTCAGTATCTGTGGGTAAACTCTAGAATGACAGCTTTAATTAATTTGGAATTTCACCAAGGCGTAAATTTTCTCCTACCTATTTTTAAAGACAAGAATATTGATTTTGGATCAGCAATAAATTCCTGTAATATCTGTCCTTAGTAGAAAGCCAAGATAATTCTAGTCCATTTCTTTTCGTCTTGGAAACGTTATGCCAAAACCATCATTTTGTTGGCTGCATACATTCTGATTTATATTCAATGAGAGTTGTAAAAGGCTTTTATAGAGGAGACAGCCGAATGACATTTCCCTATAAATCACGACCATTTTTACTACCACAAAGTTCTAGGGTTGAACTTCAAATATAACCTGACTGTAAACTCTGTGGATGGAACCGCATTCTTGCTGAATGAGAAACACGTTTCCCCTTCCACCGTGAGTGACTGCACATTCCGATCCGTTTCTGGCAGATTTTGCGAGCATCAGAGAAACCCAGGGAACCGTGCTCGGCTCTGATGTAGCAGCTCATGAAATGCAGGTCACCCAGGCCACCTCCGGATACAGCTATGCTTTCAGCTTCGTGAATCACTCAGATTGGTGCAGAGACTGGGTGTTGAGATGAAATACATGAGGCATTAAATGTAACAAGAGGGAGAGGAAGCTAATTTTGGCAAACGTCGGATCAGAAATACAACCCTAGAGAAAGGAATCACATTTCATTCAATATGAATCCTCATGAGAATTTCTTCTGGCCATAGAAATGTCATCTTTGTGCACAATTCTTCTAAACCTTCCAGTGATCATACCTGTTCAAGTCAAAGGTAACTCACTTTTGTGAGAAAGCTGTGCAGAGCAGGTGAAGGAGAAGGGTACCAGGGATTAGAAACTCTGAATTTTCTTTCAACCTGTCTTTGTGAAAAGAACTTGGGTTTAGAAAAGAGAAGCATGGCTTGTATGATATTGGAAAATATATGAAATCTCTTGGTGCCTAGATTCCTTATCTATATAAAACATTTGTTCTATTAAAAATATAGATGGAAGAAATGCCATTGTGTTTTTCCCCCCTAAGTCAAATTAAATCCAATTTGAGTAGCCACTTAACTAAGATTAGCAAAACTTCAGTATCACTTTTGGAATTTCTCTACCCCGCTCTTTGTCAGCAGTAGGACCCAGACTTATGAAGTACAAGATGAATGTAACAGAAGCCTTTGGTCTTCAGCCCAAAGTGGTAACCCCCGTAACTGCTTCTTTCCCAAGACTGTCATCCATTCAAACATACGTAGCTTTGTGGGCAGTGCCATGTTCTTCAGGCCGCCTTCAGATGCAGAGATCTTCACCTAGGTTCCCAAGGGCCTGCAGCTTGGTGCCTAGTCTCTCCTGGCACCAGCAAAATCCCCTCCCCCCATCAAAGGTCTTCCTACCTTCATTGCATTATTATGGGCAGGAATAGTCCAAATCCTTTACCCTTTGTCCACCTTTGCTGTCTGATGAAACTACTGACCTGGCTTAGACCAGACTCTATTTCAACCCAGGCAAACCACAGCCTGCATCCCCATTTTGTCTCAGACAAAGCAGCCTCATCATATCGAAAACTCTGGGCATGCACAAACCCAGGTTTGCATGCATGCCTGGGTGAGTGCGTGTGCGCACACACACACACACACACACATATACAGAATTCAATGGCCCTTGAGAATAGGAGCACTCAGACCAGCTGAATTTTCCTAAAGAAATGAGGATAGAGAGGAAGATGATTTCATTTTTTTTTTTGGTGAATCCATAGCAAGAGTGTGTGTTTTTGTAGGGCGGGGGAGAGTGGGGGTGAGGGGAGGGGGCAATTACCTTTTATTCATTATGCAAAATATGGGGAAATCTCAGCTTCTCCCTTGGTATTAATCACCAGTTAAACACGTTCCGTAGCTAGACCGGCAATCTGTTTCTCTCCCCCGAGCTCCGGCTCTGTGTGTTCAACCCAAGCTCCTCTTGGCAACACGTCAAAAGCCAAACTCATCATCTCTACTCCACTCAACCAACCTGCCCTTTCTCCTGTGTCACATACATCTGTGAATGGCACCACCATCGTCCAGCCAGAAACATAGGTAGCATTCTTGAGTCCTCCCCTTTTCTCAGTCCGTGTAAAATCAACCACAAGACCGGCTCACTTTACAATCTTAAATTAGCTTAAATCTGTTCACCCCTCTTCTACCACTCCAGGTCAGTCCACCATCATTTATTTCCTGGGCTGCTATACTATAGCACCTTAACTGGTCTTCCTATTCCTAACGTTGTTCTGGGCTTGTTCCCATCCAGACCACATTATAGCCCAAATGGTCTCTCTAAACTGTAAAGAGTTGCAGGGTGCCCATTGTAATCTCTCTGTAATGCTTTTTGTCTGATTTTAATATAGCTTCTCTACGTTCTTTTGCTTACCTTTTCTCCCACTATATCCTTTTCCATTTGAACTTTATAGAACAAGCTAAGATACTGTAGCAAATATTAATAGACCAAAATATAATAGTTCAGGGCTTCCCTGGTGGCGCAGTGGTTGAGAGTCCGCCTGCCGTTGCAGGGGACATGGGTTCGTGCCCCGGTCCAGGAGGGCCCCACATGCTGCGGAGCCGCTGGGCCCGTGAGCCATGGCCGCTGAGCCTGCACGTCCGGAGCCTGTGCTCTGCAATGGGAGAGGCCACAACAGTGAGAGGCCCATGTACCACAAAAAAAAATAAAAAATAAATTTAAAAAAGTATATATAATAGTTCAATACAATAAAAGCTCTTCCTCCACCATCCCCACACAGTCCTGAGTAGGTATCAGTTCTCTGAAGATGATTCTGCTCCAAGCTGTTATTCAGGGACCCCAGTTACTTCCACGTGTGGCTCTGCTATCTCCTAGGGTCCACTCCAAATCTGAAGCCAGACAGATCAAGGTGAAAGGGCATGGTGGGCAGTATAGAAGGATTAATGGACCAAGCCTGGAAATGGAAGCTATCCTTTCCACTCACATTATACTCAGCCACACCCAACTGCAAAGGAGGCTAAGTGTCCAAGAAGGGTGCATGGATTTTGTGGATGGCCAGTACCTTTAAGTTAACAGACAAAGAAAAGGATTCTTTACCACTCTTGCAATTTTTTAAAAAAGGCTACCTAAGAACAATAGCCTCTCAGGTGTCTGAGTGGCAAAGGGTGACAGTGTAATTAAGAACATGGACTTTGGAGACAGACTTAAGTTTCAATCCTGGCTCTGGTGCTTACTGTTTTGGGTGATTTAGAATAAATTACTTAACATCCATGAGCTTCAGTTTGTTCATCTATAAAATGGAAATTATAATAAGGTATGAGCTTTTTGTAAGGGGTAAAGGATAGGAAATATTTAAAGCAATTAGCTCAGTACCTGTCAAAAGCAGTCTCACTAAATGAAAATAATTACTATTAGAGTTACTGACTGAGTGAAATGGAAGCTAGAAAGAGAGATTAGAAAGAAAGACTTTAGAATCAAGTGGATTCTGCTTTGTGACATTTGGCAAATTATTTAACATTACTTAAATTATTATCTAGACCTTTATTTTTTCATCTATAAAATGATCATAATTCCTTATAGCTCATAGAATAATTGTGGGAATTGAATGCAATATGAACATAAAGTCTTTTATATTATGTTCCACACATAATAAGCCCTGTACACAATAATTATGTTGACAATTATGATTAAAGAAGGAAACAGTGTCCAGAAGAAGAAATCATTTACATGGGAAAAATATTTTTCCCTTTCTAGAGAGAGTAACTGACAATTTAAAACTCTTCCCTCTCTCTTTCAACTCCTGTTAATATTGTTAAAATTTTCAAACCACAAAACTCAAGTATGCAAAAAATGTAAGTATTTTTCCTAGTTTCTGTTCAAAACTCTTATGGCACCTAGAGCAGATTGGATTTTGCTGTTTCAAGGGAAATTCAGTCACTTAAGGGTTTTCTGTCAATTCTAAGTAAACTCAATGTATGGTTCCACACCTGCCCCACGTTACGGTGACCTCCAAGAACCAAAAGCGATTTAGTATCCAGAGTAAGACAAGTGGTTCTCAGTCACTAGCTGCCCCTGCTGACTTTCACTGAGGTTTACAAAGCCCTGTTTGAGCCAGGGTTTTCCTTAGACTTCCTTGGATGTCTGTGGTCCCCTTTGCTGTCACTTATGTCTCATCCCTGTCTTCCAGCCACTTCTTGCATGCACTTCCACACTTCCATCCACCACTGCTATGGCTGCACAACCACATGCCACAGCTGAATTTTCTACCACAGTATTTTGTAACTACAGACAATTGAGCAAGACCATCTCATCTCTCTCTGCCCCACTCCCCATGAAGACACATGTCCTCAACTGCTTCTATGTCATAATCACTTGGAAAAATATCTGCAAGGCTGCTGGTTCCTAGGGTTCAAAGGGCAAAATCCAGGCATTGTCCCCTTTATTTGAAGATGCCCCCATATTACGTGGAGGATGGAGATAAATCGCCTCCCTCTTGGGGGCTTATGACTAATCCCAAGAGAAGGGAAGGAACAGAACCCCTCTGATGACCACTGGCATCAAACTAATGTGCTTGTTCTCAAAGTCTCTCTTTCCTTCTCCAGCTCAGAGAACTGTCCCAAGTTGAAAGATATTCCATTGTACTTCATTTTTGAAACTCGCAAGTCATGAATTTTATACCTGGAGTTTTGTTCCACTGTGATATTTTCTTCTTGAGGAAAAGAAGGCTTTCCTCAAACTTCCAGGGTAACTCCATGCCTGTATTAGGTCACCTCCTTGTCACTGAGAAAACAGGGGCATCAAAGAATGATATTGTCCCATGGTCACCAAACTCAGGACACTTGGTGCATCCACACTCATGTTAAACTCCCAGCTCTACTGATTAAGTGCCCTGACCCTAGGAGAGACCAGCCCCTCATGCTCTGGGACTCAGTCACAGTCCCTTTGCAAGGTCTTCTCGCCAAGTAAATTCATTTTTCTTCTACATCAGGGATCAACAAACTTTTTTCTAAAGGCCCAGATAGTAAATACTTTAGGCTTTTTGGGCCATACATTCTCAGTTGTGACCTCAAACTCTGCCTTCCCATCACAAAAGCAGCTACAGACAATACATAAAATAGTAGGTGTGGCTGTGTTCCAATAAAAGTTTATTCATGGACACTAAAATTTGAATTTGTATAATTTCCACATCACTACATTTTTTTCTAATTTTTAAAACTATTTACAATTGTAAAAACTATTTTTAGCTCATGGGCCTTCAAGGTGTCTACCAATATAGGCAACTGGACAGATTTGGCCCATGGGCCATCGTTTGCCATTCACTGCTCTACATTATTTATCTCTCATTACTTAACAGGCTATTGACAAGCAGTTATTTTATACACTCTACTGTCTTATATCTTTTTTTTTTTTTTTTTTTTGCGGTACGCAGGCCTGTCACTGTTGTGGCCTCTCCCGTGGCGGAGCACAGGCTCCGGATGCGCAGGCTCAGCGGCCATGGCTCACGGGCCCAGCCGCTCCGCGGCATGTGGGATCTTCCTGAACTGGGGCACGAACTCGTTTCCCCTGCATCGGCAGGCGGACTCTCAACCACTGCGCCACCAGGGAAGCCCTGTCTTATGTCTTTTAAAAAAAAATTATCTTCTCTTAAAGGGAACCTTCTTACACTGTTGGTGGGAATGTAAATTGGTGCAGCCACTATGGAGAACAGCATGGAATTTCCTCAAAAAACTAAAAATAGAGTTACCATATGATCCAGCAATCCCACTCCTGGGCATATACCCAGACAAAACTATAATCTGAAAAGACACATGTACCTCTATGTTCACAGCAGCACTATTTACAATAGCCAAGACATGGAAACAACCTAAATGTCCATCAACAGATAAATGGATAAAAAGATGTGGTACGTATATACAATGGAATACTACTCAACCATAAAAAAGAATGAAATAATGCCATTTACAACAACATGGATGCAACTAGAGATTCTCATACTAAGCTAAGTTAGTCAGAAAGAGAAAGACAAATGCCATATGATATCACTTATATGTGGAAGCTAAAATATGACACAAATGAACCTGTCTATGAGAGAGAAACAGACTCACAGACATAGAGAACAGATCTGTGGTTGCCAAAGGGGAGGGGAGTGGAGGAGGGATGGATTGGGAGTTTGGGATTAGTAGATGCAAACTATTATATATAGGATGGATAAACAACAAGGTCCTACTGTAGAGCACAGGGAGCTATATTTAATATCCTGTGATAAACCATAATGGAAAAGAATATGAAAAAGAATTTATATGTATAACTGAGTCACTTGGCTCTATAGCAGAAATTAATACAATGTTGTAAATCTACTATACTGCAATAAAATATTAAAAAAAGTGATATGCAAGAACAACAAAAATAATTTTCTTCTCTTGATTCTCCAAGTCTTTCTAACTACTATATTAATGCTCTGTTGATCTTCACAGCAAAACTTCTTAAAAAATGTTTATATGTTTATCCCACATATTCCTCTCTCAATTATTTTTCATATCATTCTAATGTAGTTTTCATTTCACCACTATTTAAAAAATCTTCTCTTGTAAAGGTCACCAACTATCTCTGTTTCCAAACCTAATGACACTTTTCAATCGACAGTTTATTCAACTTCTCAGTAGTTTTCAACACAGCTGACTCTTCCCTCCTTGAAACATTGTCTTCTTGCTTATGAGACTTTTAGCCCATCTACCTCACTGGTCATTCCTTCTCAGCCTCTGCAGCAGACTCCTCCACTTATGTCACAATCCCAGGCATTCTTTCCTATTTTCATTCTCTCTCTAGGTATCCTCATAGCCTTGGCTATAAGCTATATTTTAACATTCTGAAAATGTGTATGTCTTCTGCCCAGACCATTCCTCTCATATCCAGACTTATGTAACCAACTATCTGCTTGGTATGTCCCTGTAGATGTCTAAGAGGCAACTCAAAGTTGACAAGGCCAAACAGAACTACTGATTTTTGTCCCCACCCAAATCCTCTTTTTTCTCCAGCCTTCCCAGGTAAATGGCTCTACCATCTGCTTAGATACTCAGATCCTCTTTGACCTTGATTTCTCTTTTCCTGTCACCTACCAGACACATGCTAATAATCAATAAATCCTGTCAACACAACCTCTAAATTATAGCTTGCATTTCCACTGTGTAGCTCTCATCCAAGTGAAGTCACCACCTCACTTAACTAAATTATTGCAATTACCTCTCCACATCTCCCTTCTGCACCCCTGCCCCTCTACCTTCTCTCTACACAGAATTGAAAGCCATCTTTCAGATATGTGAATGAAATCACGTTGCTCACCCACTTTAAAGCCTCCTATGGCATCCCGTTGCCCTTGGGTTAAAATGCAAACGGCCTCCCACATTCTGCAACATCTTGCAAGACCTGCTCTGTTCTCGTTTCATGCGTTCTTTTCCCCTTGATCACCATCTCCCAGCCACAGCCACTTTCTATCAGGTCCTCAATTATAGCAAGCTCTTTCTGACCTCAAGGCCCTTACATATGCAGTCTTCTCTACTAGGGACATTCCTTCTATGGCAATTCAGTGTTTGTCTTGAACTTGAGGCCTTCCATGGACCAGACCCAAAAGAGCCTTCTACCCATGACATTTACTTTCTAACACAGCTTAGCTCCTATTACTAGTCATATTACCTACCTATTATAGATAAAGCTTCATAAGTTATCTACTTATTGTTTATTTCTTGTCTCTCTACATTCCATGAGGTCAGGATCATACCTCTCTTGTTCATCATTGTATGCACAACGTCTTGCACAATACCTGATGCATAGTGGATGGCTAATAAATGAATGTCTACTCATTTCTTTTTTTAAAAAATGTAAGTCTTAGAATGTTAAATTTGACAAAGACTATTAGAGATGCCACGTATCATCCAGTTCCCTCATTTTGCAGATAAATAAACTGAACCCCAGAGTGTTGTTGATGAAGTGAATAAAGTCATTACTTAAATAGGACTATATAGGACTAGAATCCAGTTCTTTCTTTTCCAGCCCAGGGCTGTTGTTTCTACATCACAGAGGGCAAGGCCAAGATCATGGGAGTAATCCCTGTTCTATATTTTATTCCTTTTTCTTTATTAAAGTTAATGTTTTTAACCTTTCAATAAATTCCCAGAGGATAGGGACAGTCCTTTAAATTTGCCTTATGCAGCAAAAAGGGAGATAGCTGCATAAACTTTTCCAGACATTTTGTTTATAGCCCTCAAGTTGGTATCCAATAGAATTTAAATTGAATTTAACCTACTTTTAATATTTCAAACCATAGTTGGTTCATGTTTTCCATATAAAATCTGCAGTTCTGTCTTCGCATTCTGCATTTCCATCGTCTTTTTCCACCGTCAAGTGGTCTGGCTCTCCCATGATTGTGGCAGCCAGATGACAAATGCTCTTCCAAATAACCTCAGGAGTGCTTTCTCCTTCTGCACCAGGGTCAGGCAGCCAGCTCAGGGAGTGGAAAGAGCAGGGCTTAGGAACTGGGCGCCCCACTTTACAATCCTGGCTCTGCTACTAATTCCCCTGTGTCACTCTGGACAATTTGCTTAAACACCCTGGCCATGGCCCCCTGACTTGTAGAATGGAGGATTCAGAATCAAATCTTCCCTAAGTTTCCAGCCAGCTCTAACCTATGTGTAATTTTCTGTGTGTATTTCCACACATAAAATAAAGCTTTGCACCATACGATTAGTTCATCTCATCTGCCTCTCTCTCTCCTATTTATATCTCATTTATTTTCTTCCTTTATAAGGTGAGTTCTTAAGGAATCTTAGGATTCCTAAAAATCTCAGGAATCCTTAGAACCTCAGAGTTCTAAGATTCTAATCTTAAGGAATCTTCTCAAACTCCAAATCACTCCTAAGAATGTTCAATTGCTTTTCACAGTTTGCTTCAGCTTCCTTAAGTTGATGCCCTGAGCAAGAAAATGCTTGATGCATCATGGGAATTCATCACCCAATAGGCAGCCTCGGAACATGCTCCTGGCACCACTGAGGTCAGGCTTTCTCCTCAGGAATTGCAATTTCTGCATATTTCGGGGAAAATGCTTAAGAAAATTTCCAAACCCCTGTAATCTATTCTTCCACTGCCGAGGGCAGTCAGACATACACTCAAACGTCCAAGAAGGATGAACATTTTTCCCTAAACTATTCCACTCCCTGCTTAAATTGATACTAAACTTACATAATCATCCTCCTTATCTATGCCAGGACCACTCTATAGACAGGCTGCCATTCGGTCTCTCAGTCATTTACATATTTAACAATTTTTTTCAGTAATTACTATGTGCCAGGCATTGTGTTAAGTACTGGGGACATAGACATGGATAAAACACTAATCAATGCTCTCAGAAAACGTGGTCTCCTGGCAATGCTGGATGAGTAAATATGCAAGTTCAAGGTAATAACTACTACAGTGTCCTTTTACAGACTTCATGGCTTTTTTTTTTTCTTTGTGGTATGCGGGCCTCTCACCATTGTGGCCCCTCCCTTTGCGGAGCACAGGCTCCGGACGTGCAGGCTTAGCGGCCATGGCTCACGGGCCTAGCCGCTCCGCGGCACGTGGGATCCTCCCGGACCGGGGCACGAACCCGTGTCCCCTGCATCGGCAGGCGGACTCTCAACTACTGCGCCACCAGGGAAGCCCTTTTTTTCTGGCTATTTTGAATGATGTACTGGGGGTCAGTGGGTCTGGATGGCATCATGGTATTTTCAGTACCCAAAAGCTATAAAAGACTTAATCCAGCTGTGTGTTTTGTGCAAATTATCAATACAAGAAGGGTGTAAGATAGGAAGGTGAGGGAGTGGTGATTTCTTCCTTATGGTACTGGGGAGTCTTCAAAGATGCTAACCATATTTGGACAGAGTCCAAGACCCCACAGTCTTATTTTAAAGTGTCAGGGCAATGGCACCAATTCTATCCAGCAGAGCTTTACTGAAAAGCTACTGCCTGCTCTTCTCATCTTAACTCTTGAAGTCCTGCTGGAGTAGATTCATGCTTTTCCATAGTGGAAATTCTCATCAAATCCAGAGGAGTTCCACTGCTTGGTAATGCAGCTCCCAAAAGGAGCCAGAGAGATGGGGTACCACACCAGGTCTTCCCACCAATTGACACAATGTCCCATGGCACCACTGAGAGTTTGTGTGAAATTATCATCTCCGAAGGTAATTTGGGAAAGGAGGTTGTTTTTGCCCTGCTATGGTAGAGTTTATATTTCAGTCTACAATGCTTTCCAGGTGCCTTCGTTCTTTTTTTTTTTTTAATATATTTATTTATTTTTGGATGCATTGGGTCTTCGTTGCTGCGCGCGGCTTTCTCTAGTTGCGGCAAGCGGGGGCTACTCTTCGTTGCGGTGCGTGGGCTTCTCATTGCGGTGGCTTCTCTTGTTGTGGAGCACGGGCTCTAGGCACACCGGCTTCAGTAGTTGTGACATGTGGGCTCTAGAGCGCAGGGTCAGTAGTTGTGGCACACGGGCTTAGTTACTCTGTGGCATGTGGGATCTTCCCAGACCAGGTATCGGACCCGTGTCCCCTACATTGGCAGACAGATTCTTCACCATTGCGCCACCAGGGAAGCCCCTCATTCTTTCACTATAGTACAGAGCCAAAAGGTCTGCTAAACTTTGGGATAACAATAATAGTAACACAATTAACATTTGTTGAGCATTTACTAGGTGCAAGACATGGTTTTTAGTTCTTCAAGTGCCTCTTCTCCTTTAACCCTCCCAACACCCCCATGAGGTAGGTACGAACATAATCATCCTCATTTTTCAGATAAAGAAACTGAGGCATAAAGAGAAGTTAAATAATTTGCTTTATGTGCACAGCTATAAATTGGTAATGCTGAGATTTTAACTGGAAGTCCATCTAGTCATAGCTTGCATGTCTGCCTACTAAGCTAAATTGCATCAAAAATTTTTAAATGTATATTCCTGAGATATCAATTACTGTAGATGCTAACTAATTTGATACATAATGGTTATGTTAAAAAATGGAATTTTAAAAAATGAACAAAACAGAAATTTCAGATGAAATCTAATGATGAAATAGATTTCAAATATGCTGTATCTTACTGTTAGCTACTGAGTTTTTCCTATCCCAGCCCTCTGCAGCCCACTCCTATGGGTATGAATATACTTTTCCTTGCTCTTAGGAAAAAAAAAAAAAACTTTCGATGAGACAGAGTAAATGGATCAAATCTAAGTGCCTCATCCAGTTTTTCCATCTCAAACATCATTTCTTGCTCTGTTCCAATGAGCTGGTTATTTGGGGAGGCAGGTCTATTGAAGTTAGTTCCAGGACTTCCATCTCACTTTTCCAACTGCTTAGAATGCCCTCCATAGAGTATACGGCTATGTGAATCATGACTGGTAAGTTCCATTTCTGGCAGCAACACCTCTGAACCAACATGTGAGGGTTGCTTAATTTGAAGATTAATAGAATTGGGCAGTTAGATGGGTGGCGGTATCAGAGTCAACATGTACACTAATCCTGTTTAGATTGATGCAAGAGTTTAGCTTGCATGCAACATCTTTCAGGAAGGGAATGAATAGTGATAACCTTAGGGCAACCAATCACAGAAACTGAGTTCCCCATGATAAAAGATAAGAACCCTAAGCTCTCATGATCAATGGCACTCGCTCCCAATGTAGTGGTCCATGGTCTTTTCACACCCTCCTAACATTTGAAGGTTTAACCTCTGGATGGAAACTCTGGACCTCAAAGCAACTATATATCTTGTTCTTGGTTCTATCCAGACTATCAATCTATCCAGCCACTGGAGAGAGAAACGGAGTACGTTTACATCTACAAGACTATTAAAGAATCATCACAGGGCTTCCCTGGTGGTGCAGTGGTTGAGAGTCCGCCTGCCAATGCAGGGGACATGGGTTCGTGCCCCGGTCCAGGAAGATCCCACATGCCGCGGAGCAGCTGGGCCTGTGAGCCATGGCCGCTGAGCCTGCACATCCAGAGCCTGTGCTCCGCAACGGGAGAGGCCACAACAGTGAGAGGCCTGCGTACCACACACACAAAAAAAAGAATCATCACAGCCATCCATCTAGAGCTTTAGGCACTGAGACATTTTACTCCTACAGATGGACGTGTGTGTGTGTGTGTGTGTGTGTGTGTGTGTGTGTGTGTGTGTGTGTGATATGTGTATTGTTAGAAAATTTTGGCTTAATTAAATTGAATTAATTTTATATTGAATATGGTTATCCACTTGAATATAAATATAATGTAAATGCTTTGAAATGGCTACCTGTGTTTGGTTTTTGCTTATTGTATCAAAGACAGCAGAGTCAATACAAAATGATTCACTGAAGGGCTTAGACTGCCTGTAGCTTTTTCATTCACCCATCTCCTTTCTGCCTGTTCATTTACGCTACTTTTTCCAAGCCCATTCTTCAACATTTATGCTTACAGTTTATTCCACATTCAAGGTTTTATGCACTTGTTTACATTTTATAATTATGTTGCATGGAAATTTCTAACTTGCCCTTTCAGAGCACAAGGCAGACATTTTATTGAATATTTACTCAAGGAATAGATACTGGCCAAATGTTTAGTGAGTTGAGTGAGAGATTGACCGAATGATTAGAATGAAGAGAACACAACCTCAAAACTTTGACGTGTGTCCATAAAATTGAACTCAACCTTCAGCACATGTAAAACAAATACATGAATGTAACCTAATGTTATAAAGGCCCATTAGCTTATACATTTCAAATTTTAAAATTACATAGTAAGATAAAAGGAGATAGGGCTCTTCCCAACTTGTAGATGAGAAACACGAAGCAGAATGCAATGATTTGACTGAGCTTTTTTCCACTTAATTTCATTGCCTGTTAAAAATGACAGAAAAAAAATGACGGAAACATTAGTGGAACAACTTTGTGCTGATTCACTCAAAAACTCATCCTCAAGCCATTGTGATTTCTCATTTCTCTTTTGGATCAAGTATTTTTGTCTCTGCAAGTGAAGCAGAAGTGTAAAATCAATTAAGAAGGATAGAGACTACTGCAAGTCTGGATCAGAGAGAAGTTTTTCACCCTGACTTGCAAGGGAAACTCATTATTCCTTGATGAGGTGCTTTCCTTTGTTTCAAGCTTCAGATTTAATACTTACAAAAAAAAAAGAAGAAAAGAAAGAAAATGGTTTGGGGTATAAAATAATATTTCACACACTATTAAAGTTGAGAGATGAGAGAGGAGACAAAAGTTAATATTTATTTTTACTTAATAGAGGTTTTTAAAAGTTCAGAATCAACATTTTGAAAGACTGACTTCTAAGTTACAGAAAATAAATGGAAAAGGCTGAGGTGCTGTTGCCAGGCCCAAGCTACTCAAATGTTAGGCAAACTGACACTGCAAGTTGCTGACTAGTATGGTTTTTGACTGCTGTGGGTATTCGTGTTCTCACCCAGAGCAGAGGGGTATGAGAAATCTATATAAAAGTCAATAATTTTTAACCTACTATTGTGGTAGACACAATAATGACCCCCAAATGTGTCTATGTCACAATCCCTAGAACCTGAGAACATGTTACTTTGTATAACAAAAGGGACTTTGCAGGTATTTTTTTAAATTGAAGCATAGTTGATTTACAATGTTGTGTTCATTTCAGATGTACAGCAGAGTGATTCATATATATATATATACACATATGTATATATCTAAATATATATATATATATGAACATATATATATTCTTTCCATATTCTTTTCCATTATAGATTATTACAAAATATTGTATATAGTTCCCTGTGCTATACAGTAGGTCCTTGTTGTTTATATTTTTTTGTTTTAACTGACATTTTTTAAACTATTAACAGGGAGTATTTTTTTCATATTCTTATTGGCCATTTCTCTTTCTTCTTTTTTGAAATGGCTGTTCATGATCTTTGTACATTTTTCTATTGATTTGTTTATATTTTTCATACTAGTTTATTGGAATCCCTCACAGGGTAACAATATTAACACTTAGTCATATATTTTGCAAATATCAGTACAATTTGTTCTTTCCCTCCTTAGTTCATTAAGATTTTTAAATGGAAAAATTTTTTTCTTATTTGTGTAAGATTAAAATTTTGTTAACTCCCTCTTTGGTGACATATTTAGAAAATGTTGTTCCAAGGTCACATATACATCCCTACCTATTTTCCTCCAAAATTTAATGGCTTTACTTTTTCATTTAAATGTTTTATCTACCTGGAATTCATTTTACCATATGATGATGTCAGCTAGAGATATAACTCAATTTTTTCTAAATTGTTAGCCAGTTGTACCAACACCATTTACAGAATAAATCAAAAACTTCTTGTGATATAACATCATAGAATTCATGCAATTAATATTTGAGTATTTTCCCCTAGTGGTGGTGCCCCTTTCATTCTCATGTGCTCAGTATCCTCATAAATTCTCTCTTTTCCTACTAGAAATTGCTCTCAGGAAAGAGTCTCATAAACTCATTTTCAATACAATCTCCAAGTATTGAACACCCTCTAATAGATCAGGCTCTGAGCTAGGCTTCTGAGGATACAGGACTGAACAGCCACAGACCTTATCTTCAAGACGTCTATAGTTTAATGGTGAGACACACAGATCGAAGCAGCAAGAGTTTTAAGGTACAAGAGTAATATTAAAATTTACAGCTATTTATTGAACGCTTACTATATGCCTCTCACTAAACTAAGTACTTCACAATCATCTCATTTCACCCTCAGGACAATGTAGGGACTACATTGATTCTCATTGTCACCACCCACTCTACCTTTACATGCGATTAAAGGAGCAAATGTTTCAGATGTTGAGATTGATGGACATGATGCCGTTTTTAGTCCAAGCCAGTAGTCAGTCCTGAGAAAATATAAAACTGAGAAATTTGTTGACAAAAACAAGATGAAGGAAGAAATCTGTAGGACGTCTCTACAGTTGAGCCTCAGCTTTCGATGACCCGCAGAAGTTAACTGCATCCCCTAGACAACTACACAGCATTGTGGATTCTGTAGCGACCAGGAGCCACTACAGACCGCACAAGTTGTGTCTTACTGTTGCTCATCTTACTGTTGCTCAACCGGGTTTGCAGCTCCTCCAGGCCAGCAGCTTCTTTTTCAGCTACTCCGAGACCAGTGCCAGGTATGTGTGCAGCTTCATGGCAAAGGGTACCAGCTCCTTCTATTTCACCAGCACTGCCAAGGTTGGAGGGAGTGAGGGACTGATTTATATTCTGATTTGTCATTTTGCTCCACTTCATGTCTAGCTCACGTTCCTGACTGCCAGTCTTACTCACCTACAATGACTTGGGCCCAGATGCAGAGGCAATAGGCTTTCACTTCTTCGACAGCACCTACAACCGTGTAAAATAAAATCCCCATCATAAATCCTTTATGCCACGTGACCCAAAGTGCTTCTGTTTCTCTGCTGGAACACTAACTGATACAATATGTTTGAACGTTACATAACAAATATGGGTTAGTGGTAGCCTCTGAGGAGGGAGGGAGGAGAATGAATTGGCTATAGTTGAACAAGGTCTTCAATGTTATTTATGTAATAAAATAAAAATGTGTGCACAATGTATTTGTTACAGCAAATATTATATATTATAAAATTGTGTATATTATACTCAGTTATAAAATTGTATATGTTATAATAAATTATAAAATTAGGCTGGTTGCTGAGTACACAACCTTTCTTCTTTTCAATTTCTTCATCTGTAAAATAATAGGATTAAATTATATTTATGTGTCTTCTAGGTCTAAAAATTCTTGAGCTCCATCAGTACAATCTGTTGATTTATAATATGTCAGGAAATAAAATACCTGTTGTCAAATATTTGAAGACCGTCATGGAAGATGGTGATCTGCTTTAACCTATGTTATTTTTGAGAGCAATGGGTTATATTCAATATGAGAAATAACTTTCTACCAATTAAAATTGCCCACAAAAAGAAGAAGATGACTTTGGGGTAATGTGTTCTCTCTTTCTGGAAAAATCCAGGCAAAAGACAGATCATTATTTATCACAGAAGCTACTGAAGAACTTACCATCATGGGAGAATGATCAAGCTGGATGGCCTCTAATGTCTCCCTGAACTTGAACTGGCTAAGTTTTTTGCATAAATATTTTCCATTTAAACTATTAGCTTAGATGCTTACCAAAGAATAACCTGGGTCCAATTTTTTTTCAATTATAACGGATATAGCATTACAGTTTGTAATAGCTGATCAGGGCATACGCAAGTTCTTGCTTGTGAATTTGAATGTGTAGCCAGGAATAAATAACACACAGTATGTGTAATGCAATCTTAAAAGTGTTTTATTGGAACAATTCTTAGACCTCATACAAGAAAATGAAAAAACAAGAAATGTAAATGAATGTGATGTCAGATTGATGAGGCAAGTCTCCAGAGATCCTTGGAAGTTCGAATGGATTTTAAAATTCATTATGATTGAATTATAAAATAAATGAAAACCAGCAGGGTTAAATATGAGGTTGATGAGAGCAGGAAAAGAAAGTTTTTTGGATACCCATGACAGCGAACAAGTTCATGTTCACCTCTAGGACAAGGAGAAATTTTCTTTCAGTCTCTTCCCTTTCAGTGTTTACTAGTCACCAGGCACTGTGCTGGTCACTTGAAATACAAAGACCAAGAAAACACAGAATCAATCATTTAGAAGTTCATGCTTTCAAAGCAGGGGCAGACGTATACAACTGAGCACTCATAATAATAATAATACTGTAATAGCTAAAGCCACTTGAGCACTAACCATGTGCCAGATACTTTTCTAAGCACTTTACTTAGATTAACTCATTTCATTCTCACACCAACCCTATGAGGTAGATACTGTTATAACACCTGTGTTACACATGCTGAAAGCGAGGCACAGGCAGGTTTAGCTGCTTACTCAGGTCACATAGCTTCTTAGTGGCAGAGCCAAGATTCAGACAGAGGCAGTTCTAGATCAGAGTCTGTGCTACTGACAATACCCCTTATTGCCTCTTTCAACATGGTGATATTTCAGAGCTAAGAAGTCTAGAGATTGCTACTTTAAAAATCTTTATGGGGCTTCCCTGGTGGCGCAGTGGTTGAGAGTCTGCCTGCCGATGCAGGGGACACAGGTTCGTGCCCCGGTCCAGGAGGATCCCACATGCTGCAGAGTGGCTGGGCCTGTGAGCCATGACCGCTGAGCCTGCGTGTCCAGAGCCTGTGCTCCACAACGGGAGAGGCCACAGCAGTGAGAGGCCCGCGTACCACAAAAAAAAAAAAAAAAAAAAAAAAAAAAAACTTTATGGTTATTCTTGTTGTTGTTTTAATAAGCTGTTGTTTAGTAGCTTTGAAAATAGAGATTTTCAGTACATAGTTGAAAGAAGATAGGGACATTCCATACAGTTTAGCACAGATTAAGGCATAGACTTAGTGTGTATCTGATAGTTCAGGTCTCAAGAAACTTATTAATGGCAAAATTCAGAGCTCATTTCAATTTTATACCTATTGAATAGCAACACTATACCAAGCATTGCTTGCAGAAGGGTGGAAGGATAAAAATAAGAGAAATTTCTTGACTTTAGGAAGCTTAAACTCTGATAGGTAAGATAAGTCAGTACACAAATAGTTATAGTACAGAGCAGGTTGTGATAAGTGCCATGAAATCGGTACAGAGTGTCAGAGAAGCTAAGAGGAAAGAAATTTTCATTCAGCAGGAGGATCAGGAAAGTCTTCCTGGAGAAGGTGACATCTTAAAGTCTCTTGTGTGCCAGGTAGGATCTTGGTAGGTGAGAATGAATAGAGGGTTAAAGGCATTCTGACAAAGCAAACAGTTGATCAAAAAATAGAGTAGAAACCCAAGATGTATTCTTAGTAATGAATTAATCATGCTGATTGGTTGGAAAAAGTTGAAGATATGGATGAAAATATGGGTTGGACCACTGTGAAAGTTTTAGTACACAATTGACAGATACCTTTGAAATTAATTTAATTGAGTGGCATGACTGTTCATTAGAACAGACAACCCTTCAGGAGTATTCAAACATGACTATCACCTCTAAATTATTACCTGACCTTTGGGATAACACATTTCAGTGACAGCAGCTCAAGATTTCATCTTTTATTTTCCTTCAGCCTAACTCATATTTATTAAGCATTCACTGTCTACACTGCATCGTGGCTTCAGACACTGCAGGAAGAAATGACCCCATGCCAGAAAGACCAAAAGGTACAGCCACAGGGGCCGAGGATGAACCCGGGAAGCTCTAGGTTTCATCTTATTGTAAAATTTCTCAGTCAAATGCCAACTTAACAACCTATTCCCACTTTACATTAAAGGTTCTACCTAAGTTTCTTTTTCTCTGAGAATCCAATGTTCTTCAGTTACCTTTATGGCCTTTCCTTGCCCTACAATGTAGTGGTTGTTGTAATGGTGTAAGTAAAAGACGAAAAAACAAAGCCAAACAAAGCAAAAGTAGGCTGTAGATGTAAAGGAAAGGATGGTGTTAAGTAATTTAAAAGACAGATTCAACTGGTCTTGGACACCAATGGGAAATATTGGAAAGTGGGCAGGAAACAATCCAGTGTTCTTTCAAGGTTTCTAACTTAGATGAGCATGGTAGAATCATCCATTCTAAATAAGAGTTAATGTGGAAGCAACTTTGGAGTGGGAAGAAAAATACTGAGTTTTAGTTGAGGTCACAGTGACCTTGAGATATTTATGGAGCACCATGGTATCTAAGAGACAGAAATATAAACAGACATAAATTAAGACATATAAATTGGGATGCTTTAGGTGAAGCCTAAAATTATTGGCTTGGATCCAATCAACCAAGGAGAGTCTAACAATGAGATGGTCGAGATACAAATCCCGGGGAATATGAAAATTGACAACATTGCTACAAAAAGAGGTGTCTGAGAAGATTAAGAAGTGCATAGAGATGTAGGGAAAAAATAGAAAAGAGGAAGCCAGGGGAGGAGAAGAGTTTCAAGAAGGAAGGAAAAGCAAACACTGCTGGATGCTTTGAAGCCTCCATCAGTAGCGAATAAAAAGGATTTGTTGGGCTTTAGTAGTTCCAGGTTTTTCGGTGGCTTCTGCAAGAGAACCTGCAGAGGAGCAGTGAAATGATGTTACCTTAGGTCCAGAAGAAAGGTGCAGGTAAGAACTTGTAACTTCAGGTAGACACGATTCTTTCAAGAATTTTGGTTAAGAGAGGAGTTAAGGAGAGAACTGGAATAGTTCTAGCCGGGCATAGGATTCAGTTTACAGGAGAATAAATTGGAAGTCAAAATGCCTTTGTCCCTTTTTTTCCTTTAGTCTCTGTTTGTAAAGTGCTTTTTTTCTGTGCTTATGAAGAAATTTCTGAAGTAAAGATTTCTGTAAAAATTTATGTGAATGGGCTTCCCTGGTGGCGCAGTGGTTGAGAGTCTGCCTGCCGATGCAGGGGCCGCGGGTTCGTGCCCCGGTCCAGGAAGATCCCACATGCCGCGGAGCGGCTGGGCCCGTGAGCCATGGCCGCTGAGCCTGCGCGTCCGGAGCCTGTGCTCCACAACGGGAGAGGTCACAACAGTGAGAGGCCCGCGTACCGCAAAAAAAAAAAAAAAAAAAAAAAAAAAAAAAAAAAAAATTTATGTGAGACTCAACAATCATCATTTCAATGATAGTGAATTAATATAAAATATCTTCTCACTGATTTCCATATAACTAAATTTACTGGAATCCTAAAATTACATTTACCTGTAATTAGCATATTTTGAATTTATTTATTAATATGAAGTTTCTGTTCAGAGTATTGTTTAATTAAATATCAAGAAACAATAACAATCAACACAACTATAATTTTTTGAGCATTTACAATATGCCAGGCACTTTTCTAAGTGCATGTATTTTATTTATCTTTACCTGTCCTCCCAAGAATCCATGAAGTAGGGCCTGTATTTTGTCTCCATTTCACAGAAGTACACAGGGAGGCTCCCTTCCCAACTTAGGAAGTAGCAGTTCTGGGTTCCTGCTCTGTGCCCATGCTTCTACTCATCACACCATCTTGCCTCTTGATCATAAATTGTAACTATCATTACACCTAAAGAGACATGTCAGGTGATAGAGTTTTGTTCTCTAGAGACTTTTGTCTTCACCAACTTTCAGGAGCTTGTTTCTCCCTCTTGAATTCAGCTTGAACAATAAAAAAAGGGTAGCTAAGTCATTTGTGTAACTATACCAAAATTCAGACAAATTCAAACTTGGATATATTTATCCCTCTGTTTAAGAAGTTTCCTTAGCTACTCCAGCTCACTCTCCAGCTGGGAACTGAAGATGGATCCTGGCATGAAGAGGTCATGGCCATCAGACCTTTGGGTAGGGTATGTAACTGGGAGATTTTAAAATGGGTTCTGATTGTCAAAATCAGAACTGAGGTCCACGGGAAAAGCAAAATTTATTTCTCATGAAAACCATTCAAGACATTTATACAAAATACAAAAAAATACTGTAAAGAACAAAACTATTCAGACTTGGGATCCAAATGTTAAGAATGTTTCAATAATAAGAATAAAACACAGGGGAAGCCACTTCTCTCTCAGCTCATATTAAATGGATGGGTCACAGTTTGCAGCATGATTGCACACATATTTTTTTAAATTTCCTTATTATGAGCTACACAGTTAGCAACACAAAATAATATAAATTTTAAAAATAAGTGAAAAAATATGAAGCCAAAATTCTCCAATGGAACTGAAAGAATATATAGAAAAACTGATGTATGGACATTATGATAGGAGAGGGTTTCAATGATTTTCTAAGCTCTTCATAATTCTAAATGTATAACATGTAAGAAATACAGGCATTCCTATCATCATCTACATATATGCTACTTCAAGTAATTCATAAACATGACATCAAATTAACCTTGAACAAGATCTAATCTAAATAAACATTAGTCTACGGCCATACCACCCTGAAGGCGCCCGATCTCGTCTAAAACCACATTAGCTCTTTCATACTGAGCACGTAGAAATTAGTAAATGAAGAAAAACATTTAATATTTTAATTCAAAGAACAATATATCTGCTAGGCATGCCTTTTCACTAAAACCTTTGGAGACAAAGCTAAATTTACTAATTGGGAAAAGGAAAATAACACTTGTTACAAGCCTTTAGGTATTGTAATGTGCACTAAAAGTTTTACATACTTTGCCTCAGTATTCCTAACTACATTTCTCTCTCTGGAAGCTTCTAATTGCTCACAATTTGAAAAGAGTTAAATAACTAGTCCAAGTTCACTGAGTTATCAAGTAGCAGAGCTGAGACTCGAACCCACTTCTGTCTGATTCCAAAATTCCTTCCACTTCAAATACTCCCTCTGTGAATAATAAGAACCATGGTCTCTCAAAATCTGGATAAAATGGAAAGGTAGAAATTAAATAATAGATATTAAATAACAAAAAGTTGAACTCAGATTTAAAATAAGTGGATAGTAATAGATTTCAGTATGTTCCTATTTTACATTAAAAAGTGAAACAAGCCACAGAATAAAAACTAATTTGTATGCAGAAATATCATTTACCCAGTGATAGCCCATGAGAACCATAGCATAATTATTAAGAGCTACTAATTTCCATATTAGTGATTCCAAGACCATATTATTTCAGAGTTTGATTTATACTAGAAAAAAATGAAATATATGTCATACCTAATGGCACAGCTTCCATTGATTATTACACTAGTGGAATTTCTGGGTAAAATTATTGAAAGAATAATTCTATTTCTGTCAATATATATTTAACGTAAGGTGGACAAAATTACATGCTCAGTGAAAATTGTGTATAAATTAAGATTGTATAATTCAAGCATCAAAATCCCAGCTTAAGCTGGTTTAGACTAAACATGAAATGTGTAAGCTCACATGATGCAAAAGATCAGAAACAGTTTCAGGCAGAATGGATCCAGGGGCTCAAAAAAATACCACCCAGAACTTCATTTTTAAGCCTCTCTCTGTTCTGCTCTGCTTGATCTTCAGGATCCCCTTGAAGGCTCTCTCAGCTCTCCTTATAGAAACAACAGTTCCCACAGATAAAGACTTCATGACCTCATCTCATATTATTATGGTGAAAAGTGATGGTCTTTAGTAGTTTCCACAGAGAAAAGACAAAAGCCCCAAATTTTTGCACATTTCATTAGCTCTGGTTGGACTTCCGCACTCCCTATGAGCAGGGGAATGAAATACAAGTATTGACATAAGCCTCCAGGGTTGCTACTCTATAACTGGGAGTAGACATTCCACTCAGAACACTTGGACTCAGAATTGGGGAGGGCTAGTAACTCAAAGGAGAGCTCAGGATACAACTAAAATGGGAAAACGGTGTTTGGTGTCCTCCAAATTACAGATGTCCAGTGCAAACTGAAAGATTTCTGGGCAAGACAATAACATGAACACAGAACACAGGTAATCTCATAGACTGAAATAATACCCATAACAACAATAAAATTAATAATTATATTGGGTAATAGGTATTGATTGACTACTAAGTCAAAAGCTGAGTGCTTTACATATTTGCTTGATTGAAACCTCACAACTACGAGGTAGGTGTTATTAGTATGCTTATATTTTACAGATGAGGGCATTGAGGTCCAGAATATTTAAGTAATTTTTCCAATATAAAAAAAGGATAGGGACTTCCCTGGTGGTGCAGTGGTTAAGAATCTGCCTGCCAATGCAGGGGACACAAGTTAGAGCCCTGGTCCTGGAAGATCTCACATGCTGCGGAGCAGCTAAGCCCATGCACCACAACTACTGAGCCTGCACTCTGTAGCCCATGTGCCACAACTACCAAGCCCGAGTGCCACAAGTACTGAAATCCACACACCTAGAGCCCATGCTCGGCAACAAGAGAAGCCACCACAATGAGAAGCCCATGTACCACAAGGAGGAGTGGTCCCCACTCATCCCAACTAGAGAAAGCCCACGCACAGCAACGAAGACACAACACAGCCAAAACTAAATAAATAAATACATACATACATAAATAAATTTCTTTTTAAAAAATAAAAAATAATAAAAAAAGGGTGAAAGCCTCCATCACCTCTGTAAACTATGGGAGGGAGCCAACTAGAGGACAGAAAATTTGAAGGGAAATTGCTAGATATAACACTGATAAGGCTAGATTCATTCAAGAAGTATTCATTGAGTGTTTGCTACAAGTAGATATTGGGTTGAGCACTAGAGGCACTGAGGTGAGTGATGAATGGAAGAAAAGCCAACTTGTGACTCCAGCTGCAATCAGTGTGCCCAATCTAGACTTCTCCTAGTGCCTCAAACCCACCAAACTTTCCTTGCCTCAGGACCTTTGTACATGCTGTTCTTTCTACTTTCTCTCCATCCATAAGTCTCCTCTCTTCCCATATCTCCTCATCCTTAACACGCATGGTCCATCACTGTATCATCTAATACCTAAACTCATTGTGCCTCTGTCAATTTGTAGATTAGTTCCCCCATAAATGGAAGGTTGATAATCTCAGCTGGGCTCTCAATGCTACCTAGGGTTATACTAAATCTCTCTAGTACTCAGCTTCTTGCTTTCTTCAATTGCAATTTCAAACCTTAGCAGTCTTCTCAAGTCTTTGACACTACCACCTTCTCTTACTGTCTCTCAGCAACCTACCTCATCTACTTCTTCAGGAAAAAATAAAACTATTAGACAGGAACTTCCTCATGTATATTCCTAACCCTAACCCTAGCCCCATCTGATGTGGTAGGTTCTCAGAATCTTATTTTTATCATAAAACTTCCCCCTGAATCCGATTGAAAAGACTCAAATTGGACAACCTGGATCATGCTCCTGAGAAATTAGAATGGAAATTAAAGAATTAAAAATTCAGTTACATGCTTTCTTTTGAATGGAGGAGATGTAGAAATGTGAGTAATGTGCTGTAACCATCTTCCACCCTAAGTATAGAAGCCATTATGCAAGATAGAGAAGAAGGCAGAGAAAATTTAGAAACAGAGATGAGAAATAAAAATAAGTAAAAATAAGTCCCTTCTTGCTTCCAGGTCCTTTCTAAGTCTCAGCTATATGCCTTCATTTCCTTGGAGACATCCCTGTAATCGTATAATTAGGTTAGTTATGCTAGTTTTGGATGGTTTCTGTCACTTCTACTAAAAATCATAAATATAAAGTATTTACTTTGCAATTGTTTCTGAAACGTTTTCTTTCCTCCCCATCTCCACTGCCAGATTCTGGTCCAAGCCATCATCATCTTTCAACTGGACAATCGCAAAGGCCTTCTAACTGGTCTCTCTACATGCTCTCTTGCTCCATCCAAACAATCCTCTAGTTGGATTAGATCATTTGACTCTACTACTTTAAATCTTTTAATGGCTTCCCTTTGTTAAAAAGCCAAAGCTTAACATAGACTACACAGACCCACATTACCTAGTTCCTAACTGTATGGACAGCCTCATGCTATAATAGTCTTCCCATTGTTCATTGCCCTTCAGCAGACCCTAGAACTCACCAAGTGCACTCTGTTTGAAGACTTTATCATTCTGCTCCCTCTGCCTGACATATCTTTTCAGTCTTTCAACTGGCTAGGTCTACTCATCCTTCAGATTTTGCATTAAATGACGTTTAAAATTATAATAGTGTTTATTTTTTTAAGAGCTGCCTCCCTCTAATTAGACTGCAAGACTAATAGTCTACTGGCCATGTTTTCATCATCACTGTATTCATGGTATCCGGCACATGGTAAATTATCAATAAATGTTTGTTAAATAAAGGTGTGAGTCGAGTACAGGTGGATATACTACCTACATATATAGGAATCCCAAAAGGAGACAATACTGAAGAAACAATAAAATGAATGAAAAACTAGAAGAAAACTTTACAGAGATGAAGTAACTGAACAGACAGAAAAGTTGCCTAAAAATATAAAACATAGAGACTAATAGTTTGATATTTCATCCAGGCAGAGAGAAGAAAAAAACAACTTACCTTCCAGTGAAGAAAAATATGACTTGTCTCAGTAGTATTGTCTCTAAAAGCCAAGATACAATGGATTAACTCCTATAAATACCTAAGATACAATAATCTCCAAATGACTGTCTAATGAACCATATGCTGTAGTGGTTATGAATGTAGGCTATGAAACAAAATTGCCCAGGTTCAAATTCTGACTCCTTCAGCAAGTTATTTAAGCTTTCTGTCCTTCAGTTATACCATCTTCAGAATGGAGATAATGATAAGAGCTTTCTCACAGAGGAATTAAATGAGTCATTATAAGGCTAGTGCTTGCAACATCTCTACCTAGATATAAGTATTATCTAAACTGAAAATTTTGTCACCCAAGAATTCTGTGTCCAGCCAAGTTGCTCTTCAGCTGTAAAGGACATCTTCATGTGCAAAGCTCCTCAGCAAGTATACAACTTACTTATCCTTCCTGGAAAACTAAAACATTAATCAAAGTGAAGAATGCAAAAAAAGGGAAGTCAAGGCTTAAAAAAAAGTAAGTCATCATTGAAACTATCATCAAAGACAATGTGTAAGTAGTTATTTTATGATTATAGCTTAATGAAAATGTTATAATTTACTCTTATAATAAAAACTATATAATATAAAAATTTCAATAAACAAAACTTAGTATGAGAAAAAAGTATATTCCCAATCTTATTAGGATAAAATAAGAATAAAATAATAAAAAATAAATAATATTCACTCTTTAGCTAAATAATTAACATAAAATAGGCATTTTCATTTAAAGATAATGACATTTTCATTTAAAGATAATAAAAATGAGTTATTTACCCTCTAAGTCACTTGAGGAAAAAGCTGAGGTTAAAAACAAACAAAAAAGAAAAACAAGAAAGAGAAGAATAAAGCAAGATATCACAAGTATTATAAAACAAGATAAGATAGACAGGAAAAATCTTGTCAGTTATGACAATAAACATAAATGTATGAATCTCACCTATTAAAATACAGAGTCTATGTATGTGTCAATGAGAATAATTAACAATAATACCACTATGGTGTGCTGTTTGAAATGTAGAAGTATACACACCTGAAGAAAAACAACACAGGAAGTTTAAAAATCAATGAATTATCACGGATACATCAGAAAAACAAGAAGAAAAATAAAGTGGGGGGCTTCTCTGGTGGCGCGGTGGTTGGGAGTCCACCTGCTGATGTGGGGGGCGTGGGTTCATGCCCCGGTTCGGGAAGATCCCGCGTGCCATGGAGCAGCTGGGCTCGTGGGCCGTGGCCACTGGGTCTGTGTGCCTGGGGCCTGTGCTCTGCAACAGGAGAGGCCGCAGCATTGAGGGGCCCACGTGCCGCAAGAGACAAAAAAATGTAAAAATAAAGTGGAAGTTGAAATATTTGGATTAGACAAAGCAGAATCCAAGAGAATATTATTTAAGGGTACAGTAGGAAATATTTCATATAGAATATATATAAATTTATAATCTATTGTGAAAAATGTCATGTACTCTAACTTTTAATATGCTGAAAATGTCATAAATACACAAAGAATACAAATAAATGAATTTCATAAAATTATCAACATAATTTTTTGTCATAAAGTATGTGAAAAATTATTGATCTAAAAGAGTTTAATAGTATCAGTATATTATCATGTTAATAATGTTAATTAAATACATGTACATATGTACAACATTATAACCATGGAAAATGAGATTTCTCAAATTCTATGAAACATTTACAAAAATTACAGTGACTTCTTTTAAACTTTGGAGAAATAAATGATCCACAAGCAAAATAAACTCTTCCAATACAAGTGAAAACAGGAGAGCTTTCTAATTCATTATTACAAACTAACATCAAATCCTAACAAAGATTAAAAAGAAAAAACTATAAATTCATTTTACTTATGAATACGAACACACAAATCATAAAAAAACTAACAAGTCAACTTAGCAGTTTACACCATAACCAACTCAGCCTTTTCTGAAAACACAAAAATGATTTCATATTAAAAAAATCAATTCATATGATATACAATATAAATAATTCAGTAAAAACCCTACACAATAAAATGTCAACAATTTATTCAGTAAAACTCAATATACATTATTGGCTTTAAAAGTTTTCTTCAAACCAATAGTTAACAGGACCCTTAAGGTAAAATGCTAGGGCTTCCCTGGTGGTGCAGTGGTTGAGAGTCAGCCTGCCAATGCAGGGGACACAGGTTCGTGCCCCAGTCTGGGAAGATTCCACATGCCATGAAGCGGCTGGGCCCGTGAGCCATGGCCGCTGGGCCTGCACGTCCGCAGCCTGTGCTCTGCAACGGGAGAGGCCACAACAGTGGGAGGCCCGCGTACCACACACACAAAAAAATGCTAGAGGAATTACCATGAAAGTCAGGAAGGAAACAAGGACATCTGCTACTATCCCAACAATTAACATTATTTTGGAAGTTTGGGGTAATGCAGAAAAATAAATAAATAAATAAAGAGAAATGAGAAATAAAATGTCCCAAAAAATCAGATACAAATTATTAGTATTTGTAACTAGTATAATTGTCTGATTAAAACAGCAAGATAATTAAATGTATGAAAGAAATGAAAACTAATGATAAATTTCAGTAAAATAATCATATGTTAAATATATAACAAATAATGTTTTAGACAATATTGTCAAAACAGTGGCCACAACAAAATACTTTGAACAAATTTAACAAGCCAAAAGCAGTATTTATATGAAGAAAATGTTAACTTTATAAAAGGGACTCTAAAAAAAATATTGTGCTCTTGGGTGAAGAAAACAAATACAACAACAATAAAAGTAATTAACTTTTTTTTTGAGTACTTCCCACAAGCCAGACTCTCCTAAACACTTATAAGTATTACCTCATTTAATCCTCATAAAAATCCCTTGAGACAGTTCAATAATTATTTCCATTTTAAAAATGAGTAAACACTTTTTTTCAAGTGCAAAAAAAAAACATTCACCAGAATAGATCATATTTTGAAGCATAAAACTCAAAACTTACTAACTTTGAAAGAATTCAAATTATACAACCAAGTATATTCTGAGACCAAAAGAGAATTGAACTACAAATAAATAACAGAGAGCTATCTGGAAGATCCCCAGACATTTCAAAATGAAACAGCATACTTCTAAATAACTCATAGATCAAAGCAGGAGTCACAAGAAAATATTAGAAGATATTTTGGGACTTCCCTGGTGGTACAGTGGTTAAGACTTTTCCTTCCAATGCAGTGGGTGTGGGTTCAATACCTGGCCAGGCAGCTAAGATCCCACATGCCTTGGGGCAAAAAAACAAAACATAAAACAAAAGCAATATTGTAACAAATTCAATAAAGACTTTAAAAATGGTCCACATCAAAAAAAATCTTAAAAAAATAAATTAGAAGATATTTTGAATTGAATGAAAATGAAAACACAATCTATCAAAATGTGCTAAACCAGTGCTTAGGGGAAAATACATAGCATTAAATGCGTATGTTAAAAAAATAAGAAAGTTCTCAAATAAAAAATTTAAGCTTCCACCTTAAGAAACTAGAATTGTAGAGCAAGTTAAACCCAAAGCAAGCAGACAGAAAGAATAATAAAGAACAGAAATCAGTAAAATTAAAAACAGAAAAAAAAAAAGAGAAAATCAGTAAATCCAAAAGCTAGTTTTATGAAAACACCAATAAAATTTATACACTTCAAGCCAGAATGATCAATAAATAAAGAGGGAAGAAACAAACTACCTACAACAGAAATGAAAGAGGAGACATTACTACAGATCCTAGAGAAGTTAAAAAGACAGTAAGGGAATATTATGAGCAACTTTGTTTGCAGAAATTCAACAATTTAGATGAAATGGGTAAGTTTCTTGAAAGAAACAAACTACCAAAAGTCACTGAAGAAGAAATAAATAAACTAAATATTCCTACCTCTGACTTTAAAAATTGAATTTGTAGTTTAAAATCTTCCAAAAAGAAAACTCCAAACCCAGATGGCTTCACTGCTGAGTTCTTACTGAACACTTATGGAAGAAATAATAATAATTTTACACAAATTCTTCCAGAAAATAGAGGAGCAGGGAATACTTCCCAACTCATTTTCTGAGGTCAGATTATCCTGATACAAAAACCATAAAAATACTTGAACTAGAAATAACAAAAATACATATCAGTATTTCTTGTGAATATAGTTGTGAAAATCCTCAACAAAAACTGGCAAATTGAATCCAGAAAAGTAGAACACTTCATGACCAGACAAGGCTTATCTCCAAATGCAAGGCTGATTCAACATTTGAAAATCAATCAATATAACTCACCATATCAATAGATTAAAGAAGAAAAATTGTATGATCATCTCAATAAATACCGAAAGAAAAAAAAAACAGCCAACATAGAGAAAGCCTATCAGCCTATCTCTCCCACTGACTGCAACTAAAAGTTTTATACAGAATACAAAAAGGAGCTACCTGAAGATTCTGAAAAGTAAACCATTTACATGATATTTTGGAAAAAACAAAGCTATAGGGACACAAAAAGATGAGAATTTGAGAGATCAGAGTTTGGTTTTCAGAAGCTGGAAGTGGAAGAACGGGCTGACTATAAGGGAGCAGAAAAGAATTTTTGAGTGTGAAAGAACCATTCTATATCTTGATTGCAGCAATGATTATGTAACTTTGGTCAAAGGGTATGAAATTATTCACTAAAAGGGGTAACTTATACTTTATATCAACAACACCCCAATAAACCTGACTTTTTAAAAATGTAATAAAATATTTAGTATATGAAATCAAGGTATAGACTTTATGGAAAGTAGAACAAAAATACTAAGATGAAAAATAGGCTGTAAAGTATTTTTTTAAATTGGATCAGTGGTCTAGGAGATTTTATGTTCAGCTTAAAAGTTTCCAGAAAAAGAAAACAGAGAAGATGAAGGAAAAGAAATGATCAGATAATACCCCCCCAAATCCCTAAATTGAGGCTACACAAAAAGGAACAAGGTAGTTAGATTGATAGAGAGATAATTGATAGAGAGAGAGAGAGAGAGAGAGAGAGAGAGAGAGCAAGCAAGCAAACCATGGTGAAATTTTAGCAACTTGAGGTTAAAAACAAGTTTCTAAAAACTTTCAGAGGGTAAAGATAACATACCACATACAAAAGGTTGGGAATCAAAATGTCACTGAATTTCTCAAGAGCAACACTGGAAGATGGAAGACAATAGAGAAATGGCTTCATAGTGCAGATATAGCATCATATGCCCAGTTTAATTACCAAGAATAAAAGTGAAGCATAGGAATCTGTGTGGTTGTGATGTAAGAAAGTTAAACTCTCATCTTCCAGAGAAGAAAGTCAGTGGATAATATGAAAATTTGAAAAAACAGCAGTATAAGCCGCATATTGGGGTATAGTATTGAAAGCACTTGTTGACGTTTTCAGACTAAGTACAATTTTACTTCATAAAAATTAACTCTAGGGCTTCCCTGGTGGCGCAGTGGTTGAGAGTCCGCCTGCCGATGCAGGGGACACGGATTCGTGCCCCGGTCCGGGAAGATCCCACATGCCGCGGAGCGGCTGGGCCCGTGAGCCATAGCTGCTGAGCCTGAGCGTCGGGAGTCTGTGCTCCACAACGGGAGAGGCCACAACAGTGAGAGGCCTGCGTACCGCAAAAAAAAAAATCCATAAGATTTTCAGTTGAAAGATGTGAATTTTTAAAAAATAATTACAGTAACTACCTGAATTAAAAACCACAAAGGGAATATCTATGCATGTGTTGATATAAGTTTTTAAAATTCTGTATATCAAAAATCATCAAAATTAAATTTAAAGGTAAATGGCAAACTAGAACATTTTTCATAGTAGATAGACAATAGGTATTTGTCAGCTTCAATATTGAAATTTCCTATGCATTTTGGGCAAAGTTTTTGATTTGTGTAGTATTGAAGGGATAACAGGGGATAAAGGGGGCAATTTCTTAACAAAACTAAAAGAATCCCACCTTTTTTTAGCTGCAAAACTGAGATAATCAAAACAAAGTCCAATTTTTTCATCAGAGCCTTAGCAGTATCCAGAAGATAAGGAAAGTGCTGGATGCTGATAAGTAGAATTGGAAATGGGAAGACCCAGAATCTTAGGAGCTACAGACCCTCTAAAAACACCTTAGCAACTGAAGGAAATCCTCCTGCCTTTTCTAATAAAGATGTTTTCTCTTTTACTTAAAGGCAGGCCTCATCATTTACCTGAGATTCTAACCTTGGCCAGCGTGTCCAGTTCTCCTCCTGCCCTAACCCTCCATTCCTCAGAAGAAGGAGTTATAGATTTACAATTAGTAAAATAATTGCCAAGCTTTGGGAAAAATATGGGACCATATTTATGAGAATAAATGTTGATGGTATTCAATTAAGGAGGAAGCAAATATCATTTTAAATCAGGCTGAATTTATGGTTATGGTTGAACTTATCAGAGATTCTGAATTTAATGCTCTCACTTAAGTATCTGGGGGTGAGTAATGAATTCCTAGACTCAAGGCTGGGCTGTACTAGACAAGGTGAAATTTCTTGGTACAAGAAAAAGGAGGAAACTCTAAGACAGAGAAAACAGGAATGCAGGAATGCACTAATTATACGTTACCACTCACAAACCTCTAACCAAGGAGTCACACCTCTGTCACTAAGAAGCTAAATCATTAATTTAGGGAGTCATGATGGGCTTTTTTTTTTTCAATGAAAGAGACTAAACAGCAAATATCTGAACATAAGGCATGTAGTAAAGACACTTATGTTACAAAATTTCGTTCCAATTATACCGTGTGTATATATATTTATATACACATGCATTTATTATATGAACATGCAAATATGTGTATATTTATATACATACATATATATGTATATGTGTATATATATGAACATGCATTTATGCATATTTGTTATGATTTGGTTATGTCTAAAATTTCAGTATTTCTTACTGAGTGTCATGGTCAAAAATATTCGAGAATCAATGTTCTAGTTGGTGAGAGATGACCTGGTACACACAGGCTAGCAGCAGCAATAAGGGATTCTTCTGAAAGCTCAGCTTCACATTGGAGAGTCCTAAAAGACAATGGAGAAGGAATGAAGTTTCAATAGTGACATCTTGTTGTCCCTTCAACCTGGGGGAAAGATTACTTGAAGGAAGGAACTTTAGCAATTCATAATTAGTGACATGAGGAGGACAAAGTGGCCCGGACTGGGTAACAACAAAAAAAGTGAGTCCCAGTGTTGGCTGGAATGAGTGATCCCAATCAACAAAAAGGAAAGAGGTCTGCTAGTGGGGGAAGAAAGGAAGAGTACATGGGAAGGGAAGAATATGAATGACCCTTCCTCATGTGACCAGCAAATTCAGCGGTAAAAGCTCGTGAAAGAGAGCCAGGCAGGTAGAACCACTAAAAGCACTGAAGGTTTGGGTCACTCTCTAACAAATCACCCCAACCACTCAAGGTACTGGCTTTCTGGAAATTGCCCAACATTTATCTCACTATCATACGCTGCTAGCAGAAAAGCAAATGGATACACTCCCGGAAAGAAAATTGGAAATTTGTATGCAAAATCATAAATTATGCAAACCATTGCTTTGATAATTCTAATTCTACCAACCTCAAAGAAAAAAATCAAAGCTATTCAGAAGATACAATAAGAAAAAAAGAAAACCAGCCCTGATTACAGATAACTGTTGCTACCAACTAGGTTGTGAGTTTCCTCTGCTGTGAATTTCACAGAATATCAACGTCTGATGAGGACTCTCCATGACAAGACCACTTTATAATCATGTGTGATGGAAATAAAAATAAAGACACTGTGCAACCCCCAAAATAACCGATCTTCCCCCTGACGCAGATAACATGAGCAGCTATCATTTATTCTGCAAAAACAATTCTATTTGTGCCTTGTTCATCCCTCCTCTGTCATAAAGGTTATTTATTAAGATAACCGATGATGTGCAGCTCTATTTACAATAGCCCGGAGATGGAAACAAACTAAGTGTCCATCATTGGATGAATGGATAAAGAAGATGTGGCATGTGTATACAATGGAATATTACTCAGCCATAAAAAGAAATGAAATTGAGCTATTTGTAATGAGGTCGATAGACCTAGAGTCTGTCATACAGAGTGAAGTAAGTCAGAAAGAGAAAGACAAATACCGTATGCTAACACATATATATGGAATTTAAGAAAAAAAATGTCTTGAAGAACCTAGGGGTTAGACAGGAATAAAGACACAGACCTACTAGAGAATGGACTTGAGGATATGGGGAGGGGGAAGGGTAAGTTGTGACAAAGCGAGAGAGAGGCATGGACATATATACACTACCAAACGTAAAATAGATAGCTAGTGGGAAGCAGCTGCATAGCACAGGGAGATCAGCTCTGTGCTTTGTGACCACCTAGAGGGGTGGGATAGGGAGGGTGGGAGGGAGGGAGACGCAAGAGGGAAGAGATATGGGAACATATGTATATGTATAACTGATTCACTTTGTTATAAAGAAGAAACTAACACACCATTGTAAAGCAATTATACTCCAATAAAGATGTAAAAAAAAAAGATAACCAATGATGGAATTACCTTCGCTTCCTTTCGGCACCCAATCCAAATATATCCTTGTTCATGCAATTTCTTGCTGATAGCTAGAGAAATGATGATAGATAGATAAATGATAAATAGGTAGATACATAGATAGATTTTTTAAAAACCCAATTTTTTAAGAACGCAATTTCTTTGAATTGTCCTCAAAATCATCTAATACGAGCCCAAATCTTATAATAAGCTTCCCCTAATTTCTTTCTGAGATGCCCCGTGGTTCCCTATACAGTGTGTTACATGCTAGTACCATTCAAGATGCAGAAAAAGAGAAGTTAATTCATTGAAATGGATACCTTAGGTGTTAGGGCTTAATTCTCTCACAGAACCCTGTTGAAAAGTGCTGCAGAGCTTTCCATGTATCATCTTATTTAGCCTAACAGCAATTCTAGAAAAGAAGAACAATTATTATCATTCCTGTCTTACAGACAGAGAAAGAAACTGAGGCACAGACTGGCCAGGTAGACTAAGATCTAAGGATCTGAACCCAGGTAGAGATGTTTCATCACAGAAGTTATCTGGCTTCCACCAAAATGCTATTACAAGTTACTTAGTTATCTAGGGTCAAAACCTGGTATCAGACTTATATGGTCACGAGCCTGACCTTCCACAGCCAGCCAGAGCTCCACTGAAGGCCAATCATCTCTTACCTCCAAACTCCTCTTTCCCTTCCCATTGTCACTCCACTAGTTCAAGTCCTCATTATCATCCTTGAACTACTGCAAAAATGTCTTAACTGCAGTACTTACCTCAGGTCACCTCCTCCTATAATCAAGCATAAACTCTCAAAGAACAATGTTCCTAAATATTGGGCTGGCCAAAAAGTTCATTCGGGTTTCTCCATAACATCTTACCAAAAAACCCAAACAAAATTTTTGGCCAACCCATATATCCCTGTTCATACAATTTCTTGCTGATAGGTAGAGAAATGATAGATAGATAGATGATAGATAGATAGATATTTAAAAAACTAAACTCTAGAATTTGTCATTTATATTCTTCTGAGAGTCGACAACTGTGGTCCACTTTTCCAAACTTATTTTGCCTGACCTCCCTCTGTTTCAGATAAATTAAACCACTCTTCATTTCCTGAACAAGTCCTGAATTTTCCCATCCTTATGCCTTTGTTCCACTGTTTCTGTTCAGCCTACATCTCCAGGTTTCAAAATCTTATCCATGCTTTATCCAACTTAATGTCATACAGTCTTCAAGGCAACATGGTTTAGTAAAAAGACAAACAATGAACACGGAATTATAGATTTTCCAAACACTTTTTCTTTGGCCTCCATTACACCCATGTTCTCACAGCAAAGAAATGAATTTCCTCATCCTTTATGTTCCCATGTTACTTTGCCTATGTTTATTTACAGGAATTACCACATTCTGCCTTATGCCTTAGCTATTTTTTTTACTTCATTTTTCTACTAGATTATAAAGTCCTTGAAAAGGCAAAACATCTTTTTCATCTTTGATTCATGCCATGAAGTATAAAATAATTATCAATTCATGAATTGAATATTATGAATATTCACATTGTCAAATGCAACACTGTTCTGTAGTCCTGCCTCTCCTAAAAGTCTATGTTTTCTTGCTAAGATTTCAGAGATTCGGTAGGAGAGTCTGCCTAAGTTTTTTAATACTCTGAGATAGCATTTGGGAATAGGGACTCACCCAAAAAAGAATCTAAATTTTTTTCCTTTCTCCAGGAGCAATCATTTGAAGCTATTCAGAGCTTTGCCTGTATTCAAGTGATACTACATCCCTTCTCCTTCTTCAGTTGGACACCAGGTTTTATGAGTTGGGTCCACCATCACCCAATATGCAGCACTCCTGAGGCTTAGCTAACACGATGTCCTGCCCATATGTATGTGCCTTTGTTTCTGACACCAATTCCTGGTCTAAAGGATTCTAGTCCATGAAGCAGAACTGGTTTCATTCTACCCAGCTATTACAAGCCATACAGAAGTCACACAGAAAGAACTCCTGGTGGCCACTTTCTTCAGCTGGGCACAGGGAAGGGCAGGACTAGTGCCAGGGGGTTGAGAATGTGGTATGTAAATTGGTAGACTTGATAGACTCCAGTCCAGTTCAAAAAACTTTTAAAATAATTATTTAATTCTCCAAGAAGCTCACTTCCCTAGAAGGAGGTCATTTAGCAGTGGGAGAAATTAACTTATTTCTCAAATTTCTAGGTAAGTTATAGTTTGAATTTTTTACTTAAACTCCTACATTTTGGGGTTTTATTTAAATAAGAAATGCACTAAAAAATAAATGTTAAAAATGTGGGCAATAGGAAGATGTTTCCAAAGAGGATAGCATTAAACATTAAGTATATAATGTTCCCATCAGTGTTCCTTCTCTGCCCCTCATTGTTTCTAGAAAAGCAAGAAGTCAAGAGCTTTGTCAGAAAAGCAAGAGGGTTTGGTTGAAATTAGCCATATAACTGGACACTATGTAGGACTGACCTGCCGAACATATAATCGGAATTACTTTGTGTTCTACCAACTCTCCGGGGCCCCAGAAAAGGGACCTAGGAAGGAAATTCAGAAAAGAGCAACAAAATTAAGGAGCTGAGAGGCTGATTTATGAGGCACATTATGAGACCTAAGTATCATGTGGCTTGGCTGAACAACGGCTGAATGAAGACGCGGTGCATGTCTATGAGCTTACAGAGAATGTGATCACTGAGGAAAGGAGAGAGATGGAGTTGTCTTGGGGTTGATAACACCATAGTCACTGCTTTTTTTGGTTTCATTTTTAATATGGGATTCTGTGCTTTATATTTCTCTTTCCTGCTACAGAAGTCACTGCCAATATATTTTAAATCTTTTATAATAAAGAAAAAGATAAAACAACAACAATGGAAACCCTTGTAAAAGTTTACCTTTATAAAATGTAGGAAGTTCTCTAAATGTATTCTCTAAAGGTAGGAGCAATGACTGATAAGTCATAAGAATATAAATCCATTAACAGTCCATCTGAGATAGAGAGGGAGAAATGAGTCTCTGGTACCACATCTAGGGTAAAGGAAAGGGAAGAGAGAAAGAAGTGAAAGGGGAAAAGTGAATCCACCACAGTACTTGCACCTTCTAACCCAGTGGAGTCACCATCTTCGTTGGTAGCCAAGACCAGTAACTCATGAAAAGTCTCTATTATGGGGTCCCCTAACTTCCCCAGAGACCTCAACTGACACATGGTTTATTTCACACAGGAGATCACCAGCCTGTGTGCTATCCTTTAGACTCTGAGTGCGTGGAAAGACTAAGAGAAGGTGCATGGCAGGGGCAGATGGGTGATGGCTGATACGACCAACTTAGCCTCTACTGCCACAAAGGAACAAACAGCCTCCAGTTCTTTCTTACCTCATTGTATGCAAAGCGGTGACAAATGACAAAAATTCAAGTGAGGTTTGCAGTGTCTCAAAAGGTCTAAAAACAACGGATCCATCCTTGAAATAGGTGTTGGGGGTATTATGGAGAATATGACCTGCTCCCTGTCCTCAAGGGCTCCCAGGCAGGAGAGGGAGACAGACACAGAAATAAGCTCATCATTATTCTTCAGTGAGTTAAGAGATAAAAGAGAAAAGCAAGGGATGCTGGGCCTTCAGGGAGCATGAAATCTATCCTAGCGGAGAGGATTCAAGAGACGGTGTCCTGGAGGTGGCAAAGCAGGACCTGACATGATTGTCATCAGATGTCTTCATTTTCAATTTCCAATTGTTTTAATGTGGAGGTCCTTATCCTTTATAGCAGATGACAGAGTGGAGATTCCTTCTGGGGTGACAAGGTCATAATGTAAGAGGTTTGGAGAACTTAAGGATGACACTTCCCTTAAACATTAGAAGCTGGTCCGTGGTGGGACAGACTGAGAAGCTGACACACAGAGAAGCACTAAAGATAGATAGAGGGATGGAGTCTTCATGGCTCCGAGGTCCTGATCTCAGTTGCCTCTGAGCCCTAGTGGCACCATTCCCATGCCATTATTATGTGAAATACCACAGCCTGTGTCCAATAAAGTCGTCTTTCTGGAACTAGCTCCAGTTTGGTTTTTATCACTTTCAGCAATCAAGAGACCTGAACGGCAGCACACGTTAGCAGTGACCTGACATCTTCCTTGTCTTAAAGTTACGTTTCTCCTCTCATCCTCCCCTTCTCCAACAAGAGTCAGCCCAACCACCATGCTGCCAATTTCTCCTTGTTCTGTCAAGTCATACATTGAAAACTTGGCCTATAGTCTTGCCTCTCCAACAGTTGTGCTCCTAGTTGTTCCATATCAAGGTTTCCAAAGGCCAGCTCCCATTTCCAAGTACATTGAAGTGTTGTCTACCAAGAGCTTTCACCAGAAAATCCAGCTGAGTGGATTGAGGGTTGGGGCCAAGAATCTGTATTTTTCATATACAATGGAATGTTACTCAGCCTTAAAAAAGAATGAAATACTGCCATTTTTAGCAACATGGATGGACCGAGAGATTATCATATTAAGTAATTCAGACAGAGAAAGACAAATGTCATATGTTATCACTTACATATGGAACTTAAAAAATGATACAAATGAACTTATTTACAAAACAGAAATAGATTCACAGACATAGAAAACAAACTTATGATTACCAAAGAGGATAGCAAGGGGTGGGGAGATGGATATAAATTAGGAGGTTGGGATTAGCATATACACACTAGTATATATAAAACAGGTAAACAATAGGGACCTACTGTGTAGCACAGGGAACTATACTCACTATCTTGTACTAACCTATAATGGAAAATAATAACCCACATATATAACTGAATCACTTTGCTGTACGCTTGAAACTAACACAACATTGTAAATTAACTATACTTCAATTTTTTAAAAACTCATTAAAAAAAAGAATCTATATTTTTCAAAAATACACCCTGGTTGATTCTGACGTACAGCCAGGGGGAAGCATCACTAGAGCATGAAGCCCATCAATTTGAAGAGTATATTGAGTGTCCTCGACATGGCACAAACTAACTGTCCAATCTCTCACCAAGATTTACTGCTCCGTCTGCTTTTCCTCAAAGAAAGCAGAATTCGTGTAGGCTCGGAATTATGTAACAGCAGTTTGTAGCTGCTCAGAGAACTATACGGAAGGGCTTGGGATGACTTCATGCGGGGAAGCAGGCATGGCAGGGGCAGACCTCCACCCTTACATAAGCTGCCTTTGATTTCCTTCACGCTGGAGCTGGATGACCTAGAGGAAATTTGTTTCCTTTTAAAGCCTAGAGCTCCATCACACGCCTGTATAATTGTTCTGAAAAGTGTCTTTCCAACACGACTACCCCCAAAGGAGCTGGAGATCGTTATCCCAGAGGTAGCAGCGAAGCTGAAGTACAGGGGAGACTTTTTTTTTTTTTTTAAACCATCAAGCAGTGTCAACTTTGGAGCAGGCAAACTGCTCCGCTCCTCCTGAGAGATGACAAGCGTTTCACGGCAGTCACTTTCGAAAGTAGGTGCCAGGTGGGAGAGGGATCGGATTTGCTGGAGTGTCGGCTCAGTAAAGCAAGTACCTTCCTCAATTCGCTGAGGTTTTGACAGGGGCTGAGCTGGAGGGACCTTATACACTCTCACAGGCTCTTGTAGTCTGACATGTGCTGTTTCACAGGAGGCGTGACACCACTGGTGTTTCAAGGTTTTTCTCTACCAGGCAGAAAGCTTTTATGGACCTCGGGCTCTTATATTGTTATTTCATTATGTTTTACTTGTATTTCTACCAAACCTGCAGAATCGGGGTTTTTAAGAACCAGCGGGGCTTGGAATGGTTCAAGTCAAAAGAACTTGTTGCCTTTCGGTAAACAGCATCATCCGCCATCCTCACTTTGAGACTTCTTCTACTTTCTGCGCCCCCCGCCCCGCCCCCAGCCACTACCTTCTCCCTTCTGTTTCTCCTTTCCTCCCTCTCTCCCCTCCCCCTCTCTCAACACTCTCAAAGCGTGCCCTAAACGGTGACAAACTTGCATGTGCTTCCTTTATGACTAAACCCCCGGGCCTCTAGCCAACCCCTCACAGATGGTCCCAAACATCGGACACCCCTTTAGGGGAGCCCCACGTTTGCAACCTAGCTGGGAACGGCCAGGGTGGAGGAGAAGCGTGACGGGGAGTGGCGGTGTCTTAGTCCTGGGGGAAAGCGAAGCAGCTTCCAGGAGGAAACGGGCGTTTCCTTCCCACGCGCTCGGCGAAACCCTGGGTCCTGGCCCTGGGCCTCCACCCAGCCCCTCCCGGCGCTCTGGGAAAAGCCAGTCGCTACACACAGGCACATGCAGGCCCCGGGGCCGCGCCCTAAGGAGAGCGGCACCCACGGCCAATTGCTATGGCAACTCCGGGGCTCGTTCCATTCCCCACCCCGCCGATCCCCCCGCCTCCTGCCTGAGCTGCAGCCAACCGGCTTGTGCGCGTCCCAGGAGCGCGCTATAAAACCTGCGCGGTGGCGCCGGGCAGGGGCGAGCCCGACCAGGAGCAGGGCGCGCAGATCCAACCTCCGACCTGGAAAGCCCTGTGAAAGCGGCAGGAAAAAGCCTGAACATGCAGAGTGCGCAGAGCCTGCGTCTCGGTCCACGCAATCAGTGCCTCTGCCTGGCTTTCCTGCTCTTCCATCTCCTGGGACAGGTGAGTGGCACACTCGTCAGGTGCCTCTGGTTACTTTGCCTTTCTTGGGCGGCCCCTGCTCGGTCCCGGGGTTGCTCTGCCTTCCAGGGTCCCTGCTAAGAAGTTTCTCCTTCTGATCTCGCCCCTCCCCAGGTCCTTGCGACTCCGCGCTGCCCCTCCTCGTGCCCGGCTCCGTGCCCCAAGAAGCCGCCGACCTGCGCCCCCGGGGTGAGAGCCGTGCTGGACGACTGCTCCTGCTGCCTGGTGTGCGCCCGCCAGCGCGGCGAGAGCTGCTCCGTGATGCTGCCCTGCGAGGAGAGCCGCGGTCTCTTCTGCGACCGCAGAGCGGACCCCAGCGCCCAGACTGGCATCTGCATGGGTAACCCTGCCCCCTCCTCCGCCTGACCTCCTGTCCCTCAACTAGCGGAGCTGCCCGCTGTTTCCTCTCCCCTTCCCCCCACTCCCGAGAGGGTGATGAGCAAATACTAACAGTGATGCCGTGGGTGATGTTTATGGAGCGCTGTGTGCCGGGGATGGTCTGGGGGCGCGTGGGGCTTTGCGGAGCGCCAGAAGCCAGAAGGGAAACCTGCCCGCGGAGGTGAGAAGCATGTGCCTCCTTAGAGAAGAATCTAGATAGGCAGGGAACAGAGCAGACTTAAGGGCCAGTGAAGTCATTTCCTTTGGAAGTTACCAGGGGACGCTTGGGGGGTGATGGAAGCTTGGGCTTACGCACAGGCTCACAGTTCCCCCAACTGTAGCCAGTCTGGTTTGTTTTCACACCTGTAATTGTCCTACATGAGCCAAAGCAGCCACTACTCTCCTGGGATGACTATGCAACCCCTGTCTGGGCCGTGAGTAAAATAAAAATGCAGGCAACCAGCCAATCCAGGATGGTGAAACTTAATCAACTGGGGATCAATTTCCCACACGGTGCACCATTTAGTTGGAGACCTGTCCCTGCCTCCCTGGATAAGAGGGCTTGGAATAGCCTTTTAGTTTCTTCTCTAAACGAGTAATGATTTATTGTGCTGGAATGCCAAGGAATCCTCATGCCCTTCCCAATTTGACCAGTGAACCTGTTTGGAGGCTATGAAGAGCACTTTTTTCTTTTTTAATTCTGAGCTTCTGAAGTAGGAGAATCTAAGGAGGTTCCCGTGAAACGACTTTATCATTGGGAACAACAGCTGAGGACCCTGGGGAATGTCACTTCACGCTCTGCCCGTCTTTCCTCATGCGTAAAATGAGTGGCGGGACTGGGTGGTCTTGAGTGTTTCTTCTTGCACTGGGAGGCCTCCATGAGGACATCTCTCTGCTGGTGATGGATCAGCAACCAGATGGCCTCAACTAGAAAAAGAATGATTTGGGGCTTGGAACATGCGCTGTGGCTCTTATATAGCCTCTTCGATGCATTGTGTTCTTGATTTTCTCTCTCCCCCTCCCTCTCTGCCCTGCTTCGCCAACATTCTAGCGATAGAAGGAGACAATTGTGTGTTCGATGGAGTCATCTACCAAAGTGGAGAGACCTTCCAGCCTAGCTGCAAATACCAGTGCGCCTGCCAAGATGGGCAGGTTGGTTGTGTGCCCCGCTGTGAAGAAGACCTGCTACTGCCCCAGCCTGACTGCCCAGCTCCGAGAAAAGTTAAAGTGCCTGGGGAGTGCTGTGAAAAGTGGATCTGTGACTCCAACGAGACGGGTACATTAGGGGGCCTCCAAACCCTTCCAGGTGAGAAATTCAACATACCTGAAAATGATCACAGCACAGGAATAAGTGCAGGCAGGAAGCATGTATGCTCTTTGGGATCTGCAGTGAGAAACTGGCTTCAGTTTCTGGTCATTCAGTTGTGGAGTCCAGCTTGCCACATCATGTGTTGGAATCCCAGACAAGTTATTGAAGTACACACAGTCTCTTCTGAAGAAGAATCACATCCAGTGGTTCTGTTGAGCCATAGGAGTGATTTTTCTTATTACACGACTGCCATTTATATTTTAGTCTATCCCACTTGACCCTTGTTAACATTGCAAAGATGTGCTTTGGCAACTTTATGCAAAACATGCAATCGATACAGCTTCTATACTTGTGGCAAGTGTCAACTCCATGGGAACACCATTTAAGCCATTTGCAAAGGGCCTGGTGATGGCTCTTTCTTTTCTGGACTCTGTCAACTACCTATGCACTCTTAAGACCAGCTTCCCTAAAGAAGGCCATCCCTGGACAGGTGTCACAGAGAAAGCCACCTTTCCAGGTGCTGCAGGAAGGATCAAGTGACACTTCAGGATCTTTGTTTTGCTTTTCCTTTTGTTTTGGCTTATAAAGGAACTGATTTTTTTTTTTTTTGAAAAGCAAGCATTCAAGATCCAGTAGAGAATATTTTAGAAGCCATTAATCAGCCAGATTATTTATACTGGCAGTACACAGAACTTTACAGTTTTTCTGAAGTCAGAAATTCTCAGCCATGCTTACAGATAGGAAAACTGCCATGTAAGAGAGGAGATTTGCCCTAGGACATGCATATTAAGTGTTGAGACAGAACTGTCTGTCATCAAAGTCCCAGTGACTATATCCTACAACCCAAATAACCAATTCTACCTCCCTAAGGCAGAGCATTACCTCCATCACTATTCTGAGTTGGTTGGTTCTACTTACTCATCCAATTACAATTTTTTCATTATCCTTTCTCTGGACAAAATCACACATTGAAAACATTACGGTTTATGGAATGGTTTTTGATGCTATACTGTGCTATATTCTTAAAACTACTAAGCTTCTCAAAGAGGTTCTCCTAAACTTCTTATGAACAAATCGGACAGTCATTCCACAAAGATTTCTTGAAGGCCGACCATGTGCCAGGCCTCGTGCTACCTGTTAGGGGTTTATAAATACAGAGATCCAGATGCCAACCATGTGCCAGGCATTGTGCTACCGGTTAGGGGTTTATAAATACAGAGATCCAGGTCTGCCCCCTGAGAACACCTGAGTTGCACAGGTACCGAACTGGATGAGACGCTCTTCCTAATGATGGTTGAAAGGACCACTTTGCCATCCCCACATTTTACTCAATAACACTATCCTTATTTCAACATCCTGTAGCCTACAGGACCGAAGCCACTCTAGGAGTTGCAGTCTCTGACTCAGGTATCAACTGCATTGAGCAGACCACAGAGTGGAGTGCGTGTTCCAAGAGTTGTGGCATGGGTTTTTCCACCCGGGTCACCAACAGGAATCCACATTGCGAGATGGTGAAGCAGACCCGGCTCTGCGTGGTGCGGCCCTGTGACCAAGAGCACAAGCAGCCGACAGATAAGGTATGAGCCTGGGAGGAGCCCCCACCACAGAAGAGGTGGCATTGCCTTGTTGGGGCCTGTGTTTTATTTTTTGTTGTTGTTTTTCTTATAAGGCAAGGAATAGTGACTTTATTCAGAAAGCCAGCAGACCGAGAAGATGGTGGACTAGTGTCGCCAAAAACCATCTTAATGGGGTCTGGATGCCAGTTTATTTTATAGAACAGAGAGGGGGAGGAGGTGATGAAATAAAGTAAAAAGACCATTGATTTTGCAAAATATCTCCTGGCTTGGCCAGCATCAGGGAGGGGATGTGTTAATTTCTTCTTTTCTGCAGGCATTCACAGGTGGGCAGGGTCAGATTGTCTCCCTGTGAGCTGAACAAAGGCACTTTAGTTTAACATTCAGGCATGGGGCAGGGTTCCCTGAGGCAGCCCATTATGTATGATTATAAAAACAAAAGCAACAAAAAGCAAAGCTTAAAGTAAAAGAAACAGATCCAACATGGAGTCAGATTTTGCTCTTCCCTGTTACAATTCCCCACTGTCTTGTCCATTCCACACTCCTGTGGAAAAGGGGGCAATGACCATTCTAACTGCTTCTTGCTGTGTCTTGTCAGATGGATCTTTCTGAGAACATCCACCATTGGTGCCAGTTGTTCCAAATGTTGAGATTTGTCTTCTTTTGTTCCAGTTTGGAAAGTGTTTACTTTACACCTGTAGACTTAAAAAATATTCACAACCTAAAAGTTGAGAGTTATGTTTTATTCGGGAGGGGGGCCTGTGAAGCTGACTTCAAGGTCAGCTCTAATGAAGGAGTTTACCTTCTTTTATTTTCTCTTTAATGTATTGAAATATCCCCAGCAACTCACAGCAGATGAAGAGGGAGGGGCCAGACCACTACAGTAATGTCCCCAGTTGAGAAAAGTCTGGCAAATCTCATTTCATCCTGGAAAAAACTGGCTACTCAGTGGTCAAACATGATTTATTTTAGAGAGGTCATTTCTGAGCTCAGCTTTCTTCACCCTTTAAGTTCAGTCTGAAGGAAGCAACAGAGTAGGGACCACATCTGCCTTCCTCATCCCTCAGTCCCCCACATCCTAACTGGGATGTACTGTGTGCTTGATAAACAACTGTTGATGAATAAATGAATGGATGTCTGGGAATTATTTTCTGTATTTCAAAAAGCCTAGTATGACTAGTACATTTGCCAGCATAAGGCTATCTGTGCCAAATAAAATAGCACATTTCTTTCCTTTTTTGCTGGAATGATATCAACTCAGTGTTGTTTTTTTTTTTTTTTTTTTTAACTCAGTGTGTTAACGCTGAGTACAAGGCATGCAGATCAGAAGCTCTGATTGGTTCCTGATGACATCACAAGCCTTGTTAGCAGAGCTCTAGGTCAGATAAATGCAGTACCCAAATCAAACTAGTATATGGACCCTTGTACAAACCTAAGGCCAAAATAAAACTGTCCCTAACAATGAAAGATTTACATATCTCTCCACTGAGGCAATATCATCTCATGCTTAAGGGTGCAACTCTGGAGCCAGACAGCCTGGCTTTAAATCTTGGCTTCCCACATGAACTAGCTATGGGATCTTGGGTGATTTTCTTAACCTTTAAGCCTCAGTTCTTTCCCCCATATAACAGAGACATTAACAGTACCTATCTCAGAGTTGTCATGGGGATTAAACAGAATGAATTTGCGAAGTGCTGGGCATAGATTACTCTGTTAACATAAATATCATTACCTAGTATTAACCATAATTTCTATTTATTGATAAAATAAGAGTCTCTAGTGGTTGCATTGTTATATGGCTACTTAGCTGTATGACTTTTTGAGGTCCATTCTAACTTTATGCTTCTTCCACCAATTTAGAAAGAGCACCTAGAAACACCTTATTCTCTGTTTCTGTCCTTCCCTCTGTCTCTCTCTCTTTCTCTCTCTCTCTCTCTCTCACACACACACACACACACACACACACACACACACAGATATTGCAGACCTTGTACCTTTTTGTGGATATTGGCAAAAATATACACTAAACATTAAATATTAAAAAGGAAAAACAAGAAGCCTTTAAATATTGTCAAGTACACAGTAACTTGCTTATTAAATAAGCCACTTCCATGTCATGACTTTAAAATTTTGCTTTTTCTATTGTTTCTTTTTCCAAAAATTCATATTTTTCTTGTACCTTGCACCAAGTTTAATATTGGGAGATATTATATTTAAGACATTTATTTATAGCATATATATATATATACATATACATATATATATATATATATATATATATATATATATATATATATATATATATATATATATATATATATATGTATGTATTTCATTAAGGGGCCAGAAATTTGTTTGGAATCTAGGGAAATGCCAACCTAATAATCATTACTTCCTTATCACCAAAAGATTCTTAAGTGTGAGATGGTGCTTCTCAAAGCGTGATCCCCAGACCAGTGGCATCATCTAAGAACTTGTTAGAAATGCAAATTATGGGACCCCACATCAAACCTACTGAATCAGAAACTCTGGGTGTAAGGCCCAACAATGTGTGTTTTAACAAACTCTCTAGATAATTCTGATGTACTCTTACTACAGTTTGAGAGCTACCAATTTTAGAGAATTCCAAGTCTCATCACTCCACAAGCTGTGGATTACAACTAGGAAGGTGAAAAGCAGTGGAATATTGTGACAAATTAGGTGAAGAAATCTAAGTGGGAAATTAACATATCATCACTGTCTTACTGAATTATCAATATTGGGGTTCCTCTTCAACTCTTACCAATGGAATGTTGAATAAATTCTCCACTTACCATGCCTTCATGGAAACTAACCTTAAATCCCACTGTCTTAGACTTTCCTGAGGTCACAGTGTAATAGAAGGAATGGGCTTTGTGTCGGACAAATTCAGGTTCTAGATGTTTTCTGATCACTTTGGCCTCTGAGACTACATTTACTCATCTATAAAACTTGGACAGTTGCTCTTTATGTGAATAACTGCTCCTTGTATGAGTGAGTGTTCCTAATAAGGTTAAGTAAGTTAATGTCTGAAAAATATTTGAAACATTAGTAAGCTTGCAGTGATGCCATATTTATTCCATTTCTCTTTATAACACCTAAGAATGTATTGGGCTAATAACAACGCCAAAGCCTATTTATGGTGGTTTGAAAAATTAGGTTTCTTTATCATACATATGCTTTCATCTTCATGCTTATGCCACATGGTCAAAAGATGGTTATATACAATTAGGCATGATTTCCACATTCTAGATAGGAAGGCAAATGAATGCAGGAAGCGATTAAGAACTGTACCCATCTGAAGGGCAAAGGATTTCCCAGAATCCCTTGGTTTATGTATCACTGGCCAGAACTTGGCCACAAGGCCATTGCAAGCTCCCAGATATTCTGGGGAAGAATATACTTGTAGTGGACCACATTACTCAAACAAAATTAACATTCTGTTAGCAAAGAAGAAAGAGCAACAGATTTTGGGTAGGCAACTAGCAAGTTATTCCATATGCCTAGACTGATCCCTTGGAGGAATGATGGCCATTTCATGCATCACTCCTTTTCTTCTTTCTTAGAAAGGGAAAAAGTGTCTCCGCACCACCAAGTCACTCAAAGCCATCCACCTGCAGTTTGAGAACTGCACGAGCCTATACACCTACAAGCCCAGGTTCTGCGGTGTCTGCAGCGATGGCCGATGCTGTACCCCACACAACACCAAAACCATCCAGGTGGAGTTCCAGTGCTCCCCAGGGCAGATCCTCAAGAAACCAGTGATGGTCATCGGGACCTGCACCTGTCACAACAACTGTCCTCATAACAATGCGTCTTTCCTCCAAGACTTAAAGCCAAACACCAGTAAAGGAGAAATGTAATGTGTCCCCTAAGAAGCCCACCTACAGAGGCAACCTGTAGCCACCCACTATCAGATGACTATAAGAAAAATTACAACGAATTATTATGCACATCTGCGTCTCTTGTATATTCTGTGGTCATATGAGGTCAGTTATGTCTGTTTTTTTTTTCATGAAAGATATGATTAACTGTAAACTTGGAATCAAGGTAAGCTCAGGATAGTGCTTAGGGATGACATTCTTTTGTGCTGTTTGATACACATGAAAATTTCTGTAAATTCAGAAATCAGATACATGTCTTACTGTGTAGACTGTATCACATTACACTCATTTTGTTATACACTAGTGAAATTTCAAGAAAAGGTCACAGTAATGAATGACACAGTGAAATCTAAGGTCACACTGAGGGTGTCATCATACAAATATTTCACCATAGATTGAGATTTGACCTAAGGGTTCTCTGTGGAGCACTCTTTTTGAGTAGCTCAACTCTGAACCTCAAATTCCTAGATCCGAGGAAACATATAGCTCTTCAACTCGAAATCTAGAGATTATTAGTTTTCTGTGTACATAGAAAACAAACTGTATCTACAGTAATGGAATGCTTATTAATTAAGTGCACTGGTGTCATAAATTGGCTTCATTTCAGACAAGTTGACTCCTTTCCAAAAGAAAGAAGCTAAACAGAAAGCTCTCCCTTATACATAGATGACCAGCCTCTACCAGCCCTCAGACATTTGTATGTGTCTGGAGGCTGCTGGGGATCACTAGTTTTTTAATTCAGAAGAAGCAGAACATATCAGCAGGGCTCCTCTCACCTTACTGATGAATAAACTGAGGCCCAAAGCACCTGACTACAACCTTTGATGACTTTCAAGTGTGCTGGTAGTGGAATTTTGAAAAAGAAGAACAAAATCGACAAGACTGCAGTGGCAAGATACCACAAACTGTATGGGAGTTTAGAATTATTGTACAGATCCCCAGACTTATCCTTGGGCCTTAGTTATGCAAACTCATGAACAAGATATATGTGTCTACATACATGTATCTAACTTGTCAGGCTATAAGATAGGTTGCAAACTTAAAATGTATACATTCTTCTAATGTCAACTTATATGTTCAGCTTTTCTCCTTTGAAGTATTTATATAAATATAAATTATACATTTTTAAAATATTCCTTTTACTTTCTCTATTTGTCAGACATTACTAAATAAACATGATCTTATCAGTGTATGACTCTGCTGTTATTTTTGTGCTTCTGAGTTTATTGAAAACATAAATTAAAATTTACAAATTAAATATTGAAAGCAAAGTGGTCATCTTTATTTGAGCTTACAACTTCTTATCAGAAGGAAAACAAAAGACAGCTCTTAATTTGGTGATCTCCATTGCCAAGGCCTCAGATATTCTCTACACTTTCTACTCAATCCAATATCTGGATCCCTGATGTTTTTTTCTGGACAACCTGCAAGACACTTCCATATGTTAAAAATTTTGTCTTTATTCCTGTCCTGCCCCTACGTTCTTCAGAACCTTTTTTTTTTTTAGATTCTATATATATATGTTAGCATACGGTATTTGTTTTACTCTTTCTGACTTATTTCACTCTGTATGACAGACTCTAAGTCCAACCACCTCACTACAAATAACTCAATTTCGTTTCATTTTATGGCTGAGTAATATTCCATTGTATATATGTGCCACATCTTCTTTATCCATTCATCTGTCGATGGACACTTAGGCTGCTTCCATGTCCTGGCTATTGTAAATTGAGCTGCAATGAACATTGTGGTACATGACTCTTTTTGAATTATGGTTTTCTCAGGGTATATGCCCAGTAGTGGGATTGCTGTGTTGTATGGTAGTTCTATTTTTAGTTTTTTAAGGAATCTCCATACTGTTCTCCATAGTGGCTGTATCGATTTACATTCCCACCAACAGTGCAAGAGGGTTCCCTTTTCTCCACACCCTCTCCAGCATTTATTGTTGGTAGATTTTTTGATGATGGCCATTCTGACTGGTGTGAGGTGATACCTCACTGTAGTTTTGATTTGCATTTCTCTGATGATTAGTGATGCTGAGCATCCTTTCATGTGTTTGTTGGAAATCTGTATACCTTCTTTGGAGAAATGTCTATTTAGGTCTTCTGCCCATTTTTGGATTGAGTTGTTTGGGTTTTTTTATATTGAGCTGCATGAGCTGCTTGTAAATTTTTGAGATTAATCCCTTGTCAGTTGCTTTGTTTGCAAATATTTTCTCCCATTCTGAGGATTGTCTTTTCATCTTGTTTATGGTTTCCTTTGCTGTGCAAAAGCTTTTAAGTTTCATTAGATCCCTTTTGTTTATTTTTGTTTTTATTTCCATTTCTCTAGGAGGTGGGTCAAAAAGGGTCTTGCTGTGATTTATGTCATAGGGCGTTCTGCCTATGTTTTCCTCTAAGAGTTTTATGGTTTCTGGCCTTACATTTAGGTCCTTAATCCATTTTGAGTTTCTTTGTGTATGGTGTTAGGGAGTGTTCTAATTTCATTCTTTTACATGTAGCTGTCCAGTTTTCCCAGCACCACTTATTGAAGAGGCTGTCTTTTCTCCATTGTATATTCTTCCTTCCTTTATCAAAGATAAGCTGACCATATGTGCGTGGGTGTATCTCTGGGCTTTCCATCCTGTTCCATTGATCTATATTTCTGTTTCTGTGCCAGTACCATACTGTCTTGATTACTCTAGCTTTGTAGTATAGTCTGAAGTTTGATAGGGAGTGCATTGAACCTGTAGATTGCTTTGGGTAGTATAGTCATTTTCACAATGTTGATTCTTCCAATCCAAGAGCATGGTATATCTCTCCAGCTGTTTGTATCATCTTTAATTTCTTTTATCAGTGTCTTATAGTTTTTTGCATACAGGTCTTTTGTCTCCTTAGGTAGGTTTATTCCTAGGTATTTTATTCTTTTTGTTGCAATGGTAAATGGGGGTGTTTCCTTAATTTCTCTTTCAGATTTTTCATCATTAGTTATTTTACAATTATTCTTTAACAATCCCATTACTTTGAGCATCTTGAGACCAGTACCTTAGTCTTCTTTGTATCTGCCCCAGTACCTGGAACACAATAGAACCTCACTGTAAACCTACTGAATGAATGGATGGACGGATGTATAAGCGAATGAATCAATGAGTTATGCATTGACAAAAGATAAAATGTTCTTCAAAATAGATGTTAGGCTTTTAAACTATCTTTTTCAGTATCACTATCACTATGATTTTCTTTATCTCTCACTTAGAGATCTCCCCACTCTGTAACATCTGCAAAAACACACACATGCATTCCTGAAATTATAATTTCAGGCAGTTGAAAAAAATGTGATCTGATCTACAAATATTTGTTAAATCCAGAACGTTCTAGTAATACAGCAAGGAAAGTTATACTTACCGAGCAGAATTTAGGGCTGCAGACAGTGCAGGCTTTGGAGTTTTCCAAACCTGGGTTGCATATGGGACCTATTCTTTCCCAGCTGTGGGATATTGAAAAATTTGGATACACCCTCTGAGCCTCAGTTTCCACACCTGTAAGGTGAAACCATAATATTGAGACAGTAGTCAATCACCCTAGTTTGTCCTGGACTGAGATGGTCCCTGAGACTCAGGACTTTCAGTTGTAAAATCAGGACAGTCCCAGGCAAACTGGGATGAGCTGGTCACCCTAAGTATAAACTACATATTGTTGTAACATTATACATGTTCATAAGCAGTTGACCACGCCAGGCACCTAGTAGGCCAGCAAATGACAGCTGTTAATATGAGATGAGTATCCAGTAAAGACAAGCACTGCCCCTTAGTCTTTGCATGTCATGTTCAGAGGCAGACATTACTGACCTCATTTTTACAGGAAAAGACATAGTGACTAAAAGAAGTTAATGACCTATTAAGGACACAGTAAATGAAGGAGCTGGGATTCAAACTCAGAGTCTGCCTGAGCTCAGAGCCAAAGTTCTTTCTTTTCTACAGTGCCGCAGCCACTGAGGCCAAGTATATTTTCAGCAACCAAAACAATTCCAACAGTTTTCATTTTTGTGCTGTTTTCCCAAACTATAAATGTTCTCTTTTAGAAACTGCATTGCAAAGTAGTGAGACTGTTGAGATCATTCTGTGAATGTGAAATTTTGAAAGCACTTAATTGCTGTTTAGTGATAAGGCACGCTTCACTGAAAATTATTGGAAGAATTTTCTTTTCTTTTACCACACAAGGATTCAATTCAACAATGCAGCAAGGACATCTTTAAGCAAGGAAATAAATTTGTCACATGCCTATCTGTGCTTGATGAGATTATCAGTAAAGCTTTTGCTGGAGATTTCTGGGCAGTATTAGACTTCTCTCCCAGGGTCTTCCTTGTAGGTACACGTTGTCATGCTTCTGAATGGGTTTCACTCCAAAATGCTCAACATCACAAGTCAAATCATCAAAACAGTATGTCCTTTTGGCCCTGTGCTATCAAGCTTAGTTTGAAGATTCATTTTTGTTGGAAGTATATTCATCTTAACCACACCGCATGGTTCTTGCAGGCAGTGCTATGCTGTCTTGACCACAGAGGGTTCACCAAATTCAATTACCACTTCAGTAACACTGCTGGCACTTGCTGAACTCTGAATAATGAAGAATTCTCTGCAGCCAATCTGCTGAGGACTGTGAATTACTGTTACATTAAACCAGCTGTTCCAGGGATAATCAGAAGGTTCAAAGGGTAAGGATGGCAATGCTGTACAATTCTTACTAAAGGATATGTGCCTTTCTCTTTAGGACAAGAAAATGAAGGTCTGAATTTCAACCCAGGAAGCTCTACAAAAGAATATGCAGTTCCATGCAAATGGCAGAGTTTCACAGAATGAACAGCCCACCAGTACTGTTGGGCTGGAAGGTGCTTGGAAATAAATGTTTTATAATCCAAGAAGAGGATGTTGCTTGGACTTCTATTTTATTAGCAGAATAAGAGAAGCAAGATCTGTTTGTAGCATAGATTCAGAAGTCTGGAAGAGGTTATAAAGTTCTTAGCTTGGGTTAAATAAAGATCAATATGCTCCATGCTGACCCAAATTTGTCCTGCTAAAGCAAGGCCACCCACAAGATCCTTGGAAGACCTTGCCAGAGAAGATCCCAGTACATGCAAGTTCTAGTTCCTCTGCAAGTTCAGCAGTGAGAATCTTCCCCAATACTACAGAGCATCTCGGTGCCCAGGAAAAAGGATAAAAACGAAAAGGGTCCTGTTGAGTGTGCCCTGTCTTCTCTCTAAACTCCATATCCTCATTCAAAAATATACTTCAAGGTCACCTTCTCTAAGAAGTCTCGTCAATTGCACCCTTAAGCCCCTAACAGAACTGGCCACTCCCTCATTTGTGCCTAAATGCTCCTTGTAGTAATTCTATCATAAATGCTAAAATACCCTACATCTGTTATCTGTTTTCATGTTTTTCTCCCATTAGACTCTAAGCTCCATGAGGGCAGGGATGTTGTTTGATTTTCTTGCCACTGCTTCACACCGTGCTTCTCAAACTTTTCCATCACCTTACTCTAAACAGCAGAGTATAATAAACAACTACAACAGAAATCTAGCATTCCAAGCCAAAGTTTCTATGGCATGCCACATTTTTCTCTTAAAAATTCAGGTAAATCTTAACTTCTTTTTAATCCAGCCATGTTTGTTTAAATATAAAAATAACATTTAAAATTTCTATTTGGCTAGCTTATTCAACTCTTCCCACCTAAATCTTCAAGCAAAATTGATGCTCCAGAATGGGGTTTACACTGAAGCCTCTGATATTTCCTTGCATATTTCACATAGTCAGATTAGCAGTAATAAGTACAATTCCAAATTCTATCTCATTTTAGGAGCCATCAATCATAAGAAGTACTATTAATTTATACATCAAAAAGAAATAAAAAATTCTTCCAGTTGACCTAGGACACACCATCAATTATAAGTACAAAAGTCCCACTTTCAGAAGTACAAAAATGTTATTAAATGTTTCTTTTAGAATATTTAACATTTAGGAAGAAGATAAAGAAGGAGAAGATGGTGGAGAAGAGAAAGAACTAACATTTATCAAGCTTATTAGGTACCAGGCAACATGCAAAGTGTTTTACAGAGTTTGCCTCATTCACTTCAGTCCATATAAAAAACCCATGTGGTTGGTACTATTATATCTCAAAATTACAGATGAGGAAAACAAAGCTGTAGGAAGACAAACAGCTTGCACAGGATCATAAATCTATTATGTAGTAAAGCCTGGATCCAAATCCTCACATTCTGCATCTAGAATTTGTGCATTTAATCACTCTGCCTTACTGTCTGTATCCTGGGTTATGTGTACTTATGTTGGAGAAGCAAGTAGTTGATCCTCAAGAAAGTCAAATCGTTGAATAAGCTGCTACTAAACCCTGAAGGATTTGTGCTCTGGACACTGGTGATCACCTAAGGAATTTCCCTAACAGGAGGCATTGTGAGCACATGCAGCTCTTTGCCAAGCAAAATCATTGGCTTTGGCTAAAAACTCTGAGACCAAGTGCTGTTAGGAACAAGGTCCTGAGCTTCTCACCAGTCACTGAGATTAAGGCCAGTGTTGCTTCTTTTGTGCATTCATTAATTAAGGAATTCAACAAATATATACTGATCACCTACCATATTCCAAGTCATGTGCAGTCACTGGGAACAAAACAATGAACAAGACAAATATAGTGCTTACCCTCATGAAGCTTATAGTCTGGTGGTTTGTTTGAGTTCTTCCTTAGACCTCGATTCCTCAGACTAAACTATTTACCCTTTTTAGCCTTTCCTCTTCTGCTCACTGTTTTTTTTTTTTTTTTTAATTAATTTATTTATTTATTTATTTAGGGCTGTGTTGGGTCTTCGTCTCCGCGCGAGGGCCCTCTCCAGCCGTGGCAAGCGGGGGCCACCCCCCATCACGGTGCGCGGGCCTCTCACCACCGCGGCCCCTCCCGCCGCGGAGCACAGGCCCCAGACGCGCAGGCTCAGCAGCTGTGGCCCACGGGCCTACCTGCTCCGCGGCATGCGGGATCCTCCCAGACCAGGGCCCGAACCCGTGTCCCCCGCACCGGCAGGCAGACCCCCAACCACTGCGCCACCAGGGAAGCCCCTGCTCACTGTTTTAACTATTCTCATGGAGGGGTCTCCCTAGCTTGTCCCCACTTTTGGGGACCCCCTAAATCCCAAAGAAGATCCAGAGAAAATAAGCTCCCTATACCTGAGTCAGAAACAGTTCAGACCTCTGTTCTTATGTAAGCCAGCTCCTCATCTGAAACCACCTTAGATGTCAATATCTCATCTGAAGATGAGCTACTTACAGAGGTCCCTTTGCAGTGGCCATGAAAAAGAGGAGTCTTTTGTGTCTACTAAACATATACCTGGAAGATTTCAGAAGTACATAGAAAGGTAGGGGTTTCAGAGGTCTCCCTGTGAGTCCTCATTCACTAAGAGAATGATTTAGCCCCCAAGCCTATGTCCATTGGTTTATTCAGAAGGATCATGGGGTGCTCTTTTTCTCTTGGGCAGAATGGCTCAAGTTCTATTGTATCCATACCCTTCTTGTTGCTATATTATGTACCTGGAATGTCCTCCTCCCATTAGCTTCACCTTTTGAAATCTTGTCTATCATTCAAGATACCACTACAAGATGCTATCTACTAAGCTTTATCCAATCCCCACCATGCCTCTTCAACCAAGACAAAAATATAGTAGCAAAACATATTGGAAAACACTGAACTTGGAGTCAGAAAACCAAGCATGCACTCATTGCTTGGCTTCTGGACTTCTATGCCCACAAAATGAGGATGTTGAATTCAGCAGCTCCTGTGGTTGCATCCATCTTGTACATATGGAGTACGTACTATGTGCCACGCACTCATAAATTTCATCTTTATAACCTTATTTTTCCTCACAACAACGCTAAAAGATGAGCAATGTTACCCTATTTTACAGATGAGACTGGTAAGGATTCAAACTCAAGGGCACCTGGCTGTACAGACCAGACTCCTTGTAGCATCACTTACCATCATTTCCCAAGAGCTTCAGTGCCCTTCCTCCTCCTTTTCTCTTTTATTATAAGGAGCATTCTAAAGGTTGAACTCATTGCAATAGAAGCAATTATGTTTTTCTGGATTGGAAAATAACCACCACAGCCTTTAGATTTATTCTGGTCTCTCTAGGCACTGTGGTGATGAAATAAGCAATGAAGATATTAACTAAAACTGTATCTATACATCCCCCAATGTGGTAGAGAGATTAAAAAAAAATCAAACAGGAAACCAGCTATTAAAACTATATCCTACCAATCAAAGAATTTGACTTTTTTATGGGACCACTTGATTTGTCAGGTTGAAATAAGATACCAAGGTGTATCTATAAATGCAAATCTTTGTAGACAGATTCATTGAATTGGTCAGAACATTTTTTGAAATGGGTCGTTTCGTTTAAACAATTTGTTTATGACCCAAGTTACTAACTAGTTAATGACCATTCAATGTATAGAGCCTACTAACATTAAAAAAACTAATCTATATTATTTATCCAAGAAGAATGTATTAATTAATTAATACTTTTATTTAATCAAAGCTTGAGATTGTCTAAGGCCTGACCACACAGCTTTTGTCCTATTAGGTTGGTCATACAGATAAATTCTTACAATGTTGAACACAGATTCTTTTTTTGTTTGTTTTTTGTGGTACGTGGGTCTCTCACTGTTGTGGCCTCTCCCGTTGCAGAGCACAGGCTCAGGACGTGCAGGCTCAGCAGCCATGGCTCACGTGCCCAGCCGCTCTGCAGCATGTGGGATCTTCCCAGACCGGGGCACGAACCCACGTCCCCTGAATCGGCAGGCAGACTCTCAACCACTGCGCCACCAGGGAAGCCCTGAACACAGATTCTTAAACAAAAGTGTTGAACTTCATACCACACTGGAATGGTTAATGCAGTATAGATTGTTCAACCTTGGAACAAAAGTAAAGTTCAAGTATTATTTTCTATGACCTTCCTTAAAAACACAAAGCACTGTTTTTTCGTGGGCATATTTTTCTCCCAACACTTTGTATTGATGTACACATCCCTTCAATACTATATAACTTAAATGTGGATTTACAAGACCCTCGAATCTCATAAATTGCCCCCAATTTTTTTCTGCCACTGATTTTTCTACTACTCTTTTAGTTCTGTGTCTTTCTAGTCTTTGATGAATAGCTTTGAAAATGTCCAGAGAAGGTACCTTGTTGTTTTCTGAGGGGAGAAATGGCTTTGTTTGACTCCAGTGTTCCCTGAACTCTACATTCTCTGAAAAAACAGTAATAGCCAAGACCCCTCATCCCCACCCTGGTTAGCTAGGTGTATGTAGCATTTTTTTATATGGCCATTAAGCCCAGAGCAAATGTCCTTTTATTGGTTATCTAGACCTTTCATAGGCATTTGGTCAAATTTTAAATTATTCAGGATTTGTGACTTCTATGTAATAAGAGCCTGTTTACATGTTCTTGGCTATTTCAGATTAACCATCTAGTTACATGATTCAGTTTTAAAAGGTAGTTGATACATCACAGCTCAGGAGGAACCACCTGAAGTAGTATTAAAGGTGTTACTTTGTTTCCAATATTTCAGTTTGCCTTCTTCTTGACTCTCTCTCTCCAACTTGTCAATTTTTTGCTTTCTTCTCTTCAAAGATTTTTGGAAAGTACAAGCACTCCCCAATCCATTGGTCCACAAGGATGACACTGAGTTGTAACATTTGCTCTGTGTGCCCACTGATGCCCTCTTTTCTAGGTTAAATAGTTGAACTGCCCTTATCAAGTTTAGTAGGTGGAAAGCAAACATAGGAGAAATCTCTATATGAGCACAACTAAGAAAGATCCTTTATCCATCAACCTGAAATTATCACAGCCATTATTACAGGTCATAGATAATACCTTATGGGCTGTGTTCAACTCTCTTCACTCCTTTACAAAGTGTAAACAATAATTTCTCACAAAATGGGTACTCAGTAAATGCCATATAAAAATAAAAGTATAAAATGATGAAAGAATGGAAGGATCATTAGATGGAGAGATATTAGATGGTTAGATAAAGGTATTAATTGATGAGTAGATAAACAAACAAGTGAGAACTGGCACTTTATGACTATCATTCCCTGACCCTTTAAGTAAAAGTTCTACCTTTGCAAAATTTTTGCTAAAAGTCTGGAAAGGTCCATTAATTATCATCTCAGAAATTTGTCCAGAGTTCACACCTGTCCACAGCAATTGCTCCACGCTCCCTTCCCTGGTTCTCAGCAACCCTCCTATTAATTCTCTGCCTCAGTCTGCGTTGTTTCTATTGATTCTTGTTCCTAGCCTTAACCTGGCCCAATTTATGATGTACGTTCTCCAGCCATACTCTCTCTAAACTTTCCCCTTTCACCTTTGTGAGCCTGGCCAGCTAGGTTGGCCCTCTATCTCCCAAGCTGTCTATCAAAAGTATAGGAATTGTATAGTTAGACTTAAAATTCAACTGTTAGACTTAAAACCAGCCCAATTTTAATTGACGCTGTTTATTTTCTTTGTCCTTGCCTGAATAACAAATCACTCTAATACCATTGTACATTATAGGTATTTCTTTGTCACCAGACCCCCAGTTTTGTGCAGGATTAAGGCCACAATGGCTTAAGAAGTGTAGTACTCTCTTCAACTCTAGGGGGGAAAATGTGTGTAAAAGTAGTAGGTGAATTCCAAGTCCCCATTTGAAATAAATTACTAATAGGGGTCTTAGTTGTCTACACTTTAAGACATTTGAACATAAATTCAAATTTTTCCTCATCCAGATGCTTGACATTTGAAAAAGCCCATTTGGCATACTAGTTCCAACCCTCTGGATGACTGACAGAGAAATGAGCAGGAAAAGTCAATGTCTGTCACCGTGTAGACACTTTCCTATAAAGCTTCAGTGTGCTGCAAACTGAGGAGGAAATATTATAGCTAAGTTTTTAAAACTTTGACCATATGCAAAAATGATGAAGCAATATGAGTCATTTAGCTAAAAGAATAAATGACCACTGGCAGATAAGACTGTTATCTTGGGTTTGGATGTGTTTCTGTGTTTTGCAGAAGATGATATCAGATATTTTTTATTGAAGTATAGTTGATTTACAATGTTATGTTAGTTTCTGGTGTACAGCAGAGTGAGTCAGATATATAGATACAGATATAGATTCTTATTCATTATAGGTTATTACAAGATATTGAATATAGTTCCCTGTGCTACACAGTAGGACATTGTTGTTTTTCTATTTTATGTATAGTAGTGTGTATCTGTTAACCCAAACTCCTAATTTATCCTTCCCCCACACCTTCCCCTTTGGTAACCATAAGTTTATTTTCTATGTCTGTAAGTCTGTTTTGTAAATAAGTTCATTTTTATCATTTTTAAGATTCCGCATATAAGTGATATGTGATATTTGTCTTTGACTTACTTCACTTAGTATGATAATCTCTAAGTCCATCCATGTTGTTGCACATGGCATTACTTCATTCTTTTTTGTGGCTAATTCCATTATAGATATATACCACATCTTCTTTATCCATTCATCTGTCGATGGACACTTAGCTAGCTTCTGTGTCTTGGCTATTGTAAATTGTGCTGCTATGAACATTGGGGTGCATGTATCTTTTCAAATTAGAGTTTTCATCCTTTTTGGATATATGCCCAGGAGCAGGATTGCTGGATCACATGGTAACTCTATTTTTAGTTTCTTAAGGAGCCTCCTTATTGTTCTCCATAGTGGCTGTATCCATGTATATCCCCACCAGCAGTGTAGGAGGGTTTCCTTTGCTCCACACCCTTTCCAGCATTAATTGTTTGTAGACTTCTTGATGCTGGCCATTCTGACTGGTGTGAGGTGATACCTCAATGTAGTTTTGATTTGCATTTCTCTAATAATTAGTGATATTGAGCATCTTTTCATGTGCCTATTGGCTATCTGTATGTCTTCTTTGAAGAAATGTCTATTTAGATCTTTTGCCCATTTTTTGATTGGCTTGTTTGTTTTTCTTGATACTGAGCTGTATGAGCTGTTTGTACATTTTGGAAATTAAGCCCTTGTCAGTCACATCATTTGCAATTATTTTCTCCTATTCTGTAGATTGTCTTTTCATTTTTCAAAAGTTTTTGAATGTAACCCCTGTTGTATGTATTCTTTGTGGTGCTAAGAAGGTGAAGGGTTCCATGGACAATGCCTCTCTCAATCCTGATTCAACTTAACAAGACAATATTTACTAAGTAAGCAGAGTGCATAAGGGTATTCTCATGAAGGTGATATGCAAAACACCCCACAATTTTGATGTCTGGAATCTCCAAATTTAATTCCATGAAGACATGGTACATCATTATGTGAGAAATCATTCATCTAACATTTTCTGAGCACTTATGAAACTCACACTGCAAGATCCTTTTTTCTACCACAGAAGGTATTTATTGCTAGCTTATGGAGGGTACATAATTCAATTCTATTTTCTCTCCAGCCTGGTAGGAACTGTTATGCTGCTATTTCCAGACTCTGGGTCTCTGACCTTCTGCCATCATCCCAATAATTGTAATAGCTTTATTTGGTCATCTACAGTGGGGTAAGGGATAAGATAGGAGAAATCTGTTCTCCCAATTATATCATCACAAGACTCCACAGGGTGAGTGGGAGACTAATACCTTCTCTTTCCTGAGAGCCACCTTACCTCTCTTCCTCATGTCAAATATCTACTGTACTATGATGGGAGCATATAAAGGGATAGGTAGGGTAGATCTCAAAACAACAGTACAGGGTAAAAGGAGGAAAGATGGACTTTGTCCAACTTCTGCATTCCTTTGTGCCTCACTAGCAAAGGAAATTCCTGAAAGAAGTGTGCTCCAATGAATTCTCTATATCTCCTTAGCATTCTCTTCTTTATTTTTTCACAGCTCTCTCTCAAATCCTCTACCCCAATGTCCAATCTGATGTCTCAGCTAATTCTACCCCTTCCTAGTAAAGTCCCTCCATCTCTATTTAACTTTGACAAACTCAAGTGCCTGAGATATTAGCCTGAGGCTAACGAAGGCTCTTCTCTACTTTTTCCTTTTTGACTTAAGAGGACAGGACGGGATCAGAGTCCTGTGAATGAGGCAAATAATGAATGTTCTGAGTTTCATCTTCCGTCATCAAGGGGTTCCACTGATGTCCTCATGAATTTACCTGAAAAAGGAGAGTACCTTGCGGGCAAGGACTGATTTTGCCTCAAAAACAAAACAAATCAAAACCAAAAAAAAAAAAACCAGGTGTATTCTGATATCATGAAAAATGGTGTGTCTCCTTTCAACATGGCTTTAACCTCACCCTTTGTGGAAACGATGACTCTAGAATTGTTAAGGGAGGAGACGTTGACTCTTTCTTAGGTCCAATTTATACTCCAGCATCTTAATGGAGTAGCTCCAGTTCTAATTAGATTGATTTCCATTCCAAATAACCTCACACACATTATCTCGTTCAATACTCATAACTACCCACTGAGGTACTGGGTTGTTGCCCATTTTACTTGTGAAGTTCCCTTAGAGTGCTAGCACTCTCACATTTGCATTAATGAGTCTGGCATTTGGGAGAAAAATATGCACTCTATAAACTCAAATGAAATAACGTGTAGTAAGTTCATTCGAACCATCAGTCATGTTTCCCACAAATGATGTAAGCCTTTAATTGCCTAACTTTACAAGGGAATAGTAAAGCATCCCACAGGTTTTGTGGCTTTCAGTCTTTACTAGATAGTTCTTAAGCAGTATCCATTAGAGAACTTGGAGAAGACAATCTTCACTAAGTGTACATCACCCCATCATCATAGACTGGGAGTTTCCTATTTCTCCGTATTGCAAGGCATAGCAAAATATGCTATAAGACACACTTTTATAGACTTTATAAATCATAACTCATTATGCAGATGACAGACCTACCCAAGAAAAACTGAAAAAAAAATGAGGGCGAGATTTCTATTCTTCATAAATCATGCTTCATTCCAATGTATTCTATATCAGAGAAGGATAACATTCTATTTGGATGAGCTCATCTAAACATGTCAAACTCTTTTCACAAAGATTAATTAAAATATGTCAGCTATGTTGGTGGCAAAGCCATCTTGTTTAAAAGCTTCAAGAAGTAATATACAAAGCAGGATTACAACTGTTCAATCTTTAGCATGACATGCATAAAATCAATATTTCAAGCTCTTTTGGGAGTTACAGCCCAACATGTTGCTTATGAATCGTCATAATGACCTCACCCAGCCCCTCCTGTCCAGTGGGAAATGGGATTACCCATCCTTCAAGGAGGGACTGAAAGACTAGGCAGTTCCTAGGAGTTGTGGATAGGCCGATGGTTTTCTAGAAGACAAATGTCAGATGTACAAGTTTCCTAGATGCCATGCCATAATCAGTCCCAGCTGCTCCAAACTCAGAGAGCTAAACTCAGTCACTGGAAAGGCTTTGAGGACAGCAGAGCAGGGGCATAATCAAAGTCCATCCTGAATGACTTCTCACTGTCCAGGAGTTCACAATAGCAGGACTTCTATATATTCCAGAAAGAAAGGGACCTCAAAATTTCTTCTGGGAGAGCTTTTTTTTTTTTTTTTGAGACCTTATCTTGTATCTCACTGAATGAAAGAAGTTCTTTTCTTGTTGATTGATCTCTCTGGGCTTATCATCAATGTTTTAATTTCTGTATTTTTTAACTTTGTGAAAAACTGAGGTTCTCCTTTGCAGTTTGGATGATCTAAGATTTCTACCATTTCTTGCACTGTGTTTTGAAATTTCAGCTCTACTTGAGGATGCTTTATGGATAATCTAAGGAAGATATGGTTGGATTTACTAGCACAATGTTTTTAGCTGGAATGATTTTGCTCCCCAACGGATGTTTGGTAATATCTGAAGACATTTTTGATCCTGACATCTGGGGAGCCGCTACTGGCATCTAATGGATAGAGACCAGGGTTACTTCTAAACATCCTACAATGTGCAACACAGCCCTCGCAACAAGGAGTTATCCAGCCCAAGTTGCCAATGACACCACTGTGAAGAAGCCTTGCACTAGCATAATGGCAAAAGCTTAAGTTTAACCAGTGGAAACAGCTCAAGTTTAACAACAGATTAAATGCTCTCTCCTACCATGTTTCAGGAGGCAAAGAAAATGGCAGGGCAATTATTCCAACGTTGACTAATAAGAAATCTCTGAAAAGAGATGTTCCAGCAACCATTTTGGTGACAAGATAGGCAAGCCAGAAAAATACGTGTGGCCTTATGGCTGGCCATTAGAACACAATTTGGAACAGTAAACTCCAGGGATAACTGGAAAAAATAATTGATAACCAAAGAGATTTCCCTCTTGTGACATATTTTAGGTGACTTAAGGACCCTCAAAGTGTTAATTTCCAGAGAAACTGAAAGAGGAGTTAAGATAAACATCATCTGTGAGTTGGTCTTAAGCCACGGTTGAAGAGAGTTCGTGAAATATATTTTTCATTCATGTTCTGTCTCTCCCCTATGTGAGAAACATGGCAGGCACAATTGGCGCCTATATTATCCTTTGACCAATACTTTATCCCAGTTGCCTTAGCAACTGTCAATATTTGTCTGGTATGTCACAGCCCCAAGTTGGCTGATGTCTGAGTCAACATTTACTTTGAAAGTTTAGGGAAGAGAGACACCCAGTGGTCTAAATGAACTGAGCTGCAGAAAACCACCTCCTGCTTCATTTTACTTTCACTTGAGAATGTTTATTAACATTTCCATCTGATCCTCTGTTAATGATCAGCAATACCCACAGTTAAAATGATGAAAACAGAGAAGAACAAGTGTTGGAACACTTACTTTTTCTGTAAAGGAGCAAACAGCAAACATTTTAAGCTTTGTGGGCCATATGGTCTCTGTTGCAACTTCTCAGCTCTGCCATTATAGCACGAAAGCAGCATTAGACAATAGATAAACAAATGAGCATATCTGTATTGCAATAAAATTTTATTTACAAAAGGAAGCAGCAGACCAGATGTGTCCCACGGGCAATAGCTTGCCAACCTCCGCAAAAGAAAATAGAATCTATACGTTCTTTCAAGCTACATATGCAAATGCCCCTTCATTCTCCCGAATTTTCAGAGACCTGGAAGAATCGACATTCAGTCAATAACATTTATATAACAACTATGTATTGTTTGTGTACTATGATCCAGACGCTGTTCTAAATACCAGCGTAACAACAAGATACAAGACAGTTAAAAATCCCTGCCATATAGAGCTTATATTTACCGTCAGTAATATAGCATATAAATAAAGTGTCCTATGAGCCAAACAATAATAAGTGCTATGCGAAAATTTCAAAGTGGGAACCAGGACAGGAAATATTGAGTCAAGGAAATGTTACAGGTTGAACTGTGTCCCCCAGAAAGATAGGTTGAAGTCCTAACCTGGTCCTTGTGAATGTGATCTTATTTGGAAATACGGTCTTTGTAGATATAACCAAGTTAAGATGAAGTCATTAGGGTGAGTCCTAATCCAATATGACTGATGTCCTTGTAAGAAGGGGAAATACCATGTGAAAACAGAGACACACCGAGAGACCCCCAAATGCAACAGAGGAAGAGGTTGGAATGAGGCAGCTGCAAACCAAAGAATGCCAAGGGTTGCTGGCCACAACCAGAGCTAAGAAGAAGCAAGAAATGATTCTACCCAGACTTTCAGAGGGAGCATGACCCTGAAGACAACTTGATGTCAGACATCTAGGCTCCAGAACTGTGATAGAGTAAACTTCTGTTGTTTTCAGCCACACAGCTTGTAGTCCTTTGTTCCAGCAGCCCTAAGAAACTCATACAAGAAGGGAGGGAACTGCCTTTGGAGAAAGGATGGTAAGGAAAACTTCAAAGAGAAGGTGAAGGAGTAACTCATGGGGACAGTGAAAGTAATCCAAGTAGTGGAAACAGCAAGTGTTAAAACCCTGGGGTACGTAAAGCAACTATACTCCAGTAAAAATTGATTAAAAGAAAAAAAAAGAAAGACCCTGGGGCAGGAGAGATCACAAGGGTGCCCATGTGCCTGGGGCACAGTGAACAGTGGGAAGAAAAGGAGGTGAGAACATCAGAAAGGTAAATGGAGCAGGATGACGGCAGGCCTGTGGTCACTGTATGGAATTTGGATTTTATATTGAGTGGGATATGATATTAAAGGGCTTTGAACAGAAGAGTGACATATAATGTGACTTATTTGTGAAAAGGATTGCTTTGACTACTCTATTGAGAATATAGCCTATGGAAGCAAAGATGGAAGTAGGAAGGTCTATGATGAGGCTACTGCAATCATCCAGGTGAGAGATACCTGTGGAAATGGTGGGGATGGTGAGAAGTATAAGACTTGTTTTTAGAACAAACAGGATCTGATAACATACTGGATGTAAGAACAACCGAAGGTCAAAGATAATATCAAGGTGTTTGCTTCCTACAAACTGCAGTTGGTACTTATGATGGGGAGGACTGGAGTAAGAGCAAAATTTTTATGCGGGAGATGTTGTGTTCACTTTTGAATATGTTATGATTGGGATACTATTAGACAGATAGTTGGATATATGAGTCTATACTTCAAGGGAAAATTTTAGGATAAAGCTTTAAGTGTAGGTATAATTAGTAAATGAATGGTATTTAAAGTCATGAGACCAGAGATTAACAAGGGAACGAATACAGCTGGAGAGATGAGGAGGAACAAGGTGAAAAAACTGAGAAGCTTCTAGAAAGATAATAGGAGAACTAGACTGTGAGATCCTGGAAGACAAGTGAAGAAAGAAAGATGTGATAAGATGTGTTAAATACTAGTAGCTCCAGTATGATGAGCACTGAGAACTCGTTTAGCTGGATTTTGTTGGATTTATCAATGTGGAGATCATAAACAATGTGAACATATAATTTATCATCCAAACCAAGACACTTTGATAGCAAAAAAACACTCCTGGAGAACAGGCAGAGGCCTGGACTATCTGTACAAACAGAGATGTGCCATCATCCTAGTCATGGAAATATTGACAAGAGCAGTTTCATGGGTGTGATGGGTGATTGCCTGAATGGCTTGGGTTCAACAGAGAGTGGGTGGATATGAATTAGAGAGAGTGACTCCAGATAACATTTCAAGGCATTTGCAATAAAAGGAAATAAAGAGAATGATATAGGGTAAAGAGGCTTTTTGTTTGGTTTTTAATATGGTGGGTGTTATAGAATTTTTGTGTAGTGATGAAAATGATTTAGGCAAAAAGGAAAAAAAAAATTTGTCTTAGTCAAGGGGTGGAGAGAAGAGAATTGCTGGAGCCATGTGTTCTAAGGCACAAACAGAAAAATTGGTGTTAGATATGCCTATAGGTATTTTTTCCATAATAATGGGAGGCAAAGCAGAGAAAATAAGCACAGATTCAGGTAGATGGATAGATGGTATGATGGGATCTTGGAGAACTTCTCTCATTACTTAGACTTTCTTATCCTAATGAGTGTGAGGAGGGGGGAAGAAGGAAGAGGAGGAGATGGACATATAGTCGATGGAGTTGGGTAATACAACAGAACCTGTGGACAGCACCAACACTGGCTGGATCGGAGAGGGCGTTGAGGCTGTGGTGGACTCAATCCAAGACGACCCATGAATGACATGTGGGAAAGTGCTGATTCCCTGAGGAAAATCTGAAATTGAAGTAATATTAAGTGAACCTGGAATGAATGTTAGCACAAGCTCAATAGACCATAGGTTCTGGTTCCAGCTCTTCCATTTATCATCTGCGCTACTTTGAACAAGTTCCTTAATGTCTTTGGGTCTCCGTACCTTCACACACAAAATGCACATCATAATACCTGCCTCACCATCTGTCCATGAGGACTGAATGAGACAGTGTGTGTAAACACAAGAAATACTGTTTTCAGTAAGGTCTTTTGAATTTGAAAGATCGCCTAATTCTGTTGCTTCATAATGATAATTATAAATTAGGCGATCTTTTTGGGGGGCATTAGATAAACTATTCTGCTATTAATAAAGAAATCACCAAAAATATATCTAAGAATCATTGAAAAATTTCATTAACTTGTGAAGTCCACCATGATTTGTACTTAATTTGTACTTAATAATGTACTTAAACATACTTTGCTTCATTAGATTCCCAGTAGGCGATCGTTTAGATTCGAAAGACCTTACTGAAAGCAGTATTTGATGTTATGATAATAACATCAATATGTGATTATTTCATAATCAAATTATGAAATTGTTATCATAACTATTATTATTATATTATTGTTATGTTTCCAAAATATTAGGCCACTGTCTATAGACTGAGTCCTTGACCTCAAATTCCAGTTAGTATCAGATAAATGTGTGAAAAATGTTCATAAAACGTTTCCATTCTGTAGGAAAGCTGAATTTTTAAGTAAACATAGAATATAAGTTTTTATTATTCTGAGGCCAGTGTGAGGAAAATGACTGACATTTCTACCAAGATGTGTTCACATTTACACCCGAGGGCTAAAGTATATGACCTCTAAGAGTCCTTCCAACTCTAAGCTTCTGTATTGACATCTACTCAGATTTCTTCAGATCAATGGCTTATCAGTTCTGCACAAATTACTCCCTGGATCCAGCACTGCTGTAACTCAAAGTCACCAGATCCTTCTTGTCTGCAAATACAAATTAAGTGACCTTTACATCTATAAATCAAAGTTTTTGTTCTTGACCTCTACATCTGCTGAATCCCTCACTGTCCCCCCAAATCCCCCCCTTAAGCATTTTGAGAATCTTATGAAGTAAAAGTTCATATATCCTCACATTCAGGCTGTTAGCTACTGACACCATGTGCAAATCCTCTATATTCTTTGTGTCTGTTTCATTTTCCTAAGTCTATACTTGTCCATAAAATTGCATGGGGTAGGTTTTCCATTGTCATTGTCAACCTCCCTCCTAAGAGGGCCAACGTAACATCCAAGGGAGCTGTCTTTGGAAGTTCCCAAAGCTGGCCAGCTGGGAAGTGTCAGAGGTGCTGAGTTCTAAGCAGAGGCAGAGAGAGGGGCCAAAATTGTAATCCCTTGACTCATTCATTCATTTGTTCAACATTAAGTGAGCACCTGCTGTATACAGTAACAGAGCTTAGGGGTTAAGAGTGAGAACTTTGGTGTTAGATATACATGGGTTCAAATCCTACTCTGGCACTTACAAGCTTTGTGATCTTCATCAAGTTCCTTATTGTCTCTGAGCCTCAGTTTACTTCTCTGAAAGAAGACTCATGATAGACCTCTCTCATGGGTTGCACTGAGAATTAAATGAGACAATACATGTCATGTTGAAACCTGGATCAAATATAGCAGCTTTCATCCTCACTTAGGTTCCAGCCTTTGGTTTGGCTCTGGGGACGCAAATTTGCATTACATCTGCTGCAATTGATTGCTTTAAGCACACCCAGCAGACCACTCAGATCAAAACAACCACGAAGGTCTGTGGGGAGATTTGAGAATCACTCTGGGCCAAGGTCTTTCCCATTTGCCTTAAACCATTTCACACACTGTCTTCCAAAAGTCTTTGTCTTATTTGGCTTCATGCTTTGGCCTCTTCTCTTTGCCTAGGACACCTTCTGAGAATGGTGAAAATTTTAATCCTTTCTTTTGTTCTCTTATTGTTACTATTTCCAAAATCCAGTTTGAGTGTTCCCAAATCTGTCTCCCCATTGCCTTCACCCTGGTTCCCAACAAAAACAGCTCCTGCATGAACTACTTCAAAAGCTAATTATCTTCCCATTTCCTCTCTAACCTTGCTCTATGTTTTCATAGCAAAGCAATTGAATAGTCCATTCCTCTGTCCACGTATCAGCTTCCCATGGTATTTTTAACAAAATCCAAACTAATTACCATAGAGTGGAGAAGATAACTTGCTTTCTACTGAAATCCATTCTCTCCTCCATAGCAACAGAGTTATAACAGAGTAGCAGCTGCCGAGCCAGGGATGCCATCCTCCTTGTACTGAGGCAGGAGATAGGTGGGCCCCCCGAGGCAAACAGTTGGAATTTGTTCTCTGGGGACCGACATTCCAAGATGAAAATAGCAGGACAATCGAGAGAGGAGGCTGGGCCCAGCTCAAATAGAAGCTAAGAGACCACATATTTTTCATTCTTGAAGTCAGGAGACCTCCCCAACTACACATGCACAGAAAAGCTCTTTGGAGGTCAAAAAGGGAGGAGGTACCATCCCATAGTAAGTGATGCTAGCTACCCATAGGCCTCTTTGGTAGAATCCATCTTGGCTAAGAGATGCGAACACACACGTGGGAGGATCCTGAGATATACCAAATACGGACTCTGAACCAGGCAAATCAAAATGATTGGCCAAAGGAAACCCAGAAGAAATGCCCCATAAAAGTGATGCAAACTTCCATGAGGGCACGACTCACTCACTCTGAGCCTCCCATGAGTCTAACCACATGTAGTGTACGTACTCTGCTTTCCTCCTAATAAACACTTTACTTGCCTCACTACTTTCCATCTTTGTGGGAATTCTTTTTCTGCAAAACCGAAGAGCCAGGGCCTTGTCACTGACCAGTGGTCTAGTGGCTAGGATTTGGTGCTCTCACCGCCACGACCTGACCTCAGTCACTGGCCAGGAACTGAAAGTCTGTTTTAAGCCACTGCAAGGCTGAGGCCACCTGAGATCAGGACCTGTGGGTGGCCTTTTGTGTTGGTTATCTATTGCGCATAACACATTATCCCCAAACCTAGTAACATAAAACAATACATATTTATTACTGCACGGTTCCTGTGGATCAGGAATTCAGGGACAGCTTAGCTGGGGGTTCTGTCTCAGGGTCTTTCATGAGCTTGCAGTCAAGATGTTGAACAGGGCTACAATCATGTCAAAGTTTGATTGGGGCTGAAAGGTCCTCTTCAGTCTCACTAATGGGCTGTTGGCAGAAGGCTTCAGTTTCTTGCTGTCTGATGGCAGAGGATTTACTTCTTTTCCATGTGGATCTCTTTATAGGTGAATGTCCTCATCACATGGCAACTGGCTTCCCCCAAGAACAAGTGAACCAGAAGAGAAAGCAAGCAGGAATCCACAGTGACTTTTATTTCTTTACTTTTTTTAAGATTTACATTTATTATTTATTTATTTATTTTTGGCCACCCCACGGGCATACAGGATCTTAGTTCTCCAACCAGGGATCGAACCTGCGCCCCCTGCAGTGGAAGCACTGAGTCTTAACCACTGGACCACCAGGGAAGTCTCCACAGTGCCTTTTATAACCTAGTCCTCAAGTCATCTCTATCACTTCCATTCTTTTCTATTCATTAGATGTGAATCTCTAAATCAACCACACTCAAAGGGTGGGGAATTCCCTGAATATGTAGCATCATTCTAGAATTCTCTCTCTTGAGCTCCAGACTCATACTTCCAAATGCCTAGTAAAATCTCTCTCAGTGTGTTGTATATATCTCATACTGAACTTACCCCCAAATAAACTCAACCCCTGCCCCACTCTGCTCCTCCCCTTATATTTTTTTCTCTTGGTTAATAGTATCTTATCCAGGCAGACAAGTAATATTTTTTACCCTCCTATTCTCCCCACCTGCTACATTCACTTGGTCACCAATTGTGTTCAAGTGTATCAGAAAGTCTCTCTGGAATTTTTCTCCCACTCTCCGTCTCCACTGGTACCTGGATAGGCACCTCCTGAATTCTTACAATAGACTTGAACCATGAATGCCCCCTCCAGTCTCTCCTCCACGCTATTACCAGAGATCTCTCACTTAAAATCTAATCACTTTCCAGATTAAGGTCTATCTGTGATCCCTCCTTTCCAACACACAAACCCAAATTCCTTATATGATGCCCATGTCTTCACACTGTTTGACTCCTGTACTCATCTCCTTCCAATTTTTTTCTGCCAAGCCCCACATGTAGCCTATGACCAAGCCACTATCATAAAGTACCGAATTAGGCCATGTCCTTCCCTCTCTAAGCTTTTGTACCCTATTCTTCGCCTGCCTGGAACGCCCTTCTCCTCCTACCCACCCAACAGATGGGTATCCACCCTCCAAAGCATAAATCAAAGGTCACTTCATCTCTACACTATCTTTGACTTACCTTCTCTTCTCCTTTTGGATTTTGTGCAAACCCATATTATTGAATTTATCTCAGTGTGGAATAGTTTTTGTCTGTATGTCTGTATCCTCATAATATTCTGAGCTCTTTGGGACCAAAGATCATGAGTAAGTCAATTTTCTGACTGTCAAGCAGCAAATGTCAATATTTTGGAGGGGAAAAAAAACACGTTTTAGTATGTATAAATGTTTTCTTAAAGGGAATTGCTTTTATTTCTTCAGCCAACGTTATGTTCTTTTATGAGCGATTAGAATGTTTTCTGGAGAAAGGGAAACATTTTTGGATTTCTGAGTGGATAACTTTGACTTAAAAAATATTGTAGTATCTGCATTTTAGAATATCCAGCCTATTTGTTGAATACCACCTCCATTCTGTTCTTTGAGCTGGCAGAAAATGGCCACTAGGGAGCATCACAGTTACGTATACTTTATACAATTTGAAGTGATTAACTTTAGGGCAAAGCTAGTTTTGAAAACAAAAAGCTCTTTATGCCTCACATTTGTTTAGCTCTGCATGATTTTTCAAAGAAAATTAACATGTAAACTTCCTACTCCTTATTTCTATTCTTCATACCACTCAGAAATCCTTCCACAAATAGTCATATTCGGAATATTTGCTAAGAAAACTCAGCTCCCCACTTTCCCTCTACCTCCAGCAAATTCTTCATTAAATAAACATTATTTCCAAATCTCCAACTATGCGTAAACCACTCTGACAGAAAATATAGAAGATAGAAGATCTTCAACCAACATTTACTAGGAGTCAGGCATTGTACTGGAGTGTACACAGGCACGGGAAAGTAGGAGGTGGTACATACTACCTACTGTTAGTATTTTATAACCTAAGTTTTTGATAACTAACTTCTTACATTTTAAAGAGGCAACATAACAGCAGAATAAATATGAAAATAAAGCAGCAAAGAAGGAATTTGGAAACTGGTTTGAGTCCCTAGAGTTAGCTAGGCTTAAGAGAGAAGAAAGCCAATTTAGGAAGAGCTTATATAAAGAAATTTAAAAGGGCAAGATATGAATTTCCACTACTGATGGCCTATTTTCTAAAAAACAATCAATCCCACATAAAAATGTGCTTTCTAAATGGAAGAAGAAAAGGAAATCCCCAAGCTCTCTTTTAAAAAAATTTAAAGAGAGAAATGATGGCTAACCTCAAACAGGTCTAGGGAAAATCAAGTAAAGGCAAAAGATGAGGTTGCCTTGAGGATATATCTGCAATGTAAATCAGAAGTCTAGCTTTGGAAGAGAAGGAGGATAGGGAGGATGAGCCTTAGAATCTACATTTTTACCAAGGACCATGGAAGAGGAATAAAGTGGCCTCAAGTTGGAAGCCTTCAAGCAAGAGCAAATAGAAGTCTCTAGAGGAAAGCATTGTTAATGTAGACCTTGAGAATGCCCACAAATTAAAATCAACCATTTGTGAGCTTATAATCAAAAGTCACCAAACACACACGATAAGTCACCATGAGTGAAAGTTACGAGAAGCAACAAACAATTTAGAGGCGGAGATCACCTTCCTCCCCACGGATACACCAGAAATACAGCTACACGTGGAACAACTCCTACAGAACACCTACTGAACGCTGGCAGAAGACCCTAGACCTCCCAAAAGGCAAGAAACTCCCCACATACCTGGGTAGGGCAAAGCGGAGAGATTCCCGCACAGAGGATCGGTGCCGAGCGGCACTCACCAGCCCGACAGGCTTGTCTGCTCGCTCGCCGGGGCGGGCGGCGCTGGAAGCTGAGGCTCGGGCTTCGGTCAGAGCGCAGGGAGAGGACTGGGGCTGGCGGCGAGAACTCAGCGTGAAGGGGGCTAATGTGCCACAGCTAGCCGGCAGGGAGTCCAGGAAAACTCTGGAGCTGCTGAAGAGGAAGGAGACTTTTTCTTCCCTCTTGGTTTCCTGGTGCGCGAGGAGAGGGGATTGAGAGCGCTGCTTAAAGGGGCTCTACAGACGGGCGCGAGTCACGACTGAAAGCGCGGAGCCCAGTGACGGGCGTGGGACGCTGGGGCTGCTGCTGCCGCCGCCAAGAAGCCTGTGTGCGAGCGCAGGTCACTGTCCACACCGCCCTTCCGGGAGCCCGTGCAGCCCGCCACTGCCGGGGTCCCGGGATCCAGGGGCGGCTTCCCTGGGAGAACGCACGGCGCGCCTCGGGCTGGTGCAACGTCACGCCGACCTCTGCCGCTGCAGGCTCGCCCCGCACTCCGTGCCCCTCCCTCCCGCCCGGCCTGAGTGAGCCAGAGTCCCCGAAGAGGCTGCTCCTTTAACCCTGTCCTGTCTGAGCGAAGAACAGACGCCCTCCGGCGACCTACACGCAGAGGCGGGGCCAAATCCAAAGCTGAGACCCAGGAGCTGTGAGAACAAAGAAGAGAAAGGGAAACCTCCCCCAGCAGCCTCAGAAGCAGCGGATTAAAGCTCCACAATCAACTTGATGTACCCTGCATCTGTGGAATACATGAATAGACAACAAATCATCCCAAATTGAGGAGCCAGGAGTCAGTGCTGGGCCTCTGAGGTGGGAGAGCCAACTTCAGGACACTGGTCCACAAGAGACCTCCCAGCTCCACATAATATCAAACGGCGAATATCTTCCAGAGATCTCCATCTCAACACCAGCACCCAGCTTCACTCAACGACCAGCAAGCTATAGTGCTGGACACCCTATGCCAAACAACTAGCAAGACAGGAACACAACGCCACCCATTAGCAGAGAGGTGGCCTAAAATCATAAAAAGTCCGCAGACACCCCAAAACACACCACCAGACGTGGACCTGCCCACCAGAAAGACAAGATCCAGCCTCATCCACCAGAACACAGGCACTAGTCCCCTCCACCAGGAAGCCTACACAACCCACTGAACCAACCTTAGCCACTGGGGACAGACACCAAGAACAACGGGAACTACGAACCTGCAGCCTGCAAAAAGGAGACCCCAAACACAGTAACATAAGCAAAATGAGAAGACAGAAAAACACACAGCAGGAGAAGGAGCAAGATAAAAACCCACCAGACCTAACAAATGAAGAGGTAATAGGCAGTCTACCTGAAAAAGAATTCAGAATAATGATGGTAAAGATGATCCAAGATTCTATTTCCCAGATCCAAAATCTTGGAACTAGAATAGACAAAATGCAAGAAACAGTTAACAAGGACCTAGAAGAACTAAAGATGAATCAAGCATCGATTAAAAACACAATAAATGAAATAAAAAATACTCTAGATGGGATCAATAGCAGAATAACTGAGGCAGAAGAACGGATAAGTGAGGTGGAAGATAAAATAGTGGAAATAACTGCTGCAGAGCAAAATAAAGAAAAAAGAATGAAAAGAACAGAGGACAGTCTCAGAGACCTCTGGGACAACATTAAACGCACCAACATTCGAATTATAGGGGTTCCAGAAAAAGAAGAGAAAAAGAAAGGGACTGAGAAAATATTTGAAGAGATTATAGTTGAAAACTTCCCTAATATGGGAAAGGAAATAGTTAATCAAGTCCAAGAGGCACAGAGAGTCCCATACAGAATAAATCCAAGGAGAAATACGCCAAGACACATATTAATCAAACTGTCAAAAATTAAACACAAAGAAATCATATTAAAAGCAGCAAGGCAAAAACAACAAATAACACACAAGGGAATCCCCATCAGGATAACAGCTGATCTCTCAGCAGAAACTCTACAAGCCAGAAGGGAGTGGCAGGACATAATTAAGTGATGAAGAAGAAAAACCTGCAACCACGATTACTCTACCCAGCAAGGATCTCATTCAGATTTGATGGAGAAATTAAAACGTTTACAGACAAGCAAAAGCTGAGAGAGTTCAGCACCACCAAACCAGCTTTACAACAAATGCTAAAGGAACTTCTCTAGGCAAGAAACACAACAGAAGGAAAAGACCTGCAATAATGAACCCAAAACAATTAAGAAAATGGGAATAGGAACATACATATCGATAATTACCTTAAATGTATATGGACTAAATGCTCCCACCAAAAGACAAAGATTGGCTGAATGGATACAAAGACAAGACCCATATATATGCTGTCTACAAGAGACCCACTTCAGACCTAGAGACACATACAGACTGAAAGTAAGGGGATGGAAAAAGATATTCCTTGCAAATGGAAACCAAAAGAAAGCTGGAGTAGCAATTCTCATATCAGACAAAATAGACTTTAAAATAAAGACTACTAGAAGAGACAAAGAAGGACACTACATAATGATCAAGGGATCGATCCAAGAAGAAGATATAACAATTGTAAATATTTATGCACCCAACATAGGAGCACCTCAATACATAAGGCAAATACTAACAGCCATAAAAGGAGAAATTGACAGTAACACAATCATAGTAGGGGACTTTAACACCCCACTTTCACCAATGGACAGATCATCCAAAATGAAAATAAATAAGGAAACACAAGCTTTAAATGATACATTAAACAAGATGGACTTAATTGATATTTATAGGACATTCCATCCAAAAACAACAGAATACACATTTTTCTCAAGTGCTCATGGAACATTCTCCAGGATAGATCATATCTTGGGCCACAAATCAAGCCTTGGTAAATTTAAGAAAATTGAAATTGTATCAAGTATCTTTTCTGACCACAATGCTATGAGACTAGATATCAATTACAGGAAAAGAGCTGTAAAACATACAAACACATGGAGGCTAAACAATACACTACTTAATAACAAAGTGATCACTGAAGAAATCAAAGAGGAAATTAAAAAATACCTAGAAACAAATGACAATGGAGACACGACGACCCAAAACCTATGGGATGCAGCAAAAGCAGTTCTAAGAGGGAAATTTATAGCAATACAATTCCACCTTAAGAAACAGGAAACATCTCGAATAAACAACCTAACCTTGCACCTAAAGCAATTAGAGAAAGAAGAACAAAAACATCCCAAAGTTAGCAGAAGGAAAGAAATCATAAAGATCAGATCAGAAATAAATGAAAAAGAAAAGAAGGAAATGATAGCAAAGATCAATAAAACTAAAAGCTGGTTCTTTGAGAAGATAAACAAAATTGATAAACCATTAGCCAGACTCATCAAGAAAAAAAGGGAGAAGACTCAAATCAATAGAATTAGAAATGAAAAAGGAGAAGTAACAACTGACACTGCGGAAATACAAAAGATCATGAGAGATTACTACAAGCAACTCTATGCCAATAAAATGGACAACCTGGAAGAAATGGACAAATTCTTAGAAATGCACAACCTGCCAAGACTGAATCAGGAAGAAATAGAAAATATGAACAGACCAATCACAAGCACTGAAATTGAAACTGTGATAAAACATCTTCCAACAAACAAAAGCCCAGGACCAGATGGCTTCACAGGTGAATTCTATCAAGCATTTAGAGAAGAGCTAACACCTCTCCTTCTCAAACTCTTCCAAAATATAGCAGAGGGAGGAACACTCCCAAACTCATTCTACGAGGCCACCATCACTTTGATACCAAAACCAGACAAGGATGTCACAAAGAAAGAAAACTACAGGCCAATATCACTGATGAACATAGATGCAAAAATCCTCAACAAAATACTAGCAAACAGAATCCAACAGCACATTAAAAGGATCATACACCATGATCAAGTGGGGTTTATTCCAGGAATGCAAGGATTCTTCAATATACGCAAATCAATCAACGTGATACACCATATTAACAAATTGAAGGAGAAAAACCATATGATCATCTCAATAGATGCAGAGAAAGCTTTCGACAAAATTCAACACCCATTTATGATAAAAACCCTGCAGAAAGTAGGCATAGAGGGAACTTTCCTCAACCTAATAAAGGCCATATATGACAAACCCACAGCCAGCATCATCCTCAATGGTGAAAAACTGAAACCATTTCCACTAAGATTAGGAACAAGACAAGGTTGCCCACTCTCACCACTCTTTTTTTTTTTTTTTTTTTTTTTTCTTTTTGCGGTATGCGGGCCTCTCACTGTTGTGGCCTCTCCCATTGCGGAGCACAGGCTCCGGACACGCAGGCCCAGAGGCCATGGCTCACGGGCCCAGCCGCTCCACGGCATATGGGATCCCCCCAGACCGGGGCACGAACCCGTATCCCCTGCATCGGCAGGCGGAATCTCAACCACTGCGCCACCAGGGAGGCCCCTCACCACTCTTATTCAACCTAGTTTTGGAAGTTTTAGCCACAGCAATCAGAGAAGAAAAGGAAATAAAAGGAATCCAAATCGGAAAAGAAGAAGTAAAGCTGTCACTGTTTGCAGATGACATGATACTATACATAGAGAATCCTAAAGATGCTACCAGAAAACTACTAGAGCTAATCAATGAATTTGGTATAGTTGCAGGATACAAAATTAATGCACAGAAATCTCTGGCATTCCTATATACTAATGATGAAAAATCTGAAAGTGAAATCAAGGAAACACTCCTATTTACCATTGCAACAAAAAGAATAAAATATCTAGGAATAAACCTACCTAAGGAGACAAAAGACCTGTATGCAAAAAATTATAAGACCCTGATGAAAGAAATTAAAGATGATACAAATAGATGGAGAGATGTACCATGTTCTTGGATTGGAAGAATCAACATTGTGAAAATGACTCTACTACCCAAAGCAATCTACAGATTCAATGCAATCCCTATCAAACTACCACTGGCATTTTTCACAGAACTAGAGCAAAAAATTTCACAATTTGTATGGAAACACAAAAGACCCCGAATAGCCAAAGCAATCTTGAGAACGAAAAATGGAGCTGGAGGAATCAGGCTCCCTGACTTCAGACTATACTACAAAGCTACAGTAATCAAGACAGTATGGTACTGGCACAAAAACAGAAAGATAGATCAATGGAACAGGATAGAAAGCCCAGAGATAAACCCACGCACATATGGTCACCTTATCTTTGATAAAGGAGGCAGGAATGTACAGTGGAGAAAGGACAGTCTCTTCAGTAAGTGGTGCTGGGAAAACTGGATAGGGACATGTAGAAGTATGAGATTAGATCACTCCCTAACACCATACACAAAAATAAGCTCAAAATGGATTAAAGACCTAAATGTAAGGCCAGACACTATCAAACTCTTAGAGGAAAACATAGGCAGAACACTCTATGACATAAATCACAGCAAGATCCTTTTTGACCCACCTCCTAGAGAAATGGAAATAAAGACAAAAATAAACACATGGGACCTAATGAAACTTAAAAGCTTTTGCACAGCAAAGGAAACCATAAACAAGACCAAAAGACAACCCTCAGAATGGGAGAAAATATTTGCAAATGAAGCAACTGACAAAGGATTAATCTCCAAAATTTATAAGCAGCTCATGCAGCTCAATAACAAAAAAACAAACAACCCAATCCAAAAATGGGCAGAAGACCTAAATAGACATTTCTCCACGGAAGATATACAGACTGCCAACAAACACATGAAAGGATGCTCAACATCTTTACTCATTAGAGAAATGCAAATCAAAACTACAATGAGATATCATCTCACACCAGTCAGAATGGCCATCATCAAAAAATCTAGAAACAATAAATGCTGGAGAGGGTGTGGAAAAAAGTGAACAGTCTTGCACTGCTGGTGGGAATGTGAATTGGTACAGCCACTATGGAGAACGATATGGAGGTTCCTTAAAAAACTACAAATAGAACTACCATATGACCCAGCAATCCCACTACTGGGCATACACCCTGAGAAAACCATAATTCAAAAAGAGACATGTACCAAAATGTTCATAGCAGCCCTATTTACAATAGCCCGGAGGTGGAAACAACCTAAGTGTCCATCATCGGATGAATGGGTAAAGAAGATGTGGCACATATATACAATGGAATATTACTCAGCCATAAAAAGAAATGAAATTGAGCTATTTGTAATGAGGTGGATGGACCTAGAGTCTGTCATACAGAGTGAAGTAAGTCAGAAAGAGAAAGACAAATACTGTATGCTGACACATATATATGGAATTTAAGAAAAAAAATGTCATGAAGAACATAGGGGTAAGACAGGAATAAAGACACAGACCTACTAGAGAATGGACTTGAGGATATGGGGAGGGGGAAGGGTAAGCTGTGACAAAGTGAAAGAGCGGCATGGACATATATACACTACCAAACGTGAGGTAGATAGCTAGTGGGAAGCAGCCGCATAGCACAGGGAGATCAGCTCGGTGCTTTGTGACCGCCTGGAGGGGTGGGATAGGGAGGGTGGGAGGGAGACCCAAAAGGGAGGGGATATGGGAACATATGTATATGTATAACTGATTAAATTTGTTATAAAGCAAAAAATAAAAAAATAAAAAAATTTAAAAAAATAAAAAATAAAAAAATAAAAAAACCCAAACAATTTAGACCCCCAAGACTTCAGATCTTAGAACTGTCAGACATAAAATATGAAATAGCTAAATATAAACTGTTTAAATAAATTAAAGCTAAGATAAAAGTTACACAAACAAAAAAATAATGAACAGGTATATTTGGGAAAAAAACAAAATTTAGGAATGAACTAAAGATTGTTTAAGTACAGAACTTGTATATGGATTATAGAGAAAAATACAGATCTTCCTCGACTTACTAAGGGGTTACATCCCAATCAACCCATTGTAAGTTGAAAATATTGAGTCAAAGTTGAAAATGTTGAGTCAAAATGCATTTAATACACCTAACCTACCAAACGTCAAAGCTTAGCCTAGCCTACCTTAAACATGTTCAGAACACTTACATTAGTCTACAATAGGGCAAATTATCTAACACAAAGCCTATTTCATAATAAAGTGTTGAATAGCTCATGGAATTTGTTGAATATTGTACTGAAAGTAAAAACCAGAATGGTTGTAAGTGTATCAGTTGTTTCCCCTCGTGATTGTGTGGCCAGCTGGGAGCTGCAGCTCACTGCTGCTGCCCAGCATCATGAGAGAGTATCATGCTGCATATCACTCACCTAGGAAAAGATCAAAATTCAAAATTCAAAATAGGGTTTCTACTGAACAAGTATTGCTTTCACACCATCGTAAAGATAAAAAATCTTAAGTCAAAGCATGGTAAGTTGGGGATCATCTGCATACATAGCTGAAGTAAACTAAAAGATAAGTCTGAAGAAGGTATACTGAATGCAGCACAAGAAACTAAGAAAATGGAGCATATGGAAGAGAGGGTAAGAAATACAGAATATAGAATTGAAACATCTCACACAAATCTATCAGAGTCTCAGAAAGACAGAATAGGTAGAGTGAAGAAAAGACTATATGTTAAGAGATAATGCCTAAGAACTTTTCAGGACTAATCAGCTTTTAATTAAAGTCACAAATCTCTAGATAACAGAAAGCACAGTGTGTTAAGCAGGATATATCCAATGAATCCCACCCTATATTCTAAAACATACAGGCTAAGGTGCTGTAACAAAGAGATCCCAAATTACATTGGCTTCAGGAAGATGAGATTTTATTCTTTATCACAAAATAGTCTAGCAGGTAGATAGTCCGAAGTCGTTAGGTAGCTGTGATGCTCAAGGGGACTGAGGGATGAAGCTCTGCCATTCTTAAACCTGACTTCCATCCTGGGTCCAAGACAGCTACTCCAGTTGCTGCTAATTCCCAGCCAGTAAGGACAGAGGAAAAATAAGAGGAATATACAAACATTCTCTTAAGGATATGACACAGATGTTGCACCCATCACTTCAAGAAAAAACTAGCCTAATTTTTGACAACCATGTTAGAAGACTTGAACATCAATATAAATGATCTAGACCTAAGAGACGCCTATAAAACTCGTCACCCAAAAAAGCAGAATACACATTCTTCTCAAGTTCCCATGGAACATTCTCCATGATCGATCACATGCTAGACCATAAAATAAACTTCAATGAATTTAAAATGTTTGAAACTATACAAAGTATATTCTCAGACTACAGCAGAGAGAAAATGAGGGATCAATAACAGAAATTTTTGGATATTAACAAGTAGATGAAAATTAAACAACACATGCTTTTTTAAAAATTTCTTTTCTTTTCTTTTCTTTTTGGCTGTGTTGAGTCTTCGTTGCGATGTGCAGGCTTCTCATTTTGGTGGCTTCTCCTGTTGCGGAGCAACAATTTTCTGTGGTTAAGGGTATGGGTTAATAGCCATGAAAACATGTTCAACATCACTAGCCAGCAGGAAATGCAAATTAAAACCACATGAGATAGTCTTTTAATTTTAGAATGGCTAAAATTAAAAACTTATAGCACAAAATAATGATAATGTGGAGGAACTGGAATGCTCATTCATCATCCCTAGTTAGCATAAAATTGTACAACCACTTTGGAAAAGATTTTAGTAGATTAAAAAAAAATAAACATACTCTTTCCTTATGATATGGCAACTCCACTTCTAGGTATCTAACCAAGATAAATAAAAACCTGTGTCCTCAAAAAAGCTTGCATAAGAATTTCACTGCAGCCATATCTATAAGAGCCAAGCCTGGAGAGAATCCTAATATCTAGCACCAAGTAAATGAATAAATAAATTATGATTTATTTTTTCAATGGAATACTACTAAAAGATAATGAATTACTAGGGTGATGTAACTACTAGGATGATGTTACTGTGGTGGTGGACACACTACTTTCTGCACTTTTTAAAACTCATAGGACTAGACCAACAAAGAGTGAATTTTACCATTTGCAAAATGTAAACACTCAACCAGGACAGTGGGGAGAAAGATTAAATGTAGACTATAACAAATGAATCTAAATTTATTACAAATTAATGCCATAACCCAACTGGAGGGGATGGGGAAGAAATAAGCTTGCCTAAATATCTTTGTAAAAAAGTGTTTGGGGCTGGGAGGAATCACTTCTTGACACACCTGTAGAAAAAGAAAATGTTTTGACTATATACAGTATAGTTAAAGATAAAAACTGTATGCAAACTCTGTACTCTAGTTGAAAATTTTGTTTCTTACAAGGGTATGGATAACTATTCTGAAATGACTTTACACATAGACTAGGATTGTACAATTTAGTAAATAAACTGTGGATTATGAGAACCAGGTTTCTTAATGTCAGAGAAAGAAGTTGCAAATTAACAAAGGGGAGATGTTAGAATGAACCCTGTGAGACTGCTGGATTGGAGTCAGAGAGACCAATGTGACCTCATGCTTCTTCTAATCTGTGTGTATATTAGACTCTGCATTTCTACCTATATTTATGTAAATACAGATTGATAGATACAGTAATAAATATAGAGATATGTGTATACATGGATTAGTAGAAATACATATATTTCCTAGATGTTAACATAAGGATAAGCTGGATGTAATGTTTTGGCCAATTTTCAGTAAATCTGAATTATTTCAAAATTTAAAAAATTTTAATAAATTATGTAAACTTTAAGTTATATTAGACTCACAGACATAGAGAATAAACTTGTAGTTGCTAAGGGGGAGGAGAGATGGGGGAGGGATCGAGTGAGAGTTTGGGGTTAACAGATACAAACTCATATATAGAATGGATATACAACAAGGTCCTACTGTATAGCACAAGGAACTATATTCAATATCCTGTGATAAACCATAATGGAAAAGAATATTAAAAAAGTATATATATATATATATATATATATATATATATATATATATATATATGTTAACTGAAACAATTTGCTATAGAGCAGAAAATAACAAAACATTGTAAATCAACTATACTTCAATTTAAAAAATTGTTATATTAAAGACAGGGAAAGAATAATAATGAACTACTGACAGATGCAAAACTATGGATGGATCTCAGAAAAATTATGCTAAGCAAAAGAAACTAGACCTAAGAGTATATAATGTATGATTCTATTTATATCAACTCTTGAAAACAGGCAAAAGTAATGGTAATAGAAATTTTATCAATGAGTGCCCCTGGACAGGGAGGAAAAGACTGCAGAAGAATATAAGAGAACTTTCTGGGCTAGTAGAAATATCCCGTATCTTAACTGAGGTTATGGCTACATGGATGTTTACATTTCTAAAATCTCATCAAACTGCATTTTAAAGGTGCATTTATTGTAGGTAAATTATACCCCAGTTAAGTTGCTTTTTAAAAAAGATTATAGAGTAGAAAAATGAATTGAAAACATTTATAAAATATATAAATGTTTTATAAACATTTATAAAGTACACAAATGTTTTATAAACATTTATAAAATATATGAGACATAAATAAAATAACACTAATTTGATCAAGGAAAAGACCCAAGAACATGCTCAGGTCTGTTTAAAGCTTTGAAAATAACCATATACTCCAGATTGACCCTAAACTTCTGAGCACTAAAACTGGGAAATGTTCTAAATTTCCAGGAAACAAGGGTGAAAGCAGGCTGTCCCCACATCTCTAACTAGTCTTGGCCTCCATGTATGTCTGAGATTAGTTGACAACTATTAAAGTACTAATAAACGATCAGTACCCATGGCACACGCACTGTGCAAGAGCTCACTTTGAAGTTCATGCCATTTCCTTCCTTTGCTTGGAAGCACCTGAGGCCAAATACCGCTGTGCTATCCAAAGAGCCTGTTAAACTGACCTGCGCAATACATCCAAAGAGTTAATCCAAGCACACCCTGGTGTTGCCATCACCCACACCTCTAGCCCCAAACAAGTATGCCCTGGGGAGCTGCTGAGTCCAGTAAGCCACTGACAGGGGAAAAAATGGAAAAAAGACATGAAAAAAGCTGACTTTGAGACCTTTTTCTTGGGTCATTAGCATTATAGGAGTAGGGGTATGGGGAAGAGATGAATCTGACATGGGGAAAGGAGCCTGGGTTTAGGTGTCAGAGGGGCCAGAAATCTGGAAAATGCATTCTCGGGAAGCTTATTTAAGCCATCTGGGATTAAGTTTCCTCATCTAGAAAAAAAATGAGCATATTCGTGTCATAAGGTGAGCCCACATTATGTTAGTAGCCCTGACTGGAGGTCCGTTGAATATGACGAATCTAAGCAAAAGGCTAGGATTTTCATCTCTTAATTCATATGATGAATCTAAGAAAAGGCTAGGATTTTCATGCCTCCTAATTCATCCTGCGTTTAAATGGGTTTGATCTGCACATCTATCTCTGACTGATGGCTTCTTTTTTGTTTGCATTATTTATTCCACCATTTTTCAAAGTACCGCACTCTTGTTTGCATTAAACTTTTCCAGGAACTTATTAAAGTAGACAATTCTTAGAAGCTCTTGTAGACTTCCTGAAGAATCTCTGTGGGTGACAGAGAGAAATGTTCTTTTAAAAAATCTATTATTTTAGCAACAATGAGATATCACTACACACCCATTAGAGTGGCCAAAATCCAGAACACAGACAACACCAAATGCTGACAAGCACATGGAGCAACAGGAATTCCCATTCATTGTTGGTAGGAATGCAAAATGGTACAATCACTTTGGAAGACAGTTTGGTGATTTCTTACAAAAGTAAACATACTCTTGTCATACAATCCAGCAATTGTGCTCCTTGGTATTTACCCAAAGAAGTCAAAAACTTATGTCCACACAAAAACCTGCACATGGATGTTTATAGCAGTTTTATTTACAATTGCCAAGAATTGGAAGCAACCAAGATGTCCTTCTGTAGGTGAATAGATAAACTGTGGTACATCCAGATGATGAAACATTATGCCGCTAAAAAGAAATGGGCTATCAAGCCATAAAAAGACATAGAGGTAACTTAAATATATATTACTGAGTGAAAGAAGCCAATAGGAAAAGTGTACATACTATATGATTATAACTATATGACATTCTGGAAAAGGCAAAACTACGGAGGCAGTAAAAAGATTAGTGGTTGTCAAGGGTTGGAATGAAGAAAGGGATGAATAGGCAGAACACAGAGAAATTTTAGGGCAGTGAAAATACTCTATATGATATCATAATGATGAATACATGTCATTATACATTTGTCCAAACCCATAGAATGTACAACACCAAGAGTGAACCATAATGTAAACTATGAAACTTGGGTGATAATGATGTGTCTGTCAATGTAGGTTCATCTATTATAACAAATGTACCACTATGGTGGGGGATATTGATAACGGGGAAAACCGTGCATATGTGGGCACAGGAAGTAAATGGGAAATCTCTGTACCATCTCCTCAATTCTTCTGTGAACGGTAAACTGCTCTAAAACATTATATAGTCTTTATTTTGGAATAATCACAAACTTACAGAAGAATACAGTGCAAAGAACTCTTTGATGAACCATTTAAGATTCAATTGCAAGCATGATGCTCCAACCTCCCAAGTGTCATGTCCTACAAACAAGGACATCTCCTACAAAGCCACAAAGCAGCCATCAAAATCTGGAAGTTAGCACCGATCCATACCTCCCATCAATCTTCAGGCTTCATTTAACTTTCATCGACTGTCCCAGTAATATCATTGCTGATCATATTCACTTTGTCACTTATTTTAGATGGTGTCTTCTAGTTTTCTCTACTGCTAAGTAACTCTCTTCCCATTGAAATTAATAAATATTTGAGGGCAAAGTGGTTTGAAACTGTAAATAACCCCATTCCTCGCCAAACTTTCAATCTATTCATATATTTATTTATGTCTATATGAAATCTAGTTTTTTATTTTACACAAATGTATACATTACCACCTATTTATACAAATGTATACATTTCCACCTCTTACTATCATTCCCATTTTCCCAGTAGGAGACAATTCAAACTGGCTGCTCAGTCCCTTTGACAAGTCTCCATCCTTCTTTGAGCATTCCCTTGTTTCCTGGAGAAGATGTTCTAGGCTCCTGTTGCATTTTCCCTGCCCCAGACTTGGAATCAGCCTTTTTTTTTTTTTTTTTTTAGAAACCCTGAGAGTTTTGGCACTTGTAGCAGTTGAAACTTTTTAGCATAAAATCAGCCAAAACGGAGCTCCTGAGCTATGTGAATGCCAGCTATAAAAAATCAAGATGGAGGTTGGTGAATCAGCTCTCAATCCCTCACCAGATCATGAGCTTCTCTGCTTTCTTCCTTTAGAGAATCCTGGCCACTTAGAAAAATGGGGCACAAAATTTACAGTTCAATTTGCAATTTAATTAAAGTCATAATGGCAGCCAAGGGGCACATGTGCTGCAACACTTGCCAGGTTTTCAGGCGCCAAGGACCACGTCTCTAACTGCATTTATTGACTTTGTCTCTGCAAAACTTAGAAAGTTCTTAGTATTCTTTTATTAAAAGGTATAAAAATTAACTTTCTGTAGATCCTGTTTGTTCTTGGTTTATGAGTCGCAGTCCCGTGTACAGAAATGTAAGAGTGGTGTCTGCCTTCCTGTTCCTTGTAAGCCACTCCCAGACACCACCACAACCAGAGAAATTGCCTGAAGATACCAGCAAACATGGCATGAGAACCAAAGAGGACAAGAACCAGAGGCTGAGAGAAAAGCATAAAGCAAGGTGACCAAAACACAAGGGGGACAATAGACTGAGGGTGAAACGTGGTGCACAACCCTCTGGTCACCCATCTTGCGCTGTTCTCTACCAATCATCCATCTCTCTTCAGCAGCTGAGATCCCCATTTGTATCAGCTCTTTTGTGTCAACACACAAGCATTTCTAAGCCTTTTTCATGTTTAAAAATTACTACTCCCTTTACCATATACAGTCCTTTCATTATCACCCTTTACCTCTCATCCCCTTTATAAACAAACTAGTTTAAAACGGGTATACAATACTCACTGTTTCCACTATTTCACCTCCATTCTCCTTCTCCAATTTTCAGCCAGGTTCTTCCCCCACCATCGCTAACATTGCCATTGCCAAGATCAACTATGACCATCCTAATGCTAAATTCGATAGACAGATATTTATCAACCTCTGTGTATTAGCCTTTTCAACAGCGTTTGGTTCTGTACACCACTTCCTCCCTGAGTCTCTGTAGTCCGTTAGCAGAGTAACACTCCTCCTGGTTTTCCTACTACCTCTATGGCTGCTTCTTTTAGATGCCTCCACTTTGACCTACCATCCCCAGCTGAGGTGTTCACTAGGGTCCAACCCTCCATCTTCGGGGTGATCACACGCACTCACTCCCCTGCCTTTATTAATAAATGGAGCCGAGAAACCCAAACCTACATCACCTGCCAGGAGCTCCTGTCCAAAACTAAACTGCTTAGCTTCAAAGTCAAAACGTACTCCTCCTCCTGCACCCCTCCCCTTCTTTTGGGCACCATCAAGTCAGTCCCCCAAGCCAGAAGGTTGGGAGACTCTCTGGATTCATCACTCTCTCTCACTTTCCTCATCAAGTCCTATTGAAACTAACTCCTATACCTCCTAAATATTGCTCGAATCTCTCTTGTATATTTCTGTTGCCACTGGTATGATTCAAACACTCATTACTTCTCACTCAAGTCACTGAAAGAGCCTCTAAAGAAAGACCAGACTTACCCTGCTTTTGTCCTTTTTCCGTCAGCAGAGTCTTCCTACACCTCAAGTCTGATGATGTTAATCCTCTGCTTACATTTACTCAAAAACATCCTAATGCTGCAGAACGAAAAGCAAAATCCTTAGCAGGATGTTCAAGACTCTTTGTGATCTGGCACCAACCTAATTCTCAAGCTTCATTCCTCGGCACTTCCTACATGTATGCAGTGCTTCAGTCCCTCTCGATAACTTCCAGTTACCCCAGCAAATCCTGCTTCATGCACATCCCTGCCTCTGGACATGTAGACTCCTTAGCCAAGAACTCACCCTCTTCTACACATCCCTCTAACAGCCAGTACTGAGCAGACACAATTCACACACGTCACCTCCTCCAGAAAGCCTATTCTGACTTCCCTTATCTAGACTAGTGCCTTGCCTCTGCTTGCAAAGCCTCCAGACCTCCCCTGTCTTAACACCCACCAAATTGCTTTACGATCACTCTTTCTCTTATCTGTCTCCTCTTGGAAGTCACATACTAATTTCCCACAGGCTGTATCCAACCCCTATGTGTCTTTTATTTTTACCCAAACAATGCTTTAAAATAACACTTTAGTTGACAAAAAAAAATCTGGAGATTTTTCCATAATAAAAAATAGTAATTCTGGATTTCTGGTATCTCTTGAAAAATCAGGCCATACTATTTCATCCTCCTGAAGAGCAACAACTTTCTGGAATTGACTTGTGGATGCCCCTTTACAAAGAGGAATTGCTCTCCAAAATATACCACAGTCCCCATGTGGACTTCTTCCCTCACTGACCTCACCTGCCTGGTCCCCGTGTGGGCATTTGACTTTGTATCTTCCCTCCCAAACAGACTGTGTGCTCCCTAAGAGGAGGGATGGTATTTTGTCTATTCTTCTATCCTTAGCGCCCCTTCATAATTTCACTTTGTTTGCTCCCACTTGGTAAGCCCAACAGAGCATTCTGCCTTCAGTGGGCACTAACAGACGTTGTTGATCCCTTCAACCACAACTCCATGAGGTGACCAAGATGGCGGGGCCTGGACCTCTGTACAGGCCTGCCAAGTGGGAAAGAGGGTGCAGCTGGGACATTTTGGAGGACCATAAAGTAGAAAGTTGGTAAGCTAACGCATTCCTGCCACTGTGGCTCTGGGCATCCTGCTCTGGTAACATTGGGTATTTGGTGAATGAAAGGTTGGCCCACAGTTTCTAAACACAATCTGGAGAAAGACAATACATCTCACGTCCCCCATTCCAGGGAGATGACATTTTTCTTTCTCTTTGGAGAACAGACCAAAATGGAAGATCAGTTTCCTCAAAGATCTGAAGTCTTTTTTGTAACTGTTTCATACTGAATCTGTAACAGCTGTCTGTCTTCTTCCATTGCCAAGTTGGTCTGTATTATTGAAGCAATACTCAAGGCTGTGGCTTTCTGGGAGAGAAAAGAACTCCGAAGAATAACAGAATAGCAGTTGAAGGGGAACAAATGTTATTTCAAAAGGGTTTCACATCACCAACCGCACAGCCCAGGTGAGCATGTGGCTCTCTGGACCAGCCCTGGCATGAACAAGCCAGCATCCCTTCTTATTTGTCAAAGGGGATGCTCCCTAAATCTTGAGCTAAAGATGCCTGAAGACTTGATTCTAAAATGCAGACTGCACCTTGTCCCTTTTTCCTTGGTCATCTGGTCCAAGGAAGAACTTATTTTTATACTTTTAATTTTTTCCCATATCCAATGCACACACACACATACACACACTTACACGATTCTCCTTCTTTCCCTAGCTGAGAACGTTGAGAGGTTTAGATTTATGCCCTATTCTTGCAGAGTTATCTTTCATTCCTTATTTTCCTTATGAGGTTTTGAATAAATACAGCAGTTATTTCCATCTCTAGGGAATATTGTATTAATCACATAAGCTTTGAGGTCAGAGAGAACCGTGTTCATATCGTGGTGCCAACACTTCCTGGGTGACCTAAGTCAAATCACTTATATCCACATCCTAAATGACTTACATCAGTTTGGTAGAATATTGGGCATTAGACAGAATAGCTATGAGAATTATGAAATACAAAAATAATTACAATGCTATATGAACACAGAATTTCTTCCATTATTAGTAAAACTAGAATTCGTGGTATGATTTTTAGTTTACAAAATTCCTTACACATATATTATCTAAATAAGATTTTTAAAAATACCTCATAATGACCTTAATAGGATGATATTATCATAAGTCTCATTTTACAGATCAAGAAACCCAGACTGCCAACAGTTAGGTAACTTGCCAAGGGTCATACACTTAGTAAATAACAGAATTAAAACTTACTTTCTGGAACCGTATGATAGCTTTCATTTTAAGATAGTTCTAAAAGTCAGAAAATAATATAGCATCATGTAAACTTTCTGTAAGAAAGTTTAGAAGTTTCAGAGAAATTATCTCAAGTTCTGCACTGTTAAAAACAATAAATGGTAGTTTCTCCCACTTACCTCCCCCCCATCTTATTTCACGGAGTAGAAAGCAATTCTGCTATTCTCCCAACATTGCCTAACAATCCCACTACTGGTAAATTTATACCATCTTTCTGAGCCATTTTCTTTCTTTTGGGCATCAACCCCAGGATTTTGTCTCATTTTCATTAGGGAATAAATCTTTATTGGAGTAAGTGATGATAATGTGATGAGAGATGAATAAATGCTGTGTAATTCTGGCTCCTGATTTTTTCATTACCTCATTATCTGCCCAGATATCACCATCTACAGATCGACAGGCTTTACATTTGTCCTTTTTTTCTAATTTTAGTGAGCTATGTGCCATTCCATTGTAGTTACGCACATACGAGACTATTACTCCTTAAAATAAGTTCTCATTTGGAGCTGTTCCATTTTGGAGCAGTAGAAAACTCGGAGCCTACAGAGTCTGACAAATTTGAGTATTATCACTTGTTAATATTGTGACATGGGCAAATCAGTTAATAGCTGTGATCTTCAGTTTGCATATGCAAATTGGGAGGTGATTATAAGTAATATTTGATCCTCATGGGCCAATTTAAAGTTATATTCAATGAGAGATCTTCTGTATCCTGAATAAATCTCAAGACTAATATGACCCAGTCTCAACTAAATGTGGCAATCAAAGAAAGAGTTCAGTCATAACAATCATTACTAAAATAATTCAATGTATTAATTTTATCCCTTGGGAAAAATTTAGTCAATAATGCAGGGCAAAACTTTTTAAATCCCCTTTTTTCTTCTTTTCCATTCTCCCACCTTATAGTTGTTCCAAAAGAGATGTTCCCTTCCTTCTCTCTCTCTCTCTCTCTGTCATTTTGCCAGATTTTTTTTCTTTCATGTGTGTCTCTCTCAGCTCTTTAATATGTAGATTGTCTTAGCTTCACTGTTATCTTCTTTTTTTTAACATTTTTATTGGAGTATAATTGCTTTACAATGGTGTGTTAGTTTCTGCTGTATAACAAAGTGAATCAGCCATACATATACATATATCCCCATATTTCCTCCCTCTTGCATCTGCCTCCCACCGTCCCTATCCCACCCCTCTAGGTGGTCACAAAGCACCGAGCTGATCTCCCTGTGCTATGCGGCTGCTTCCCACTAGCTATCTATTTTACATTTGGTAGTGTATATATGTCCATGCCACTCTCACTTCATCCCAGCTTACCCTTCCCACTCCCCGTGTCCTCAAGTCCATTCTCTACGTCTGTGTCTTTATTCCTGTCCTGCCCCTAGGCTCTTCAGAATTTTTTTTTTAGATTCCATATATATGTGTTAGCATACTGTATTTGTTTTACTCTTTCTGACTTACTTCACTCTGTATGACATACTCTAGGTCCATCCACCTCACTACAAATAACTCAATTTCGTTTCTTTTTATGGCTGAGTAATATTCAATTGTACATATGTGCCACATCTTCTTTATCCATTCATATGTCGATGGACACTTAGGTTGCTTCCATGTCCTGGCTATTGTAAATAGACCTGCAATGAACATTGTGGTACATGACTCTTTTTGAATTATGGTTTTCTCAGGGTATATGCCCAGTAGTGGGATTGCTGGGTTTTATGGTAGTTCTACTTTTAGTTTTCTAAGGAGCCTTTATGACATAAATCACAGCAAAATCCTTTTTGACCCACCTCCTAGAGAAATGGAAATAAAAACAAAAATAAACAAATGGGACCTAATGAAACTTAAAAGCTTCTGCACAGCAAAGGAAACTACAAACAAGATGAAAAGACAACCTTCAGAATGGGAGAAAATATATGCAAATGAAGCAACTGACAAAGGATTAATCTCCAAAATATACAAGCAGCTCATGAGCTCAATATCAAAAAAACAAACAACCCAATCCAAAAATGGGAAGAAGACCTACATAGACATTTCTCCAAAGAAGATATACAGATTACCAACAAACATATGAAAGGATGCTCTACATCACTAATCATTAGAAAAATTATCTTTTCTTTTGAGTTTCACTCTCTGCCTTATCTAGTCCTCAGATTCTTGATAACAGTAGAGAGCTTGAAGAATGACTCTTTCCCATTTCCTCCCATGCCTCAAGTCCTCTCTCCCTTTTTTATTTTCCTAATTATGCTTTTAGAAAAAAAAAATTAGATTGACCAGGATAGAGTGTAATGCTTACGGAACAGGGGAGGGTGAAGTTGATCAGCGCATACAAAATTCTGTACGTATGGGGTGGAGGAAGAAAAAGTTTGAGAAAATATGTATTCCCCAAATGAGAGCTTCCTAAACTTTAATCATCTATGTTCAGGGTAGCAAATTGTGAAATCATCCTCTGTCCCTAACTCCCTCTATTGGCACCTCTCCCTGCTCTGTGCTCAGTGCGACTTACAACCCTCAGCTTCTTTTCAGTTTCTCCATACTTTAACTTTCTCCTAGCTTCACAAGTCTTCTAACCCAAGCTCTTCTGAGAACCTTAGAATCCTTCTTCCCTCAAGTTTTCATTTAGCTTTCTTGTTAAATCCAAGATCAAGATGCTCCTGGGTTCCATTATTTTTTTTTTTGATTGTGGTAAGAATACATAACATGAGATCAAACCTCTTAACAAATTTTTAAGTGTAAGTACAATATTGTTATCTATGAGCACAATGTTGTATGCAGATCTCTAGAACTTATTTTTCTTCCATAACTAAAACTTCACACCCATTAAACCACATCTCTCCATTTTTCCCAACCCCAGCCCCTGGCAACCATCATTCTGCTTTCTGCTTCTATGAGTCTGACTATTTTAGACACCTCACATAAGTGGAAACAACATAAATGTCCACTGATGGATGAATGGGTAACAAAACGTGTGTATGCATAAATGGGATATTAATCAACCATAAAAAAGGAAGGAAGTCCTGCCATATGTAACAACATGCATGAAGGCTGAGAACGTTATGCTAAGTGAAATAAGCCTGGATCCATTCTTATAGCTGGCCTTTGAGTGTGGAAACCTCCCTAAGGGTTATTACTCATCTTTGTGTACCCAGTACATAGAAGACACTTAATATTGTTGAATGCATACATGACAGAATGAAAGAATTTGGCTTTACTAAAATTCTTACCACCAGATTTCTACTAGATGCTACCTGCTTGTTGATAATCCCAGTATCTATCAGTAAACAGTTCCTTATGAAATGTCCACAGCAACAGCTCCAAATCTTTTACACATTCCTCACACCCTGTGCATTTATGTCCTCTTTTAGTCAACCTGTCCTCTCCTCTGAGGCTCCCCAGAGCGAACAATCCTTGCATGTAACCATTTAAGATTATGTCTCATAACCTCCAGCTCTTCCCTGGAGTTTTCTGCTGACAGAAACCTTTTCCAAATCACACTATTATGATTAAGTCCACACCTATTGCTACCGAATGTCTAAAACATATTTTGAACCACATGGAACCATTTTTAAACCCAATGTTTTTTCACAGAGGTCTTTATTCCCCTTCATTTTACCAACCTCTAGAACTTGCTTTATGAGAAGCCAAAGAAAAAAGAAAAATCTATGTAGATATATCAACCAGTTTTAGTCTGAAAAGATTTGCTTCTAGAAGCCTATCAATTTCAAAACCAGGCTATTCCACATCAAAAAATCTCACACATTCTTTCCGGGCTCTAGATAACCTCCACTTTCCTAACAAACTATAGAAGGACAGAGGTAAGATGGCGTCCACAGAGAGACACAGGGGTATCAACCCTGCTGAGCTCAGGTCAAGTATAAGACTGGCTTTCTCTGGGTGAAAGATCTCTGGTAATCAAGCAAGTTCCCTGGGGCCATGTCAGAATGGAGGCATTCTGAACTGACTTGAGATAGAAAAAGGCATTTAGTCAGTTTCTGTAGGAATTATTGTTGAAAGATTTTGAGGAGTATTATTTGAGCTTGGGCCCCTTGTTAAATATCTCATGTCTGGTTCTCTAGAAGCAGGAATTGGTGTGGTCAATAAAGGTGATTTACTGAAGGAGCACTTTTCAGGAAGAACCTATAAGGAAACAAAGGAAGAAGGAAGACACCAAGAAAGAATATTAAGGTAAAGTCGAGTCTTGGCTTTACCCACAGCATCCCTCTGGAACATCAGAGAGATCCCACATTAAAGCCAAAGTCAGTCTTTTGTACTCCTATGTCGATCAGTCATTGGCTCCATGGTGTGTACCTTCCTGGGCTAGGTGTCTTTCCTTGCCTGAGACGGGGACAGGCAGCTGTGAGCTGCTAACAGTGAATACTCACAGCAGCCGGGACGGGTACACAGGAGAACAGAAGCTAATGTGTTTTGACCACCTTCTGCCAGGCACTCCCCTAGGTACTTCGCATATGTGGTCTTGTGTAATCTTTCTAAACCTATTATATTCCTGTTCTATAAATAAGTTAAATGAGGCTCACATTTATTCTATGTTCTGTAGTTGATGACCACAACCCAAATTTATGTTTTGTTATCTTTTACTGAGTTCAAAGCCATTTGTGTCAAAAATATAGTCAATATATTGAGAATATGTTCCCAACATATCATTAAAGATACATCAGTAATCAAAAATCTAAAATCTGTAGATAGTATGTCTGCTTCTTCAGTTTTCAAATGATTCTTTCCCAAGTTCCTCCACAGGAGTCTTTCTTCAAACAAATTAACCTGCCAGCATATTGAAACTGTCTTCTATGTTGTGTCAAGCAAAATAGCCCAGAGTTTACAAAAAGAAAAGCAAATGATTCCCCACACTAGTGGCACTCGGTCTCTCACGGCAGGTTGTAGCTTATCCCAAAGTCATGATGATCCTTCTAGAACCTCAAGAAGTATTCATGTATCACAATTAAAATAAGGTGCTGTATCCTTTTGGGCAAAGTCTGAATCTGACTTTTAGATTTCAGTATAGATGAGTGAAGTCATCACCTAGGAAAATGTTATGAGAGAAAAAACTAAAACATAGAAAATTCTATCCATTAATTTTACCTTTTCTGAAATTTGGGAAACAACTATCATTTTTAATTATAGTGGTTGAAGCATATCTGGGTAAGGGGATCCCATTGCTTTAGGAGCATGGCTTTTGAAACTCTGCTAAAGTGGGAGAAAAAAAATTTTAGGAACATTTTTTGTGTGTGTGTGTGTGTAACATACAAAATATCTATGCATGGCCTCTCCCAGCGACTTGGGCTTCTCACAATATGGTGCCTGGGTTTCCAAAAGAAGTGTCCCAAGAGTTCCAGAAAGCAGGACGGGGAACCTGCCAGACCAGATGAACCTGGGCTACATCTAGAACTAGCAGTATTACTCTCACCATATTCTGTTGCGTAAAGCAATCTGAGGATGTCCTCAAATTCAAAGGGGTAGTAAATTTAATTCCACCTTTGATGGGGTGAGGGGGAGACACATTGCATGTGGGATGGGCATTATGGCTGTGGCCATGTTTGGAAGCTGTAATGCACCATGGCTATTATTATACATGTAAAGTTAAGTAACTTGCTTAAGGCCACAGAGGTAGTAGGTGGTGGAACCAGTCCGGAAACACAAGCCCTACACTCAAATGCCCATTTATGGCTCCAACACTCAATTCACACAACCGCAGTCACCTGCTTACCTGGCTCTTCCAGGAGAAGGCTCTTCCTTGAGACCTCTGTCTAATTCCTCTTTGTGTTTTCCCCAGTGTCTGGTACAAATCCTGTCACAGAGCGGTTACTTAATACATGTTTTGCTGACAAAATAAGTGAATCATACGTCACTCATCACTAGTTCCACCAAGCTCGGATGGAGTCATTTTCTGGAATGACTTGTTTTCTAGCCCCTCTGGACATAAATAATGCTGATGCCAAGGAAATTCCTGAAACAGATCAGCTCTGAACTAATCACTGCAGAGCGCAGACATGACCCTATACTGAAGAGTTATCATCTTTTTATTCTTTCTCATTGCAAGTGTTGATGGTAAAATTGAAGAGTTAAGAAAGGGGTGCCTGTGCTGGAAAACAGCTTTGCAAACTACTCTAGTCCGTGTGTATTAAATTTATACCTGAAATTACTATTTCCATTTTTTATTCACAATTCCTGATCTCTTAAGAGGTGAATTATATGCTATAGGACTGTGCTGCCTATTCTCCACTCTCTTTTCCCATCCTGCCCCGGGAGCCAAAAACATTGACGTTCATCAACAGAATCACTGAGTCTTCTTTCTCTCCAGTTAGTTTTGGCCAATGGGAGTAACAGCGGGAGATGAAAAAACAGGAGAAGAATGAGATGAGGCATTTATCCTCCCAGAATTACTCCTCACAGGTCATGGTTGGGTAGGGGCTAGGTTCCTCTAGTGAAGTCACTTCAGTGTTTGGGGCAGGCAGCCCTCTCGTCCAGCTGGACCTCCCTCTCTAGATTCCAGTGTGACTACCAATCCTGAGCCTTCAGGCTTAGGGGTAAGATAAGGGCTGCTGCTAGCTCTGGGCTACTGAACTCTTCTACATGATGGTTTCAGAAGTCAGCTCGTACCCTCATAATTAGTCCATTCATTAAACTCACCTCAATGACCTTGTTTGAGTGGATTTTCTGTCAGAACCTGACTGATAAAAATGGTATTAAGGGGCTTCCCTGGTGGCGCAGTGGTTGAGAGTCCGCCTGCCGATGCAGGGGACACGGGTTCATGCCCCGGTCCGGGAAGATCCCACATGCCGCGGAGCGGCTGGGCCCGTGAGCCATGGCAGCTGAGCCTGCGCGTCCGGAGCCTGTGCTCCGCAAGGGGAGAGACCACAACAGTGAGAGGCCCGCGTACCGCAAAAAAAAAAAAAAAAAAAATGGTATTAAGAACTTGAAGATTTGTAAATGCCTTGGAATAAACCCTCTCATGAATCGCTCATTACTTTGGTTAATGTTCTAAATCTGTGTTACAAAGGGAAATTAATTGAACAAATATTTACTTAGTTGATACTATGTGCCAAGCATAGGATCAGGCTCTGAGGATGGATTCATTGATTAAACACACACACACACACACACACACACAGTTATAACAGTGTTATTGAAATATAATTCACAGACCATACAATTCACCCATTTTAAGTGTACAATACACCATAGTTTAGTCTAGTGAAGAAAAGCCTATTATGCTGAGTTAAATAAGGTGAAATAGCATTGTCTTCCACAGCAAAGAAAAGAGAATAATTTGAATGTCCATCAATAATAGAATAGAATAATACAATAGTTGGAAAATTTTGAAGTGCGTTCATATTTAGGGTCTACTGAAAAATAAGTTATATCTACAGCTATTAATATGGAAATATAGCAGTGATGTATTATTAAACAAGAAAGGACATTTGTAAAGTAATGTGCATGATATAATCTCACTTTTTATAAAAAGACACAACCAAAACAACTCTAGACATGTGTTTGTACTCTTTGTCTATAAACGAGAAAAAAAGTGTAGAAAACATTGAAGTGTTAACACTATCTCTGGAGTAACTGGGATGGAGAAGCAATGTATTAATATTTACATAACTTTGGATTGATGCATGGAATGTGGTAGGAGCATTTTCTGTAGGGTGTTTTTTGTTTGTTTTTTTTTTAGCAAGAGAAAGAGAAATTTAGCAAGAAAAATTCAGAGGAAAAACAAGACACATCCCCAAATCTAGGCTCCTCCTGAAATTTTTTGATCACTAACAGTGACTCTACCAGCTTACACTACCTGCTTTGATGTTATATGGAACATGAGGGAAGAAATTCGAATCTATTTTGGTAAGTAAGGGAAGCATCAGCATGCAAATAGGATTCAATTGGTTTAAAAGAACATAACCAATTTTCTCACATATAAACGTTTCTCTTGATGACCGAAAAATTAATAGCACTGACTGGATGACTGTATTTTGATCTTGCCTCCTGAAGTGGAAGGTGTAGCTTCATGTCCAGCATCCACTGGACCTGTCCTCATCCATCACAAAACAACCACTGTTGCCAAAGATACCCATCTCCAGCTTGGCTTATGTACCAGCTGCATGTCCAATCCTGAACCAGTCACTATGGGAAGGGAAATGGAATTATGCTGATTGATGAAGCCAATCTGGAGCCACTCCTGGGCTGCTGGAGTCAATCTCTTCTGATTTATGTGGCAACAACGGTGATTCATGGATATATTCATGCCTAAGTTGATCATAGTCAGGCAAAGGACTTCAGTTTGATAGTGAAGAGATTTCCTCTCTCTCTCTGGGATGTAAACAATAAGACATTGGCTTGAGTTGCTGCCAGCAGGCATCTTAAACCATGAGGGGACTTTATAATGACGTTAAGCCCTTGGAAGGCAAAGCAGAACAACAGAAAGAAACTGACACCTTGGTTCCGTCATTGAGCCACTGGATCAAACCTAGCCTGAAGTACACAGTAACACTGGATTTTATAGTTATGTAAATCAATACATTTTCTTTGTTGAGTACATCTGTTTGAGTTTATTTTTCTGCTTTGTGCAACCAAAACATCCTAAAAAGTATCCCCCCACACACACCATCTGCATAGGTCAGATCTTTAAAAAATGTCCAAGTTGTATTTCCCTCCATACGTTTTGTTACTGAGAAAACTCTGGCATTTTCTAAAGCACCTGAATGAAAGCACTCCACTACAGGAAAACAAAGTAACCCAGACCATCAAAAGACCATGATGGTTTTTCTTGGTGATGACACCCACAGAGGGCATCAGAAGAGCTGGGACGTGCTCTACACCCGATTTTCTATTTTATTCACTCATATCCTGTTGCCTGGCATTTGCTTTTCTCAGAAGTAGACCACAGACACAGTTCTTTGTATGTTGTAAAACTCTTCAGCAAAGCAGACCCTTGTCTCCGCTGCTAATAAACATAATAGCCTTTAGCCAGCCACACCATTCAGAGGGAGGGAAAGTCTGTGTTTGTTAAACTCATCTTCCTTTTGGCTTCCCAGTTCATTAAGCTTCACCCTACGTTTAGTCTCAAAAGAAGAGAGAGACCTACCCAGCTCTCCTGAGAGGCATGGAGGTCACTACTGCACAGCTGGAACTTGGAGATCATTTGGAAAGTTCTCCTCAGCAAGCAAGTACCTTCAGCAGCTTCTTGGTAAAGACAGTTTGGTTTAATGGTTAGAAGTGTGGTCTCTGGAGCCAGACACTCCTGGGTTTGAATACAGCCTTTGAGTCTTACGAGTTCTGGGACATTGGACACATTTCTTAACCCAGACATACTTCCACATCCTCCTCTGTAAAATGGAGATGATAATTAATACCCACCTCTCAGGGTTGTAAGGCTTGGCAAAGCTATCCCCATAAATCACTTAACATGGTGCCCAGCAGGTAGTGAGCACTCAAGAGATATTAGCTGTAAAGAGGTAAGGCAAGCAACAGTAACAACATAAGCAGCTCCACTGAAATGGTTAAAAATCTGGGTAAGGGTGATTTTCAGATGATGAACGAGGGAGCGGGGAGCACAGATGTCCAGGAAGTATTATCGGGACCCCCTCAGGAGTCTACACTGACTATTGCATTTTCTTGCCTAATGCTTTGCCAATTCTTCCACATTATCAATAATGAGTTTGCCTATCACATCTGTGAATAATCAGACCAGGGCAAAACCTTTCAGGCGCTTTGCTTCCCCATCAATAAGTTCAAATTGCTTTTCCAGTCCCCAAACACCACACACACACAACACACAGCTCAGCAGCTTATTGAGGTATATTTTGTCCATGACAGTGGGCAAAAAGAAAAAAGAAAGTATTCCTTAAGATCAAACATTGTTTTCAAGTCTAGGTTAGCCTTCCTGGAAAATCCATCCACAGTAGTTTTCAGGCAGGTTAAAATGTCCGAGCTGTGATCACACAGTTTGCCAAGAACATGGTTGGCACATGAGGCTTGGAAAGATAGAGGCTTGGAAAACTGGAAAGGAAGGTTTGTTTCCAAAAGAAAAGTATAGCATAGTCACAGCTGGCATTCCGGCATGAAGGACTCTTTGGGTAAGACCATGCTCTGGAGAGAAATAAATTAGTTTTGAGCCTGGGGCCAGATCACTGTCAGGGTGCAACTTGCTTCTTCTCTTAAGAAGGACGCACTCCTCTCGCCTTCCTCCATTTTAAAGAAATAGCTTCATTATGGGACTTTTGCAATCATAGAAGTTGGTTAAATTTTTCAAATTTGAATCTGTAAAGATAGCACGTAAAAGCCTAAAAGCTTTGTGTTATTTGGTTTTGCTATTTCTCCCTTAGTTGACTGTTGGATTCACATGACAGATGTTGTCCCTAAAGCCTATGAATTGGATGTACCCTCCAAATGAATATAGGCTTCTATTTCATCCAGGTGTTCTTTCAGAAAACGTTAGACAGTGAGACAGAGGGACTGAGGACCTTTTCTCTTCCAAAAAGAGAGGACCTTTTCTCTTCCATCCCAGAAAGGAACTAGGGTTCAGATTCAGTAAACAGGTCAGGTCTTACCAGCAAGAGGCATAAGCTAGAACTGGACCAATCCTCCCCTACCTGGCAAACCAAAGGAGCCTGAAATTCTAGGTTTTAACTTCAACAACATCAAATAAAAAATAGAGCGTGCAATTTACAACTAAACAAACAAGAATTCAACTCCTGGTTTTTCATTTACTAGCTGCGTATTTTTGGGTGGGAAGGTTACATTCCCTGAGTTTCAGTTCCATCAATTATAAATTGGAAATAATAAGACTGCATATATCAAACGAGATCACGTAGGTGGTTCTCCTTTGCAAAGCCAAACAAAATAAGCACAGTTAACATTAAAACGGTAATAATTATTATTCATTACACCTCTACTTTGTATTACTGGTATCTGTTAAAACAGCATTTCCCTTTGAGAATAACACTTCAGCCACACCAATTATTTGCACTTAAATGTGAATGAAAATAAAAGTCAGGAGGCAAGGGATGACTGAGGAAAGGCTCTAAGAAACAACAGTGCTAGAATATACCACAAAAATAAAACACGGGTCATCTAGTAGCCTTAGCCTTCTCTTCAAAACTTCTTCCATGTTGCTCCTGGCTTAACTCTCTTTTCCCCAACAAAAAAATGTAGAAGACATGGATTTTCAGTCAATAAACTAGTATGTATTGAATGCCTGCTAAGTGCCAAGCACGGTGACCGGTGTTGGGAATGTAACAAACAAACAGACTTGTCAACTGCCCTTCGGAGCCTCCAATCCATGTTGGTGGTTGACCTCACCTAGAGAAGAAAGCCCAAGACAAAGCCTTGAGATACTCCCATGTCTAAGAATCGGGGATACATAAGAAACTTGGGAAAGAAGGAGAAGAAAGGTCTTCAGAGAAGCAAGAGGAGGTGAAAAGAAATGGGATCCAGAGCAGAAGTGGAGATCAATTTTAGGCAAAAGAAAGTAGCCTTTCCATCTATAAAATATATGTAGATATATATTGGCACTTACTATTTCTTAGCAACTGGGCTAGGTCCCGACAATTCAGTTACCTAAAGGTTATTACAGATAGTGTTTCCCAGGAGGCAGACTCTGAGATGGAGATCAACATGTAGGAGGTTTTATGAGGAGTTTATTAAGATCAACACCTGATAAAGGGAGAGGATGGATGCAGGATTGGGCAGAGTGGGGAGTCAAGCTCTAATTCGTGTTCAGTGTTGGCCTTAGCAAACGACACAGGGGGCTCTGGAGCTAGATGGGCTCTTCAGAGTTGTCCCCAGTTGGGTTGAGATGGCCACATCTACCAGTCAGTGGGTGGGAACCATGTTGGGTTGTGGCCTTGGACAAGGCATCTCTCTGCTGATGGCAGTCACTGAGGGAGTGACAGCTAAAGGTTACTCCCAGCATCTGGGGAAACAAGTCCTTCATGGGTGAGAGATTTGGGGAACACACAGAGTGCTCACTGCAAAGAATAGTACAGTTTCTGCTTCCTGGAAGTCATGGCCTCACCCTTGCTTACAAAAATGAAACAACTATCCAGCAGGTGGCAGCATTATGATTCAGGTTGATGGGGCTAGATTAAAGGGTTTGTTGAGTCAAGGTTCTTGGATGCAAATAACCAAAACTCCGGTTAACTAAAGCACAAAAGGATTTATGGAAGGGCATGGATTAGCTCAGGCAATTGATGGGAAGAAACAAGCTCCAAAATGGAAAGGAATAGCAAAGAGAAGGTGAGAGTCTAGAATCTCAACCAAGGTCCTCTCATAGGAGCAGTGTGCATTGGGTGCCTCTTCTGTTGCCAGTGCGCATGGGTGCCACTACGTCTGCCTCTGGAATGAATTCTGAGTGTTCCCTGCTACTCTGCATCACTGGCTACAAGTTCAGAGACTCAGCAGAAGCATCAGTTTGGCCAAGTCTAGACAGGTGCTCACATTCTAGCTGCAAGGGTTGAAGGTGAGGAAGCGTCTGGCTTTGCAGGCATCCTTAGCCAGAGGTAAGGACCTATCTCCCACCTCAACTCGTGAACAAAACTATCCTCAGACATCAGAACCTCAGAGGGGCTTCAGACACTGTACTGATTTTTTTAAAATTATAGATAGAGATAGATGATAGATCGATCGATCGATAGATAGGACATGCAAAGCACTGACCCACCAATTTAACTCTGCACTCATGAGAAGGGGTAAATAAGGGTTATGCAGATGTTAGGCCCCCCAAAACATATGATGGGGGCAGACAATGGACTGATGAAACAGAACGGAAATACACTAAAGACTAGTCCATCACTTGGGCTCAGCATTCGTGAGAAGGAGTTAGTTAGAGTGATGCAGATGTTGGGTCCAGCTGGATAGATGTAGTGTTGACAGGAGACCTCAGTCTCAGCATAATGGAAATGCACTCAGGAAACCAAGGCCGAGTCACGGTCAGAAGACAGAGATTAGAGAGAACTGAAGCTCAGAGAATGGGCAGACACCCATGGCCCATCCCCAACACAATACTGGCAACAAGACTCATTCCAGGTTCTTTCCAGTGGTAAGAGGAGGACCCTTAAAATATGGTCACATTGGCCAGAACTGGCTCAGGCCCCAAGGCAAGGCTGAGAGTCTTTGAGTTGAAAGTTTTCTGTTCCAGCAAATGAGTGGGGCCAGAGAGGGCTATGCTAAGAAGAGAAATGACCCAGAAAGAGACCTGAATAGCTTTCATCTCTTTATCTACTCCTCCAGAGCCCTCTCCCAAACAAAGGAAAGGCAAGTAACGTTATTTACTGCCAACTATACTAAGCCTGTGCTAAGGGTTTTCATAAATATTCTCTCTTTAAAACCTCACAAAGCCTGTTATCCTCATTTTTACCAAAGCAGAAGCTGAATATTATAGATGTTAATAACATGAACCAACTCTCAGAGATCAGGATTCATACTGTAGTCTACCCCAAAACAGAACACACCCATTTTCTATGATTTACATGCTCTCTGACCCCTAATTTATTTTAAATCCTTCATTCCTCACCTGACTCTGATAGGCACTTTGTACTTCTTAGAGTCATGCTTCTCAAATGGGCATTACATTCTCATTAATATAACATGTCTGAGGGTATCTGAGGTCACAGACTTAGAATAAGCACATTCTTACAACGACAATTTTACTTGAGGAGTTTGCAGGGCTGGGATTACAGGTTGGGGGAGGGTGCAAAGTGGAATATTTTAATTAGTTAGTGTTTAAAATATTTTTTATGAAAGCAAGCACAGATGCAGGTAAGATATGTATATTTAAGACAAAATAAGCCATGATGAAGAAATCACAAGCCACTTGGGCAGATCCCTCTGAGATATGCATTCACATTACTCTGTCATTAAAGATATATTAATAGCAACTTTTAAGAAACACTAGTTATGAGGTTAAGAATCTGCCTGCCAATGCAGGGGACACAGGTTCAAGCCCTGGTCCGGGAAGATCCCACATGCGATGGAACAACTAAGTCCGTGCGTCACAACTACTGAGCCTGCGCTGTAGAGCCCGCGGGCCACAACTACTGAGCCCACGTGCCTAGAGCCCATGCGCCACAACAAGAGAAGCCACCACGGTGAGAAGCCCACACACTGCAATGAAGAACAGTCCCCGCTCACCACAACCAGAGAAAGCTCGCACACAGAACTGAAGACTCAAGGCAGCCAAAAAAAAATTTTTTTTTAATAAATAAATTTTTAAAAAAATTAAAAAGAAACACTGGTTATGAGGAGAAGACCTGGGGGAAACTTGGTTAAGCTCACCACCACCTCCCAAGCCCACTTGTGGGCAAACAATCTCCAGGTTTCATGCTGGAGTTTCCCTGTATTGGGAGAAGGTAAAGAGCTGATGTCCATCTGGAGAAGCCAAGGCCCTGGGGAAACTCCCTGAGAGTGCCATGCCAGCCTCTGGAAAGAATGGAAACTGCTAGAAACAAAAGAATGAGTCAGAGGCCCATGAGTATAATGGAAGAACAATGAGATGAAATGCAGCAAAGGCAAGCTTTGGCTTGGGGTCAGGACAATTTCCAAGCAGTAAGAACAGTTAGGTGGCCAACTCATAGAGGAAGAAGATGAGATTCCCCCAACACTTAGCTCATCAAACCCAACAGGACTAACTCGGGCTGCCTTGTCTACAGGGAACCATCTGTACTGACTCCGGAAGGGCAGGATGGCCAAGCAGGTCATTTTCAGCTCCTATTTCTGTTACTCTATGGAACGGGGGTGATTCAAACCGTATGTCTTTTAAACCGCTCTTCATTTTGGTGGTTTGGTTGTTTGGGTTCTTTTAAAGTACCACGTGACCAAGACCCTTGTGACAAAACAAAGCACTTTCACAAACAAAGTTTGTTTCAAACCTAACTCACTTATCTTCTCTTCCCTGTGCATGTAAAGTAATGTGCTTTCTTTTAGAACTCGTTCCAGGCTAAACTGGATTGATGTTGTGCTTTATGTAAACCGTGAGGCCAAAGAACAGAAGAATATGAAAGATCCCACACTGGCTAGGATCAAATTTCAGGGCAGCCTGGGGTTCTGAATCTGTCAGTGGTACCCAGGGACATGTGGTTAAAAAAAAAAAACAAAAAAAAAAGCACGCTGGTTGTTGTTAACCTCAGAAAGACAGGGATGAGCCCTAAGCAGACAAATGTGCCTATCTTGTGGGCAGATGTTTTATGACTGTCTTGTTCTAACTCTAGTCAAAACAGTAAAAACAGCCTGGCCTTCAGAATCAGACAAAACTGGATTCTGACATCCTGGCACACAGAGAAAGAGACTTTGAAGGGTGACTTTATCTTCTCTGAGCCTCATCTGTAAAATGGACACAATAAAAACTACCACAGAATGGCTGAGAGAATAAAATGAGAAAATGTATGTGCCGTGGCTGGCATATAGCAGGTGCTCAATAAATTTTAACAAGTAATATGATGGAGGTTCTGTCTAAAACTCTCTTAAGACTATATGTTTTCTGAAATTGAGTTATTTGTAGTGAAGTGGATGGACCTAGAGTCTGTCATACAGAGTGAAGCAAGTCAGAAAGAGAAAAACAAATACCGTATGCTAACACATATATATGGAATTAAAAAAAAATTGGTGATGAAGAACCTAGGGGCAGGACAGGAATAAAGACACAGACCTACTAGAGAATGGACTTGAGGACACAGGGAGGGGGACGGGTAAGCTGGGACAAAGTGAGAAAGTAGCATGGACATATACACACTACCAAATGTAAAACCAATAGCTAGTGGGAAGCAGCCGCATAGCACAGGGAGATCAGCTCGGTGCTTTGTGACCACCTAGAGGGGTGGGATAGGGAGGGTGGGAGGGAGGGAGACGCAAGAGGGAAGAGATATGGGGATATATGTATATGTATAGCTGATTCACTTTGTTATAAAGCAGAAACTAACACACCATTGTAAAGCAATTATACTCCAATAAAGATGTTAAAAAAAAAGACTATATGTTTTCTCAATTTCTGGTGCATTAGTACTATAGTTTAGTTGAATATGAGGCCCAAGCCATTATTGTAATTACATTCCTCTAATGAATGATTTCCTACCTCACCAAGAGATACCAGCTGCCTTCCTAGCTGGAAATTGTCTTACTCTTAGTCTGTTCAGGCTGCTGTAACAGAATAACACAGACTGGATGGTGTAATTAACAAACATTTATTTCTTACAGTTCTAGAGGCTAGAAAATCCAAGAGTGAGGTGCTGGCTAATTTGATTCTTGGTAAAAGCCCTTTTCCTGGTTTGCAGGTGGCCATCTTCTGGCTGTCTCCTTACATGGCAAAGAGAGAGCAAGGTCTCTCAAGTCTAGGGCACTAATCTCATTTGTGAGGGCTCCACCGTCATGATCTAATTAACTTCCAAGTTTCCCACCTCCACATACCATCACACTGGGGATGAGGGTTTCAACATGTGAATCTGGAAAGGGCGGTGAAGGGGGCACAAACATTCAGTCCATCACAGAAGGGAATGTTGGTATTTTGCTAACAGTGCCCCAAATTCAGACTACAAGGAGAGCTCTGCTCTGTTAATTCTTGGTCCCTAGGGTGGTCTTTACTGCTCAGACTTCCTTTCTCAGTCCCTTCCTGAATCCTAAGGGATTAACCTCTGCCTTACTTTCCAGATGCTATGAGTTAACTTTCCCCTTTTATAGGTTTACGTAAACAAATAAAACGCTCTCTAACATCTGCCATTTAAATAAGAGGAGATTTATTACTTACTTGTTGCAATGAGAATGTCATAAGAGTCAAGAAGAAATCTGTAACAGCTTGTGGTTGCCTTGCAGCTTGACCGGGTTTACCAAGCAACCTCTTTTCTTGCCATTGTTATGGTAGTCACAGGTCAGGCATAGAGCTTTGAGAAAGCATCTGAATGAATGAATTAGGGGACCGCTCTGATGGGAGAAGGTCTACGGCTCTAAAGTTTCTGACTGCAGGATCCAAAACATTTCTTTGTTCCTGCCAGTTTTTTAGCTGCTACAGAACTAGAAAGGGGACCTTTAAGATGGCCCTGGGCCACTTGCTCAGAGATCAGTCCAAGTCCATGAAACAGCTATTCTTCAATTTGCTGGTAATTACTTATAAATAAATTCAGCGTTTTGTTCATTTTTAGGCAGTGGGGGTATCTGAGATGTATCCCTGCCAATGCAAAATGCCCTAGTGTCATAGATAAACATGGAAAACAGAGAGCAAAGAGTACAAGGAACAGAGTCAAGGCCAGTAGGTCCCTCTTGCTTATATTTCCTGGGCTATCGCAGAGTCATTTCCTTCACTGTACAGACCCAGGCTGCTTAGGGCAAAGAACAGGAAAGTTGTTTCATCCAAGGATGTCAGTAGTGGAGACGTGCTTGTTTTCCCCTATTTCCATCTACTTTGCACTGATTTGCCGTGAAGGTCAAGTGCCTGAACTCCTCAACTCCATTAGGTATCTGTGCTCCTAGGACTTATGAGTGTCCTGGGATATTCAGATACTAGTTAGAGTTTGGGATGCGAATGACAGAGACAGATTCTGCCTAATTGACACAGAAAAGGAATTGATTGCGCAGGTATTGGACACCTTACAGAAATGGCCAGAAGATGAGAGAACCAGGTATGGCAAGAACCAAGGGAAACGGCCTAGAGATAGTCTGCCTATATTGCCACTGTTCTACGTAGAATGTCCCTCAGCCACCAAATTCTTGCTATAGTGACACTGGACTCATGAATCTGCCACAGCCTGCAGGAAGAATTGTGAACTGACCATATTACTTGCTTGCATAGTTTCCTCAGCATTCAAAGGTGGATGCTGGAGAATCTGATTGGCTACACATGGGTCACATAAAAATGCCCAGCAACTAGAGCAAAGCTAAGGAGAGAATAGCCCTCCCCTTTCAGTTCTGTGGGAGAATAACCTCCCACCTCTCTTAGGACTTTCCCCAAAATACAAAGGACATTTTAAGTTCTGGGGAGCCAAAATGACTAACATCCATCACAGTCCTCCACTCTGGCCAACATCTCCCTAGATCCTTTTTTGCTTCGTAACATTTTCAAAAGCATTGCTCCTGTCTAAACACAATGAAATGCTCCCCAGGACAACCAAACTCTCAGTCTTCTGATGGGCGCAAAACAGTGTCTTATCTGGTACTGCAGCGAGCCCCAGTTTCAGGATCTTGCTCCTTCTTGATATTCTTCCACTTTGACTAAACTAAAAGTCATTCCCCAATAATACATGATATGTACGTACATATAAAATGGGATAGAAAAAGCAGAAAGGAAGGAAAGTATACACACACACACACACACGGGCACACATATACCTATACACACACACCAAGGAACGAAATATGGGGTGAGGCTCTATTCCTCATTTTTGTAATTGAGGTGAGGCTATAGCTGATGTTTCAGATTGGGTTCTTTGGGAAAAAGACTCTGAGGTGGCATTTACACTTCAGGATATTTATTTAGGAGAGCCCTTGGGATCAACACCTCTGGAAAGGTGGGGAAGGAAGCGGCGTAGACAAAGGGCAGAGTTAAGCTGCAATGCGGGCCATTTGGAAGACCATGGTTAAGAAATGAGTGGGTGAGTCATACATAATTAATCCATTTCAACCCTCATATCTCAAAAGTCTTTGGTTTCCGTCTCTACAATGAAATTGGCATCTTTTTCATGTAGGTCCAGATTTCAGTGAGCCAAGTGAAAAAACAATTAGAACCACTCCCAGATGTTCAAATGTGTACAATGTTCAATGAATCCAAAATAACCTGAAAACAGACCAATATCAATAAATTGGGCCTGAAATAAAATTATCTTCCTCCATCCTTAATTCAACACCCTCAGAATCCATTCCTGAATGCATATCTCAGATTTTTGTTCACATAAATTAGTAAATTCTTGAAATATTTCTAGAGTATAAAATTTCTCTTCTCAGATTTAATTTTTTAAATGTCCCCAACATACATTTTCTAGGAGCAAACTTTTTTTTATGGACAGAGAGTCAGTGAGGTTGGTGGACAGAGGACAGCAGGAAAGTTGCCTTTCCCCTGCAAGAGTTAGGGAGTTGGTTACAAAGACTTCCAGCAATCTTGGAAAGGGGTGAGCTATTTCAGCTGACCATGGAGGCTCACTGCAGTTGCAAGTGTAGACATTAAATTCTCTCACATGGTCCCATTCTAATTTATGGGGTCTCACCCTATTTCATTGTCTTTTTTTTTCAACATCTTTATTGGAGTATAATTGCTCTACAATGGTGTGTTAGCTTCTGCTGTATAACAAAGTGAATCTGCCATACATACACACATATCCCCATAACCCCTCCCTCTTGTGTCTCCCTCCCACCCCCCCATCCCACCCCTCTAGGTCGTCACAAAGCATAGAGTTGATCTCCCTGTGCTATGAGGCTGCTTCCCACTAGCCATCCATTTTACATGGGTAGTGTATATGTGTCAGTGCAACTCTCTCACCTGGTCCCAGCTTCCCCCTCTCCGCTCCACGTCCTCAAGTCCATTCTCTACGTCTGTGTCTTTATTCCTGCCCTGCCACTAGATTCATCAGTACCATTTTTTAGATTCCATACATGTATGTTAGCATATGGTACTTGTTTTTCTCTTTCTGACTTACTTCACTCTGTATGACAGACTCTAGGTCCATCCACCTCATTACAAATAACTCAGTTTCGTTCCTTTTTATGGCTGAGTAATATTCAATCATACATATGCGCCACATCTTCTGTATCCACTCATCTATTGATGGATATTTTGATTGCTTCCAAGTCCTGACTATTGTAAATAGTGCTGCAATGAACATTGTGGTACGTGACTCTTTTTGAATTATGGCTTTTTCAGGGTATCTTCATTGTAGTTTTGATTTGCATTTCTCTAATGATTAGTGATGCTGAGCATCCTTTCATTGTTTATTGACAATCTGTATATCTTCTTTGGAGAAATGTCTATGTAAGTCTTCTGCCCATTTTTGGATTGGGTTGTTTGTTTTTTTGATATTGAGCTGCATGGGCTGCTTCTATATTTTGGAGATTAATCGTTTATCAGTTGATTCATTTGCAAATATTTTCTCCCATTCTGAGAGTTGTCTTTTCATTTTGTTTATGGTTTCCTTTGCTGTGCAAAAGCTTTTAAGTTTCATTAGGTCCCATTTGTTTATATTTGTTTTTATTTCCCTTTCTCTAGGAGGTGGTTCAAAAAGGATCTTGCTGTGATTTATGTCATAGAGTGTGCTACCTATGTTCTCCTCTAAGAGTTTTATAGTGTCTGGCCTTACATTTAGGTCTTTAATCCATTTTGAGTTTAGTTCTGTGTATGGTGTTAGGAAGTATTCTAATTTCATTCTTTTACATGTAGCTGTCCAGTTTTCCCAGCACTGCTTATTTCATTGTCTTAACTTTAGAAAAAGTCTAATAAAACTTTGAATTGAACTGATTTTGTAATATGGCAAAGCCCAGAACCAAACTATTTGTTTGGTTTTGAGCCATCTCTGTCCTAAGCCTCCAAGAGATAAGATATTCTTTTTCCATAGTCATAGAAAATACCTCTCTTTCAGGCTATTCCTTGAGCCAAGAATGTTGTAGGAATTTGAGTTGGTCAATCTCTTGAAAGCTATCTAGTGTCATTAGAAGTAGCTGCCCTGTGAAAAATAGTCTCCATTTGCCCACCCTGACCTACACTCCATTATTTTTTTCCTTGCTTTTTGCCCCAAAAGAGTGATCTCCATGTACTGCATCAACAAGGTGAAATTAACCTTCCAGCTTCAGGTTGAGTCCAGCCAATGGGATGCATGACGGGGAGAATCAGATTGAAAAAGATAAGGGGAGATTTATTTCCTGGTCCCCAGACTGCTAGGCAGTCTGCTGAGATATCTATGAGATAGCAGTGGCTGGATTCTTTTACCAAAGTCCATAGTTCCTGTCGGAAAGCCTCATCATACAGCTACGGCTGCAACTACAGCTGTCTCTAGGTTCTGCTAACTGCTCCTTCCCCTTGCTCTTTCAGGCATAGGGGGCAGTAAGGGATCTTGCAGTTCAAATCCCTAAGCTGCTTCACCATCTTTTGTTGATTTCCCTTAGGCCTGCTCACAGTATTGTAAATAAACCCTTTGTTAAACTTTCCTCAAATACCCCATTTGATTGTACCATCTCTTTCCTGCTGAGACCCCAAGTAATACACACCCCAATCAATAGCTCTCAGATCCTAGGAGTCTTTATTCCATTCTAGGACATTAAATGACTCAGTCCACCAAATCCTTGCCTTATATATGCATTTTATTCCAGACTGACAGGGATGATAGCTTCATTAGCAGACTCTCAACTATGTGCCATGAGCTTCGGGATTCTCAAGCCTGAAATTGAGCTGCACTTCCATTGCTTTTCATTCTAATGGATTCAAGTAGCCTCATATTTCTCACATTTTCCTGAGATACACCTGCATATACTACAGGTACCAGTATCTGCACTAGTCAAGTTCTTGTTTACAAATGACAGAATGTAACACTGAATAACTTAAGCAAAAACAGTGATTTCTTGGAAGAAAATTAGCAGCTCACAGAATTAACAGGAGAGCTGGAAAATGATGTTCCAGATGCAATAAAAGGAGATAAAATGTAATCAGAACACCACCACAGCTACCCCTGAAGTCAAAGCCATAGAATTCTCACTGCCATCCTTGATGACACCAAATCCACTGGACTTGAACCCCTCTGCCTTTGGCTACTCAACTCTACTGCAGCTGTTCCAATAACCTCTAACTTCATGGCAGTTCTTTCTTTAGTCCATTGGCTTCAACATTTTCACATCAGCCACAGACCAACCCTGAAATTAGTGTCAGCATGTAGTTCGGCCTTTTTATCCTTCTTGGACTCAGAGCTCTGCCACCTCATCTTTGTCTGTTTCTCCCCCTATTATACATTCTAATATAAGACATTTTTCTCCCTTCCTCTGAAAATAAACTGAAGTGTAGCTTGAGTAGAGATTCACAAGTCAGATGTTCATAAATTTATTATTCCTATATAATTTCTTAGACTTCTTTCTTAAATCCATTCAGTATTCAAATGTCAGGGCAAAGTCCTGTTTCCGTACAGAAGGCTTATCTAAATATTTGCATCACACAAGGCTTTCAACTTTTTCAGTAGTCTGGGACATTGTTATATCAAGTTGCCTTGATAGGAAAACTTGAATAAGTTCTTGGTTTTGCTATGTAAAATATGTTGAGGATATATCCTTTTGACTTCTTGGTTCCACAAAGAAATCATTCAAAATGCCTCTCTTAAATATGTAAAGGTAAGGCAAGAGTTAATTGGAATCATTTTGGGATATTTACTGAAATCCCCTCCTGAGACTCTTCGTTGTGGCAAAGACATTCCTGTGATTAGATGGCAACGTTTGCATAGAGGTTAAGGAACTTTTGGATACCTAGGTGGTAGAGGCTTCAACAACTTCCATTCTGATATTCAACATTAAACCCTCTCTGATAGATTGGGATGATGTCAACATAAGTCCACCAAAGGCCTTCGAAAGGGGGCTCACAAAGTTGGAGCATAGACAGAATATCTAGATTCAAGGCCAAGGTCTACTGTTTATAGGAAGAGAATGGATTCTAGGTGAGCTGGCCACTGATGTTGAAGTTCTTACTGATCCAACAGCCATTGTGAGCACTTTGAGAATAATACCTTTACATGAGAAGAAACCAAAAAGCTATAACAGTGGTAAGTTCTCTGGCAGCAGATAATAATGGGGAAATCAGATTACTGTCCCTTGAAGAATCACTGTGGCAGGTGCAGAAATCTGGACCAGCAGTGTCTTCTACCAAAGCAACTTCAGATGCAATTAATTTGAATATCAAAAAAGTTAAAGAAGGATCTTCCTTTGTACCACTAAGCTGGTGAGGCAGATCGTCATAGTTAAATGGAATTTCTACCGACAAAAGATTCCTGTTAGGGCTTCCCTGGTGGCGCAGTGGTTGAGAGTCCGCCTGCCGTGCCGATGCAGGGGACATGGGTTCGTGCCCCAGCCCAGGATGATCCCACATGCCGTGGAGCGGCTGGGCCCGTGAGCCATGGCCGCTGAGCCTGCGCGTCCAGAGCCTGTGCTCTGCAACGGGAGAGGCCACAACAGTGAGAGGCCCGCATACCGAAAAAAAAGAGCCCTGTTATAATCTCTCCCTATTCTTTGTAGAGCCTTCTTTGTATGTCTCAGGAGGAGGTAGCTGGTATATATATGATGATTTGGACTAGTGAATCAGTAAGATCACCATTGTGCTGACACAAAGATGCACCAAAGTCCAAGCCTTGAAGAGCAAAGCTATGGTCTTTAGTACCTTTTCTATCTTCATTATGCCTGCCTACCTAAACCTATGGTATGGACATTATCTGATGCAAAGACTGAATTATCACTCATTCATTGAGCGTATTTAAAAATCTTACCAAGTAAAACCACATTGCTAAGTATATGAAGCACTAGACTGGGAATGAGCTGACCAAGCTGATTCCCAGACCTCATAAACATTTAGTTACAAATATGAACAAACAAGTTACTCTCTTTAAACCCAGTCCTCATCTGTAAAATTCATAAAACGGAAAAAAGTAAGACTGCTCTTGACTACAACCCAGAGTTAAAATGAAGATCCAATGAGATAAAGTATGTGACACTGCATTGCAAATTGGATTAAACAATGCCTAAATGTGAGAGATGACTTAATTCATCTTTCAGTTTTAACTGGTAAATTTGGAATTGGCAAGTCCTCTTCTGAAACAACATTTCTCAGAGGAGTTCAGGGCCTCTCCATCATCAACTCCCCAAGGCTTTTAAAGAGAGGCTGAATCTCCACTGCCACATTCAGAGTATGAAAAGCCCATTTAGCTGTCATCCCCTGCTCTTGGCAAACTCTCAGGGAATGCCAGCAAAACGTCTGAAATTGGAACGGCAACCCACCAAGTACATCCAAATCTTTCATCAAACTGGGCCTAGTTTAGAAGCAATATTATATTAACATTACCCCCACTGTGGATTATTTCTAATGAAACCAATCTGCCAAGGTGAAATGAGAGTATGTGTCACAGAGAAGCATAATTGGATTGACCTGAAAACTGGCTTGAAAAGTAAATATCCTTTCAATTAAAGATGAGCAAAGAGATTCCAGAAAATATCAAGATTTCTGACTCCTTTAAATCTGTGGCCTGTCCCTTACACCAAAATATAATCAAATCTTTTAAAGTTTCTGAAAGGAATTAGAATAGAAATTTGTAATTCTGTTTATTGAGTCAGATCCTCCTGATGGCTAAACTCTCTTAATTGTAGCTTAGCAAACTTCAAAGGCAGAATCAGCTCTTTCAAGCTGACATGGCACCATCCAGTATGCAGAAGGTACCAAAACAGTCTTTAAGTTCAACCTCTGCATGGTCATCACTTCCTTCTTCTCTTTCATTGCTTCATCATCGTCTATCTCCCTTTGTAGCCATCTCCTGCTACACCTCAGAATTCTGTGGTCGTTCTATTTTCTGGACACCATAATGGGCTCTAGGAATATAGAGATGAGTAAGACATGAGCCTTGACATTGAATACTCTGTTTTCACCCCAATCACTTTCTTAGTTCATTCTTTCACTCTCAGATCAAAGACCTCCTTTATGATGTTTACTTATTCATCCAGGAAGACTTAAAAATTCCTTCTTTAAGATTTCACTGCCCTTTGAACATATGTCCATTCTAATTTATATGGTATCCTTTATAATTATTAATTTATATATTTCCTTGAAATCAACAATCAAGTCTTTTCATCTTTGCACCCCAATACCCCACATTGTATCTGGCACAAAATAAGTGTGAAAATATTTATTGAATAAGTGATTCCCCAATCCAATCATTCCCCAGACACCAAACACTTTCATTTCTAACCTCTTAGTGGTTCTTCTCTCCAAGTCCCTTTCCTTCACTACGTTTATTGCCCAACTTTGGCCGTTCATCACCTTTTACTATATCTGTTTCAAATAAGTTTTTCATATACTATTCTTACACATCTCAGATGCATTTTATGTTCCTACCAAAGTTATCTAAAGTCTGTGTCCTACCATCTTACTCCATTCATCAAATATTCTCTCCTGGGCTTCTCTGGTGACGCAGTGGTTGAGAGTCCACCTGCCGATGCAGGGGACACAGGTTCCTGCCCCGGCCTGGGAAGATCCCACATGCCGTGGAGCGGCTGGGCCCGTGAGCCATGGCCGCTGAATCTGCGCATCCGGAGCCTGTGCTCTGCAATGGGAGAGGCCACAACAGTGAGAGGCCACAAAAACAAAAACAACAACAACAAAAAAAATTCTCTCCTAGATATACAGTAAAAATGTACTGTTCTAATTCTGCACTCTTCCACCAAGTTCCTTTTGCTCCTAAATAATTTATGTGCTTTTGATATCTCTGTGACCTTGCTCATGTGTCCCTTAAGCTTAGAGGGACCTTCTACTCATGTCTTCCCATTGAAAATTTAACCTATCTTTAATGTTTTAGCTTAAAGATCACACACAAAAAATCACAAAATCACAGGCTAATAAGAATCTAGCCCTTCAAACCTACTAAAGTAACTTGCAACAATCACATCTAAAGGCAGAACTAAAACAAAAACCTAAACTCCTAATTCCAGACCTCTTTCCACTGGCCCTGATGCCTCACCTGTAAACAGGATGCTCAGATCATGTATGGATCAATGTGGAACACTTCTGAGAGTTAAAGAAGGTACTAGTAATAATTGCACCATTCATAATTACACCTAGACAAAAAGTGTGAATGAGGACATATGGTCAACCTGTGTAAATCGAATCCCCCTTAAACTATGGTCAAATTACATGGACCCTGTTCAGCAAAGCGCTCAGCTAGATCTTTCTCCTAGTGACAGCTCGTCAGATAATTAAGATGATTTGAACCTTTAACAAGTGATTTTGCACTCTGGTTCCGTATTTTAAAACAATAGCAACAATAAACACACACACATGCAGTGTGACTTGTGTTCTTTCCTTAGTAATTGCACAGCTGTTCTCTACCAGGTATTTCTTGGATTTTAGAGTCAGACATACCTGAGAGAGCCACACAACTCCATCCTTTATTGTGTAGGCCTCGTAATGAAGACAAAATGAAGACAATGGGGCCTTTCTATTGGGATTTTTGATTCATTCATTCAACAAATATTTGCTGAGTGCTTCCCAAGCATGAGATATTGTGCTGGATACTGGGGATACCGTGACCAGATCACTAATCTCCATTACAGTCTAGTCAGCTAGGAAGATATTAAGCCCAAATGAATATACTATCCCAAGCAAAGATGAGTGCTGTGATACTACACTACCACAAGAGAATCTGAACTACGTTGTGAAGTCATGAAATGCTTGAGGACATGATGTTTATCTTGATACCTTAAGAGTATGTGCAAGGTAACTAGGCAGAAGAAGAAAGGAAGTTTATTCCAGGAACAGGGAATAGCATGTGAAAAAGCCTTGTGTCCATGTGAAACCCGGCCTAATCAAGAAACCCAAGAAGCGCCTGGGTGACAGGAGCAGGCACAGTGAGGGAGAAAATGGTGGCAGATGAGTTGGAGAGGGAAGCAGGGACCAGGACAAGAAATGACTCCATCGGCTGTGTTAAGTAAGGGTCTCTGTTCCTTTTCAAAGAGCAATGGAGCATTAAAATTTTTAAGTAGGTAGGTGACTGGTGGAAAAGATTGGTATCCACAATTAAATTTGCATTTGGAAAAGTCACTCTTATAGAATAAAGATTGGATTACAAAGAGGGCCAGAACGCATGCAGGAAGAACAAACAGGAAGCTCTTACCTTGGTGAGAAGCAAGAGTGGTTTAGACCAGGATGAAGACAGACAAGGTGTGAGAAGAAAAAAAATAAAGAGTTGAAATGGACAGATTTAGTGATGGTAAAGCAAATTGAGGATAACGGCCCAAAATGACTGCTAAATTTCTGGCTGGATGGTGATGCCATTCACTGAAACAGAGAACACTAGAAAAAAAGTGGGTTTAGGGAAAGTTTATACATTATCCTGGGTATGAGGAGTCTGAGGTGGCCTTGCAACATGCAAGTGGTGATACTGAATAGAAATTTGGATATACAAGTGTGAGGCCCTCAGGGAAGGTCTGGACTAGAGATTGAGTTTAAAGTCATCCTTGACTTGGTGGTAATGTCAGCCATGTACATCAATGGGATTCCTGAGATAAAATACAGAAAGGAAGAAAATAGAAGAGAAGGGGGTCTAACACCAAGCCTTGAGAAACGTTAATATTTAATGGCAGGTTAGGGGGAAATAACATTGCAAAGAGAAAGAAGACTTAGCCAAAGATGGAGGGAGCAATCCAAGCAGGTGTGGCATTTTGGAGTGATCATGAAGGAGGCAGGTATCAGTGGTATAAAATACTGCTGAGAGGTCAAGAACTAAAAGGTGGCCTTTAGATTAAGTGGCATGAAAGTCATGAGTGATCTTAGTGAGCGACTTTGGAGGAGTGGAAGGCAGAAGCCAGATGGGGGTGGAGAGGAAATGGAGGCCCCACGTGTAGACAGGTCTTCTGAGAATTGGCTCTGAAGATTGGAAAGGATTAGAAGACTGTTTGGAAGAAAAATAGTTAGAAGCAGCTATAAGAGGATACAGGTATAATGTAGGGGAATTTTTTTTCACAGACTGAAGAGAGTGAAGAGTGTTTAAATATTTATGGAAAGATCCAGTTGAGGGGAGTCATTGATAATGTAAGGTCCCTGTGACGACAGAAAAATGTAGAAACTAGAGCACAAGGAAGGAGAGGTTGATCTTAGGAGGAGAGACCTGCCAGCCCCCCAATAATGTAACAGGAGGTAAAGATGGGTTTTGCTATAGGGACAGGTATACACTTGCTAGTCTGCATTTGAAGAACTTCTGGTCTGATGGCTTCAGTTCCCTCAGCAAGAAAGAGGAGATGTCAGCTGCTCACAGCAAGGGGACATGAACCATGATCAGATGTCAGGTCAGAGTGACGGTTGTTACTGTGGAGGGTGGTGAGACAGCTGATGGGCCATATGAGTGTGATCATGGATTTATTGTGATACCACTGTGTCCTATTTTGTGGCTTTCTCCAGTATCACCACGCTATTCAGATAAAAATCTAGAAAAGCAGAAAATAAGGTTAGGGTTTTGCCATATTAATGTAAGAACGAGATAGGCGGACAAGCAAGTGGCAAGTAGAGACGAGCAGGTCTGAGGACTGACACCGAAGCTCTCTCTTTACAAGTAGGTGTTACAGGCTATGGAATGGCCCTTTCCCTGGCATCCCAGAGTTGCAACTGAGGCCAAAAGCTGAGGGCCGAGTTGCCACGTACAAGCCACATTCTAAAGGGAGCCTCCAACGCTGGCTGCCTACAATTAAAGCCTGTGCCCACTCCCTTTCCCTTAGTTCTACCACCAGGATTTACTAAGATGTAGAACAGGCCTTCTGACCACAGAACTTCGCTCCAAAACCCCCATCACTACCATCAACTGTACACAAGCAACTACAAACACCTCATCATCATTTTAAAAAAGAAAAGAAAAAAAAAAAAAGACTGAACAGGAGGGGTACAGGCTTTCTGGAGGATGCAGAAGTGGTCAGAAAGATGTGGTCTTTGAATTTGTTATAAAGCAAAAAAAATAAAAAAAATAAAAAAAAAGAAAGATATGGTCTTTGCTCAAGACCCTAAAGGAAAGGAAAAAGGGAAAGAGTCACTATGTGTTTCTTGTCCTGCGTGTTATCTCCGCCTTACACATCAGTTACTTTCACCTCACAGGTGACCTGTGACATGTAGTTACCATGAGTTCACATGGAGAACGTGTTGTCTAAGGAACTGTGGTTTTCGCCGAACAGCTCCGTCCATTGTTTTTTTTTCTATCTCTGTGCTGGCATCCTTCTCTCATGCTTCTCAATCAATAACTGGGCTTTCTCACTTCCCAAACTCAACAAGTGGAGGAGAGATAAGGGCCTAGGGTGGAAAAGCCTGGCCACATTCTCTCTGACCGCTGCTTTTCTGCTACAGCTCACATTTGCCCAGACTAATCAGGCGACAGACACTCCTCCCACCTCACCCTTGCCAACGTCCTGGGACAGAAGGCAAGGCTTGTCTCCTCTCTGTCCTCAGGGAATCGAGCCTTCACTTCAAGGGCACAGCACCTTAGTCCTTGGAGACACAGAAAGTGTTATCATGGGAAGGCTCAGGCTAAATATTTTCTGACTGCAAGTGCGTCACCCAGCCCCTGAAATCTGGGAGACATGGCACCTCTCCCAGGCTCAGAAAAGAGCAAGGGATTCCTGCCAACGTTTCAGTCCCACTGGAGCAATGAGATCTTACCTTAGTGCAAATCCATTCCTGAGCTCCAAAGCAGTGACTTCCTCTCCCGTTTCCAAAACCAACACTTGACTGTTTGATGAGTCATTGGTTCCCTGACATTTGTAGAATACGCTTGAAATGCTCCCAGAGGGAGGAAAATTATACTGTAATCAAACCACATGCTCTCTCTCCTTTGCCCTCTCCAGCCTCTACAAGTGAGGAACCCACAAGCTTAACAGTGGAGGCCTCTGGAATTATGTCCCTTTCTCATCTAATTCAGCAGAATGAGCTGGTTTGTGGGTTTTCAAAAAAGAAATAAACCAGGTCTCCCCAGCCTCACACAGGATCAGGACACTTGAATTTATCCTTGTAACTGAGAAAGCTCGGAAGGGATAAGACAGGAGCAGCTGTGAGATGAATATTGGTTATGTATTTGTTCTTTGCAGCACTTAAGAGGTGCTGGTAGCCAGCTTAGAGTCTGTCAAAGACCAGCAGATATTAACAAGAAAGCCAGGCACTGGGAGGGAGCTAGTGAGGAGAGTGTGGGGATGAGGTGGGCAGATAGGTTTGTGACCAGGTGGGACATAAAGGAGATGAATTAATGGAGGTGCTTGTGTGGCAAAAAGAAGTGGAAGCAAGACCTTTGAAACAACGAGGCTGATGATGGGAGGGGTGGGAGGGGTATGTGTGGCTAAGATTGTTTTCTAGGTTGTGAATGGGTTCACAGCCCTTAATCTGCAGAAGGAAGAAATGACCAGCTCTTGTGCAAGTCAGCATTCTGTCAATTACGTGCCAAATACAAGCCCAAACTAACTGAAGCACAAAAGACATTTGCTGGACCATGTTACTGAAAAGCTTGGTTGAAGTGTCTACCTACATGCTTGGCTGAGGCAGGGGACCCAATCTGTCTCTCTTTACCTTGTTCTGAGTCCACTGTAATACCTTATACCTGGAATAATCTTCCCTCCTGGAAGAAAGAAGAATATCATGGTCCAGCTTTACATCCTCCTGGGGTCCAGTCTAGTGGGAAGAAGCATCTCCTTTCGGGACATTCCAGCCAAAGTCCCACTGTATCTTGTTGGTCCTGATGAGGTTACATGCCATTCAGAGTCACTCACTACACCCAGGGAAAAGCAAGTCTATAATTGGTCAGATCTGAGTAACCAGCCTGTAAAACTGGGGTGGATCTATATCACTCAGATTGCATGAACTCAGAGAAGAGTAAAGAAAGGTGACTTTTTTTTTTTTTTTGCTGAGCCGTGTGGCATGCGGGACCTTAGTTCCCCAACCAGGGATCAAACCATTGCCTCCTGCAGTGGAAGCTCAGAGTCTTAACCACTGGACCACCAAGGAAGTCCTGAAAGGTGATTTCTTAGAAGGAAATTGGAGTGCTGCTACCAAAAGAGGGGTGCAGTGAATCCCAGCAGCCGAACACACTGCAAATGTCCTTCACAGTTGACTGAGACTTCGTGATAATCTCTATATTCTGATGGCTTCAAAGAAGATCAACAAAACTAAATTAAGTCTGATTTATGTAACAGTGTGGATTTTTCTGCAATAAACATTGCTAACCTTCGTGCCAGGTTTATCTGAATCATCTTATATTATTCTCACAATGATTCTATGAAGTCCGTGCTTTATTACCATATTTTACAGACAGGAAAGTGAGACTCAGTGAAGTTATGTGACTTTTGCAAGGTGTCATTGCTAATCAGTGCGTGAGTCAATAGTCACAGCCAGGCAGACTTAAGCCAGAGAGGCTGCTTGAAAGTTTTAAAGTATCATAAAATCTGGCAGAGATTTTTCACTTTAGAGATGATTAAGAAAAAAAAATCACTGATGGACAAACTGTCTTGCCCATAGTCAGCTAGGGAATATGTTTATAAGAATTTATATAATTTTAAATCACATACAAGAGCTGTGGTGCCCAGCTCACTTCTAAGAAGGCCTTAAATTTATTTTCTTTTGAAGTTAAATGAAAGCAAAGTTAAATGATTGCAGAGGAAAATGTCACTGAGGTCTAGAATTCAGCCCATCTTGCTGGGTTATTCAAGTCTCTTCAAACAGCCAACCAGGGAAGGAGAAAGGCCAGAAGAGTAGAGATCAAGGGGAAGTGTGAAGAGAGACGGGTTTAGAAATGCCCAGCCATTGGCAATGGCCCTGGGCAGCATAAACCCAAAAGCCACTTATGTTAGTTTTGGTTAAGTAAGGTAATTTGATGTTCGTTCCCTCCCTACGAGAATCATTTAAAACTCCTTGTTCTTACATTCATCTAGTCCTCTGACATTATCAAGTTCTTGGTAGATGCTAGGAATACACCAATGCATAACAGAGATTATGGGCCAAATATTTTATAACCCAGCCAGAGAGGAACCAGTGGCAATCAACTAGCTAAAGAATATAGAGATAAATGTTATCTCTTACTTGGTTAGACAGCAGTGGGAGTACAAAGATGGGAGTAAATCATCTTGACTTTGGAACAAACTCTTGGTGAAGGGCACAAGAAGAATTCTACATTTGAACTGAGTAGACAGACTTAGACATTAGGAGTGGAGTGAGAGGGAAAGTTGAGAAACTCAACATTACAAGACTCTAATCATTGTATTCATCCAGAGACCATCCAACGCACTCTCATTTTGCACGTGAGAAAATTGAGGAACACACTGAGCAAGGTTCCTCCAAAAATTATTGACAGTGTAAGGCTAGAACCCTGATTTTCAAATTCATGATTTTACCTGGAGCTCGTCTTGCTGCTTTAGTCCAATACTACTCAATTAGTATGCTCTGAGTATCTACTGAGGTTCAAACATGGTGCTGAGACCTGACGGCGGAAGTGTCGACTTAGAAGCGATATCATATGATATTTGTCTTTCTCTGTCTGGCTTACTTCACTTTGTATGATAATCTCTAGGTCCATCCATGTTGCTGCAAATGGCATTATTTCATTCTTTTTTATGGCTGAGTAATATTCTATTGTATATATACCACACACAAAAAAATGAACTTATTTACAAAACAGAAATAGACCCACAGACATAGAAAACAAACTTATGGTTACCAAAGGGGAAGGTTCGGGGGGGAGGGATAAATTAGGAGGATGGGATTAAAATATACACACTATTATATATAAAATAGATAACCAACAAAGACCTACCATATAGCACAGGGAATTAAACTCACTATTTTGTAATAACCTATAAGGGAAAAGAATGTGAAAAAGAATATATATATATATATATATATATATATATATATATATATGTATGTATAACTGAATCACTGTGCTGTATACCTGAAACTAACAGGACATTGTAAACCAACTATACTTCAATTTTTTTAAAAAAGAACTTAGAAGTGTTGACTAAACCACAGTCTATGTTCCTGAGGAGCTTTAGAGTAGAGGCTACCCCAGAAAAAGATCAGTAAATATAGCTACCAGGGGGTGAAGAGACCCTGAGAAGGGTGTAGCAGCCAGCTACCTCTAGAGGAGGTGCTCCATTGAAAATTAGCCTGGGAAAGAAGAGACATAAGGATACTCAATGGAGAGATCAAAGACACACCTTCATCGCTGGAAATTCTGTTCTATGTCTTCTGTTTGCTCCTGCATCTCCACTCTCCACTATTCTTCCTATTTGGTTCAACAGGAGCTGTGGACTTATCAACCGGCTCCCTTATCCTCCAGTGTTCAGTAGGGTCTGACCAATGGGAGACACCAGCAGGAGAGATACAGACTCACTGCATTTATCTCTTGGGTCTCTCCCTTCCAGGCAATGGTTTGGCATGGCTGCATCCCTCTTCTGAAGGTCACAGCTACCACTCGAGGACCATCTCTACAACCACAGCTCTTTCTCCAGGTTCCAATAACCTCTTCTTTCCTTGGCTTGTCAGACCAAACGGCAGTAATTCCCCTTTGCTACCACAAGAGAGCTTCACTACCTCTAGCTGATTTGCCTCAACGCTTGCAAACTGTGCCTTCATTTAACTCTCTTCCAACACCCGCTTTGAACGTGCCTTCTGTTTCCTACCAGACGAATAACAGAAACGAGTAATCCCCTCCTCCTCCCCAGGGAGAAATCTCAAAAGAAGACCTCAAGAAGACAAGAAGAGAAAGAAAAAAATGCAAACCTGGAGGTGACTTTCTTCAGTTAAACAAAATGCTGGCTTCCCATATAGAAGTCAGCAATGGTTTATTTTGACATGTGGAACCTAGTATGACAGCTCAGGTATCATAAAATAAAAACAGTCCTGAATCTTCCTCATACATTCTTGACTACAAAGATCTTACTGGTCACCCCAAGTAGAAATCCACCTTGGGTGAGACAGGAAGGAGTGTTACTGCCTTATCACTTATGGAAACCAAAACCTAAACTAAACTAACCCAAGTCCAGCTCAGCTTGTGGAAGGATGGGTTAGTTGGAACAGAAGCAAGGATTTTCCTGTCAACACATTCTCAAACATAGTTTTTAATAATATTTTAAAGGTAATGTATTATAACCAACAAGGATCTACTGTAGAGCACAGGGAACTGTACTCAATATCCTATGATAATCTGTAAGGAAAAGATTCAGAAAAAGAATATATATATATATATATATATATATATATGAATCACTTTGCTGTATACCTGAAATTAACACAACATTGTAAACCAACTATACTTCAATAAAAAACTTAATAAATTAAGATAATGTATTGATGTAATTATTGGTAAAGACAACAGAAGAAGCAGTGTAAAAGCAAGACGTGGAGACATACAGAAAATGTAATGGAAGGGAGCATCTTTTTCATGAGAGATTTTACTTGATACCAAAGTATAGGCCACTGTCCCCCACCTGGCCACACTCCAGGCTCCGGTCCTCTGGAAGCTTTGCTTTTTGGTACTCTGGAGAAAATGCCATGAAGATTCCATCCACTTCCTGCTCCTCCAGATGCTGCAACTCTTTGGAGGTCTCCCCAAAGTCACTCTTGTTTGGCCTGTCTCAGGTCCAACGCATGAACGAAAGGCCCATCTTATATTAGGGAATCCCAAGTATTACCCACCCATGGAGCATCCCCATTCACGGGCCTATGACAGCTGCCTTTTCATTAGTATTATTGTTAATAAATATTGCTCAGGAACAAAATACTGTTGAATTCAGGAGGGTTCATTTTACCCTCAAATACTTGGACTTTTGTCACAATGAGTGTGGATGCCACGTACGCGTGTTGTCAGAGACGAACTGACATTTTTATATTCAGATCCCGTAAAACTATTTACATCTCTCTGGATAAGACTTCTGACTTGTAAATGAAGAGAAAAGTATTCTTTCCCTAGATTTAGAGCAACAGAACTCCTTATTATGTCAGCAGATGTATGTGATGTGGATTTGTACAAGCCACAGAGAGCTGTTTACTGTGACCCTGACAGAACTGAGCTTATTTTGCACTTTTACTAAAAGTGTAAAAAAGAAAAGAGATCAGACTCCACCTCTGATCTCACGCCCCACTCCCAGTTTAAAATGCTTTCCCACCAGGAAAACAAATGTTTTCCTTCTGGTGTTAAATAAAGGATAGAACTCAAACCAACCTTCCTTCAACAGTCCCCCACCCCCCGCGCAAAAAAAATCCCAGGCTTCTATGAAACCGAGTGCTCAGCCAAATTCCTACTGAGAACTAACAGCTTAACTCTCTTACATCCAGTAGAGCTGGAGGAAAGGAGAAAGAGCCTTGGGTCACGATGGAGAACTCTGGATTAGACCTTGTACAGCTGTGACTCGGGATCCCGGCTCTGCCACAGATGTACCATCTTCAGCAAGTTCCTTAACCTCCTTAAGCTTTAGCTTCCACATCTATAAAATGGGCCCACTAATACACTTAACTGATGGGCTTTTGGGTGACCGATTTGTCCCAGTGTGCCTGCAGCTGTTCCAAATGTTAGAGCTGAAAGTCCTGTGTCCCAGGAACACCATCATTCCCAGGACAGTAGATCATGTTACTTTTGTAAGGATTAAATACAATAACTCCTGTGAAGTGCTGCATGCAGTGTCTGAAACACGGTACGTTTTCAATATGTTAATATGATTAGTATAGATCCCCATTGTCACACCTCTGGGTTCTTCACTTTTTTTTCCCATGGAGATACTAAATATTCTTTGAACTAGGCATAATGCTAGGTGTTGCACATTCATTATGTGGATGAAGAATATCACCTGCCATATCAGTAGAAAAAGGACGTTGCAGCCATCAAGCCAGCAGTCGCTGTGGCAGCCCCCAACTGTGCACTGTGAGGAAATCTGGGATGAAAAAAACCAAAACAAAACAGGATACCAGTCTTAGACTTAGACAGTTAAGGTGCATATCAAAGGAATGATTTCCATGAGCCAGACTCTTGAATCTTCCCATACATAGAAAAGCACTAAATTCCTTAACTTGAGATGCCTGGTTTTCATTAATGAACAGAGATCTGTGACGTTCCCACTACCTGGTTTTTGTTGCAAAATCTCCTCTATATCCTGGCTCCTCCTGCCTCTTCGGAGCAGTCCCCCAGAGGGATCTGAGAGGCTGGCCTCTTGTCTTCAGTCCTCAGAATATCTGCCGAATAACACATAATTCTTAGCGTTGAGGTTGTGCATTTTTTTTCAGTCCACAATTATCTCTAATTTTCTTAAATATCCGAAGAGGTACCTATGAGCATTCTTATTTTACACATGAGCTGGCCACAGGTGAGAAACATGACCAAGAACTAGTACATGACAGAGTCCATGCTTGAACCTACATCTGATTTCAAAGCCTCAGGGTTTTTCCTCATGTTGCAGATTCAAGCTGTTTATGTGAAAGGGCACAGCAGAGGGATGGGGGTCATTTGGCCAGGTGGGCAACTGAGTTTTACCAAAGTGGAAGAACAGGACAAAAACTGTAGGTCTCTGGCTGGGGTGTTATCATAGCCCAGAGTGAATGCTATCAACACACAGAAGAAACACAGTTCTCATTTCAGGAGATGTGGGCCTCTGGATTACTATTTTATCTTCATCTCATCCTAGAGTTTTTCATCCACAATGACATTATCTCAGAGGGTTGAAGAGAGAGGAAGCCCCATCAGTCACTCATCTATCGCTTAATGGTAATCAAATCTATATGAGGCACTAGGCAAATGTCTCTGAATGTAATGATGAACAAGACAAGATCCCCTACTTTTGAGGTAGAGGAGATAAATATATTAAAGTACAACACTGGTTGGAGTTACTACTGAAATGGCAAACAAAGCCCTAAGGGAGAAAGAGATAAAAGATTATTAAGATTTTTAAATCAGGTAAGGAAAATGACAATGCATTTTCTGTGACAAAGTAGATAATAGAAATGTAAAGTAATGTAAACATAGGGATATTGTGACCAGCTCATCATGGTTTGCCCAAGGCTTTCAGGTTTTAGCACTAAGTCTGTCAGTCCAAGGCATCTGGTCACCCAGATCACTAGCTCAGAGTCTGGCATATCGTAGGTGCTTAATAAATGCTAATTTCCACATCAAGGTAGAGTGATTCTTCCCTTCTGTTCTCACTGAATGTATGTTGCATTGTAACTATATTTTAACATATATATGATCCACTATACTGTAAGACTTTTAAAGTTAAATCTATTTCTCATGCGTTTTTGTATAAAGAACACTGCCAAGGGTCTCAAATGTTCAGCTGGACATTAATCAGCACCTGAGCTTCCACTGAAAGGCAGGAAAAGAACCACCTGAAGGAATTAGAGGGAACAGAGTCCAGGGGGAATTAGAGGGAACAGGGATTGGAGTTTTGCCTGTTCCCAGGAACGAGAGTGCAAAATTTCATAGGACGGGGACACAATTTCCACTTTCATATTCCAGCCAAAACTGGACATCCCTGCCAGGAATGGGGACAAGAGGGATCAAGGACATGTGCTTCCTAGAAGTGCAGCCCAAACAGGAACCACTGCCACTCTTGGCTGAGCCTCTAGCAGTGTTCTGTTTACCCCAGCCTACAAACTCAAACAGCTAAATCTTGTTCCTCACCATCCCATACAATCCCTCTCCTCCTGGGAGAATTCCCGTTGCCTTTACCACTTCCCACCCACAGGGCAGCCCCGGCCTGACTCGGCAAAGAGATAGGGAGAGACAGCTGAAGTCAGAGGAACACAAACAGGAGGGGTCAAGACCTCATCCACAGCCACCCTCTCCCCAGCCACCGCAAGGAATAATGGGCACTGGAATCTGGGGCAAACCCGATTGACACCAAACACTGCTTTTGCTTAGATTTTTTTTTTTTTTTAAGTCAACACTCCTAAAAACAATTCAGAATGTTCTTACCCTTGAGAAACTATGTGGCTGCTTTCCTGGTTTACTCTATTTACAATGAGCTCGTGTTAGAGAGTCACTTTCTGAATCCATCCACTAGAACAGGACCACCATGCTAGCAAGCAGTTGGCAACGTGCTCAATGAAAGCATGAATGGACCAAGGTCTCAATAAAAAATAAAAAAACAAAAAAACACCCCAACTTAAAATAGTCTTCCAGACCTCATTTTAATAGAGTTCCTGTCCATTCAGAGACTTGCACGAATAACCCCACAATTAATGATATGTGTTTATTGGCAAAACCACTCACTTGAAATATACAGTGGTCGGTATGGAGTTTATTTATGAGAAAGAAAGACTTGACCTAAGGATTAAAAATAGAGTAACAGTACTCAACTAAATTTGCAGCTGCTTTCCCCAAAAGCCTCAGGTATAACCTATTTTTAGAAGAGTTCAATCTGAGGTGATGTGCAAATCTAGCTAAGCAAGGAGTTTGCAAATATTTTTAAAAAGTAGAATTAACACTTCTCTCTTGTAAGGCTACTTTTGGGAGTGTTAGTGCAGAATTACTGCACCTAATAGGTGTACCCTCTCATATCAGATGTATTTTATGTGGAATTACATTTAGAGCATACTATGTAATTATTGCATATCCATGCCAATACACTGAAATCTTAAATTGAATGTTGTCATACCTTGGCTTGAGACTTCTCAATTATTCTCCTTTGCACTTAGAATAGAATCCTCAGCAGGGCCCATAAGAATCTGCTGACCTATTCCCAACCAACCCCACCTTTGTGTTTGGGCACACCTATTTTCTTTCAGACCCTCACGCATCCCAAGATTTTTCCCCACCCCTAGTCCTTGGCCCTGTTCTCCCTTCTCATCCTTGTTCTTGAGGCCGGCCATTTCTTCTCATCCCTCAAGCGTTGGCTGTAGTGTCATCGAAGGCTCTTCTCTTTCCATCCCCCTTGTCCCTCAGCACCTGTTATTCTCTCACAGCACACATCACAACTAAACCTTGGGGTTTTTTAAGGGGTCTCGTTCTCCCACTAAAGTGCAAGTTCTGCGACAGCAGGAACCATGTTTCTCTTATTTAGTTTTAACCTCAACAGCAAGTATAGGTACTGCCATGCGGTAGATGGTCAATCAATCATTACTGAATATTAAATAAATGATGAGTGATATCCCAATTCATTTCTACCATACTTTTGTTAACAAGCGAGGTTTGTTTTGCCTGACTTGCAGCAGACCAAAACACTGAGACACTGAGTTTTGCAGCAGAGAGAGGATTTATTTGAAAGGCAGCCAAGTGAGGAGGCATCTCAGATCCGCCTCCCAGAAGGCAAGGAGCTCGGGGTATTTATGTGATTAAAAAATAAAGAAGCAGGGAGGTCTGAGTCTTGGGGAGCACAAGGGTTGTAGGGAAAGGTGACTGGAAAAAGGTGCAGTAGTCAATCGTCATTCTGTGCAGGGGTAACTAAGCCACAGGCCTCTGCACATTAAAAAATGGAGGCGCTTAGCACGATTTGAAGGTGGAGTTTTTGGCCCTGTGATGTCAGAAGGTCACCGAGAGTGGACACTCGCGCGTGCCCAGTTGGAGGGTTGGTGGTCCTATCCAGTCTTAACCAGCTCAGCTCAAACTAAACAAAGCTGACTCCAAGTTCCTGGAAAACAACTTGGGCAAGCATCTTATTGTTTAGGCTACATGCCACTTGGAGGACACGTACGTATTTTTGATTCATGAAGGCAGGTGAAATGAATTTGACTAATGATTGCCCACGCTTTCACTTCCACACTACCTACCCCAAACTACAAACCCCAATTCAAGCCTTCTCCATTCCCAACTTCATGCTTCCCCTTTCCATAAAATCTTCCCTGAGCTCCTCACTTTTCAATATTTATAGACAAAGCATATGAAGTGCCAGAGACATGCCTGGACTATAGCAGCTGCTGGATAAATACAGATGTCAACAGTATTACCATGTTCACTTCTTCCAGAGTATTCCCATATCTGTGTTTCCCAAACATCGGTTTTTCTCATACCACCTTCATGATTTTTCACATATCCCCACTACCATCTGTCTTACTTTTGTTATTATGTATTTTTTATTTAACACAATGTCTTCCCTCTTTTCTTTTTAATAAAATTATTTATTTATTTATTTTTGGCTGTGTTGGATCTTTGTTGCTGTGCATGGGCTTTTCTCTAGCTGCAGCAAGCAGGGGCTACTCTTTGTTGCCGTGCGCAGGCTTCTCATTGTGGTGGCTTCTCTTGTTGAGGAGCATGGACTCTAGGCACACGGGCTTCAGTAGTTGTGGCTCACGGGCTCAGTTGTGGCACGTGGGCTCAGTAGTTGTGGCACATGGGCTCAGTAGTTGTGGCACGCAGGCTCAGTAGTTGTGGCTCGCAGGCTCAGTAGTTGTGGCGCACAGGCTTAGTTGCTCCACGGCATGTGGGATCTTCCCGGACCAGGGCTCCAACCCGTGTCCCCTTCATTGGCAGGCGGATTCTCAACCACTGTGCCACCAGGGATTTACTTTACTTTACTTTTATGCAGATTTACTTTTAAAGGTGAATTTATAGAAATTAAAAACCCATTTCACTGACCATAAAAGGTGGTTACTGTAAAAATTAACATGATGAAAAAAAAAATGCTGCTTTTTTTTTTATGGGAGATTACTAACTGTTAGAGACATGGCAATACTAAGATGCACCTTTCTCCCTGACACATCAGAAGGACTGAAAATCTCTGAATGATTCCTCGCTTTGTGCTTCATTATTACTTAAAGCCACAACTGGGTCCATCAAAAATCACCCCACCTATCATTCAGACCCTTCTGTCATATTGCATGATTACTAACACTTTTCACTTGGCATTTATTATTCTCAACTTTGATTGGTTAATTACACATTTACGTCTATATTTCATCCCAGTGTCTTATTTCTCTTTATATCCTCCCTGGTTCTTACGTTGATACTTATACAGAATATAGCCTTAATATAGTCTCTGTTGAGTCTAATAAGAGCTTTGAAACAACTTGATCAAAAGAACCTGTTCCTCCAAACTTCAAAATATTTTTGAAATCGATAGGTGAGACAGGATATTCAGGAGTTCTTCTGGTTCCTCTTTTCCTCTGCCCTTCTGATTTCCCATAGATATGTACCTCATCTATCTCATCCAGGCCACCACAGTTGAATATTAAGGATGTCCCTTTTTCTATGTGAACTACATCCAACTAGGAAGAGGGCCCAATACAAGAAATGTATACATTTTATGCATGAAATATACCAGAAGCAAACACTCTAATTTATGTGAAATAAAGACCAAATAAAACCAGAAGAAAACTGAATGTGTGATTTATTATATTTAAGATTCGTCTATAAGGCTTAAATATGTCTGTCATAATTAACAGTAAGTGAATGCAACTTTACAAAATCAGTATTTCAATACAGTACAGGACTAAATGTGGCAACTGTGCATTGAAAAATGGATATTTCCTCAATGCAAATATCAAATGTGCAGCACCATTTAGAAGCTTCCACTAAAAATGCAAGCTGCAGTAATTATTACAAGCTCTACTCAGAACACAAGACTACCTATATCAAGCGTCAGGGGAAAACAGTGGAGTCATTCAGGCGTAATATGTCAGATTTGGTACAGGATTAAAATACTAACATTTTTTTAATGTCCTGGTTTCAAATTAATAAATACAAAAATAATATAAAAATATACACCAGTTGATAAGACTGCACCGCAGAGGATCAGAAGGTTAAATCTCGCTCTCATATGTATGCAGGTATGTCTTTAGTGTCAGAATTTCTGAATAGCTGCGGCTGGTCTTGCGGAAGAAATCCAGACTAGTAAGATGTTCAATGTCCCGCACCCGAGCCGTGTGCATCTTTATAAGCTCTTCTACCCATTTCGACTCATCCTCTGAGCTCTGCAACAGAAAGGGAGTACAGAGTCAGAATTTTCCAAAGGAGTTTCTCTACACGGTCCATTTGCTCCAAGTCCACAAATGACCTCTACATACTCTTGCACCCAAAGCCAAGGCATGTTATTCCTTCCTGGCCTCCCCGCCTCTCTCCCACAGTGCTGCTGGCAATGGGCCACAAATACTGGTCCTTGGCTGTGAACGTTTTCAACAGCAATTAGCTGTACCAAATAAACCAGATGTGTGGTGCGAAACAGCTTTTGATGCAATATGTTCTCCTAACATAAATCAAAATTGGGAAAACCAAAGGCCCTGGAGAATTCAGTGATGCATTTCTTTCCCCTGCTGTCAAATTGCAAAGAGAAGTACAGAGCATGAGGAATTAGGAATGCTTCTCTGCCTCCCAAGGAAAGGAAAGAGCTTGTGCCCAATGCACAAAATGATGTGTGTGCATTTCTAGTCCTTCAGAAGAATGTGCTAGATCAACGATATCATCTATTAGATGGCAGTGAATTGATATTTGAATGAGTTCGACTCTAAGCAGCTCAGTTGATACACATGGCACTTTGGGGCCCAAGAGGCCTGAGTTGGAATTGCAACTCTTCCACTTCCTGGCTGTGAGACCTTGCTGAAGCTGCTTGACCTCTCTAGGCCTCAGTCTCTTCATTGGTTCATAAGAATAATAATGCTTACTTCAGCTCCCTGGGAAGGAGGAAGGAGAGGAAGGAAGAAGGGGAAAAAAAAGAGTAAAGTAAGGAAACAACATCATGAGTTTTCCCAGGATGGGAAGGAAGGAAATCTCTTTCCGTCTTAACTAATTGCCAAAAATTGCCTCACTGGCACAAATTCGAGATGAAAGACAGTTAAATGCCCCACACTAAACAATTTATTTCACATCTAAGTAGAAACAAAAAGGCAGTGCAGATAAAGCAGTCCTTTACATTTAAAAAATATCTTCTTTCACTTTTGAGGGAACTTGAAAGAAGGAACGAGATCTGAAAACCTTGAGAATATGGAGAAATGTCTACCTTCGTCAGTAGACATGGGGCAGGAGGGTCCTTGCCAATAATTTTATTCCCAAATGCCCCCGGAATTGCAATGGCTTCCAAAAGTCTTTCTACAAGTCAAAGGGTAGCTGTGCGTCCCAGGGCTGAGAATGTTCAGGCATGCCCTCACCCAAGTCTTTGACTGCAAGTGGACTCAGTGAACTACCCACCAAAACCCAAGAACCTGCACTGGGTTTTCTCAGAAAGCTCCAACCCACACGGACCTGGACAGGGAGCTCCAGCAGCTTGTGCCAGTGCTAAATATGTACAGGAGGGTGTTGGTTCAAGAAACTGATGCCTGGCCATCCCAGGCAAAATGAAGAAACAGGAAGAAATTGCTTTGCAGGCTGGGGGAAATAAGGATTTTAACCCTCCACGCCCCACCCTCCTAACCCAAGCTAACCAAGATCTCTGCGAGTCATAGGAAAGAACAGGCCTAAATATAACTCTACCCACAACGGTACTGACCAATCCTCAGTGTGACCATATAATTAACGAAGTAGGAGGTCTCCAAATGGGTCGGGACCCCCTCAGAGTAAGCAGAGTAAGCATGAAGTGATATTTTCGGGAGAATTTTCATATGCAACTCATTTATTTGATTTTTCAATGGCCAGTAAGTCTAATGTTTCCTTTGTAAATGCAGTCATTTGAATGTGTGGAGAAGAAGTGAAAAGGTTTTTCCTAATTTAAATAATGGCTAGCTGGGATTCTACGAATTTGGGGGGAAAATCTGTCTTTTGTTATTTCTTTCCTTGGGAAGTGATATGCCAATTTCATTTGAGAGGCATTCTCCTCTGGTTCTCACAGGCTAAAATCTGGCCTCCAATTAGTCAAAATACTGGGCTATGTTACACATGAAGAAAATGACTTCTGCCTCTTGCTAGCTAGCAATCCACAGAAGTATTTGCTGCAGGAGACTCTAGTACAAAATGCAAAACTAATAAAAGTCGAATAAAAGTTCATGTGCACCAAGCGAGGAAAAGAAAAACTTTAAAAATAAATTTAAAAAATAAATAACTTTACACATTAATGCAAACGAAAGCACACTCCAGGAACTTGCTTAGTGTTTTTCTTGCTATGGACATTTATCCTTCACCTGCCTTTTCTCCCTGACTTCCTCCCAAGTGAGTTTGTGAATTCAAGTCCCAGAAGTCTTAAGGTGGACTTTAAGGCAAGGACAGGTGTCTATGTAGGCAGGGGGTTCTTCAATAAGAGACATGCTGGCCTTGAACTCTATAAGAAATACCTCTAAGCTCTGTGCAGAGAGGAAGATGTATGAGGACATCAGTGGATTTCATTTGTCAGATGTAACAACGGGGCGAATAAAGAACTGCCTCTGAGCTGAGTTCAGAACAACCTTTTTCAAACTCCTGCATCACCAAATTCCCCTAATGACAGGGAAACGTGAACATACATCCCCCAGGAATTGAGGTGTCTCTTAAATGGCCTACTTTAAGTCTGAAATGTCTTTGTAGTCTCTGCCTTATCTTAAACATGTATGGCATTTTGAATTTAACTCCATAAAATATGTGTTTACTTTTTTGCAAAAATTTTACCTCCCCACAACAAGATTTTAGTAAAACTGAAGTTCAAAAAAGTACATCATGCTATCCAGAGACATTACATCCCTCTGGTACACCATTACCTAGTCTCGCGGGCTGCGAACAATCAACATTGAGAAAGTCAAGCCAATAAATTGAGGACAGCTCCTCTCTCACTTGAAGTTCCCTTACTTCTCCACCTCCCATCCAATTATTTCTAAGATCTTATTTATCCTTCCAGTACAGTATTGCTGCCTTCCACCTTCCTTTAGAAATTTCCAAGACCACATCCAGTTCAAATTCTGTTCCCTTAATCCTGGGAATCTTGCCAAAAACCTTTGAGGACCGTGCTTGGTCCCCTCCAATTCAAATTTATCTCCCCATAACACAGTCTACAATGTTGCTCTTATGCCTAAACATTTTCTGTGGTTATCTAATGTCTGTGCGATGAGAAAAAAGTCTTAAGGCCCCAAGCTTCCACTATAGAAATCTGATAAATTTGAAAAAGGATGGGCTTTTGGAATCAGAGGTCTTGAATCTAAAGTTCTACTTTTCTACTGACTAACCAGTAGCCATGTTACATACTTTTTCTTTATGAGCTACAGGTTTCTCAAGAGTTAATAAAAGGGGAGGGGGAGGAGCTCATATATACCTGCCTAATAGGGTAGTGAGATGATTAGAAGCAATGAATGAGAGGACCTGCACAGTACTTGGATAGTAACATGGACTCAATCAATGGTAACTACTACTACTATGGCCGCTATGACTACTACCATGACTACTTTTATTTTAAATCTGATTCCATGCAAACTTTAAAACCTATCTCCCACTATGATCCTCATTTCCAATATTCTAGCCAACTTAATTAGCTTTTTTCAGCCATATTTCAACTTTCAATTTTTTGTCTGCATCTGTTATTTTGTTTTGGATGGTCATAGCTTCAATCTTCACCTGTAATTGAAGCCATGGCCCCATTGCTGCCTTGTCCACGAAGCTGAAAATCTCTGTTGAAGCTATTCTTAAGGGTCTTTGCCTTTTAGTGAAGCAATTTCTGTGCTTGTTTCATTTACTTTCCCCCTTGAAGGCTGCCTGGAGTGTGACTATGTTAAACATGCCATCATTTTTCCCAGGGTACCTTACATAATTAAGGAATTTGAGTACTGCTTTTTGACTGAAAATCTTCCTCTGTAGATTTTATCTCCTGTTCTATTATATAAACAAAAGCATAGAGACTATTACTTCTAAAATCAACCTTGTAGCACAGGATTTCCATCACATTAAAGAAACCTGAAGTAATCACGTGATGTGTCCCTGAGTGCAGCATTAGTACAGAGCCAGGAGCACGGAGCACGGATCCTGTCTGCCTTCCTGAGGCTTTTTTGCCATGCCGTCCTCCTTTCACGTTGGAATAACTGAATCAAGAGTCATCTGTGTTATTTAAGAATGGGGTGACCTGTTACATCTGCCCTCATAACTAGTAGCAAATGAAACTCTGATTTGTAAAGTATATATTCCTGTGTGTGTGTGTCTTTTTAAAAAAGTTTTTATTAATGAAAATTTCAAACATCCACAAAAGTAGAGCGAAAGATATAATGAGCTCCTGAGAACTCTTCCCTCATTTCAGTAATTACCAAAATTGTGTTACTTTTCACTTTTTACAAAATATCTATGTCTTTTGCAAAATGTAAAACATGTGGGCACTTCTATCATTTGCCAAAATCAAACACAGAAATAGAACAACATTAAATGCACACACATCCCACACACCCCTATGCTGAAAAATAAAAAGCCATTAGAGCACAAAGTTCCCAAGTGTTATGCAAAGTTTCCTTTGGGTCCTTTCTAAAGACCCAATTTGTATACCCATTTGTGTAGTGCAAATGTTTTATGATAAGTATGTCCTAGTTCAAGGGTGGGAATATAAATTAAGACACCAAGATGAATTCTGTCAGCAAATCCTAAAGGACACTGTTCTTGAACTCACATTGCAGCTTTCATCATTGTCCGGTCTGTGAGGAAGGATGAATGAGGAGACGGAGAGGGGGCCGTCACACTTGTCGGCGGGCTGGGTGAAATCCAGGCAGCTGGTGATGATACTGTAGTAGTGAGTTGGAACAGGAATAGAACTGCCTTCCACATACCTGAAACAGGAAGGCAAAGTCAAACTATAGCCGAGGTAGTAGCTTTCTTTTTTAAATGGTGGCCAGTGAATATTGCCCAAGTCATTAAAATTAAATTTCACTCAATGGAGTCATTTTTCACTTACAAGTGTTAACCCACTTCTATATCTTTGAATATCATGTACTCAATGCCTGGAATCTCCTCTTTCTCTCAACCTGGTAGAGTGAAAAAGATATTCCAGCCAAAGAAAACAGCTTGAACCAATTCTCAGAGGTGGGACATAATGCATAGGTCAATGGAGTAGAAATGTAAGTCTGGAAGAGTCAATAAAAGTCAAAGTAAGGGGGGTTCTGAGTGCCAAAGTTGTAGAGTTTGGGCATTATTTTTCAGGCAGTAATGCTCCACTGACGGTTTCTGTGCTAGGAGGTGCCATTATGAGATCCATGTTTCAGGAAAATAACTTTCATAGACTTGTATAAAATGGACCAGAGGCAGGAAACACAGGAGTTAGCAGAGTGATAGCCCTTCCAGCCACAGTGAGATCCTGAACTTGGTACAGTTGGTACAGAGAATTCATTTACTAAAGAAAATTCTAAGAAAATTCTAAGAACTGAGTGCTACTGATACGTTACAAAAGCATAAAAAAATATTTTGAGTAGAGCATAGTATAGAGATTCATAATTCCTTACCTGGTTTTCTATTATCTTAATTTTAATCATTTCAAAATATTGAAATTATGATTGAACTAACAATATAATTTGAGCTGAAAACTATGACAATAGTCAGCAATAAAATGAATGTACAAGTAGGATAAAATTTCTCTTATGGATGACTGGAAAGGGGGTAGGATGACACCTATTTTATTAGTTATATATATGAAAAATATTAGCATTTTATGTCTGTCTGTCAATCACAATGAAACCCTCTCATATTTTGTGTTGCTCTCTAATTGTTTCATGCATGTATAAAATTAAATGAAGAGGGCTTCTCTGGTGGTGCAGTGGTTAAGAATCTGCCTGCCAATGCAGGGGACACGGGTTGGAGCCCTGGTCCGGGAAGATCCCACGTGCCGCAGAGCAACTAAGCCACAACTACTGAGCCTGCGCTCTAGAGCCCGCAAGCCACAACTACTGAGCCTGTGTGCCACAACTACTGAAGCTCGTGTGCCTAGAGCCCATGCTCTGCAACAAGAGAAGCCACCGCAATGAGAAGCCCTCACACCAAAACAAAGAGTAGCTCCCGCTTGCCACAATTAGAGAAAGCCTGCATGCAGCAATGAAGACCCAACGCAGCAAAAAAATAAATTTTTAAAAGAGTTCTTCAAATATTATGTATATTAGCTCCTTAAAAAAACCTAAATGATGAGTTTGTTGTATTTATATCTTCTTACTTTCTCCACCAGACTGTAAGTTCCTTATGAACAGAGTATGCCTCATCCTTTTATATGCCTAATAGCACCACAGAGAGGGATAGAAATTAGTGTTGACCAAAGTTTATATGCAATTTCCTATTGAAATGTACTGACTCAGAAAACATAAGGAATTCTAAAAGTCCCCCCCCAAATAGTGAACACAAGTGAAAATTATCATCTTCCCACTAAAGAGTTGTTGAAGAATAAAGTTTAAAAAATTTCTAATCTTTTGATACATTTTCTTTCATGAAAATGAAAAGTGCATTTATTTACCACAAATCCTAATTCCTTTCCAACCACTAATGTCTCGTTTAATCACAGGTCCAAAAGAACTGAAGAAATCACAAGGAGATTCAAAGAGCAACAGGTTTAAGAGGTATCAGTTCTTCTCTAGTACGTGAATATTTGAAAAATATTCTTGAGTGAGATCTTGGAATTTAAAAGCACACGTTTGCGTGGAAATGAAAAGCTTACTGTTTGATTTTGTCTTGTGTGTCATGTAAGCCATCGTAGTCATAGTCAAAAATTGGTCCACTTATCACATTAACTCCATTTCTTTCTGAAGCATATTTCTTCACCAGAACCCTTTGGAAATAATTCCAGACTCCTGTACAAAAACAAAATCAGTTCTCCGTGAACAAAACTCCTTGCTTTGGCCAAATTCTCTCTTGGATGCATTAAACAAGCCAAATGTCACAAGCCAAGAGACAGCAGATCTGTTGTGATTCTTAAGAGCAATCCATCCTAAAGCATTAGCTGTGTCATTTATGAGACGGCCAAGAGAAAGATATGGAGACAATGGTAGAGGAGTTTAATGTAGCCCAACCAGTCAGGGAAGGATTTGCAGGTGAAGTGGTTACTAGGCTGAGATCTGAAGGACAAGTGGGTGTTTCTGAGGCAAAGAGGTGGAGACAACATTCCAGGCAGAGAGAATAGTATGTGCAACAGGGGAAGTATGGTGTTTGTGGGAAATTGAACAAAGGCTTTAATCTACTTTCTCTTCTTTCACGTGTCATAGATGGGCTAATTCTCAAGTTTATGTCTCTAGCCCTAACCTTTCCAGGCAACTCCAGACATGTTATCCAACCAGCCACCTCATGGTGCATTTGAATACCTAATAATCATATCTAAGAAAAAATTATCCAAACAGAATTCTTGATTTTTCTTCCACTCCTGCTCCAACTCTTGGCTTCTCCATCATAGCCAGTGGCACTCACACTCATCCCGATGTTCAGGTCAAAATCTTAGGATTCATCCCTGACTTCTCTCCTTACTTCATATGCATGTGAACAAGTCCTGTTAGTGCGACCTCCAAAATACATCCCAGTCTTCCAAATCTGACCACTCCTCACAATTTTCACTGCATCCACCCTGGTCTAAGTCACTATCCTCTTTGCAATGAACTACCACAAAGACTACTTGGCACCTTGGAAGAAACTCTTCCTTCCCTGTAGCCCATTCTCTTTGGAGTAGCCAGATGGATCCTTTTACACTATAAATCAGATTGTATCACATTTCCGCAACACCCATCTCTAACACTCCAGATGATTTCTCACTGTAATTAGAATAAAATCCCAACTTTCCACCATGGCCCTTGCCTCTCTCCATGACTTTTCTTCCTATTCCTTTCCCCCTCAGGTACATGCCTTTCTTCCTGTCCCCCTACTCACTAAACATGTTTCAGAGTAAGATTTTGCATATGCTTTTCCCTTCATCTGGAAAACACGTCCCCTGACTAGGCATGCCTAGTTTCTCCTCCGCTATTCATTTCTCACTTTCATGGTCATCCTCTAGAGAGGATTTCCTTGGCCTCGCTAGCTCCAATTTACGCGATAGTCAATCACAGGGGAAGGAGGGGGCAGAATGGAAAAGGGAAAAGGCAAAAGAAGGGAATAACGGAAGAGGACAGGAAAGGCAAACCAAAGAAGTTGGCTCTAACATGTTAGATTTAACTTACCGTGCTCTATTCTACATCGGGGTTTTGAGGTTCAGGCTGCTATCATTTCTTACCCCCCCTTATTAAAAAAGGCTTGGGCATTTTTCCCATAGTGCTTCAACTGCTGATCCTCTATTCTAAATGAGAAAGACAGAGCAGCCCACCAGAGCCGAAATACCATGGATGATTATTTGCAATAAAGAAAGGAGGACAGTGGGTAGAAGTTCAAATGTTAACTTAAGCATAAAAATTGGAGAGGCATAGAGGGAAAGAAATAACAATGAGAACAGTCAAAAGGCCAAACCCGCAGAAATGTGGCATGTGAAAAAAACCATTCCCCTAGTGAAGAAGAACAGCGGGCCCTCTGTGAAAGGCCTTTGGCCACACCAGCCTCAGGGTGGTACCGTGTGCTTCCTTTATTGCTGCTTGGTCAAAAAGGCATCAGTAAAGGATAAAGAAATCCAGAAAACCCTGATCTGTGGAAATTCAATGAAGCTGCATTCCATGTAATATTAGGACAAATGGATCTACGTGGGTCCATGAAACATTTCTCAACTGGGGCTGAGAACAAACCAGGAAACCTCCTTTTAAAAGCATACTTTAATTTTTCACTCATATGCAAGAGATTCTACCTTTGAATAAGCCTTTATTTACTAACTTAGGACATCAAATAAACATTTTTTTTTCTCTAAACCGTGTTGGCCATTTCACCAATGTCAAGTTGAGGAGGCCTGGCCTGTAGAGGACATTCCACCATCTCGTGTCCTATTTTGAGACTTTATCTCAGCCCTGAGAGTCATGTAACACAGCCCAATACTCCTTTAGAAAGTGGAGTTATGTAGAAGTGTTTCCTTTTCCTACCTTTCCTATAAGCATATATGTCTGCTCACTGTAAATAAACTAAAGGGAGGTCAAAGCTACTCTATAATGCTTTCTCTGTCTTTGAATACATGGATGGTTGGATGGATGGAGGGATGCATGGATGGATGGAAGATGGATGGATGGGCAAATGAATGAATTCTTTGTTAGCAGAAATAGAAAATGGATTGTTTTTGTCATTGGACAATTAAGTTACAAATCCATATAAGCCATAGAAGTCATGCAATCAAATCTCATAATTTTATAAATGAGAGGTTAAATGGCATTTCTATGATCACACAGCCAGTGTTCACACTCCAGAGACCAGAACTCAGTTTTGGGGCTGGGGCTCACTGTGCCTATACCATTCATTTTATCACTATCATCCACAAATATTTATGTCATATACAAAGAAATTATGGGTGTAAAAAATTTGCACAGCCCTAAAACCAACTGAACTTAATTCTCTGATGATTCAGAAGACCCATTAAGCTCTTGCTGGGTTTCAGGGTCAATATTCAGAATACATCACCATCCCCCTAAAGGAAGAAGGTGTTAGTGGCTTTTACTGTAACACTCCATAAATAAATACAGATGCTGTTAAATGTCAGGTAGCCTCCAAAATACAGAGAAGACTCTTTTAAACCACTGAGCGTTGAAATAGGGAGAACACTGGATTAGAAGGAAAGCACAAACTTGGTTAAGCTCAGCTTCTGCCATTCATGGGTCACTTCTTGTGACTTCAGTTTCTTAATTATAAACAAGGGATAAAAAAACCTGCCAAACTCCCTCACAGATCCATACTTTGGCTTAGCAGTAGAGAATTTACATTCAGGTTCTTCAAACATTATAAAGGCTAAACACATGAAAGGTATTGTTATTATTAAAATGAATAGAGAGGTAGGAAAGGTAAGTGGTAAATTTAGAAACATTTCTTTCCACAAATAATAGTCTACTAGGTAAATATTAGACTTACGTTTGAAAGCGGGATACATTGGAACCATATTGGTTACAAGGAATGCATCATATTTAGCTTCTGGCAAAGAGCTCAGATCTAAACATTGGGAAAACAAAGAGTGCCCATTACGTAATAAAATCGACATCAATAAAAAAAAGGAATCTTCTAAAATGGTCCAAACCGCATGAAAAGCATGGATCTACTCTTTTATTCCTACTTATCCCATTCTTCATATACCATTTCCTACTTCCCTTCCCACTCAATCTCTTTTCTTCACTCAATAGTTTCTCCTTCAAAAAATTTTTATGATTCTTTTTCTTCTTACTTAGTCTTGGGTCTACTAAGTATTTTATAAAAGAATTCCTTGATTTTACTGGCATAATTTGGACTTAAAAAAATGTCATCAAGGTAATGGGAGAGAATTTAAGGGCTTCATGTATTCTTAAGAGATCACCTCTATAGTATTATTTAAAAGATTTATGTCAATAATTCCCTATTTCACTTTCAGATGCTCATTTAGTGATGATGTCAGGTGACATACAGAATATTCCCTTGCATTTTAGAATTCCCCGGGAACAGGATTTGTGAAAGCTGGTCTCTTTTCTGGCTGCTTTTGGAAGGCTCCCAGAGAACTTCATCTCCTCAATCTCTTGAGCGCCCCTCTGGTTTTTAGGTTTTTTAGAAAACCTAAAAACCACTGAAATCCTAAATACCAAGTTGCACACGCCAGACTCCACAAAATAACATCCCTCTAGAATGGTCAGATCCTGCTACTCTGTAACTTACATGGAGGAAAGAGGAATCCATAGGACATCTGTTTATCATTTTTGTAGGCCAAGCAGCTCTGACTGAAACTCGGAGAAACACGGACATCAGGCCGGACGCAATTGGTCAGGTGTTCAGGGATGCCAGAGACCTCAGCCTGTATGGTAGTCACAGGTAGTCAGCAATGCCATGGCAGAGACAACACCAAACCAACAGGGAAATACTGAAGCCAGATTGTTTGGTTCCAAACAGCCAGAATCAAAGCCCCATTAGCTTTTACTATAGCTCATATTCTGATATTGACTCTTTTTTTCTTTTTTAAGGACCTCAGTTTTAAATGCACTAAGCTAGTAATTTTTTAACTCTTATGTTTTTAGTAGCAGGACTCTCTTATCAGTCTTAGGTAAAACAATAATACATAAGGCAGAAATCTCACTGTTGATATAATGAATGAGATTCCACAGAAGACAGCTTAAAAAATAAGATTCTGAGAAATAATATAGACATATTTCCTATTTAAAAAAAAAAGACTATGTATGTATTGTATGTGCCTGAGTACAAATTAATAAGAAGCTGTGTTTGGGGCAGTAGAAGTAGTTATTTGTATTCAGAGTTTAAAAACATACTTCAACTGCCAAATGAATTTTTCTAATTCCTGATATAAACTTTCCTACCTCACCTTTACCAAAACTGAAACCCAACATAAAACCTTCATTAAAAAAGAACAGGATGTTGATAGTGGGGATATACATGTGCGGAGCCGTGGGTATATGGGAAATTTCTGTCCCTTCCATTCAGTTTTGCTCTGAATCTAAAACTGCTCTAAAAAATAAAGTCTATTAAAACAAATGGCCAGATACTGGTGGCTTCTGTAACTAGTGGACCATGACAAGCAGAGTAAAAAAACCTAAAAGAATTAGTATGCTATGCTATTTCACCTATTACCATGAAGTTTTTAGAACACTGCAGAAAGTCTAATTCAAAATATTTTACAACAGATCCAATATAGGATTTCCTTCATTAGGAAAAATTAAAATCTTGTCTAAGACAATTCTGTTCAGCAAACAATCATTACATTAAGGCAAGGAGCATAATGACATGAAGAACATGAAACCCAGTTTTCTCAATGACCTGTTTGGAAACAGTGTACGATGTCCAGAGTGGCATTAGGAATATTTCACTATAACTGCTTTCAAAGTCAGTGTGATACAAGATATCATATCTAGTCCGATAAAGCACTGCAGGCCGTCCATAGAGGAGGTGTCTCTCTAGGAAAGAAAAAAATAAACTGTCTTAAACACATATTAAACTGTACATCAAATGTTAAAGAAATATTGGAAGAGAGTCAAATTGTCCACAATTTGCTTGCTTACTTATTAATAATGTAGCTCCTTCTTCTTAATTTAATCAGGTTAGTTTTCCTAACACTTCTGTGGTTTATTTGATCACCTAAGCGTGGGTCAAGGCTTACAGTTATCAAAACTGTAATGTAAATACCGTATTTATTTTAATGTTTTTTTTCAGTTATAAAGAATTTTAATCTGTATGGGAAAGACAATTATTTATTAAATTTTGAAATGATTCAGCTGAATGGGAAGTCAAGACAATTAGCTTTTTATAGAATTAATTCATTTGACCCTGGAAAGGCTCATCAAATTAACCAATGATTTAATTAAGAGGAAGGTACTCTTTGATCATTATTTGTAAACTGCAACTCAAATATGCATTATTTCAGCATAAAAAGTGAGTACTAATGAGCATTTAAAGTAAGTAGCTTTGTGACATGGAGGAAAACTCTTTAGGTAAGAACTTAAAGGAACATGTATAGATAAAATAAGTGGCATTCAAGGGGGTCCTTTAAATACAAAAGGGAGGTCATCGGTTACCAAAGAATTCAGTTAAGACCCCAGAATGTAGATTCAGACCCCTAAGAGAAAGCTCTCCTCTTAGGAAAAAATAAAGGTTTGAAACTTTATTCTTCTAAGAAGAAGACACAGGAGATTAATGCGCAAACCTTCATTCTACACCCACAATAAATGCTTCAAGCTTGATCTGCCCATTTTAGACAGGCTAAAGTCAGAACTGCCATAGATTCATAGAAATTGGGGTCCTGCAGACCAAAATATTTAGAGACTGAGGCTTTGGCAATTCACGATCCCCTAAGTGATAATCAAAAAAAATTTTTTACTATTATTTCTATTAGAAAAAAGTCAGTTCTGGCACTTATTAAATTATGTATACATGTTGCTTTAATTAAAGTATTACCATTCTACGCAAGTAACAGAGAAAACCCTTTGTAGATTACTTTGCAAGACCCTCCCAAGTAGAACTGCTGATTTGAGGCAAAACAGCCCACACTGTTAACAGCACAAGCCTGTTCTGGGTAGTTGGGCTTTGTCAGCATTACAGTAAATGTAGAAGTCTTGGTAAAGCTGCCAAATTTGGGGACCCACCCCTAAGAATTAGAACATAATATGCTAATATCATATAAATGAAATATAATGAACAAATAAAAAGCCAGCAAATCATAACAGTAGTACTTGGGGGCAGTTTACCAGGTCAGACTTTCCTTCAAAACTCAAACCAAACCTTTTCTAGGTTCAAAATTTCCATTAACGTTTTCCTTGATTTCATTTTTGCTGCCTCTGAATTTCCTGGTTTCAGCTGGAAGCAGAAGTATCAAGATTCTTTGAGAAGCTATTCTCTTTTTATCATTCAAGTTTTAATGCTTACCCAACACATTCCTCCAAGCTCAAATGCAAACCTGGCATATTATCCAATCTATCCCATTAAGAGGAAAACAAAACAGCAGCCATATTCCTCTATGCAACACCCCTCTTTAGAGCAGCCATCAATCGACACTCTTAGACAATCTGTAGACTCCACCAACTCTGGTTCCTCCTTATTTCTCACCATTCCTCAACATAGCACTCCATTCCATGAAGGCTGATTGATTTGTAATACTGCTCATAATCACTGTCAACAACTCTATGCTATCATATATATGACTCCTTTTCTCTCTACTGGGAATAACTTCTCCACCAGTCCTGTCACATATCTCCCTCCAAATTTTTCATTATTGTGTTCCTCACTCATCAAACATATACTGAGTACCTTCTTTGTGTCAGGCCTTGGGTTATGGAATAGAGATACTTGGTAAAGACAATTAAGTTAGAGCTTTTACCCTCAAGAAGCTCAGAGTTCAATGGGAGAGACAAACATGGCATAAATAACTAAAATGCCATATGCTGCTCACTATTTCAGAGATATCTACATAGTGGAACAGGAAAACAGAGCATGATGCATGCCACAGATGGGGATGAGGTGGCATCAGTACAGACCTTACAGAACTTATGAAGCTAAGCCAGAGTGACCCCACATCCCATTTATGCCTGTTACCCTGGCATAAATTGTCCTTCTCACCTTCAAAAGGGGATGACAAATAATATGGTCACATAGCTCAGCTCCCATGAAAGAGACATGGGGAGGAAAGGGAGAAAAGGACAAGAGGGGAAGAGACATCTTAAGAGTCACTTTCTCCTGAAAGATTTCTCCAGTTAAGCTTCTCCATCTCTACTCATGCTTCTGCTCTGCATGTAGAAACTCAATTTTCTTTTGAAATGTGGGTGTCATAGCTCCCAAGATATGCACAACTGCAGTTTTGGGCACACAGTTGGAGCCCAAATATATCATTATCTGACTAACTTTTTCTCAGTTGTTAACTGAGCATGTATGACATGAAGAAAAGAAAATGTAGTGGCTTTGGCAGTCTCCTAATATCCAACCAAGTTCCCCAACTGACCCAAAGAATCTACTTGGGTCTTCCTGTTGCATAATAGTTTCATCTAAGAAAGAGGTGAAATCACCTTTGCAGTAAGAAACACTTTAAGGTCCAGAAACAAAATTTAGATTTCCCTTTTTCAGTTTATCAGGATATCAAACAATCACAGGTTCTTGGTCACAGCCTGCTACTCCATATGACATCTTAGACAAGTCACCCATTGTATTTCTGTTTAGCAAAAAGTCCCTTGTTGAGCCACAAGAGTGTACTTGAAGCTCACTCTTTGGACACATAAGTGCTTCATCTAGAGACCAGCCACCCTGGAGATGAGCCTGTAAGCTTCTGCTTTTGAAATATGTTCCTCGTGATTTCTTGATACAGATCTAGTATAGCTTGTGTCTTCCCAGTCTGGGTTCCTACTCCGTGAAATTCCAGACAGAGCCTCCATTCCACACCCCAGTTCTCTGTTTACAATAGTGGCTGGCATTTTTGGTACATGCCACGGTTCTCCTCCAGATACCACGCTGGCAAAATACTGTGAGGCAAATCTTTTTAAGTGGTGTGGACTTCCCCAGCGCTCATTCTTTTTGTCTTCCAAAACTTGGTCATCCAGACTTGAGTGTGTGTTTCTTTTCCTTCTTCAGCTTCCTGATTCATATTCCCACAGATTAGCTGGCTGACTTGAGAGCCACATGAAAATCTCTCCTCTTTTTTGTTTTTGTTTTAAACATCTACTCCCACAATAATATGCTCTTACATTTTACCACAAAATCTCTACCCAAGGTCTTTCCTTTTCCTACATCCTTTCTCCTCCTTTGCCTTAGAAGTGTCTACTAGCATTTACTGCCATGTCAAACTCCTCTGGGATTAGATTTGATGCCTCTGGTAGGGTCCTGTTCTTTCTTACCTAAACCCTTAAAACACTACGCTGGGGCTTCCCTGGTGGCGCAGTGGTTGAGAGTCCGCCTGCCAATGCAGGGGACACGGGTTCATGCCCCGGTCCGGGAAGATCCCACATGCCGTGGAGTGGCTGGGCCCGTGAGCCATGGCCACTGAGCCTGCGCGTCTGGAGCCTGTGCTCCACAACGGGAGAGGCCACAACAGTGAGAGGCCCGTGTACCGCAAAAACAAACAAACAAACAAAACCACTATGCTGTAATTCATCAACTGGCTAAATCTCACAATAAAATAATAACTTAATGAGGACACGGATTTTATCTATTTTGTTTACCATTGTATCTCTACCTCCAACAATGCCAAATATCTATGTGGATAAATAAATGATTGTTTTATTTTATTTTATTTTATTTTGCGGTACTCGGGCCTCTCACTGCTGTGGCCTCTCCCGTTGCAGAGCACAGGCTCCGGACGCACAGGCTCAGCAGCCATGGCTCACGGGCCCAGCTGCTCCACGGCATGTAGGATCTTCCCGGGCCGGGGCATGAACCCGTGTCCCCTGCATCGGCAGGCAGACTCTCAACCACTGCGCCACCAGGGAAGCCCTGATTGTTTTATTTTTTAAAAAAATACTGTTCTTTACGACTTTCAAGAACTGGCTTTCTATGTATAACCTGCCTAATAGTCCCTCTCTAGCTATTCAGGACAGCTTTACAGTTAACAAGAATTACTAGTGTTTAAGTCATTTTTCTAAGCAAACTAATTTCTCACGGCGTGTGATAAGGAGCCAAACACATAGGTGTTAAAATGATGTTTAATTCCCTTTCTCACAAAGATGATAGTGAATGCCAACCTGACTAAGAAAATACAAAACATGGTTTAACAATGCTAGTAGAGAAAAGACTAAAGTGAAAATAAATAGTGCAATTATTCTTACAGTAAAATTATACTTGGCTCTAGTGCCAGGATTGCTTGCTGTGAGAAATTTAAATATTTCCATTTCATTCATTCATTTATCAATTGATTCATGGATTACAAAATGAAAATTCAATAAGTTTGCCAAGACATTACATACATGTGATCCAGAAAAGCAGCCATGCAATTAAGATCCGGAATTCACTACAAATGTAGAAATATTAAAGCTTTAGCAAGCAGTTTAGATCACAATTTTTGAAGCTCATATTTGTTCTTCCTCTTCATTTTAGTAAAGGACTTGATTCTGTAAGTTTAGTATTCATAATAAAATATAGCCTAAGATTAATTTAATATACCACTGTTTTGTTACCTCAAATTTACCCTGGGTTGTTTCACTGTTGGAATGCATAGCCTTTACATGTGTGTTTGGTACAGATGTATGAGTGGTTTTATGTCATATGACATTAAAACAGTACATATGAATGTTACAAATGGAATGGGCAGGGCCTGTGGTTTATTCTGAAAAAAATCAGCTACCTGTAGGTGTATTTTTTTAAAAAAACTAGGCAGGAAAATAATACAACTTTACATTTGTATAGAACTTTAGGTCTACAAAATGGTTTAAAAGCCTCAATATATATTAGAGATAGCCAGAAAGGGGAAGTGGTTACCCTGAGCATAACACCTACAGCACCTCGAATTCATGAGGTTCTACTCCAGCAGAGCAGACGTTGACTATTTCCAGTGGGAGACTAGACTTATGACCCAGGACACACCATAAAGGCCTGAAAGAACTCAGACCAAGAAAATGTCACTTTGCAGCTGAAGAAATGACTGAGACAAGACCCTTAAGGAGACAGACACCAAGAGACAGAGAGAGAGAGAAAGAGACAGGAGAGAGAACACCGAGGCTTACACATATCCTAGAATCTAAATGAGCAAATGCTTCGCACATAATAAGACAATGATATATAATTATTTGAATTTCATGTAATAGTTTTAAAGTCTATCTTGTATCACTCCAGTTATTGGCAATTGCAAGTAGCCATTATTATGCATACATACAAAACAATGCTGTATAAACTTAAACAACCTTACCAAAAGTCTATTGAATATTAAACTGTTAATTATAATAAAAATAAATAAAGTCTCTCATTAGAGACTATCCCATTAGGCCATGAGCAGACCAAGAAGGTGTGCTACCATGATCCTCCCCTAACATTTTATGTCACCATTGTGAAGTCACATGCTGGAAACTATTGGTGACACACCTGACAGAACTAGATGTCTCAGAGAAATCAGCTCCCAGCCCAGGGTAGGCACTCAACAAAAACACATGAGGGTCCATTTCCATGAAAGTATATAAACTTTAAGCCTCAGTGACATAAAATCATCTAGAGATAAGACACATATTCACCTCTGAGCAGAGCAATGGTGCGGTGAGGTCAATAACTATGGCTCTTTCCAGCCCTGAGAGTCAGTGATTCACCTAGAAGATGCCTCTCATTTTCATGCTCAGAAGTTTGAGGCCACTGTTTATGCTGACTTGTGGGACTGGTTTTGTCCTATGAGCACACTGCCACGAAAAAACTAAATGAAAGATTTTTTTCCCAGATGGAAATGTTTTAGGACCATGAATAGTCAGAGATTGAATCAGCAAAAACATTAGAGTCCATTCAAAGTTATCATAATTAACTATTTCATTAGTGACTTTTAGAAGAGAAACATCTCAGTAATATTTCTCTGCCTTGGTGAGTGAATATTTGAAAAACTCAAATCATGAGACTCCATACTCCATGATCCTGGCAGCACTGTAATTTTTCCAATTCTAATGACACCGCAGTCCACTAGAGGTCTGATGTCAAACATTTCAGATCAATTCTAGATTTGTGAAGCATTTGTGTACCTTCCATCAACTAAGTCTTATCTCAAAAGCCGTGTTCTTCCAATTACATGCCAAAGAGTCTGTGTGTTCTATCATCAAAGAGAGAAGCGGGACGGTGGTGATGCAGAAAGAGAAGAAAAAAAGTGAAAATCTTTATAAAGAGGGGAAATCATTCAAGTAAATAAAATATTCTGCTGGTTTCCTCAACCTTTACTTAATCAGATTGGAAATGGCACGTATGATAAATAGAACCATATGTAAGCTAATAACTCAAGTAATGCTCTCAAGAGAATTTGACTACGTGCATCTTTACTGCATGACTTGGGCTGCTGTGCTTGATTTCTGTCTTCTTTTTAATACACTTTCGGTCATTCCCTTGCTGTTACAAGATGCTATCCCACCTGCTGTAGTAACCTGTGTAGGAGCCTTTCCGTCTTCTTCTAATCTCTTCTAATTTTCCTGGGATTTCAAAACCAGAAGGAAGAGCTTATGTGGTAGATTGCATTATTGTTCCTAACTATTTATGCTCTTTTGTAAGGGATTATATACTTCTGCCCATTGCCAAGTGACTTGTAGGACAGTGTCCTTGTGGAAAGAATATACTTCCCTACTCCACTGGTTTCATGTGCCCTACTTTCACCAATGAACTGGGAATGGAAGTGACAGATGCCTCATCAAGGCAGAAGTGTTGAGACCCATTGCCTGGTTCTGCCATTCCTCTTTTCCCTCTACCACGAGAAGGGCATGTCCCAGCTAGGGGCTGCTCCTTCAGCCTAGATTCCAGAATAAAATGTACACATGGGGCAGAGCCACACTTGGCCTATAGTCAGCATCCTGAAATATGAACAAGAAATGCACAGTCCACTGAGATTCTCTTTTTTCATCACAAGCTTGCAAAAGCTGACTAATACAGGAGGGTTATTATTGTACGTAAACTAAGAGGAGAATGAGTTAGGGCTCAAGATAATTCTTCTTTGAAGAGAGATTTCTGATTTGGTTCCTTCTGTGCATCCCTTCCCATAACATATACACTGACTCTGCAGGTCGGTAAGCTTCAGTAGAGGTACCAGCTGTTACCATTTATAACTGTGACTTCCATTCCCTTCATTGAAGTCCCCATCAGCACCTTAACTTATGACCCATCAGATGCACAATGGTATATTTAATCCCTCTGCTTTTCAGAGGGCTTAAAAGCTATTAAGGAAAAAGAAAGGTAATGGAACTTTTCTGACTTATTACACAGCTGGCATCCCGTGTACATAGAATAAACTAATACCTTTTGCCAGATGGTATAAAAATCACTTTGCAATCCAAATTCGAATTTTTAAAAATATTGTGCTTACACTATGAAGTAAATAAGAAGTCTCTCCAATTTTTGGAAGCTAGAAAACAAAACTTATCTGGTTGTTTTTCCCATCAACTGCTTACCTTCTGTAGACCCTTTTATATGAAGGCGTTTGTTGAGTTCATCCAATTTGTTCTGCATGTGTGAAAACCAAAAAAAAAAAAAAGAAAGAAAAGAAAAGAGATGAGAAAGCAAATCAGAAATGTTTTTTCTTTCCAGCACCCTTCTCTCTATTTAGTACCCAGCTAAATTCAAAACAGGATCCTAAACTTCATCAATACCATGAACTCTGCAGAGTATTTACTACTTTATCTCAAAATGAAATTTTAGGCTCCATGTCCTAGAGATCTATGGTCACGAATATGTTATTTAATTTCTCCATGAATTTGTTTCCTTTCCTTAAAAGTGTGGATAATCATGGTACCAACCTCTCATGTCGACAACGATGATTAGGGCGCATATATGTAAATTAATTCGAATATTGCCTCAATATTTCGGATTAATCTCTAGGTACACTAAAGTGATTCCCAAACCAAGTTATGAAATTGCTTTTTCTAAAGCTGAAACATAATGACTCAGCAGTTCTGAAAAACCATGGCTCAGCAACTCCATCTCCCACTATATATTCTAGAGATACTCTAGCATACGTGTACAAAAAGACATTTGCAGTCATGTCTACTGCAGCATTGTTTGGAAGAACTAACAATTGGAAATTATCAAATGTTCTCAAATAGGAAAATGAATAGAATTGTGATGGTGTAATTATATAATTAAATATTAATTATTAGCAGTAAAAACGAATGAGCTAAAACTTCACATATTAATATGCATAAATCTCAAAAATACAAGGATGAACAAATAAATGCAGGATACATATAGTATAACAGCATTTACATAAAAATATAAAATATCCAAAGCTATCCCATAGGTTAATTTAGGGAACTATGTACTAAAAATTAGTTAATACATTATTTAAGAGATACATATGTATGGAGTGAAAGTATAGAGGCCTACATGGCAATTATATACACTATATTCAGGATATTAGTTACCTTTGGGGTAGAAAGGAAGTGGGATTGGGGTGTGGGATGTCACATGGAGCTTCCATTCAATCTGGAATGTTTTCTTTCTCACAATGTGTGTATTGAAGTATTCATTTTATTAATCTCTATACCTTTTCAGTATGTCTATATATTTTTTTTAAGAAGTCTTTTGGAGAAAGCCACTGACAAAATAAAGATGATCTAGAATCCCTCTAAAACGGTTTAAGATAAAATAACCAAAATATTTCTTGCTTCCCAGAAGAAAGGTAATTCAGAAAACAAGATACAGCTAATAGACGTCTCTAAAAATATAACTAGAATTCACTTCAAAGGCCACTTCCTGTTGACTTTGGCAACTCAACTCCTCCAGCTGAGGTCTTAGAATTACCTACTTTTTATATTAATTAGCCCTGTTAGTTCTTATCAGGAGCTAAAGTAGGAAGGATTAATAAAGGGAAGGAGGTAGGGAAGAAGAGCAAACTTCCTCCCGTGGTGGGCCTCCCACACTGTGGCTCCTAGGCCCCTAGGAACCCTAGAAGGTAGCAGATGGTAGGGGAGAGGGATAGACCAGTGGGAAAATTATTTTCCATTTTTCTGAGGTCTGATAGAAAGATCACACATTTGCCTGTAATAAAACCACACATGCAAAAATAGAATTGCTTTGCTTTGTGTTGGAACCCTCTCAACCACTAACCAGTGTTAGTGGTAACACTGGTTGTATCTTGCTGTCAGAAGCACTGATGGGCAACTCTACAAGTCTTGGATCAATATAAAATTCAATAAGCAAATCATTACTGAACATGTGTCGTTTGCTTGCTTCAATAACTGTCCAAACACGAGGTGCTGGGTAGTCCCTATCTGCACCCCCAACGCCCACCCTGCCACACCCTTCCTTACCCTGTTCTGTGCCCTGGGAGACTGATCTCTAGGGACTCACCAAAGAGCAAGCTTGCCCTCCAGCCAATGAGAGGTACCAGCAGGGGATGGGGAGGGGTGGGTTTACTCCCCCAGCTTCCCCTCTACCAGGTTGCAGTGCGTTAGCTGCACCCATCTACCAAATTCCATCGTTTCTTCCTATATAGCTCTTTCTTCATGTGCCAGTAACTCCTCCTCCCTCCCTTTATTGTTGAGGCCTAGGATTGGTACCCTATTAGCCCCAGGGTACTTCAGCATCCCTCACTGATTTCTCTCTACCCTGCCAGCCTTTGAAATAGTCTTCTCATTAAATGTGATTGGAACAATCTCTTTAAAACTTCTTTAAAAAGTTCTTCTGCATGGGCCATCTGTTTCTTATTGGGACCATGACTGATAGACATGCGATCCAGGTTGAAAAAAAAAAAGAAAAAAAACCATGTTGGTTGGGAATTGTGATTCCACAGAATAGCATTATGAATTTTACTTTTGGTTCTTCATTTTCTATCCCTGGGCTGTCCAATATGGTCGCCATGAGCCACATATGGCTCTTTACATTTAAAGTCACTAAACGAAATTAAAAACTTAGTTCCAAGTGTTCAAAAGCTACATCTGATCAGTGACTACCATTCTGGACAGTACAGATATACCATTCATATCATCACAGAAAGTTCTATTGGAGCACTGCTCTACACCCAATAGGCTCCTCCATGATAAACATTAAAAATTATTTCTACCTTTGGCTCTACCTTATCATCACAGGTACAGCCCAGGTCAAAATCAGACTGAAGGTACATAATCCCTGGGTAGTTGGGTCTGGTAACTTCCTCTGGCATGGCGGGTCTGAAAGTGTTAGTACGCAGGAGATGGTTCAAACTTCCATGAGTCCCATTATTAGGAGCTGGTTTCAATCCCAGGAGATCTGATGAGAAGAAAGAAAAGATCCAGGTACTTTGTAAATATTTTTGATGAGGTATAGGGAGAGTCAAAACCATTCACCTTCCAAGGGCCTGAAAACTGGGAACACAAATTAGAATCGAACAAAACCAAATTTAGACTGTAGGCTTGCTTCTTACCTCCTAAATCATTCTTGCCCGATCATGTCTTGGCAACAGTGTTCTGAATTAGTATGTTCATTGCTTGATTATAAAGAGAGACATTTCCAGAAAGACAGAGTGAAGAAATAGCGCCTTACTTAGCTACTGCCTATGTCTGTGATAGTTACAACCCAAGGACCATCGGCGTCAGTATCGTTGCCTTTCTGCTTCTCTAAAAGTCTAAGGAGACTTTTTATTCCAAATTTTGAAGTGGGACTTATAATCAATAAATAACCTCTAGTCTGCCCTCTCATGCACTCCACAGAAGCACGGGGACAAGAGGAGGTTTTGGTCTTGTGCCCTAAAGTGCCGCTGTGAAATGAACAGGCTGATTTCACAGCAAGTGAAATGGTTGCCAAGCGAGCATACAGTGACTTGCCTAAGCTGAGAGGTGGGGCAGGGGAGAGCCAGCAGCCAAGATGGGAAAAGAACCCAGGAGACCCGACTTTCAGACTCCCCCTCTAACCACCAGACTGGCACTCCCTTACTAAATAGGAAAAGTTGTCCTCATTCAGCAACTAGAAACTCAAGGAAGAAAAATAATTAGGCGTACATAAATAGCTGGCCAGGATACAAGCTGGCGAAATTTTAACTGGGCTGCAATGGGAGAGATGGAGGTGGGAGAAAGCTCTGTGCCGAACTCTTGCTTTACCCAGCCTCTGACCATTGGTGTCAAACTGTAATGCTATGTTAGATCAGCCAGAGACTGCCAACAGCAACACTATGAAAACTCCCCGTTAGTCAACTGTTGAAGGAAGACAAAGAAGCCTTAGAAGGGGATGATATTCTGTCTCTTGAACCAATGGGCAAATTACAACATTTTTTGTGTGTGAAAAGATGAGGTGATCCCAGAAAACAGACACCTCATTTCTTTCTCTGACATTGAAAGAAGCTCATACGTTAACTCAAGATTGTTTTCTTGGTTTTGATGAAATAAGTGACTTACCACACATAACATTGTAAAGTTCAATGTTTTCAAATGGAGGCACTTTAGTCTTGTACTTAAATGTTGGGCCATAACCTACGAAAACAGTCTTCCAAAAGAAAAGAAAACAAACAAAACAATTAGGCATTGCTAATACCTAGTAGCAACCCTTCCTCGATTTATAAATGCTTTGCAAGCTTCACTCACACCACCATTCCCACCCCTTCTTGGAGTCACTAAAACACACCTCAAGTCACAGTCCTAGGAGCATACCTGCATGCTGCTGACCTTGTTATCAAATCCATGGTCTCCCTGGAAAAAACATTTTCCCGATGGTTTCTTATAAACATCCAAAGGTTTCCTAGAGTGAAACATTGTACAATCAGTTAGGATTTCTCATGAAATCATTCTGATTAAAAAAAAAAACCAAAAGACAAAAACCAGTGCACAAAAAATATCTCTAAGGAGTGGATCTTACAAGTATATTCTTCTCATTGTAATTGCATCATTCCTGTGGTGACGAAAACATGATGCTGTTCTTTTGCCCCAAGTGCTTTTGCTTTGACAATCAGCCCAGGACAAATTGGGACCTGAAGTCCTAGTCCTCTCCTCATACCTAGTGCTTGAACTGAGCAAAGCCCTGGTCACAGGTACAGACACACCTTGTAGATACTGCACGTTCGATTCCAGACCACCACAATAAAGAGAACATCGCAGTAAACTGAGTCACATGAAGTTTTTGGTTTCCCAGTGCATAGAAAAGGTATAGTTATACTATACTATATTAAGTACACAATAGCATTATGTATAAAACAACAACACACATACCTTAATTTAAAAATAGTGCTGTCGGAAAAATGTCACCTATAGACTCTCGATGCAGGGTTGCCACAAAACTTCAACTGTCTGCCTATGTGCTTCACTAGCTCCAGGACTGTAAGACTCTCCACTCTGGGGCCGTGTTTGTCTGGTTCATTTCTACATACCCATCACTATGTTCCATGCTAAGCACACAGTTGGCACTTTAAAAATATGTGATTTTAATCAATGAATGGAGAACTGTATTCTATAAAAATGTTTGCATACAAATTTACCTGTCAACAAATTTACCTAGTAATACCACTAGAGAACATAACTGAGTCATAAGCTTAACATATGTAATAGTGGCATAGCTAACAAGAGTCAAGCCTCACCTAGACAGTACCTCTATTTAGAAATAGACAACGGAAACCTTGCTCTCTAGACATCAAAAACATCTGAGCTTCCTTGTTGGGACAGGAAGATGCCTTTTGCTTTAGAGTCATGCAGCACTTTTCCAAAACACTTTCATGTTTATTAAGACAAGTATTTCCTAAGTACCTATAGGTACATTGTACTGAAGTAAAGTGCTTGGGGGAAAACAAAGAAATTAAACTTTGGGGTCTTTGCTCTTAGAAAAAGTACTTTCATCTTGGGATAAGATATGTGCATATAATAACTCAACAGTGCAAGACATAAGTTGAAAAGGTTTACTGCTAATTAAAATGCCTGGCTTTGGTTTACACTAATTTGCTCAACTATCTTCATCTTTTACTTAACTCCTACTCAACTCCCAAGTTTTCTTCATCGAGACCTACAAACGGTACAAATTTGCTCATTCTTCCAAGCCATCCCATACTCAGACATACTCAGCCAATCCATTTTGGTCACATTTTTGTAACTTTTCCTTGAAGACTCCCCATGTCTGTTCTAAATGATCTCAATAATTTCTAGTTTACATACATATCTCTTCACAATCCTACATATTTAACTCTATGTACCCCCTGACAATTACGGTAGGATATTTGTGTATTTGTCACATGTGTTTCTCTAGATGTTCCATACTGATGCAAGCTCTTAGAGGACACACATTTTCTTGTTATCTTCTCTCCCTTGTAAATTCATTCAGGTACCAAGCCAGAGTACATCTACTAGTTGTTCAATTATTACTAAGTTAATTAAGACTGAGTCTCAGCACTTTTTTTAAGGAGAAAGTCAGAGTAAGAGTGAGTGGGGGACTTCCCTGGTGGCACAGTGGTTAAGAATCCGCCTGCCAGTTCAGGGGACAGGGGTTCGATCCCTGGTCCGGGAAGATCCCACATGCCGCGGAGCAACTAAGCCCGTACGCCACAACTACTGAGCCTGCGCTCTAGAGCCCGTGAGCCACAACTACTGGAGACCACATGCCCTAGAGCCCGCGCCACAAATACTGAACCCGTGTGCTGCAACTACTGAAGACCCCGCCTAGAGCCCTGCTCCGCAACAAGAGAAGCCACCACAATGAGAAGCCGCGCACCGCAACAAAGAGTAGCCCCTGCTTGCCTCAACTAGGGAAATCCCATGCGCAGCAACGAAGACCCAACGCAGCCAAAAAAATAAATAAATAAAAGAGTGAGTAGGAAAGGGCTGCCCCCAGGTCTGTGTGAAAGTGATTAAGCTTTGGATGATTAACTCTTTGGAACTGGTTAGAGCTTCCAGACACATCCTACATCAGATTCAAGAGCAAAGAATAGTCTCTTCCATATTGGAGAGTCTTTTGTAGTTCAAAACAAGGCAAACATCTGAAATATTTAAGGCAATGTAAAACACGCCTACAGTAACAGAGGTTTTAAGATTAATAACATTTTCTGAACTCTTCTATAAATGTCGCTACAAGCTAAGTTTCGTCAACGGAGGCCAAACCTGTCCAGTGTGGTAAGGCAATGTCCCAGGCATATGTTTGACTTACTCAAGTAATAAGAATAGAATGTAAATTTGAAAAACAAAACAGACAGACAAACACACAAAGATGCACTGAGAGGCTACAAACAGCCACCAAGATGCTGAGACCAGGAACACAGAGATGTATTGTCTCGGGGCTAATTGTTTATCCAGCACACAAACTCTTTGCAAACGATGAGATTTCCAACTGAAATTTCTTTTTATAATGGCTAAGGACCTTAAAGGACTCCAGCTTCCAAAGGGGTGGTTATGAAGATGAGAATCAGGGACAGCCTATCCCTAAGTTACCTTGCGACGTGCCATCTTCGGTCCACCAATAAATGGATGTCCTCAATTCTTCTGTTGTTGGCATAGTGCAAACGTTTGGGAAGGTGCTGTTTCATGTAAGGCTTAAAGTGCTGATCTGGTTTTTTACACTGAAATAGAAATAGATATTGAACTTTAGATGGACTGTCTTCTAGAAAAGTCCAAGACATTCTCTCTAGAAAGAGGAAGGAGGTTTTAAGTCAAACAAAAGGCTAATTACTGCATAAATGGCATTTGTTACCCCTATCAAATGATAAAAGCTGAAAACAAATACATTCAAAGGGGATTAGATAATGTTGAAGAAGACATAGAAGGTTATCAGAGGGGAGTTAGAAATTTTTAAGATAGGATGGCAGGGCAGTGAGGAAAATGTTCCTCTCAGCCTACAGGGAAGTTGAATACAGGAGATGAGTGTGTGGAAGCTACTCCAAGGGCAGAGGCCTGGTGACATGCATTACTTACCGTGAGATTAGCAATAATGACTTTAGGGTCATCTGTTCAAAGAGAGAAGGAGAAAGATTTCAAAACAGTTGACAGTAATCACTGAGAGAAATCATTTTTGCAGCGAGAGACTCAATTCTTTTTTTCTTCTCCTAGAAGACCTATCACTTCAGATTTTCTGTAAAATATATGTAAAACTGTGTGTGGGTATTTAAAATTTCAGTAAGTGAAATGTATCTAAATGAGAGGAACAATTCCTATGGTAAATGTCCCTGCTAGGTCCAAGTCAACCTTTCCGGAAGGGAATTCCTCCTTCCAGAACACCGGGGTATTGCTGGGTAAATTGCTTTTTTAAAATTCTCCCAAATGGTCCCTCTGGAACCTGGATTGAGTTTATTTGAAGTTTAACATCAGGAACTAAACTGGGCAATTGGGGCTTTTAATGTAACTTCCTATGTATCTGCAGATCTTTCAAACAAGCGATCATCCACTTTTAAGATGAATCTTCTAATCCATTATTTTTTCTAAAGGGAAGTTTTTTCCTCAGTAATATCACAGGTCTAATTACATAGGTGGCTGCCCCTTTCCAGTTGCAGACACACACATGTATGCACCTCCTTTATTTTCACTACCAGCAAACAAAGGATATTTAGTCAATACCCTGAACTAGCTAAAAGCAAAACTATGTAAATGATGGCTGTGTATAAACTGTGGACAGGATTATATTATCTGAAGGTCCCCTTTTATGGGGGGGGGGGCGGTGGAGAAAGAAGAGATTGTAGGTTGGTTGGATTTTGTTTTGTTTTCCAAAAATTTGCTTCAGCATGTCATTATAGAATCAGCAGAAAAGGAAAGCAGCGTTCAGAAGAGATACCGACAGTCATGAGGCAACCATCCCTGGAATATAAACATCAGTAGAGCAGGTCATGTCTCTGTCATTTCCTGCTGCATCCCCAGGGCCTGGTAAGCACTCAATAAACATTTGTTAATAAATATAAATAAATATTTGTTCATGTTTGTTGCACATGCATGAATAAGCTTGCCTTGCAGCATAAATATACACTCTTCAAAGACAACGTTCAGAATCTTAGTTCTAAAGCTAGGAAGTTCGAAGATTAATAAATGTGGATTCCCTTCTCCTTAAATTGGGGTTAAAATTTAGATGCATCTTTCAATGACAAGAAAATAAGTAATAATGGTAGCAATAATAATTAACCGAAATTGTGTCCATACCATGTTCTGTCTCTGTAAGGGCTTTACAGGCACTGTCTCTCTGGTCATTCACAGCTACTCTGCTGGAATGTAGGTGCGATCAGAATCCTCACTAAGCCAACTGGCATTTAGAAGGTGGAGGCGGGGGACGAGGGGAACGTGCACACTGGGACCCTGCTGGCAATCTGACTGAGCAAGCCATGCTTTGAACCTCTACATTCAGTGACCTCATCAACCACAGTCCTCAAAGGGACCAAAGAGAATGAGTTCATGTTCTTCGATAATGAAGAAAAATAAATAGCACAGGGCAGTCTTGTGCTCAGATAAATCCCGGAGAACTTCTAGGAAATAACAAATGCCTGAGTCCATGTGTGGGACACCAATCCTTCAATTCTGAAATGCTCAGCCCTCTCATGCTAACAGCTCCCAGAGAGCAGGGGAGGTCCCCAGGACAGGGTAGTGGTTAAGAGTCAGTTAAGCATCTGGGTTTACATCCCCGCTCTGCCGCTCACTGACTGTCGTCCTCTTAGCCAGTTACTTCACCTCTCTCTGAGCCTTGATTGCCACTGTTTATAAGAGGAGATGATAATACCTAGCACACAGGCCATTGGAAAGATTCAATACATGTGTATACATCTGGCTGAAAGAGTGATGTGACGAAAACGTCATCATCATAACTACCATTTATATAGCTTTGACTATGTGCTAAACGCTAATCTAAGTGATATGTAGAGAATCTCTCATTTAATCTTCCCCCAAATCCTTATGTTACAGATGAGAAGACTAAGGCACAGAGTGTTTAAGTAGCTTGCCTTAAGTAGCTTAAGGTCACAGAGTGAAGCAGCTGGCAAAGATTTGAACCCACACATCCTGCCACCATTGTTTTTGCTCTTAGACAACTCGCTCTCCCATCTCTCATAAAATGTATGAATGTGTTTTTTTAAATACAAGACATTTAATTATTGGTAGTTATCATTTCATTAGCCTTAGGAAAGTTTTCCTTCCACCCCTAAAACAACCTCCCCATTACTTTTACTGATGTTTTGAAATACCTTTCAAAATAGACAAAAACTTTCTTGCATAAGCCCTAGAATGCAAATACTAAATCAAGAGGTACCATAGTGACTCTGCAGGCCACTCTGGCGAGGCCCTGCCTAGCTCAAGTGAACAGAGAAGACAGGACACGGAGCATAGAAAAGGCATGGAAAAGAGAAGGCAGAGACACCAACGTTTTGTTTATTTCACAGCGTTGCCTGGAGCTGACCTTGGAACAGTTCCCATTTCTGTTGACTCAGTAACATCGTTTGGGAAAAACTTAATTTTCCAAAGCTTTACGCTTGGTGCCAATGGTTTCTTATTCTCAAGGCTAAAAATACTAAAGGATTTTTTTCTTCCCCAAAATGCAGCATGCCTCCAATAAAACTATACACTTCTCCAAAGCTAGGTGGTTGGGCAGCATGTAAAACATCTTAGCCCATAAATCAAAGTTCTCGTCAGTGGCATATCATAATCCAAATGTATAAAACAGAAGTGCTAAGATTATTACTGTTTATTTTATTTCTAATCTGTCAAAACAGCTGCCACTTTCCAAGGGCTTAATAGTTTCTCCTTCTGGGTTCTGTCAATCACTTCTCTAAAGGTGAAGAGTTCCCTTCAACCAGGCTCCTAGGAAGGTTTAGGGTCCGAGGGCACTTTTGCCAACCCTGTCATGGACTCCCTCACTTGAGCTAAAGAGTAAACCTGAACCTCTTGGAAAATTTGTCTCTTGTAAGCAGAAGTTTATGGTTATACACATGCCTCAAATTAAGTGTATTTTCCACATGATAAAAACAAGAGCAAATATTTACATAATGCTACCAGGGGCCAGGAACTATTCTAAGTGATATACATAGATTCATTTTCACAACAACCCTATGAGCTAGTTGTTATTTATCATCCCTTTTTTCAGATGAAAAAAACTGAGGTTTAGAGTTTCAATGACTCATTCAAGTTCACTCAGCTAAGCAGCAAAGCTAGGATTTCCACCCAAATAGTCTAGCTTCAGAGAATAAGCCCTTTCTCACTCCGCTAAATTACCCTTCTAACAATTTAGTATTTTAAGAGTCAACTTACATTTAGCATTATTGCTAAATTTGGGTCGAATTCTTCCTAGAGTTCCTGGCACTAAAGTAATGTCATCCACATTAGTTAGGTAATTGCTCAAGAATTCGGTTCTGTCACATGTGACATCTTCCATTCCTATGGGGAGGGAAAAGAAAGTATTTTCAGGCAACTGTAAAATTAAAATCTCCACACAGACACTAAAGGTAACATTCAGGCCTCTCCTTAATTCGTTTTTCACAACTTAACATGAGGATCCTTCTCTTTTGAGGTTTCTTAACTTGACTTTGAATTTTTGAATGTTTCATTATATACTCTTTTCATCAGACATTGCTTTAGTCATATCATCTTGCAGCACTAGAAGGCTGAAAATGCATCATCTCAATTATATTTTAAGTCATTCAGCAAGACCAACAAGATAAAGGAAGTAACCATGATCTTTTTTAAAAAAATCTATTTACACTGTCATTATGAAAAAGATCTATTCTTAAAAAAAAAACAACCCAGATTGCCTTAAACTCTTCCCAGCTAGGGGTGGTGTAAATAGCTATGTCTCTTTTACAGAATGTCATTTTCCAACTCTCTAATGTATCTCGCGACTTGAGTACATAATCACCAGTCCTCACTCTGCCTTCACTGGTGGCCTTGGATGTTACTGACAAAACAATACTGGCAACAAGAGAGAGAAAGAAAAATGTCAGCCCCAGTGACCACCCAAACTGAAAAACAAAATAACGCTGAAAACAAGCTGTAAACAGTATAATCAGTTAAAACTGAAAGCTAGCAACTAGAATATAAAAAGGGTCTTGATAGGGAATTTTTTCACCAACAAATATTGCCCCCTCCCACCCATGATTTGTTTCCTGCCTCCCATCAAGGAGAATTTCTTGATCAATATTAAAAAAATAAATAAAAACAAACTCAAATCTTAGAATCACAAGTTATGGAGGCTGGAAGAGAACTTTATTGTCATTTCAGAATTTATGAGATGAGATGAAGCTATAAAGGTTTAATATATTGCTTTGTACAATCCAGTATCCAAATATTTTTTAAGTGGGGAAATTTAAATGATTCTGTAAAGGATTCCCTAAGGTTTTGGAATAAAGAAATATAACTCAGAGTGGCCCAGATATGGTGAAATTCAAATTATCACCTTCTGGGATCCCAGATCCAGACCCCTCTTTTTTAAATATAAATTGGAAGGAAGAGAGAGAAAAACATATCCCAACATAGCACAAGGGTTATAGATCTTGCCTTTTAACACTTAAAATCTCAGGAGGAAAAACTGAAACAATAAACAGCTATTATGTTCAAGTACAATGTGAATCCAGGAAGGGGAAGTCTCTAAATACATGTTAATGGGAGACTAGAAGGATCTTCCATTTGCTGCCTTCCTAGGTCACTTAAGCCACCCCAGTGGTGAACCATCTCTCTTGCTTTCAAAGTTCTCTCAAGCATCATCACCCTTCACCCTCCAGACTAACTCTGTGTTGGTGGTGTTAGTGTTCTCATTCTACAGACAAGGAGGCTGAGACTTGGAGAGGCTTTTAAGTGGCACAGTGCAATTTGAACTCCATTGCAACTCATTCTTACTCCAAAGCCCAGGCTCTGGAACACTAGACAATACTACCTTTTAAGAAAGAGATGCTGTGCCATCTATTAATCTCAGAAGCCTGCACACTGGCAAGACCAGACTGTAATCTAGCCAAGACTTTTACAATGCTACAGCATGTGATTCATTGGAGCCCATCTACTTCTTAGACATATGGCTCCACCATGTAAGCAAATGTTCTTGACACCTCTGGACAACTTAAATCAAATCAGCTGTGCCACAGGCTCCAGATTCTCTGTCCTATCTGCAGCTCTCCACCAAGTCAAACTCATGGAACATGATTTTGCAGATGGTTACATTTAGTCCCTGCAAAAGAGCATATTAGTTCTAGGGGATTTTTTTGTTTTTTGTTTTAATTTCTCATAGATCTTCTAGAAAATTCTATAAAGAAAACTTCAGGCCCAGAGCAGAGTTTTGATTAAGGAGAGTTATCTGCCCTTCTTAACAGAACTACCAAGTCAACTAATTTTCTTCTTCCAAACACTCTCCTAGAAGGGAGCAGCCCCATATTCCAGAGTCATGATTTCAATTTGCTAGTTCTGGAATGCAGAAGGCACTCTCAGCCTGCACACCTGTGAAATAAGAATGCTCGCTGATGCACCCTCCCATCCCAGCTCTATAAACATATATGTTTGTGATGCTCTTGATCCATAAATTTTTCTACTTTATACAGTGATTTAGAAAACAGCTTCCTAAACTGCTTCTTCCTCTCTTTAACAGTCTTCTCTATTGAAACAGGGTCCTCTGATTTGGGTCTTGAATTCGCTCAATGAATGCATGGAAATCACTTTTCTCATATGCCACTTCTTTGACAAGAAGCCTATGTCTCCACCTCTTTTTAATCATATTTAGATTTATTTTTTAGCCACATGAACTCTGTGGGCTCCTTTTGGGGATGTGGCTAGGAGGGCTATGTCACATTCACAGAGGAAGCTCTTAATATCACAAGGGAATTGTCTGCAATCTTTTATTTTATTTTATTTTATTTTTGTCATGCTGCACAGCGTGAGGGATATTAGTTCCCCCGCCAGGGATCGAGCCCAGGCCCTAGCAGTGAAAGCGCCAAATCCTAACCACTGGACCGCCAGGGAATTCCCTGCAACTTTTTAATATGGGACAGATTTTTATAGGAAGGCTTTTCCTGGGAAGAATAGGAAGATACAGGAATTCCCTGGTTTTGATCAAAATGTATGCAGGGTCATCTCAGGTCGTCTCATAATTTTGAGTCGTGGCTCGATTTCTTTCCCCATCCTGAAGAAAGGGGGAAGGACGAAGAAGAATACAACCAGGGATTCTGAGAGCAAGGGTTTCCCCAGCACATAAGAAACGTTATCTATCTGGATAATGAAACAAAGCTTTACCATGGTCTCCAACAAAGATGACATTTACACAGCGATGCAGCTTTAGTTGTTTCAGTCCATCCATTAATTGCCCCACTGTTTTGTCAATATCCCTCAGAGGGTTTGTCATCTGGAAAAAGTAGCAAATTAGTCCCTGAAGGTTTTTTTTTTTTCCTTTCAGTACCTCATAGATCTTCTACCCCTAGAATATTCTGGAAAGAAAACTTCAGGCCCAGAGGCAGAGCTTTGTCTAGGGAGATTTTCCTGCCTTTCTAAATGGAAACATGGTCTCAGCATTTTTATTTATATTCTTTTAGGAATGTAAAACCTCTCCTCATTCAATCCCTTTCAAGATTCTTTGATATAAAAATAGAAAAATTAAGGGCACTTCTTTTTTTAGAGATAAAATGGCCTTTCTAAAATGTAACAATGTTCTTTAAGTCCAAGAATTTTGAGAGTGAGTCAGATGGACAGTTTAAGCCTCTTGTTCCCTACGTGAAATCACCTAGGCTTTGAACCATGGCAAGAAGATGGAGGCTAAGTGAATCAAAAGCAGTTCTGAGGTTAAATGGTAACCTTCCACTGGATGCCAAATTAGAGCATCATTAATACAAAGAGATCCATCTAGTGTTCCAAAAAACTTAGCTGTCAATTTCTGACAACAGATTCATAATAGAAGGACTACTTCTAAGAAGCAAGCTACTACTTCTCAATTTAGTCCCTTTCAAGCTGATCTTGAGTAAAATAAAAATCTACAAGAGTTCAAACTTAAACAGAAGTGAATCATTGAGCTTGTTCTAGAAGGTTTCTTATTTAGCCTAACGAAAAATGAAAACTCAGTTCTCTGAAGAACATTTCCAAAGCATAAGAATCATAATCCATCTCTCATGTTTTTGTTTCCAATGGAAGTTTCCGATAGCAGGAATGCCACCACCTACTAGAGACTTCCCTCTCCCTCTCATCTCCGTGCAATGGAAAGATTTTCAAGAAACATCCCATCAGACAAACACTTGACAGAACTTTAGCTGAATTTGACAGCTTAGCTACAATCACACATATCCACTCAAAATGACAGAGATAAGAACGGAAGGGATCGGTGTATCTTTTTTTCCTCAGACACATAATCTTATCTTCCATTAGCATCTTCTCAGATGACTCTTGACCTTTCCTTATATCATGTCATCAGTAAAATCAGATGTAAATTTGTTTTTCTTCATGACAGGAGTCAGTATTTCAAATTCTGTCCCAAGGAGTAAGTCACAAGGGAAAGTTTCATAATGATGTGTGCAGCATAATCTGATGAGACTAACAGAGGGTAGACTTAGAGCTATCTGCTTCTGAGTAAACTGTGCTCTCCTCTAAGACCTTCACCTAGACAAAGAAATACCAAGTGCGCAACCTATGTCAACCCTTGGCAACAAACTCATTTTCTTTAGTCAGAAAGATGACTCAGGTTAAAATCCAGAACGTATTTCTTACTGATTAGTTCAAACAATCATAAATAAGATAGGGCCTCAGAGGTCTCCGGAGGTTTCAAGAAAAGTAACAACCTATAGGCTATTCTGAATGTAGTGAAAAGAGTACACATTGCTCATATCTCTATAAGAAAACACACCCAACTCTATCTACCCATTGTGTTCCCTCTCCTTCTGTCTCAGCTCTTCCCTTGCCTATCATCTAAGACCTCTTCTGAACTTGCAAGGTACAGACCACTGATCTAGTCCAATATACTGTTGAGTTCTAATCTATCCCGTCTGTCAGGAGTTCCCCGACTACCTTGCTGGGTTGTTCTCAAGAACCAAGGCTACAAGAAACTGTGACAAACTCTGTGAAAAAGTGCAAGCAAAACCAATAGCTTTCTTAACACTCATTCAAGCCTAAATATTCATACTAGTTTGGGGCAACTAACTTTAAAGAAAGTAGAAGGCGTTTTTTGTTTTTTGTTTTTTTCTGGCTGAAAGATCAAGAAGTCTTCACATCAGTGTTAACCTCTGAAGGAGCAGATTCTTCTGGATTCAAAGCCAAGGATGACACACCAGACTTTTTCTGAAACATATTCAGCTGGTTTTCAAACCAAGGCACTGAAGGAAACCTTCAACTCAGACCTGCCCGCCACAAAGCTTTGGAACAATAGATAAACTTACTTTGTCCTGACGAGTTTCCGCAGCATAATGATCCATCCTATGTAATTTTCTTCTTCTTTTCTTTGGAGGAGTAACTGGTCTTTCCTGTCTCCTCTTAGGGGTAACCTTCCTCTTAGGTCTCTTAGCCGGAGTAAAAGGTGAACCATAACTACTCTCCTGTACTGGCGGATAGAGATGTCTGGACTCAGAAGTCGTTTGTCCCTCTGGGTCAGATCATAAAGCTCACACTTTGCCATCTGGGGTCAGCAGAGTCTTAGTTAAAAAAACTGACTCCTTAAGTGAGAAAACATTGGTATGAGGGATGATTCAGGGAACTCTACAGAGAGAAGCCTCCTAGCTTGATCTTGATGCTGCTGTTACAGCTTCTTCACTGAGAACAAGAATATGATTTAAGAGAATCTGGTCATGTGGGTCTCTTTTGGCTGAGGGGCCTACTGTGGATAGACCTGAAGGTGACACAGAATTCTGCATTCCATAACTCCTGCATTACGGAGAGACTGGTCCTTGGCTACGAAAAGCTCTCCATTTATAAAGTACTAGCTGAAAACTTAATAGAATACTAGTCACTTGGTCGTTTCAAGGTGCAAAAGGATTCATGGAGGTGGTTCCAATTCAGATTCTAACAGGTATCTGTTCAGACCACCAACTATATCCAAGCAACTGTCACCTTCTTTGGAAAGGATCAGGAAAAAAATTTTAAACCAAGGGTGGAATGAAACATAAATATCAAGCAGTCCTCCTTGGTCATGAATGTACTTCCACAAATCAGCAGAGAGAACTTCCCACTGATAATTTAGGTTTCTGGTAGAGAAGAACTCTGAGCTAAGAGGTAACCATAAATAGAACTGTCTTTTTAAAAATCCTCTTGTGAAATTAGGTAAAATGTAAAAAGTCATCGAGACCTCTTCATCTTGGTATACAAATATATATCAAGAAAGATTCTACTTATACTCTTTCTGTTAGACATTTCCCTTTTAGTGGTGGTTGGGGGGTAGTGGCTGTACTATGCATGTGTTCTGAAAATCTAGCGAGCAGTAAAGGCTGACACGTAAACTGTAGGTAAGGAAGGTAACCTTGTGGGACTTCCAAATGCTGGAGAAAAACAGGCCCCTGATTTGCTGATGGTGCAAAGGTGAATTAAAGCAGCAAGCCCTGCTGTCTACCTAGCTGATTTCTTTCGGTGGGATGGTTCCGAGACTCATTCAAATGCAAGAAGGGCCAGGAGGAGGAACGATGTTAGTGTATCCAAAAAGGAGGCCATCTGCCATGCGATTTCACTGTTTCCAGAGCAAGCCACTGCAAAGGCATCGCCACAGCTGTCTCATCCTCTCTCTCCAGCAGAGCGATGGAAAGACACAGCCCCACGGACTCTGGTTTGGTTTGGTTTTTTTTTTAATGCCTCTAGTTTTAGCCAATTCCCCATGAGGTGAGAAGCAAAAGGAAAAAGAGGGTTTACCATTTCATGGTCACCAAATTCATCAGCTAGCGCTCAAGTCTGCCCATCAGACACTCGGCCATTTGCAAGAGACCTCAACATTCCAAAGGCTCCAAAGGTAGCCCTTCTGGTTGCAGCAGGTTAGAGGGGCAGCAGGAGCAACAGGATTTTAGTCAAAATGAGTTTTCATCCAGGGATTATATTGCATGGATTTCCTTCTTCGAATGTTAGAGGTTGACAATAGCTAAGTTTTCACTGACCAGCCATACTTTAGTCTGACTTTAGAAGATTTAGCCTGAGGTTATTAGAAGGATGGGAAGGAGAGGGGTAAATTTCCCTGCTTTTCAGGATACTTTGCCATCTGAAGGTAGTAACTAGCCAGCCAAAGCTCTGCCCCTAGGCCTGAAGAGCAGCCGAACGAAGAGTCACAGGGAAAGCATAGAAGCTCAAAGAGAAAAAGGTTGCGCCAGTAACCAAAAGCAAGCATATTTTCTGAACATTCACCATTACACTGTGAAACCAGCAGCAATACGCCATTTCTTGAAGCTATTAGCCCAATGTTTGCGAATCGTCCTGAAAAAAGTATACTCAGGTATTAAGCGAATAAAGCACAAACTTCAAGTGTGTTGGAGCACACAACATTTTGCCAGATTGAATCATTTCGATTAAATTGCAAATGCAAGGTGTAAAAGATAACGTTACTGATTTTAAAGATAATATTTTAGCTACATGCACAATAAGTGTAGATGAGGGCTATATAGGTAGATAAACCAATTCGTCTACCACAAAAAAGAGGTTTTGCTGGCTTTGGTTTCATGTTTTAAACTGTTTTGTTTTTCTTTCAGTAAAAAATAAGATTCCTAGAACCAAATGAGAAATCGTTGAAATCTGAAAACATCCCTTGCTTTTTTGGGAGAAAGTGACCAAGTTCTCAGGTTATCATAACTGAAGATACATCATAAGTGTTTTACCCCGTAGATATATGAGAATATCCCCGTTATAAGAAGCATTAGCACTAAAAAAGAACATAGCGTGAATACTTCCAACTCTTAATTCAAAAATACTCAGGAAAAAATGTTTGTATATTTATGAGAATCCTGAACATAGAACCATCATTACAGCAAATTAAAGTGTCCTATGTTATACTTCATTTATCACTGCTCAGGACTTAAAAAAAAAACTTTTAGTTTATTTCTCAATCAAAAACACACTTTCAAGTAAGTAATTATAACTGAACTACACATATTAGAAATCCAGAGATGTTAATGAATAAAGAACATTCATTGCTAAGCCATATAACTTTTAAGGAAATGAAAATTATAAGAATTATACCTCCTCTGTGTAGTAAAAAGCCAACTTTTGACATAAAGAAAACGTTCTGTGTGGTTTGAACATAGTTATTAATGGACCACTTTGCTTATCTCCTGGACTAAAGGAGAGTTAAATTATTTCCTAGTCTGGGAGTCAGAAGTTCTGTCTCCAAGTTCACTTACCAGCTGAGCAACTGGAGTAGCTCCTAACCTCTTAAAATACCAGCCTCTGGCTTTTAAAAGAACGGCTATACCAAGCACTGTTTGTCTATGCCACAGGGTCTTTTAGGGGATACTATTATCCAAGCAAAACTGAACCTTTAAATAGGGTACGTGGAACTGCTTAGGGTTTGGGTTGTTTTTTTTAACATCTTAATAAAATGAGGTTCCTATTGTTCACTTTAGATTAATCTCAAAGAAAATCATCCTAAAGATAAAACAGCCATGCTTGCTCTGGCAAGAATAAGATTTGTGTTTCATGTATGCAGATGTTTATCTCATTTTATCATTTGTGTTTCATAATCATGCACCAGTGGTTAAACATCAAAGGAATAGGAAAAAGAGCATCAGACTTATATGACTTCAATGATTTAAGGCAAACTCGGAATGGGTTCACACAGCCTCTAGTTTCCAGTGCTTAAGGCAATCACCGCTGAATTGATGTTAAAGCATTCAGAAGTATTTATGGCTCCTTAGTATTTACTGTCTTTGTTTAAACATGCTGCATTTTTTTTTTTTTTTTTTTTTTTTTTTTGCGGTACGCGGGCCTCTCACTGTTGTGGCCTCTCCCGTTGCGGAGCACAGGCTCCGGACGCGCAGGCTCAGCAGCCATGGCTCACGGGCCCAGCTGCTCCGCGGCATGTGGGATCTTCCCGGACCGGGGCACGAACCCATGTCTCCTGAATCGGCAGGCGGACTTTCAACCACTGCGCCACCAGGGAAGCCCTAAACATGCTGCAGTTTGATCAGAAATACTTAAACCAAGACACACTTATCTGTATTTCCTTAGTCATCCTTACGCTGAACATAACAAACTTAATTATAGCCAACAGTGTTGCCATCGGCTATCAGAGAATAAGAGGTAGTTCCCATCATCAAAGAGTTTATGAAACAATTTCTCATCCAAAATCAAGTTTTATTATGTTGATGTAGACTTCACCACTCTAGTAAGAAAGAGAGGTGGAAAACATTTCAAAGATTAAAAGATTTAGATTTGCAAATCCCAGCATATTTTTAAATGATCTGTGCTGAAGCACTGGGGAAATTTCCATCTCTCGATAAAAGAGGAACATAATAAAATATCTCCATCCCTTTCCCACCTCCTGAACTTGAAGTTATACTGGATGCTACCTTATAGACAGATTGTCTTCTACTAAGATCCCCGAGTGATACAAGGGTGTCACGCTGCTCTGCTAAACAGATTCATTCAACAGTGTATTTCTCCCAATTAAGAATTTGTTTCACTTCAGGGGGTGATGGATATGTTCATACTCTTGATCATGGTGATGGTCTCACAGGTATATACCTATGTCAAGATTTATCAAATAAAAAATGTCCAATGCTATCAAATTTTCCAGGTTGCTCGTACCTGCTAAGGTTAGTGAGCTGACCTACCCTCTCTGAACAGCATAACCATTTTAAGGGAGCTGAAATTCAGTTGCAATGCTTTATATTGCAGGTTTCATCTCCAGATTCTTTTCTGCTCCTATCCCAGTGATGGCAAATGCCAACCATTCCCGATGCTTCATGTTTTGACTGATGCCTGCAGGGCTGGAATACATCCCTTCCTATGAACACCAAGTTTAGGATATGTTTGAATAGCAAATCAATCTGAAGTGAAGTTCCTGTAAGAAAACCAGGTACATTTAAGATTCTTTTAAGTTTTTACTCTTGTAGTTCTTTGACTCTGTATCCACTTTGCACATACAAACACCCTAAGAGACTTTGTACAAATCCTGAAATAAGGTCAGTAGATTAGGTGGCCCAGGGACACAGGTTCTCCTCAGGCAGAAGATAAGCTACTAACCTCAGGGCCAAAAGGGCCATATTTGTGTCCAGAGAAATCAGGTTGTTCGGAATAGAAGGCATAGACTGAAGGCCTACGGGAAAATTGGAAGGTTCAGAATCTCCCCCAAACCACACATGACAAAGAATATCAAATATCCCTACACATTACCGAAAAATCCTCTCAAATCAAGTTAATTAATCGCCCAACCACTGTTAGTCTTAGCATGAAAAAAGTCTCTTTCTTGTTTTTTTTCTATAAGATAAAAAACACCCACCACCCCCTACACCGTCCCCGCTGGGGTAACTGTCTGGTTACTACCTTCAGGAATAAAAAGTCATGAGGAAAATCTGAAACGCAGACTCTGGTCTTGGATCCCCAAGATAATAGAGCCCAGTGATAATTCACAGGGGCCATGCAATCTGCAGCCTGAAAGAACAACTCCATTCAAGTGGAAAGTCAGTCTTCTGGACTGGGAGCTTGGGATTAGCAGATGCAAACTATTATATATTGAATGGATAAACAATAAGGTCCTACTGTATAGAACAGGGAACTATATTCCACATCCTGTGATATACCATAATGGAAAAGAATATGAAAAAGAATGTATATATATGCATAACTGAATCACTTTGCTGTACAGTAGAAACTAACACAACATTGTAAATCAACTGTACTTCAATATAATAAAATCTTTTTTAAAAGGCAGTCTTCATGCTTCCCCAATCGTTGGGATGCTGCTGGTTTATTTATCAAAGCTGGGAACACCCTCGAGCTCCGCTGCGGTGACCAGGATTGATAGCTGGAGTAATTCATGTAATTAAATGGTCCTCAATAACCTACGTCCATTGTAACCTAAGTCCTTCTTAGGGAAGCCACGTTTAAGGCTCAGAAAACTCATCACAAAACTTGTAATAATACCAAACAATGGCTGTACTTCTATTGCATAGTCCATCTGGTTATTCACCCAATTCCAACCTAAAATGGAAAAGTACTAAAGAAAGAAGAGGGAGAGCCAGGTGGGATGGGGGGAAGCAAATACCTTTCGTTGTCTGGCAGGGTGAGCCACTGCAGGATGGTTAATATCCTCCGCTCATGAGGGATCATCCTGTAGGGTAGCAACCGGCAAAGCGTGAGGTTAGGCTGCATTTCTACCATCTCCAGCCTGATGAGCTCTTACTCCTGCACCCAGGCCAAGGGCTCTCTATTTACCACCATCTGTTTTCACTTTGTCATAGTAAAAGATCCCCTTTCCAATTAATGTTTAAATGCCCATTTCTATTTGCAACATGTCATGCTGCTCAGCCTCTGCTACAGAAGACAACACTGGAAACTCTGATTCGCAGTGAAACGAAGAATCTGCCATGCTTATCAGAGGCTCAGCTACAGGCAGAAAGGACCCCAGACTCAGAAGCATTGCTATTTAGTGGGTAAAGCCATTAGTTGTAGCCACCGAGGGGCCAGGACTTATATCCCCAATCTACCTCTTGCTGGTGTGACCTCTCTTGACCTCTATGCCTCTTGACCTCTCTCAGCTTCAGTTTGCTCATCAGTAAAATAAAGATGATAGCAAAGCACACTGAACAGCTTGCTTGTAAGGAGGAAACGAGTCAAGAAAGGCAAAAGGCATGTACAGTGCCCAGCACATAGTGAGTGCTAAAAATAATCCCTGTTTTCATTAATGATCATGATTATTTATCATTCAATCTCTAAATAGCTATATGACTCAAGAAACACTATTTAACCTGAAACTTTAAGTTCCTCATGTATAAAATCAGCATTTAGGAAAGGTATTCTTGAAATTCTCTTCTAGCTCTATAAAAATCTATCAAGAATAGGCACATATAATTATGAGACTGACAAAAAGGGTATAATCTTCATCCACAATGACTTTTGTGTTTAAGTCTCATTCCTCGGTTGAAATATAATTACCCTCAATCTGGCACTCATTTCAGGAGCTCTCGGCTAACATGATAGCATTGTATCATGGGCTTGAGTTACATTAAGATGCTCACAAGCTGAGTGATGTCTTTATTTGTGGGGAAATTTGCTTATTTTTTCCTAACAAGGAACACAACATACTTTTCTGCTTCCCCATCCAAGACCAGGCATTAGAGCATGTTTATGATGAATTTAAACTGAAGCCTAAGTTTAGTTGTAGATAGTAAAAATTACTGTGGCCAAGAGTGAACCCGAATATAAACTATAAAAATTACTGTGGCCAAGAGTGAACCCTAATATAAACTATGGTCTCTGGGTGATAATGATGTGTCAATGGAGGGTCATCATTTGTGACAAAGGTACCACTCTGGTGGCGATGTTGATACTGGGAGAGGCTGTGTGTGTTTGGGGGCAGGAGGTAGATGGGAACTCTCTGTACCCACTGCTCAGTTTTGCTGTGAACCTAAAACTGCTCTAAAAATAAACTATTAAAAATTTATTGTGGGATGTTGAGTGAGCCATTTCAACTTTTGCTTTTGGTAGACATGAGCATGAGAGAGGTAGGAGGAAAGACAAACCTTCAGAGCCATGGTAGATGGCTAGAGTTGGCAGGGACTCTAATCAAGCAGCCTCCCCCTATTTCCAATAGGTAGGGGATTTGTCATTCTTCTCTCTGGCCCCTTCTCTGTCTAGAACTATCCTACCAGCCCCAAAAAAGTCATGTTTACCATAAAACAAGTTCTCATTTAAACAAATTCCAATGCTATTGAATAAATGCGATCCTGTTTATTATAACCTATAATTGAATTTGAAGTAGGCATAACAAAGCCAGGTTAATCGCTGAAGGTATTTAATTCTTCAGCCTTAGAAATCCCCTGTATCTGAACAAAATAATTACATACTTTGAATTCTTTCCTAACTTAAAAAAAAGTGAATGTTGTAGCCTTTTCATTTTACCTTGCTTCACTACCTACCTACAAGCTGCTTTATTTTATGTAATTGGTGTTAAGTCACAAAAATGGATTCTGATGGACTCACTTGATGCTAGTGGAAAAATACAAATTAATAGAATTTGTTTCAAGCTCAAAATGTTCACGCTTTAATGCCTTCTTTGGATGGGGTACTTGACAAGTAGGGAGCAGGGAAAAAAAGCATCAGCTCTGAGGCCAGAATGCCTGGGTTTGTGTTGGATGAGACTTTGACAAGTGACTTAACCTTTTAGTGCCTCTATAAAATGAGGAGAATAATAGTCCCTATCTTATAAGGTTGTTGTATGGATTAAAAGAGATAATACTTAGAATAGTGCCTGGCACATGGAAAAATGTTAGCTTTATGGGAGTTCCCTGGTGGCCTAGTGGTTAGGATTCCGGACTTTCACTGCTGTGGCCAGGGTTCAATCCCTAGTAAGGGAACTGAGATTCCGCAAGCCACGTGGCATCCCCACCCCCCAAAAAAGTTAGCTTTTATCATTACGTACTGGATTCACAGGCCCACAGATATAGTACACTCATTCACGAAATATTTGTTAAAAGCGTATTACGTTCAAGGCATTTCTGTGAATACAAAAAAAGATACAAGATACTCCTACCAAAAAAAAAAGCTATTACGGGGAAGTCACCATTCTCAGCTTGGAACGAGAAGCATGTGATTGCCATTTTCTGGGCAGGGGCTGAATACGTGTGTGTGGTAAGAGCATGAGTACTTTGGAGGTCTGAGTATCCACTGTAACTGTGGCCTTGGGTACATTTTACCTCTCTAAGCCTTGGCATTCTGATCTCAAACATGAGGAGTCAGACACAGTGGTCTCTAAGTTTCCTAGTCGTTTTACATTATCTTTATGAAATAACCTCAGAGACCAAAAAGGACATGGCCCTTAGCCATTAATGTTTAAAATTTGAAGCAGACGCGGCACAAACAGATCTGACAAAGGAAGAGTGTATTCCAAACAGAAAGGGAAATGGGATTCATGCTGTTGCCTTTACCATCACTGATTGACATAGAATTTCTCATGACACCAAGTACATTAGACATGTTTAGAAAAAGAAAAGGAAGTAGGAAAGATGGAAAATAAACTAGATGAGTTTCAATAAGCCAGCTGAGTGATTTAGTGCTAAAGGGGAACAAATTACCTTAGGTCATATATAGCCATTGTCTGGTCATTGTTGAAAGAGGTAATGTGAATAAGAAAACAGATACCATTTATTGGCTGTTCTCTATGTACTAAGTACACTACTAAGCACTTTAAATAAGTTAACTCATTCTATTTTCACGATGCCTTATGATGAAGACACTATCATTCCTATTTGAAGATGAGGACATTGATTTATCGAGAGATTAAGTCATCTGTTAGATTAAGTCACTCTATTATGTGACAGAGTTGGGATTGGAATCAATCTAGACACCCATACATAAAGGGAATTACTGCCTTTGAACATGAATTGACAAAGAAGAATGTAATGGAGACTCAGCTGAGGATGATTTTGAAATGAAATGCTATCCTTTGAAAAGCTAGACTAATTCTAGGTTGCAATATGGAACCAGGTTAAAAAGATGACCTTTAAAGTCTAAGTCTATGGTTGAATCTGGTTTTAAATTTTAAAATTTTCAGAATCTATGACGTGTAGATTTCCTTGACATATATTCCATTAAATACCTGGAAGTATGACAAGTTTTTTTCAGTTCTAAAGAGATTTTTGAAAAAGAAAGAAAGAAAATGAATCCAAGTCACTTCCAGGATATAGAGATAAAAGAAGAATAGTCTGAGAAGCAAAGCAAACTACAGACATCTTTGGAGCAAAAAAGCTACCTTCTTATAAGGTTTGAAATGGGTGGAAAAAATTGCCATTCAAAACAGGAACACTAAGCCTTTTCAATGAAGCTCTGCAGCAGTTTCGGGGGGTAAGGGTGGGGACTAAGTATTAATTATGCTGTTGGCACCTCTCCATTCTGCCAGCCAAATATGTTGTGGAGCAGAAGAAATCCCTTCTATACGTATCAATGACAATCAAAGGTTAAAAAATGTAATGCATAAGATTAAATTGGTAAATCTACATGTCATTTCTAACATATACTTATTTCTCAACAGAGCAAATCTCTTTTTAAAAAGTGGGGAGACTTTTAAGGGACACTCTGTGTTAGCTTCAAATCACCAAACCCAATTTCAATTTAGCCCTTCACATCTGAAAAAGCTACCTTTATTCCTGAATTTGGAGAATATAGATGGTACCATTCTGTACTAATCTGAACCTGTGATTGCTCTCAGCGCACTACTATTACAGAATAGTCAGATTTTTGTCACGGCATAAGAGGCAAATATGGAAACAGCTTTAGGTGGTTAAAAAAAAAAAAGATGGTAAGAACATCTCAGTGGGAACAAAATCCCCATGAAAGTTGAAACAGATTCCTTTTCTTACTAAGGAGCCTCAAAAATAATCAACATGTTGACACTTTTATTAGGTAAGTTGCATCTTATGAACATTAACTACTAATCCCCCCATCACGTCTGCGGGGAAGAGAAGTAGTTCCTTTTTTCTTATTAGGGAAATCCTGGAGCTCAGTGGGAAAATGGGGTGGAAACAGAGACTTCCTCTTGTCTCCTGTCTGGAGTTTCCAGTCTCTAGACCACTACATCAGCTGTCTGAGACCCTACTTGATTTTTAAAGTTGTGAACCAAAATAAATATAGAATGTTGTAATATATTTATAGAAAATGATCATTCAAATCACAGCAATAAATAGCCTGAGAAATATACATTCCCTAGGTGCCAAGTTACCAAAAACCTATAAACAGGGACAGAAAATTCTAAAGGGTGACGAGATGTAGGAGAGAAAATCTTCCTTACATTCTATTAAGAAAAGATGGGGGGAAAGAGAGAGAGAAGAGGAAAAGAGAATGGAGATGGAAAACGACAGAGAGGATCTCTTAAAAAAAAAAGGAGGGTTATTTTGAATCAGAAAATATTCATATGTTGGAGTATGTTAACATTTAACTGAAGTGAAATCAAATTGAATGAATGTTTCTTAAATGGAATCATAATTGTAATTTTACATTGACAAAATAGAGGTAACTTACACAGACCAGAAGAATGTCCCAGCTTTCACCCCTTGCTTGGTGGCTGTAATCCATAGCTAATGAGGAAAATATAAGAGGCTTAGAACATATTCTGGGTTTGGGTCAAAGAAGAAAAAGGTTTTAAAATATATTAGCTCAGATATGTTATACTTTACCATGCCCCACCATAAATTTCCCAATATTTGCAACCTTTTTTTTTTCACATCTGGAAGTCAGAATTATTCTTTCCATAAATGTTATTCAATACATTCTCTGCAAAAGCTTTCAAGCTCTGTTATGATTATAGTGGCTTTTTTTTAAAAAAAAACTTTTATTTCATCTCAAGAGTCTCTTCTGTACCTGTCTTTTCTGATCATTGTTTTGAACATTTCACTTACATGGCAGAATTCTGCTCATCAAAGGACCCTGAGTGACCATATGTTTCCTTGACTGTTGAAAGCCTACAGAGGAAAACCCCAATTTGGCACACAGATGCCAGGATCTCGGAACCCAGCTTTGTCTTGTTTAGTTTTAAATGAGGTGAATGAAATGGGGAAAAGGGGCTAGTTTTTATTCTGGTTTTCCCCTTGTACCTTTTACTTAGCCTTTTAGTAAGTGGAATTTTAGGAGTAAATTCCTGGGATAAGTTAGGTGAACCAAGAATGTCATGAAGGCTTTTAAAATATTCTTTCCAGGGACTTCCCCGGTGGTCCAGTGGTTAAGGCTCTGCGTTTCCAGTGCAAGGGGCATGGGTTCGATCCCTGGTTGGGGAACTAAGATCCCCCATGCCCCGTGGAATGGCCAATATATGTATATTATTTCCAGTTCATGCTGTTGGGAGGTAGAAGATACGGCAGTTAAGAACCTGAGCCCAGCGACCAGCTAGCTGCATTTTAAGCCTTGCCTCTGTCACTTACCAGCCGTGTGATCCTTCAGCTAGTTATTTAAGGTCTCTACATTCCTTTAAAATATAGATAATATTACCTAGCACATAGGATTATTCTGAGCTTTAATGAGGTAATACATGTAAAGTCCTTAAAAACAGTGTTTTAGCATTTGGTAAACACTAGATCAATTTTCATCTTAATTATTTCACCTTAATTATTATGCATTAATGGAAATCCAGTTATTTTCAGGACACTAAAAACAACTTAGAATGGCCAGTGTCCCATTGAATAGAAGTCTGTGAGAAGAAACCCCTTAGCTTTAGGAGGCAAACAGGAAAAAGAAGTGTAGCTTGGTTTTTTATAAGACCAAAACAAAAATGGTCTACGAGTTGCAACCAACCTGCTTTGTGGTTTCTTTGTCTCCAGAATTTGATAGTGTTTTACTTACTCCAGTTAAAAATCTTTGTTTTTTGAGGAAAGGGGCAATTTGGAGGTGTGGGGCATTCAGGAGCTTGGCCATGGCCTCAGAAAGGTCTGGAACGCCTGGCCGCGGAGAATTCTGCAAGGATTTCCAGGCCCCTGGGGAGGACTGGAAACCGCCAGCTCCAAAATCACAATTGCTGCAGCTGGCAAGTGAGGGATGGGGCAGGAGAGCATACAGCACCCGCCCAGATTCCAGGAGGTCTGAGCTGCCAGCGGATGTCATTAGCATGGGAAAGGTGGAGTCCTTGCCCCATTGGGATGGACCAGAGAGATCAGAACCTCAGATTGCTCTGAGTATCCTATCGGGGTTTGGTCCAAAATATCCTTCCGCTTTACAGATAAACTCTGGCATTTCTGGGTATCCTCACGCCAAGGAGGACTCAAATGGGTCCTGGAGTTTCATACATTCTTGTGTCAGCGCCTCCTCTAGCAAGAAGGTGAACTCAAACTGAGTCCTGGACAACCTGCACGTGCCTCAAAGCCACCTCAGATCCCAGAGAGATCAGTTTCTTATATTAAGTGATCTATTTGTATACTTATTTTAGTTTCAGAGACACAACTTTGGTGCATGCATAGCCAAACAACTTCCTAGAAAATGTGGTGCCTTGACATTTCCAAGGAAGTTGTATTAGGCAATATTTGGCAGATATGAAATGTAAAATCAATCTGGGGTTTTCTAATGGAATTTTTTTTAATACAATTTCGTCAAATGATGACCCTACATTTTCAAAAGTTATATTGCGGAATACATGCTGATGTTGGCATTATCAGAGCAACAGGAAGCCCTATAAGTAACTTTTAGCTTACTAACCCTCAGGGGGAAAGATCACCAAAGGAGTCTTTGCAATCGTATAAGGAAAGAGCGCTAGGAGAGACGACAGATGTGAGGGTGCTAAAATTATCCCAGTGGCAAAATCAGAATCATTGGTTCTTTGTACTTGTCTGTACTTCCCCCAAATTTTGTAGTGACAATTAACATCTTGGTAATCAGAAAAAACAAAAAAATAACCAGTTGTAAAAAGCAATGTGAACTATGAAGACAAACTAAAGGTAAAAATTTTTTATTTCTTTCTTTATTTCTTCCAAAAAAGAAGCAAAATATTTCTCCCTGCTTCTTGGTACAAGTCCTGTTGGCCGCATTTTCTAAAAGAAAATTGGGAGCATGGTCAGAAAAGTGCAAAGAATGAACAAATAAGAGAGAATACTTGGAATTTTAAAAACATTTTAAAATCTCAAAGGAAAGGACCCTAGCAGTAATGAAGCTGGTCGGTCAAAGGTTTGGCAAATGGTATGAGACTGAAGCATGAAGAAACTTTCTTAAGTTAAATCAGATCATGAGCAGCTATAAAGGTTCTTTTGCAAGTTACACATATATATTATATTTCAGAACTCTAAAGTTAAATCTAGTAATTACAGAGAAAAAAATGCAGTAAAACGTTGGTCCAAAGGAAGATAAATGAAAAGGAGCCTCTTGGTCTATAAAGTGGAGGAGGGGCAGGGGAGGGAGAATCGTAAAACAGAAATCATAAAACTAGTTTCTTGTTAATTCAGAGAAATAGGAATTATAATTTCCCATTCTGAATTTTAATGTAATCTATATTTCCTCAGAGATGGGCCAAACAACACAGCTAAAAAAAAAATTAGCTAAGAAGACACTGAGTCTGGCCTTCCCACCTTTAATCCCAGTATTTCTTCCATTGCTTTCCTTTATCTAAAGGCAGAGTTTTCAACATTTGTGTCCTAGATGCTACATTTTGAAAAGGGGATAAATGAAAATAATATTGTACCCTCTTGATATGTTATCAGGAATAAAAAAAAAGAAAAGAAAACTCCCCCTGGGAGCAGGAGCATTTAAATGCGAAATCCAACACTTTCTCAAATTCAGGAGAATATGCAGCTGTGGGAGAAGGGGAGATGTTTTAGAAAGGAAAACAAGCAAAAAAACATTTTTGAAAACCAGGAACTACTATGTAGTCTTCCTAGCAGTTCTTTGCAAGGAAATTATTCCTTTGCATTCTAAAGCACAGAGGTAGAAGAAATAGAATTCTGGGAGACTAGAGGAATGGGCGGGGCCCTAGTATCAGCAGGAGTAAACCAATCACTGAGATTCAAGAGTAGGAACAAACTAAAGATGTGAGGGTTTGGGGATGCAGCAGAATAGATTGTGAACTAGTGTGGCTCTTTCCAGGTGATTAGGGCCAGAAGAAGATGAGTGATGAAATACAGGAAGAAGTACAGGCAAACACACCTCAGATGGGGCTGTAGAACAGCTCAATCCAAAACATAATAAATGGACACCTAAATGTGTTTGGCTGTGGGTTAGGTCCTGAGAATAAAGAGATAAATAAATCAAGTCTCTACCCTCATGGGGCCCAGAGACTAAAGCAGATTATGTAAATAATTTCAAATGATATGGTCACCATTATGATAGAAATAACAAGAAAACCCAACAGTGGGTCCCTGAGCTTAGCGAGGGCTGAGGGAGCTTAGTGAAATCTACTTAGAAAAGGATGCTTAAAGTGAAATTTGAAAGCGAAATCAGCCTGGCAGCAAAGGGACCAGGAGAGTAGAGTCTATCCTAAGTACAATAGGATACAGTAAAATGAGAAAGAAATATAGATTTATCGCAGTATATGGAAAAGAAACACAATAAAGAAAAGGTAAAATTTTCCTGGGGAAAAGAAAAAAAAAAGGAAGTCACCTGTTAGACAAAGTGGTAAGCGAAGACTAATATTTTCCATCAAGCCAATCCCTTTGGCCTGGAAGTTCACTCCTACTCTAATGTCATTCTTCTTCTCTTTGCTGTCTCTTTCTTGAACCTGCCATCTTTCTTGTGTTCTTACACTACAGTAATTCACAAGGATGGTCTCAGGACCCACTCATTGCATCACCAATACTGGCCAAAACCACCATAGGCCCAGCAACTTGAGAAGTAATAGAAATGCAACAAACTAGTAAATAAAACAAAAAAGCAGCAGACTCACAGATATAAAGAACAAACTAGTGGTTACCAGTGCAGAGAGGGAAGGGGGAGGGGGCGATATAAAGGCAGGGGAAAAAAGCAGGGGTTATTATGGGATTATCTGATATCATGTGTGTGAAACTTTTGAAAATTGTAAAGCACTACAGAGTTTAAAGAATCTTTCATTCAATTAAAAAAATTTTTTTTAATTTTTAAAAAGAATCCTCCTTCCTCCAGAAACTATGGCTCCAGAGGACTTGCACCATGGTAGGGTGCTGGACTCAGCTCTCAAATCGCCACACGTAGTGGGCCCTGTGGAGTCTCATTCACTCTCCACCTCTCTGAGACCAGCTTTGAACAGAACAGGCGATTTCCCCACTGAGTTATCTTAGTATTAGAAATTGCAGGATTAGAATGGAGAGATTTTTCAAAGAAACAAACACACTTATGGCACTCTGTTAAGAGTATGGAACATACTTTTGTAGTGAGAAAAAAGTAAATAGTTTCAAAACAACAACATAAAAAGGAATCCCATTATAATATGTAGGAGAAATGTAGGGTCGTACAGTGAATGACAACTTTTAATAGTGCATTCTGGAGATTAACAAATTAAAAGCAGACACAACTTTGCTAAAGTGGCTATATCAGGGTTTTAAAAATAAAATTAAATTATAGAAATTATTTTTGGAAGTTGAATGGTGCAATTCAAATTGAATGGACCCTACAAATGCCTCATGTCATATATAAGATTTCAAACTGGAATAAGAATGGTTCTTATTCATCATTTAATCTGATTCATATATTATTTAGCCAAATGTCTTTCATGGTTTAATCACTCAGTAAAAAATAAGTTGAGTTTGACTTCATTACCTGTTTAAGATTTTTATAAATATTTTCTCTACTCCAGTTATTTTTTCACTGTGAAATATACAAGCCTCTGAGAGGATGGTATAAATGCTTAAGGAGTATTTATTAAGGCTCGTCTTTTCTTATAGCACTTATAATTTCTTATACTTATACTGTAGTTTCTTATAGTGCCTGTCCATATATTATTCCTTTTTGCCAAGTTTCTATAAAACATGTTTTTAAATGATATCTACTGTGCTCCTTGGATTTCTTATGGTGGCATCTTGTTCAAGAAGATAGACAGAAACACAAATCAGTTTCACTGCAAATCTCCAGTCAGCTCTAGGGAATTACTAAACTTAGTGAAATGTATCGACTTAGAGAGTTAGTGAGGAAACAGGCAAACAGAGTTAAAACAGACTTCACTTCATTGAGCAGGTTCACAGCTTTCCGTCTTCTCTGTTTCTGCAGAAGTTAATGAATATGTGGACTCATCTTCTGAGTCAGGCCAACCCAGAGGAAGCCTAATATCCACACTCAGTGGAAGTTGATCCAATTTGATAAAATTACTATTTATATCCTTTGTGGTTCTTCAAGCAAGTTTGCTTCATGACAAAATTAATATAAAACACCAACTAGCAACAGCTTTTGACAGAACTCAAATTTCAATTATTTTATTTACACCTAAAATGTTCCTCTATCATAAACTTTGTTTGGGAAATTCACACTGTAAACAAATTTCACTTTGCTTACAACGTAAGACATCATAGACTTCTGGGAGTCTAGCCTGAATAAAGACAGCAGAATCAGAACCTCTGATAGGAAGAAACACTTCTACAGATATACAAGTCTTCCAACTTTTTTAAAAATGAAAAACCCATATTTAACCATGCATACTGATTATGCAATATGAATATTTTTGTCATAGATGACCTTTTCTCAAAGAGCAATACCATTTTTTTCATACTTTATATTCTCTAATTTAGCCCATAGACTGAAGCAAACATTTCCAGGTAGGAGATCGTTTGGGGATGGTAGGTACATGGATATGTGCAGACTGCCCACTCTTCATGCCATGGCAGGTTGCACAAAAGCCTCCCAGCCCCCCTTCCCACCAGTGTTCCAGGGAGCCGTGGCCCCCAGTCAGAGTAGACATGAGATGGAACCATTTGCCATCCTTCTTCTACGTGTTTCTGATTGACTGTGTGTACTGGGATGTGTTCCTATGGGGAGTCGGATGTTTCTACCCAGGGTCGCATGCACTTAGTTCAATTCTGCACATTAAACAGCTGTGGATTTATGTTGCTGCTTTGCTCACCTCTGACCAAAGCAAGCTGCCTGACCGTACACATACACACAGTCACAGGAAAAATATTGTGCAGAAAGCCACCTATATCCCTTTTTACTTTCTGCCCAGCCATTTGATCTGAAGTAAATAGGATGATTTCTTTCAAAGTATCAACTTGCTGGTCCAGAACCAAGGTAGATTCCACTTATATGTAACTTCCAAGATTTAAAAAAAAAATGGATTAAACAGAAGAATTCATAAATTTACTGTGGGTTTCATCGAGATTTTTTTTCCCAGCAAGTTTCCCTGTTCCTGATCATATGGCGCTTGAGCTAAAATTTTGTGGCAGTCATGTCATTCACTTCTTTTTCATTGTGTCCACAAATCTAGTAAATCAATAAGATCTGAGTATTCCTTCTTCAAAATATTTCTGAAATTACCCCTATGTCACCATTTCTACCACTGTCACCCTAGTGAAGATCCTTCTCATTGCACGCTTTTATAATCATAACCTCACATACACATACACACATGTATAAACATAGACACATAAACATATGTATATGCAGTATATATACATCGTATACACACATATGTATACACAATACATACATATATAAATATATATACATAATACACATGCACATACATATTATATGCACATATATATGCATATATTATGTACACACATACACACACATATATATACAATATCAAAAGACAGAAACATTGCCAAGTATGAGGAAATTAAATGCATCTTTTCAACAGGTAACAAATTTGGGGGTGGGTGAAATGTTTCAAGGCACAGACACACAAAAAAATGCAAAACTCACCGGTTGACCTCCCCACCACCTATGATTAAATTTCTCTCGCCCTCGAAGATGGAAAGTGGCATCAAATACAGGATCATACATTGAATTGCCAACAATTCCATGTGATTCTGGATATAGCCCCTTTGTGGAAAAGCAAATTTATTGTCAAAATAATCCACACGTAATAGTTCTATCATAAATTTTCTTATCATAGAAGGTTTTATAACAATATTTAATCTCCAATTTTATATAAGATATATATAACCTCCATACATGTCTGTCTTAGCAAACAGGAATATTATCTATGGACTAACTATAAGCCATCTGTGAAACTTGACATGATTATAAGAAATTTAATATTGGGATTTTTTTTAACTGCTGCATTTAATAAGATGACAATAATTTTTATTACCATAAATTATCATTTAGAATGAAATTTACTTATGTGCCTCCAAAGTTTCTAAATACACTATTCCTTTTTCCTAGGTTCTATTTCTACTCCAAACGAAAAATAAAGAAATAAATTATATTTTTTAAAGAAGAAAGCAAGGTAGAATTGAGAGTATCTGAAAATTTAAACATAGCAGCTCTGAAGTCAACATTTTTTATTTGAAAATTCAGAAATAAAGAAGAGCTCCTGCGGTATTTGAGAGGTTGAATGTATGTATGCAGACACAACTGCAGCTGAAAAAAAAGGTCTTAAAATTGCAACGAAGTTCAGTCATCCACAAAGTTGTCAAAGGCATTTACCATGAACAACTGATACAGGTAAGCTGAAAAGTAGAAAGATTTTCTTTGAACACTAAGGAACATGTTTTTTAAATCTAAGTCATTTCAGGATGAAATCAGCGCTTTGAATCTACACCACTTGAAAAAATACTTACCGTGGCCAAAGTGTATAAGTTAGGGAAAGTTTTTGTCGGGTACACAGGCCTCATGTAGGGAGAGTGAGTGCCACAAGACCCTAGAAACAGAATTCAGGTATTAGAGCAAGAGAACAACCAGGAATCACCTCATGTACGCAAATCCATTCTATAAATGATCAAAGACATGTGCTACCTTCACTCTTGAATTTCAAATGGTAAAGTCATGTGTCCATACATCTCAAAACCCACAGCTAAGTGGTTACTGGGCAGATCATGGGTTACAGGTAAGAACACAGTATGAAAATGACTTACTTAGTTTTTCAATGTTAGGCATGACCTTGCTGCCTTTCTTCATGTACGATGCACGGAAACCATCCACAGAGAAGATGATTAATGGAGGGCGAACAAACCTTAAACAGGAACACATTAAGCTTTAGAAAAATTATTGTCACACGTTTGCTTTATGCCTAGTCATTCTCAATAACTGGAACCGAGGGTTTCCAAGATGAAACTTCAAGTGAGGATATCTGTACAAGCCTGGGCTTCTAGCCACATAACATTTGTGGCAACTTAAGTGCACAGTTAAATGACCAGGGAAGGGACTGGACTCCAGATTTCCTCTAATGTACTTTCTCCACTGCTGCCTCTTGCACTGCAAACAAGGTTTTTCACAATGTAAAAAGCTGCTATATTTGCCTGGAATATTGACTCTCCCATTTGCTACCTGAAAAACTCCTATTCATTCTTTAAAATTCAGCTCAAGATTCCCTCTTTCATAGTATTAGGTGTCTTGCTTCTGAATCCCTTTAAGATATTAATTAATACCTATTTTATCATTCATATATACATTATACTATATTATATTGCTATATTAACATGTTTACCTTCTTCACTCGTTTCAAAGCACAGTTTGTGTCTTATTCATCTTTTTATTTTGTGGACCCATAGTAGGGCTTCAACAAATATTTATCAAATACAAGAAAAAAGGAAGGAAGGAAGGAAGGAAGAAAGGAAGGGAGATGAAATTAATAGCAGTAGTACTCCTGTCACTAGAACTAAATACTCATACAAAAATTATTTTAGGTTTAATTACAAAATAATTTCAAAAATAACTAAAATTGTTGAAGATCTAAAAATCAATCAATAAAGAACTAGACTATCCACCTAACTAGGGCAGGACCGAGGAAACAGGCCTTTTGTTATATACTAAAGATACAGTTGTTCGATCAGGCTTGAGAACGCTAAACTATGTACAAAACTGCTTCTAATAGTTTGACGATAATTCAGCAAGCACGGGCTTGAATTTATTTGAAGCTACATTTATTATGAGGCATTTTTTAAAGTATTTATTTATTTATTTGGATGCGCTGGGTCTTAGTTGCGGCACATGGGATCTTCATTACGGCATGCGGGATCTTTTTAGTTGCGGCATGCAGAATTTTTAGTTGCAGCATGTGGGATCTAGTTCCCTGACCAGGGATCGAACCCGGGCCCCCTGCATTGGGAGCATAGAATCTTAACCACTGGACCACGAGGGAAGTCCCAAATGAGGCATATTTTAAATGACTCGTTTAAAATAGAGTCACATATAAAGAACTTAGAACAATACTATATGAGTTCATTATTATCATAACTATTATAATTTAACGCTTCTACCACATAGACTGCTTTCACCTCCAAAATAACTGAAAACATTTTAAACATTCAGAAACTATTGCCATCCCATTCTAAAAGTCCAAAGAAATTCAAGTAGCTCATGAAAGTTAAAAAGGAGACAAAAATAAAAATATTTAAATTCTTGGATTTTGTGTCCCAGGCTGTGCTGCCTAAAACAAAAAGACACTCCATCAAATACATTCATGAAAACACATTTGTAGAACATTATATTTTCTGCCAGGCATTTTAAGGGTCCATGAATTTGCAACAGTTTCCTGGAAGGCGTAATAAGTGCCTTATGCTGGTCCCACTTGAGCTGTGGGGTGTCACTCAAGTTTGGCTGTATCCCAGCAAAGCAGGGCTGTAGTGGTTTGTCAAGTTTCTGTAGCATCTGGTAGGAGTTACCATCTTGGATAATATTTTCGAGACGTTCTGTAGTCCTCCCTTCAGCCACCCCACCACCACTACCGTCACACACACACAAAAAAACAAAGCAAAAGCAGCACTTCAGGAAAAAACACAGGAAAAAAAACCAAATCACTGCCAGAAATGTTTCTTTTCTTCTTCAGTATTATTTATATATACTTTGTAAAATCTTCAGCTAAGGTGAGATATAGAGGATATTCAGTCTCTGATATGTGCAGGTGATAGGGGAAAAATTTTTTTTCTAATTCCCTACTTCAAGATGTACATTCCAGCATTCGACTGGTAAATTACTCAGAAGTACTCATAAGTTTGCCTATATAAGAGGATTTGAGTTTTACATTGTTTTTAACCATTTACCCATCCATAGCCTGTGATATTTTATCAATAAATATATAAAACTATATAATATTCATAAAATGCACTCACCCTGCAGGACATTCTGGGGCCTTTATTTCCTCACAGTCATCATCTACCCAATGTGACTCTCCTGTAAGGAAAAATGGGTAGACTTTTTGGTGAATCTAATTATAAATATCATCCAGAGCCTTGAAGTGTATAATTGCAGGACCTGTGTCCTGTTTGATACTCATTGTTTATGGGACGCCATCTAAAAAGAACTTCTGAAATAAAGCCTAGTGTCTGTTTTGGATTATTAAACTACACCCATACATGATGGGAAAGTCTAGATTTAATAACCCCAAGTGGTGTTTATTTGAGCCTTCCGAGTCTAAATGGTTTGTAGATAAAAACACCAGTGGCGTCAGTGAACAAAATTCCATGTTTGTTTCCCTCCATAAATAAACTGTTTGGTCATTAGACAGAACATTTTTTCCTAGGCCACCAAACATCTCATAGCCATAGAAAACATGGCACAACTTCCCTTTAGTTGGGGAAAAAGATTTAGACTACGCAGGGATGATAGATGGAATATTGCAATAGAGACGTTATTTGCCAATGGATCTGTGTACAGCCCTTGCACTTAGGAATAAAAACCAATGCTATCTTTCACTTTTATCTTCCACTAAGATCTGAAAGCATAAACTTATGTCTTTCTTGAGTTACTTCCATCAAGAATAGAGAACAGAAAAGAGCTTAGATACAAAATGAAGCTTACTTTGGAGAAAATGAAAATTATCAAAAAGTAATTTGCTTTAAGTTCTCCTAAAACAAACAAAAGCATACGTCTTGAACATAAGTAACATTTGTGACCAAGACTTTGGAGAAATTGCTCCCATGTAAAGAACACTGGAAATCTCCCTGGTCAATAAGAATCTAACTACTGACAATTGTGTAAGTACCATGCTCCTTAAAATAGGGAAGTTTTACCACACGTGTAATAACCCAGGCGTACATATGGGCCCTACAAAAGTACTGTAACTAGAACTTTAAACCAGCAAAAGCCAGCATTTCATGATTCAACGACCAGTGATACTTAGGACTTTATTTTCTCTTCTAATAGCCTTTGTGGCTTATTGGTACATTTACTAGGGAAATAAAAGGGAAAAGGAAATAAATTCTCAACGAGTTTTATGCTTTATCAACAGTTCCAATAATCATCTGGGTAGGAAAAATTTTCAAACTCAGCATTCAAGCAGTATGTCTTGCCATAAATAAACACTATGCATATTTCAGAACTGATTTGCTTTTCCCCCAAAATATTTTAACAGAAACTCTATTTAAATGTTCCATGTCACAGCTAGGAAGAGGACTTAATTTAGACACTAAAAAATGACTTGCAAACTTTACACAAAGATCCTTGGATCCTTCCATTAACTTTAGAAGTGGGTGCCATGGTGACTGAAAAATCCTTAAACACAGAAACTGCATATTTCTATGTTTGGCAGTCCATTGAGTAGTATTTATTATTGGAATAAAACCATCATATTTGACATTCAGCCACACAAAGTCAGCACACATGCATGTATGGCTTTGGGGTATAGCAGGAGATATTGGTGTCCCATCCCCTTTAGCAGCTAGTACCCCCATCCCCATGCTGCTGCTGGTGCTTCGCCTTACAGCTTACAGCCAGTGAGTACAAAAGCCATGCCCCTTGCCTCAAAGGTAAGAACTCTGGGATTTACTTTCCAGAGCCCGCAGTAGAGCAGACCAAGGTGAGACTTCCCCTGAGGCCACATCCTTGCTTGCTTTCCCCTCTCCCACAGCCCCTGCTCCCTTACATGGTTTTCTTGCGGAGCACTCTTCCAATAAATTCCATACACAGAATTCCTGTCTCAGGCTTTGCTTCTAGGAAACCTGACCTAGGACCAAGACAGGAACTCTTTTAGAAATCTCCTCATTATTCTGGCTGTATCTAATTATGGAACGTGGGGTTATTTCCTTGTTATTTCAGATCAGTGAAATGCAGAGAAGCAAAACTAAGAAAGAAGCATGAGAAATTAGGAAGGACAACTCATTCCTGCCTCCCAAGCCCATATCCAAGGTGATATATCCACAATATCCAAGGTCTCTTCAAACATCTCCAGTTTTTATTCTTTTAAAGATCAAGCCAACCCAAGGAAACATGTACCTTTGCAAACCACTTGGTAATTAGTACAGCAGTCTCCCCTGGCCAAGCAGTCCTCTGAGCAGTGACAAGCATTGTCTTCATTTCTTACTTCTCCGCATCTGTCCTTAGTACACTCCCAGCCGCCAGCTGAAATCGGCACAACAGAACACTCACTGCTTCACACAAACCAAATAAAAGAGGCCACAATTGCTTACAACGTTTGCCAAGAAAAAGAGCTAAAATCCCACATCATTTAATCTGCTTGTGAAATTAGAGTTGGCCTGAGGCCTAGATGATATTTGGAGGACTTACAAATAGGATGGATTTTTAATTTTTCAAATCAAAGTACAAAGCCAAATGCCACTGGGTTCCTTTGGAAAAATGAAACCCTTAACCATTTGCCAACTGTCCAAAAAGACCCAATACAATGTATAGTGTGTAAGGTTTGTGATAGAGATACCTACCATTGTAGGCATAGTTGCTATAGCTGGACTCTTTTATTTTCCCAAGTAGCTTTATTTAAACTTTAATCAGCTTGACTTAAATACAAATGATAGTGCAACAAGGACCTACTGTACAGCACAGGGAACTCTGCTCAAATTATGTGACAACCTAAATGGGAAAAGAATTTGAAAAAGAATAGATACATGCATATGTATAGTTGAATCACTTTGCTGTACACCTGAAACAAACACAATATTGTAAATCAACTATACTCTAATATAAAATAAAAAGTTTAAAAAAAACTAATAGTGCAACTAAATGGCCTCTACCTGCTATAAGATGCACTTGGGGGTTAAAGTCCTAAACAGATATGAAGAGTATAAAGGTATACTAAAAACGTTCACCGTCCTAAGCATTGACCAAACTGTGGCCCTAACCACAATCAGAGGTCAGAGTCCCTATGTTCAAGGAGGTCAATCGCTAGGTTACAGATTTCTATCTGAGCATACTTGATTGGGAGCTCACACTCAACTCTACCAAGAAACTATCTTCAGAAAAGTAATATTTTTATTTTAAAGAGTGTGCTGTACTTTTTGTGTGACTTTTCATCTGCTAGACTGTAAGCTCCATGGAAGGAAAAATCACATCTCTCCTTTCACTGCTATATCTCCAGTACCTGAGTCTATCTGCCTGGCACATGCCAGGTAGTCCATGAACACTTATTAAATCTAATTGAGAATTACCATGAAAATAAAATATGACTCTTTAAATTTGGGGTTGCTGTATTGAGAAACTTCATAGTTAATTCATTTATTCAATAAATACATCCACTATATTTTCCATGTTCTAGGTGCTGGGGAAGTAGTGAAGAACAAGGAAGACAAAGTCCTGTCTTCATGGAGCTTACATTCCAATTGGGAAAGACATATCATAAGCAAGTAAACTAGTCAATGAGATCATTTCAGTTTGTGCTAAGTGCTGTGAAGGAAATAACAGGATGGCATGGATAGCGAGTGACAAGGGTGGGCCCGGTCTACTTGACATAGAATGGTCAAGAAACGCTTCTCTGAGCAAGAGGAGACTTCAGGTCTTCACCTCTTAAAACATGTCATAAGTGGAAAGCAATGATTTTAGAAAGCAGTGCTAACGGACATCTATACACTAATATGTATAAAATAGATAACTAATAAGAACCTTCTGTATAAAAAATAAATAAAATTAAATTTAAAAAAAAGAAAAGAAAGCAGTGCTGCTCCTTAACAATATTCTACCTAGAGATACTACTGCTACGTGAATAAATGGATAAGGAGATAATAGCTTCCATACTAGAAAACAACACAACTACTGTCTAATTTCCACTCTTTTAGAATTACCTTTGCATCCTGATTCCATTCCCTGATTTTTTTTAATATCTCCTATTTCCACTGCCTTCTCTTCCCAAGCAGAATAAATGCTTGGAATTCTCTTGCCCAGGGTATGCTATTCCCAATGGTTAGCAATTTTCCAAGGTTACTTTGACTGATAGAGGTCATGCGAGTCTTTTTCCTCAATTCAGAGATAACTCTATCAACCAGTATTCCTCTCCTAGTTTATTCGTCCCCTAGTTCAATAAGAAAATCCCTTTGCTTACAAAACAGCATCCCTATTAACAAGCTAGGTTTATTGAGAAATTACTAACTTTGTATAAGGATGAAATTTTAAAAAATTCAGTGAACTACAAGTAAGGTATGATTCAGTCAGCTGTATAATTTTCAAAGCAAATAGGGGAATAAACACAAAAAACATTGAACTTTATTGGATAACAAGAAAGTTATCTATCAGAGAAAATATTTTGAAAAATGAGAACATGCTGAAAAGGGAGTTCTGAAAAGCTCTTGTGCCCTTTGAGAGAAATATCAACTTTGAGAAGTGTAATTCTGTAATATATATTTAAATTCCAAAAATTCATATACGCTTTGATCCCCAAATCCCATTCCTCAGAATTTATCTCAAGGAAAATAGGCAAAAATATGAATATGTATGAAAAATATTCATTGATACATTGTTCATAATAGCAAAAATTACCGAAACATAAATGCTGATCAGTTATTCAATGAAGTAGGCTGCATCTGTTCAATAGAATACAATGTAGGCATTCAAAAGGGGGATGTGTATAAAGGTACATAAATACAGATACGCCTCACACAGGCATAAATATACACATGTATAAATGTGCACACACATTCTAAACACACATCCAGTCTCAGAGTGGGTTTCATCAGTGTTTCATCAACTGTAACATTGATTGTGCCTATCTCTAGAGAGTGCTGAGTCAGCATAGTAGAATCTCAGAGATTTCTGTTTGTTCCTTCAACCTTTTGTTATTATTTTATATTTTATTCTTCCACATTTGGCCTTGTTAATTTCCACAGGGAAACGAACTACTTTAAAGTGTTATTATAACCCATATTTATTAAACTTGGGAAGAAAAGCATGAGCTACATTCAGAGAGAGCTAAGCTAAAGTCAGGAGATCCATTAAACTTTGCAAGGAGCTCTAAGATCAGGAATCCGGAGGGCTGAGATGACGTGTCAGAGACAAGATACTCAAGGTAGAGAGGAAACATACAACATTAGTTAGTTCCTCAGTGCCAAGCAAATACAGACCACTGGTTTGAAATAACACTTTAGAGCCCTGGAACATCTATTCCATCCATATATTCAGGTTACAAGGTTCTCAGCATTTAAGTTTACAAACCCACAACTAAGGAAGCTGGGAGAAGTTCCAAAGGAAAGTAACCAAAAAAATGGCCAAATATTTGGAAAATGTATTATGCAAAAAAACAGCCTAATAAAATTCTTCTTATCTGGGGTGGAAAACAGACAAATCAGAACTAGTAAGGGGGTTGACATAGGTTTTCATAAAAATCAGTGGCTATTTCTTTAGTAAAGGAGAGTAATGTCTCTGTTTCTAATGATGTCATTAGAAAAATCAGACTAATGTTAATGATAATATGTCAGATTTTTGAAAGAAACATCTAACCATAAATGTCTGAAAACAGGTAATAATTTATCAAGAGAGCTGTAGAATCTTTGCATCTAATGGTGTTAAGAGCAGGGTTGCTCATCACCTTTCCCAGAAAGTTTGAACATGATGTTGCCCAGAGGCATGATGGATAGCCTACAAGGTATCTCAAAAGTCCCATCAAAAGTGTTAGGCTTGGGAAACAGAGCAGGTAGAATGGCAGGAGTCTCCAAAGTGCTTCTTCTCAACTCATGTACATTCACTCAGAGGCCTGTATTCTACCGACTCTTCCAATAGGGAAGAAATGTAAAGAAAGGTCAGGAACCTGTAGAGGAAGATCTGAGAGCTGCCTTGAGCATGCGACCCCAAATAGAATTCCATAACAATTTTCTACTTGCACTGAGAACAGGGAATGACATCAAAGTAGTATAGTAGTAGACTATAAGATGAAATAAAACAAACATTAGAAACTGGGCAGGCAAACAAAAAAATTAAAGTTGAAACAACAACAATAAAAAAACCCCAACACTTTAAGAATGTGCACAATTTCAGCCCAGGTATCCTAGCAGTGAATGAGGGAAATTGACAGCAAGAGACAGAAATGATAAAGATAAAAAAATAAAGGCTGGCCACAAATACTTCCAAAACTAGCAAATAATGACTGCAGCTGCAAAGAACCACCTTTGGGTGGGCGTTATGTGGAGACAACAGTCACATAGGGTGTGCTCATAATAAAACTGATAATCATTCAAGAAACAAAACTAAAACTCACGGTTTGGTTTGGCCAAAGCAGAATGGCAATGGCAGGGTGTACAACAGCAGGGGGTCTTAAGCCATCTAATCAAGGCTAGAGAAGACTCAAAAGTTACACACCTGTCTTCAAACAAAGCTCATCAAAGTCATGGCAGCAACTGCTGTAGCTCTTACACAGGTTGTCACACCGACAATCAGGGGGTCCGACCTCTTGAAGTTCAAAGCATCTGCCCTTGCAAGATCCAGAGGTGTTGGTCCAGGGGGAGTCTGATAACACTACAAGATACAAGAGACAAAGGCAGTGGGATTAGGGAATGGGTTGTGTTGCTATGGAGGGGTGACCCTGTGTAGCAATACAATGTGGTGATGCAGTCAGACTCTGGCTGAGCAGCCAGATCCATCACCTGCCAGCTATGTACCTTCAGCAGGTTCATTGTTCCAGTTTCTTCATCTGTAGAGTGGAGGATTAATAGAAGTAACTCAAGGTTACAATGAGAATTAAATGAAACAAACCATGCAAAACATTGAGCAGCGTGTCAGCCACGTAGAAAGTAACAAATGTTGGCTATTGGTTTTACTACTGTTTACAATGATTATTATACAAATGTGAGGGTTAGTTTCTCTGTGGATGCTGTGATGCCAACAGAGAACAGAACTTTGAAGTATATACTTAGAAAGAAGAGTTCATTCCCCTATTCAAATATCCATAGATTTTCTAAGGAAAATTGAGCCTAAATGTTCTGAGAACAGTCTGAACAGATGGGATTGGAATAGAAGACTCTTAAGATCTCTTCCAGCCATAAAATCTACACCTATAACTAGGGTTACACAAACACAAACTCTACAATCTCGGCTTTTCAAACATAAATCCTCCTACATTATCTTCATATGGTATGATTGTATATCTAGAAATCGTTAAGAACCAACTAAAAATTTTAGGAAAAAATAATTCAATGAGATAAAAATTCCACAAATTTGTAAAATACAGGCAATGTAAGTTCAAAAATTAAATGGAAGTTGCATTCATCATAGTACCTAAAAGGTAAACTATCTAGGTATAAAGTTAATAGGATGTTTAGAACCTACGTGAAGAACACAGTAAAACTCTACAAAAAAAGATATTTTAAAAGATTTAATTAAGTGGTAAAACATACCATCTTGGAGGTAAAAATATCAGTATTACAAAAATGTCGGGAATTCCCTGGTGTTCCAGTGGTTAGTACTCTGTGCTTTCACTGCTGAGGACCCAGGTTCAATTCCTGGTCAGGGAACTAAGATCCCAGAAGCCATGGCACAGCCGAAAAAAACAAAAAGAAAAAAACAAAACAACAACAACAACAAAATGTCAGTTCTTCCTAAATAAACTTAAAGATTCAATGCAACCACAATAAAAATACAAAAAGGAATTCTTGAAACTTGAGAGGATATTAAATGCTTATCAAAAATAAATATATGAAAACAAAAACCACTGAAAAGAAAGTAAAACATATTCTGAAGTTAAATAATTAAAACAGATTGGTTATAGAAAATAAGTAGATCAGTGCTGAGCATGAGGATGAGAAATAGGACCAAATATAAGAGAAATGATTTTATAATGAAAATAACATTTTAAATCAGAGAAAGAAAGAAGGATTAATCAAGAAGTGAGAAAAAGATGTATCAGTAAGTAGTGCTGGGCTGACTGGAAAAATTAATCTGGATCCTCGTCCTAGCTTATAAAATAATTAATTTCTGATGAATGGAAAGTATAAGCAGCGTCATACCTGTTGCTAGGAATGAAAATTTTTATAAAAAATTTTTATACAATTTGGAAGTATCTATCAACATTATTAAATGCATATGAATCTTTCACCCAGAAATTCCACTACTCGAATTTATCTCTCACATATATTTGCAAAAGTTTGCCAAGATACACATACAAGAAAGAATCACTACCTCCATAAATGGAATATTGCCCAGCCCTTAAAAAGAACGAGTCAGATCTGCATAGGCTAATATGGAAAGATCTACAAAATTGATAAACACATTTGTTTAACCAGCAAAGTACAGAAAACTGTTATAGTAGTAAATAGTACATATAATTGATATATTTTGTGTTAAAAATAGAGCCAAAGCAATAAGGATAAAGATAAATATAAAATAAAAACAGGCCAGAGCTAGAGATGAGACAGAGGGTGAGAACAGAGGCATTGAGACACGGTGCCAGTATGAATAACCATTTTTTTTTTAACTGTAAGAAACTCCTTACAGGAATTACATTTGGGGAAAATGAGAAAGAGAGAAGCAAGGAGACTTCTTACTTTTCTGCAGTTTGAAACGTCTAACATTTTACAAATGTCCTTTTGGGTTTTTGCTTGCTTGCTTCTCTCTCTCATGTATATATGTATACATGCATGTGAACATATGTGTATAAAGTATATGTTATATAATATTGATATATAAATATCCTAACAAATGTTCTTTAAAACATGCTATTTGTAATTTTATTTCCTTATTTACATTTACAAATTTTTCATTTTTTTATGATTAGTATTCATTACTTATAAAATCAAAACACCAGAGGCAGGGAGAGAACAGATGTTAAATGACACTTCTAGGTTCACCGAAGCCATTTATCTGAACATCCTGTTCATCCCTTAGTTCTCTGTCCTCTTTAAAGTCAGAGTCACCCAATCCTCACGCACATGGCATTAGACCAGTTCAACTAAAGCAAACAGATTCACTAGACCATGAGATGTGAAACGCTTTTGCATGGTTCATTCTGGGATCTTGAAATACACACAAAGCACACCAGTTCAGTTTAAGAAATAATGTCAGGTTTCCAATGCAATGCCTTACCTCTGGTTCATAAACCACATTTTTCTATTGACTTTGGCCAACCAATCAACAGTGCATGCTGGACCCTAAGAAACTATGAGGGGAGGAGGGTTGAGAAGTAAGAAAAGGAAAAATAGAGAAATCCTATAGTAGAGATAAGAAAAAAGATAAAGATAAGAAAAATGCTTATAATGGAATTATTCCTTTTTTAAGGGTACTGCTTAGACAGAATCATTCCAACAGCCATCTAATCAATTCTGAGTAGTATTCATGCCTATGAGCTGCATACATAAATATGCTTGGCTTCACTTATAACTGAGATAATCAGAAGAGATCCAAAGGCACATTGTTTGTAGTTGTTTACTTGTCCTGGCTCCTCTTCTTCATAGAGTCCCAGCCTGCATGTGAAATTTTCCTCCATTCATGCCCTTTGCTTTCCCCTCATCATAATCTCTTTCTTCTTTCTTTCTTTCCTTTCAAAATATCTGTACAAAATTTTAGCCATTTTAAACCTTTCTTCATCCATTCTGTCAACGTGATTTTTACTCTTTTCTTACAAAGTTGGTTATTCTCTAAGTTTATCCCTTACTTTGTCTTTGAAAATAACTGAATCTCCCTCAATAGCTTGCCCCTATCAATTATAATCTTCCTTGCCAACCCTTAAACTGAAGACAGCTTTGTTAAGAAAGATTTGCCCTTACACTCATAATGCAAAGATACATCTCATAAAAAGTACTCAAGGTTGGGTTACCAACAGCTTTCAAATGAGAGTGAATTCCTGGACCTATGTGGATTAGGGATACATATGACAAAATTCATTCTTGGCTGACTTGGATTCAGCTGACAATGGCAGGAAGAGAAATAGGAAGATAAACGGTTGAGCCGTATACTTCTTCAAGTCCGATGAGCCCAAGAACTGAACTGCTGCACCTTTTTTAAGAAAATAAAGTGATACTGTAGAACAAAGTTCACTTTGCCTTTCCAGGGCCTATTCCATCCCTGCCATCTTCTTTCATAACAAGTTCTAGCCCTGCTTCTTTCTGTAGTTCTGTAATTCTTCCCCATGTGCTGGCTTTTTCATTTCATGCCCAGGTCCCATGTCCTTCTCCCCACACCAGGCTAAGCACAGATTTTAGGACTTCTCTTTTTATTATACCTGATTGAATGATCAAATATGGAAAGATTCTCTGACTTACTTTGCTTGAATTCTAAAATCTGTAAAGTCTTCCTTTTCCAGACCTAATAAGCTCAGAACTAACAAGAAAGACGAAGACAAAATGGAACAAACAAACAAACAAAAAACTTCAAAAGGATCAAGTCAGAAATCTGTGCTAGGTGCAATGGGGCTTTGAAATGTTGTATGAGACATTTGCCAATTTAATAACATACTTAAATGGTGTTATTTTACTTCAAAGAAACTAGTGTTCCAGAATCTTAAAAAATAAATGTTACAGATCTACACAGACGGAAGTTTTTTAAAAATAGGGACTTTAAATTTTAAAATATGTGTGTATATACATGTATGATATGCATAAAACAAAGTTATACATTTCTTTTTTTTCACAGAAGCATAATTTGATGATTTAGAAAAAAAAACAATGTAAAACCTGATTTATTTCATTCAAATTCATAATTCTGATAGAAACAAGTAAAATTATTTTTATTTCTTTAAGTAAAACCTTATTTCTAAAACATTCCATCTTACCGTATCGACACAGAGGTAGCACTGTGGAATTCTGGTGTCATTTATATACGGAAGAAATACTATTGATAATTTAATTAGACTATTGGAAAGAACCTAATTCATGACAAGAGTTGTGACCTAAACATTACTTCATCCTGGTGTCCCAATCATATTTCCCTCCAACTCTCTCTGCAAATGGAAATTTTCAGATTTGGATGATGGCCAGTGAAGAAGGCTATATTTAAGTTTGAAAACATTTAGCTCGGCATAAAGCTGGATGATTCTTCTAAGTTTTGTCTGGTCCTGCATTCAGAGTTTGTGATCTGACACCCTCTCTGTTCTTCCCATTCTCCATGGTTCCCAGTCCTAGTATTTCCTGACAGTGAGAGTAAAGGTTTGAAATGAAACAGACTGTGGTTATGTCGCCTCCTTTTCAAGAGCATTGAAACAGATCTGGTTCTCCTGTGTCTTCCTACCCTGTCTGAAGTATAAAATGCAAGGAAAGGAGGCAGATAACGTGAATGACAGTCAAGATACCACCCAACTCGAGGATTTAATACTGTCTGATGCCTCTTCTGGAGTATATGATTCGCTCTTTCTGGTCATACCTTCTTGTACTGAAGTCATTTTTTCTTTCTGTTGTTTGATTTTCTTTTCTTTTTTAAAATTTTTATTGGAGTATAGTTGCTTTACAATGTTGTGCTAGTTTCTGCCATACAGCAAAGTGAACCGGCTATATTATACATATATCCTCTCCTTTTTGTATTTCCTTCCCATTTAAGTCACCACAGAGCAGTGAGTAGAGTTCCCTGTGCCATACAGTAGGTTCTCATTAGTTATCTATTTTATATGTAGTAGTGTATATGGGTCAATCCCAATCTCCCAGTTCATCCCACCCCCCCTTGCCCTCCTTGGTGTCCATACATTTTGACCTCATCCCTTAGAAAGTAGCACTTACATATAGGCCTGCATGTCTGTATCTCTGCTTCCTAAATACATCATGTTCTATAAATACCTATTACTTAGGCATCACTATTCTCTCCTCTTCACAGCTTCCGAACCAGATTTCATAGACAATTTTTTTTTTTTTTTTTTTTTTTTTTTTGCGGTATGCGGGCCTCTCACTGTTGTGGCCTCTCCCGTTGCGGAGCACAGGCTCCGGACGCGCAGGCTCAGCGGCCACGGCTCACGGGCCCAGCCGCTCCGCGGCATATGGGCTCCTCCCAGACCAGGGCACGAACGAACCTGTATCCCCTGCATCGGCAGGCGGACTCTCAACCACTGCGCCACCAGGGAGGCCCCGACAATTTTTTTAATAAATAGGTCCACCTGGGAAGTTTTCAAACACCTGTACTTTCAATGTGTTTTTAAATACAACGTCCTCATGTAGAAAGACCTCATAAACTACAAGAAAACACATTTCTAGATGATCTGAATGAAATTTAAGACTTTAATTTCACTTATAAACCACTCAAATAGCATTTATGAGAGCAGTCAGTAGTGTAAGCCTGAACGATTTACAAATCTGCTACCAAACAATGAAACATCATTTTATATAGCAGGTATTGTCAACTTGATAGGGTAAAAATTTAGACACTGACCTTCAAACAAAATTGGAGGTAAATTAAGTGTATCATCATATACTTAACACTTTATATTCTCATCAGTCTTAGCATGGCATTTTGTTTTAAAAAATCTTTTTGGATAAAGAGGCAACATTACCCCCATTTTCCTGGTTGGAAGAGCAGAGCTCTAGGCCTAGCTTGAGTTAGCAAAGGCCTAGCTGCAATTTCAGATCATCTGACATTTGCATTAACAAAGGATTTTTCAAATTATGTACATAAGCTCTGAATTTTAGATGTTCTTTTTAAGACATAATCTTGGAAGATATATTCTATTTGAACTCTATTGAAGATGGAGATTTCTGGTTAATGCAACAAGATAGAAGATTCTGTATCGTTTTTAAGATAAATGAAAAACCACTGCACCAAAGCACCAATTAATTAACAATGAACTGAAAAATCCATGCCCTTCTTAAATTCTAATTCAAATCATTTCATTCCATTGACTTAAACTCACTCTGATTTCTACACTAGATTTAACATAAAATCCCATGACGTGATAGTCCCCTTAATTTTCCTTGCAGACTAATGACTGATATATCTGTCAGCTTTGCAGTTCCTACATGCTGCCACCCTATCATTTAAGTGACTTTTCATTGTAAAATGAGGACTGAGCTTTCCAGTCTGTATTAGCCAGTTATTCACAAGCTTATAAATTTCCCTTTGTCTTTCAAGTATTAACTTGCTTCTCTCAGAGGATATCCCATTTCCACCTGGAGACTGGAAGAGTACGTATCACCAACTTCAGTGAAATAGACTCCACCATCACACCACAAACATACACATATGCACATTACATGAGTGCACACACACTTGTATACACATAAATTCGCCTGCAATTTTAAAGGTAAATCAAGCTGGCTACATCAGATGTATGGGACAAGGATGTCAAACTGAATTGCACATATTCTTTACATTCTCTTTGAAAAGTTACTCCAGCCATCTCATTTACCTGATGGCCCATTACATTTACCCAACAGAATTAAAATTAGCTCTGCTCATTTCATATCTTCTAATAAATCTATAGATCTTCTATGATCTGGTAGAGGAAATCCTATTCTACCACGATTTCCAATAGATCACAACATCCTAACAAAAAATCCAGCTAACAAGTGTGCTAGTTAATTAATTATAACAGTTTGCACTGCCACAGCCTTGAAACTTAACACCTCAGTCTGTAGTACAGCAGCAAGGGTGTGCATGAATATAGAACATTCTCAGCTACAGTTGAGGACTCTGAGGACCTACATTTGCTAAACAAGAAACTGAATGCTTGTGAATGAGAGGTCTTGCTCCCGTCAGTCTGAAGCTGGCCGTATGTCAATACCCTTTATGTTCCTTCTATTTGGTGGAAAGATCTCGAAGCATCTAGCTTCCCAGGATTTCTCTGGAATGTGAAAGCGTTGTTGAAAATAAACGTAGCAGCCTATCCTCCTAGTACCTTGTTCTAATGCATAAGTAATCGTTCACCCAGTGTTTTCTGATGTGTAGGCTTTGCTGACAGAATAACCAACTACATGTGTCATTTCAGGCACATATAACATTTAAAAAGATGAAAATGCTTAAATTCTCTGCACTATGCTCTCACCCAGTTTCCAAAGTACATCTTGGTCTTTATTCAGGAGAAATCATCCACAGTGCCTAGACAGCCAGTAAGCTATATCAACAGACAATTTAAAATAAAAAGTGTCAGGTATACCAAAATCCCAAAACTCAGACTTAAATGGCGCTGTGTCCCAAGACTAATACTTCTTAGCCGTAGAATTTTCACTAATAAATTATTTTAGAAGATACCATAAAGGCTGAAAATTATCAATGATTTAATTAAATAATTCAAGAAGCAAATATTTTGTAGTATGTTTAAGATCACTTAGATTTATAGATGATAATTTAGATTATATTACTTTTCCAGAAGTAGCACTGATTCATTGGTTCTTATAGTTGTTCTTAATAATGTATGGAAATAATTTATTATACACAAAATATACTCAAGGATTAGTAAATCTGGTCTATATTTTTCAAGTTCTCCTGAAGAGAGCACACACATTCAAAAGGCAATGAAACAGAGTAGACAGAATCATGGGCTTTTTGTTTTCAAATCCAGAATGAAAATTAAAAATCATCTAGGCCTGTTCCTTGTCATACAACTAAGGAAGCAGAATTCATAAGTGACTTCCCCAAGGTGGCCCAGCAAGTGATACAGATCCAGGGTGCCAGTCCAGGACTTTCGTGACCATTTTCCAAAGAAGTCAACTTTGAAAATAATGGGCGACTTGATTTTACAACGCTCATCAGGGAAATCGCTTTTAATATCAATTTTAGCCAAAGTAATATATTAATACAAAACAGGAAAAAAGTTCCTTTAGGGTCCATTGGAAAGAACCAGCAGTGGGCTCTCAGGATGTTAGCTTGCCCACGTGACCAAACTAAGGATCCAATTCCCCCCTTCCAGTCTGAACAGTTACAGTCAGTGTGAATGGGAGTTATACTTGTCTGGAAGAAGAAGAAGAAGTCTTTGAAGAGAGCACTTGTTACCAATAAAAACAGGATTCTCCAGCCTAGTGATCTACTTTCCTCCCCTTCCCCAACAGAAGACAATTCATTCTGTCCATTTGGCTCCCTGGGGGTGCAATTTTTGTGATCTATTTTCTCACTTTTCACCCCAAGCACACCCCACTTGGACTCACTAAACTATTTCTAATATAATTTTTTCACCCTTACTCAAAAGTTACTTGCTTGATGTAAGGAAGACTCAGTATTCCATCAATGTGTGGATCATAACTTGGCTAATACGTGCTCATGCTGGCTAAACAGAGACAGGTGAGAGTCTCTTATGAGTCAGGTCAAGAAATACAGTGCAGAGAAATACAAAATGCACAGGAAGGCAGACAAACCTGCTGAGATGTCAGGAAAAGTCAAGAAAAGATTGCCCCATAGAGTACCCATTACTTAATATGTAATTTTTATTTATAAAACCATCAGCAGCTCCAATTTCCAGGAAATTAACCAACTCATTACTTAAGACCTGGTCAGTTAAGCCCCTCCATCTGCACAAGGAGCTCCTTCATAAGAATTCCCACACTGCTTATGGCACAGTGTATTGTAAAAGGAAACTCTTTCACTTCAGTTCTATTAGTTAAGTCAAGGCACACTATTAAAACTGACCCCTCCTCAGTCCAAAAGAAAAATCAATGAGTGCAACTCAATCTTGTAAGCTCTTCTAAGCACCTCCTCTCTTTTATATTTTTCCTGTTCTAGGTAAATCTTAATCTCAGAGCCCTGAAGTTTCACAAAGAGAGTTCCCTGCCTTTTTTACTTCCATTCCTATTTTTCTCTAGGTCAGAACTTTCTGGAAGCAAATACTACATCTCATACCACGTGACAATAAATCAAATTCATGTATCTTTAATATCAAGCCAGCACCTGTTCTCACCACTTCTGTTTCAGCCTTGTCAATTCACAAGAGCTTTAATATTATCTTAACATTTAGAAATTTCAGAGGACAGAGATTTAAATAGCCAGTTATCTAGCATGAAGAGATCATAAATGTTCTCTCATTAAACCACATTATCCTATCTGAATTATACACAGAGCTGCTTTTATTCCAGAGACATCTAGGACTAAAGTAGTTACACTGCAAGATTAGTTTAGAGATGAATTTCTTAATGAGCTGACATTGATTACCCAACGTATAAAATTTTGAAAAGATTGAAAATGGGAATAGTTGCTACACTTACCTGTAGGAGGGCCTTCATCCCATCCTTCTGCCCTCTTAATTCGATTTGCTGTGAATCCTAAGCAGATATTGACCCCAACAGCAAAAGTGAACAGGGATATTACCTGAGGGAATAAAGAGCTCAAATTGTCAATGCAGCCAGACAAGTCTAAATCAAATTCCAGGAAGGCAATGCAAATGACTTCAACATCACCACCCAATCTTACAGCTTCCCAAAGGCACCATACAATGCTGTCTTCATTTTAGAAACAAAAAGAAAATTCAAAATCAGGAAGCAGCTCTGAAAACCAAGGCTTTCCCCTGGCATTCTGTCATTCTCCTACCTGATACAGCTGGCAGGAGTTTCTCCTGGCCATGGCAGAGGGTTCTTGGAAAGCCTTTTGCAGTGTGTTCTGTTTGCCTACACTGAATGCACTGCTTTTTGGGGCTCTGAGTCCAGTCTATTAACTACAAGTAATCCCACCTGGGAGGTTGACAGGCTCCTCTGATTTGTCCACAGCTTGATTTCATCACAGTTTGTTCACAAATCGCAGCTCTGAGCATAAGAAGCTTGAAATATCCCTCTCCTTCTCTCCACCCCCTATCTGTCCCTCCCCTGACACACAGATACTTTCATGTGGTTTCCTCTGGTAACATAAGGGTTTCTTATGTCGCTGTAGCCAATAACACTGCATGTTCATTTTTCTTTCCTCCTAAAAACATGGTTTTAAAAAAAGAAACCAAATGCATTTTATCCGATAAAAATGAAACAGAGCCATAAAAGGGTTTCTACCCACTCTAAGCTTTTAAGGTTTACAATGTAGTTATTCAATGCAGTCAACCTCACGACTTTATTTTTTTTAAAGGAAAGTTTTATAATTTATAAACCTAATAACTTTCTCTGTCTTGCCTATTTATTTATTTTTCTGGCAGTTTAAAGGACCCTGTCCCTTTTGCCACATTCTCAGCTACTCCCGACTCCTCAAATATTTCTCACGATGAAATCTCCCACGATTGTAACTAAACACAAGAGATAGCATTATGTTTCCCCATGTTGTTGTTAGAGTTTAGAGAAGTAACTTTTATCAAAATACTGGGAATGCCAACTAAGCAACACAGAGTTCTGCCCGGTGAGGAGGGACAATATAACTTCACATCTCTCTGCCTCTTCCTCCCGAAAAAACTGTCAGCTTGGGTTTTGGGTTTTTGGGGGTTTTTGCTTTTGTTTTTGTGTTTTTGGGGGGGTGTGGGAGCAGCAGGGGTGGGATGGGAAAGCTTTATTAATGATTGAATTGAGGAAAGAAATCTCAATGGCAGCAAGAATTTGGCTGTAAAGAATTGCTTCCCTAGGTTTCTCCCAGATAAATTATCATCTAGCCACCAAACACTGTGCCCTTTGATGCTATCGTGAGCATTAAAGTCTCTTTACTAACCTAGTTGGCAATCAGGAGACTTCTAAAAGAAATCAAGGCCTCAAACGCTGAGAGGTCTTTAAATACTGTACACTTTTAGGATTCAAATGAGGGAGGAAAGCTTATCTTTGGATTTTCTCTGGCCGGACCCGGTGACCATGGTTCTTACACACAGCATATGTGTGTATGTAAACAAATACGGCGCTTACCATGCAACAAATTACTGAGGAAGCAGTGGCTCAGCTCAAATAAAACCTGATAGCACAAAAGCCAGAACTTGTTTATGGTGGATTGCACATTAGTCCTGGGTTTCATTAGATATTCTAGAATTTAGTAACAGCTAATTGAACAAAAGAAAAAAACACAGTGCCAAACTTTTAGCTGCCTTTCTAACGTCCTTTTCATTTCACAGTCTTGCAGAGATGGCAGGCTTATGAATTTTTCTATAGACGTCTCTTGCTTTAGTCTGTGTGCCATACTGAAATGATTTGGGATCCTGCATTTAGCAAGGCTTATGAAAGATGTTAACCCCACGTAAGATTTTTTTTACTCTTTATGTTCAATTTCAAGACGCAGGCTTGCTTTTACAGAGGACAACTCTAAAGCTAAAAGGAAAATATCAAGGCAATCCTGTGACTGCACTGTATGCCACAGTGTTCCAAAGGTGCTCCCCTGCCCTTGCCAACTTCCCCAGCCCTCACCGGAGTCCAGCAGATTTAGAATCTGTCTGACATTTGACGGTAGGAATCCAGCATGAGGACAGTGAAGGCTCCCCTTGAAAAAAAATGAGACTCAGAAGCCAAACATTATCCATTAATTTTTTTTGACATGCAGAGTAGCTGTGCAGGGGGGAAAAGTCTGAAGTGTAATAGCCAGGTTGATCCAGAATTGGCTTCTGTACAGCACTTGTTACCAATTATCTAAGAGGATTGAACTCAGCCATTATTTCTGTTAACCATCTGCCAAAGAACTTTGTCTTCTACCAGGTCATTGTGTGCATGGAATACATTCACACACTCACACACACACACACACACACACATGCACACACACACCACATCTAACACAGTTACACAGGATTTTACTAAAAGACATCATTATAAATTAACTGTCAGTAGGATGACCAAAGTCCTTATCTTGGGCATCAAATCAAACACAAAATAACATTACCCCTCATTATCTAAAATTGAGAAAACGAAAAAGCCTGATAACGCATACCGCACGTCCAGAAACTCAACTAAAATGACTGAAGTATAAGTCTAAAACCTTCTATAACAAAACCGAATCAAGAAAGTTCACCTGCTCTGGTATTTAAGATTTTGGGTATAAGGTCAACCATGGTTGGGGTCAGTAAACAAGAAAGTGTATGAGAAAGACTAAAATTAACTTTCAGCTTGGTTTATTAATCCAGCCATATTTCAGAGAACACTGCCCCCTGGCAGAAGAGAACCCAAACAAATCTGACAAGTCTCAGGCCCTAAAAATCATTCTGTGGTTCTCAAGTTTTATTGGGCATAAGAATGACCCTGGGAACTTGTTTAAAATGCTGATGCTTATGGTCTAAACCCCAAGATTCTGATTCATTAGCTCCAGGAGGTGGGGAGAAGAAAGGGGGTTTAGGAGCCAGGCAAGAACTGACACAATAGGCTATTCTGATGCAAGCAATGTAAGGACCGCATTCTGATACAAATAACGTAAGAACAGCAGAGCATTAGAATAAATTACTCTGAATCAATTAATTTCTGCCCTGAATGTTGACTTGCTTGATCTAATTCATAATGTAATTTTAATATACCATTAATAGCAGTCACTACTAATTGGACATTAAAGTTTCAATCTCAATGACGAACCGTGGCTATTCCTCCATGGGGATCATCTCCAAACTGTAAGCAGCAGAGTAGTATTTTATTTACTTTGCTGGTGGTACGAAGCAGCAGTGTGTGTATTGCTTAATTGCAATACAGTAGTTGCATTTATACAAATGCACAGTCCATCTTTTCATGAAATACTTCTGTGAATCCTTGTTCCCAAGCCCTGATTAAGGTAAGAGGGCTTGAGGTTAACAGTGAGATTTGAAAGATCTGTAACTGAGGGTTGTTCTTGCCTCCTCCTGCAGTAATTATGAAGCATTCATGAACGGATTCAAACTTTATCAATGTCCAGCTTCTCATTGTGCAAAATTAACTGCAATCATGGTGGCTTGACTTGACTTAATTCTAGTCCCAGGATACTTCTAAGACTATGGTGTTAGACAGTCACTGACCACTTGATTTTCAGGGGTACCACTTAGCAGTCACTACAGCACATACACCAGGAAAGTAAGAAAACTGCACCCATGTGTATTCTTCCTATCCTATTTTAAAACTCTTTAAGTCTCGTTTTTCAATTCTGCTGTCGTTGAGGACTATTAGAAAATTCAGAATAAAAACCGGACAACAGTCTCTGCAAAGGGGATTTGCCAATCTAAATGGAGCAAAAAATCATGACAGCTAATAGAAAAACAAGCAGGCTCAATCACTCCCACAACCCAGGACTGCCTGTATGTATAAAGTAGACACCACTTAAGAGTTTAAACCACAGAGGCAAAGTTTTACTGGTAATCTATGGTCCCGGGGGGTTTCTCCAGTGGAGAAATAGCATACGCCTATTCAAATGAAAACAGTACTTGTGTTATTACTTATTACACAATTGAAAGCTGAAATCAACACTGTCACCTCTTTCAATGACATCAACTTATATCATAAACTTCTATGCATTACATTTACTCCCAGTGGAATCTGAGCATGAGCCCCTGCACTGGAACACTCTCTGAGAATATGCATTCATTGCACAAATGTTCATTAGCTCCTACTGTGTACCAAGCACTCTTCTGGGCACTAGTTCTATACGAGGAGCCAAACCAAACATAGTCCCCTGGCTGCATATCAATCAAATAGACACAGAAATAAATGTAAAATTGCAGCTGTGGCAAGCATAGACGTAAAGAAGTCAATTATGTTATGAGAACGTGTAATTCAGGTTTGATGTGGTCAAGAAGGTCACGGAAGACTCTGAAAAGTGTCAGATGAACCGTGATTTGAGGGATAGAGGGGGGCAACTAGATAAGAGAGGAGAAAAGGATTCTAGGAGGAGCGAACAGGATCCGCAAAGGTTGTAGGCTGGAGACACCGGGCATCCACCAGAAGAGAAGACAGCCCGTTTGACTAGTTCAGGGAGATAAAAGGGAGCCTGGAGTGAAATAAGACTGGAGAGGTTAGTAGAGGTCAGTCCATGTGGGGCCTCATCAGTCTTGTAGGGTGGTATAGTCTTTATCCTAAAAGCTTTGGAAAGCCTTTAAAGGGTTTAAGTCGGTGGAAGCTTAATTAGATATGAAGCATTAATCTCTGTACAGTGTGGTTATGAATTGGAGGAAGTCAAATGGATACAGTAGATTAGTTTGGAAATGACAGCAGTAATCCAGACAAAAGACACTGAGTGATGTTTTGCACCAAGAAAATTATGGTGTTGGTGGAGAGGCAGAAAACTGGGAGAGTTATAGGAAAAGGACTTGTTAATGCATTGGGTATGGAGGTTGAGGGACAGGCAGGCGTTAAATGTGATGACTCCTGAGTGAATGAATATGCAATGATCTTGATGACCAGTAAAGTCACTTCTTAAATTTTAATGGGATTATAAGAAAGACTTAGAGAGATGTGTCCATTTGCTAACACTCTAGAATTAAATAGTTAACATAAGGAATCTCGTTAATAGCTTTAAAACGTGTCAGTAGTCTTAAAAATCTTCTAAGGCAGTGGATTTAAAGTAAAGTTATAGTAGACTTGAAAACTTGAAAATACATTTATTCATAATTAAGGTTAAGAAGAATTACCCCCCAGGAAATAACTCAGCTTTGTTCCTAATCATAGCTTATAATAAAACATTTTCAAACTCAAACTCAATTTAAGTTTTTTTTTTTTTTTTTTTTTGGCTACCCTGAAACGTGCATGTAAAAGTCCAGGTGAATGAAAGACGTTTGAGTCTACTGTGCCATGTGGACTGTGTAACATCTGAGCACAAATCGGTGGGTATGTGACTAGAGAAAATTGCTTTACTAAAAGTATCAATACAAGGTTGAAAACGCTCAGCCTTTACCCTCCAGTCTCACATAAGCAGGCTGAGAATCTGTTGCCAACTCCACTTGTAGATAAAGAGATGGAGGGAGGTGACATCTCAAAATGGTAGAATGAGTGACTGAGTTTCTAGAAACCATGCCTCCTAAGCCAGTTTGGTCCTCTTCCCACTACAGCGTGATGTCTCTCTATGAGGCCACACAAGGGCCTCAACTCGACACATTCAAAACACAGCTACCTCAACAGCCACCCTGCTCTCCAACTTCTTTTCATGGAAACCTTAAAACCACTTTTTGTTCTACAATCCTTTCATCTCTTGTTTCTAATGAGAAACCATGTCTGCAGAGTCTCATTATTAATTACAATTATTACTATCCTTTATCAGAGCCTGCTGAATGCCATTAATACCGAAATTATCTTTCTGTGTGATTACTTTTAGAGTTATCTCTTCATCTTCATTCTTCTGGACACACATTAGAAGTTCATCTCACAACCATTCTTCCTGTGTGCATTCTCTTCCCCCTCCAAACACCATTTCACTGAGGTCTCTCTTATCCAACTTGTAATTCATTTCCATTCCTTACCCAGAGAGCCCTGCATAAAATACAGGCAAATCTGATGATTTCCGCCCCCCCAAACTGAAAACCTTCCAGTAGCTTCCTATCACAGCAGTTCTCAAAGTGTGATCCCCAGGAGGGTCAGAATCACCTGGAAACTTGTTAGAAATGCAAATCCTTGGGTCTTACCTAAGAAACTCAGGGGTAGAGCCCAGAATCTATGTTTTAACAAGCCCATCCGGTGATTCTGCTGCAAATTTGAGAACCACTGACCTAGAGGATCAAATCCAAACTGCTTAGCAAGGTGCACAGGACTCCAAATCCAAAATTAAACTCACCAGATTCGGATCCCAGCTCTAGCACTGTTTAACTATGAGACCTTACATGACCCTCAGGTGAATTACTTCTCCACCTTAAGACTCAGTTTTCTCATCTGTATCCAGCTCATAGGATTCTTAAGAACACTACATGAAATAATCCATGTAAATTGCCTAGCACAATGCCTGACACAGGAGAATGCCAAATAAAGGGTAAGTTTTCTTAATTTGAGAACTATTTGCTATTCCCTGATTAAGCTGTGCTTTCCTACATCTTCGTTCTTTAATATACCTTGTTGTTTTAGCCTAGAATGCTCTTCTCCACCTACTCCCCCTGGCAAACTCCAACATATTCGTGAAGATTCCGGTCAGGTGTCACTCCTCTGTGAAGCACCCCCTGATTTTGCCCTTCCCGTGCAGAGCAATGGGCCTCCCATACTGTCTATAATCTCTTTTTAGGCATCTCTATCCCTTGTGGTCCTTCAAATGCAGGGACCAGTCATCCTTACACTCCACAGAGCTTTGAATATTTCCTGGGATATAACAAACAGACAATAAATGTTTGTCTAATGAAGCACTTGGCATCAAGAAGTTTAAGTTGGAACTTGAAATTGAACTTGAATTCTTGCTCTCTTACTAACTAGCTGTGTCCCTTTAAGCCCATATTTATTCATCTGTAAAGCAGGATTATTGGGCTAACTCAGTGGTTTGAAACACTTTTTTAAGCATTAAAACCTTATTTTCAAATAAAATCTCAAAATGAATACCAACATCTAAATTTGGAGCTGCTCTAGTGGGAGTGGGAAGCCAGGATCCCATCTAAGCAGCCACCTCCCTTCTCTCTCTGGCACTTTCTCAGAAATGTGGAAATTCAAGCAGTACAATTTGTAAAAATAAACAAAAACAATCAATAAGTAAGTTAATTCCACTACTTAAATACTTTTCTAAACGCTACCCTTTGTTGTAGTATTCATATACCTACACATACACCAAAATATGACCCAAATTACCCCCAAACCAGATCTTTCATTGATAAATGACAGAAACTCTCACTCTAGTCAGACTCTTCCTCCCAGAAGTCCAAGCTAATTTCCACACTTCTCCTTATGCTGCTTCTCAGCCCTGCTCCTCTTTCCACTGGGCTCATACAAATCTTAGTCAATCCATTCCTTTCCCCAAGACTCAGCATCTTAACAAGAACCCTCCTCACAACTGCAATACCCACCGTGTTATCCTCAAGAACCTATAGATTCTACCCAAAACATTTATCTCTTGTTCTTTAGTGTTGCCTGTTTTATTTAAGTATTTCCTCTCTCAGCAATAAGAATATAAATCCCCAGAGAGCAGGGGAAAGAAACAACATGGTATAGAGACTCAGAGTCTGGATTCTGGAGTCCAACCAACCTAGGTCTACCACTTTTAAGCATGAGACCTTGCTTAACTTCTCTAAAACTCAGATTTCTTTTAATAAAAATAATAATAGTTCTCATCACACAGGGTTGATATGAAGACCAAATGATATAATACATGTTAAGCAGGTAGGTCAGTACTTGAACATAGGAAACATACAAATATTAGCCATTATTAAGTACAGGAGGATAAAGACTGCATCATCTACTATCATGTTCATGTAACCGAAAGTGGGGTCCGGCTGCTCTCTGCTCAAAAGCCAATAAAGAGGCAAGGCTGGTGGAAAGGAAAGTTTGCTTTATTTTGGATGCCAGCACACGGTGGGTGGGGGGAGGTCAGATGCCGGTTCAAAGGCTGACTCCTCCCCACTCCCCGACAATCAGGGGCAAGAGCTTTTATAGACAGAGGGAAGGGGCTACATGCAGAAACAGCACAGTCAGCTCTGACAGTCATCTTGAAATTGGTCACTGGTGGTCTGACCAGCCTCATCTTGATGGTTTTAGGTATAGTTAATCTTCAGTTCCAGGGTCAGCTTGTCTCCATTTCTTTGAGGCAAATCCTCAGAATTGCGGCAGCTCATGTCATTGCTATAGTCATGTCATAATGGTCATCCTGTAGTTAACTTCTTTCACCTGGTGGGGGTTTCAGTATCTATAAGACAGCTCACAGGATATGGCTCAGAATATTTTCTATAGCCCTTGAGAAGGAACTAAAGGTCCTTGACTATGCTTAATGACTAAACTATTATTATTTGGTCTCCTTTGACTGTTTTCCTTTGTTTCTGCATTTTCTCACCTCTCTGATTAAACTTATTCTTTGGCTAAAATCTTTCCACAGACAAAAGGCAGGCTGAGGATATGGGGGGAACAGACCATAGTGCCCTGCTCCATTTCATTCTCAGTAGGTAGCAAAAGGCTGGGCACATAATAGGTGCTTAGTAGTGACAAAGGTTCTAGGAGAATTCCCTTTACTTATGGAGAGATTACATGTAGGTTTAAGTTAGACATGTTATGAACAACTTTTTTTTTCACATTCTCTCTAACCATAAGAGAAAATGGGCAGCACTTATTTGGAAAAGGGTGCAGTGACTCTGGAGACAGCTTTGAAGGCACAGGTTTTAACTACAATAATAAAGACCTTCTATTTGAATTGGAAAGTCCCGAGAATTTGAGCTTCAACTCAAGAAAGTTGTTGAACTCAAACCTAAAAGGAAGTTTATACTTGCTAATGGAATGGCATCATCACATGCTTAGAGTACAACGGTACCCTCTCAGGGAGGAAGCAAAACTGCCATTTCTGTGATTCCCCTTGAAATCAAACAACAATTAGTGACATTCAGCAAAGTAGGAATAGAAAGAAACTTCTTCTGCCTGATAAAAGATTTCTTCGAAAAACTCACAGCTAACATCATACTTAACAGTGGAAGACTGAATTCTTTCCCCCTAAGATCAGGAGTAAGACAAGGATGTCTTCTCTCACTAGTTCTATTCAACACTGCACTTCTAGCCAAAGCAATTAGGCAAGAAAAACAAACAAAAGGCATTTAACTTGGAAAGGAACAAAGAAAACTATCTCTAGTCACAAATGATATAAACTTGTACATAGAAAATCCTAATGAATCTGTTTAAAAAATATTAGAACTAATAAATGAATTCAGGAAGATGGCATGACACAAGCTAAATATTAAAAATCAGTTGTATTTTTGTACACTAGCAATGGGCAATCTAACATTAAATTGAGAAAGCAGCTGCATTTACAATAGTATCAAGAAGTCTAAAATACTTAGTAATCAATTTAACAAAGGAAGTGTGAGACTTGTATTCTGAAAACCAGACAGCATAATTGAAATATATTATAGAAGACCTAAATAAATGGGAAGACAATCATGTTCATGGATTGAAAAACATTATTGTCTAGATGGCAAGAAAGTGAAAAGATGGTCCACAGAACGGGGGAAAAATTGCAAATTATATATCCGACAAGGGTCTAGTATCCAGAATATGTAAATAATTCTTACAACTCAGCAATAAAAAGACACATAGCCCAATTTTTTAAATGTTCAGAGGATTAGAATAGACATTTCTAGAAAGAAGATATATAAATGGACAATAAGGACATGAAAAGATGCTCAATATCATTAGTCATTTGGGAAATGCAAATCAAAACTACAATGAAATATATACTACTTCACACCCACCAGGATGGCTGAAATTAAAAAGACAGAAAATAATAAGTATTAGGAAGGATGTGGAAAAATTGGAACCCTCACATATTATTGATAGGATTATAAAGTGGTGCAGCAGCTTTGGAAAACAATTTGGCAGGTCCTCAAAGTGTTAAACACTATGTTAAACATAGTGTTACCATATGACCCAGTAATTCCACTCCTAGGTATATACCCAGGAGAATTGAAAACATAGTCCACACATAACCTTGTACACAAATGTTCATAGCAGAATTCTCAACTGATGAGTGGACAAACAAAATTTGGTATATCTATACAATTAAATGTTATTCAGCTATGAGAAAGAATGAAGCCCTGATACATGCTAAAACATGGATGAACCTTGGAAACATCATGCTAAGTGAAAAAAGCCAGACAGTTATATGAACTACCTAGAATAGGCAAATAAATCCATAGAGAAAGCAAGTAGATTAGTGGTTGTCAGGTGATGTGGAAGTGACTGCTTTTGGATATGAAGTTTTGTTTTGGAGTGTTGAAAATGTTCTAAAATTACATTATGGTGGTGTTTGCACATCTCTGTGAGTGTATTAAAAACCACCGAAACGTTCAGTTTAAAAGGATGGATTTTATGGTTTATAAATTATATCTCAAAAAATGCTGCTAAAATAAAAGAGAGCTAGTGAGATTATTCTCACAGTGAAGCAAATTCCAAAGCATCTGGACCCACAGAAAAGGAATATTAATCCTGATCTGCTGCTTGGGTCAGTGCCTTCAAAGCTGTCTCCAGAGTCACCTCAGTTACCCTCCAAACCTGATAATTAACAGGAAAACTGAAGCGTTTTGAGTTGTGGTGTGGACCTATTTTAACTAGCCCCGATGTGTGATGAAACCCTCTACTTCCCTAAAAATAGGAGGATTTCCTGGGATTCCTTTAGAGCACTTCAGGGTCTCTGCCATTCTGCTCCATCAGTTTCCTGCTTCATTTTACTTTCAAATAAAGTAGCCTAAGAAGAAAACCTAGGGCATTGGGCTTGAATTTAATGGCAACAAACTGTAACCAGAGTCTGTGGGACAGTTGTGGGGATGTAAGAACAATGCCTTGGAGCAACATGGATGGTCCTTGAGGGCATTATGCTAAGTGAAATAAAGTCGGACAGAGAAAGACATATACTGTATGTTCTCACTTATAGGAAGAACCTAAAAAAAAAAAAAAGACCTCAAGGATACAGAGAACAGACTGATGGTTTCCAGAGGCAGGGGGTTGGGGAGGGCAAAATGGGTGAAGGGGGGTTCAAAGGTACAAGCTTCCTGTTATAAAATAAATAAGTCATGGGGATGTAACGTATAGCATGGTGACTGTAGTTAATAATACTGCATTGCAGATTTGAAAGTTGCTAAGAGAGTAGATCTTAAAAGTTTTCATTGTGAAAAAAATTTTTTGTGACTGTGTGTGGTGATGGATCTTAACTAGAGTTACTATGGTGATTATTTCTCAATATATACAAATATCGAATCATTGTTATACACCTGAAATGACTATACTATGATACGTTGATTATACCTCATTTTAAAAAAATGTCTTAACATTTAAAGAACATTTCTTTAATAAAAAAAAAGAAGAAGTGGGTTATGAGTTAGAAGAATTAAGGCTTGCTCAGCCTTCCCACTTTGCAGTCAATAAAACTGAAATGCTGCTCCTAGGAAAGGTCACAGAGCTAAAGTAGCTCTGGTTGGGATATCAGGACAGCTCAGGACTGGGTGAAGGAAAAGGGAAAAGCAAGTATGCATGAGTGGTACCATACCTGGCATGGATCAGACCCCCCCTAAGTGCTAGTATTTAGTAAGTGCCTGCCTTTTGCCCAGCAACAGAACTAGAGATTTTTTTTTCTTTTTTTTTTTTTTTTGCTGTATGCGGGCCTCTCACTGTTGTGGCCTCCCCCGTTGCAGAGCACAGGCTCCAGACGCACAGGCTCAGCGGCCATGGCTCACGGGCCCAGCCGCTCCGCGGCATGTGGGATCTTCCCGGACCGGGGCACAAGCCCGCGTCCCCTGCATCGGCAGGCAGACTCTCAACCACTGCGCCACCAGGGAAGCCCCTAGAGATATTTTTATACATTGCCTTATTTAGCCTCATAAAGCCCTTCAGAGTATTAACACTGTCAACAAGCTCAAATTGGGCAACTTGCCCAAGTTCAAGTACATATTAAGTGGGGGAGTCCTCTTTTCTCCATGATTTCCCAATGAAAATTACAAAACTAGCAAGCTCTAAAAGGAATGGGAATTTCAACTATTTTCTAGAAGAAACATGATTCTATTAAAAGCAGAGAATCTGATAAATGTCTGATAAGTCTTGATACTTGATTATGTTTCCTATTTCAGAACATATCAGAAGCCACAGATTAATTTCTATTCTAGACTGACCCCCAAAAAAGGATCAGTTGGTAATGAGGAAGTGATCAGAGCCATGGGCATCATAACCGTGTCATTTCAAAGTTCCTAAGGGATCAGAGAGAATGCAGGTCATTGTCACACAATGGCTCTAAATTTTGGAGTGTGAGAGTTTTACAAATTCATATAGTGTTGATTCAACACAGATTTAGTAAGCATGCCCTATAATATAAACTAATGCTTAGTGAAAGCTTACTCTGTGCCAAGTACCACGTAGTATCAGGGATATTGAGGTAAAAAGCATGTTTTAATCGGAAGAAATGGAAGTCAACTGTTTGTTAAACACACTCTGGTGAGTTCCATCGTAGAGGTATGCAAGGGTTATGTGTGGAAGAGACTGAGAACTGGCTCCTTCAGTCTCTACTCCACCCCACTTCCAGGGAGCCCTCCTGTCTTGCAGGCTTTTTGTAGGATGAGTTATAGATACAGTTTATAGACTCTGCCAGTTATGCTGCTGAGATTGTCTTTATGTACATGAGATTTGGACAGCAGAATTAAGACAGGATCTCTCTTCCAGCCCCTTTCAGCTGTTGCTCTGTGCAAATAAGATTGTGGAAGTGGAATGTTTTCTGAAACATTATTTCAGTGTCCATTCTCCAGCTTCCTATGCCCTAGGAGACATCTGCGGGCGTGACAGAGATGGTAGCTTCTTGATTCCTGAATCATGGATACAGGGTATGTTCTTGAACACAATATTCCAGCAACAGCTAGCTGCCATGTACTACGTACCATGGACTGAATCGAAATTCAAAAATATCTTGACAGGTTGAAGTCAAAAGATTATAGAAAAAATAGAGAGAGAGCCAGATCAATCTGTCTGGGGTAAGATTCTTGAAATAGAATACAAAATTCAGTTATAAAACTTCACACTAGGAGAGACCAGAACTGAAAACAATCCTTGTAAAAGAAAGCTGGGAATTTTTGTCACCTGCAAGTTCTATAGGAGCCTATGCTTGACCACAACTCTAAATGACCTCATTTTACCTTAGGCTCCTCTAACAGACAATTACCGCTCAGATCCAGGAGAGAAAAGTTCAGCTGAGCCTGGCACTGCATGGACTCCGTCTGGACTGTTTTCACTTCTGGGTGTCTCATTTAAGTGACCACGTGTTTTAGGTCACTACAGAACCAGACAGCACTGAGAGAGGCATGACCAAGATGATGAGCAGTCCCTATTACCCAATCCATTTATTAATTCATTCATCTATTTGTTTATTTATTCAACAAACTTTTTTTTTTTTTTTTTTTTTTTGCAGTACGTGGGCCTCTCACTGTTGTGGCTTCTCCCGCTGCGGAGCACAGGCTCCGGACGCGCAGGCTCAGCGTCCATGGCTCACGGGCCCAGCCACTCCACGGCATGTGGGATCCTCCCGGACCGGGGCACGAACCTGTGTCCCCTGCATCAGCAGGCGGGCTCTTAACCACTGCGCCACCAGGGAAGCCCTATTCAACAAACTTTTATTGAGCACTTTGTATGTATCTAGCACTGGAAATGCAAAGTGAACAAAACGAAACTTCTGCCTCATGGATCTCACATTCTAGTGGGTGAGAAATATAATAATGTCAGGTAATTAATAAATGATAGGGAAAACAAAGCAGAGCGGAGAACAGAGAGTAATGGGAGGAGTTATTTTCAACTGGGTGGTAACAAAGTTCTCTGGAGAGATGACCTCTGAACAAAAATCTGGATGGAGTGAGGGAAGAACCAGGTGTCTCTTGGGAGAAATAGCATGTGGGAAGGCTCTGAGGTAGGGAGAGCTCAGTGTGCTCAGGAAGGCCCGTGTGGCTGGAGTGGAGTGAAAGATGGGGGAGCAATTTCAGAGGACATCAAAGACTGGATCAGGTGCTGGTTTATGTAGGACCACCCAGTTCACAGTGAGCCTCTATGTTTCATTTTGGGTGTGCTGAGAAGCTACTGGAGAGATCTGAGTCAGGCAGTGACACGATCCGATTTCTGTTTTGAAAGGCTCACTCTGACTAATATTTAGAGAATGGATATCTAATGGGCTCCCCTCATGGTCCATAGCTGAGGAACCTATGACCATGCCTCCTGGGTGCCTTGCATGGATGATGGGAGAAGGTGGGTGTGGTTGTCTTTCTCGGATATTTGAAGGGCATTGCACTTCCTTGAGCAAAACTAGAAGGTACAGAGAAGCATGTTTCATCTCATAATAAAATGAACTTTCTAGCCAGCCATGCTGCCAGAGTTCTCTTATAAAAAATGAACTCATGGTTACTATTCAAGAAAAGGTTGGTCTTATAAAGTAACTAAATTCAAAGGAAGATTGGCTATACATTTATGGTCCTTTCCAACTCTAGGCATCTATTATTTTTCTCTCTTCTTACAACTCTCTTAGGGAGCTGAGTTCTCTCTATATATATAATGACTAGCAAAGAGCTACTCAATTAAATTAAATAACCAGAACTTGGTTTTATTTTTCCTGAATAAATCCAAAGGAAAGGTAAGGATCCTATACACACCTTGTTCTTACTATTTCATTTCCTGAAGGAAATATACATATAGATATAGATAGGTATAGATAGATATATAATATCTATGGCATGCGCAATGTAATTTATGCTAATTAAAGGGAACATTGTCAGGAGTGGGCTAAGAAAAGGAGGAACACCTTTCACAAAATCATTTGATGGACTTAAGAGATGAAGCAATCTACTTCTGGATGGATCTAGAAGACAGGCATAAGACAAGCTGACCTTATATCGCCTCTAGCAGCCTTATAGGTCTCTTACAATCCTTTGTAAACAGAGAGCCACTGAAAAGTTGAAATCCGATAACCCCAGCTTGCCACTAGAGTATTATGCAAGAGAATGCAGAAGTCCTGGACCTTCCGTTGTCCTGCTAAGCTTCTGTTGCTCTTATGAGAGATATTATACAACTTGCTAATTATGAAAATCCTGGGCTCTCAGGCTTGGTTAGAGTCATGACTCAGATGCTCACTAGCTGTGTGGCTTTGACTAAGTTAGAAAACCTCCCTAGACCTCCATCTCCTTATATGCAAAATGGGAAGAATCCCCTTACCTTCTCATAGGGTTACTGCAGAATGAAGCAAAATAATCCACGTAGCATTCATTGTTAATAATATCAGCTACCATCTATTGAGCCCCTAGAATTGCCAGACATTGTACAGGAATGAACTCACTGAATTCTCTCAATGTTGCAAAGTACATATTGGTTTCTCTTTTTGACAGGGGCTCACAGAAGTTTGAGTAATTTGCCCAAGTTCATTCAAACTCGGGTCTGCCTAACCAGAATCCAGCTTCTAAGTATTTCTTGCTATAGTCCACTATGTTATATTTTGTTTTATTATTTTAAAAAGAAATTTCTCTAATCTCACACTTGAAGGCAGTTGAGAGTTTCTTTTCCTAGTGCCTTTAACAGTTCAGAAACAGAACAGAATTTGTCAAGGATAGTTTCTCACTTTGGCACCAACTACAGGTTGGGGCCATTTACCAGTGTACTACTTTTGTGTCATCGGACCGAAGCAGCTGCTCTTGCATGCCTTCTAGGTTTGGAGCTGGGTAAGTCTCAGTCAGAGACTTATAGCCTATGGTCCCATGTGACAAAACATTTTGCTAAACATGCTATTTTCTCCTTTTCCCAGACTTTCCTCCCTTTCTGCAGCTGTTTCCCCTTCTTCTTGAGAACTGATAAAAATTCTGAAACTCTTATTTTTACAATTAATCTCATGTGACCTTACTATTGACAATGACCTGGTTGTTTCTCCCAGCGACAACACAGTTGATAAGATGCCAGTGCTAAGAACAAAGATCACCACCTGACAGAGCTGGGAGCAATCTTTCTGTATTGGGTCCTGGCCTGGCACGCACCATATTCTACCCCTAGTAATGGCACTAAGCACAAGGACAGGTCCCGTGTGCTGGGAGCCTACAACTTGCTAAATATTTAACCTAGGAGTTAGCATTCATTCACTTGCTCATCCATTTACACAGTAAATATTTTATTGAGAGCATATTATGTTCCAGGCTTTGTATTTAGGCACAAACAACACCAGCAATTAACAGAAGAACCCAGATTCTTGCTGGAGCTTACATTTTTTTGAATGGAAAAAGACATAAAATATACAAATATGTCAATGAGTGATAAGAGCTATGAATAAAGAATAAAAAAGGATGGTAAGAGTGATGAGAGAAGGAAGTTAGCTCTTGACCTACACACATAAGGCCATTAGAATTATCCTATTTTACAGTCGAAGATTTGAACAGTTTGCCCAAAGTCACTCAGTGTTAGAACAGAGTTTGCCATATTCTGATACTAACAGTACTAAATACAGCAACAGTGATTAATAGTCACCATCTATTAAGGTAATTATACAATGGCATGAAGTAGTTATAAAATCCCATTTTATGAGTGAAGAAACCAAGACTCAGAAAGATTAAATAATTTCCTCAAGACCACATGGTAATGGTGGAGAAAACCCAGACTGAATGGTTCAAGTTCCTGATTTTTTCACCACACCTTGCCTCCTGGGTTGAGTTTGTTTTGTCAGAAATTCGTCCTACTAAACTGAAAGATCCTTGAGGACAGGGATTGCCTCTCCATCATCTCCTGAAAGTTCCACAACATCTGGCATAGAAAGTGTTGAACTTTCTCCATCTGGACCAGCCGCATTCTCCAAACAGACAGAACTCTAAATACCCAAGAAATATGGCTGCCAATTCTAACATTCAGACCTCCTCAACCTCCCTTGGCAGTGAGTTGCAGTGTGTAATTAGCACTGCAGGCAATATTACCCTTGAACACCAGAGTGCCAACTGCATTCAGAGTTCACAATGCAATGGCAACCTGCTAGCATTAGCCTAAGCTCCCCAAAATACCCATCTTCCCAAGTGGACTTATGACCTGGACACACTTGTTTGCCTCTTTATTAGACTTGTGTTTGTCTAGCAATGAAAGGAATAAACAAGTGGGATGCACATGCCTTGCATTTTAATGAGGGCCAGGATCCTTTGGAGCAAAGAGGGCATTGTGATGCATTTGAAGAGCATGCGGACTCTGGCCGCATCACCCCAAGTCCAGGCTAACAATGCTTTCCTCAACATTCCTTGGCGTTGGTCACAGCTGTGCTTTGCACTTGCATACACATTGTGGCTAACCCATGGTAAATGATCAGATTGGGTGAAGGATGAATGATTTCTCTCCTTACTGTTGTTCAAGTTGCTTCATGGGAGGACAACACAGCTAAATGTAAACATCTTGGGAGCAAGTATAATTCTTTCTGGGCTAAGATTTAGTGAAGTGTGGAGAATTCTCAAAGTCAGGCAAACCTAGGTTCAAACTTCAGGGCTACTGCTCACTAGCTGGTTGCGTCTGGAAACAACTCATCAGACTTTTCTGCTCTCACTGAGCCTTCAGTTCTCAGCTCAGAGAGAGGCCTTCCTGACCCCATCCACACCCCTCACACACACACACACACACACACACGTCATTATTCTCTTTCTCCCCAATCTTTACACCTTGCAATACTTACTCTAACTGTAATAGGGAAGAACCTTCGTATTCTATTACAAGTTAATCACTAAAGGGATGTTGCCTATAAGCTTAAATTATACATAAAGGCCCATCTCTGGGAACCCTGCTTCCCAGGTAATGAGCATTAAGCTAAAATACCTTTTTTTAGCTCACAGGAAACATCCTGACCAGGCCCACCTGTGAACGACTGCAGACAGGAAGAAATGAACACATCCCCTCTGGAGGCTGATGGGAACCAGGAAGTGTTTGACTTTACTCCCTCCCCTTTTAGTATAAAAGGAACCTGAATTCTAACTCAGGCAAGATGGTTCTTTGGGGCACGAGCTCACCATCTTCTTAGTTTGCTGGCTTTCTGAATAAAGTCATTCTCCCTTGCCCCAGCCACTCGTCTCTCAATTATCGGCCTGTTGTGTGGTGAGCAGTATGAGCTTAGACTCGGTAACAACTTCTGGCATGTGTACCTCTGCCACTAGACTGTAAACTCCACGAGATTAGAAACCAAGTCTATGCCTCTTCTCATTTATCCCCAGAGTCTGGCACAGTGCCTGGCACACAGAGACATTCAACTAATGTTGGTTCAATGAATTAACAAAGGAAGAAGATTGTGAAGAGAGAGAAAGGGAAACGTAACCAGAGTGTGGAGGATTGAGACAGAGGAGAAAAGGGATGAGGCAACTGTCCTGCAGCTTTATTCTCTGTAAAATGGCAGCAGGGTTGCTGGAGGCTTCTCCCTCCACCTCCAAGGCTAGAGTTCTCAAGAATTTTCTAGATCCTAGAGGATGGCTAAGCCAACCCTAGAAAAATAATGCTACTTTCTTTGCTCCTGTTTCCATGCACCCCAGGCACGCTAGGAAATTGCAAAACCCTGCTGATAATGGCCATACATGCTCATGCCACTTCACTTTTGCAAAGCAAAATCTCTAGGAGTCTTGGCCATGTTTTTAATTACTACATATTGACTTAGCCCTTGAATGGTTTATACACAATATCGCAAAATTTTCCAGTCTTTTTAAGTCTCCCAATTCCATCACTCTCAGGGAACAACCTTTATCTCCTAATCTCCTCAAAAGATCAAGGCTATTCTAATATATTTAACAGGGTCAACATACAGATTTTATTCATAGTGACTCCATACAAAAAATATGCTTTGGAGGGTGAGGAATACTGGTAAAAACTGATTTTTTTTCTAGTTTTTGCCTAAGGATTAAATTATAGATTGAGGTGTTTCTGAGGACAATTGCCTGTCTTGTGCTATTTAAGAAGGTTATTCTCCAGCAGCCTGGCTATATTTTTAGTCAATTTGGAGCCACTGGGGGTGGATATTAGGGCTATAAATATCAGAGGTAATAGTAATAAGGGGTTTAAGGTCCAGTGAGCACTGGATGAACATCCTGTAACATCTCACAGCACGGCTTCCCAAGGCAAACACGGCCAACCAAAGACTAAAAGACACTCTCAGAACAAAGACATCTCTTACAAGCTCACCTCAGAGATATTATGGGTTTGGTTCCAGACCACTGCAATAAATCAAATACCACAATAAAGCAAGTCACGCAAATGTTTTAGTTTCCCAGTGCATACAAAAATGATGTTTACACTATCCTGTAGTCTGTTAAGTGTGCAATAGCATTGTGTCTAAAAATCAGTGTACATAACTTAATTTAAAAATACATTATTGCTAAAAAATGCTAACTGTTGTCTGAGCCATCAGCAAGTCTCAATCTTTTTGCAATAGTCACATCAAAGATCACTGATCAGGGCTTCCCTGGTGGCACAGTGGTTGAGAGTACGCCTGCCGATGCAGGGGACACGGGTTCGTGCCCCGGTCCGGGAAGATGCCACATGCCGCAGAGCGGCTGGGCCCGTGAGCCATGGCCGCTGAGCCTGCGCATCCGGAGCCTGTGCTCCACAACGGGAGAGGACACAGCAGTGAGAGGCCCGCGTACCGCAAAAAAAAAAAAAAAAGATCTGATCACATAACAAATATAATAATAATGAAAAAGTCTGAACTATTGCAAGAATCACCAAAATGTGAAGAGACACAAGTGAGCCATTGCTGCTGGAGAAGTGGTGCCCATTGACTTGTTCCACGCAGGGTTGCTACAAACATTTAGTCTGTAAAGAAAAACGGAAGACAGTATCTGCGAAGCACAGTGAAGCAAATAAAATGAGATATGCCTGTATAAAGAAGCCAGACAAGCATCTTTCCTTGCTGTGATCTGACAAGTAGGGGCCACTGTGCTCTCGAGCTTCCTGCCTGAACTGTTCTGTCAATCAACCATGGCAGATGTTCCCAACTTTCCCAAACTCTTTACTTTACCCTTGCTTTGAAATAGTCATTTGAAATAAAAATAATAAATGCCTAGTGGGCCACTAGGCAAATGATCTTCCCATTTTTTTTGTTTGTTTTTTTGCTCTTCCCGTTTTTTCAGACATTGTCTCACTTAACCCCAGTAACAATCACACATATAGGAATTATCATCATCTGTAATTCACAAGGGTGGAAACTGAGATACAGAGAAATTAAGCAGTAGAGCTGGGGCTTAAGCATTGTGGCTCCAGAGCCTGGTTGCCTAACAACAACCCCATTCCTTCTGCCTCATCTTTGGGATGGACAGTATTTAATCAGAAATCAGTTTCTCCATTATTAAACCCATTTAGGATAAATGTAATTGACCATCAGCCTTAGGGTCAGCTGTAGTCAGAAGTGTTGGAATTCAACAGACCTTAGTTTGAACTCTAAGAGCTGTGAGAACTTACCCAGTTTTTTAAACTCTGTGGGCCTTCATGTTTTCATTATAAAAATGGGAATATAGGTAACTCCTTCAAAGGGTGGTTTTGAGCAAGTGTAGGCAAACTTTGCTTGCAAGGGGCCAAATAATAAGTATTTTAGGTCTTGTGAGCCATACAACAATCTCCTATCACAGCTACACACTTGCTGTTGGAGCATGACAGCAGCCACAAACTATACAGAAACAAACGAGGTGGCTGTGTTTCAACAAAATTTTATTTACAAGATAGGCAGTGACCAGATCTGGCCTGCAGGCTATAGTCCTCCGACCTCTGATTTTGAGGATTACATGAGATAATGCACGCGCTTTGCATGATCCCTGGAACACAAGTCATCAAAAATGGTAATAAAATTATGGTTTCAGCATGAGATGACAGTGCTTTCTAGTTGGGTCAAAAAAATCCCAACCAAAATCAAGGAAATTTAACATTTTCAGGAACCTCTGAAGTCTTACTTGTGTAAATGTATAATTTTCATAACTTTTGAAATATTGACAAATTAGCAACACTCTACCCCCAATATAACCTTATAGGTAGGGTTGCCAGAGACAATACTTTTTTAGTATTTTCAATATCGGGGACATAATTATACTAAAAAAGTATTTCTTGTTTATTTGCAATTGAAATTAAACTGGGGCATCCTGGAGGTTTTACTGTTGGTGTCTATTTTGGTTCCCTTGCCTGTTTTTTCCTAAATCTGACGACCCTACCTACAGACCTCTGTGATTCCACAATTTGGGAACCACTGGTTTTATCACGTAACAAGAATAGCCCAACACAAGCAACATTTTGTTCTTTCAGGGAGGGAAAGAATTACATTCTTATGGAATTATCCCTAAGGTTCAAAACTAATAAGTCCCCTGGGTAGAAGCCACTGAAACACTATGAGACAACCAGTGCTCTGTGTTCACGGGTGCCAAGAACAAGCTTAGGTCACCCAAGGAAAAAGTGCAATAATCTTGCATTTGTTCCTGCTGATTAAAGTCAAGCAGCTTCCTGGAAATTGCTTGGCGCCCCTCATGTCACTATGTTGAATTAATATCTGAGCAGAATTAATGATGGAAAAACTCAATTATATCCAACACATCCAAAGTTTTGCAGTTGGATTTGTCAGTAATCAAACTGTGTCCTGAGAAAGCCCATTTTGTCAGTAAACAAAGCTTCTGTGTGGAGAAGAAATATTCTGTGCACATAAACACGGGTGCCTAAATTCCTGATAAATATTTGATAATGAGGACATGGATGGAGTAGGTGCCTTCAGCCATCAGAGATCTTCCAACAAGTAGGATTATAAAATCATTCTCAGGGGATTTAGGAGAAAAGAAAAAACATGAAAAATCTGGCTCAGCATGCCACAAACGTGTCTTTCAAATTTTAAAGAAGGAAGATGATATTTGACATGTCCATGAAGGTGAAAAACATTGTGTTTTCATTAAAATAGTGTGTTATTTAGTATCCAAAAGCCAATATCTGAGTTTCAGGTCTACCTCTTGCAAGCTTTGCAACTTTGAATAATTCACTTAGTCTCTCTGAGCCTCTGTTTCCTATCTCTAGTGGGCATTCATACAGAGATGTAAGAATGCCCATCTCTTAGGCTTTGACCAGGGTCAAAGGAGATCATGGTAATGAAAATATTTGTTAACTGAAACAGCAATATATCGTCAGCTGTCATTCCTAGGGACAACACCATAATCTCTGGTGACGAAAGAGCAAAATAATGTTGTATTGTTACCAGCTGAAGCCACACTAAGGGAATTATGCTCTCATGAAATCTGTATTAATTCAAATCTGTATTAAGCCATAAGAAAGTATCACAAACTGGATGGCTTAAATAACAGAAATGTACTGTCTCTCAGTGCTGGAGGCTTAGATGTCCAAAACCAAGGTGTCAGAAGGGTTGGTTCCTTCTGAGGGCTGTGAGGGAGGGATCTGTTCCAGGCCCCTTTTCTTTGACTTCGTAGATGGCTGTCTTCTCTGTGTCTCTTCCCATCATCTTCCTCCATGTTTCTGTGTTGAATTTCCCCTTTTTATAAGGACACCAGTCATATTGGATTAGGGCCCACCCTGATGACCTCACTCTACTTTGATTACCTCTGTAAAGACCCTATGATGGTTAATTGTTATGTGTCAATGTGTTTGGGCTAAGGGATGCCCCTATAGCTGCCAAAACATTTCTGGGGGTGTCTGCAGGGTGTTTCTGGAAGCGACTAGCATTTGAATTGATTGAGTAAAGAAGATCACCCTCGGGACTTCCCTGGTGATCAAGTGGTAAACAATCTGCCTTCCAATGCAGAGGATATGTGTTCCATCCCTGGTCGGGGAACTGAGATTCCACATGCCGCGGGGCAACTAAGCCTGCTCGCCACAACTATTGAGCTCACACACCTCAATGAGACAGCCCATGTGCCACAAACTACAAGCCGGGGCGCTCTGGCGCCCTCGTGCCACAACTAGAGAGAGAAAACCTGCACACCACTAGAGAGAAGCCTGTGCACCGCAACAAAGAGACTGTGCGCCATAACGAAAGATCCCATATACCTCAACAAAGATCCCATGTGCCGCAACTAAGTCCCGATGCACCCAAAAAAATAAGGAAAGTAAATAAAATAAATAATTTTTTTTAAAAAAATCACCCTCAACAAGGCTGGTGAGCACCATCCAATCCACTGAGGGCTTGAATCGAACAAAAAGATGGAGGAAGAGTGAATTTTCTCTTTTTGCTTGAGTTGGGACATCCATCTCTTTTCTGCCCTCAATATCAGTGCTCCTGATTCTCAAACCTTTGGACTCAGACTGGGACTTACACCACTAACCCTGCAATTCTTTGGACTCAAAGTGAATTACATCACCAGTTTTCCTGGTTCTCCAGTTTGCAGAAAACACATCAGTGGTCTTCTCAGCCTCCATACTCGTGTGAGCCAATTCCTATTATAAATCTCTCTCTATCTCTCTCTCTCTATATATATATATACATATATCTATATATAGATATATGTATATAGTTGACCCTTGAACAGCTCAAGGTTGGGTGCTGACCCTCAGAGCAGTCGAAAACCTGTGTATAACTATATAGTCAGCCTTCCGTACCCACAGTTCCACACCTATGGATTCAACCAGCCTCAGACTGAGTAGAAAGGTAGTACATATTTATTGAAAAAAATCCACATATAAGTGGACCCATACAGTTCAAACCTGTGCTGTTCAAGGGTCAAGTGTATATCCTATTGATCCTGTTTCTCTGGAGAACCCTGACTAATATGGAACTTATCTCCAAATAAGATCACATTTAAAGGTATTGGGGGTTAGGACTTCAAGGAGTGGAGGATAGATACAAATCAACCCATGACAAGATCTTTCATTTATTTTGTTAAAAATCACCAAACTGATTCACAGTGTTTCCCAACCAAGGCCTGCTTCTCAGATGAAACATTTCACTCTACAATGGAGACCTACCTGCTCCTTGAGTGTCTAAGAAGATGAATTATTCACTTTAGAATAAAGATCTCAGGCCATGGCCACATACCTCCTCCAGACACCAGAACATTAGGCAGTGTCTCTCTTTTCAGAGAATTCTCTTTATGCTGCAACATACATGTCATCACTTTTCCTTATATTTAGCTTGGAAACAAAAATTTGTCACCCTGAGACAGTCACTGAAGTTTTTAGATTTCAAACCCAATTCATTGTTCAAGAAATGTATTCACTTGTTATCTCTCATTTCTGCATCAAGCCCACAGATTGTTGATACATTTTCAAATCAGATACCTTCATGAAATTAGAGAATTAATAAGTGGAGACACACACACACGCATGCACATAATATCTCATATATAATAGATTTATATAACATAGAATAATAGTGAAGTTTTTAAAGTAAACTTAGACCTTTTTTAAACTCATGCTTTCTTAGCAACTCAATATCAGTTTTTGGTCAACTATCTTGCAATTTTAGAAAATGTAAATGTCCCATACAGATGGATATATGGGTACATGGATGTATGTCTCAGAGGGTAATCAAAGCATTATTTGCAACATCAAAAGATAGAAACAACCTGATGTCCACCAGAAGTTATTTAAACAAAGCATGAGACAGCTACAGAATGGAACACAATTCACCACCCGCCAAAGACCACGGTTTTGAAAAATATATAATGACATGGGGTAACCACTTGGTATGTTTTAGTGAAAAGCAGGTTACAGAAGGATATGCATGATTCCAATTTTAAGACTACATGTGCATAAAGGAATATAGAAGGGATATTCACTGAAATGTTCACATGCTTATCTATAGGTGCTACGATTGTAGACAATTCTTTGTTTCTTCCTGGTACTTTCCTTAATTTAAATTTTTTCTACAAAATGCATGAATCACTTTAAAAATGAAAATATGACTTTTTCTAATAAATGGGAATTTCCTTCTGAAATGTTATTGCCTTACACATTGTACCATTGTACATTGTACATTGTACTATTCATACCATTGGGTGACTATTTTTCACTGGACTTCTAGGGGATAATAGAGGAAGATCAAATATTTATAAAAATAATTATGTACTTAGCACTTTAATGCAACCTATGATGTTATAAAAAGGCCTTGATGAAAAAGTATATTCTCAATGAAGTATACAGAATGCACAGAGGAGGAGTATACCTGACATAGGAAATGGCATAAGTAAACAAACATGTAGCAAAATGCCAGGTTTCCTCTGGGAGTAACAAAAACTTCAGTATGAGTTGTTTGTAAGGTTTCTAACAGAATGCCAGGGGATGAGGCAGGAACATTAAGTCAAGAGATGGATGATCATAAAATTTATTGTTCAAACTAGGACCTTTTGAGAGTGAACGTTGAGTGCTCATAATAGCTACTAGGAGACACCAGGCATGCACTAGGAATATACAGGGAAACCAAGACATAAGACTTCTCTACAAAGGGCTGAGTCACAGTGGGCCTTAAATGCCAGCCTAAGTAAGATATTTGAACTTCATACACACAGTCTTGGAATCCTGGGGTTGAAAGGAAATGTCAATGCCCTCCAGCTTGGCCACCCCATCCCTGCCTCTCCAAATTTTCAAGCCTTTGTTTAAATATCTCTGTGACAAAGAATGCATTGCCTTGGAACAGCTCTGTTAGAAAATTCTTCATTGTATTGAGCTGAAATTTATCTCCCTGTATCTCCCACCCATTTGGTCCAGCACTGCCATCTCAGAGAGAAAAACACAATACTAATCTCTTCCCATGGAGAGTGAAAGATGTAAAAACAGATAATATGGCTCTCTAGACTTTCTCTTTTGCAGGTTAAATGTCCTACAGACATCCTTCCTACAGCATCCCTGAAGTTTGTCACTATTTGCTTTGTATCTCCTAATTAGCTTTTAAAATGTTCCTCTCTTGTCATCTCCCTTCTACCATCTTCGTTGGAGCCGCCATCCTTCTTGCTTATACTATAATAACTCCTCCTATGTCATTTCTCTCCATCTCTCTCCCTCTCTCTCTTTCTCTCTATCATTGACCATCCCTCCAACCCATTGTCCATATTGACCTTTCCAAAACACAAAACTGATTGTGACACTGTTTTGCTTACAACCTTCAATGGCTCCCTGTTCTCCTCAGGATCAATTCCAGCTTCAGAGCATGAAGTTCTATCCCCGACCACCACTCTCATCTCATCTCCCTCATCCCCTCTCCTCTGTGTGTGTATCCCTTCTCTCAGTTCCTTGCACAGGACTTTTGCCCTATGGAAGTTACTGTCACCTGCACTTGGAACCCTCTTCCTTATACCACCTGCACCTTGATAACCCCTACTTGGCTTTTGGGTTTCAATTTAAACATCACTGCCTCCAGAAAGTCTACCCCAATTCCATTAAGTCTGGATTAAAAATCCCTTCTTAAGTGGTTCCTCAGGGACCTAAGCTTCCCCTATTATACAAGTAAAACATTTAATTAAAATCACCTGCTTTTTCATCTAACACCTTTGCTATATTGTGAACTCTGTGAGAGCAGGTCTGCTCTTTTCAGCACTGTTGTCATAAGTATCTAGCACAGTGATTGGCAAATAGTATGCGTGTGTGTGTGTGTGTGTGTGTGTATAAGATATATGTATGTGCTCAAAAAATGTGTTAATGTGTAGCACCCAGAACCAGATACAATTGTTCTAAATGTGATCTGCATAATACAGATTAGAAGGTCTATTGCCTTCCATGTGCTATACTCCATACCTCTATTAATAAAACCTAACATTATTTTAGAAGAAACATCTCATGGTTGATTTTCTTGTCAGTTTAGATCCCTAAACCTTAACTATATGAAGCCACCACTTCTGTCTTTAACTTTCCCTCTCTGTCTTTCCGCTTTCTCTCTCTCTCTCTCTCTCTCTCTCTCTCACACACACACACACACAATAATTTGCAATTGATTTTTGGCAGCCATACATGATATATTTTATATCTATTTTTGCACACTGCTTCTAAAAATAAAAAGTCAAAGTATGCTGCAACTAATTGATAACTTCTGGACTCCTAACCCTTATGCCTTTTCTCTGAGCAAATGTGATCAGTGTGCTATGCCTTCATGGATGTTAAGAATATTGAATAAAACAGGAATGAAGGGCTTCCCTGGTGGCGCAGTGGTTGAGAGTCCGCCTGCCGATGTAGGGGACACGGGTTCATGTCTCGGTCCGGGAGGATCCCACATGCCGCAGAGTGGCTGGGCCCGTGAGCCATGGCCGCTGAGCCTGAGAGTCCGGAGCCTGTGCTCCGCAATGGGAGAGGCCACAGCAGTGAGAGGCCCGCGTAATGCGGAAAAAAAAAAAAAAAAACAGAAATGAAGATGGACCCCAGTAGCATACCATCCTAAAGACGTCCATCTGTCAATCAGCTATTCTTTAGTAAATGCACTCAGTCATTAATCCGGCCCACGTGCATGCTTCTAATCCAGAAGAATACCACAGGATCTGGGCCCTTCCTAAAACCAAGGTTTTTGAATTGATTAATGTTAAGTGAGTATAACCATGTTCCAGGTATTTTCACAAACTTTCTTTTAGTCACCATTTCCAACACCTGTTATCCTTTTTAATAGATGATAAAACTATCACTCAGAGAGAAAGTCACACAACTAGCAAGTGCCAAAGCAGGGACATGAGCCCAAGTCCTGTGACTCCAAACTCAATACCACTCATTACACTGAGAGAGCCTCTAAAAGAGAAAATATTCATTATTGGACTTACGTGGGTTCCTATTAATCACCACCTACTCTCCCAAATATCTGTTGAATGAATGAATTCTTTCTTTTTTTTAAGATGTTGGGGGTAGGAGTTTATTAATTAATTTATTTATTTTTGCTGTGTTGGGTTTTCATTTCTGTGCAAGGGCTTTCTCTAGTTGGGGCAAGCGGGGGCCACTCTTCATCGCGGTGCACGGGCCTCTCACTATCGCGGCCTCTCTTGTTGGGAGCACAGGCTCCAGACGCGCAGGCTCAATAGTTGTGGCGCACGGGCCTAGTTGCTCCGCGGCATGTGGGATCCTCCCAGAGCAGGGCTCGAACCCGTGTCCCCTGCATTAGCAGGCAGATCCTCAACCACTGCGCCACCAGGGAAGCCCTGAATGAATTCTTTGATTCAAGATTCTTAACCCGAGGTTCATGACAACGCAAGGGGGTCCAAGAGTAGGTTTGTATGAACCTCCCGAAAGTTTATGAAAAGTGCCATGTTTGTATATTGTGCATTTTTTCTGAGAAGAGTAATGTACATTTGAGTCTCAAAAGGACTGTGGCTCCAAACAAGAATAACCTGCAGTTTAAAAAACCTTCTTCATCATCATTCACCTCTGTCTAGAGTTTCGAATGCACAAATTTCTTTAGAAAATCAAACTGAATTTTTTCATCTGTAGTCTCCAAAGCCTCCATCCCTCTCTAGCAGCTCTTAGAGATCTCACCTGTTGGTCCCTTCTGAGCCTTCCTTCTGGTATCAAAAGGTGCCAGCTTGTATCTTTGATATCAGCTTATCAGAAGGCTGTCTTAAAAGTCCACCTAGCTTCGTCTTCAACCTCTTCCTGGGCCAGGTACTATCCTGAAAACGGTTCCTTCGTTTTCACAAAGCCAAAGCAAAATTGCAAACAGCTTTTCATGCAGCTTTTCCCAGCCTTGGGCAAGGTTGGGATAGATGCGGACAGCAGTAGGAGAAACCCACTGAGATGTGGATGGGAGAGCAAGCTTGTAGATCTGGAGACTTGGGGGATTATCTTAAGTACCCAGAAAGTCTACACCCTTCTTCTGTTAAATAATTGGAAGACTACACCTTTTCCTGATAATCAGGGTTGACTTTCATTCTTCATTCTTTACCATATTGTATTATACATTATATCTCTCTCATCTTATTCAATGCCTGGAGATCATAGTCATTGACAAGAATTGTACAAGAATTCACACAAATTTACTGAGCATCCTCATTGGGTCCAGGCTATAGGCTTGAAGTATGCTCAGAAAAATAGAGCTGATGCCAGCCCTCGAGGAGTCTACAGACCAGTGGAGGACAGACAAGTAAATAGGTACTTGCAATAAAGAATGGTAAATGCCCTGATAGAAGGAACAGAGGAAGCTCTGGGGGAAAAGGGGAGAGCCACCCACCCATTCTGGAGGATAAGGAGCGGTCTCCAAGAGAAAGTGGCTCTCAGCTGAGTCCTTAGGGAAAAATAGAAGTTAGACCTAAGAGAAGGACAAAGAGGAAAGTCATATTTAGTAAATAGTTTAATATGCCTAAATTTGCATACAACATGCATAAAGTGTGTATTAAAATGTGCATAATATGTGGAGAGGGAGTGACTGATGAGAGATAAAATGGAAGAGAAAGGCAAGTCCCACATCAACATTATTCTCAAAAGGAAAAAAAATAGGAATCCACTGTAGGCTTTTCAAAAAAGATCTGCGTGATCATATTGCATTTTAGAAAGACCATTTGATACAGTATGGTGACAAGACAGGGGGCATGGGGATGGGTAGTAGTGGCCTCAAATGAGACTAACAGAAGGTTGTGACCAGAATCAAATTTGGGGTGGTACTGACTTACACTAAAACAGTGGAAGCTGAGCTGGAGACACAGGTATGTGTATGAAATGCATTAAGCAGGGAGAGCAGATAGGACTAGGTGTCATGAATGAAGGAGAGGAATGATGATTCTGTCTAGGATGATTCTGTCATGTCTGGCTTGGACAACTAGGGATGCCATTTGAACACTGGAGAATAAAAAAGGAGGAGCAGGCCTGGGAGAGAATGGGAGAAGACAAATTCACTTTGAACATGTTGATTTTACAGTGATCCATAGAGATGCACCTTAAAGTGGAGATGCTCTATAGAAAAGGTTGGTATTTAGGAGAAAGATCTGGATAGGCTATAGATTTGTACGTAGTGGGTGAACCCATGGGGGTGGGAGAGGTTTCCTAGGGAGACTACTGGATGGAAAGGGAAGAGAGTCAAGGAACACAGGGACACACCAATGCTGATGAAGGGAAGAACTTTAGAGGCATTAAATGAAACTCAAAAGGTCAGAGGGAAACCAGGGAAGCGTGGTATCAAATAATCCAGGACAGAGTTTAAAAAAAAAAAAGAAAGAAAGAAAGAAAGAGAGGGATCGGGGGAGGGGGATGACCAACAGTTCAAAATGACACAGAGAAGACTTGGGGAAGGTTGAACACAACACACTCTCTGGTTTAGCTCCCAAGAGGTCTCTGGTGGCCCTGGCCAAGGTTTGTCTTCAGAAGAGAGGGCAGAAGCCATTGACTGTGGACGAGCAAGTTACTGGGTAGTGAGGGCATTGAGATGGTGAATGTCACCCACTCGTTCAAGAAATTTGGTGGGGCAGACTTCCCTGGTGGCTCAGTGGTTAGGAATCCGCCTGCCAATGCAGGGCACACCGGTTCAAGCCCTGGTCTGGGAAGATCCCACATGCCGCAGAGCAACTATTGAGCCTGTGGTCTAGAGCCTGCGAACCACAACTACTGAAGCCCGCATCGCGGGCACCACAACGAAGAGTAGTCCCGGCTCTCTGCAACTAGAGAAAACCCGAGTGCAGCAACCAAGACCCAACGCAGCGAAAAATTAAATAAATTTATCTATTTAAATAAAAAACGTTTGGTGGGACGGTAAAGGAGAAAAATTTTTTTCAGCTAGAGAGGAAGTGCAGAAACTCAACAAACATCGATTGACTGAAGTGAGGAAAACGTCCTATTCCCGGCAGACCTGGCTGGGTGAAAAATTCATAAACAAATGCCAGAACCGGCTTCCCTCTCTGCATCCTGCTGAGCGCTAGAAAGGCTTTTGTTTTCATTGTCTTTATCAGTGAGAAACGGCTCGGTTCGGGCTGAACCTGTTAAAATGAAACCAGAGTGTGTAGCAGGACAGCCATCGAAAGCCTTGGACCCACCGCTCGCACCTGAACGCCGGCTGTGCCCGCTGCCCCCTCCGACCCTCCCCACCTGCCGTATTTGCCCTGCGAGATTTCCAAGTCCGGATCAGAAGCACCCCTGCTCAGCTGAGACTCCGGGCTCTCTCAACTCTTCTCCAAAAACGAGCCAGATTCATTTGAAAGTCAGCTTGTTCAAATAGCGAAGTACAAAGGGCCGAGGGGCTGGCTGTGCCGCCGCCGGCTGTGTGCACGCCGGGCAACACCTTCCCTTTGTGGAGCCCCCGGGGGGACCCGGCCATGTGGAACGGGCTCCCTCCATCTGCGAGATGTCTGTTGCCTTTGGAGTCAAGTGTAGGATCCCACAGCCCATTACTGAAGCAGATGGCTTTAAAAATCCCTATCGTCCCCGCAAAGCCCTGGTCCAACAGGTAATCCACCAAACGCCGAGCCCTCTCGCGGCCCCGGAGGACCGAGCTCCCCGAACCCCGCGACCCGCTGCTCCCAGGGGAGCTCCCACTTGGCACAGGTTCCAGCCGCGGTGACCGGAGACTCGTCCACGGCCCCTCTCTGCAGGGACTACCGGCTGGGTTTCCAGAAACGAGATACATATTTACAAACCCAAACATTCCCTGGCAACCAGAGCTCGAAATGAGTTCCGCTCTGCATCTCGCGCGCCTGGAAATCGCTGCAGCTGAGTGCACGGGAACGCAGCCCAACGGGGACCGCTTTCCGGCACATCCGGAGGCCCTTTGCAAGGTTTCTCGGCTGACAGAACAGCAGCTGGGACCCGGGAGCCCAAGCAATGGAGGACGGGGAGAGGGAGGCGCCTACCGTACCCGCTCGGCGCGGCGGCTCATTGCTGCGACCGTCTGGGCGCTTGCTCCGGCCCGGGCGCTGCGGACGCGGCCTCTGCTGTGAGCTCTGCCCCGGGACGGCTGCCTCGGGCTGCTCTTGTTTGCACTGGGCCGTTTGCTTTTGGGATTTCTCCAATGCAGATGTAGTCAGGGGGCCGCTGTCCCGGGGGACAATGATTCCATTGGAAGCTGGCCTTTGACAAGACTCACACATGACCTTTGACTAAAATGGCTTTGGGGAAGGAAAGTGACCGGAGGCTGAAGACCGGGCATCCAGGGCAGCCGTCCGCATTCCCACCCCCAACAGTGCCAAGTTAATTTTTCATCCCGTAATCTTTCAAGGAGAGTCTCTGTGAGGTTTGATTTGCCATTTCTCCCTCATTCTGCCGGATTCTTTATCCGGGGTTTCCGAAAGGATTTTGCTGCCGAAGTTTCCTGCCGTGTTGTTGATGAGTTCCCTGAATCAGCATTCCCAGGTTAAACGCGAGTGGTATATTGTATAAATTCCTCTAACACTCTGGAAAATAATACCCCCATTTTTCCCCCTAAAGCATGCTACAATTGACAAAGGGCTTGTGACAATCATGCTGTCACTTGGCCTCCCAAACAATGCCAGGAAGACTCTCCTATTACTGCCATTTTACACGTAAAGAAAATAAGCTCCAGAAAAATAAGATATTTGCCCAATCACCCAACCAGAAAGTGAAATCTGAGTCTTCTCAATCACATCCTGTCCGCAGCCACAAACCACCCACCTCCCTGCTGGGTGACCCACCCCAGTAACTTAATTATAACACGTAAGCACATGTCATAATGCATAAAATACAGCAAGAGTAACTATAGAACATTTTAATGTTTGAATTATAAAAGCGTTAGAAAGTGTTTTAAAATAATAGCTGTTTTGGTTAAGGATGTCCACAGATATCTTGAGTTCATTGACTATGTTTCTTTATGGTCTAATATTTTCTCTTTACCAGCTGCTAAAAGAATGCTATAGGAACCAGACTGGCAACTCTGAGGTGCTGGTACAAGCCTAGGGATTCCTGAGGCTGCTACGAGAGTCTGTCACTAGTCATGATCGGAGCCTTTTTCCCTCCTTTTTCTGGGTCCTTCCAGATGGCAAAATGCTAAATAGAAGGGGAAGAGACTGTGGGATTGTAAAGAATGCCTCCGTGAACAAGGAGTCAGCGTCCCAGAATTTTAGTGTGATGAGGAGAGCTGTGATGGGGGTCTGCAGAGATGCTCTAGAGATTCCTGGTCTGGCAAATGACATCATTCTCATTTTTTCGCTTAGAGAAGGGGAAAGGGGGTGATACTCACACTCAGCCTGGCAGGACTGGAAGGAGTCGGCCAGGAGGAGAAGAGGAAGAAGCACATCACTGACTCATACAACATCACGTCCAAACGCTGTCCTGATGCCTTTGGCAAACTGAAAATAGTTCCTGCAGACAAGAGCAGAGGGTGTGGGAGGCTGTGTCTAGAGAGGAGGGTGTGGGTTTGGACTCTGACCAGCCTCCTGTGTCACCTGAGGGAATTTGGACTTCATCCTGCGGAGCCCAATGGGTTAATATAACTGGCTCCAGGTTACCAGCTCATAAGAAAAGGATGCAGGAGTCCTATGCTGTTCTACAACAAGAAAAATATATCTATCAACCTGGCTTGGTGGTTATGGGCATTGGCTTCATCAGACAGATGCAGTTTCTTCTTCTTCCTAGCTACAAAAATGCGACCGGGCTTCCCTGGTGGTGCAGTGGTTGAGAGTCTGCCTGCCGATGCAGGGGACGCGGGTTCGTGCCCCGGTCCGGGAGGATCCCACATGCTGCGGAGCGGCTGGGCCCGTGAGCCATGGCTGCTGAGCCTGAGCGTCTGGAGCCTGTGCTCCGCAACGGGATTGGCCACAACGGTGAGAGGCCCGCGTACCGCAAAAAAAAAAAAAAAAAAAAAAAAAAAAAAAAATGCGAGCAATATATTTAACCTCAGTAAGCCTCAGTTTTCTCATCAGTAAAATGGGGATTATGGTACATACTATGAGAATTAAATGAAATTATGTAGGTAAAACCCTTTGCCTTTCTTCTGACATACAGTCGTGCTCAGCAACAGGTAGCTACTATTGTCTTTTAAAGTATTGATGCTTTAATGTGTGCAGCAGCTACCATGGAATAGGAACTCCCTTCCTTCCAGCTCATTCCCTTCTCCCCATTATACGTTTTTGGCTTTTGACTCATTAGAGTTTGTCCTTTGTTCTTTCCACTTTGTTCCTCCTTCTCGACATTACTTCCTTCCTTTATGTCCCGGTCTAGACTTTAATGTTGGTTTCGATCTTACTCTCTTTCCACCTCAGTTTGTTCATTTCCTGGTTCAACCACTGCCACATACCATCTGCAAAACCCTCAGCCACGATGTAACGGTCTGCTAGTGCTACACAGCATCACACACCGTGTCCACTGGCACCACCACCTATGTGTGCTCTGCAGCCTAGGTGCCGTGTCCAGCACCACTGTATTCCTTATGAGTGTCCCTGGTCAGCCCACCTCTTCACTTCCACAAAGTCACTCTTCCCACCCCTGGAGAACCCGGACCCCACTCCCAGCTGACTTTCAGCAAACGACCTCCTCTCCCCCAGCAAAGGGCACAAGAGCTATCAGGAGGGAGCTCTGCTTCCTGTCCTTGCACCAGAAAACTTATTTCCAGTCTCCACACCTTGCCTCCCACTTTCGAAGTGGCCCTCCTTCTGTGTGCTATGAAATCCCTCTCTTCCCATGTCTTCTGGATCATTCTTTCATCAGCCGTCCCTCTATCTTTCAGTTTCTTCTTTACTGATTTCACTAGTTCATTTATTCATCAGACATTTATACATAACATGTTTAAATTACACGACAGTCAGCATCTTTGATTCTGGGAATACAAGAATAAATAAAATATCACAGGGGCTTCCCTGGTGGCGCAGTGGTTGAGAGTCCGCCTGCCAATGCAGGGGACACGGGTTCGTGCCCCGGTCCGGGAGGATCCCACATGCCGTGGAGCAGCTGGGCCCGTAAGCCACAGCCGCTGAGCTTGCACGTCCGGAGCCTGTGCTCCGCAACGGGAGAGGCCACAACAGTGAGAGGCCCGCGTACCGCAAAAAAATAAAAAATAAAAATAAAATCACAGTCGCTAAACATATTCAACGGTCTCTCATACGATGTACTCCGTTTTTCCTAATATGGTCTGAATACATGCCTGTTCATTTTAACAACAATAACAACAACACACACACCCCCACACATGTATCCACTGTCTAGAACATACTTCCTGTGGATCTTCCAAGGTCAGTTCCTTCCTTTAGAATCAGGCTTAAAGTCACCTCCTCAAAGAGACCTTCCCTGACAGCCAATCTAGGGAACCATCCTCTCCCTCATCATCAGCTATCTGTTAGCCTTCTTTATTTCCATCACATCATTTATCCCATGTTGTAATGAGAGATTCCCTTGTTCCCTTACTTGCCTATTTCCTGCTGCTTCCACTAGTCTGAACCTTCATGAGGGCTTGGACCCATCTTTTAGTCACTGCTGTATCCCCAGTGCCCAGGGTGTACTTAATAGGCTCTCAGAAAACATTTGTTGATAGTTAAACCCCCAAGTGCCACAACCATCTTTGCCTTAATCTTTTTTTAATTTTTTATCTCCATCAGACATCCTACTGGTTTTCAACATTGACTACAATTAGAATTCCCTGAGGAATTTTGAAAAATCCTTATGCCCAGAGCACCCTCTGGGGTGAGACCTTGGTACCAGTTTTTGTAAGCTTTCCAGGCAATTGTAAAAGCCAAGCTTGAGACCACTGACCTAACCTCTGCCTGACACGTGGGTGATGCTTGAGAAGGAAATGAATGGATGAATGAATGAATGATTCAAGGGATGGGGTCATTTCGCTCCAGCTTATCCTTCAATCCTCTTCCCCTGAGTCCTCCCACTCATCATGTTATCCAGGCATGCAAACCGCAAAACAAGCCCTGCACTGTCCTTGCTCCAAGCTTTCACGTAATATCAGCTCTACCAAGAGCACCCATAGAGCATCTCAGCTGTCTAAGGAGTTTCCTTGCCTCTGGACTTGCCGGTAAAATCTGGATTTGGGCTCCATACCATCTCCTCTGCCAGATCTTTCCCAGTGTCCCCAAAGGGCTCACCTTTCTCTTTGCACATGTCCCCGTTAGAGCCGTTGTGCTGCCGCCAGCAGCTGTGTCATGATTGGTTTTGACCCGGTGATCCTTTCTCCTTGTACCCCCATGTCTTGCAGACCGCCCAACCAGAGATAAATTAATGGATTATCACATTAAACAAATTTTTAAAGAGATGCTCTGGGCTTCCCTGGTGGCGCAGTGGTTAAGAGTCCGCCTGCTGATGCAGGGGACACAGGTTCGTGCCCCCATCCGGGAAGATCCCACATGCCGCGGAACGGCTGGGCCCATGAGCCATGGCAGCTGGGCCTGCGTGTCCGGAACCTGTGCTCCGCAGCGGGAGAGGCCACAGCAGTGAGAGGCCCGCGTACCGAAAAAAAAAAAAAAAAAAAAGAGATGCTCTATGTTTATTTTTTGTTTGGGGATTTTTAAGAGCCTAATCGAGCTGTAAATCACGTAACATAAAATTCCTCAATTTAAATGGTACAAGTCATGGTTTTTAGGATATTCACAGGGTTAACTATCACCACAGTCAATTCTAGAACATTTTCATCACCCCAGGAAGAAACATTGTACCCCTTAATTATCACTCCCCATGACTCCTCAGCCCCCCAGCCCTAGATAACCACTAATCTACTTTCTGTCTCTATAGATTTGCCTCTTCTGGACATTTCATATAAATGGAATCATACAATACTTATTTCTTGTGTGTGTGTGATAGGCATTTACTTCCACATTTGAAGACCTATTTGGCCGCAGGATCCCTCTCACACTGAGTCGATGTGGCAGATTATGGACTCTGTAGAGAGATCTTGGAGGACAAACCAAAGCAGTATTTCTTAGACCACATTACACAGCAACCTGGTGAATTACCGAATTCCTGAGCTGGGGGAAGGAGGATACAGGGATTAGCTACACCTGCTACTGCGGAGGAACGAGAGAGGGGATGGATTCCCGGATGGCTCAGTTCTGCCTCACCAGTCCCGTCACAGCCAGGCCACTGGGACAGGACCTCCTGCACCAAAAGGACCCACACTGAGGACAAACTGCCTGGATCAGACTCGAGCTTTGCCACAGGTTAGCTGTTACTCTTCATTCCCAGCTACCTCATTTCTAAAAAGAGGATAAAAACAACCCTACCTTATAAGCACCACATCATAGGATCGAGATAAAGATTAAATGAGGGGATGCATAGCAAGTGCACAGCACAGCACTTGGGCCATTATAAGTGCCTGATCAATATTTATGGTGGTGTATTTGTCGATGTTTGACCACAGCTGTTTTCATAGTGTTCTTCTAAGTAAAATTTAATATGGAAAGAGGGTTCTGCTGCTTTACAAAATAATTCAAACTGTTATTCTAGGAAAACTTCACACACCATGCAGATACCCGCTGCCAGATGGTCATCTGTGTTTTGCTTGATGACAGTAGGGACAGTGGCAAGATTTAGCTGAAGCCAAAGAGTACTTGTTAATGGAAAGTTGGAGGCAGGAGATGGATTAGGTCCATTCCTGGCATAAAAAGCGGATGGAGAGAACCTACTTCTTCCCACTAAATGCTCGTCAGTGCCATTAGCAGGCAGAGGATGTAGGCTAAATGGACCCTGTGTCTTGTCTTGTTTATCTGCACTCCTCTCCAGCGATTTCTTTACTTTCCTTTTACTATTCGTATGTGTCAGCCTGCCTCTGGCATCCTCTTCTGAGCCCTCCTACGGTGTCTCTTAGGTACATCTGAATTCAACATGTAGGTAGCTACAAACAACAAATGCTGGAGAGGGTGTGGGGAAAAGGGAGCCCTCTTGCACTGTTGGTGGGAAAGTAAATTGATACAGCCACTATGGAGAACAGTATGGAGCTTCCTTAAAAAACTAAAAATGGAACTACCACATGAGCCAGCAATCCCACTACTGGGCATATATCCTGAGAAAACCATAATTCAAAAAGACACATGCACCCCAATGTTCCTTGCAGCTCTATTTACAATAGCCAGGTCATGGAAGCAACCTAAATGCCCATCGACAGATGAATAGATAAAGATGTGGTACATATATACAGTGGAATATTACTCAGCCATAAAAGGGAACGAAATTGGGTCATTTGTAGTGAGGTGGATGGACCTAGAGACTGTCATACAGAGTGAAGTCAGAAAAACAAATATCGTATATTAACGCATATATGTGGAATCTAGAAAAATGGTACAGGTGAACTGGTTTGCAAGGCAGAAACAGAGACAAAGATGTAGAGGACAAATGTATGGACACCAAGGCGGGAAGCGGGGTGGGGGGGTGGTGATGGTGGGATGAACTGGGAGATTGGGATTGACATATATACACTAATATGTATAAAATAGATAACTAATCAGAACCTGCTGTATAAAAAATAAATTAAATTAAATTAAAAAAAAAACGTAGGTGGCTGAGCCTTGGTAGGCAATCCAATGGTCAGACACAGCCATCTGTAGCAAGTGGGCACAGGATCTACCCATTTTGCTATCAAGTGGTCCATTATCCTGCCAGCTCCAGGGATGCTGTTCTTGCATGTAAGCATCCAGTGTCTATTTCGAGTTACAGAGGGTAATTTGCGGACCTTCATCTGACTTCTGCTGCTTTGAATGGCCTTTCCTGCACATCTGGCAAACCTCTGTACAGATCCAGCTCAACTGTCTCTCTTTCTTGACTTCCTCCCCTCTGTGATCTCACAGCCCCTGTACATGCCTGTGGGGCAGAGCCTAGACAGTGTCCAGTCATCACCTGTGCATATGACTATGAACAACTAAAACACAAGGACCTTTTTCATTTATTTCTGTGTCTCCTATTAATAGCCCTGGGCCTAGCACATGAGGCTCGTTCCTCCAATTTTACAGATATATATTGAGAGCCTACTATGTGCTGACACTTCAAAATGCAAATATTTCATAGAAGCACGGGAGTTTCACTTTGAAAGGAGTTTTGAGACAAGCAAATGAAGCCCAGAAAAGGTTGTGTCTTAACAAGTTTCTCCAATGCCTGAGAAAGGAAAATATTGGGGATAGAATTCAACTCTCCTGACACCTTGTTCTTTTAAGGCAGGGATTTTTTTTTCCTTTGGTTAAAATAACAGATTTTTGGGGACTTCCCTGGTGACCCAGTGGTTATGATTCCGTGTTTCCACTGCAGGGGTCACAGGTCGATTCCTGGTCAGGGGACTAAGATCCCACACGCCGCATGGTGAGGCCAAAAACTAAATAAATAAAATAAAAATAACAGATTTTTGAACATGGTTGGAAAACTAGAGAAAATATGAATGATTATTTTGTTCATTAATGGTTTTTCCAGATCAAACACTAGCGCTCAAAGCACCCCTGAGTTGGTGAGGGAGGATATTAACACAGACCAGTGCAAATCTGCAGTGTGGATAATTCCTTTACCGTCTGACTCCCTGTCCTTCTCACACCCACCCCTGCTGGCTCACATCTCACCCACCCCAGGCCAACCAAGGGCCTGTAAAAATTTAACTTGGTGCGATTGCACAACCATGAAAGCTCAAATTGCTTTTCGGGGTAATGAATGAGATTCTTCAATTGCCTCGTGAAAATGTTTCCAATGGGAGGAAAAACAGAACAAGTTATCACAAACATCAATGTGCCCGTCAGGCTCAGGTGAGGTGATTATACAACAAAAGGTCATAGGCAACACTCATTTGGGCCAGCTTGGAGGACAAACAGAATCTTGTGCTGTTTCTCTACCTGCTTCTTTGTTGAATGTCTATTGTTAAGAACCATTTTGGAGGTTATGGTTATTTGTTATTTGTTAACTTTGTTATTTGTTAACTTTGATTTGGTGTATGCATATAGCCAAACTCATCAAGTTATATCCATTAGATATGTTTTTTATATCAATTACACCTCAGTAAATGTGTTTTAAAAAAAAGAAAAAGAAACTATTTCCTCACTGAGTGAAAATCATGGTGCAGCAAATCCACTATTCAGTGTCTCTCACTAGGTGGGCTTTTTGTAATAAAGAGCAAGACTATAATTCCTGCCTGGCTCCTTGAGGGCTGCTGCTGAGTTTCTCTTAACTACTCATGTTGGCACTAACTCCAATGAATGCCACTCCTTAAGGGCATAACCTCTCATCTGGACCACTGAGAAAGTCACCTAACCATTCTCCTTGAGTCCAATTTGAAGTCTTTTAACCTACCCTCCATTCTGCAGCCGGACAGATTGTCCTAAAATTCCAACCTGACCTAATTCCTCTGCTTAATGCACTGCAGGGTTTCCCATTGTCCCAAGGATAAAGTGTTAATTCCATAATCTAGTTTAGTGATAATCTGGTCAAGGTTGCTGCCTATAGACAAAAGTTTCTAGCTAAGGAATCAAGTGAGCTAGAACCTGGTCCGTGTTCCACATGCCAAGCCATGAGCCCTAGCACTGGCCCATTCTGCCTAAGACACAGGAAGGGCTGGAGATCCCCCCTGGATGACCTATTACTTCCTGCTGTAGGTGCATATCTAATAGCCCCTATACCTGCTTCCATCCTAACCTCAGCATTATAACCCCGCAATATTAGCATCTCAAAATTCCCCTCTGTCTTGCTTCTGACTCTTTGCCCATGTTCTCCGCTTGAACTTCTCTTCATTCTTCTCTTCACCTGGGTAAGTCACATTCTTCTTTCTTCTCTCCACTTAAATATCTTCTTCCCTGACCCTTTTGGATTAGATTAGGAGCCCCCAATACGTGTTCTCAAAGCACCATGTGTTTTTCATAACAGTGTGCTCATTCTATGGTTTTATAATTGCCTATTTATCTCTTTACTTGAGAGCAGGGACTGTACCATGGTTCTTTGTAACTTTCTTGTCTAGGTATTTAATGGATATCTGTTGATTAAAGAAATGAATGAATAAATGGATGGATGCATAAACATATTTTTAAAGAACCTTGAACTCATGTTTCCAATGAACATCACATTTTGACTAAAAGTGCTCCAAAATCTTATTACCTACTGTCCTGTAATGGTCTTAAATGTATTTTTTTCTGCCTTCACAGAATGCATTTGAGAGGGTGGAACTCTAGGAATTGGGAACTCATCTTAGCTCATCCAAAATCACAGCTTTCCCATCTTACGGACTAAAAATGCCAGACTTCTTTCTTTGTAGCCTTGATGGATGTTTCCAAATGAAAAGATGCTGGTCTTTCCAAGGTGTCTTCAACTCATGGGCCTGTCCACCTTCCCCCAACATGGCACCCAAGGCAACACAGTGGAAGGCCTTGAATATTTTTGTGAGGAGTTTTGCATTCATCCTGTGGGTACTAGGGAGTTCATGAAGTTTTAAACAAGGGAGTGTCATATTCATTTTTGTGTCTTGAGCAATTGCTCTATAAGGGGTAAGGAAGATGAGAGCCTGTGGGCAGGGAAGTGAGAAAGAAAGCCACTGGAATATCCAGGCAAGAGGTGATGAAGGCCTGGAACTTGATCATGGTAATGGAGATAAGGATGCAAATTTTTTTAGAAATTGAGGAGGAAAAAATCTCTTGGACTTGATTAAATATGGTAATAAGAGAGGGAGAAGAATCAGAAAAGATCCTAGGATTTCTAGCTTCAGCAGCTGGGTCACTGGTGGTACCGTCATCTGAGCTTAGGACTATGAAGATAGAGAGTTCACTAAGATGTATTCAGTTTAAGTAATGGACTTTCCTAAGAAGTAAAGGTAGGAATTATCTCTGTACACACAGTTTCAGACATACCTCATACATAATAGGTGCTCAAAATGCTTCTTAAATTGAATTGAAGGTGGAGTACATCCTACATATAGAATTTTCAATAACTAATTTCAACTGCGTCTTTTGTCAAATTCCATGCAGAGACTCATCCAACCACACTGCTCTCATATTAACATAAATATAAGATTTATCCATATGACAAGCTAAGAAATTTCAACCCCCTGGAAAGTATGACTAAGAAATTTTACTGCAATAATAATTTTCACTAAGTGGTGGAAGGAGTCAGGAAAAGGGATAGTTATTATAGCAACCACAAATTGGTCCAAGGGCTACACTTGGCTTTCAATTTCACTACAAATTTCAGAGAAGCCATAAAAGATTCTAGTGAAATCTGGTTGGTTTATTAGAAACATGCGAAGGAACCCCAAACAGGCACGTGTTTCACATTTCCTACTCCGAAGTTTGCCAAGTATTAATCATCATCCTCTCTGTGTTATTCCAGAAAACATAATCACTCCAGCTGGTCTTTTGGAAGGACAGGACTGGGGTCAGGAGAGCATCCACAAATCCAGAACTTCCACAGAGAATTAGAGAGTAAATGCCATGCAGAGGGAAAGCTGCCACACATAACTTTCCCAGACCCTGCTTCCCCAACATGGCCCTCCATATCCCTGCCCTCAGCCCCGCCCTTGCTCACCTCCACAGCAGAAGACAAAAGAGAGTTTGGAGATGTAGTCTCTCAAGTGAGAATACTGTTCCTTCAGCCGAACATCTCCCTCCCCAGAACACAGGTTCCAGAATTGAACAGGGACAGGCTTTGGGGCCAGAAAGTCCCAAATTTGAAACCAGACTCCACCATCTACTCTGGGTAATTCACTTAACCTCTTTGAGCCTCAGATTTCTTCATTTCCAAATGAGGATAATAAGACCTACTTTGAAAGGTGAAGAATGAATGAGGTAATTTATGTAAAACACATACGTGTGTGATATTAGCAAACCTGTCTGGACCCTTCCTGTCCCCTACCTTCCGTATGGTGACCTGCCCAAGCAAGCGTGAGCCCAAACTGTCATTCAACACAATCTCCACTCACGGAAGTCCCACGGGAATGAGTCAATTTTCCCAGCAACTGGAGCCCTGATCAGGTGCTCCGAAGGGGGCTCAGATTCACCTGCTCCTCCTGGGATTCACAGAGCAGCTGAGAAGACAACAAATCTAGCCTCTCTCAGATTAAAGTGCTACCACAGCAAGGATGATGAAAAAGCTAGTTTTGCCTGGAACAGTAGGGTCAGAGCTCATAAATGAGGCATCATTTGAACTGGGCCTTAATGGATGACTAACAATTTTCTGGGAAGGAATCAGAGACATTCATGCAAAAGGGGGAAATAAATAAAGACAATGAGGTCATGACGTGCTCAAGAAACTATAACAAGATAGGTATGGCTAGAGGAGAGGCAATGTCAGGGGAGGGTGGGCAGACTCATGAGTGAAGACATCTTAGAAAAACCAGCACCTTTTCATTTGGAAACATCCATCAATACTACAAGGAAAGAAGTCTGACACTTTTAGTCTGTAAAATGGGAAAGATGTGGTTTTGGATGATCTGAGTTCCCAGCTCCTAGAGCTTCACCCTTTCAAATGCATTCTGTGAAGGCAGAAAAAAAAAATATTTAAGACAAATACAGGACAGTACACAGTACGATTTCAGAGCTCTTTTAGTCCAAATGTGATGTTCATTGGAAACATGAGTGCAAGACTTTTTTAAAAAAATGTTTATGCATCCATCCATTTATTCATTCATTTCTTTGATCAAGAGAAATGCTGGGGAGAACAGTATGGAGGTTCCTTAAAAAACTAAAAATAGAACTACCATATAACCCAGCAATCCCACTACTGGGCATATACCCCGAGAAAACCATAATTCAAAAAGAGTCATGTACCACAATGTTCACTGCATCTCTATTTACAATAGCCAAATCATGGAAGCAACCTAAGTGTCCATCGACAGATGAATGGATAAAGAAGATGTGGCACATATATACAATGGAATATTACTCAACCATAAAAAGAAATGAAACTGAGTTATTTGTAGTGAGGTGGATGGACCTAGAGTCTGGCATACAGAGTGAAGTAAGTCAGAAAGAGAAAAACAAATACCGTATGCTAACACATATACATGGAATCTAAAAAAACAGTACGGATGAACCTAGTGGCAGGGCAGGAATAAAGACGCAGATGTAGAGAATGGACTTGGGGACACGAGCAGGGGAAAGGGGAAGCTGGGACAAAGTGAGAGAGTAGCATTGACATATATACACTACCAAATGTAAAATAGATAGCTAGTGGGAAGCAGCCGCATAGCACTCGGTGCTTTGTGACCACCTAGAGGGGTGGGATAGGGAGGGTGGGAGGGAGATGCAAGAGGGAGGGGGTATGGGGATATATATATACATATAGCTGATTCACTTTGTTGTACAGAAGAAACTAACACAACATTGTAAAGCAATTTTACTCCGATAAAGATCTTTAAATCAATAATTAATTAATTAAAAAAAAAGAACGACCAACCATCTCAAGCGTTGGCAAGGCAATGAAGCAACTGGCCCTCTCATATGTTGCTGGTGGGGCACCAGTCCAAACACTTTGGGAAACTATTTGGTAGTTTCTTATAAAGTTAAACATATACCCATCCTATGGCCCAGAAACCCCATTCCTAAGAATATGTCTACAGAAATGAATACATAGAGCGACAAAAATACTAGTACAAGAACGTTGAGTAACTTTATGCATAATAGCCAAAACGAAACAAAAGAGAGAGAGAGAGAGAGAGAGAGAAATGCTGGGAGCTGGTGTTCGCAAGGTCAGCTGGGTTAGCTTACCATGAGAGGCAGCCCTTCTGGATTTATCCTACAAGTAATGCAGGATCATTAAAGAGATTTGAAATTTTCTCTTTTGAATTTGATTGTATTTTGTATTTAGCCTTTTTATTCTCATTACGAAAACCATACACATATTTAAAAAATTATTCAAGCAGTACAAATGGAGGCAATAAAAAATGAGTCCCTGTCTTCATCCCAGAATACTGGGCTTATTCCTGCTCCTCAGTCTGGGCTCTGTCCAGTTCTTAGAAATGTCTCTTCCTTTCCAATATTATTTTAAAATCCACCCATTTTTTCTTTCATACTTTTATGACTTCCTATTTTATGTTTACAGTTTTAATCAATCGAGAGTTTGTTTTGCTATAAGGTGTCATATATAGATTTGATTTTAGTTTTTCATTGTGTCTTTCTTTTAAAAGATGATGTTACCCTCATTTCAATTTATTGACAGGATAGAGGTGTTTGTCCTTAGTTACATTCTCTTTGTTATGTTTTCTATTCTTAATGCTTCCTCTGTTTTCTAACTTTTGGTCCATGGTCTGTTTTTATCTTCTTCGATATGTCTGCTTTTCTTTTTTTCACTTCTTTTTTTTTTTTTTTTTGGCTGCACTATGGGATCTTAGTTCCCTGACCAGGGATTGAACCCAAGCCCCCTGCAATGGAAGCCTGGATCCCTAACCACTGGACTGCCAGGGAATTTCCTTTCATTTCTTTACAGAGAACTACCTGATGCAAGAACAAGGAGTCTGCCTGGCATACAGCAAAGGCTCTTATGTCAGCAGTGTTTGGTGTGTATGTGTCTACCTGTATATGTCAGTTGACCCTGATATGATTATCACCTCTCTACTGTACACTCTCACTCTGAGAACTCTTGTAGAGATGGCATGTCTGCAGGATTTTCTTTTGATTCCACTTCCCATGACACTCCACAGTGGGGAACTGGAACTTAGATACTTTCTTAGTCCATTCACAACCCCACACATTGCTGTTTCAGGCACAGTTGGCTCATTAATGACGTGCTGCCTCTTTTTAAAGACCACTACGGAAATACAGATTTACTATTATTGTCTTTCCTCAATTAGATCCAAATTTTACTATGCTTAGCAATTATTCTTCAGAATTTGAGGTTATAGGGATTTCCTAAGTTTTTTTGAAAATAAAAATTCTCTTTTCTTTTTTTTCAGTTGGTTTTAGAAGATGTCAATAGAATTGGAGTAGAAACAGCTATCCACCCCTGTTTTAGCCAAAATTTCTCCATTGAAAATAGTTAAGTAGAAGAGAATATGTTGACATAAGACTAATTATGATTTTGACAGATGGACTGGAGGGGAAAGATAATGGAGGCTGGGAAACCAATTAGCAGGTTAGTGTGCTCATCCAAAATAGAAGAGAGGTGAAGCAAACCTGAACTAGGGTGGTGGTGGCAGTGATGGGGAAGAGAAAAAGTCTGGGAGAAATTCTGAAGGCCAAACTGACAGGACTTTGTAACTGATTAAAAGGGAAGATTAGGCCAAGTGGAAAAGAAAAACATAACTTGGTGGATGGCCATGTATTAGCTGAGAGAGGAAATATAGCAGAGGGAAAAGTTTATTTTTTAATATGTTGAAGTTCCTGGGACATTCAGAGGAAGATAGAAAGCAAGCAGTTGGAAACACAGAACTGAGATTCAGGAAAGAGTCAGGGCAATAGGTGTGGATTTAGAAGTCTCCAGCACATTGAAAGCTGTAGTGGCTGGAGCCATGAAATAGATTAATTTGCCAAGAAAGAGAGTATAAAATAAGAGGATGCTGAAGATGGAAGCAGGAGAACACCAGTATTTAAGGGGCTGGTGGGGAGAGCTGAGCCCATGAAGGATAGAATTGTAAAGGCCGGAAGAAAACAAGAAACAGTGGCATTATGAAAAACAACAGGAGAGAGAGGCAAGAAAGGGTGTATAGTCAGCAGTGTCCAGTGCTGACAAGGGTTATAAAGCAAGCACTGAAATTGTCCACAGAATTTGGCAATTGGTGAGAGCAATTTGGGCAGGAAGGAAGGAGAGTGGAGGGGAAAATGACAAACAAATAATAAGTATCTAATACATACCAGGCAATACACTAGTGTTTTGCATATATCATTAGAGTTAATCCTCACAAAAATCCCCCAGAAGAGGAAACAGAGGCTAACAGACATTAAGTAACCCTTGTGCCATCACACAGAAGCTAAGGAGGCAGCTAGATTTACACACAAGCTTGTCCTGCATTCAAAGCACCATCCTGGGGCTTCCCTGGTGGCGCAGTGGTTGAGAGTCCATCTGCCAATGCAGGGGACGCAGGTTCATGCCCCAGTCCGGGAAGATCCCACATGCCACGGAGCGGCTGGGCCCATGAGCCATGGCCGCTGAGCCTGCACGTCCGGAGCCTGTGCTCCGCAACGGGAGAGGCCACAACAGTGAGAGGCCCGCGTACCACAAAAAGAAAAAAAAAGCACCATCTTGTTTCCACTATGTTAATTTCCAAGTCAGATTAGAATAACTTAACAAATGCCTGTAAACCAAAAAATGTAATATACTTCAGATCATAGTTTCCTAGTGACTGTCATGCAAAACATAATCACTGTACCCAGGGCTGTGTTGGTACAATGTTAGCCTACCAGCCTCCCTCCTGTAAACCAGCCAGACTGCATTGGCTTCATCCCTGTCAATAGTTAAGTGCCCAGGAAATGGTAACTAAACCAACAGAGATCACAAAATTAGTGGCAAAAGAAAGGTCACAATGCAAATATCTTTATATTTTCCCTGCTCATTCTTTAATAGAAATTTGTCCAACCTGAGTTCTGTACACATATTCATTTCCAGCTACGTTGTACAGAGATGAATATGCAAACTTTCTTGACCTGAGAGCTTCTGTTATCATTATGCTTTATCTGGGTATCACCTCTTCCCTTGGATTCTGTTTCTCCCACAAGATATCAATGCTGTTCATTGCTCAATACGGTGTCTGCCACATAGCAAGTATTCAATGAATATTTGTTCTACTGAGTTGTTTTTTCTAGGCCGAGGTCACTGCGGGTGGTTCTATAACCTATTTGCCTCTGTTAAAAAGAGCCTGAAAACACCAAGGCTGGGGTAAATAACTGGTGCTCAACCTCATCGCTCAATTAATTCAAAACCAACCAACCAATGAAATTAGCTGGAAGGGGTACCAGCAACTTTGCAGCTTTCCTCAATATGGGAAAAAGATATGTTTTGTGGCCATATTTATAATGGAACATATTTAAAGATTCTGGAATTCCTGTATGCCATTTCCATCCAGGACACCTGCCCTGCAAACACAGAGGATCCTACAAGTAACGGCATTTCCCATGGGGCTACACGACCAAGACCCATATATACAGAATATTCACAGCAATGATTCCCCAGACCAACTCAATTAGAAGGAAAAAAACAACTCTTTGTTTTGGCACTCTGGTGACTGCAGCTTATAAGGTACGCATCCTCCAGCTGATGGATGGTATATCTTTTACTAGACATGTTTTGAGGTATATATTTTCTCAACAGGGAAATTAGTAAGAAAAAATGACAATAAACACCATCATTTATTGCACATTGCATCTGTGCCAAGACTGTGGCTTAGTTCTTCCAACAATCTTATGAGTTAAGTTCCTTAACCAAAGTCACACACATGCAGTAATCAGCAGAGCCAGAATACAATCAGATCTGTTTATTATTAAATCTACAATCTTAGTCATAAGACTAGAGATGGCTGACCTTCCCCTGATTAAGAAAGAAAAAATAGTGAAATAATACTGCAATGAAATACTTCTTTCAGGAGTTTGAAGTTGTGTCAGATCCTGCAAGTTTTCTCCCTGATCCTCCTTCTCCCGCAGTAATTGAATCCCTGATTTTTTTTTTTTTTTTTTTGCGGTACGCGGGCCTCTCGCTGTTGTGGCCTCCCCCGTTGCAGAGCACAGGCTCCAGACGCGCAGGCCCAGCGGCCATGGCCCACGGACCCAGACGCTCCGCCGCACGTGGGATCCTCCCGCACCGGGGCACGAACCCGTGTCCCCTGCATCGGCAGGCGGACTCTCAACCACTGCGCCACCAGGGAAGCCCAAATCCCTGATATTTAATTGAATTCTTATGGTCCTCTGTGGGGGCGGGGGGGAGACAACATTTTCCGGCTTCCTTTGCAGCTAGCTATGCCCATGACTAAATTTTGGTTAATGTGACATAAGCAGAAGTGGGCTATGCAATTTCTTGGAAGTATTCTTAAAAAAAGGGGGCATATCATTCTTCCTCACTTCCCTCCCTTCTGCTGGATAGGGTTTACGTGTCATCGCTATAGTTCTAGCAGCCATTTGGGAATGGAAGTCATACCCAGCAGTGTAATAAGAAAGAAGGTGTCTAGACCAGTTGCACTGTGAAGTGCTGGCTACTGCCTACAGACATCTTGAATGTGGGGTGGAAACATGTCTCTTCTTGTTTAAGCTACTGCTTTTCTTTCCTTTTTCCCACAGTTGGGTCTAGATGCCTTATGCCATCTTGTGTATTATGAAATCTTTCTTGTATTGTTGTTAAATGTAAGTTCATTGAGTTAAACTGGTATTGGTCATGATAAATATTATAGATAGAAATGACTAAGATACAGTTTTACCTCAGGGAACTTTCCATTTAGAAGGGGAGAGGAGACGTGCCCCTGAGACTAAAAGAAAGGGAATACCTGGTATGTGAGTAGAAAAGTTTTACGCTTAGTGTATTTTTAGGTATATTTTGGAGTGTTTATATCTAGTTTCCCTACATGGATGATGGAGAAAGCACAGAAAGAGTGCATTTTTCTGGGGCTTTTTTGGTTTTTATCTTTGCATACCAGCAGGTACTCAATACTTTGACCGATTGATAAAAATATTCTTCAGTTGATCCACTGCACTTAAGTAAAACTGGGACTTTGGCTAGTTTCCTGTTGGAATCTCTGAGCCCTGTCTCATCATCCTTCTGTACAAAAGGAAGATAAAGATTCCAAGAAGAGTAGCCCCAAACTGCACGCTTCCTTCCCCTGTGAGATAAAGGGCCAGGGCCCCGTTAACTAGCTCTGTGCACAGCATATACTCAGAACATCCCGAGAGAAATCCTGGAGGAGGGCTCTCAGGGACTTGGAGAATAAAGATGTAGGTTCTAGATCCTGGCTCTGCCATCAATTCCCTGTGCCCTCAGCAGACTGTCTCACCTTTGAGGGCCTCAAGTCCCTTAATTAACAACAATGAATTAATCAATTATAACAAGATGATTTGACTCAGTGGCCTCCGAGGTCATTTAGCACAAATGCTCTGTGACTCTCTAGTTGGAACAAGCCCTAAATAGGGAGTTGAGGAACCTTGAATTCAGTTGGGTTAAATCCTGATTCTTTCACTAATTCACAGGATAATCTTAAGAGAAATATGCCACATCTGCTAACCTCAGGTTCTTCACCTGTTAAGACAAGGGAGCTGAACAAAATGCCTTATAATACATCATAGAGTTCAACTATTCTATAAATGCATTATGAAAATTATTCTTCCTCGATGGAAAAAATCAAGTTAATAACTACTAGATTTAAAATCCATATAAGTTGTACTATCTAAATAACCCCAATCTAATATTCCATGCACAAAATTAGGATTTTTTTTAAAGTTACCACCCTGTGATGATAACAAAATCGACTCAGAGATGGAATTTTGCATTATCTTTCATCTTTTTGCACAGGCTCTTATATGTCATGACTAAGGTCATAAATGAAAATGACCTCTATGGGAACAGAAGTGCCTTTAATAAGCATAGCGGTTCCTGTTGATAAGCATAACCAACAATCTTAATGTCACATTGTTCCCCTTGATCCCAAGTCAAAATGTTTCCTTTTATCCAAGTCCAAACAATTTGCCTATGTCCCCTGGAAGAAAATGATTTAGTACCATCCATCCCCTGTTTTAACACCCTTGAAATCCTTTTTATAGCAAATAGCCTAAAGCCAGCAAAGTATCATGTTTTTTCTTCTTTTAGAGCTTGTACAATGTGTACACATTTCCAGAGTAAGATATTCTACATCAACTCTAGGCTGTAACTAAGGACTTAGTAAACAAAACAGTCAGGACTGGTTAACGGAGTTTAGTGCCAAAAAAATTTAAAAATCACTATCTTTATCAAACAATGAAACCCTGAGTGAATGGAAAATTTTAATGCTTTGGACTCTTCAAGCTGGTTTTCATTTTGTTAAAAGAACCTATATTTATTTACCTATTAAAGGTAAATTTTAATAAAATAAACACCCCCAAGCTTTTTCCCTTCCTGAATTGAGGCTGAGTGTTTGAAGCTTCATGTTATGGGCTACATTTTGTCCCCTCGAAATTCATATGCTGAAGTCTTAACCTCTAGTACCTCGGAATGTGACTATATTTGGAGATACGGGGACTTTAAAGAAGTAACGAAGGTCAAATGAGGACATATGGTTGAGCCCTAATCCAATATGATTGGTGTCATTATAAGAACTGGAGGTTAGGACGCAGGCAACACACAGAGGAAAGACCGTGAGGAGACAGAAAGAGAAGATGGCCATCTGCAAGCCAAGGAGAAAGGTCTAGGAAACAACCCTGCTGACCCCTTGATCTTGGACTTCTAACTTCTAGAATGGTGAAAAAATAAAAGTCTCTTGTTTAAGCCACCCCACTCTGTGGTGCTTTGTTATGGCAGCATTAATAAACTAATACACTTTGAATATTCTGTCACAGATTTACAGAAATGGTGAGTTTCTGGGGTCTCTCAGAGCTTAGCACATTGCCTTAGACATTATCAACACTCCATTTGTGGTTGTCAAACAAATGAATTAATTTAAAAATGGAACCACCACTCACCTAGACTTCCCATGCTTAATTCTCTGTGAGGTGATATATGGAAATGAAAAGACTAGCCTATTATTTTTATTCTCCTCTCCTTTCCCCCTCAGTCTCAGGCCAGCATTTCCATCTGAGTTCTTATTCAGTCTGTGATAAGAGCCAACACTTCTGTTATATTGTTTTCATACATGTTCTGGATTCTTCTAGAATTAGATACACTTCTACCCACAAGTCAGGAAGTGATCTGAGTCTCTTGGATACAGCCTTACAAGATGCTGGAATAGTGGAGAAAACTTGAGTCAACATCCAAGGTCTAAGGGTACTAATCCACTTGAGAGTTGGGGAACTGATAGGACAAAGAAAATCACCTAGTTATTTGGGGCTATATTTTCCTATTCTATGTCTTCTCTTTAGGCCTTAATGAGTTGAAAATTTACTTGCACCCTTCCTTCTAGTCCATCCAAATTGGAAGAGTCTCAATTACAAAATTTCTCTTGAGGAATTCTTCCCTTCCTACTTTGCATTTATGAACACGTCCCCATGGGACTATGGAGATACGTGAGAGCAAGATCAATCTCACTTTAATCTTTGCATGTACTGCCAGGCCCACGACGTGTTCAACCGAGGTATTGTTGTTGTTTAAATCGGTGAACAAACATCTCCAAAATATAACAACATTCATTCAACCAATTATTTGCTAAGTGCATCGTTGCTGCACGCACTGTACCAGATATGATGACCTAGAAGTGTCACCTAGGAATTCCAGACCAACTGAAAGTGCCAAGAGTGAATGACAACGAAGTGATGTGAAGTCAGTCACAATGTGTGTGAAGTGTTAAGGGGAACACAGCACAATGAAAAACCAAACTATACTACAGCAGGGACACCCATTTTTTTCCCTACCCAACCTGGCTACCTTACAACTTCTGTACTCCTGTAGTATTTGAATCATTACAAAGAGCATATAGTCAATTTGTAAATTTTTGCAAGTCGATTGTCAGAACTTTTTATAAACCCAGCTTATGCTTTATCCTCTTGGGTAAATCTTTTCAGATGGCATCAGGGTTGAGTCATCTCTACACCTTCCTTACAATCTTCACCACTCATTTAGCAACGACTCCAAGACCACCTGAAGAGAGACCTCAATCACTCACTTGAACTTCTGTTTACATCATGCATTGCTTGTATTTTTACACCTGCCTTAGAGACTGCAAGCTTCTTCAAGGCAGGAACCATACATACAGAATGTTAGAAACTGACGGAATTTAATGGTTATTTGATCCAGCTCCATCTTTTACAGATGAGAAAACCCAGAGTCAAGGACATTATCACCTGCCCATAAGAACATAAAGAGTTAGTGAAAGAATAAAACTAAAACACCAAAATGATTTGAAAGAGTATCAGAAGGCTGACAGCCCTGACCTATTTTCCCAAGTGTCTGGGTTCCTTGTTTCGGCTTCTAATATCCTCTCTCTCTTTATTTTATTTTTGGCTATCTTGGGTCTTCATTGCTGCAGGCGGGCTTTCTCTAGTTGCAGAGACTGGGGGCTACTCTTCCTTGCAGTGCACAGGCTTCTCATTGTGGTGGTTTCTCTTGTTGCGGAGCACAGGCTCTAGGCACGCGGGCTTCAGTAGTTGTGACTCACGGGCTCAGTAGTTGTGGCTTGCGGGCTCTAGAGCACAGGCTCAGGGGTTGTGGTTCATGGGCTTAGTTGCTCTGTGGCATGTGGGATCCTCCCGGACCAGGGATCAAACCCATGTCCCCTGCAATGGCAGCCAGATTCTTAGCCACTGCACCACCAAGGAAGTCCCTCCTCTCTCTCTTGAACCTGGTCCCTATAAAATGGAAGGCAGTTATGCTCACCACTATACCACCAATGCCAGTATAAAAAATGAAGTAAAGAAATAACTTGTCCCTAGGAAATAATCATCTATCTGTGTGTGTGTGCACGAGTGTGCATGCCCATAGCAAAGTACTATAGAAAACTACAAGCTTATGGTTGTATTTACTCCACACACTTTGGAACCAGATGGTCTAGTTTCAAGTTACAGATCTTCCACTACTATTTGCTGGGAAGGGATTAACTTTGGTCATCTCCAAGTCTCAGTTTGCTTATCTGAAACATAAAAATTAGAATACTTAACTCTTTTGATTTCTTACAATATCAGACTTCTAAAGCAATATTATAATGCTTGGCATAAAGTAAATGCTCAATACATTTACAACTATTATGAAATTAAATGGCACAGCCTTTGCTATGACCTTGGTCTGACTAATATGAAAAGTAGAGGTAAAAACTGTAAGAAAATTTATGATGTATAGAGTCATCATGTAAACTATTTGTAAGCAGTTACACAATTCAAACCTCAGCATTCCTTTATTACTACTTTTCTTTAAAAAAATTTTAAGACACAAAAATCGTTCCTTGCATATTTTTCTATAAAAAAATTTTTAAGATACAAAAATCCTTCCTTTCCAACCAGAAATGAAGACCACCAGAGACGCCCCTTCACTCGGTTAAACTGGTTCTCTCAGAAAATACTTCTGAGAAAGGGCATTTATTTCTGTTTGCAAATTTGGAGGACAGGCTTCAATGTAAAAGCACTATTCATAACTTCTAATGCTCTTTCCACCTGCGTACAAAAACAGGAATCAATTCATTTCCTTCAGACACCAACCAGTCAAGCCCTATTGGCAGCACTGAGGGGTTCTAAGGACTTTCTTTTGTAAATGATGTCATTAAAAGCCTTGTGAGTTTCCTTCCTCCTGCTTGTGTCTTTCTTAAGGGCAGAATATTCAATTTACTGCTTCTTTTCTTTCCTGCTGGATAAATAAAAATTTATGGTAAAAGCACGGAAAATAACCCCCATGATAGTTTTCCTTCAGCTCTGCCAAAACAAAACAAAAAGCAAAAGATCACCACAGAACTTACGGAATATGCAAACTAGTTTTACAAAATTGGAATGGGGTTTAGCGTGTTTCTGTACAACAGATTGTGGCAACACTTGCTCCCTGAAGGTTTTTTGTCCTGGACTGATGATCTTGTAGGGAGCTGCTAAAAGCTTTTTCTCTCCTCCTTGTAGCTCCAAACAAAACAATTCAGATATGCTCACAGTGGTACTCTACTGAACACAATTGGGATCAAAGGACCTGTGTATTTCCACCTGGGAGTGATGATTTTGTTAGTGTAAAATAAAGAGTGAGCGTAGAGGGGATAAGGAAGGTTATTCGCCCCCCTGGTCCTGCCTCTCCATCTCAAGCCAGTTGGTACAGGCATCACTTGCATGGCAGAGAAATAGTACCAGGATGTGCTCTACAAAGATGCTGAGGTACAGTAGATGGATTTTGTCTTAGGGGCAATTATGTAAGCAAATCTGTCATACATTTGACTGCTTGAACCTTAATGTAGTTCACCCCTGGGGATTCTCCACCAGGGCAGGGACTCTCAAAGCTGTGATCAAATCACTCAAGCGTTCATTAAATACACAGATTCCCAGGTCTTGCCCCTGAAAGATTGATTTGGTAAGGCACAGAAATCTGAATGTTTAATAAGCGGTCTAGGTAGGATTTGTGATATAGGTGCTCAGACCACACTTATTAAAAGACTTCCCAGAATAGTGTGTCAGGCACCACATCCTCCTCTTTCAAAATCACAAGCCCCATGTTTTCATCCTCACCCTCGGCTAGCTGTCTCACTGGAAAACAGCCATCTGACACACAGCAAAGTAGGTGATAACTGGAAAACTCTCCTGAAAAGAGTATTCTTTTTTTATTTTAATGAGGGACAAAAGGGTGGTTGGTTTAGAAAAACACCTTCACATGAAAGGCAATTATGAGCATTTCAGCAGGTGAGGGAGGGATAAAATTGGGGGCTGAGCTCAGAAGTTAGGTACAACTCAGAAATCACTGCTGGTGCAGCCCCGTCAAGCAGAACGGATGAACACAGAACACCCATGCTCACGCCTCTCGGTAGAGCCCGGGGGATGGTGCTCCTCCAGGGCAGTCTGGGTTCCAGGAACCCTGAGGAAGCCACTATGCCTGGTCCTTTGGCCTTTCTATCTATCTCTCTGGGGCTCTCAAACTTCCCTTTCTTAATTCTCAAATTTTCTCAGGAGACTTAAGCCCACACTGTAGCTGCCTCCCATCTCACGATCTACCTACTAGAACTGTGAATCAAGCCTGATTTATTTGGCATCATCAGTTATTGCTTTCCTTTGCAGTTGTTTTTTTTATTTTACACTTTTCCAATGCAGAACATCAGTGATCATTGGAAAGCCCAGGAAAGGGAAGAAGGTGGCATCCTCAGTTCTCTGCTGGACTTGCCTCCCAGAACTTGCCGTATGATAAGAAAACTACTGAAGATTGCTCCCCCTGAACTAAAGACACCTAAATGCATGAGGTGCTAATTCAGACTGTACAGATGTGATTCATTATTTTTGCTCATCAAGGCTGTTACAATAGTAGAGGGTGTTGATCTGGTGTTCAGAAGCACCCACTAATTCCCAGACACTGAGCTGAGTACTCAACACCCATTATGCAGTTTGAATCTTCTAATAGCCCTGTCCTGAGTAGGAGATGTTATTATGCCCATTTAAGGGATGAAGAAAGAGAAGTTCAGAGAGACATAAGTGACTTGATGAAGTCAGACACCTAGAAAGCAGAGAGCTGGGATTTGTCCTCCTGACTTTGATGCCCATACTCTTACCATTACACCATGCTACCTCTCCCCTTTAAGCACATTATAAATTATTTAATGACAAGAAATTAACTTGCAAGTCTCAAGGTCCTGAATTGATGGAGTGGACCCTCTATGAAAGCATTTCTTTTTAAGTGCCGAAAACCTACACTACATGGATATGTCAGGGACATTTCTCCAGAAATGTGAATCTAATTTAATCAAAACCATACGTACCCAAAGAGCCAACAGATATTCATAAAGTGTTTAACACTCTAGAGAAGGGTATACTGCAACATAAAGCCCATCCAAGCAACATGCTTAAAACCGCATTTGCAAACTTCATTCTCTATTCGACCAGAGACAGGATGACTTTTTAATTCCAGGGCATCTGTTCTAGATTTGAACTGACGGAAAATTGTTCCCTCCTGACAGCCATTCAGCAGTCCATATTCATTCTCAGTAAATTGGTGCTCCCAGGAGGCAGTGTTGCCTGTGCACAAACTCTGGATGCCACTGGCCTCTGTGGAACCACATGGCAGAGCTGGGAAAAACCTGAGGAAAAGATCAACTTCCTTTAAAAACATCCCCTAAAGGGACCCCATGCTTAAGGCAAAACAGATGCGCCTGAGAAACAACATGAGGCTGAGAGAAGCTTGTGTCGTGCCACAAACTATCCCTTAATTCGTCCCCTTGCCCAGGTCTCCTCTTTCTCCAATCCTCATCTTTGCTATGTCTTAACAGCCGTGTCCACGCACGCATGTGCGCATGTGCACTCAGAGACCAGAAGTCAATCATAGACTTTCTCAAAGTAAAATCTCAGGATGATGGGGAATCTTCCAGCTTTGCACGAGACTAGTTGTGTGGGACTCTACTGAGCACTTAATGTGCCTGGCCCTGGACAATGTGCTTTCTGTGGATGTGAGGATGAGGAAATGAAGGCTTATGGAAGTCATTATTTCCAGGATCACACATCTAGCAAACAGTGGTCCTAGGATACAAACCAGGTCAGTCTGACTCTAAAATCCAAGCTCTAAGTCCCCAAACTACACAATCGCTCATGTCATGGCACCTTTATAAGACTCCTCTGAGGGACTTCCCTGGTGGTGCAGGGGTTAAGAATCCACCTGCCAATTCAGGGGACACGGGTTCAAGCCCTGGTCCGGGAAGATCCCACATGCCGCGGAGCAACTAAGCCCGTGCGCCACAGCTACTGAGCCTGTGCTCTGGAGCCCACGAGCCACAACTACTGAGTCCACATGCCACAACTACTGAAGCCCACGCACCACAACTACTGAAGCCCACGCGCCTAGAGCCCGTGCTCTGCAACAAGAGAAGCCACCGCAATGAGAAGCCGGCGCACTGCAACGAAGAGTAGCCCCTGCTTGCCACAGCTAGAGAAAGCACGCACGCAGCAACGAAGACCCAACGCAGCCAAAAATAAATAAATAAGTAAATAAATAAAATTTATATATAAAAAAAAGACTCCTCCAAAAAATGAGCAAGTTGAACCAATTTGAGATTCCAGAATTCCAGAGGGGGAGAAAAAGCCCATAAGGCATTGTGGAATGTTTTTATTTGTTTTGTTGACTTATTGTCATTGTTTGCCGGAATTTTTTAAAATTCTGAATTTGACTACCTTTTAGTCAAGACATCCACACTTCTGGGCCCATCTTCCCACTTGGTCTCTACTCTTTGCCTGCTGTCCACTTGTCCTCTGAAGGCATTTGAGTTTTCAACCCCTAAACACTCTATAAATATTTTTTTAGCTTGACTATTCTGTGATCTCTATGTGGATGACAGTTACACAGCCATGAGCGTAGGGTGGGTGTAAAGTAGAAACTAGTAAAGTCAGCGAGAGGCATTGACATTTACTGATGGCTGTGTGATAAGACACCAAGTTTGGACTTACATGAGGAATGGCAAACATTATCCATCTAAAGTGCCAATTCTGACCCGTTATTCGTAGATAAGCAGAATACTTCGTTGAGAAGAACTCTGAGGCTGCACCTTGACTGAGCAGAGGGCCCAGACTGATTCACAGACGCTTGTTAGCCACAGAATGCTTTCCCGGGACAAACGACTTTTAAAGACTCTATTAATAAAACAGATAAAAGTTGCTCAGGCTGAAGCAGAGATGGGGGAGCCTAGTGCTACCCTACTGGTTTCCTTTAATTTCTATAATTACTGACATGGTATCTTCATAGAGATCCTGTGACTCCTTAGAGAATAATTTAGAAATCACTGACAAAGATGCTCCCCAAGGTTCTTTTATGCTCTGACACACTTTGATTCCTCGAGACCTCAAGAGCCTTTGTAGATGACCAGAAGCATCACAAAGGAAAATAGAGGCTTCTGCTTAAATTCTTTTAATCAACTTTCACACAGTGGCAAAATGACATTAGGTAAAGATAGGCTTCCATTTCTGTTGTTCCAGAGATATTCCAAGATGTCCTCTGTGTACAAGCCACCGTCATCTCTCACCTGGATGATTGCAACTGCCTCCTAGCTGACCTCTCTGCTTCACCCTCATCCTCTGTAGTCTGTTCTCCACAGACACAGAGAGTGAACTTCTGAGACGTTAGACCAACTTATTTCTCTGCTCAAGACCCTACAATGACTTCAAATTTTACTCAGAATAAATTTCCAAGTCCTCATCACAACCTGCAAGTTCCTACATGGACTGTCTGAGGACAGCTTCACCCATTATTTCCTCAATTACTATGCTCTAAAGCAATGGTTCTCAAAACGTAGATCCAGATCCTGACACCCTTTTGGGGATCTGGAGGTCAAGATTTCTTTTATCCTAATACTAAGATGTTGTTTTCATGTCTATTTTCTCATGTCTATGTCCTCAGAGAACAAATATTTTGTTGATACGGTTTCAGATCCCAGTTTGCAACTACCCTGTGAAAGACTATCACTTATTGAGTTTTGATGCAGTATCAAAGGAGAATAACCACAAATCTCTGAAAAGGCTATGATAATACCTTCCATTTTCCAACCACATATCTGTGTGAGGCCAGATTTTTTTCATATACTAAAACCAAAACAACACACTACAACTTATTGGATGCAGAAGCAGCTATGAGAATTCAGCTGTCCTCTAGCAAGCCAGACACTGAAGAGATTTGCAAAAAATGCAGAACAATGCTACCGTTCTCATTAAAATTTTTTGTTTTGGAAAATATAGTTATTTTTTATAAAAATATTACTTATATTAACGTGTGTTATGTTTATTTTTATAATTTTAAATGAATCAGTATGTATTTTTAAATTTCCTCAATTTTAACTTCTAATATGACAAATATAGCTAGAATCCATATAAGCAAAGTTCTTGGGGATCCTCAGTAATTTTTAGGAGCACAACGGGGTCCTGGACCAAAATGTTTGAGAACCACTGCTCTAAACCTATTGGCCTTCTTACTGTTCCTTCCCATGCCAAAAAGGGATCTATTCTAAGGAACTGGCACATGTGGTTATGGAGGCTGAGAAGTCCAAGATCTGGAGACCCAGGAAAGCTGATGGTGTACCTTCCATATACACATTACTGTATGTAAAATAGATAACTAATAAGAACATACTGTATATAGCACAGGGAACTCTATTTAATACTCTGTAATGACCTATATGGGAGTGGAATCTAAAAAAGAGTGGATATATGTATATGTATAACTGATTCACTTTGATGTACAGCAGAAACTAACAAAACATTGTAAATCAACTATACTCCAATAAAAATTAATTTAAAAAATAAAAATAAGATTTACAGTAAAAAGAAAAAAAAAGAAAGAAATTCCTGACGGAATTGTGCATCACTGACATGATTTCTTTAAAAATTGTTTTAATATGTTACTTGCTATTTAATAAAGATTAATTTTTGATGTGAAAAGGAAAGTGTGTAAGTTTCTGCCTCAAACACATATTTTTGAAATTTTGCCTCCTTTGAAAATCTCCACCTGACCAAGCTGTCTTTTCCACTATCCCTGCCCACCTCTGCCTGCCTAGTGCCCTCATCTTTGTCACAGGGCACCCTGGTTGCCATCCAACATAATATTTCCCTCATTGTATTGAAATTACTTGTTTCTAGGACAGCCTGTCCCTTGAGATGAAAATTTCCTTGCAGAGAAGGGACTATTCTATCTCATTTACCTTCGTATCTTCATACCTCCAGCCCTTAACCTCACTACTTAGCATATAGTAATGATTATATTAAACCTGGTGTTGTAAATACATACCCACCATTTTTTTTTTATCACCACCTCATGATGAAGGGTTTAAATTACTCTTGCATTTCCTTTGGAACATATCAGTCAAATATGGAAGTGGAAACTACAATACTAAAGTAATTAATTATAGCACAATCACTGTTCAGCTGACTCAATTAGAATAAAATTCTCAAAAATGGAATTGCTGAAAGGTTTTTAAAGCAAAATCATCCCCAAATAGCAGGCCAGTGCCTTTACTTTTAAATACATCTTAACAAATATCAAATCATAGGAATATACTTTGACAGACAAGGCTTAATTTATCATTGTAAAATTCATATTGTATCAAAGGATTTTTTTTAATTTGGTTCATTTTTGCATGAAAATGGCTTGAGGTCAGTAATTTCCAGAAGTTTCTCTCCTTGAGGTGAAAAGCAAGGTCTGGTGCAAACACAGAGCCTAAGCAACCAATTATTCCAATTGGCTGTGTTTCAGCATCAAAAAATAAGTTTGCCTTCTGGGACATAAGTAGATATTAAATCAAATATAAATGTTTCCAGTTTGCAAAGAGAAAAACATGCAACTTAAAGCATTGCAAGCAGGTGCCATTTGCAAGTATTGTAGGAGAATATTTTCATTTCCTCAAATCCCTAACATCCATGATCCTCCCTCCCACTCCTCAACTCTCTTTGCATGCATACTTGTGAAATTTCCAATTCCAAGTCTTCTCTAACAAAAGCCTCCCACCCTGAATACTAACCTTCTTCCTCTCCTACTTTATGATCCCACCTATTGACAAAGCCTTCTCTAGCTCTTCCTTGTAATTGTCTCTGCCATCTGACAGGCATGTTTCTCTTATCACCCCTCCCCTTTTAATAATAGCTTTATTGAAATATATTCATATACTTCACCCATATAAAGAGTATGATTCAATAGTTTTTAGTATATTCAGAATTGTGCAACCATCATCACCATCAGTTCTGAATATTTTCATCACTACAAAGGAAACCCTGCACGCATTAACAGTGACTCATCTCCCCCACTTCCCAACCCAGCCCTAGGCAACCACTAATCAACTTTCTTTATATATATAGATTTGCCTATTCTGGACATTTAATTTAAATGGCCTCTTTCATTTTGCATGATGTTTTCAATGTTCACAATCCTTTTCATTTCTGGAATCTTGGTAGTAATATCTCCTCTTTATATCTTATTTGAGTAATCTGAGTTTTTTCCCCCTTGGTCAATCTAGCTAAAGACTTGTTAAATTTGTTGATGTTTTCAAAGAACCAACTTTTACTTTTGTTGATTTTCTCTATTGTTTTTCTATTTTCCACTTCATTTATTGATGCTCCAGTCTTTACTATTTCCTTCCTTATGCTTGATTTGGGTTTAGAAGGTGAGATTATTGATATGAGATCTTTCTTCTTGTTTATGTAGACATTTACAGATATAAATTTTCCCCTAAGCAATGTTTAGCTGTATCCCATAAGTTTGGGTATGTGAGCCTCCATTTTCATTCATCTCACAGTATTTTCTGAATTTTGGTTATTTAGGAGTTTGTTAATTTCCACCTATTTGTGATTTTTCCAAATTTCTTTGTGCTTATTGATTTCTAATTTTACTTCACTGTGTTCAGAAAACATTGTATGAATTCCATCCCTACAAATTTACTGTGACTGTTTCATAGTTGAACATATGGTCTATCCTGGAAAATGTTCCATGTGCACTTGAGAAGAATATGTATTCTGCTTTTGTTGAGTGGAGTATTCCAAGGATGGCCTTTCCTTTCCTTTAATTGTTTTCTCTATATTTTTATGAGTTATTTTCTTAGTGGTTGCTCTAGGGTTTACCATATACATCTTAACTTATCAAAACCTAGGTTAGATTTATATTAACTTAATTTCAATGAGATATAGAAACATTACCCTTACACATATCTATTTCCTATTCCCCTTTTTTGTGCTATTGTTGTTATACATATTACATCTATATATATTACAAAACCAACAATATATTGTTAAAAATGTGGCATAATATAATCTTATGTCTATTAAAGAAATTGAGAAATGAAAGAAAATATTATTTATAGAGTTTGATATAGTAACATTTTTATATACCACTTCTGGTTCTCTTCATTTTTCTCCTGTGGATTCAAATTATGATCTGGTGTCATTTCCTTACTTCAATACAGCTTTATTCTCACCTACTTTCATTGTGCTGTTATGTTAGATGTATTACATTTCTACATGTTTTAGGTCCAACAATTGCCTTTTAAATCAGTTAAGAGTAGAAGGAGGGGAACTATGCATTTATATTGTCTTTTATAATTACACAATTACTTTTACCAGTGTTGTTTTTTCATGAGGGTTTATATTACCATCTGCAGTCACTTGCTTTCAGTCTTAAGAACTCCCTTTATTATTTCTAGTAAGGTGGGTCTGCTAGCAACAAAATCTCTCAGCTTTTATCGAGAACTGTCTTTATTTGCCTTCATTTGTGAAATATAGCTTTGGTGAATGTAAGATTACTGGTTGATAGTTTTTCTCTTCAACACTCCAAATATGTCATTCCACTGCCTTCTTGCCTCCATTGTTTCTGAGAAGTCAGACATTAGTCTTAGTGGGATTCCTTTATATGTGATGAGTCCTTTTTCTCCTGCTGCTTTCAGAATTTTCTCTTTGCCTTTGAATTTCAACATTTTTACTGTGATGTGTCTTTTTATGGATCTCTTTGTGTTTTTCCTGCTTACAATTTATTGAATTTCTGAGATATGTAGATTGACTTTCATCACATTTTGGAGTGTTGTTTCTATCCATTATTTCTTGTGATGTTATTTTCCCTTCTCTCCTCTTCTTCTGGTACTTCCATTATGTGCATGTTTATGCATGATGGTGTTGCACATTTCTCTGAGGCTCTGTTCACTTTTCTTCATCCTTTTTGTTTTCTGTCCTTTGGATTGCAAAATCTCTATCAATCTAACTTCCACTTCACTGATTCTTTCAAACTTGTTGGTCCCTCTAGTGAATGTTTCATTTCAGTTATACTTTCAACTCCAGAGTTTCCATTTGCTTCATTTTTATAATTTCTTTCTCTTTATTGATATTCTTTGATGAGATATTGTCATCATACCTTCCTTTATTCCTTAAGTATAGTTTCTTTAGTTCTTTGAATATATTTATAATGGCTGCTTAGAAGGCTTTGTCTATTAACTTTGAGACCTAGCCCCCTCACAGTTTATACTGGCTGCTTTTCTTCTATGTATGGGTCATACTTTCCTGTTTCTTTCCATGTCTTGTCTTTTTTTTTTTTTTTAAATGGGACATTTTGGATAACATATAGCAACAATTCTGGATACTGATTTTTCTCCTCTCCTTCTGGGGCTTCTTGTGTGTGCATGTGCGTGCACTTGTTTATTTGTTTAGTGGCTTGGCTATACTGTTTTAATGAAATCTAATTCTCCTTTCCCACCCCCCATAATGTGAAGCCTTGGCATGAACACAGTCATCCTGGGATGGCAATGGTTTTAGCAGGGCTCTCTTTGACCTTCTTTTCCTCTGATCCCTCTGTTTAGTTGTCTGTCTCTTTTGTACCACACTTGGCTGTTAGGCTCCACTAATTACATGAGATTGTCCTATTCTTTTTGACAATGCCCTGGGACATAAACTGCTCCTCAGTTTTATCTAATTAAATTCAGGCATGGGTAGTTTGAAGCGAGTCTTTGAGGCTTTTTTTCTCAGATCAGGAAGGCTCTTAGAAGCTGTCTCTTTTCCTGATTCTCTCTAACAAACTAGCTGGCCTATGGTTTAACTTGATGTTCTCAGAGCTACCAGCCTCTCTTAATTTCTTACCACCAAGCCTCCATTGTTTTAGAGAATGCCTTTAGGCTTGAACTTCCCCTCACTCTGTTTCAAATACAGTCAACTCTTTTCAGGGACAGGTTCAGAGCTCTTTGTTCTTATTGGCTGCATCTTCCCCCCTGGGCAAAATCTCTGAACCACTGTTCCAGGTGCTGGACAGTGACTGTGGCCTGCTTCTCTTGGAGTGACACCTCTGCTTTATGAGCAGAGATCTGGGGAGGGGTAGTAGCCACTGGCTTCTCAGCTTGCCTCTTCTGGCATGGAATCTTCATCCTATGAGTTAGCTGGGGTGGCAATAATTGGTGCTGCATTATTCTCCTACTGCCATGTTTAGGGTAAGCTTCCACCCTTTACTCTGTGGGGGAGGGAGTGGGGAGGAAATGTTGGCGGACAGAGGTAGCCAAATTTGTGGATGCACTCACCAGGAACTTAGCCTCTGTGATGTGAAGTTGGATGGGATTAGAAATGTTGTTGGCCTGTTCTTCCTGGTAAAAAACTGCATCCCTTGAATGGGAACTGAGGGAATGGGAATTCTGTCTTTTTGGCCACACCTGCCTAGAGTTTTCTTCAAGCTCAGCTAGTGGGGAGAGAGAGTGAGGGAGAGGGTTATGATTTAAGTGCCACTGATTCTCACTAGTCTTACATATTTGATAGATTTTGCCGAATAAATATTTCTCCATTTGTTGTATGCTCCTAGGACAATTTCCAGAGACTTAAAAAAAATAAATTTATTTATTTACTTTTGGCTGCATTGGATCTTCATTGCTGTGCACGAGCTTTCTCTAGTTGTGGCGAGCTGGGGCTATTCTTTGTTGCGGTGTGCAGGCTTCTCATTACGGTGGCTTCTCTTGTTGCGGAGCATGGGCTCTAGGAGCAGGGGCTTCAGTAGTTGTGGTTCGCAGGGTCTAGAGCGTAGGCTCAGTAGTTGTGGTGCACGGGCTTAGTTGCTCCGCGGCATGTGGGATCTTCCCAGACCAGGGCTCGAACCCGTGTCCCCTGCATCGGCAGGTGGATTCTTAACCACTGTGCCACCAGGGAAGTCCCTCCAGAGACTTTAAATGGTTGTGTGTTTTTTTTTTAATCATTTTCACCAGCTATCATTGTTTCGCTAAAGAATGGGTCTGTAGATCTCTTCACACCTTTCCAGAAGTTTTAGCCCCCCCCCCCTTTTTTTTTTTTTTTTTTTTTTGCAGTACGTGGGCCTCCCACCGCTGCGGCCCCTCCCGTCGTGGAGCACAGGCCCCGGATGCGCAGGCCCAGCGACCATGGCCCACGGGCCCAGCCGCTCCGCGGCATGCAGGATCCTCCTGGACCGGGGCACGAACCCGTGTCCCCTGCATCGGCAGGCGGACTCCCAACCACTGTGCCACCAGGGAAGCCCCTAGCCCCTTTTTAAAAATAGAATTCTGTAAGCTAACATTATAATTGCCAGTTTTTGTTGTCATTGATGTTGACTGTTTCATTTTTAAGTTGTAATGATAATTGCTAGTAAGGTAGATGCTATTTTTTTTTTTTTTGGTGGTACGCGGGCCTCTCACTGTTGTGGCCTCTCCTGTTGCGGAGCACAGGTTCCGGACGCGCAGGCTCAGGGGCCATGGCTCACGGGCCTAGCCGCTCCGCGGCATGTGGGATCTTCCCGGACCGGGGCACGAACCCGCGTCCCCTGCATCGGCAAGCGGACTCTCAACCACTGCGCTACCAGGGAAGCCCGGTAGATGCTATTTTTTCCTGATCAAGTTGACTTGACTCCTCTCAAATAAACTTATATGCAAATCTGAAAACAGAAATGGGGAGAGGGAACCAAGTGGGAATGACATTTTATAATTTGTCAAGTTAAGAGTACACTTTGTTTTTCTTTGTAGTATTAAAAGGCAAATACCAAGACTTAAAGTGAATTTATATTTTAAAAAAGAAAGCAAGCATGTAGGAACTGGCTACCAAGCTAAGACTCCCAAGTTTTTATTCTGATCCTATTATATTTGAATGTGGGTAAGTCACCATGAATCCACACTTAAATTTCTGCATCTACTACAGGAGAATCTTGTTTTCAACATGGCTTAATGAATTGGAGCCACTTTTGGCAGGGCACATATAAATTAATAAAAATAATTAATAGTTGTAAAAGCTAACATCTGTTGAGTGCATATACCAGGGCTTTACAAAAATTGTTTTAATTGTATTATTTCAATTAATTCTAACAACATTACTATGAGGCAATTTGGATTATTATTATCCCTTTCTTATAGATAAAGCAACTAAGGCACAGAGAGATTAAGTGATTTACCTAAGGCCACACAGCTCATCAGTCAGTGGTGGAGGCTGGATTTGAACCCAGGCAGACTAGTTTCTAGAACTTTCACTGAACTTTTGTACTATACTGATACCAAAAATGTATACAGTAACCTCCTAAGCGTGGTACTTGAGAATTTTCTTAAAGAGAATTATTCATTCACTCATTCAACAAACTTACTGAGCATCTACTATAGTCATGAAACTAGATTGTTCAGTTAAGCATGGAAACAAAATACTGACCTTGTAGGATAAAAGCTGACTCCTCTCTGAATGGAAAATAACGTCATCAAAATCTAAACCTGAGGATTATGTTGTTAAGCGTTAACAAGGAGCTGTGGTTTGGGGAAAGGTCTTAACACTTTAATGAGCGTGTACTACAAGCTGGGCACCATGCTAAGCTAAAATGCTTTATATAAGTAATTTCATTTCATTCCTCCCCAAACCATAAGGTAAGTGGTTAAGAGCTCAGGCTCTAAATTCAGCCTTGTGGGGTCTGAAGTCCAGTTCCATCAATGACTAGCTATGTAAAGCAGACAAATTATTCAACATATCTGGGCCTCAGTTTCCTCTGAGATAAGAATGGTACTTCCTGTAGCAGTTAGGAATGTATTCAACTTCAAGCAAAGGACCATATGAACATCATGGCTTACACAAATAATGGTTTATTCTTCTACATAATTGACAATCTGGAATATGGTGAGTGCAGATGTTGGATTAGCTTTTCAACAATGTCAGGGGGCTGGTATCTGTGACTCTTTCAGCCTTTTCTGCAGGAGCACATGACAGCTGCTGCAGTTCTAGACATCACGTCAATGTTTAAGGCAGAAAGAGAGCAGAAGAGGGTATGAGCCATAAGGGTCCTCTTTTTATCAGGAAAGCTGTGACAGAACCCCAGCAGATGGCCAGGACTCTGTCATATATGGCCCCTCGAGCTGAAGTGAAGCTCGAAAGGAAAATTAAGTAGGAGACACATTTTCACGCACACAAAATTAAGGTTCTGTAAGCAAGAGGTGAGAACGAATACGACTGCGTGAGCACCTAACCAGTGTTTTACATCACAAAGGCAAGATTCAAAGGCAGCCTTGTGGACTCCAAAGCCTAAGCAGTAACAATGTAAAGAGTCATTAGGACAACTGGGTAGAAGTCTTTAACCGGTTCCATTGCTCCTGAATTACTTTTTGTACTCTACTTAAGATTCACATTTTTTTCCCCCTTATAGACATGCTAAGGCATGCCTCAGCTGAAGCCCCTGCAGGAATAATTGGAAAAAGAAGTGAAGAAGTAGCCAGCTCTTGTGTTAAGTCTTCTGAAACACCAGGCAATCACCTAAGATGCAGCAGAAGGACATCTGTTTTAACAACAACAAAAACCCCTCTGTGTTTAATAGAAAAACTGTCATGAAGCTCGATTGCTTGATTAAGCATGGAAACCAAATACTGACCTTTTAGGATAATAGTTGGCTCCTCCTGGAATGGAAAACAACTGCATGAGAATCAAAACCTGATGTGTGAAGTGTCCCCTCAAAGCAAGATATTCAAAAGATGTTAGAAGTTTTCGCCAGGAAAATAGACATCTCCATTTTTCAGTTAAAAAAAACCTTACCATTACTAATTAAAACCACAATATTTAGAGAATGATGCCTCCCTACCGCATGAAAGGACTTGGTCCCATATTTGCAAGGTGTAAGGGACATGTGAGGTCTGGTGACCTCATATATAACTCTATGCGTATAATGACTATGTACAGAGGTGTCTGGAGAGCAGATTTTTAATCAATGCCAGGACAAGCCTGTATTACATTAATAGAAAATGTAGAACACATGGTTCCAACTCTGTTTGTTCAACCATAAAATGAGCAGAGTATTACTGGCTTTACTTCCTCAGATAGGGTGAAAGAGCAGAAAATAAATTCCATGGAGACATAAGCTAAGTCTGCATGGCACTGACAGCAGTGGTTACTACACTTGGGGAATTCAAGGATTATCAACTTTGACCTTGCCAAGTAGGAACATTAAAACGACAATCATAACAATCTACCAGCCAACCAACAAAGCACCTACCACTGTCATCATTTCAGAATATGACTTTTTAACACAAACAACTAGGATGGACATACTTATCCTCCAAGTAAAAGGAATGAGTTTTATTAAAATTTCACTCCCTCATCCTATTTTTTTTTACTTGATATGCACAGATTAACAGTGAAGAGTCATAGGATCTGTCCTGGCATTGTTCTCTCAGTCCTGGATAGACTTCCTGGACACTGAATTTCAAGGGTAAGAGGGCTCTCTGGTATAGGATTACAGGCAGGGCCCAAGAGTTTTAGAAAGTATGCAATTAAAAATCTTCACCAGGGAACATAGGGGTAAGACAGGAATAAAGACACAGACCTACTAGAGAATGGACTTGAGGATATGGGGAGGGGGAAGGGTAAGCTGTGACAAAGTGAAAGAGCGGCATGGACATATATACACTACCAAACGTAAGGTAGATAGCTAGTGGGAAGCAGCCACATAGCACAGGGAGATCAGCTTGGTGCTTTGTGACCACCTGGAGGGGTGGGATAGGGAGGGTGGGAGGGCGACGCAAAAGGGAGGGGATATGGGAACATATGTATATGTATAACTGATTAAATTTGTTATAAAGCAAAAATAAATAAATAAATAAAATAAAATAAAATAAAAAATCTTCACCAGGAAGTTTTAGAGCATATCTGTAATTGGAGAAGAGAACTTGGCAAGGCTTCCCCTACTCCCTTCATGGCCTGCCTTAAAGTACTGAAGGTCCCCAACTTTCAATGGTTCTCTCTATGATTTTTTGACTTTATTATGGTGCACAAGTCATATGTGGTCAGTAGAAATCGTACTTCGATTTTTGAATTTTGACCTTTTCTTGGGCTAGTGATATGCAGTATGATACTCTTGTGGTACTGGGCAGCAGTAGGGAGCCCCAGCTCAGCCATGTGACCACAAGGGTAAAGAACCCATACATTTACAACCATTCTGGACCCAAACATTCTGTTTTTCACTTTCAGTTCAGTATTTAATAAAGTATATGAGCTATTCAATACTTTATTATAAAATAGGCTTGTGTTAAGATGATTTTGCCCAACTGTAGGCTAATATAAGTGTTCTGAGCATGTTTAAGGTAGGCTGGGCTATGATGTTTAGTAGGTTAAATTCATTTTCTACCTACAATATTTTCAACTTAATGATGGGTTTATTGGGACATAGCCCATAATAAATCGAGGAAGGTCTATCTATATCTCTATAGTTGAAGCTTAGACTCCAGGTTCAAGTTCCTATTACTGCTACTTATGTATTGATTTTAACTCTACTACTAGAACCTAGCCACCTTGAAGGCAGGGGCTTTATATTCTCCACGGAATCTCTCACTCAGCAGGCATTCAATAATACCTACTGACTTGGTGTGGGTTTGATGACTGTGGAGTCTGTAAAAGTTCTAAAAACGAATCATAGCAGCTGATGAGCATCACTGGGAACTGGTCTTGGGAAAAAGATGAGTCTCTCCAAAAAGACAAGAAAAAATAGTTTACAGTCATTTGAAAACTTTCATGTTCACATATCTAACTACAAAATGTCTTAGGCATATGCAGATAGTCTGAAGTGGAAATATAAGTCCTTTTTAGAAAGTTCAAATAAAACCGATCAAGGCTGCCTATATTTAAAAATGGAAATAAGGACTCTACAACCTAGATTTCTTACCCAATGTGTAAATTTCCCTCTGCATTTACTGTAGAGTGGTAACAGAATAATCACAGGATTTTGGAAACTTTGAGCCAATCTTATCCAGTCTTCTCATTTTTCAACAAAACTGGCCCCAGTGAGGTTGGGTGATATATTTGAGGGCACAACACTAGATATTCCAGTTGGGACATAGAATCCAGGTTTCCTGTCTTCCAGAACCATGATCTCTCCACAATATTATTCACTCTCTGGCTGATGAAATCACCTTCTGCTTTCATAGTCAATTCAATACATTCTGAGCCCATGTGAAGTTCCAACAGTGACTTGCAGTGATACTAGATGGTTAAGGGAGAATAAGCATCATAAACAGGATAGTGACATGACCTCCACCCTCAGTAACTCATAATCAAATGGGAAGGACTTCACATAGCCAAGGAACATGTTTTGGGGGTAAAAGTTTATCTTGAGAAATTAAAAAATTTTTTCAACCTTTTTAACCCATCCCATTTGCTGAGTCCTTTTCTCTCTCTCTACTATATGCATAATAACTAACATGTGCATGTTACATAGAATATCTGATATAGGCAAGTAGCTGAAAAAACAAAGCCCTCTAGAGCCTACTCCTCAATGTTTGAAAGTAAGAAAATGAAATAATATATTTTATGCAATTCTCCTTTGTACCAAACCCTGCACATCAGCCTATACACTGGCATACAAACTTGCAGCTATCATGCCAATCAAAATAAGAAAGTCACTTAAGTGAATGCCCATCAGTGTTACTCTAATTAATGTTCCAAACAAACGCCATCACAGTAAAGTATTGAAGGACACACTAGTACCTAATAAACTATGCAAGCACGATATGAGTTATACACACGATGAGAAAGGTGGGAGTGGAAAGACTAGTTCTGCGAGGTGTGATCTTTGAGGATAGGACTGTCTATCTTATTGACAATATGATCACAGTGGAGTGGGCATTCAAAGATACTCATATGCACGAGTGAAAGGAAGGAAGGAAGGACGGATGGAAGGGAGGGAGAGAGGAAGGTTGGTTGATTAGAACATGAAAAACCTATGGGTCAGAGGAGGTATTTTAGTGGAGTCTCAATACAAGGTACAACTTCCTTAGTCAGGAAAGCATTGTATAGGAAAGGGGAAAGTATCCCAGGCAGAGATGTCTCTTGCTCATTTACAGCCATGCAGGCTGTACAGTGCACTACCCTCAAGAGGGCTGTTCACATGGACCCCAGCAACCCTAAGGAAGAGAAAGAACGGAAAGCTTACTGCTGAGTGCTGTTTGTCACCTACGTAGATGTACAGTTCATCAGTTACAGTTACTCTGGTTGACTAAATTCTTCTTCAGGAAGACAATTGGGGTAGAGGTAGTGGTAGAAATAGGAGACAGTTTTAGAAATGACAGATCTGGGTTAAAATCTTCATGCTTCTTATTGAGCTGTGTAAACTCAGGGCAAGTTCATTGAGGGCAAACTGTGTCTATCTTGTTCATGAATTTATCTCAGTGCCTAGTATGTAGAATGTACTTAACAAATATTGGATGATAAATTTTAATCATATATTATGCATTTAATAATGGTTTCCTCATCCATTGTAAAATGAGAATACTGCCGCTCATGTCACATGTTACAATGAGTATGAAACAAGAAGATGCACATAAAGTATGTAGCACAGTGCCAGGCTCATGGTAGATGCTTAATGAGTAAGAGCTATTGTTAGAAATTATAAGGCTTTGTTTTGTTTTGTTTTTTATGAATGGAAATTTTTATTCAATTTTAACTAGAGATTTTTCGTAATATTCTCTCCCTTAAGCTGAGAGACAGTAATGAGAGTCTGGAGAAAATACTGATAGCCAGACAGTCCGCAACCCGAGCAGTACCCACTCCAGGGGAGGCATTTGAAGATAGGTAAGAAAGTTCTGACTGCTGCAATGATTGGGCCTGTTATCGGGCTGGGACCAGAGTGTTAAATGTCCAGTAACATGTGGGACAGTCCTTCACAAAATACCCCAGCTGCCTAATCGTGCTCCCATTGAGAAGCACAGTGTATTCTCAAGAGGTAATGAAATCTACTAGTTTCTTGTCACCTTTCACTTTAAAACACTACACAGACAACTGTTTGAAAAGTATTGGCAAAGCTCAACTACTGAGCCCGCATGCTGCAACTACTGAAGCCGCACACCTAGAGCCCGTGTGCCGCAACAAGAGAAGCCATTGCAATGAGAAGCCCGTGCACTGCAACGAAGAGTAGCCCCCACTCGTCGCAACTAGAGAAAGCCTGTGGGCAGCAACGAAGACCCAACACAGCCAAAAAAAAAAAAAAGTATTGGCAAAGGAATTACATTAATCCCAATTTTATTGTCTCATACACATTAAAAAAACAAATATCAGGCCCTATCAATTACGAAATAAATTCAATTAAAATGTCATTATTTTTTTATGATTGCGTGGAGGAATTTCTAGTGAAATGGTAAATAAACAGAAATCTGACACTAAGTTTATTACAAAGAAAGAAACAAGACTCAGACATAGAGAACAAATTAGTCGTTATCAGCAGATAGAGGGAAGAGGGGAGAGGCAACATAGAGGTAGGGGATTAAGAGGTACAAACTATTATGTATAAAAGTTACAAGGATTTACTGTATAACACAGGGAAAATAGCCAATATTGTATAATAACTATAAATGGAGTATAACCTTTAAAAATTGTGAATCACTATATCGTACACCTGTAACATATAATATTGTACATTAACTATACTTCAATTAAAAAGTTAAAAAAAATTATCCACCAAAAAAAAAAAGAGTGGCGCTAAAAGAAGAAAATGTGTTTGCAAGAAATGTTAAGAAGGATTTTTATCTTGCCAAAGAAGCAACCACAATTTTTCTTGAAAGAATCAAAGAAAGCAACTTTGAAGAACTCTTATTTTTATCCTTTTATTTATTGTCTCCTTCTGGCCCTGTATCCCACATAGTAAACATCTGTGTCCTGTTAAGATTTCAGTTCCCCTGCTGAGCAAATCCTGCTGGTCTCAAGCCCTAAGGTTTGCTTATTCTTTTGCAAAGCGGAGGCCAGAGGAACAATGATTTAAAAAGCGAGGCACTGAAGAAGAAGGATAAACAGGTCAAAAGTGTAAGGTCAAAGATCTACAGTAGGGACCTTACAAGTAGGGTGCCTATGTACTACAAGGAGCATGCAAGAGATCTAAGAAGACTGTTTAGAACATCTGCTTATATGGATCTATCTACATACAAATGACATTGAGATTCTCACTTGAATCCTATGTCAGACAATATGTGAGGTACTTCACAACAGCAAGGGGTTGGGGACAGTGGTATCCTCACTCATTCCTGTATTTTGACATATTGCAGTTTATATGTGCCCAGTTAAATGGACTTATGGGTTATATCCTCTAGGTTTAACTAAACCAACACAACAAAGTAGACAACTGTCTTTCAAAGATTCCTACCAAAAAAAAATCCACACTGGATTGAAGACAATACCAATCATATAAGCACAGACAAACAACTGAAAAAGAGCTACGCCCATGCTTGTTTCATAGCATGAGCTCTTCCAAGGCCACGTTGCAAGATAAAAACATGGTGACCGATCGTGTAAGTCAGTGCTGTCCAATACAACTTACTGCGATGATGGAAATGCTCTCGACGGGCGCTGTCCAACATGGTAGTCACTAACATATGGTTATTGAACAGTTGAAATGCAGCTAGTGCAACTGAGGAACTACATTTTTATTTTTCAAATATAATTTAAATTTAAATAGCCACATGTGGCTAGTGGCTACTACATGGACAGTGCTAGTGTAAGAGATAACAACTCTTAGGTTTGAGTACAAATGCTTTCCCTTACAAGGTGTGATCTTTGGCTTAACGTTTCTATGCCTCAATTTCTTTATCATAATCATAACGCCTATCTCATATGGTTGTTGTTAAGATTAAATTAGTTAATGCATAAAAAGTACTTAGACTAGTGCATAGTACATAGAAAGTTTTTTATTATCTCCTAGTCAAATCAGAGAAGAAAAATATAAATTATTAATTTGAAAGATGGAGGGACAAATACTTGTTACTAATGAAACTTGAACAAAGTTTATACTGGGCTTTGAGATATTAAGTAGTTAGTACAAGGCCATCACAAATTGCAGGACATATACAAAAAATTTATTTCATCTTTATCTGATGCTTTCTTGTATACTTTTTATAATGAATATGGTAGATATTAATATAGCTATATAAACTATAAAATTACTTTAAATGTGAATGATATGAATACACTATTGAAAAGACAAAGCTTGTCAGCATGGATTAAAAAAAAAAACACCACCACCCAGACTGGACTGTTATGCATTACTACATACTTATAAACAAATGTATGTACATCTGATATATGCACTTAATTTCTTTTTAAACTAATGGAGTGAATAACAAAAATATTTGGAGATCACTGGGCTAAACCAGAGGAAATACATTTATTTTAGCAAAAAAATAAATAAATGTGGCATGTATAGGCATTCAGTTATTGTGCTTAAGTGACATAGATAATTATTGTTAAAAATTTTAAAAATAAGAATGAAATAATGCCATTTGCAGCAACATGGATGGACCTAGAGATTATCATACTAAGTGAAGTGAGCCAGACAAAGACAAATATCATATTGTTATGTGGAATGTAAAAAAAAAAAAAGACACAAATGAACTTATTTCCAGAAAGAGACTCACAGACACAGAAAACAAACTTATGGTTACCAAAGAGGAAAGGGGGGTGGGAAATAAATTAGAAGGCTGGGATTAACATATACACACTACTATGTATAAAATAGGTAACCAACAAGGACCTACTATAGGGCACAGGGACCTATACTCAATATTTTGTAAAACCTGTAAGGGAAAAGAATCTGAAAAAATATATACTTATATATATGTATAACTGAATTGCTGTGCTGTGTACACCTGAAATTTATACAATATTGTAAATCAACTATACTTCAATGAAAAAAATTTTAATAAAATAAAATAAAAAATATAGACCACCGTTTGCCAAGAAACTTTAAAAGTCACAATACTCCACCAGTGTGATAAACAGAGAAGGATCTCAATAATTAGGTTTTGTTTTATTAAACAGTAAGGATATTTTTAAGTAAAGCCTGATTATTCAATGACAATAAATTTTCTAGAACAGTTGGTTGAGAAATCCCTATTTTGGTGGTAAAATAGTCCAGTATAAATACCAGGGTAACACTGAAAATCATACCTATGGAATAGAATTTTCCAAAATTCTAACAGGAAAAAGGTCCACAGTCCAGTAAGTTTGGGAAAATGTTGTGTTAAACATGTTTCTTTACTACAAGAATTCTTGGAACTGAGACTCAGAATCAGAAAGTCCTCATTTTCTTACAGCATCTTAACTGGAAACTTTAAAATTCTTTTTTTTTTTTAAAGCTCCTCAGCCTTTTCTTCTCTTCTTTAGAAGAAATTATTTTTTTTAAATATTTCTCCTCATAAGTTTCACAGTATTCAACCTTCGGGTCTTTATCCTTTGACCTCTCTTCAAATATTCCTCCGTTAAGTACATACATTTTCTTCTAAAATCATGAGGTGAGGAAAATGAATTTTTATATCTCTTCATGAAGTAAATAATTAAGGTTACAGAAATGATCAAAATACACTCATAGCTTAGAAGGATTACAACTGCATTAGTAAATTTTCCCTCTTAGCAAGTATTCCTCTCTATCCTTCACCCGGTTACCCCTGTTGTTAGCATCCTACATTACCACCGGACATTGGTCAAAGCTAAGAAATCATCATTGGTACATTAACAAAACTCCAGAATGTATTTAGATTTCACTAGCTTCTCCACTAATGTCCTTTTTCTGTTGCAGGATCCAATCCAGGAAAACCCATTATATTCTTGTCATCCCTCCTTCGTCGTCTCTGATCTGACAGTCTCCCACATAATTGTTTTTCACAACTCCAGCCGTTTTGAGGAATAATAATCAGGTATTTTGTAGTGTGTCCCTCAGTTTGGGTTTGTCTGATTTTTTTTCCCCTCACGATTAGACTGGGTAGACTAGGACTGTGGGCTTTTATACCCACAGAGAAGTATATCTACAGAGGTACCCTTCTCATCACATCAGAACACGAATGTGGACATGACTTATCACTGGTGATGTTTACCATGATCACTTGGTTAAGGCAGTGTCTGTCCTACCACCTTTCTTTGCTGTAAAGCTACTATTGTCCCCTTTCCATACTCTATTCTTTAGAAGTGAGTCAGTAAGTCCAGTCCAGTCCTCAAGACCTGGGGCTTGGGCTGGAGCACATTTGACATGAAGAGTTGCATTTACTTACAGTAAGTTGGAAACAGAAGAAATGAGTCAGGAGAAGAGCATGGGAAAACTAAGAAGCTTTCCAGCTATTTACCAGACAAGGATTTCAATAATTTTGATCAAAATGTCTTTTTAAGGAGTTTACAAGGCTTGTGTAGTAGCTTTTCCATTCTCTCCTTAAGAATCATCCAAAAGAAATAAGAACATGAAACAAAAATTGTAAACTTCGACTTCTAAGAAATTAGAAACGCAAACCCACAACACATGAGGAAGGGCTATCAAATGCAGAGTGAAGATGTTGAGGAAAGATGCTCATCCCTGCAGCTCTCAGGCAAACTTAGCAAGAAAAAGAAGTCAGACAAAAGAAGAAATCGGAAAATTAAATGCACAAACATTAGAAAAGAGGTAATAAAATTACCCATCATTTGGGCTTCCCTGGTGGCGCAGTGGTTGAGAGTCCGCCTGCCCATGCAGGGGACATGGGTTTGTGCCCCGGTCCGGGAAGATCCCACATGCCACGGAGCGGCTGGGTCCGTGAGCCATGGCCGCTGAGCCTGTGTGTCCGGAGCCTGTGCTCCGCAACGGGAGAGGCCACAACAGTGAGAGGCCCGCGTACCAAAAAAAAAAAAAAAAAAAAAAAAAATTACCCATCATTTATAGATGTGATTATTTTCCGGTAAAACCCAAGAAACGCATTTAAAATATTGAGAATTTAGTAATGTGGCTGTGATGGCTAATTTTACATGTCAACTTGACTAGGTCGAGATGTGCGAATAGCTGGTTAAACATCATTTCTGGTTGTGTCTGGAGGGTGTTTCAGGAAGAGATTAGCATTTGAATTGCTGGACTAAGCAAAGCAGAAGGCCCTTCCCAACGTGGGTGGGCAATCGTCCAATCGCTGAGGGCCTGAGGTGGAGGAAGGTTAAATCCCCTCTCCGCCTGACTGTATGAAGGCTGGGACACTGATCTTCCTCTGCCCTCGCAGTCTTGGTTCTTAGGCCTTCAGACTGGACTGGACCCTACACTGTGGACTCTGTTGCTCTCAGGCCTTTGGACCACACCACTAGCTTTCCTGGGTCTCTAGCTTGCAGGTAACAGATTGTAGAACTTCTCAGCCTCCATAATCATCTGAGTCAATACTTTTTAACAAATATATATTACGTTTCTCTGGAATTGATGAATACAGTTAACAAAAGCACAAAATTAGCATAAAGGACTAGATAACCTTATAATGAAAAGACATCATTTATAGAATACTAAATGAAAAAAAAATAAGCTACTTTTATAAAACTAAAAAGAAATATTATATTAATAGTTATACTGACATCCCTAATAAGAATAATCAACACCAAGATATCAGTTCTAAGTTAACTCCTGACTTAACACACAGCCAATATCAACCTACAGATACAGTTTCAGGGAAAGGCTAGAAAGATTGATTCTAATATTAATATAGAAAGATAAATCCACAAAAAAAGGCAAAATAACAGGAGTGGAAAATCAATTAGTGGAAGCCAGGGGTTGGGTGTTGGGGGAGTTGACTACGAAAGAGCAACATGAGGGAGTTTTGGAGTGATGGACTGTGCTGGCTGGATACACAAGTTCAAGAATTTGCCAAAATCCAGAGAAATGTACATCGCAAGGGATAAGTTCTACTGTATATAAGTAAGTCTGCCAGAAAAAGAATATCACCCACAAGAATAGCCAAAAAGTTCTGTAAGAGAAAAGTAATGAGGAGAAACTAGCTCTACCATATCAAAACATACCACAGTGCTAAAATAATCTAAACAGTGTGGTACTGGCAGATGAGTAGGCAGATCCATGAAACCGACTACAAAGTCCAGAAATGAACCCAAATAGATAAGGGAATTTAGTATATAACACTTGCAGTCAAGAGAGAAAAGATGGAGTTTTAAACACATTGGGTAGCATCTTGGAAGGAAAAAAAACGTTAGATCCTTACCTCCTACCTTCTATCAAAATAAATTCCAGATGGATTCTAGTTAGATAAAGGACATAAATCTGAAACATAAAACTTTAAAACCAACAGAAGAAAAATGGGAGAATTACTTTACAATCATGGAATAAGAAAAACCTTTGTTGGTATGACACAAAATGTGGTAGTCAGAAATGACTATTAAAAAACTACATAAAACTATACAAAAATAAAAAATTTCTGCAAGTATCATTGTTAAAAAAATGCACACACTGTATAGATATATGTATAGAGTAGATCTAAACATGTAGTACTGGCAACAGTGACTACCTCTGGGCGAGGAGACTGAGAAAACTAACACTAGAGCTTGTATTACTTATGTGTAGTTATCTACAAAAATATGAATATTTTTCGTTGTTTACCTCTATGCATCAACTTAAATAACTGAAAGCTCCCCATAAAAAAATGTTCCTCGTAAGAAACATCCAATATAAATATCCAATTTAGAAATACCATGTATAACATACAGTTCCTAGTACAATGCTTGATACACAAGAGGTGCTTAAATTATGTAGGTAGCTATTATTCGTCACTGTCTTCAGACAATACATAATTATTTTGAAATTTATCCTTACTATTTTCAAAGTTGAGAATTCTATAGATGGTATCACTAAACATTGTAATAAAAAATATTCCTTTTTCCAGAATTAATTTCAGTTGGCCAACACTCAGTTAATGGGAATATTTAAATAACTGCCATTTAGGCTCTTCAACGTCTGATCACACACCCTTTGCACTTACACTCTCGGCCAACTGCACTGCTTTACAATTCCTGACTATGTCCTTGCTTTCCTCCATACTTTTGAAAATACTGTCTCTTCCGCTGAGAGAACTTTACCCCATCTGCCTACTGAAATCACTCTTCCTAACAGGGCCAGCTCAAATCCTGCTTATCCACAAAGCTCTCCTCAAACTTTGTGAACAGGTGTATTACATACACACACAAAGAGAAAGGCAACAAAAGATATAAGAAAATACAAAGGCAGAATGATCAATTTAAAAAGTTATTTATTAAACAAGTATATTCAAAAGTCCAACTTTACTGGATCCCTTTGAAACATCTATTCTGGGAAGAAGTATTTTGTCCAACTTTCTAATGATAAGGGAAACGATAAAAATAGAACAGGTATGAATAACATTTTAAAACAAACAAACAATAAAGCACATGGTAAGTTTAGAAATAAAAATAAAAACACACAAACATAGAAACTATTGAAGTATGAAACCAAAACATTTCGTATGTTTTTTAAATGCTTCTGGTATACTCACAGGAGAGCCAAACTGTCTATGTCCAAGTTAATAAACAGTATATAAACACCTTTTTAAGGTACGATACTTAGAGAAATAACTTTAGAATATGTATTGGGCATATAAATTGTCCACATTTGGCAAACATATTCTACATATGAATGTATTCACTCATACTTAGTGAAAAAAGGAACTTAAAATTTAAACATCTTGATTTGAGAACTGTGGATTTGATAGTTCTGTTAAATTCCAACATCATAATCACCAAATGTGCTATCAAAAAATTACTCAAATTTCTTTTTAAAGCTGCTTCTGAAAATTTCAGTATTTTAGGGCAAAAGAAAACATGTATTCTTGCTTACGAATTCTGATGCTTAGTTTCTATGGTTAACATGCAAAAAAATATGCAATAGAGAAGATTCCTATAGAAAAGCCCCTGTCTTTCAGTAGTTCCAAATGGTGTTATACAATATTTCACTGGAAACAGTGGTTTTACCACAGATTTGGCTGTAGCTTCTGTTTAAAACATAACTTTGCCCCATAACATCCATCAAAGGCTTTAAAACATAATTGACTTTGACAGTACACATGGAGATCATGATGTGAATGGGGACTGCCAGTGGATATGAGGGCCTTATGAAAGGGTTTGCTCTGTGTGTGTGTGTGTGTGTGTGTGTGTATTTTAAGGAGGAAACAGGATGAAATGGTTTATTCAGAACTATAAAACACATTTTCCTAATTAGATTTCAATTGTATAAATAATGTAAATCAAATGTTTAGAACTTGAATCTCTATGGGAGGCAACTATTTTTTTTTCCTTTTATCATTCTTTATAGCTGACAAAGCTTTAGTTACATATATTCTTCTGAACACTGAGGAAAAGGTCTCCTTTGTCCCCTTCTCAGTCTGAAAGAGAAGGAGAACGAATAGACCTGCCACTGGCGGGGCTGGAAAAAGTGAAAGGCTCCTTGTCCTTTTCTTTACTATCATGCTTATGCTTGTGCTTATGCTTATGTTTGTGCTTCTTCTTCTTTTTCTTGTGCTCATGGTGATGGTGGTGATGGTGGTCGCTGTGTTTGGAGGACGTAGATTCTTTAGTAAATACTGAGAGTGGAGCTGCTGCTACTGGATGCATACTCATCTCCAAAGGTGATTGTTCTTTACCTTCAAGATTAAAAACACCCAAATGAATTCCTGTTAATAACAAGGAAAGTGAAATGAAAGTAAGAGGGAGTTGGGGACAGTATAGAGAAGACAATGGATTCCCAAGTGTTTACATCACTTCCATGAAAAAAATCAGGAATGGGAGAAGTATCCAAGTAAGACATCCAATTAGTTACACAAAGTTAAGTTTTCAGCATTGTGACCAGGAAGTGAGTATTTCAATTCCTTGTAGTCTATACAGATTATGATATATACCAGTGTGTTATCCAACCATCTTCTAAAAATTAATATTCAATATTTTAAAGTACTATGAAGTGACAACGACTAGATGTATGTGTTACAGATTAAGACTGACATTGGTCAATGAAAACATAGCTCCTTAACCACAGTTCTGCTCTATGGTATTCGGGTGGGGGGGAGATTAGCACTACAGGCATAGTTCGTTTCATTGCACTTTGCAGATACTGCGCTTTTTACAAATGAAGATTTGTGGCAACCCTGCCTCGACCAAATCTATTGGAACCATTTTTCCACCAGCATTTGCTCACCTCTAGTCACTCTGTCACATTTTGGTAATTTTTGCAATATTTCAAAATACTTCCATCAGCAAAAAGATTATGACTTGCTGAAGGTTCAGATGATGGTTAGCATTTTTTAACTGAGGTATGTACATTTTTTTAGACACAACGCTATTGCACACTTAGTAGACTACAGTATAGTATAAATATAACTTAGATGCAATGGCAAACCAAAAACTTCAGCATGTATTTTATCTCTCCTAGAAATGGATCAAATGTCTTTGAAGGTTCTTTCCATTTCCAATGTTCTATCAGCCTAGGAATCTATAGTAGTGAGTAGTTCTCAGACTCTAGTGTACAGGAATTTCTTGCTTCCTCCATGCCCTACAATTCTTGGGCCATACCCAGAGAATTCTCTCTCTGTATTACTCTAGGTTAATGGCACTGCTTTACATGCAGCCAAGTAAGAAAAAAACTTAAGAATCACCTCAGGTGCCCTCCCTTCCAGATCTAGCTGCTTACCAAATCTTGTTTATTTTTACTTACAAGAATCTCTTTAATCTGCCTCTCTATCCCGCCTGCAACTGTACTAATTCAGACCACCTCATCTCATTTGGATCACAGTACTAGTCTCCTATTAACTGGTTTCTTTGCCTGAAGTGTCTTACACTTGAATCCACACTTTACATGGCTTCACAGCAGCGGTTCTCAACCAGGAGCAACTTTTCTCCCCAGGGGTTGTTTGACAATGTCTGGAGACATTTTTGTCGTCACGATTAGGGTGGGATGGGGGGAGGAAGTGTTAGCGTGACTGTGGTAGAGGCTAGGGATGCTGCCAAACATTCAACACACAGGGCAGCCCCCTAGAGCAAAGAATTCTCATGGCCAAAAATGTCAACAGTGTTGAAGTTCAGAGGCCCTGCTGCGTAGTTATCTTCCTAAAAACAAAGCTATCATGATTACTTGTTTAAAAACTCAGGTAGTTCTACTGGCAGAACAAAATCCTTAGACTTCAGTACAGCAACTTCTGAAAAAAAAAATTTTTTTATTCAGAGTAGTCAAAAAGCCAAGCTTTTCACTAAAATGGACTTTAATGCAGTAGTTTCTTTTCCTTTTTAAAAGGTAAATTCTCAGTGCTGACTTTGATCCAATCCGGCCCCAAGCCATGTTTTTACCAAAACAAGCATCACCATAGAAGTTTTCTAAAAATCACTTTCACCACTAATTTTAAGGACAGTTTACACTCTGTCTTGAATTTATTTTATCTTCCACTATTCCTTTCTATATATTCCAGACTAGCCCTTTCGTAACTCTGTGTATTTGTAAATGCTATTCCTATGCTTGGAACGTCCTTCCCTTATTTCTTGTCTGACTTGCACATTCATTTACTAATACCAGGAACTACATGGGAACTGGAAAAACAGGGATAAACTGGACAGATCTCAGTTCTCCTGGAGCTTACAAAGTAGCAAAGAAGAAGGAAATTGAATAAGTACTCCCGATTAATAAAAAGACAAAACACAGAGTGAAACAGGAGCACAACAGGAGACTTAAATTAGTGGGGCAGGGGGAATCAAAGACAAACTTCTCCAGGGAAGTTATGTTTAAACTGTAATCTAAAGGAGGAGAAAGGAAAATTAAAAAAAACATTTTAGGTTCTTATTAATTTAAAACAGCTTAAATGTCATTTTTGAGGGAAGTTTTCCCCAAACTGCCCAAAAAGAATTAGTTCCCACAACATAATACAGACGAGGAAATTAAGACACAGAGAAATTAAGTGACTTGACCAATGTGGTACTGGCAAATCTGAGCTACGAAACCAAAGAGCCTGGACTCCAGAGTCTGTGCCTGCAGCCACTCTGCTCATCTGCACGTGGCGTAGTGCACACTGTCGCACATCTTTTTATCTTGGGGTCTCTTTCATTAGACTCATAGCTCCTTAAGGATAGGGCATCATCTTTGTATCCCAGTGTATTGCACAGCATCTAGCATCCTCATACCTCCACCTCCCCAAAACTTGCTAAATGAATGAATGAATAAAACAGAATTATGCAACTGTTGTGTTTCTTTTTAAATAGGATGCCAGGTGAACTTAGTCAAACTAAATGCATTTTGAAGGTCACTGATTTTGAAGAGAGAGGAATAAAGTACAGAAACTATTATAGACCATTCATTAAATTGGTATGGACTACTGTACCTTCTTTGTGTCAGGCACTATTCCAATATTTTAGAACAAGCTAATGTGTTAAAGTTCCTGTTCGCAAGAATTATTCACATTTTACTACTGCAAAATTACATTTTTTATATTCATGATTTTTTGATAAAGCTAACACTAACAGTAATGTAAAAAAAAAAAGAGAGAGATTTTATATATATACGCTAGTTTGGGGACTCTGTATCTTTTGCAACAATTGGTGCCCAGATAGTCTTCAGAAAAAGAAAAAATTTGAGAGATATCTGACTTATAGTTAAATATGCCACCATATAATTTTAATTTATATTTTAAATGAACTATATAAATATATTCTCGATTCTATAAATATGGGAATATAGGTCCCTAACTAACAGAGTATAGCCAAGTGACAAGGAGAAGTAATAGAGCTTCATAAACAAATTCCTTTAACTCCTATCTCATTATTTAGTCAGTCTACATCAACAGACTTTGCAGCTTTCCAATTGGCTGTCTGCACTATTGGGAGTCTGAGGTCCTTTTCTGCACTGAGAGAAGTTGCATCATCTAATCCTAAACACCTCTACTTGGATTGCAGAAAAGCCAACGATTATACTAGAAACTGTACTTCCCAGTAGAGGCAACTGCCAAGTATACAACTGAGTGTACTCTTTTCCAAGGAATACTAATAGCCACTTCAAAAGTAAATTCAATCTCTTGTCTAGCGGTCTTACACTTTGCATCCAAGATATACTGATTAGAATTCTTGCATTTCTCTTGATTTGTATGAAGTCTATTAAGAACACAATGGATTAGCTAGATCCAAGGATAAAGGTGTTAGAAACCAGGATTCCTAGGACAAATGGCTGATTCCAGGTCTGGCTAGAATATTTACAAGATGAGCCTGAAACATCTGGTATAATAGCAGAAAGGAAGTTTAAAGCCTTCTCAAGAACTCAAGAGTCAAGAGTTCTCACCAATCGAAGCTGGGAAAATCTGAATATTGATAAAGACAATAACTGTAATGGACTAGAACGAATTGATCACCATTGGAGGATGCTAGCCAACTTATTATTTTGAAAATTATTAAATACATAGAGAGAATCAAGTCTTTATCTTTCTTTTGCTATATGACCTATACCAATGGCTAACAGCAGGTGAGGAGGAAGTTAGCTTTATATAAATAATCAGCTTATAAATAAAAACAGAAAGATGAATTAGAATATCACCGTCTTGTAACCCTTAATGAATTAATGGATCCAGGCCTTGAACACCTTAGTGGCTAAGCTCATAAAAAAGTCAACCGGACATTGTATGCTTCCAGATGGAAGAACACACTACCATCTATAACCCTGAATCCAATTAAGTTTTTAGATATAATTACAAATTTAAAGGAAATACAGAGGACTCTAACATGTTAATTACACCACAGGTATACAATTAACAAAATACAGACTTGAAAACTACAGATCAAAACCCTGGAGTTTATAACATTGTAAAGGAGAAAAAAGAATGGACTGGAAACTTTTAATTTTAAAAGATGTAAAGGATATATCAGCCAACTGCAATGTGTAGACCCTATGTGGGCAGTGATTCAAACAAATAAATTGTTAAAAATTAAAATAAAAATAATGGCATTTACGATTCAACTGAAATGTAAACAGTGACTGTATATTTAATGATATGAAAAAACCATTTATTTTTTAAAGTACAAGAATATTATTGTGGTTATGACTTTTTAAAGTCCTTATCTTTTAGAGATACACACAAAATTACCGATGCATAAAATGATATGTAGGATTTGTTTCAAAATAATTCAGAAAGGTGGAAATGGGAAAGGGTATATAAAAAGCAAGGCTGACCATGAGCTAGCTGACTGATCATTTCTGCATCTGAGTAATGGATACATGGGGGTTCATTACACTAGTCTAACTACTTCACAGTTTTCTATAATAAAAATGTTTTTTAAAAAAGAGAAGTTAAGGCAAATTGGCACTATCCGTGAAAATGTTAAATGCTCATACTTTTTAAATTAGAAAGTTCATTTCTAGAAACATATCCCACAAACGTGTTCATGCATAAGTGCAAAGAAATATATACAAAAATATTCATTAGAATAGTGTTTGTAACAACAGAACATCTAATAAAACCTAATGTTACCCTAGCATCACCACTAACCTTTAGCTCATAAATTTTCATTTATTATAGACAATATATGTTTAATTTCTCTCCTGAATAATTTTTACCAGGTCTAATTCAAGGCGATAAGAAAGTACAATTTCTCTCTCATGTGGACCTGTATAACAATAAGATTTGGGGGCTTCCCTGGTGGCGCAGTGGTTGAGAGTCCGCCTGCCGATGCAGGGGACACGGGTTCGTGCCCCGGTCCGGCAAGATTCCACGTGCCGCGGAGTGGCTGGGCCCGTGAGCCATGGCCGCTGGGCCTGCGCGTCTGGAGCCTGTGCTCCGCAATGGGAGAGGCCACAACAGTGAGAGGCCCGCGTACCGCAAAAAAAAAAAAAAAAGATTTGGGACACATACGAGCTTACTTTCACACTAGCATAATGAGGTCATCTATAGAATCTCTACTGAGAAAAATGCATACATTACCATCCCCGTGACACAATGCATAATCCCACATATCATTTTAGAGGTTTACAAGATGCCTGGGAACTTGAGGCCCACCCAAGGTTAGGTGCCACTCATTTTAAAGCTAATGAAAGCCCTTTTATAACTAAATCGCTTTGCTGTACACCTGAAACTAACACAACACCGTAAATCAACTAAACTCCAATATAAAACAAAAATTTTTTTTAAAATAAAAAATAAAACTAATGAAAGCACTTTTAGTGACCCAAAATATATGTCTCTATTGCAGATAGGAGATATATCAAGAAAAGGAGATAAAAATAATTCACAATATTATGATTTGCCTATTTCATGTTATAAGGAAAGAACAAAACAGATGTTCAGTTTTGTTGTTCTATCTAACATAAAATCTTTCCTAGAGACCTACTGAATTCACTATGGATAAGGGTTAGCTGCAGTCAATTTAACAAATGCAAAACAAACAGAAAGGGGTACTTAATACACACCTAATGTGGAAGCTTTCGGGCCCATCTGATAAAAAGTGCTGATAACAGTGAGTAACCTGCTAATTCTATTAAATTTATCGCACTAGGTATATGTTTAAATTTAACACAAAACCTGCAGTTTCTATTAGGAAATGTGTGAAGTCTGTTCTTCAGTTTCTTTAGATCAAAAAAAATAAAGTGTAGAATTATATCATCATAATTTAAAGAAAAATATCAAAGTCTTTTTCATATTAGACTCAAAAGAAAGAACTCTAGCTTTTTTTTTTTTTTTTTTTTTTTTTTTTAATGGATTTCTATACCAGAATAGTGCTTTTCTGACTTAGGCAAGAATTTGTCACATAGTACAGCAGCCCTGGCTAGGCAACTGCAGCAACTCTTCTTTTCTTCCCCACAGAAACCACCAGGGACTTCCCTCCGCTCCTGTTCCTGCCACTCCTCCCCTCATCACCGCAATCCCTGCAGCAACCTGGGAGACAGACCAGCGGCCTCAGGCGCTGCAGCGGTGGGAGAAGAGAGGACGTGGTATGCTCAACCCACCACACCATGCGACCCACGCAGCCCTTTCTCCGGATTCCCTTCCTTAACTCAGGAGAAGGAGAAAGTTAAGCAATGAAGGAAAACATCCCTGCCACTTCTCCTTTCTTACCCCAAATGGCTTAACCTACCAAACACATATCATCCCTACCCTAAAATATGCCTCTCACTATCATATGCAAGGAGAGAGAAAACTGGTGGGGTGTTAGAAAGTAAACCAGGACCTATCCTCTACTTAACAGTGTCCACCCCTCCCAGATGACGTCTACAACACATTCCAGTTCTCAACTGCCATCTGGCACACTGGCTCTGAGGGAGCCATCTTGGACTTCATCTCAGCACATGAAAAAAACACCAGGGGTCTCAAACTCAAAAGCCTTGAACCTAAGGAGACAGCATAAATGAGTAAGCAGACTACTGGGTGCACACACAGAAGCAATCAATGGAACGGAAAGCACATCCCTGCCTAAGAAGGCCTCTCATTAACTCTTTTTCAAGAGAAGCTGGAAATCCAAATCTTTATTTGCAGTCTCTTCATTTTTAGTCAACTACTTCAAAAATTTTTGTAAGAATTCTTTAGCCAAATAAAAGATGCCTCAGTTGGATAAGCTTCAATAAGGCCCCTCAAACCCACCTGTTAATGTCAATCTAGAATCCCTAGAGATTTAAGAGAGATCACAGCTTCCCTTACCACTATTCTATGCCTCTTCTCCAGAACCCCCAACTCTCAACCCCAGGCCAAGGTAGCTACCACAGTAGGAGATCCCAGCTTCTGTTCCTGTTTTACTGCCAACTTTACCTGGGTTAGGTTAAAGTTGTGCTTCCAACATTCCAAAATATAGAGCTCTTAGTGCCCTTTCTCTTAGAAATACTGTTACACACAGTGGTTCAGTTTGATACTTCTATTCTTCAGTATAGTATAAGTTAAAAAGGGTTTTTGTTGGCTAGTTTGGGAAAGCTATGTATCAAATATAACAATATGTCTATGGGAAAACTGTTTTTAGAATTCCAAAATAAATACATGTATAAATAAACTTTTGGAACACTACCATTGGTAAAATGAATGTTTTCTAAATTCTAATAATGACACTGTTGAATTTTAAGACTAGCTCAGTGGTCATAGGGTACTGGACAGCATAATTACATTTAAAGGAAATTACAAAGGCACATTAAAGAATATATTCAAAATTAAGTTTTACAGATCAGTCTATATAATATACTGGTATACAATTTACTTCGTGACATAAAAGGGCCCTACACTGAAGCAACCAAAGCTAAAATGTTAATGTTTTCCTATTCCCTACCACTACCCCTTTATCTCCTCTCCAGTCTTCCCATATGATGCCATGAGAACTATAAGATTGTAAAGAGATTCCAAAAAAAGTAAAAATGTAATTTTTAAAGCAATATGAAACAAAGGCACACTGGTGGGCAAAAAGGGTGTTAAGATTTGCTTCTATACATATGTTAGCGTGCCACATCACTAGGATAAACTAAACAAACATACTCAGAATTTTTACTGGAACAAGAATTCATCTGACTGCTGGAATTTAGACAGAATTTACTGTTTTTTAAAGGCATGGAAGATAGGCAGAAGCATCACTCTCAAACTATATCAAGAGGTTTGAAATGCCCTATGCTTTATAATTTTAAAAGATGTAGAAAACTTTTCATGTCTGAAAAAGTTTTAATAAGTATAATGATAATAAAGCAAATTTACACCAAATCCCAAAACAAAAACAGAGAATACAAAATCGGCAAGGGCCTAGAAATGTCAAAATTCACTTAGTAAAGTTAAGTGCTAAAGTCTCCAGCTGACTTCTTTCTGAAATATATTTTGTGAGAATCTGTTATAATAAATGCATAAAGCACACAAAGAGATACAAGCAACCAACAGTCTGGGGTCTTAATACCAAAATATTTTGAGGTGTTGCTTTTGTTCAAAGTCTCCTACTAATCACAGCTGATCCCTAAGCTCCTCAAATCATTAAACAGTTACTCTTTTGTTTATATGATAAAAACATGGTTTATATAAACAAAATCCATCAGTTGGAATTTTAAAGCCTGACTAATGACTTCTGGAAGAAGTATTCTTTAAAAATGATTTTGCTTATGTATCTTGTTTTTCACTCCCTGTCCCTCCAAAACTTGAAGACTGAATCTTTGTTCATCAGCATCACAAGTTTACTCTTTATTTGGATTATAATCTTCTAAGCAAAAGAAGAACAGGGTAAGTAGAAGACAATGTAAAAAAGTAAAATAGGTAATAGTCACATCTGAACTGAATTATCTTTCATAAACTTAAGCCCAATTAGTATGAAGTAAATTTAAAAGACAAAATATGTTAGTCTTCTAGGTATATATAGCATCAAATCTTCATGATTGATCATGAATGACCAATTGTAAACCTGTCAGGGGGAGGCTGAGAGGGAAGTAAGTAGTTGATTTTTATATTTTATAAAAGTATGAAGGTATAGATTTCACACCTGCTACTGAGGCTGACATTTTTCATATTACAGTATTCTTAGAAAAAGCACTGCAAGGAAAGATCAAAATGTTAATATAATGGGTATCTTTAAATGGCATTAATAGGGGATGCTTTTTTTCCCTCCTTTCTACTTTTCTGTTATTTCAAAGTTTTATACAATAGGAGTATATTACTTTTGAAATAGCAAAAAGCCTAATTTAAAAGTCTTTAAGCCAAAGCAATATTAAGAAAGAAAAACGAAGCTGGAGGAATCGGGCTCCGTGACTTCAGGCCACACTTCAAAGCTATAGTCATCCAAACAGTATGGTACTGGCACAAAAACAGAAACACAGACCAATGGAACAGGATAGAAAGCCCAGAAACAAACTCATGCACCTATGGTCAATTAATCTATGACAAAGGAGGAAAGAATACACAATGGAGAAAAGACAGTCTCTTCAATAAGTGGTGCTGGAAAAACTGGACAGCTACATGTAAAAGAATGAAATCAGAACATTCTCTAACACCATATACAAAAATAAACTCAAAATGGATTAAAGACCTAAATGTAAGACTGGATACTATAAAACTCCTAGAAGAAAACATAGGCAGAACACTCTTTGACATAAATCGTAGCAATATCTTTTTGGATCCGTCTCCTAGAGTAATGGAAATAAAAACAAAAATAAACAAATGGGACCTAATGAAACTTAAAAGCTTTTGCACAGCAAAGGAAACCATAAACAAAATGAAAAGACAACCTACAGAATGGGAGAAAATATTTGCAAACTATGAGACTGACAAGGGATTAATTTCCAAAATACACAAACAGCTCATACAGCTCAATATCAAAAAAGTAAACAACCCAATCAAAAAATGGGCAGAAGATCTAAATAGACACTTCCCCAAAGAAACATACAGATGGCCAACAGGCACATGAAAAGATGCTCAACATCACTAATTATTAGAGAAATATAAATCAAAACTACAATGAGGTATCACCTCACTCCAGTCAGAATGGCCATCATCAAAAAGTCTACAAATAATAAATGCTGGAGGGTGTGGAGAAAAAGGAACCCTCCTACACTGCTGATAAGAATGTAAACTGGTGCAGCCACTAAGGAGTACAGTATGAACGTTCCTCAGAAAACTAAAAATATCGAGTTACCATATGATCCAGCCATCCCACTCCTGGGCATATATCCAGAGAAAAACATAATTCGAAAAGATATATGCACTCCAATGTTCATAGTGGCACTATTTAAATACAACAGCCAAGACATGGAAGCAACCTAAATGACCAGCGACAGACGAATGGATAAAGAAGGTGTGGTGTATCTGTACAGTGGAATACTGTATATATTCAGCCATGAAAAAGAATGAAATGATGCCATTTGCAGCAACATGGATGGACCTAGAGATTATCATACTAAGTGAGGTAGGCCAGAAAGAGAAAGACAAATATCATATGATATTTGTTTAAATGTGGAATCTAAAAAAAAAAAAAAAAATTAACTTACTTACAAAACAGAAATAGGCCCACAAAGAAAACAAACTTACAATTACCAAAGGGGAAAAGGGGGGAAGGCATAAATTAGGAGTTTGGGATTAACATATACACACTATTATATATAAAATAGATAACCGGCAAGGACCTACTGTATAGCACAGGGAACTATACTCAATATTTTGTAATAACCTATAAGGGAAAAGAATCTGAAAAAGAATATATATATACATATGTATAACTGAATCACTGTGTTGTATATCTGAAACTAACACATTGTAAATCAACTATACTTCCATAAAAATAATAATATATGTAGCTTACATTTGAAAAAAAGTCTTTATGTCAGATAATATAGAGTCAATGTGTTACAAGAAAAGCAAGTCCTGAGATCTGTCGTTTTTAATGTATTCTTTAAGTTGATAAAGAAACTTTATGAAGTTAATAGATTCGTTGTTGAGCAAAATAACAACAGCAATGATAATAATAATTTCACCTGTTCCCTTTCGTGCAAGTTCCATATTCCACTGGGGTTTTGTGGTGGGTGTGCCATCGGAACCTGATGAGTGCTGGGGGATTAAAACAGACCTGGAGCTGGCTGGCCGATATTTAGAGAGCCCTAAAATGCCAAAGAAGAGCGAAAACAGGGATTTATTTCTTTGTTTCCCAAAAGAAGAAAACAGTCTGAAGGTTTTTATAAGTTAACCTTAAAGTCAGAATCAGTTCAACAGTAAAATTCCAATAATAAAAAGTATACTACTTTTTAAAAGTATTGAAGATCCCCCATTTGATTTACTTCTTTGTCATGGTTCCAATATACTTAAGTCTGAGAAAAACACACATTCAAGAAAGACAGTATACCTGACTGGACTGCTGAACATATAAATTGAAGTCTACATTCTGGGGCAGAACCATGTCATGTTTTTTATTATTTATGTGGAACTTTGCATATAGTAAAGCATGCCTGCTCCCCCCAAAACTTATTAATAAATTATATTATAATATTTACTCAACAAATAGATCAAAATAATTTAGGAATTACAGAAGATATTTAAAATAGGAACGTTTTAATGGTATAACATGAACAGCACTGTAGTTATCAGGAGACCCAAGTTCTAATTCCAAACTATCCACAAATTAGATTTACAGTCCAGGTAAGACATTTATTTTTTTGTGCCTCAATTTCATTTGTCACATGAAAAGTTCAAGGATTTGGGTCTAGCACTGAGTTGGCTATTACTTGGGTGTGTCATTTAGGGTAAGTCATTTAATATCTCTCTGCTTAAATTTCCTTGTCTGTAAAATTGACAGAATAGATAAATAACTGTTAAGATCTCTTAAAATTATAAAAGCCAAAAAATTCACGACCTGTCAGTTTTCAAAGATAATTAGGTTCATATTCTACCTGATGCCAGTTTTCAAATTCTACTAGCTCATCCTAGATTACTAGATAGTAAAAAGTACTTTAGGTCTCACAAATAAAATTAAACAAAAAGCCAAACAAACAAAAAGCAGACCAAGGTAGGTAAGGGAGACTTGCACAAATATAGCATGTTAAAAAAAAAAAAAAAACTTCATTCAAATATAAAGATCATAAAAGATAACCACAAGCTGCATGAAGTATAAATAGGATTTTCCAGTAAAAAGAAACAGGAACAGGACCTCCTCCACAAAAAAGAAAAATAGTCATATTCATGATAAAAGAAATGCATTATAAACTTAATGATCATTTTATAGTTAATAAATATCTTTTAAGTTATTATATTGACAATAAAATAGTACCATGAGATACAAAAATGATAAATATTAATGAATTACACCTATGGATCAAGATGGATGAATTTTGGCAGCAAAAGGTTGAGTGAAGAAGACCAAGTCATACTGAGTATCATACTATTTTCATATAATTCAAAAACTAAGGGCAAGTAAACATATAGATCATATATATATGTGGTATACTGTAAAGAAAAGCAATAGAATGATTAAGAAAAAGAAAAAAAAACTCAAGACAGTATTTATTTACTTGTAATGCAAAGACAGGTGAACAGAATCAGGGAAGAAGCATAAAGGAAATGGCCATGGCATGGAGTATAATATACATGTTAAGGTGGGTGGCAGGTTCACTGATATTTGTTTTATTACTGTATTTCACAACTTACATGCAAGTTACATCAAAGCTTTATTCCTGAAAATTTAAAAATGCTGATGACATGAACTAGGTATAATCTCTTCAAAGGGCATTATGGCAATAATATCAAGAGCTATGAAAATCTTCTAAAGATAAGTATCTTACAATAAAGCTAAAAAATCACCAAAAATATATTTTGGGGAATTTATCCTAAGAGCATAATTTGACAAAACCAAAAGCTTTTGTATGAAGATATTCAGAGAGAATTATTTGCAAAAAATTAAAATCGGAAACAAATGCCTGCCCACCGGGAAATAATAAGGTAAATTCAAGTGCATCAACTCAATACTGCCTCAGGTAACATTTTCAAAAGAAAAGATTATGTTGTTTGAGAGATGCGTGCAAAAATCTATGATATGATGTAATATTATGTGGAACAGGCAGTCAAGAAGAGGAAGTAGTTGTGTTACAGGCTGCATTTACTGTAGTCAAGAAGTTTTGTATATAATTATGGTTACATTATTTATAAAAAAACAAATCTAGTATTTTATTTTGAGGTTAAGCCTACTACAAAAAACAGAACAAAAAAAGAAATGAAAGCATGGACATATATACACTACCAAATGTAAAATAGATAGCTAGTGGAAAGCAGCCGCATAGCACAGGGAGATCAGCTCCATGCTTTGTGACCACCTAGAGGGGTGGGATAGGGAGGGTAGGAGGGAGGGAGACGCAAGAGGGAAGAGATATGGGAACATATGTATATATACAACTGATTCAATTTGTTATAAAGCAGAAACTAAGACACCATTGTAAAGCAATTATACTCCAATAAAGATTAAAAAAAAAAAAAGAAATGAAAGCTATTGGAAGGAATCTGATGAATGGACTTTTGAAAAAACAAATCTAGAAGTAAGCCGAATATTTAAAAAGGACCATAATAAAGTAAAAATCAAATGAAATACTTTAAAAAACTTTATTCCTTTGCTGATATGTGTTATAATCTGATACAATCTAGTATTTTATACTGGCTACTTCTAAACTTTATAGTTGTTCTCTTCAAAATAAAGCAACACACCTTAAAATAGTGATATCGTGTGAACTTTCTCCATCAACCCGAGTGAATGCAATATATCTTACCTGGAGTTGATGGCCTTTCAAGCATGTTTAAATGATGGGAAATGAATGCCTGGCTATCATGAACAGTATCCATATCAATCTCCTCCTCATCTTGAGAGCTTGAAAACTAAAACACACACATACAAAACAAAGGAGCAAAAGAGCCATTATATCACTTCATGTTTGGATTTTTGCTCTTAAGAAAGGTAGCAGAAAGGCCACAGGATATACCCCCAAAAAATCTTAAAAGGAAAAGTAGTCTTTTTCTCAAAAAGTATTAAGAGAAAGAAAAGATTATTTGGTTCAGCCTCCAAAAGAAGCTGATTGGAAATTACAGGAAATGTAATAGCAACTAAAATCTGTTCCTATGTTGTGGGAAGAAATAGTGAGCTGTGGTAGATTGTGCACACACAGTTCCTCCTCCAAACAGAGAAGTATGTGATAATAGAAGTTTAACAATCGGTTGGAATGTCTTAGATGGACATTTGGGTTCTTTTATGGTTCAGTCTGTCCCAACTGTTCCTGCTAAGGAAAAACCATTGCAAGTATTCAAAAAGATTTACAAGAAGGTGAATATCCTACACTGTTAATACAGGTTTAACCTGTATTTCTTACTCTGATTTTGAGTTTGACTTTACTGCTATCCTCATTCTTCTCCAGTATTTGACCAGGTTCTAGTGGGGACCCCAGTGGTGTATCAGCCTTCCTCTTCACTCCCTGCTGATGAGCTGATATATTACATGATGCTTCCTTGGCAAGGTGATCATCTTCCTGTGGCAATATTCAAGATCAAAATTAGATTTCTGAAGACAAGTAGCTCATGTTATAGCTGAAAACTAATACCTATAGCAACCATGCAGATTAGAGCATGCCCAGTGCCTAAAAGTTATCAGCAATGGGCTTAAAATAAATCTCACCTTTTCCTATCTGCTGGTCTTTTTGGGGGGAGAAGGGAGATAGTAAAGTGAACTTTTAAAGCTTTCCCCAAAGCATATATCTTTTGGTGTCATTTTCTTCTCTTATCCTGAAGACCCCAAGTATGAAAGTGGATAATTTAATATACATGGGCAAGAATTATAAACATATTCATTTCCACTGGTTTCTAAATATTCAGATATAAAAGAGCTCTTTAATGAGACTCTTTTTTTTTCCTATTAAAAGATGTGTCTTAGTTCTTCATAACCCAAACTCTAGGATACATTTTAAATTTATAACAAGTAAGTATGGTTATATTTCAGAAAATCTAGGTGGATAAGTACTTTTAAATGACTATTACTAACTAGCATAAAGAGAAATTTGAGTTTAAAAGTGTCAAAACACCAGTAGGGAATTGCCAGGCAAGTAATCTGGTCTAAATATTGGTGAAAAATGAAGCTTCAAGTACTGGGGACATTTTGTCATCAGTAAGAAAATCATTTCTGGAAAACTTTCTTTAAATTACAGTAAAATAATTGATATGACCCTAAAGGTCTTTCTACAAAAAGTTTGGTAATTTCATAATGCATAGTTGGAAATAAAAGCTTTTCTAAAAGCACACATACACATATATGTAAATTAAAAAATATAATGCATACTCTCCTCCCAAAATCAGCAGATGATGCTTTTAGCTGACCATTCATTGTTATTTATTTGATTCAATAAGCATTTTCCAGGCACCCTTCGTATGTTTAGAATTGTGCTATTATGCAAAGTAGCAAAAAAAAAAAAAAAGTCAAGGCCCTGTGTTCAAACAGCTTGCCATTACAATATATGGACAAGATAGGTTAACATGTAATAGGCTAAATATTCATTTCAGTATTCTACTACTCAAAGTAGAAATTCTATGCTCAAGTACAAAAAAATCATTGTCATCACAAACAAAGGAGTAAATGGACTAGCAGCACATCATTTGTTATGTGCAGCTCTGTGTCAATAGTTGTCCGTAGCACTTTATAAATTGTAAAGTGCTCAACTAATGTCAGCTAGCAGTTTTCTAAATGGCACAAGAAGCTGTTAGTGGCTTTAAAATTCACCAGTTCAAAAGAAACAATTCTCTTCTTCAGAGCTCTACATAATAAAACTACACCTTCTATATAACACATGTAATTCTTACAGGGTTCTGAAATCCAACTAGCTGTGTGTGACTACTTGGATTAACCGCAGCTTCTTGGTTGCCTGCTATGGCCTCTGGAATTATGGTTGGATTCAAGACAGCTTTTTTCTCTTTCAGATTAAGGACCAAGCCAAGTTCTGGCAAGGGTAAGCAGGAAGGTCTACTGAGGCCAAAAAGTGTGAAGTACAAGTCCACAGCACCACACCGTAACCGCCAGTCATGTGAAGTACCTAGGAAGTAAATAACAGTAATAATAAAAAGTCAACATACACGTTTATCCATACATTTTTCAAATGCTCCAGAACCTGTACAGAGGGAAGGGATGAGAGGGTTATGATACCTAAAGGAGCCACCTATTGACCTAGGCCCCGATGGCAAACCCTCCACTCTAAAGACGCTTCTTAAAACACGGGAACCTACAACTGTTACAGAAACAGTAAATGTTCAAATGAAATCATGAATGTTACAACTGGAAAAATTTTATTCTTTCATTCTTCCTGCAAAATAAAAATTAGACACCTAGTATAAATCCAATATTCCCAAAACAGTGTTTTTTCTGGCTCTAAATCCTCCTTTTAGTTCCTCCTCCTTGGTAACTGCTCCACATTCATTCATTCTCTGTTTATCTTATCTGATTTTCTTCTTTCATAGCTTGTTAGGAAGACGGCACACCAAGAGCCTTCATGAACCCTACCACTGGAAACAAATTCTCCTAACCCTCACATTTATTACTTTCAGGTTTTAAATACAGTAAGAAACTCTACAACTATTTGAAATAACACAATTCTAAACTTTGACTTATTTTAGAGAAGGAAACTATTTTGCTAAACTCCTTCATATTTGTGTTGTTCTAGTAGGTATTTATTTAAAAAAAAACAAAAATAAGCAAACCCCAGAGATGGCAACAGGTTATAAAACATGTATTGACCAGAAGAAAACTGCATCTGTAGAAATTCAGTTTAAAGTAGAGACACTTTCCAATTTCTCTGATGAGTCTCAGTGTCTTCATCTCCAAAATAAGGGTTTTGGTCTCAGATTATACCTTACCCTATAGCAATAAAAGACCAGAGCACAGTGACATCAGAACTCTTCCTCACTTGCCTTCTTTTCCCCAGTGGAACACTCCAGGTAGATACTGCCACCAAATAGAACTGTCAAGGTGAAATTATCATCTAGGTTTAGATAATTTCTATGGTTTCTAGGCAGAATCTAAAATGACCTAGAGAATTTAAAACATGTGAGAATAAGAAATATTCTTCTGGATAAGAAAAATAAACCATATAAATACTTAATTTTGGCCAAGAAATGTGGTTTCAAACGGGTACCATAATGTTTTAAAAAGGAGAAACAAAAAGGAAAGAAGTTGCTACAGCAAACTTTAGACAGCATAAATATTAAGCTTTGTGGTTTTCAACAACAAATATTAAAATAAGTAAATACATTGTAATCAAGTACGATTTTGATAAGATTTACTCTGACAGATAGTTAACTATTATATTAACTATGTGCAAAGAACATCCACATGGATTTATAATCTTAATTTACAGAGTTCTTACTATATACTACACACTTGCTAGGCAATACGCATGCCATTAAACAGCTATCAATCCTATTTGAGACATCTTCAGTTTTGCTACTGTGTGATAAGGTAACAGATACATAACACTGTTGGAAGCAAGAGAAAGAGGCAGGGGCTCGAGAAGTATGAGTTTTTATATCATAAAAACTACAGAGAAACCAGAAATCAGAAGAACGGTACAGAGTGAAAGTAAGGATTTTATACTGGAAATCCATTTCCTTCTCTGGAATATCCATATTTGGACACTTTAATCGACTGACATCGCCTAGTTTTTTGTAGGCACTCATTATTCTTCTCCTCAAAGAATTTTACCTATGTAAATGTTCCACAAAGGATAGGTATCAGATTCCTGGGCCTTTTATTACAAAGGCTGGAGGGGCTCAACCCTCTCAGGAAAGGGAGGGAATCCAGCCAGAGCAGCTAGCCCTGTATCTATCTATTCATAGGTATAGCAAGAAAAGAAGTGAATCTCAGGCACTTTATCAGTAAAGAAGCTAGAATGGCTTAGGGTGCATTTACACTGGAATAAAACTTAACCTTGAAGAGCAGTATTGCCCAATTATGTCCACTGCAAATAATGATCCTGGAATCTTTATATAATGTAGATGACACTGAAACAAGTCAGGCAACTGAGTATGAATTCCTAAAAGTTTCTTAAAAAATTAATTTTAAAAAGCAAGTAGATAATGTATATTTTGATGAGCTAGGGTGTTGTTTTGTTTTTTGAAAGTCAGCTAAGGATGGTTAGGCAGCACAGTGAATGAAGGCTGCTAAAAGCACTGAACCTCTAGAATATGGTTTTTGTTACTTTTTACTTCTATGTGGGCTTTTTGGTTTTGGATTTGTAAAGGTTTTGGTAGACTTTCAATTTGTATGAAGGAATGAGCATTATTCTTCTGTTCCTGGGGGAAGTCCTTGATTAAATGTTTTTTTCCCACAAAAAAACTGACTTATAAATATTACAATTCAAGGCTGATAAGAGGGAGCTAAAAAAATAAGCAGCGCTTCTGTTAAAATTATAAGACAGAAAAAAAATGAGAACATCATGTTTCAAAATCATGGAATAAAATTTTAAAATGGTTGTCACTGTATAGTGGAATATAGTTGGAAAAAACACTTCTGCTTACTTACTAGTTAGCTCTGTGATTTTGGGCAATTCAGCTGCCCAGGCCATAAAATGAGAGCAATTAAGTTAATCTTTAAGGTCCTCTCAGGTCTAAAATTCCATGATTCCAAATCAACCAATTCTATGAGAAATAAGCCCTGAAAGAGCTCCTGATTTCTACCCTCAGTGATAGCATTCTGAAGACCCTTCTTTAATCTTCTAGCTGCTACCCCACCCAACACAATCACTTATATGGCAAGGAACGCCCATATATACGAAAAAACAAGTCATTATTCTTTCCTCTCAGGTAAAACTGCTGTCCATTCTGGTCTCATTAGCAGTTACACTTTGGGACAAGCCCTGCTTACCCGAATCAGAACAATGCTCAGTATTGATGTTCTCCATTCAAATCAGAAAGTATCTAAAGACAAATCCTCCAAATAACAAATCTGATCTTAAAAAAAATCATCACTTCATTTTCTGAAGTAATTGACATTAAAGCTGATCAAGCCAAAAAGCTGCTAGGAAGAAAGCTCACTTTAAAAGCCACCATTTTCAGGACATTTTTCTTTTCTTGGCTGTGCCCTGTGGCTTGTGGGATCTTAGTTCCCCAACCAGGGATCAAGCCCGTGCCCCCTGCAGTGGAAGTGCAGAGTCCTAAGCATTGGACTGCCAGGGAATTCCCCAGGACATTTTTCAATAAACCCAGCACTCCTTATTGATGATAGAAGCTTAAAAATTTGGAGGCCAAACAAGTATGACTGCCATATGGTAGTTCTGTCCTGACATTTCTATCTTACACCAAAGTAAAAAAACACAGCAAATTTCATATATATTCATGTGTGCATTTACATATATAATTTCTGACCAAAAAAATGGGGCTTCCCTGGTGGTGCAGTGGTTGAGGGTCCGCCTGCCGATGCAGGGGACACGGGTTCGTGCCCTGGTCCAGGAGGATCCCACATGCCGCGGAGCGGCTGGGCCCGTGAGCCATGGCCGCTGAGCCTGCACGTCCGGAGCCTGTGCTCCGCAACGGGAGAGGCCACAGCACTGAGAGGCCCGGGTACCGCAAAAGAGAAAAAAAAAAAAAAAAAGAATTATGTCTAATAAAAATGTTTTCATTTTCTTCCACCATTCCTATTTCTAAGAGGAAGGGTTTGGGGGAGAGAGAAACAGAGGGGCGGAACTTTGAAATCTGATGTTAATATCAAAATTGTTTATTTTCTTATTCAGAAACCTGGCAAATACTACCGAACTGAATTTTGAGTAGTCCTTCATTCTACCCCCTAGAGTGCAGCTGTAAACTTTCAAACATTAAAAGTTATGATGTAAATAAATAGCCTTCAATATTCTGAATAATTACATAAGTGTTTTTATGTCATTCTTACAGTGAAGTGCCAAACAATGAAGAGCAGCTTGGGAGTAATAGCTAAAATTTCCTTCATGATGATATAGTATCTCTTCAATGAATGCTTATTATCTTAAGGGGAAAAAAAAGCATTGTTAAGCAGGCAAGGCCAGAGAAAGTAGTTACATTTTAAAATATAATATTTTAGACATTGTGGGCCTTTTGGTCTCTGTTCAATTACTCAACTCAGATGCTGTAGTGTAAAAGTTGCCATAGACAATACGTAAGCAAATGAGCAGGACTGTGTTCCAATAAAATTTTATTGGTGGATGCTGACATATTAATTTCATAAATCGTTCAGGTGTCATGAGATACTATTAACATTTTTTCCAATCATTTAAAAATGCAAAAGCCATTCTTAACTTATGGGCTATATAAAAACAGATGGTGGGTCAGATCTGGCCCTAGAGCCACTGTTAGCTGACCTCTGTTCTAGATGACATATATACTTTGAAATCTGTAGAAATGAATTAGTACAAGTACATAAAAATTTACAACTGAAATTTACTGATGAACATGCTAATGAATAACATATTGATGGGACATCATCATGCAGCATTAATTTACTGCACACAGTTCCAAACACTTATCTGGCTGTCAGTTTACATGTAACTGTCAATATCAGTGCCAGTGGAGAATTTATTCTCAAACTGAATTTATTAAACATAATTTAAGGTCTACATTATTACAAAAAATGTAGTCTAGTCCAGCGGCCATTCCTATAGAATGAGACACAGTTACAAATAAATACTGGAATTGCTGTAATAAATTTATTTGCCATGGAAGAATGATGTGTAATTATTTTAAATAAATTACTATATTATAATTAGTTAACATTTTTATTACTGTGATTACAATTTTGAATTTTGTATTTTATGTTCAGTAGTTTGATTTGTGAATTTTATAAAGAATGACTTTACACCTGTTGCAGTTGTTATAACAGGGAAATAAACACTATACTGACTTAAAAAAAAAGCACCAATAAAAATTTCTTAGGTTTTTATTTTTTAAATGAATTTTTAAAATTACTGTCATGTTGAGCTATAATCCAGTATTTTACCTAAAAGCTACAAAAGGTAGGATCTCATATATTTTGAATTTTGAAACATTTTTCTTTGGGAAAGGAAAATGATTTCTTTCAGTGTGCAAAAAAATACACACAGCTAACAGACGTCAGACAGGTCATAATTCCACCTGCTCCTCACTGCCTACAGGATAAAACACAAATTCCTGAGGCCCTTTGCTTTTGCATCCTAATCTATCTTTCCAGATAACACTCACTATTTTCCAAATACCCTTTCAGAACTCAAAGGTTTTATATATACTTAATTCTCTTACCTAAAATGTCTTTCTCCTATGACAAACTCTTTTCCATTCCTCAAGAGCTGGCTCAAATATCACCACTCCATGAATAGTCCAGCATTCCAGGCAGGGCTCACGGTTCTGTTCTTCAGGTTACCAGGGTATTTTGCTCTTCTCTTTATTTTAGCAACTACCTGTTTGTATTATAGTTTATCTGTTCCTATGTCTCTCTTTCCATTATACTAAGTTAATGGAAAAGGCATCTTTGTAAGCAAAAACACAGCACAGTGGCAAACAGGAGGTGCTCAAGAAATAACTGATGAATAAATTAATGCTTGAAACCCTTAAAAAGAACTGCCCCTGGACAATGTAATATTTTTAACTAAAAATAAAACTATTTAAGATTCTTAAGCAACGAGGGATGAAGACTATATAATGTGAAAGATGTTTCTCTTTAAAAATGTTTTACTTTCTGTGGAGGATTATTACTTTAAAAGCTGTATGGGAACTATAAGGACATTTTTGGGGACAACTGAGGAAACCTGAATATGGGATATATATTGGGGTGAAGTGTGATAATGGTATTGTGTATATGTAGGAGAATGTCCTTATTCTTAGGAATATATGCTTAGTATTTTGGAAAAAGTATCACGAGGCAACTTATTTTCAAATGATTCAGAAAAAGAGGGTTTGTAACATACACACAGAGAGTGAAAAGAGAGAAAGTAAATATGGTAAAATGTTAACAACTAGTTAACAGAGCTGAAAATATTCAATATATGGTTATTCTTTATACCATTTTTAAAATTTTTCTAAGCTTTGAAACTTTTAGAAACAAAATGGTGGGGAGAAAATGTTATATGGGAAAATTAAACCAGTGAATGAGTTAAGATATTTAATATGAGTATGCATGTTACATACATCTATAGTTGTGTGTGTGTGAGTGTGTGTGTGTGTGTGTGTGTATTTTCACAACAAAAACTGTTAGGAAGATACCTGAGTAGCACCCAAAACTCAAGGATAAGTGGAGCTACCACACAGCAGGCAGAGTGCAGAGACCAGGCAGTCCTGGCATCCTGAGAGTAGAAGTCTGAGAACCCTCCTTCTGGCACAGAGCCATTAAAATCCCCCCAGTACATTTCTAAAAAGAGTATTACTAATAGTCATTGAATGATATATCAATTTTTTAAAAAGCACAAATATGATTTCTTAGTTCATCTTACTTTCAAATTAATTTCAATTTTCTAAATCCTGTTTCTATGTATCCTACTGCAATTAATCTCTTATTGAAAAGTTTCTGAAACCAGCTAAGCAAAGAAACTTTGATTTCTCAAGAGTACCTGATGACCATCTCATAAGATGATCCTTCCTTAACTGCCATGATACGTCTCCATATATTTTAAATGAGTTCAAAAATTTTATAACTAAGCAAAGTCAACACTTCTCAAATCCACCTTGGAACAGGACAAAAATAAATGAATGAATATAATTAAATCCCTATCGCTCACAGTTTATTTGTTCTCCATATGTAAATCAAGATAATGCTTATCTCAAGTGACGTGATAACCCAGGAACCCCAATAAGGAGTAAGGGGCAGGCAGAGTTCAGCAGGATTTAGGGACTTAGATGATGCTCTAGCTCCTTTTGTTACAAGTGAGTTCTCATTAACATTTCTTAAAACAGTAACTGTTAAGAATATAGCAATGTGAAAAATTCTCATGATAAAATGAAATTTAAAAACTTCACTACAACTACAACTATGTCCATACACATATACACAAAAAGCAATTTTTTTCCCTAAAGGCCAAATACACTCAAATCTTAACAGTGGAGATATAATGAAATTATATAGTATTTTCCTTTTTTGTTATTTTGTGCAAACTCTGCAACATGATATTACTTATTATTGGAAAAAAAAACTTTAAAGGAATTTCTTAGATCAGATTCATTTATGTATCCCAGAGGCCCAGGCTTGGAAGGGAAATGGGCAACCTTCTAATCAATCTTCCCTAATGCCCAATGTTCTCCAAAAACATTAAAAAGAAAAACAAAACCAAAAAACCCTCCCAATTATTTGTGCCACTCCCACTGTTCATATTGCTCCCAGTTATTTATCTGAAGAACCAAGCAAAAAAGTTTATGACTATGGCCTCACTCATCTGTTCTGTTTAGATTACTGGCACAGAGAATTCCAAACTGAAGCAGTAACTGTACTTTATGCTGAACACCATCAAAAATAAATACTAAACATCAATCAGACCTTGAGTTTGTATAACCACAATCTTCCAATGGGCTTCAAATGTTTTACAGAGATTGTCTCATTAATCTTAAACACATATTTATTTTGTCCATGAAATCTTCCCTAGAAGGTGATATGAGAATTCTTTGTACTTCATTATGCTTTCCTCAAAGTTGTAATCCATCACAACCATGGAATCATGCATTCTTATTAAGAATATATTCAACACAGTACAGTTTGTGCCACATATTAACTGCTGAATGATCCTTTACAAGTTTGTGAACTTGTGTGCTCATCCCCTGGATCTAAATGACAGTAATCACGACATTCTTTAAGGTAACCACAAGTAGCAAAATATAAAACATTATGTAAACAGTAGCACTTATTCTTCTAGGTATTAGGGAAAATATGAGAGTAATAATTTGGTAATATCAACATAAACTGGATTACGTGTTGTTTTCTGAATATTTTGAGGACAAGGGCCATTCTATTTTCAATTTTATTAAATTTCAATGAAATATCTACTATGGTGCCTTTACTTGGGGTTATTGGACTATGATTATGAAACTGAGGGACAGAAGTTATACAACCACGACATCTCAGTGACAGTAAATTAAATAATTTTTGAAAAAGAATCAGAACTTGGTATTTAGTTGTGATTCAGTGAAGCAGTCACTAATAAGATAGGCAGGGCAAGTTATTTTCCAATATTCTAGAAAGAAGGTAAAGTGACATATTTCTTAGAATGAATACCCACTGCTCCCTCACCATCTATCTGTAACAACTTGTCTTTAAGCAAAACACTTTTCACCCTAGCTTATGATTGAATTTTAAATCAAAACCAGTGAATTTTAAATCAAAACCAGTATTACAATTTCAACATATCAGAGACATAAGGCAAATTTTCTTTACATGTATACTACAGTTAGAAGTCAATAGGAAAAGACCAATAATTCAATTAAATAAAAATGGCAAAGAATATGAATGACTTACATGAAAGGAACTACAAATAGCTGACATATATGAGAAGTATAATGATATCATTACTATATTAGTATAACAACATTTTTGAGCACATAATATAAACTAGTTACTGTGCTTTACAAATATGAACTCATTTAATTTTCAGTTTGCAGAAGTAGGTATCATCATCACCTGCATTTTAAAAATGAAAAACGATAGGCTTAGACAAGTCACATTGAGAGTAAGTCATCCAGCTGAGACTTAACCCTCAGCAAACTAGTTCTAGAGCTCATGCTTGGGAGCACTAACCGCCTCTTGACTTCACTTAAATAATGGAAATTAAAACTGTGATGAGATGCCATGATCTCCAAGGTGCAGAACAGTAACAATATGTACTGCTCTGAAAAGGATACACAAGAAATTGGTTACCTCTGGGAAAGGCCACTAGGAGGCTAGGGAAAAGAGGTGAGAAGCCATTTTTTCAACCCTCTGAAATAAAAATAACAATAATATTTGCAAATTCATGTCTACAGCTCTTTAAACATTTGAGACACTTGCCCATAAATTAGTATTTTTGTTTCCTCAACCACCCTGTGGGGCAAAGTGAGTGTCTATGTCCTTAGCAAATGTAATCACAGCCACCACTGTGAAGGTAAGTATTCTTTAAAAAAAAAAAAAAAAAAAGACAAAAATTAACCACAGTTCTTTAGTATGGATAACCTGTTAAAAAATGAAAATACCCCAATAATAAAAAAAATTTTTTAAAGCCATTGCTGTCTTACCAGAATTCATAAGTTTCCAAAGTTGATCTACCAAAGCTTCATTGCATAAGGGAGACTCCATGTTCTTAGTAAATGGTGGGTTCTTAGTTAACATGTTTAGAATCTTATGTCTGAAAGATAAAGAAAAACTAAATTTTTGCTAACCATTAAATAAAAACTTTTGAAAATTATCTGCAGTTCCTCCTTCCTATTTTATCATCTCTCTTCTGAGATCTAGCTTTGAGTTTAAGTTTAGTTCCATTTCAAAAGACATTATGTTGCATTCTAAACATTTACTATTGTAAAACCCTCAGAATGGGAGAAAATATTTGCAAATGAAGCAACTGACAAAGGATTAATCTCCAAAATTTATAAACAGCTCATGCAGCTCAATAGCAAAAAAACAAACAACCCAATCCAAAAATGGGCAGAAGACTTAAATAGGCATTTCTCCAAAGAAGATATACAGACTGCCAACAAACACATGAAAGAATGCTCAACATCATTAATCATTAGAGAAATGCAAATCAAAACTACAATGAGATATCATCTCACACCAGTCAGAATGGCCATCATCAAGAAATCTAGAAACAATAAATGCTGGAGAGGCTGTGGAAAAAAGGGAACCCTCTTGCACTGCTGGTGGGAATGTGAATTGGTACAGCCACTATGGAGAACAGTATGGCGGTTCCTTAAAAAACTAAAAATAGAACTACCATATGACCCAGCAATCCCACTACTAGGCATATACCCTGAGAAAACCATAATTCCAAAAGAGACATGTACCAAAATGTTCATTGCAGCTCTATTCACAATAGCCCGGAGCTGGAAACAACCTAAGTGTCCATCATCGGATGAATGGATAAAGAAGATGTGGCACATATATACAATGGAATATTACTCAGCCATAAAAAGAAACGAAACTGAGCTATTTGTAATGAGGTGGATGGACCTAGAGTCTGTCATACAGAGTGAAGTAAGTCAGAAAGAGAAAGACAAATACCGTATGCTAACACATATATACGGAATTTAAAAAAAAAAAAAAAAGTCATGAAGGACCTAGGGGCAAAACGGGAATAAAGACACAGACCTACTTGAGAATGGACTTGAGGATATGGGGAGGGGGAAGGGTAAGCTGTGACAAAGCGAAAGAGAGGCATGGACATATATACACTACCAAACGTAAGGTAGATAGATAGTGGGAAGCAGCCACAGAGCACAGGGAGATCAGCTCGGTGCTTTGTGACCGCCTGGAGGGGTGGGATGGGGAGGGTGGGAGGGAGGGAGATGCATGAGGGAAGGGATGTGGGAACAGATGTATATGTATGACTGATTCACTTTGTTATAAAGCAGAAACTAATTAAAAAATTAAAAAAAAAAAAAAAATTCTGGTGGATTTGTTCTCTCTAAAAGTGCCTTAGGGCACAATGAGGTCTTCTAAAACCTGACTCTATATATTCCTAAACAACATTTCCTATCCCACTTCTAAAATGAACATTTTACTCTTCTTAGAAAAGTTTACAAAAAAGACTGGTTAGTAAATATAAAAATCTTAAAATGAGGCAAAAAAAATCACATGTAGGCCGAAAAGTCTACATTTGAGACAATAAAATAAATATAAACTTTATTATTATAGTAACTTTGCAAAGCATGAAAATGTGCAGCACTATTTTAAATACGGAGATTGCAAAAAGGTTTCCTCAAAATAAGCTGAAGTTTAAAAGAGTCAATTAAGAAAAGTATCCTCACAGAGGGTAGGAGTTAAACTCCACTATTGGAAGTTTTTATCTTACATGAAAGGCTACCCAAACACATTATGGAGTCTTCTGAAAAATAGGACAATGTGACCAAAACAAAATTTGAAAAACAAATGCACAATGCTATGAGCAGGAGACACCATAAAAAAAGAATAGAGAAAGAAAAGGAGAAGCAAGGAAGCCACGGCAGTAGTCTAGTAGTCTAGCATTCAGGATAAAAGCCAGGTCTAGGACTAGGTCTGAGAAATTCAAGATCTCAGAATAATGGAAGGCTTGGGTATAACTAAGGAAGAAAGAAACTTAGGTCATTATATTTGTTGAGGTTAGCAAGACCTTAAAGAAGGTGAACCTGGGAAATTTTTACGTTTAGTGGCAAGAGATCAAATTGGATTTGTACTTGAAAAAAAGATGGGAGGAAAGTACAACTGCAAGGTTGTAGTTTAAGTCACTTAACCCCTTTTGGCTTCAATATCATGTCTGTAAAACTGAAAGATGTGACTTTCACTGTTAACATACTTCTGTGATTTGAAATTTTAAGACTGAAGACTATTGAAAGGCTACGAGAACCAAACGTGAAATGTGGTTATAGATGCAATTTATACATAGGTAATACAAAAGGGGGTACATACCTTATGGATATTTCATATCCATATTTTCATATCTTTATGAGTAATTTGTTTGTAAGAATAGATTGGTATTACAGGTAAATAACACCGTTTAAAACGTGGATGGATTTTTCTTTAGAAGATGTTAATGTTAACACTTTTAATTTGCATGAAGAAGAAAAGTTAAGTTTCTATCCGGTTGCTTCCCCAATTACCCCAAATACCAAAGTGGTAGGGCCCAACAAATAAAACTGTATGGTATTTACTCAGATCATTACAAACTCTTTATAGCCATGCCAATGAATTGTAAATGGTACTCTGGGGATAGCTCTGAAATTATAATTAAAAGAGGAATAATGATTATTATGTGTACTACTTTTAGTAAATTAAGCATTTTTCAAAAGTTGGTTTTCTTTAAAGTTTAGATGATAGAAGGCTTTCACAAGGAAGTATTTATAACTGACTAAACACTCAACGCGATACTGAGAGGAGATAAAGTTTAAGAGCAGAAAATGAGAATCTTATGCTTAATTTTTTAGAGATTAAACAAAATTCACGATAAGCATACACTTCAGATATACGAAACAGACCTGAAGCAAATCCTGAGAAAATCATGGGTTTATGCCATGTTCATGGCAGCAAAAACATCACATTATTTCCCTGAACAACTGACAAATTTCTTGGTGGACTAGTCCAATCCCATTGCCAATCACTATCTATAAGAAATGTAGTCAAATCGAAACCAGAAAAATGTTCAAAATCTCTCTGGAGAAAAGGCATTGAGTGTAAGTGTGTCCCTTGAGGAACTGATATATTGTGATCATATATGCATGCTTGATTCCAACATGAGAAGATAATTCCATGTCATCTTTAAAATAATCCTACCCAAATCTAAAGTAAATATATTTAATAAGTTCTTCTTATTAATGTAAAAAGTAATATACATACATAGAAATGACTGGAAAGGAATAATCCAAAATGTTAAGAATTATTGCTTCTGGTTGAAATAATTACATGCTATTTTTAAGTTGTCTTCTTAATGTGAGTTTATATTTTTCCAAATCTGAATGAGCATTTTAAGTTATTCCCATTGAAAGGAAACTGTAATTTTCAAAAACGTAAATTTCATTTGTTTTAAAAACAATGCACCAACCAAAGCACACTTACTTAAATTCTTAAGATATCCTAATAAAGAACTGATTTACAATCTGAAAATCTTTTTAAAAAATTTTATTTATTTTATTTATTTATTTTTGGCTGCATTGGGTCTTTGTTGCTGCACACGGGCTTTCTCTATTTGCGGTGAGCAGGGTCTACTCTTCATTGCAGTGCGCAGGCTTCTCATTGCGGTGACTCCTCTTGTTGTGGAGCACGGGCTCTAGAGCGCAGGCTCAGTAGTTGTGGCACACGGGCTTAGATGCTCCGTGGCATGTGGGATCTTCCTGGACCAGGGCTCAAACCCGTGTCCCCCGCATTGGCAGGCGGATTCTTAACCACTGCGCCACCAGGGAAGCCCTGAAAATCTTCTATTGAGAGAAGACTATACAAGGAAAGCCAACAACCCTATTATTACATTTAAAACATCAAACCCAAATAAAAGACCAAGAACTTCCCCAAACATTTAAAAATAATTAAATAGCTTAAAGTTTTTTTCCTACATACAGTTGTCACTACAGAGATAAAATCACTTTTCTTTAACATATGAATTAAGTTAAACATATATATGATTAGAGGGGGGGAAAATTACATCCAACCACTTGTTTAACATGTATTTAATTACCTATATGCAAAGGATCATGCTATGTGCCAGACATACAGTGGCAAAAGACGACAAGGTCCCTGTCTTTTTAAAACTTATACTCTCATGGGGGAGACAGCAGTAACCAAAAAAATCAAACTATACGGGCTTCCCTGGTGGCGCAGTGGTTGAGAGTCCGTCTGCCAATGCAGGACACATGGGTTCGAGCCCTGGTCTGGGAAGATCCCACATGCCACGGAGCAGCTGGCCCCGTGAGCCACAATTACTGAGCCTGCGCGTCTGGAGCCTGTGCTCCACAACAAGAGAGGCCGCGATAGTGAGAGGCCCGCGCACTGCGATGAGGAGTGGCCCCCACTTGCCACAACTAGAGAAAGCCCTCGCACAGAAACGAAGACCCAACACAGCCATAAATAATTAATTAATTAATTAAAAAAAATCAAACTATAATAATACACATACATAGAAAGTATGTATATACTTGAGTAAAGGAACAACTGTAGGATTTTATGGGCAATTATGACTTGAGGGACCTGACCTAGTGCAGGTAGTCAAGAAAGTATCCTTGTAGAAATGGTGTTCAAATTTAGCTTTAAAGCGTAAAGGAGTAATTACAAGTAACTAATTTCTTTCTTCTAAATTTTAAGGTTTCAGCCCCCAAATTCTTCAGAACTTTATCTAACTCTAAAAAAATCAGCAATTGTGATATACACAATAATACAGAAATTTTTAAAATCAACATTAAAAAAAATTTTAATTCTTATTAATGGCCATCTTACTATTAGGAGTTTAAAAATCAACCAAGGGGCTTCCCTGGTGGTGCAGTGGTTGAGAGTCCGCCTGCCGATGCAGGGGACATGGGTTCATGCCCTGGTCCGGGAAGATCCCACATGCCGCAGAGCAGCTGGGCCCGTGAGCCATGGCCGCTGAGCCTGCGCATCCGGAGCCTGTGCTCCGCAACGGGAGAGGCCGCAACAGTGAGAGGCCCACGTACCGCAAAAAAACAATAATAATAAAAAAATAAAAATCAACCAAAAGCCATAAAAATAAAACGCTTTTTGGGGGGGCAGGAGAGGCGAATGTCACTGATTTTAAGACAGACAGAAACAGGAAAGTTTACCTAACTTTAAGATTAAGAATTCTATCCAATTAATACAGCAGAATATAGCAGCTCTATATGATGGCTACTCAACGAGTTTAAGAAAAAGTAACAGAACAGACTGGTGGTTGCCAGAAGCGGGAGCTGGGGGGTGGTGAAATGGGTGAATGGGATCAAAGGGTACAAAACTTCCAGTTATAAAATAAATAAGTCATGGGGAAGTAATATACAGCATGGTGACTATGGTCAGTAAATATTGTGTTGCATATTTGAAAGTTGCTAAGAGAATAGATCTTATAAGTTCTTATCAAAAGAAAATAATCTGTAACTATGTATGGTAATGGATGTTAACCAGACTTATAGTGGTGATCATTTTCTAAAACATAGAAATACGGAATCAATATGTTACACTCCTGAAACTAATATGTCAATTACACCTCAATATAAATAGAGAGGAAGGGAGGAAGGAAAAGAAAAGGTAATGATGGGGACAAAGAGAAAAGGACAGAGTTCCTATTCAAAGTATAAAAAATAGAGAAAAAAACGCCCACAAAAATAGAGACAGATATCCCAAGACACCAAATAATACAACACACATACAGTAACTGTTGATGTGGTAACACTCCTATCCTGTGACCATTCACTGCCATTAAAGACTTTTTTTAAGACATGTTGAACTTTTTTTAACTGTAACTATGGGCTAGACGATATTAAGTAAAGCCTAAGAGGTTCCCTATTCGTGATGTAAATGAATCACATCACTTATGAAGTAAATACATCAAATATAATCATGAAATATATCTTTATACAGATTTTCAGTTTAGAATGTAAGTAACAGTGCTCTTAAAATTTGAATGACATTAATAGCTCCACATTTCAAAAGCAATCATTTAGACTGCACAGTATATAATTTAGAAATATAACTTCAAGTATTATATAATATTATAATCTGCTGAAAATGATCTTCAAAACACAATTTTAAGATCTCAGAAATATGTGCCTTGGGTCTTCCCTGGTGGCGCAGTAGTTAAGAATCCGTCTGCCAATGCAGGGGACGCGGGTTCAAGCCCTGGTCTGGGAAGATCCCATGTGCCGCAGAGCAACTAACCCTGTGCGCCACAACTACTGAGCCTGCGCTCTAGAGCCCGCGAGTCACAACTACTGAGTCCACGAACCACAACTACTGAAGCCCGTGCGCCTAGAGCCTGTGGTCCGCAGCCAGAAGCCTGTGCACCTCAAGGAAGAGCAGCCCTTGCTCGCCTCAACTAGAGAAAGCCCATGCACAGCAACGAAGACGCAATGCAGCCAAAAATAAATTAAAAATAAATTAATTTAAAAAAAAGGAAATATGTGCCCTGATGTTAGTTCTTGATGTGAATTGAAAACATAAATACATGATAAGCTTTATTTATACTGTATTTATACTTTCTGTCCCTACTTGTCATCAGCAGCATCTTATTATAAACTTTCAAATGCATGAGCTCTGTCAGATAAAGAGATGAGGCTGGTTTCCAGCCTATTCTCTTTTATATGAATATTTACTTCAGAATGGGTGATTATGAGATTTTTGTCCATGTCAACCTTACCCCTTGTACACATCAATAACAAGGACAAATTATTTAAAATACAATTCAGATCACAAATCAAGAACTATGAAATACAAAGAGAAGAACTCTGTACAAAGAATATTTATTTAATAAGCATCATTTAAAACACTGAAATATAGATGTCAGTTAGCTGAAATCCCTTACATGGATTCTTCATGCTCAGATGCATTTCAGTGAAGTTAAAAGGCAGAGTTTATTTGTATGCCTTTTTAGATGAAAAATATCTGCCAACTGATGTGTAAAGTTGAAGAAGACAATGTCTCTAGGTCTGTGTCCTTATTTCTAGTTGGAATAGCTAAAATCTAAATTATCTTCCAGCTTTCAAATTTCATTTTATGAAACTGAATTATTACAACATATGAACACAAATTTGAGTCTACTAGGTGTAAAGAAAGGACGGCAGAAATGGTAAAAATTTTAATCCTGCTCGAATACACTATAAATATCCTACTTTGCAAAAGAAAGCATCAGAAATGAAAGAAATGAAGAAGAAAATACAAAAATGAAAATAGTTACCATGTCAGGACCAGGATTTTCTTTTATTAACACTTATTTTCTAAATTTTTAACAACGTCATATTACATTTTTAAATCCTAAGTCCATTTATTAAAAATTAAGATTCTATATAAGATAGAAAGGAACAAATGGGATACATCAAAACACTGCTCTTATTTACTTTTAAAGTAGATTAAACCAATCGATACAGAGGTTTTAGGATAAGGGCTTCCCCCATGTGCACTAAAAACGGTTACACAAGCTTTTCTTTCAGTTACAATAGAAATCACATGTAAAATTCAGGGAATTACCCTTAGTAACAATATATTTTTAAAAATGTCTTTCCAAAGGCAAATAAAATAAAATAAAAAAGGACATGAGTAAATGGATAACATATTTTTATATTTTCAAAAATTATACACATGTTCCATATACATGGAACAAGTATAATGCTCTGAAATTATTTACTTTAGGACTTAGAAAAACAAAATATTACAGCATAAAAAAACTAACCTTACATAGGGTACAGGGTCATTCTGAATCATATTAAGTAGCCATTGCAATTCTTCATAACTCCTGTCCACTGAAAATAAAAATAAAGAAATACTTTTGTTGTTAATTATAACAAATTTAAACAAGTGACAAATAGGGAGTTTACACTTAATATTTAGGATTCTCCTGCCTTAGCTGTATTTCCAATCAGACTTGAAGGATGTAGGTGATTTCTTACATGTTTTAATGCAACAGGCCACTTGGCAAATTTTACAAGTACTATGCTATACAGGTAGCCAAAACATAAAACAGGATCAAGAGTATATTTACCACTAAGGCGCAAATCAACAGTAAATACAACATAAAACAAATTGTAATTTATTAAGAGCTCTAAATTAGAGATGATTAACTCTAAATGGAAATGTGATTAAATTGTTTTTCTAGATGCTTAAATCAAATTATAGAGAGGTTCGATACTCAGTGGTATCTCAACTATATCATACAGTATGGTAAACTGTTTCTGCCCAAGTGGTTTCTTTCATTTAAGACAAAAGAGCAGCCTTAACTTTTCACTATAACATAAGAAACAACTGCAAAACTAGTACTATAAATACAATTAACTTTAACAAAATAACTTATTAACTATTTCCAATTACCTTTTCAAAAAGTATTGCTTTTATGATTTGAAAAGCTTTATTTTTAGAATTTTATTTCTAATATTTTCCATTTTTTCATTTTCTAATGAACTGGATTTATGGTTCACACTTAAACATCTCTCAATTAAATTACACTTATTAATTTAGCATTCTTTTTGGAAATCATAATATTAGCATTCTATTTGATTTCAGGTAGAACTAATTCATGAATTCTTCATATTATGTGATTTATGTGAGTGAACATCATTCATATACCTTGGCTGGGAATAATGGCATATTTGGCAGACGTCAAGATTTCCACATTTCACAAATTGGTAATAGTCAAAATAAAACTGAAAACTGACATAGGATTACATTTTTTTTCTTGCCAAGAAATACGTCAAAAAACATCCATATTTTTACCAGCATTTTTTAAAAGAAAGAATACTTTAACCCTCAACAAAAAGGAAGAACAAATGACAGTCCTTTCTGAACTTGGGCCAACACATATAACACACACACTATATTGTTCTTACTCTTTTATAATGTCTTTCTAGAAGCAGTATTTCTATTGAAATTTACAAAAAATTATAAGGATTTGAGTATATTTTCCTCTACTTAACATGCGAAACTTAACCAATATCTACTAAAGAATTTCCCTCACCCATTCCTCTCTTTCTACATTCAGATGAGAATGTTATCATAACTTCTTTATTCTTCCCATATTTTAGTATAATCTGGAATTTTAGATTAATTTACATATTTCTTATACTGACATGTTATTTTTTAAGAATTTCTTTGAAATTTGCATTAAATTTTACAACCATGTTAACAAATATTTAAGCTTAGCTCTTTGTTTTACAGGCATAGTTGCTTGTCACTGGGCCTTTCATATCACACTTTCATCAATCTTGAGTTATTATTTTGATTCATTTACAGGTCAGCTGAAAATTATCTTTCAGAATTTTGTTTTTAAAAATGTTACATAGGAGAGAGAAATGTACTTCTAAGTCTTCAAGGCTTAGTCTTCAAGGAACAACAACTTGGCAAAGTAGAGAATCTTAGGTCATAATTTTCCCTAAGCATTATGTTACCCTTGTGTTCACTGTCTTTTGAACTCTTCTTATTCTGAAGAAGTTACAGGCCACAGTATTCTTTCACCTTGTACAATAACTGGGTTCTGATATTCCTAGGAACTTATACATTTTTTCCTTAACCTTAAAATTTTAAATTTCATCAGACTCTAGCTTAGGTCAGTCTCATTTACACTCTTTCAAAGTATTCTATTATTTCTGGGATTATTGGTTTTCTTCCACCTGCTCTATTCTTTATGATAAATTTTTTTTTTTTTTTTTTTTTTGGTGCTGTACACGGGCCTCTCACTGTTGGGGCCTCTCCCGTTGCAGAGCACAGGCTCCGGACGCACAGGCTCAGCGGCCATGGCTCACAGGCCTAGCCGCTCTGCGGCATGTGGGATCTTCCCGGACCGGGGCACGAACCCGTGTCCCCTGCATCGGCAGGCGGACTCTCAACCACTGCACCACCAGGGAAGCCCTTTATGACAATTTTTTTAAACATTTTCATCTCCTTAACTTTCTTCTCTGTATTTCTGAAAATGTTTTGAATATGTAGTGTTCTCTTATTCATATTTTTCCTTATGTTTTTTTTCAACTTCACAAAGCCTTGCCTAATACCCCTCCTGAAGTTCCTACTTGTATCTCTTGCTCTACTTTCACAGATAAGAGTTTTGACAGGTACAAAATGTTTTCTTTTTTTTTTTTTTTTTGCGGTATGTGGGCCTCTCACTGCCATGGCTCCCCCGTTGCAGAGCACAGGCTCCAGACGCGCAGGCCCAGCGGCCATGGCTCACGGGCCCAGCCGCTCCGCGGCATGTGGGATCCTCTCAGACTGGGGCACGAACCCGCATCTCCTGCATCGGCAGGCGGACTCCCAACCACTGTGCCACCACGGAAGCCCCAAAATGTTTTCTTGAAACCTTATGTAATTAGAGATTTCTCCCAAACCTTCTATTTCTTAAAATAACATGTAATTAAAGCTATAAAATGATACATTAACTTTTCAGAAAGACCAAAGATATCTATCTATAACTCTATTCTTTTCCCTCATTTACTAATTCTTATATGAATTCTACATTTACCAAAAACTCTCAATCAGTGAGTCAAGAAGTTAAAATCAAAATATCTGTATTGTACATAATATGAAAACCCTAATAACTAAATAGTAAATGGTAAACAATTCTTTCTATTGATAAAATGATTATAGGCATATATTTCTAAAGCATTACCTTTAGTATAGTCAACAACTGCTTCCAAAGCTGCTATCCTGATGTCCACAAAGTGGCCATATTCTGCGTAAGATTTAAAAAGAGCTGGATCACTTGGCACATGGCCATTCTTCTGAAGCACTCGTATGGCTCTCAAACAACTAGGAAAATGTATTTATAGTTAAATACTCTTGTTAAAGTATTCTAAATTAAACTTGTTTCCAAGGCATTAGAAATTAATCCGTAACAGTAAGCTAAAAAATGAATGTAATTTGAATCCACTTTTTAATTTTTTTTGTGGTACACGGGCCTCTCACCGTCGCGGCCTCTCCCATTGCGGAGCGCAGGCTCCGGACGCGCAGGCTCAGCGGCCATGGCTCACGGGCCCAGCCGCTCCACGGCATGTGGGATCCCCCCGTACCAGGGCACGAACCCGTGCCCCTCGCAGCAGCAGGCGGACCCCCAACCACTGTGCCACCAGGGAAGCCCCACTTTTTAATTTTTTAACATTCAATTTTTGCAATGACCATAAAAAACCCTATTAAAAGAAAACAAATTTCAGAACTTTGGAAATTCAGTTTCAGGTATTATACTTATAACTGGAAAACACTTCAGAAAAATGTATTTAGCATAAAACATAACTTAAAGTATTCTTTCCAGAAGTTTTAGTAATACATACATAGTTTATTCACTAGTATATATGGAAAGTTGAAACTGTTCATAATGTTGAATGGGTAAATCAACTTCTTTTTTAGCGAACTCCTAATGAAATAGACAGAACTTGTCGACAGTCATACATACAAAGAGGTTGACAGAAGCCTTAAAAGAAGCCTAACAATACAGGGATAAACTATAATAGAGTTTAAATTATATCAAATGGGATAAAAGATTATGCAGACATCAAATACAATGCTTATGAAGAATTTCCGATGACATGAGAAAGTGTTTATGATATAAGCAGAATATAAAAACTATATATATAATATGGCAAATAATTTAAAATTTATATAGTTACCAAAGGAAAAAATTTAGAAGGCCATTCTCCAAAATAGCAATAATTTATCCATGGGTGGTAGAATCATATAGGATTTTATTTTCTTTTACTTTATTTCCCAATTCTCTATGCAAATAAGTTTCTCTTATAATTATGAAAGCAAATAACTTTAAGAAACAAATATGAAGAATCATTATACCTGACAGTGATGGTGTGTCTATAACTCGGAAGAAGTTTTTCCATATTCAAAAACCTAGTGATTTCTTCAAGAATGAGTCGCACATCCGGATTTAAATTATCCAAAGTTCGAACTTCATTATTTACACTGACTGCAGGCGTAACAGAGTTGGCAAGGGCATCAATCATTTCTGCACGATAATAGTTATCTGAAAACTAAGCCAAAAAATAATTACGAGAAGACAACAGAATTTACATTTCTATTCAAAAGTTAATAAAATATGATAACTTAAAAATATAATTTATCTGAAAACATAAGCAAGTTTTCAGGTTAATTCAATTCCGTCCTTTGTAGAGAGTCACACAACAGAAAAAAGAGTGAAAGAGGTTTACTAATTAGAAATACATTAGTTTACTTGACAAATGTTTACTACATGTAAGACACTCTCATAGTAATCTAGCCAGATTCCTCTAAAAGGAAGACCACAGTCCACAAATCCTGCTGGTAATACAGAGCTTCAAATCAGCTATTTCAGTGCTCTATTCTCATCTAAAACATCCAACCAAGGGTCACCATATAGTTGAAGAAAGCATTAACATAAAGAGAGACCAGAACAAAGTGGGAAAAGTGACTTGGAGGAAATAAGAGTATACAAGGAAAAGAAAACCAGTAGAGGGAAAAAAATTCAAAAGCGACCATTAATATTGTCTGAGAGGTAACCAATGATATGCCTTCCAACAGGATAATACATTTTTAAAAGAAAGAAATATGCAGAGAATCAGAATAAAAATTAAATTGGAATATAAAATTGAAAAAAAAACTCCTAAAATTTTGAGCAAAAAAAAAAAAGAGATAGAAAATAGGAAAGAAAGCACAAGGAAGTTGGAAGGCTGGCGTAGAACACATGACATACAAATAATAGGAGTTCTAGCAAGAGAAGCAGAGAAAAGGGAGGAAACCATCCAAAAAAACAAATAAAAATTCCTAAATCCATATCCCAGTCAATTCCCAGAGAAGCAATTTATTGAAAGCAATCCGAGTGTGGTTTGATTTAAACTCAGCAACTCAGATACTCTAGCCTAGAAATCTGAACATGGAGCAAGCAAATTACTTCTATCAGCAGTGTTGGGATTATGCTGTGGCAAAACAAACTGCGAGGAGACAAAGGAAGAAGACCTGGCCCCTTCTGACTTCCACCATGGAGCCAGAACCTCCAACTGACACACATAATGGCACAGTCCCTAAACATTCCTACGTTTGAATACCAGGTAGGAAAAAAAACAAGGCATATAAAAACAAACAAAACCAAAGAAAAAATATTCCTCAAGTATTCACCATGGACGAGTTTTGTTTTCAAACTGTTCTGATTAAAAAAATTAATCTCTATAACTTCAGCCAACCTTTTTTCTACGGTTTCTAAGTTTTGTTTCACACTCAGAAAGGCCATTTGCATTCAGAGATCATTTAAATAATGTTCATAGGTTTTCTCCAAGTATTTTTATAGTTTCATTGTTACCTCTGAAAACTGCTTTGCTAATAAAGCAAAAGACCATTTACTTAACCACTGTTTCTGAACTAAGTATTCAGAGCACAGAATAAACTCAGAAATTAAAAATGAGACAGGGATGTGGATGAAGTACAAAAACCAAACTATTTAACATTTACCCCTCAGACCATATCCAATTCTCACAGACAATCGAATAGGCTAGATTATCTGATCACCCCAAAGTCAAGTGAAGAATAAATAATTTGTGAAACACAACTGGGGGTGTGTGGGGGCATTTAGTACATACAGCAAAACTTCCTACAAAAAAAAAACAACTGAAGGCATCAACGTCAACGTACTGCAGCAAAGGCTGACTGAAGTTTTTAACAATGATCGTTTGGTATCAGGAATAGTTCAACCCATGTTCTGCATACTTATTTAAGAAGACAAATTTCATAAATGTATATATGATTTATTAGAAATATATGTTAGAAATTCATGTGTGTATATAAAAGATTTTCATATAAAATGACTAATAACCAGGCTTGAAAGGGATTTTAGTCTTCTTGAAAACTAAGTTATCTAGAATATTGAATTTAACGCTCCTGCCCAATTCATGAGATGTTAAAATTTAAAAAAAATATCTCCCCACCCCCAAATCCCAACTTCTTTTTGGCATTTAATGTTCTGTATTTCTAATTTAATCTTAATCGCAGAAAAAATCTTTCATTTCTTCTCATGTACTTTATAACTTTATATAGTGAAACTTTTTTTAAAAATATGCTTAACCAAAGCCCTCAGAGACAAATCATTAGTGGTTGGAAGTGAAGTACTTTAAAAACAAACATAAGAAAATCAATGAAGTATTCTTAGGCACCATCCAATCACATCTTTTCCTCCAGTTTTAATCCATTAATCTGCAAATTTTTAAATAACAAAAAAATCTTTTTCTCTCAACCATAATTTTTAAGTTTTGACATCAGACAAATCTGGGTTTCGTCCTGGCCCTACCGCATATATGACCTTGAGTAAATCTGTTAGCTTTTATTAGCTTCTATCTCCTCAAATGGAAACTGAGATAATTATAGTATCTATCTCAGAGGTCTGATGAAGATCATATTAATCAAGTTTTGGTACAGGCCATGGAACATACATAAAACTAGCTATTATTACTGTTGTTATTATTTGCATTTATTCTGTCCTTAATATCTTCAGGGATTAAGATGTATGCTAGTCTTAATTGAAGACAATTATATCTTCAAATAAAAGATAGATGAATAGATGAAGAAAGCAATACTATAAGTGAAAGTCAAAACAAACCAGCAGATTAGGAAAGAATCGTACAAAACCTTTCTTAACAATATTCAAAAATGGAAAGAAAAAGTGTATCAGCTATAATGTATTCTTTAAAGAACTAATTTTTTTAAGGACTCTTAAATCATTTGAATGTTACTCTACTGACTAAAGAGGAAAATTTTGCCTTCTTGATTTTCACTATAAATCACCATTTGTAAATAAAATACTCGTAACTTTTAAAAAATTAATTTATTAATTTTTGGCTGCGTTGGTTCTTGGTTGCTGTGCACAGGCTTTCTCTAGTTGCGGCAAGTGGGGGCTACTCTTCGTCACGGTGAGTGGGCTTCTCACTGCAGCGGATTCTCGTCATGGAGCACGGGCTCTAGGTGCGCAGGCTCAGTAGTTGTAGCTCGCGGACTCTAGAGCGCAGGCTCAGTAGTTGTGGCGCACAGGCTTAGTTGCTCTGCGGCATGTGGGATCTTCCTCGACCAGGGCTTGAACCCATGTCCCCTGCACTGGCAGGCAGATTTTTAACCACTGTGCCACCAGTGAGGTCCACTTGTGACTTTTTTTTACTGTTGTAATGTTTTATTAAACTTCTCATGAATTCAACTTATCCTACAAGTTACATGTGTCATTATATGTGCTGTTCCTTCTGCTCGGAGTAACCTTCCTAGACTGGCCCTACTCAGACTAGGAAAATCCTATTGTTTATGACTCAGTTCGAGGGTCACATCTTATGTACAAAACTTCCCTGAGTGTCTCTCTATACCCTTGGAAGAAGGCACTACGTCCTCCGAATCTCCCTAGAAATTTGTGTATACGTACCTCCACTTTAGCAGTTATGAATAACCTGTTTGTCTGATTTCCCCATTAGGCTGAATCCTTGAGGCCCCAGAATCAGACTGTGATATGCAGCAGTTCTTCAACAGATGTTTAATTTAAATGAAATTCCAGACGGCAACTACCATGCATTCTTTCTATGTAACGTGGTATACCGCCTAGCATAGCATATATTCTCAAAAACACTTGCTGATGGTTAGAATGATAACAAGGTGAAATAACTTTTGAAGCATGGCATTCAATAGCTATTTACTAAATAAATAAATAAAACACACATAATGGTAAAAAAGAAAAAAGTCAAATTCATCAATGAACAAGTTATCCCAAGAGGAACTGTTTTCTGAGTATCACTTGATAAAAGAAAAAAGGAATAAAAATAAAATTGGGCTGTCAGACTTCACCAAAACAAAAGTTAGCTGAGTTCCCCAAATTTGATGTACTTCTATCTCCACGTTATAACAGTATAAGGAACATTTAAAAACCAAGTAATCTTGGTTTTCATCTACTGATTATTATAATAAATCATGTTTGTATATTTCTTTCTCTAGAAATTTCAAGTATAATGGAAACAATGATTTCACAGTCTAAATATTTCTTTAAAAACAAAATATCACTGGCTACTTTTATAATACTAAGGTATCTTACCTTATTTTTTCTGTTGTCATTGTACTTGATTAAGTCTAAAATAAATGTTAAGACTTCTTTGGGACAAAGGTTATGAACATCTCTCAGTAAAGCCATCGCAACTGGCATAGTCTACAAAAAGAAATATTTTTTTAATTTTCATTACTACAATTCAATGAAGTATATGCTGAAACAGGGTTACTCTGGGGCTGACACAGGTATCTGGATGGACCCCAACCCCCACCAACTCCTACCCCCTCCCACTGGGAACATGTCTCAAACATGCTAACAAAGGAGCTGAGTAGGAAACCAAGGGGAAAGCTGCATAACTGGATACACTCTGTAGCCCATTTGTTAGAAGAGGTATGTATAATGTAAATTCAGTTCTGTGTTTTTCAAGGGACAAGATATGCGCTTTAACATTAGATAAGACCAATGTTCAACTTCTACTCCACTACCTATTAAGATGGATTATTATAGCTAGTTGCTTACTGAGCAGGAGTCTAGTTTCCTCACAACCATTTTCAGGATTAACGGATACAGTGGCTGGAGGCATGTGGCAGGCAGACAGTAGAGTTCAATCACCAGTCTGAGAAGATACTGATTCTCCAGTACCACTGCCCCATTCTCAGCCTAAGGAAAAATGGTAAATTATCTAAAATCCAGCTTAACTTTCTCCTTTCCAAATTGTCATAGGCAACTTTTCTAAGGAAGTAGAAGCCTGACTCACAGTGGTAACCTCTACCATAAAACCAAGCTATTCAAACTTGAGGCAGAACTACAGACAAACAGACATCACAGTCCCCAGTACACAGAGAGATTTGGACTACCCCGTCTTCTGATTCAAAATAACTATTCCCGGGCCTCCCTGGTGGCGCAGTGGTTGAGAGTCCGCCTGCCGATGCAGGGGATACGGGTTCGTGCCCCGGTCTGGGAGGATCCCATATGCCGCGGAGCGGCTGGGCCCGTGAGCCGTGGCCGCTGAGCCTGCGCGTCCGGAGCCTGTGCTCCGCAACGGGAGAGGCCACAACAGTGAGAGGCCCGCATACCACAAAAAAAAAAAAAAGAAAAAAAAAAATAATAACTATTCCCTCTAAACTGGGGGACAGAAAGTAGCCACGCTACCAGAAGCAAGGGGACAGTCAGTGTTACAACAGTTATTATTAATGCTGTAAGAACTGAGGGAAAGGTTTTTTCCCACAGAAATAGGACTTAAATTTGATTTAAGCACTAATCCTCTCTCTCTCTTTTCTGCCACTAGAAGTATTATGTGAAAGGTGAACTAGTCTAAAGCACTGCTTTTCCAATTTTTCTGACTGTAACCCACAGTAAGAAATACATTTACTTCCCAACCTCACACACACACACACACACACACACACTATATGTCATGTATATAAAGTAAAAAATAAAACCAAAAAAACCTTACACCTACCCTTATTTCATGTGTCGCATTCTAATACTGCCTATTGTTTTATTTCAAAAAAAAACAAACTTCCAAATTGATTTCATGACCCCCCTCATTAATGGATCACAACTCCCAATCTGAATATTGATCTCAGGTATATGGAAGCACAATGGCATAATGAAGGGGACACATTCGGTAGTCACAGAAGTTAACTTGCTTCCAGACCATACATTAGTGAAATGGCAATAGAGAGCTGAGCAACATGTTCAAGTACTATGAAATGCTCGGTTCTTTAAAGTAACAGGATGCCTCAGACTTCTCTGATCACACCAATATTGGCTTTTCCCAAACCCGATCTCCTGAATCTGTTCTGCTGATGAAATTCTCTATCAGTATGTCATGACTTCCACTCTCACCATGTGTCTCAATGTGGCTGGGTAACTCTTTTCCCATTTCTCTCCATCATATACAAATCTCACCTTGCTTAACATTCCCCTCAACATCTATCATTTCATTTACTTTTAATCTGCTTTCTACCTGCCTGAGAAAAAGGAATGTTCTTATCTTTTCTAAAATTAACCTCACAACTATGTCCCCACCCACTACTAATAACTTCAGAATTTGCTCTATCTTATGTTTTTTATATTTACTTGCTCCCAAGAGATGAATATTTCATCTCTGCTTCTCCACTGGTTCCTTTCTCTGTGCCAAACATGCCTCAAGCTTTTTCTCCCTCTATACAAAACAAAACCTGAAATGTCCTTTCTCAGCCTTGCTTTATCCTCAACATGTCACCTTTCTCACACTCTTCAACACCAAATCATAAAAGAATAGGCTTCATTAGTTTTTTTCTACTTCAACTTTACTCTTCCTTCTAGCTAATCTAGTTAATCCAATCTGGGCCTTCATTATTAAATTACTCAAAATATTTCACAAATGATTTCCAAATTGCCCAAATGCTGACCACTCTGCCATTCCCACATCACTTCCTAAAACAGCGGCTCTATCACACCACCACTTTCTAAATTACCATTTGTAAAAAACTTGTTATTTGATAAGAATATAATGTGAAACACTTCACATCCTTGATATTATTTAATTCTAAAAAAAGATAAATTTACAATTGAGTAAACTGAGGCTTAGAGAGTTAAGAAACTTGTCTTCTTGCAAACTGCTAGTGAGCAGCAGAGCTGGGACTGAAACTAGAGTTGTGTGCTGTATTGGCTCTGACTCAGAAATGCTGTCCACATCCTACAAGGATGGCCATCAGAAGGACTTACCCATACCTCCATCCCCCATGTAACCAACCAAAAAGTCAAATTATCCATTTCTACTTACTTTAGTATTAATATGGACAGTGACTTACTCGCACACAGTTCATAAAATCAATGAACAACTGAAACTTTGGAAAACATTTTAGAAGCAAAAAGAGAACACAGACAAAATCATTTATAAGAAAGTAAATAATATTTGAAGAGTCCCCAGGTTAAACTGAGATATACAGATATTGGCAAAAAACAATCATAAGAAAACTGGAAGGGAAACTGTACCTTCTGTAGAAAGTAACTTTGAAAGCTCATAAAGTTGTTTGTTTTCACAATGTTTGGACAAGTTTTACAACAAAACATCCTAGTAAAGAGTGACTTCATGGCTGGTGGTCCTGTCCATGTGCTCACCATTGAATTTGCAATCTGCAAGTAATTAGAAAATGAAGTAATTTGATCACCATGGAAAACATTTTTAAATAAATAAAATAGCTTTCTAAAAGTTATCAATACAATCGGATTCATTTTTAACAATTTCAGTTCTTAGAAATTTAATACATTTTAGCTTCTATGATCATTTCCAAGAAAATGTATATAAATATATTTATATATTTATAAATATATATAAACTCTACCCCCCCTAAAATTCTTATGTACACTTGTAACTGTTTTCTACAAGTTAGTTTCTAAACTGGAGCACTCTTCTTATGTTTTAAGAAAACTTGTTTGCAAAGACTTTTATTCTGAGTAAGTTTTGTCCATTTAGGCAGATGCAGTTCTAATGTTTTAAATTTATCAGATAGAAACATCACCATGGATTTTAAATAAGGCTTTTAAATCTACCCTAATTTTAAAATAAGCAAATACAGTGCTACCACCTAAGTCTGTAAGAACACTTTACAAAAAAATCCACATCTTGCTATTGATACTTTTAGTGTATATAAAAATCATATCTGAAAAGGATGAAATTATAATTAACTTTAAATAAGTCTATAATTTTATGGATCTGCTAAGAATTTAGCATGTGAGAATCACAAAGAACTTTATAGGAGCCATGAAATTACATCCTTAGCAGATGATTATCAAAGAAAATCACATTTTCCCTCATATATCTGAGTAGATGTAGGAATCAAACTGCTCACTAGTTACCATTAGAGATAAAACAAATCTAAACCATTATAATCTGTTGAAATGTTGGACAAGTGGATTTAGCAGGGAGGAAGGCAAGAGAGTTAATATATGGGAATGAACCTAGTACCAATATGCTTTTTAAATACCTGGAACCCAGTATTTCTGGCCAAATATTTGTCTGCATTTTCTGGCTTTCATTTGTTCTACCTTCAGGTTTTTTTTTTTGTATCTAAAGAAAAACATGTAGTTTTCTTAATAAATTAACTTTTCTAGTACGTTAAATAATAGAACTTATCGTTTTAAATTCCATATCCCTAATATTGATTACTAAGCTCAAACCAACAAGAAATCACCACCACAGTGGGATAATTAAGATGAACTGATTTCATGTACTACAATATAAAATATCACTCAAACCAAGGAATTTCTTACATTCTTTGCTTTAACAATTCTTTGGTTGGCAATTCAATAAAATGGGAAAATTCTCTTTGGTTTTAAACTCTCAGTTTCAGTTTGACAATTATAAAATTTTAGTGCATTATTTATTTTCAGGTCAAAACGTGTTTCTTCAAATCAGCCTTGTTAAAAGCATTTGGCAAAAGCTTTCAAGAGACCAACCACCAAGTAGAATTAAAGACTACGGTGAATTTTAATTCACCTTCAGAGATAATTTTGTTTTTTTAAAATACGCATCAGCCATCTTGTTTTCTTTCTACTGTACATAATCTCACCTTTGCAAGGCAGAAGCAAGCTGACATTCTCACGCGGTAGAAACACTGCTCCTGTTCTAATATGTCAGTAAGGGCAAGCCGAGATGCTGGAGTGGGGAACTTTTCCAAGGCCAAAATGGACTCTTGCTGTGCCACAACATCCCTCTCATAGCGGAGCTGATACTGCCACATAAAATCCGCTTGCTCAAATTCTACTTTCCTCAATACTGACATGTCTGGGTCTATCCTTATCCACAGCAAAGGAGAGTCAGCACTGAAAGAAAATATAATTTTTTAAATTTATTTTTTCAATTTCATATATTTATAAAAACACAGCATTTATTAACCAGATTCCCTTCTCCATGCAGTTTTACTGCGTTCATGTTTTTAAAACTCACTTTGACAATTTTCTCATTATGTTTAATATGAATTTCAAGTTTCTCACAATGTCTAAGCTATCTATATGGATCTATTTTTTAATAAATTTATTTATTTATTTGTTTGTTTATTTTTGGCTGTGTTGTTTATTTATTTTGGTGCTGCTCGCGGGCTTTCTCTAGTTGCATCGAGTGGGGGCGTCTCTTTCTTGTGGTGCCCAGGCTTCTCATTGCGGTGGCTTTTCTCTTGTTGCAGGGCGCGGGCTTCAGTAGTTGTGGCTCGCGGGCTCTAGAGCGCAGGCTCAGTAGTTGTGGCGCACGGGCTTAGTTGCTCCGCGGCATGTGGGACCTTCCTAGACCAGGGCTTGAACCCATGTCCCTGCATTGACAGGTGGATTCTTAACCACTGCACTACCAGGGAAGCCCTACACTGATCTTGTTGAAACAAAAAAATCCATCTGAAAATATTAATTTGGGGATTTTGATTAGTGATTGTTATGATGTGAAAAGGGGAAATTGGACCAAATTTCTTTATTTTACTTCCTAAAGTCTAATACTTGCCAATGGCTATAAATGCCACTCTTTATGAGACATCAATCTGTAACTAAAATAAACTTCTTTCTTTTTTTTCTTAATTAACTAATTTATTTGGCTGCGTCCAGTCTTAGTTGTGGCACACGGGATCTTCATTGCAGCATGGGGGATCTCTACTTGCGGCATGCAAACTCTTAGTTGCAGCACGCGAACTCTTAGTTGTGGCATGTGGGATCTAGTTCTCTGACCAGGGATCGAACCCAGGCCCCCTCCACTGGAAGTGCAGAGTCTTAGCCACTGGACCACCAGGGAAGTCCCAGATAAACTTATTTCTTATTAATTTATTAAATTAATTTGTTTAGCCGACATTTTTTAAAAAAAATGCTAGACTCATGATCATTTTTATCAAACAGAAAGTTCTGAGATCATAGTTCAGAGCTTTAGCATAAATTTATCCTCATGTACCTCTCAAAGTAACAAGAACAGTTTTAAAAATCTAGTCTAGAGACTTCCCTGGCAGTCCAGTGGTTAAGACTCCACACTTCCACTGCACAGGGCTCGGGTTTGATCCCTGGTTGGGGAACTAAGATTCCTCATGCCGCCTGGGGCGCGGCCAAAAAAGAAAAAAGCAACCAGCCTAAAAATCTAGTCTAACACTCTTATCAAAGAACACCACCTGAAATATAAACTCAATTCAACAAATACTACTGGGTACTTATTACAGGCAAAGACTTAATATGGAAAGATTATATAAACTGTGTAATAAATAGAAGTGATATTTGGTAACCAAGTTAGTAAATAATTACAGATGTTTTATAAAAAATACACAGGCACAATATGGATGGGCGAAATAAACTCTGAGCTACATTATATTTAAAAATAAAATGCCTGTCAATCAATAAATATTACCACAAAATTTTTACAATGATATTTAAAGTGTTTTTTTTGCAAACATAGCAAGTCTCAAAGTGCCCTGGGGCTTTGTCCAAAGACAAAGAAAAGCAATAACATCTGAGAACTCACTGGAAATGCAAACTATCACGACCCACTAGTGAAGAGCTGGGTCAGAAACTGAATTTTAAGAAGATTCTCCAAGTGACTTACACGCACTTCAGTTTGAGAAGCACTGCTCTAGAGGCCACCAGGGAAGCAAGAAAACGAATTCAAGGCTACTTCCTCTGAATTTTACCTGGGCCAGACTAGATTTACTTTTTTCTCTTTGATTAATTATAATTTTATGTTAAAATCTGTTTTCAACATAAGGTTTTTATTGCCTTCTAAAAGTATTAAAAGCACTAATTTCAGGACATTTACATACTTTTAGATGTAAATATATTACTACATGAATGAGAATGCAGAAAATGTTATATCCTTAAACTTAAGTAACTAACTTACTCCATTGCAGAAAGATCCATGTCAACTTCTTCTCCATTCATCAGTGGAATTTTTTTCTTCTTATTCCTACATTTAAGGAAAAGTAAGTCTGAAAATTGTGATATTTCCAATTCTGAAAACAGATAAAGAGCAGCTGAAGTTCAAATTAAGAATTTCACATAGTGTTGAAAGATATTCTAAGGAGGAAGAGATAGAAAATGTAATGGAATTTAAACACCACAAAACCTGTCTATTTTGAAACTGAAGGGAATGAAGTAAATGATATTAAAATGTCTTCCTGATCAAAGTTTAACAAAAATCAGAAATATACAATTAAATGTTAACTTAAAACATATATATATTCCCAAAAACTGGTACCTGGAAGTTTTATACAGAAAGATAAGAGATCTACCAAATAAAGAAATCCTTTATAAAAAAATGAAAAAATAACCAGGCCTGAAATGAGACATGAATAATTCTGAACATGTTATGTACATGCATGGTGCTGTCCTATATGGTGGTAAACTACAAAACATCTTAACAGTACTAATTAATATGTATAATTAATTAATATGCACAAGATTTAAGATAAGCCAAAACAAAAGCAACTGCTTCCATGCAAATTACTCCTGAATCATAAAATCTACTGGACACTACACTAAATGCATGGTCACGTGAGGACAAAATAGGAAAAGAGAGCACAGTCTTCATATGTTCCTCACACCATAGGATACATAAATGATGTGCTATTGCTACAGAGAAAGCAAAACAAAGGAAATGTTATGAAAAGGATAGCAATCAGATATTCTCGATTTCAAAGGTGGACAGGACAAAAAGAATTTCCCTTTGAACTAAGAAAGAATTTTCACAGAGAATGATTACAGAGATTTCAGAATCAAGTTCTCTAAATGCCTTCAAAATCAACTGACATTCTTGTCTGTCTGAGATAACCTAAGTGTAGTCATAAGTATAAGACTTCTGTCCCTGAAATTTTGATATTACTACACATTCCTTTCACTATTCAGAGCATATGCTAATAGCTGAATTAAAAAACAAAACAAGTGGTAAAGAAAAATATATTAAATAAAAGATGAACCATTGGACCTTTTTTAAGTAAACTGGTAACGTGCCTTTGAAAGACATCAAGAATGTCCTTTCAGGGCATGGTGATACAGAGAAAAGGGAGAGTAAAGGAGACGTAGTAAAGAAGATGCAGGGGCTTTTCGTGACATATGTATTCAGCTGTTTTCCTTATAGTCAATGATCATTTCCCCAATATTTTCTGTAGATATTAATCAAATGAGACTAATAAGAATGAACCTAAGCGATTTGTCTTGAATTTTTCCTGGCTCCAAAAACTCCAACTTCCATTCCACCTCCCACTGTCCCTACAAAATAAGGATTCTCAAACCTAAATTTTAAAATTAATTATTTAATTCTAAGGATACAAATGTTGTCAAGAACAGAAAGCAAATAAAGAATGTTTGGGGACTTCCCTGGTGGCACAGCAGTTAAGAATCTGTCTGCCAATGCAGGGGACACAGGTTTGAGCCCTGGTCCGGGAAGATTCCCACATGCCGTGGAGCAACTAAGCCCATGCACCACAACTACTGAGCCTGTGGCTCTAGAGCCCACAAGCCACAACTACTGAGCCTGTGTGCTACAACTAATGAAGCCTGCACACCTAGAGTCCATGCTCCGCAACAAGAGAAGCCACTGCAATGAGAAGCCCGCGCACAGCAACAAAGACCCAACGCAGCCAAAAATAAATAAATTAAAAAAAAAGTTTGGTATTATTAACTTGAAGTAAAAGGGGGAAAAATACTAGATAACATGTTCTCTACTTAAAAATTAGGTATACATTAGGGTTTTTATTTTGGCATTTTAATCTTTGAGACTGAAGTTTATAGTTATGATCCAATGCCTACCTTCTGCTTTTGGAATGGCAGGGTATATCATGTTTAAGACTGTTTTCTTCAATTTGCAATGTATGATTGAAGGATCCATCTAACTCCTGTACTGTCACTTTAAGTGGTCCCTTTAAAAAGAAACATACTGTTCAAAGATAGTACTAGAAAAAAAACCAATGTGTGTTCTTATGTGTACAGGTATATATATCAAGATATAAAATAACACTATACAAGACCTCCATGTGGAGACACAGAAAGGCAGCTGGTACCAGAGGTGGGGATAATTGGGAGAATTTGTTTCCTCCAAGATCTCTATCAGCAACCCTCTTCTCCCTTCCCTGACACTTGGTGTTTTCTCAATTTCATTCTTTGCAAACAAAATCTCACTATGAAACTTCCAAACAGCTCCCCAACCATAAACCCTTCCTTTATTTAGACTGGCGAGAAAGCAGTGCAGGAGGCCATTTTGGAAAAAAAACTTACCACATATTTCTGAGTTCCAGGAGATGTATAATCTTGTTTTATTTCCAATTCCAAGACATTTCGTTTTCTATTAAAGGCAAAACTTCCATAAAATTTTACCACTCCGCTCTGGTCTCTGAAGAATTGTAAAGGAATTTTTGCATACTAAAATAAATATGTACTAAACAAAATAAATTATTCATTAGGGTAGTAATAATTTTCAAATGCAATCTCCCCGGTTCAAAGCTTAAGAGCGTACTCCACTCTAAACCAGGTGGCAAAGTATTCAAAATTCTTGTGAAAAATGTTTCCCCAGATTTAAAAAGAAATTCTGAAACATTAAGAAATTAGTTTTTTTGAAAGAAGCAAAACCACTCTACTGGATTATTAATATAGTGCTTTGAAATGAAAAACATGTAACAATTCAGAAGTTCCAAGATACCAAATTGTGCCAACCTCTAACCACATCTAAGTCACCAGACCACTGCATCTTACAAGTAATCCTACAGGCCTGTCTGGTGGATTATTTACCTCCCTCACCATCAAGCCTATTGCTATACTCACACACTAAAAGGTACTTTAAAATATGCCAAATTTTACAAATATAGATGTGTATGTATGTGTCTCAATACTTATTAGGCACCTTAGAGGAAATGATTTACAGTTCCTGGTTATTTCTACTATTACTTACCTCCTTTCATCCCGCAAAGCCCTTTTCTTCCTCCTTCCCCTTATACACATAACCTTCCCTCCTTTGCTGAACTGCTATTGAAAAGGATACACCCACTGCTTTATTAAAGGCTGGATGTCTTTGCCAGAGACATTCGAGATGGATTTCAAAAATCCAGATGTGGAAACCAACATCTGACTCCACATATGTGACTGGAACTTCTGAGATGAAGCAGTACTAGCCAAACTTAGCAGTTTATTGAAAACCTGCAAGGAACAAAGTGTCATTTAGTTTGTATAAGATAATATACATTGCTTGCAATTCTGTACTATTCCCACTTTGCATTATAACTTTATTATAGACTATTACAGAAGACAATTTCACATCTTACTTCATTGATTGTTTTAGTTAAAGACTATTAGCAGTGGAAGCATGAAAAGATTTAAACAGCCAGACTATAAAATCATTCTTCCTCTAAATATAATTGAATTTTAATGACATCCTGGCCAGACAATGAATACTGTTTTTAAGAGCTATAATAATATACAACACCTATAACATATTGTGCTACGAGCTTTACATAGCAACTATACGTTCTTTAAGAAGTTGAGAACACTCATTTGCATTTATACCACTCTAAGAAGTGAACCGGCTCTTTACAGACCCCATCTCATCTAATATTTCTGTTCTTTAAAGGCAAGATAAAGGACAGAAGGATTCAAGAAACTTAACTTTAAGGCAAATTTAAAATGCTTTTTAAAAAAAGATTACTAAGAAGTTATTTTCCACTTACCTCTAAGAATATTATCAATGGAAAAAGAATAGCTGAACATTTATAATACAACTGGCTTTCTATTACCTCAACTAGTACATATCAACTATTTCCGCCAAAACTTGCTTAAAACATATGGCAGAATTTAGCAATAGCAAAAATAACCATCTTTTAGATAAATTTGCTTTTTTCTAATGAAAATATTTGTAAATGGCACTTCATCCTTAATATTCTAAATAATGCCAAACACAAAATCATAGCATAAACAGGTTTTACTTTTAACCTCACATTTTAGTTTTATCTTCATAAAAATCCTGCATTAAGTGGGTCAAGTATTCATACCCACTCTACATCTGAGGAAACACAAACAAAAAGAACATGTTACTTACTGGGCAAACAGCTAATTGGATGCCCTGACTCCTATTCTACAGAATAGTATTCAGATTGTATACATATAGAAGAGATCTTTCTCTACAATTGTTAAGTTCTTTAATACTTACTTGTAACATAAATTCCATACTGATCCTATTTTCAATCAATCTCATCACAAGGTGAGCTTTACACTGAAACATAGTGTAGTATTCCCAGGAGAGCGTATGTGGATGCTTTATGGAAAAGTGTAGATGGGATGCTGGACTAAAAAAATAGACAGATTTGTTTAAGATAACAAACTTGAATTAAATAAACAATAAATTTCATAGCTACATCAAGACAATAAATCAAAAACCTCATGGGAATACCTTAGCAATTTCCTTAGTATGAGAGCAAGGAAGACTAGGAAACATCTAAAAATAACTTAACTAGACATAAAGGAAAATTTGAATGAACAGAAACACATGCCAACCTCCTGGTAGGAAGACACAATAGTGTAAATATTTCAATGCTTTCCAAATTCATCCATACAATCAATGCAATTCCAATCAATACCCCCAGGTTAAAGCATACACAAAAAACATTCAAGATGGATTACATATCTTAAACAAAAACAATTATAAAAGTACTAGAAGAAAATAAAGGAAAAAAGTTCCTTTTCATAATTTTGGGGTGGGAAAAGTCTTCACAAGGAAAAATATAAAATCCAGAGGGCATAAAGACCAGAGTATGTAAAAATTAAAAATTCTGACATGAGATCATCAGTAAATTAAAGGATAGGTACAGTCTGTAGAAAAATATTTACAACATACATGAACATTTAAGGTGTTTACACTTTTTTATTATTTCAAATAATGCTACAGTGATTATCTTTTCATACATGTGCAGGTATTTCTGTATGGCAAATATCTAGAAGAATAATTTCTATATGATAACATAATTTCTATATGATAACATAATTTCTATATGATAAGTTGAATTGCTGAATCTAAAAATTACCCATTTTAAAATTCTGACTGGTACTAACAAATTACTCTTCAAAATCAGTGTACCAAATTATACTCTCACAACAATGTGTAAGAATAGTCATTACACTTCCTTAAAAAGCATGGCATACTGAAATATTCTGGGCTTATGGACAGCAATATGAAAAAGGTTAAACAAATTCCAAGGTATAATGGAATACTATATAGCACATAAATAGAACAAAGGAAATTCACATACAGTCACATGGAATGCTTGCCAAAATACAGATACAGTTAATTTTTTTAAAAAAGAGAAGTACACAGTAACACGCATGACTCAATTGTATTTTGTAACTGCCAAATACACATAAATAAAGACCAGAAAGAAAAAGAGGTCTGGAAGACAATATACCAAATTTATAATCAGGTTATCTGCAGGGAGAGGAAGCGATGGGAGTGAGAAGTGGTAAGAGGGCTAAAAAAGATCTTTTACTTTTTACTCCACATGCTTCTGAACTGTCTTGTTTTGAATCTCTTCAAAGAGCATGCATTCATGTGTTGCTTTTATACATAAATTTTGAAAATCAAACATACAAAAGGAACTAAATAAATGGACAGAACAAAGGTAAGAGCATTTAGTGTAAATAATTATTTATACACAATGGGAATGCTCTAATTATATGCTGGGAAACTGCCATATAGAAGGCAGTCAAGAGAAGAAAGTGAAAGGAACTGACATTTTAATGAGTGCATACTATGTATAAAGCTTTACCTCAAGTAATCCTGGCAACCAACATGGTTAAGATGGATCATCATGGTTGTTTTACACATTAAAACATGAACACTCACAAAGGTTATACAATTTTCTAGGCTCACAAAAATCAGTAACAACAAAAATCCAAGTCTGTCTAACTCCAAATTCCTATGACTTCCCACTGACCTAATCTTGTCTCAGTGACCATACTTCCACTAAAGAAAAGACTACTGATTATACAATTTGCAGTTTCTTAACCTTTGTTGTACTTTTAGACACTTAGGTAGTCTGGTTAATCCTACGGATCACAGAAAAAACTGCTTTTAAATGTGCACAATAAAATACACAGGTTTAACAAAGGAAACCAATTATAATGAAATACAGTTATCAAAATATTTTTTAAAATTATGACATTACCAACATATGTGCTAGTTTATTAATGCATTAAATAACAAGACCTAGCAGTGGTCTACTGTAGTAATTTTAAGGTAATGAGTGCAAAGAATATTTCAAGATACTTGCTAACAATTAAAATGTGACAAGAAAACATCCATGATTTCTACTGTTGACAAAGTCACAGCACTGTCTGTTACCTACAGTCATAATTAAAAGAAATATAAAATTTCAGTTAATGGTGAGTAAAAAAATACAGAAAAACTCTCCCATCCAATTCAACCCATATTCCCTTAGGGAATTCATGGACCCTAGAACAAATAAGAATCCCTGCTAGTACCATTATGTTGTTATAAGTGGTTGTCTCAGTGACTTGCTAAAAAATAGAAAGGGAAAGAAAAGAAGCAAAGTGAGAAAGAGGGAAATAAAAGGAAAGAGGGAAAAAAGGAAAGAGTAAATAAGTGTCTAGGTAGCTGACCATTCAGATAAACAGGTATAGGTAGGATGTGTTGATGCTGAAATCATCTACTTAGCCTTTTCTATTATTTTTAAACATTTACGAGAATAGTACAATACATTAGCATTAGGAATTAACATGAAAAAGAAAAAAGCTTTATCATTGTTAGTCTTTTTTTAATGTTTAAATCCATTTACAGTCATCACATGCAATAGTAATAAAAGGAGTAATTAGAATACTACCAATGTCTATGGGCTCAGTATTATTACAGACCATTATTAACACTTCTTTGGCCTGTGTGGGCCTCGATACCCATACAAGTAATCTTAAAAGACTAATCCCATAAAACAAGGTTTGTAGTATCTCTGAACAATAAACATACTTATCCTTCTCTTTTCCTCCACCAAATATGGGATGTAATAAAACTCCACCAGTTTTTAGTTCGTACGCCACTATTTTGTCCAGCTCCTTAAAAAGACATAAAAATAGGGGTCAGTGAAAATTATTTTACGTATCAAATTTTAGAATTCAGCTGTGGTTTCCAATTTCCTGGAATCTGAATGTAAATTTCTGAAAATAAATGAAATGTATTTGAAGGGTAGTTTATGTTATAAACAAAGCAGACTACACAACTGGCCGAATGATACAGCCAAAAAGCCTTCTCTACTTTGTGACTTTAGGGCTGGCCAGTAAGTAGCCTGGCAACTTTTTCTAATGGCTCTCCCCAACCTCTCTGACCTCTTCTCCAAGTTTATTTCTTCCTTCTCTGTATTTTGCTTCTGGTGGAGGATTTAAGCAAGTAAAAACAAATAGGGATAAAATTATGACAGGACCTATAATTTTAAAACTTCTCTAGTTTTCTTTAATATGACACAGATCAAAATGAAAAAATAAAAGTTTAAGTGGAAAAAAAGACAACACAACTGTGTTGGAAATTCATGACTAGTTTAGGTAACATACAAGCAGTACAGAGAAGTGGTAAAAATCATAATGAAGTGGTTAAAAGCCGGGTTTGAATCCTAGCTCTACTATTTACTAGCTGTGTAACTTTAGCCAAATAACTTAACCTCTCTGTGCCTCAGTTTCCTTATCTATAAAATGCAAATAATAACAGAGTAGTTAGGAAGATTAAGATAGTTACTATTTCTAAAATGTTTGTAACAGTGCCTGAAACACTGTAAGTTTTTGAAATTAAAAATTGACTCTTCAGTTCTAGATGTATGAATCTTTTATAGTTCTCAATATTTGAAATCTTTTGCAATTACTTTTTGGCTTACTTAAGTTTAGGTTTAGATGGTGAAGGTATATAAAATGAGAAAAGAAGGAGGATAGAGGGTGTCTATTTAATGAGGCTATTAAAGGCTGAAATTTTTCCACCTAAGAGGTGAGAAGATAAACATGATATGATTAAAATGTATATGAACAGAATGGGCTAGGCAAAATACAACTGACTTTCTCTTTTTGGCCAAATCTTTAAATAATGGGAAAAGATGTGAAAATGACAGAGAACATAAATACACTGAAGGACTAGCCAAAATACAATAAGTACTTATTATGACCTAGGCACTATGCACATTACATGTATAACATCTCACAATCCTTGTCCATACTACTAGTAGTAGATACTACTACTAGTAGTAGATACTACTACTAGTAGTAGATATTAGTAGTAGTAGTAGATACTACTACTACTTACTTACTCTCCTTATACAAAAGACGCTTGGAAAGATTAAGCAAAATCATAAATAAAGCTTGTGAATGTATGAAGCAAAATGAAAAGCAAACTGACTCCAGAATCTAGGTTCTAAGCCTAAACAAATTTAGAAAGCACAAAATTACATTAAAAGTGACTACTATGAGGAGCTGGAATATATCTAACAACTAACTTGATGTTTAAGGGGCTTAAATATTCTCGTTCTTAGCAAAAAAGTCCTTGGAGGCCAACACTGACAATGGAAAGCAGATAAAATAGACCATTAGTCTTTCTCTGTAAAATAATTCTCATTTGGCTGGAAAAACTCAGGGACTTTCAAATGACAATAAGTGTTTTATAGTTACTAAAAAATAAAGGACACATGACTTGAAAATCTGGAGAACACTAACATGTCTTATTGACTTCTAAGTGGATAATGGATCTAGTTGCTTTTACCTCTTTAATCCAATGGCGATATTCATTAACACCAAAAGTTTTTTTCATCCAGAGACCATAAATGTAGCCTGAAATTCCCTTCAATACCCATTCATCAGACCTAAGCAAAAAGTCAAATAATAATACATCATTTTATATATTTTTAATATAAATAAAATATAATAAATTTTATTATTTTAATAATAAAAATTCTTCAGATATTTTTGGCCAAAGGCCAAAGAGGGTAACAGAACAAGCATTAGCATGTACTTCTCTGCCTTCTTAAAGAAAATGAAAGTTATCAAACCATTTGGTTTTCCCACTTCCTCTGGCTGAAGTCTGCCTATCCACTCATTGTACCTTCTTCACATCTGGCATCAACTTAATTATAAGACCACTTTATACTCTTGGTTCAAGGTACCTACATTTGTGATTTGCTCTGGCAGTGCTGCTTCCCTTATACCCAAGTCTGCCCATACTGTCTGCCTCTAAGGAAAGACGTGCACGTAGCCAGGACCATACTGCTCAATTCTTTCTCTTTTTTTTTTGATTGATTGATTGATTGATTTATGGCTGCGTTGGGTCTTCGTTGCTGTGCGCGGGCTTTCTCTAGTTGCAGCAAGCGGGGGCTCCTCTTCATTGCGGTGCCCGGGCTTCTCACTGTGGTGGCTTCTCCTGCTGTGGAGCACGGGCTCTAGGCAGGCAGGCTTCAGCAGTTGTGGCTTGCGGGCTCTAGAGCGCAGGCTCAGTAGTTGTTGCACACGGGCTTAGCTTCTCCACGGTATGTGGGATCTTTCCGGACCAGGGCTCAAACCCAGGTCCCCTGCATTGGCAGGCGGATCCTTAACCACTGTGCCACCAGGGAAGCCCAATACTGCTCAATTCTTAAAAGTCCACATTCTTTTATTACCAATCCCATGCATAATTATCAGTGAGATCCTAAGACCTCAAGTTTAATTACTTATTTTTTAGTTTCTTAAGTGGAAAGGCAATGACACCTTTCATTTACTTATTCGTATGTTTATCCATTCATTCCTTCATTCATTAAAACATTTTGTCTATCATGTTCCAGATACTATCCTTTAATGAAACTATGTGTCTTAGGAAAATTACTAATCAAGAGGCCTTACCCTCCACCCTTTCCCCTCCAGAAAGAAAGAAAAAGACACCAAGACTTACATACTATATACTATAATCATAAGTTATAGTCTTAAGGGAATTTTGTCTAGTTCTTCAAATTCACCTCAAGTTTAGAAAAGAAAATAAAAAGTGTTTTATTTCTCACATCTTTCAAGTAAATTAGTACAAATCTAGGAACTAACAGGAAAATCCCTGTAGCATCATCACTATTGTAGAGGACCATTATTTTACCTTAAGTATTACCAACTGCACTCAATACTGACATCAGAATTCTAACTATAGTTCTCTGTACACTGAAGTCCTTGTATCTATAGTATTTATTTAGTTCTTTAAGAAACTGATGTTATCAAAATTCTTACCTTATTCTTATTGCAAATTACAAAATGAACTCTATTGATATACTGAGGACACGGCCAAAAATTTAGGATGAAATTTATACTGATCACTTTTCTTTAAATATACATAGTAGTGTCTGTTAATTATCTGCAGTTAGGACAAAGTTCAACTTACACTGCAGGAAAAGAAAATAAAAATAAACTTCCCTGATTCTTCTCAGTAGTTGTAAACTTTGAAATTACTCACCAAGACATTCTGGATATGAAACATCCAAAAAACTGCTGGGCCAAGGACTGGGCTAAACACCTTCTAGTCAAAGGTGTCTCATCTATAATCATGGCGCTGTGTAACAGATTTGTGCTGGAATTTAAAAGAGACAGCTCATTATAACCAAGAAATAAATAATTATTCAATCAAAATAAAATTAGCACACTTTTTAAATAACAGAATTTAATTAACACATAAAAGAGAAAAACCAGAATACTGTCCCCAAGAGCTTTTACAATTTTAGTTGAAATCCATAACCTTAATAACTTTTGTTTAAAGCAAGGACTGTAATGTTTCCCACTGATCTCCATGAAAAATATAAATACCCTTTTAGGGGGTAGGGGGTTGCAGCATCAATCAGAAACTGATATGTTAATCAGAGACTAATCTTTTTATGAAGGGCTCTTCTAATTTCAAAAATCTTTTCCCAATAATACTATTAATTTTTTGTGCTATATTATTTACTTTCAAATGCACTGACCCATCAGATTGTCTAAACAACTCGGAAGAATGCAAGAACACTACTATTATGTCCATTTTACAGATGAGAAAATAGACCCCCCCCAAAAAATGACTGACCCTGAGACATATAACTTCTAAATTTGGCACTTTTCAAGGAATGAGAGAAGGGAGGGAGGTAAAGAGGGTAAAAGAAAAAAGAAATAAAACTTTTTTTTTGCATACAAATTTCTGATGATATCAATAAATTCTTAAATAGTGCTAGGACAAAAACCCCACTAGATACCCATATAGTAACTTGTATCATTTTTGGTTTTAATGCATAAGCCAAAAAGAGACTAAAACACATATGTAAGAAATTAGTATCAGTTAATTCTGGATAAAGATAATATGAATCTTTTGGGTTATTCTGAAATGTTCTTCTTTATGCTTTTCTACATTTTTCAATTTTGAAAACACTGGATTTTCTACAAAGCCAACCATAACTAAATTGAAGGGAAAAGGTTCAAACTGCATCTTAAAATTGATCACAGGGGCTTCCCTGGTGGTGCAGTGGTTAAGAATCTGCCTGCCAATGCAGGGGACCAGGGTTCGAGCCCTGGTCTGGGAAGATCCCACATGTCGCGGAGCAACTAAGCCCGTGCGCCACAACGACTGAGCCTATGCTCTAGAGCCCGCGAGCCACAACTACTGAAGCCCGTGCACCTAGAGCCCGTGCTCTGCAACAAGAGAAGCCACCGCAATGAGAAGCCTGCGCACCGCTACGAAGAGTAGCCTCCGCTCACCACAACTAGAGAAAGCCCATGCACAGCAACAAAGACCCAACGCAGCCAAAAATATATAAATTAAATAAATAATAAAAAAAATTGATCACAAAATAAATAACCTATCTTCACATCATTAACCTAATTTAGGCCTTTTGAATTTGGATACAAACCTAAAAATGCTCATGGACGCATAAGCAGCCACTTCAACATAAGCCTCATCGATGAATACAGTCTTAAAACAAGAATATGGGTATCGACATGTAAGAATTTCTTCATAAAATTCAAAAACTTCATGAAGATACGACGTGGTATGTTTAAGCAATGGAAGAAGCTGAGGTAAACAAAAATGAGTAACCTAAAGATAAAAAACAGGGAAGGTCATTAAATAAAAGAGTTAACTGAAATCTTAAATTTCCTAAATATCTCAGTTATAAATGAAGCTGCATATAAATCCCTCCCCCCAACCATTTTTTTTTAAAACAAATCCATGGCACTGGGAAAATACTGGTATGAAATTAGTGACTATTTTTACTATGTTTACAAAATATTCATTGCACTTAAGACTTAAATTCATGATGGATTGTAAGTCTGAAATGCTTAGATCCAATGAAAATAATAACTTTGGTTCCAAATTAAAGTTTCTTTTGCATATGCATACAAAACAATCTAAATTTCCAAGGCTTATTGTAAACCTGCCTTTGATTCATAAATATCTAACCTAGTGAATACTGCACATCATAGTACTATCTTAAATAATTAACAGTCATTATACTATCTTCAGTACATATAAAAAACAATATGAAAACTGCAGGGAAGCTTACTGGTAGTGAGGAGGTAAGAAATAGCAGCAGCAGAAATAATAAGTCTGATCTTCTTACATTACATCCCACTTTGGACACAGACACTCAAATATCACATACTGTCTCACTGTCTCTTATTATGATTCTGTGCCAAATGAACAACATCAATAATGACATATCACTCTGACTAGAATGACTCAGCAAGGTTTCATGAAGACTACATTTGTGCTAATCTTTTTGAATTGAACAAAAGTTTCATATGTAAGGAGAGGAGGAAAAGAGAACATCTCAAACAGTCAAAGATGGGAAAAAATATGGTTTGGTCAGAAAAAAATCTAAGTAAACTATATTGAATATAACAAACATAAATAGAAAAGTAATGAGGAAAAAGCTAGAAAGGAAAATTAGGGTCAAATTCTAGAAGCTCTTGAAAGCCATGCTAAAGAAATTTGATTACTGCAGGATATGGAGGCAAGGAAAGTTTTTAATATACAATAAAAAACTATTCTTCTGACAACATTATAAAAGAACAGATTAGAGACTACCATAAGTGAACAGTGAGCATTTATTTAACATTAGTGGTCAGGGCCCAAACTGCATCATGATAAGCACTCCTCTTGGTACACAGACAAAAAATAAAATACTATTCATCAAATAAAGAAGACTCACTTTTAGACAAAACTACATGATAGCAAATCTACTGATACTGCAATAGAAACTATTTATTTGAGACAGAGAAAGATTAAGTCACGGGCTTTAAGTATTCAGGAAAAATATTTCTTGACTGTCATTTACCTTTCTCCCATCCAATGGCCCAGAGTGGGAAAACAAAAACTCTTCCAAAATACAAAGCAGGTACTAATCAAGTCTTGATTTTCAAGTTGATCATTTACCAAAGATGATAAAATTCACTGCCAATCTTATCAGTGAATATACTTTTAGGAGTCATTGTCAAGACACCAAAAGCAAATCATTCATAAAATATCTTGAGTATTTTCCATGAGTGATTTTATAAATCTTGTAAATTTCAGGAAAGCAAATACAAGAGCAGACTGAGGAGCTCACTGACTTTCCTGGTTGCCCTCAATTTTTGCTCATACAACTGCAAGAAGTTGAGATATACACAATCACAATATAAGCCTTATAATTAAAACTAAACTAACTGTAATCAAAAACATAAAGAACTAAGAGTAAACAGAGATTCATTCAAATGTTACTTTAAACCTATACAGAAGCTATGAGTGTCAATAACCAATGAATCACTTCATAACCACCAGAAAGTTGATGCTTGAGGAGGTCTAAAAGCACTAAGGGGCTTATCAATTGATATATGATTTGTGGCCAGATATGGGATGGGAGGAAATTGGGAGGAAACTTTCATTAGTTCATTGACCAGAATTCTAACCCTGCCTGCCTCAGCCTTTTCTCTTCCCTCTATATATGCTGAAGAGAGAATAAATCTTGCTCTTTAACTTTGAAATTGTAGTATTTCAGGTTCTGGAGATGGAACTGTAGCATTCATAAACTCATGTTAATTCTGTAACACAATCAGTTACAGAAATCAACCTATATTCTAACCAACCTATACTCTAAGGTATACTTGAAGTTCTTTTGGAACACTAAGCCCTCTGGTGAAAAAAATACTAAATTTTAATATGCCAGCATTTTAAAAGGAGTTCATGTCATTATATATTTCAGATAAAGAAAGCTTTTCTCTCTAGTGATAGTTCTAACAGTTGAAAGAAGAATTAAGAAAAACTTAGTATTTGATTAATATTCTTCTGATTAGGCATGAAAGAGTGGGAGGGAAAGAGGCAAGAAGCTATGATTTACCTCATGCATATATGGATCTACAAGTATTTCAAAAGGTCCAATGGCCAAGGAGATATTCGACGCAGCTGTTGGAATGGTAAGCATGTAATGGAAGGTTTTCTTCCTCATATCATGGGTATACACTGTCTCCACCAAATCTCCATTGGAGACAGCCACCATTGCAGCATCCACTGTAAATTCTAATTTCCACGTACATAATTCAGAGTATGAATCAACACATGGGAACCAAAATCTAGAAAAAAGATCAACAGTGCAGAAAACATGTTGAAAGTGTAACCTACATTGTTTCTGCCACATATAAGTTATTTTAACATTTACAGAATATGCACAAGAAGAAATTTTAGCTATTTGCCCACTGATGTTTTTTACTGAGCAACCTGAAAGAATGTGATTAAAGATAAAGTTCTGTCTCCAAATATTATTGGCAATATTAATAAAATATATCATGTAGTACCTCCAGTTTAAACCCTGAAAAGAGGTAAGCAATTCTTAGTTTCCAAGTTTTTAATTAAAAATCATTTTTACTTGTATATTCATAGTCAGTTTTTATGTAGCATTCATTTTTGGAAACTAAAAATGCTTACAAAAAAGTTTTTAAAAATACAATATTCAGAATCTATTCCAAAACGTCAGGAAACTGCTTTTCTGGAGTGTGTGATGCATTGCATAAATTCAAACAGTGCTGGTAAAGCCAGACATAAAATTTCTATTCAATGTTCCATTCAGATCAGGTTTTACTATGTGCCAGGGTCTGTACTTGTTATTGAAACACAGAGAAATATAAGACATCATCCCTGGCTTGGAGGAGTTAATAATCTGAGGAGACTACACATAACATAATATTGCAATAACATGGTTAACTGTAGAGCTATGAGTATGAACTACAATTACATGCAACAATAAAAGTACATCTCACTACCACAATGTTACACAAGAAAGGCAGATATAAAGAGCATAAGGCATATGCTTCCGTTTAATAAAGTTCAAAGATAGGTGTAATCAATATACAGTATTTTAGAAATCAGGATGGTGGTTGCCCTAGGGCAGGAGGCTATCAGGTGGGCAAGAGTGAATGGAAGTGGGTAGAAGGGGGTACTCTGCGATGCTGGTAATGTTAATGTTCTTTTTCTTGATATGAGTGTGAATTACACGGGTTTGTTCACTTGTGAAAATGTATTGAACTTTCTATTTACAATTCGTGTAATTTTCTGTATGTTTTACTTTAATACAAAAGTTTAAAAAAATGAAAGAATTGAGACGACTTTAGAACAGCAGACTTGAAAAGGAAAGGAGGGAAGACAGGATTGAAGAGGAACAAGATTCAGAAGAGGTTCAAGCAGTTGGGGATCAAGCTCATACTTCTCATTTTACACTAAATACATGTATTGAATATTCACAGAAAAAAATGCAATTGAAAAAATGAAATCAACTGAAATACGTAAGAATTAGTAATCTACCTTGTGGAATTTTGATACCCACAAGAGAAAACATGAGCACCTCTCTCTGCCATACTTCCCTCTACACTGGGTACCACAAAATGAAGACCTCCTTTTGGCTGATCCAAAGAAAAATTGATGTGTATCTTTAGCACCTTTAATTCTGCAACAAATAAATACATACATACATTGATATATAAAAATATAATTAGGTAACAGTGGTCTATATAATAAGGGCAAAGACTTACACTGAACATAAAGTGGGAATCGAAGGCTGAGTTTTACATAAAAGATCACACTACTTAACCTAGTTTAGGCTTTTACCATCTCTTTGCCTACAGGAACTCAACAGTCTGCTTCCACTGGTGTTCTTACCTCCACTCAATTCTAGTCACTGCTAGTTGTGTTCTCCCAAAATACTGGTCAGACCATATCCCCCTCTCAACATTTCTGACAATGCTATACTGCCTAAAGAAAAGAGTTTAAAACTACCACATAGCTAAGGCCTTCCAGATCCCATTCAAAACATACTTTTCAAGTTTGTTGTCTTAGTACATTCTCACACAGATTGTTAACCCTACTTGTGACTTATGGAGTAGGGAGTGGGGTAGGAGGGAAGGACTACCCAAAAATTTACATTATGCAGCATTAGTTACTGTTTGATTTCTAAGTAATAAATACGTGCTGCTTCTGTAAGATTAAAAAAGATGTTCCTTTTAATTTCCCTCCAAACATTACAACCATATGGACTTTCTCCAACCCGTGAACACGCAATGATGACCTTCCACGCCTGCCCCCTAAACTAGGCAACCCCTCTGCAAGGTAAACCCCTCCCCCCACCATATACACCAACAAACTATCCAAAAAGAGCAAAAACAAAACAAAGTCTTTTACTTCCTTATCTTGATTAATTTTATCAAGCACAATAAAGGTAGGCACAAGGTTATGTGTGATAATTATAATGGCTGTTAACTTTATACAAGGAAATAAAGAAGATTCAGAAATAATAAGACAAAGTAAAAGTATGCAGAGTGGGTGTTAGCAGCCCTACGTTCTAGCCTTGGCTCTAGTACTAATTAGTGACATTCAGCAGTACACTTACTCTCTTTAAACCTCAGATTACTGTTCCGTAAAAGGAAAGACTTGAATCAGATGACTTTTTAGGATCCTTCCTTTTATAAAATGCTATAATTCTAAACTGAGTTAATACTGTGTGGGTTCTCAAATCTTGACAAATTGTTCCAACCATCTAATTTTTGTTTTATAACTTTCGCTTTAAAAGCAACAGTGAACTGAGTTGCTTTTTGTCATAGCCCTTGATTGCTATTTTCCTGTTAGCCAATTATCTTTAAGGAAAAAAAAGAGCTTCCAACTCCTGTATATTTCAACTGATTAATTTATAATTTAGGTACCATTAATTTTCATGAAAAGTTTCTAGCCACTGAATCCAACATGATTTTACTGTATACTCAACATGTTCTTGGTATTTTACCATCAACGTGTTTCCATAACTCTGATGGAACCTTAATGCAAAGTTCCCCATTTCCTGCATCAGGATCCACAGCACTAACTGCAGCTGCGTAAGCATTGGAAAAATAATTGAGATTTCTCCTGGGGGAACAAAGAAAAGAGAAAGCCAGCTTTAACAATAAGCCATATATTTCACCAAGCATTTTCTTAAATACTTGGCACCATTTGTTTGTAACCATTATATCATCTTACATAACTCACAGGAATGCTCTTTAGCCAAGTAACTGTTGCTCCATTTCCCAAGACGAAAACTATTCAATTATAAATGCAATGGCATGGACAGTCTACTCACCAATGCTCTGTGACCACTATGACTATCACATCCTGCTTTACCTTTAGAATGCCAAAGCCACTACACTTTCCTAATACAAATGTAAAGAATATACACAGAATTGAAGAAATAATTATTCTTTATCTGGCAAAAATTTGAATGGATTCAACAAGCTTTATAATCGGACAGAAATTAAGATGTTTAAAACAAATCAGAATGGGAATTAATGCCTCAAAATATAACACTGCTCCTCTCCACTCCCCAGTACATGAAAATGTAAGCTTAATGAAGGAGAGGAACTTTCGGATGGTTCACTGTTATATCCCCTAAATGCCAGGGAACACTAAAAAAATATTTGTTCAATAGGTACTTGGCCTTATTTCCTACTGAATGAAAACAATACGCAGAAGCCTTATGAAAATATGAAAATGCTGTTCTCATATGGTTTTCTAATTTTATTCCATAAAAATAAGTCATATATATATGTATATACATACACACACATGTCTCATTTCCTCACTGAAATCAGTTAAAGTAATATGGAAGAAGTGGAAGAAAGAAAAAAGACAAGGAAAGGCAACAGCGAGAAAACAAGATCAGACACAATAACAATACTGTGAGCCGTATTCTTGTTGGGCACCTTTATGTCTATCACCTTGCCATTAGATAACTCCACAAAGTAAAGTCCGTGATATTTCACTAGCTTAATAAATGTTCAACCTAGTTAAAAGACAAGTTTCATATACTCTACAGAGTCATTATAGGGAAAATAAAAGAGGAAAAGCCATGAAAGAAAACATTAAACTTACACACTCTCAATATGACGGAGGCCATTCCTCCCCCATCTCCAACTCTCTCCTAACTAGTAAGGATGTAATATTAACTATGACTTTTAACAACTACAAAACACAAGGTTCTGAAAGTAGTTAAGCAGACTTCTCAATAATTTTAACACTTTCTTTCTCTTAGATAAATATGTAAAATAAAAGGTATTAAAAACTCCAGGACCGGGCTTCCCTGGTGGCGCAGTGGTTGAGAGTCCGCCTGCTGATGCAGGGGACGCGGGTTCGTGCCCCGGTCCGGGAAAATCGCATGTGCCGCGGAGCGGCTGGGCCCGTGAGCCATGGCCGCTGAGCCTGCGCGTCCGGAGCCTGTGCTCCGCGGCGGGAGAGGCCGCAACAGTGAGAGGCCCGCGTACTGCAAAAAAAACAACTCCAGGACCACAATAATAAAAAAAAAAAGACTGTTTTTTCACATACCAATTTTTTTTTTAATTATCATACTGTAAAAGTAACTTTTTTCCTTTGGTATATAATTCTATAAATTTTAACATGTGTAACCATCACCACAATCAGGATATAGAATAGTTCTGCCATCCACAAAAGCCCCTTGTGCGATGCCCTGTGTCAAATAAATGGAATCATACAGAATGCAACCTTTTGAGGCTGGCTTATCTCACTCAGTATGTCTTTGAAATTCATCTAAGGTGTCACATGTATCTATTGTTTGTCCCTTTTTATAATGAATAGTATTACATTGAATAGACTGTACCACAGATTGTTTATTCATTCGTCCACTGAAAGACATCTGGGTTGCTTCCAGCTTTTGGCTATCAGGAATAAAGCTGCTACAAATAACTGTGTAACAGTTTTTATGTGAATTTAATGTTCACTTCTGTAGTACAAACATCCAAGAGTGGGACTGCTGAGTAATATGGTAAATATAAGTTTAGCTTTATAAGAATCTGTTAAACTGTTTTCCAGAATAGCTATACCATTCTGCATTCTCATCAGCAATATATGAACATGCCAGTTGCTCTGCATCCTTACCAGTACTTAGTTAACATACTATCTGATTTTAAAAACTACTTTGTACATTTATAGGTTGCAATTTCTTTTCAGTAAAATTTCAAAAACATGAAATCTGAAAGATAGCTGAAGAACTTGTAATATCCTCCAGTTATCTGTGAAATTCAAAAATAAAAAAATCTTTGTTACACAAAAGGCCAAATTTAAACATTACATATTAAACCACTCATTTTTTTTAATGGAAAATTATTCTCAATCTCCTTACTTCCTGAGAAAAGGTAAAGTGGTCCAAATAAAATGGTGAGTCATTATAAATGGAATCTATTGGAAAGTCAGTTATGAGGAACAATCTTCTCATGGTCTGGATTTCAGTGTTTCCTTTCATAATATGAATCAAAAATGTTTCCTTTCATAATAACCTAATAAAAGCCAAAAATTACAAGACAAGAATATAAGTGTTTTCAATTTTCAGAATAATAATCATTGCAAAATATTAATATGCCCTTGCCCTATAACCACCACCCATTCTTCCTTAAGGAAACAAAGCTTAAAGATAAGTAATGTTGTAGGGGATACTTAAAAACTAGTAAATTAAGGTAATCAAAAGAATTTTCTCCAAGAACCTATTATAAACATCTATATTAAATTAAAATAATCTGTTAATTCTTTGTCAGATAAAGAACATGTGCTTCTTAAAACTGTGTGTGCAGATTTTGCAAAACTTAAGATTTAATTATTTGTAAACTTCTTCTCTGTTTAAAAAAATTTCATGGAAGCACAATATACATCAGAAATATATATATACACTCTAAGTATACAGTTCGATGAATTTTCACAAAACCAAAGTAACCAGCATGCAGAGCAAGAACAGAACTTTAGCAGCCTCCCAGAAGCCCTCTTGTAATCACTAACCTAGCCCTGCTTCCTACCACCAAGGGTAACCTATTATTCTGATATCTAATGAGATAGATTAACAACTTAATACACATTCTTTTGTGTCTGACTTGTTTTATTCAACATTCAGTTTGTGAAATCCATCCATATCATTGCATCTAGCTGTTGGTCATTCAGTCTCATTACTTTTAGAATTCCAACAGTGTAAGAATATACCACAAACTACCATTCTACCATTGATGGGTTTTCAGGTAATTTACAGTTTTGACTATTACAAATGCTGCTGTGAACAGTTCTGTACTTTTTTCTTGGTGAACATATTGGATATACACGTAGGAGTGAGACCACCAACCACAGAGTATGTATACATTCAATCTCAATTTACATTTCTATTAGCTGTGTTTGAGAGTTCTACTCTATATCCGTGTCAACACTCAGTTTTTTCTTCTGTCTTATAATTCACATACAGAATAAAATAAATCAGTAAAAGCCAACAGAAAAATCCATTTTCCAGAAATGGAACCAATATCAAAATTAATAAAAATGACTTCAAAAATAACTGAAACAACAATAATTTGATAATGATGCCATGAAATAAGGCTGCTTAGAGAAAACTCTACCTTAACAAGTTTTTCTCTGAAAAAGTCTAGGGTATTTCACTGATAACAAGCTCAAACTTGAGTCAATTACTTTAAAGTAGCTATTGGTGAAAAGCTAATGAATTTCAAGCCACTAGAAAAAATGAGTATAGATAAGAACAAAATGGCTTTACTGCTATGCATGTGTGATTACAAGTCCAAATAAGAAGCACCCTATCTAGTTCTAGGGTTACCACATTTACGAAAACACAATGCCAGAGAGTATTCAGAGCAGGGCAAAGAGAATGGTTAACAAATTTGGAAAGAGTTTTAAATGAGGAATGGTTGAAAGTATTGAGATACTACAGACTGGAAAAGAGAAAACTTACAGGAAAACAATTTTTAACTAGCGTAAGTTTGTGAACATTATAGCAAAACAGACTGTGGCTCGATGTAATAAAGAACTTCCTAGCATTCAGAAATGAAAGGGGTGCTTTAAAATATAGTAAGCTCTCCTGAGCTGGACATATTCAAGCAGAAGGTAGAATAATATAGGAAAAATTCCTGTTGAAGTTTGGACTAAACAAACCCCTAAGTTCTTCCAATTATGACAACTCAATTCCAAGCAATACTACTAAAACAACTGCCAGTGAGGCACTGTAGGCTAAGTTAAAATATAAAACTAGTATCCATATTACTTAACCATAATCAAAAAAGGAATCAACCACTTCTACCATATGATATCAGTAAAATAATAACATTTAAAATCCCTTTGTAGACGTCTGTATTAAAATATAGGACCTAGAAAATCTTTTTTTAAAAAAAAACAATTTAAAAAATCAATTCTAATCACTCTAAAAACTGCTCCAATCACTCAAAGTTACTTCATTTATATCTTAAGTTAGCTTCATTTCTACTGCCACTCCTTAATGGAAATGAAGACAGGAAACAGGAATTAAACTCATTCTTGAAACTCAGGAAAGTGGAGACTTTTCAAGTAAAATAAAAAAGGTCTTCTCAAAGCAGCAAAGCCTATCCAGGGAAGGAAAAGAAACAAGGAGGAAAGAGATGTCAGCCATTGTAGGCTACTCATGCACAGAAAGAGTCTCTCTGGTAAAATCTACATTTACTTTATTCTAAGAAGAGAGAAATGTAGCAAAAAAAAAAAGAAAAGAAAAAACAGAAAAACCACCGAAGAGACATAGCTTCTATGGAGGCAAACTATACCTACAATATGTAGGATTCAAACAGAAAATATATTTAGAGAAACTTAAAGTGCTTAAATTATTTTCCTGGCAGACAATAAGCCAGAGAGAGAGAGTCAGAGAGACAGAGACACAGACAGAGAGAAAGAGAAGCCTTATAGATGTTACATAACCAACAGGTATTTTATTTGCTAGTACAGGTAATTTAACAACTCAGCTAACGTCTAGTTGGATTAAATAGGTAGAAATGCCTTTTAGTCCCTTATCTAAATGGTTCCCTTCCTTACTTCCCCCTGCAGTTCAAAGGTGCTGAATCTCAACCAAGGTAAGCACACTCTTGCCATTAAAAATAGGAGGGCCTGGCACCTTAACTTTAAAACAAATAAGGAGAAAATGTGATGAAGTAGCATATTACTTCTTTGAATGTTAGGACATTCTTGTACATATTCAAGACCAAATTTAACCACTGAGTTTTAAGTTTAACTTTCAATTTAAATCTGCTACATTTAATTTCTGTTTCAGCTTTAGCAGAAATTTTACTACTTCATTAGAGAAAGAAAGTTACTTTAGAAACAAGAAAAGTAACAGAAGTATCTAGGGACATGCTAAAGACCTTAACTATCTGCCTTTGCCAAAGTTCTCTTTAAAAATAAATAACATCAGGGCTTCCCTGGTGGCGCAGTGGTTGGGAGTCTGCCTGCCGATGCAGGGGACATGGGTTCGAGCCCTGGTCTGGGAGGATCCCGCATGCCGCAGAGCGGCTGGCCTCGTGAGCCACAATTGCTGAGCCTGCGCGTCTGGAGCCTGTGCTCCGCAACGGGAGAGGCCGCGATGGTGAGAGGCCCGCGCACCGCAATGAGGAGTGGCCCCCACTTGCCTCAACTAGAGAAAGTCCTCGCACAGAAACGAAGAGCCAAAACAGCCATAAAAAACAAACAAACAACAAAAATAAATAACATCATTCACATGAGATACCTTTCACATCTAACTGCTAAGCAGTATTTCTTCTGAATAACTGGTAGGTTTCTGTCTTTTGCCTTACAAATCTTATAAACAATAGTGTTTCCCTCTTTCGTATGGCAACCAGAAATATCAAAACCAAACCTACAGCTTTCCTCTAGTAACTTAACAGTGTGGTACCCACCATCTTACACTTTTTTACCCTTTGTGCTCATTTCATTAGCTACTTTAAAAAAACTGTTGTCTAATAAAATTCTAAAACCACTCTCAAATCCTCTTTTGAACAAGTCAGAGAATAAACAAACACCAGCAAAAATAACTGTCATCTCTCTTAAAAAGTAATCAGGATTCTAAAGCCAGGCAGAAAATACTAAGTGACCATGGCTAAGAGAGCTCTGGTGCTACCTGAAAAGTTTAAATATACTCTATCGTTCCCAATTTCCTAACCTAACCTTCGAAACTATTCTCCTTTATGACTTCCTTTTCTTTCTTTATAATACTAAAAGTGATGAGGTATCTTCCCTATCACTAGAGAAAAGTTTTAGGGGATATCATCACCTCAAAATTAACATAGCAAAGCTTGCTTTCTCAACAGATTTGAAGTCCACTGTTCCTGTCATTGCACTGTCACAGATCATCTTCTTTGAGACCTGAGCCGCAACAACTGGTAAAGCAGCTGTGCAAACACTGTTTTGTGACTGGCAGATGGAGAAGCTTCTTACCCTGTCATCAATGCAGAGTTCTAGGCTCGACAGGGTGGCTATTTTGGCCTCTGGCAAGGTAATGGCTCCCCTACCTGCTCTTTTACACATGCCTTTTCCATCCATTAGTGGTACATACTTATAGCTCCAAAGGCAAATGATTGCTTTTTTCTGGGGGAAAGAGGATGCAGATGATTTTGTAATAAGTCTTTTCATGTCAGTTCTACAAGAGTGGCTGTAAAAGCATGTAATTTCAACCACTCACCTTTATAGAATGGGAAGTCACATGAGCAATTCAGAGACTCCCTTAATTTTCCCAACACCGTTTTCTCTTCTGAGTTTCAAAGATTTTAAACCAATGATTATTGGGATGATAAATATATCTATTGATAAGTGTCCTTTCTCAACCCTCCCAATCCCTTAAAGCAGTGGTTCCTGCTCAAGCTTTACCTTTTATCAGAATCACCTGGCAGGCTAGTTGAAACACAAATTGCAAAACCCTATCCCCAGTTTCTGAACCAGTAGGTATGGGGTACTGCTTGGAAATTTGCATTTCTAACAAGTTCCCAGGTGATGTTGATGCTGCTTGTCTAGGTGTCACACTTTGAGAACTGCTGCCATCAGTCAAATATTATACATACAGACCTGTTAAAATATCACCTTGACTAAACAGAGTTTGCAGTTTGGAGCATTCTAACCCAAAATACTAAGAATCACAGAAATGATGTAATCCGATGCTATCAAAACAGAAAAAAACAAGTGCCTTCAAATGTAGTTGACAGTATTTAAATCAGTACAAATCTTCCCAGGGCACAATCAAGTGAAATGCTAAAAAGAGCCATAAAAGAATAATAAGTAATCCTATTTTCCTAAGGAAATAATTCAAAGTAAAAGAAAAAAAAAAAGACCTAGAAAATAATCATGTAATCCACAGTATACTGAATAAATGGAATATTACCCGACCATAAAAACAATAAAAAAACGAAGCCTATCATGTTATACGTGGAAAGGTGAAAACAAAGTATTTAAATGAAAAATGCAGAACATAAAGCTGATCACAAAGATATAAGTTTACTGATAAAAATCAGAAGTAGCCTCAATAGATGCAATATTTAAGGTGAAGCAATGAGATATTTCAGACTATTTTTATGTGATATTCTAAAGCTGTCAAATATTTTAGAGAATATTTTAAAGTAGTTTCTGGTCTACAGATTACAGTATCATCTAATTCACTGAAGATTACATTAGTATCTATGAAACTAACATTTTTTTAAAACTTTAAAAGTAGAAAAATGGCTAAGAAAATTTATTTAAAGTTCTCTGATAGTACTTCTTTAAAACTGCAGTCTGAAGAAAGGAAACTTAATAACTTACTATGTTGGCCAGAGCTAGTAAAATTTTTTGAACCAAATGTGTGCAGTGGTAGAAGCAACAGAAATTATAATTAGAAAAAAATAAATTGGGAACCAGAATCTAATAATAATCTAAAAAAAATCTGTTGAAAAAATTAATCCAACCAATGAAAAAAAAACTGTTAGAAATATCGACTTTTAAAGTATGTAACTTACTGTTTTGATTCATTGTGACAAACTTCCAAGGTTGGATCATTATAAATAAAAGCAGCTTCTAAATCATTGATCCTTACTCGGTATATTCTACACTGTTTGCTGTTCAACTTGATTCTATTTAAGTTTGTAACTGTGGGAAATATAGTCAGTTCCACAAATCCCTGTAAAGATAAAGAATAATAATTTCATTAAAACGAACACAGGTATGTTTTGGAACATATTTCTTTGATTTCTACTATTTATACACATACTACAATCCAGAGACAGAATCCCAAATAGCTACACACATACAAGTACTCTCCAAGGATCTTCACTTCAAGTATGGCTGTCCTAGTGACTGAATGGGTGTGAATTATGTTCCTTTATCATCCTGGTGGTTCACATTCACTATCAGTGAAAAGTAGAACATCTGCTAGGAAAGAAAGTAAAAGGACTACTCACAAATATAAGAATTTATAGACAGACTGGAATCCAAACAGAGAGGAAGGGGAAAAAAAAAAAACCCAACAGAGCAAAAAGAGAATCAAAACCACTTCAGTGAGTAAAAGAACAAGGCCTCTCAAAATAGGGTAAAAAACTATACCACCAAAGCTAACAAGTATGAGTCTCTGCTCATGGGAGGTAAATCAGGACGTGAAGTGGCAAGAGTTACAAGAAACATTTAGGCAAGTAGGGAAAAATCTACTGACACCTCCAAGAGCAGCAAACACTTCAAAGTGCTGCATGATTTCCTACCAAGCAGTCCCAAGGCCATATATAGTTCTACCACCTTAGCTGTGTGGCTAGCCATCTATCTGAAGCAGGTACATAAGACGTGAGAGACAGCTAAATATACCGACTGTCCACCACCCTCTTGCATTGCATCAAATGGGAAAGATGGACCACTGAAACACTGAATGTATGTCCAGTGAGTTTAATATTCTGGGTTGGAAACATAAAATATGGAGGACATGAAATAGTAACATTTCAGGGGCTGCAACAGGAATATCTAAGATGAAATTCAGGCAATAACCATACAGAAGTGGATTATAACAACTGCAATGGCTACTATTTAAGGAGCACTACTATATGCCAGACATTACACTACTTTCATATGTTCTCTCTAATCCCATTAACAACTTTGAGACAAGTACTACTTTATACTTTTTACAGATTAAGAGTTAAGAAAATCATACCATCAATAAGTAGAGAACTGAGATTCAAACCCACATCTAAATGATCCCAACTGATTCCCATTATGCCATAATGTCTCTCAGTACAATGCTTTTAAATAACATGCAAGAACGTAAGCATATTTTTTAGATAACAGTCAGCCCAACTGCTCAGAAGCCTATTGATTCTACAGCCCCTTTTCCCCCAATTCCCAAATAAGAGAGTCATACATCCTTAAATTAGACCATCTGGACAGAGTTATGTGGAAGCAAATAAGAACAGAAAAAAGCAGAAGCAAAAATACTGCTGCTGAAGTCTCTGAGTTGAAAGGTGTCAAACTGTGAGCAACTGTATGAAGATCCAAATTCCCTTAATTAGCATACCAGCAATCCAATGACCAATCTACATAAATGAGCTTGGATCAGCTGAAAGACAGCAAGGAGAACCAAGATAATGTCAAAAGTGAACTAGAAAAGATTACGGAAAGTGCTGTCATGAAGTGGTTACAGGAGCGAGACATAAGAATAGGCTTTTGTTTTCTAAACTAAGTTTAACAATAATAAACCAGTGAACGGAGTATGCTTCATGAAGATAGGGAAAGCCCAGTCTCCTTGAATCATCAGGTCTCTGACACCACCTACAGCCCTAACCTACACCTGCCTGCAACATACAGACCCACTAACTGGCCTCCAATCCCTGTCAACCTTGGCTACTAGCATAACTGCAACCCCCCAGGTCATCTAACCTCACTTACTCTCTCCTCTTGCTCCTGCTCTCTCCCCACCACCTGACGGCGGACCATCCTCCTAGAGTCCCTACCCCATTTGAAGTAACTCCCCTGTGCTATTCAGCCTTTTCAAAAACTCCTCTACCTGTCAGCCTTAGATGAAACATCTCTTGAATCCCCTTTGAAAAGAAGCTGCTTATTCTTTTACTCACTATAAATTAGAAGAAGGGAAAACAGGAAACCTCCTACTTTCCACTATTTCTAGATCATTTATAGGCTTTTATACAGCATATGCTATAAGAGCAAGGGCACAATAGTGTCACTGTCTTCTTGAGGTAGACTGCCTGCATTCAAGCCCAGTTCCACTACTCAGTAAGTATATGAGCTTGAGCTAAGTTACTCTAGCTCTCGGTACCTCAGTTTCCTCATCCGTAAAACAAGAATATCGACACTACCTACCTATTGGTGTTATTATAATTGAGCAATTTAATACAAGGAATGCACTTAAAATCATAGCTGGCATCAGTAAATGTTTTTATTACTGTTCTTTTCCTATGTGTTCAAGCCATACAGGTATACCATCCTCTGTTCCTTTCGTTAATATTGCCCAAATTCCCCAATACTCACTGAAGGTTCATTCTTTACCTTTCTAACCCATCTCAGCCATCACTCTACATGACATGAATGCAGATATAGCTGATCCATGCAGTATCACTGCTTCAAAGTTCCTTGATTTCAATTCCTACAATCTTCACTGCCATTCCAGGATAGCAATCAAGATCACACTCTGAAAGACACCTCATCACTGCTCAGGACTGCTCTGACGCTGACATTTTAAACTGGAATGCCCACCATGCCTGTACTTCTCTGCCAGTCCTCCTGTTCAACCACATGAAATTCTCCTGCTCCTTGGCCTCCTCCAGGTTCTCACGACAATCATCCCTGGTATTTTTAGCGCTACATTCTTCCTCATCCACCCAAGAGCCTTAACTTGAACCACTCTACTGCCAATGATCAATTCTCTTGCCCTTCTGCTGCACACACCTATCTTTCCCTCCTGTTTAGGAATGATCCTTCCACTACTGCACTAGAGGCCATCCTCTGTAGTATTCTCAGAAATCCTGCTCTATTAATTACCCTCTCCTATAATTACAATCTCTCTTCTTTATAAGACTTTTTTCCATGACTACAAACATGTTCGACTCTCACTTATCTTTCTTTTAAAATCCTGAGATTTATGTCACCTCAAATAAATTAATTTTTGCCCTTTTCCTGGGGTTACTATATCTTGGTTCTGAACTGACACTAATCCCTGGAGTCCCAAAACATTACAGTAGTCCACTAGTCAGACTGGAAGTCTTTGGGGTTTTTTTTTGTTGTTTGCTTGTTTTTGGCTGTGCAGCGCAGCTTGTGGGATCTTAGTTCCCCAACCAGGGATTGAACCCGGGCCCTCGGCAGTGAAAGAGCGAAATCCTAACCACTGGACTGCCAGGGTATTCCCCAGACTGGCAGTCTTGGGAGGTCAAGTAATAAAGGGGTTCCCACGTCTAACGCAGAGTAGGACTGGAGATTATTTCCCCAGTCCAGAACATACAGTATACATTTTAGTAATTGGCAAATCCCCATATTCATTCTCCGACCTCACTGAGTGAGGACTACAGTGGAAGGACTAAATGGACACCGCTGGAACACCCATCCCCCTTCTCCAAGATAGCAAATCAATGCAACTAGACATCTTTGGGGAACTGCAGAGATTAATGCCACAACAGAGACTTGAAAGATGCCTACTACGTCTTCGTTTAACTCAATTATTTGGCAAGTGCAAAAGTCAAGTAGGTTTTCGAGAATGATAGTGACTTATCACAAACTTGCCAATCACAACCATGTTTGCAGATGCAGTACTTTGACCGCAGCAAATCAGCACAGTTCTTGGTAGCTAATATTGCGACTAATTATCAGGCGAATTTTTTTTCCCCCAATTCCTATCAGAAAAAGAAAAAAATCAATCAGAAGCAGGTTGTCTTCCAGACATCAGAAACCCCTCACTGTCATCTAGTAACTGTATCAACTCTCCTGCTCAGTCAAAACATAGTCCAAAAAGTCCCCTGGTAGCCCAGAGGACAGGATAGCCCAGAGAATTACACTGGTATGTTATATTGACAACATCATGCTATCTGGACCTGGTAAGAAAGGAAGAGTAAGTTCTCTAAATGCCTTAATAGAAAACACGTGGATACCAGAGGCTGCAAGTTAAATCCCATGCAAGTTCAGGGGCCTGTCACATCTGTAAAGCTTCTAAGGTTCCAGCGGTCTGAGGCACTTAAAAATAAACCTTCTAAAGTGAAAGACAAGTTGCTTCATTTTGCACTGCCCACCAAGAGGGGGAAGAAAAGGAGGCACAAAAATTGGTAGGCTTCTTTGGATTCTGAAAGCAATATACACATTTAGGCATACTACTTACTAAGCAACCTGTGAGGCTATCAGCTTTGAGAGGGGTCCAGAGCAAGAAAAGGTTCTGCAGTAGGTCCAGGCTGTGGTTCAAACTGCCCTGCCACTTGGGCATTATGACTCAGCATATCCAACGGTATTGGGAACGTCCAGAGCAGACAAAGATACTTTACTGACTCTGGCTTTCTTTAATAGAATGACAGTACACCATCATTCCTGGGGTTTCAGAGGAAACCCATGACTTCTTCTGCCAACAACTGTTTTCCATTTGCAAAGCAACTACTGGTTTGCTACAAGACCCTGCAGTAGAGACTGCACACATGATCATGGGACTCCCCAAAATTTCATGTAATTTTTGTTACCTAAAATGGCCATTACAAACTCAGTATGTGCAGTAGCTTTCCATTTTTAAATGGAAACACCACCTCTGGACCAGGCCCAAGCAAGTTCACAGGCACAAAGAGCAAACAGCATGAGCAGGTGACTCAGAATCCAACGGGACTTGTTCCCATTGCATCTCCACCGCTCCCTCAATCCACACCCATGGCCTCATGGAGAGGTCCCCATGCTCAATTAAAAGAATAGGACAAAGCACAAGCCTGAATTATGAATAAGTCTGCACAGCATGCCAGCGCAGTTGGAAGTGGATGGTAGCTGCCATCAGAACCCACTGAAGTGTGGTCCTGAAAGACAACGGAAGAAAAGCCTACCGTGGGCAGAACGCTGATGAATACAACTGGCTGTACACTGCTTACAGACGTAGAGATGACCTGAAGTATACATCTACACTGATCCATGGCAACTGCTGGGTTGGCCAGCTGGTTAGGAATATGAAAAGAACAAGACGAGAAGACTGAAAATAAGAGGATGGTGGGAGAAGTAAATGTAAAAATGAATTTCTCAGAGTAGCTATAATATGAAAATATTTATGTCCTCACGTAAATGACCAACAGAGGCATCCTCAGAGACTGCAGAGGGAGCCCTCAAAAATCAACTGGCAAGATTATCTAGCCAGTAGATGTCCCAGACTCTTTCCCTAGCCACGCTGCTCAACATACAAAGTGGTCATTGGGGCAAGACCCCAAGGCTATGCATGAACCCAGCAACACGGTCTTCCCCCAACAAAGCTTGATCTGGCTACCACCACTGCTGAGCGCTCACCTCCCAATAGCAGTGGATCGAAATGAGCTTCTAATACGGGACCTTCCCAGGAAGGATCAGTCAGTCACTCAGTAGTACAATGACTACATTAGACAGCTGGTATCATGGAGGGAGACAGTCATTTGTCCTTATATAAAAATAGACACATATTCTAGATTTTCCTTCCCTAACTATAATATACGTGCAAAAAGCCATACATGTCAACATGCTATCCCTTACATGCCTCCATGTGTATAGAAAAGTGTGGCAGTGGGCTCTTACACACAAAATTACTCATTTTTACCTTTTGTCCTATCATCCAGAGCAGCTGACACGATCAACTACTGAAGGCTCAGTTAGAGCACCAATTGAGACCTCCAACAGGATGCCATCTTAAACTAGTGGACAATATGTCAGGTCATCTCTTCATAGCCAAAACAGATCTGGGAACCAAGGGACAAAAGTTGGAGTGACTACGTTCACCATTCCTTCAAAAAGCCACTGAACAGTTTTTGCTTCTTGTCTTCACGACCTCAGGGTCAGTGTGTTTGGAGGCCTTAGTAGCTAAGGGAGGAATGCATCCACCTGGGCACAGAGTCATGGTTCTATTAAACTGGAAGCTGAGACTTGACCACTTCGGGCTCCTCATGCCACTGAACCAATAGGCAGACAAAGGGGTCACTGTACTGGCTGGAATGACTAGCAGCAACTGAGATTCTACTACACAATAAAAGCAAGAATTCCATCTGCAATCCAGGGGATTCACTGGAATGCCTCTTAGGTCCACGTGACCAACAGTCCTAATCAATGGAAAACTGCAACAACTCAATGAAGTCAAAACAAGCAAGGATGTAGATCCTACAGGAATGAAAGCCTAGGGCGGACCAAAAGAAATGCCGTCAAAAGGAAAGAGAAAAGCGAATGGGTGGAGGAATAAGGAAGCTGCGTATATCAACCCTGACCTTGACACCAGCTGAAGAAAGCAGAGGCTGTAGCAATTGATTTTCACATCCTTTCAACCACTTTTCTTCTACTGTCTTATATGAAAGATACTGGTGATAGCTAATATCTTAGATGGGAATAATGCTGAACTGCCATTTCTTTGCACCAAGAGATTAGTCCAGGGATCAGCAAACTTTTTCTTAAAGGGCCAGATAGTAAACAGACATAACGGGCCACACAGTTTCTGTCACAGCTATTCCACTTTGCCATTGTAGCTCCAAAGCAACCATAGACAGTGTATAAATAAATGGCTGTGGCTGTGATCAAATAAAGCTTGACTCACAAAAACGGGAAGTTGGCTAATGCCAACGCCTACAATAGCTGAGAGGGCTTCGTTAAGTTGGGAACACTTTCATCATAACAAAAGACAAGAGAGGATGATGTGGGGCAAAAGGGGTAGACTGTTCTGGATATTCTCCTTTTGCCCCTCCTAATCTGCCCTCTCTGCTTTACTCTGCATCCCAGGAGTAGCATTAACTAGGCACGAGCCCTCTGGCTGCCTGTTGGGGTGATCAACTGGGAGGCACAAAGAGAAAACTGAAAGCAGAAGAAAATCGAGCTCCGTATATTTATTCCCCCAGGTTCCTCCCTGCCAGGCTGAAGGACGCAGTAGCTCCACTCTTCTATCAAAGACCATAGCTCCTGCATGGTCAGTGTTTCCTACAGGTACAGTAGGTTCTTGTAACCTCTCCCTTCCTTTGTTCTTTCAGGTTTAGAAGTGATAACTGTTTCTCGTTGCTAACCTAGGGTGCTCCTCCAACTTTTGTTGGTTTCTCTTAACCCTAAGTAGTCCCTTCATTACTTCCCTCAATTAATCTGTAGACTGTGCCTTCTGGGACCCTAGCCCATAGGCCATCTAACCAATCTTTCCAACGGGAGATGTAAAAATCACCTACAATTCCTTTCTAGCATTCCTAGTTAAGAGTCATCTGCAAGTCCTTTCTGCCTATCATAGTGCCAGGGGTAGAGGATGTGGAAAGGGGAACGTTTGATTAAAAATGGCTCAATCACTTGCTATCTTCATGCCCTTAAGAAATTTACTTATCCTCCATTCTTTCAGCTGCTTTATTTATAAAAATAAGGATTAAAATAGTATCCATCTAAAAAAAATTAGCATCTACCTCATGGGGTTACTGTGAAGATTAAGTGAGGTCATACACACAAAACCTTAGAAGATGGTCTTACATGTAGTATGTACGTAATAAATGTTCACTATCAGTCAATCATGTCAATTCTATTTCTGTGCCATTTTACTAATGATACCTCCATGCAGGGCTAAATCATTTCTACCCTAGATTATTACAGTAACCTTTAAACAAGACTCTTTAATCCTCGTAACTTCCATACCCAATTCATACAACCCAACACACCTAAAGTATCCTTCCATGAAGTATAAGGTAAATAATCATATGTAAGGGATTTTGAAAGAGAAGTTCCTTAAATGAGGATATGGGACTTCATAAACCTTTAAGCATCCTTATAAATCTAAGATTCTGCGATTCTAATGAAAAGGTTACATTTTAAAATAGCTCATCTTAAGTAAACGAGTTTGAGAGGGAAGTTGATGTCCTCACTCAGAGAAAACCGGCTCTCACTGAGATTTTGATCTAGTTAATACAGATCTCCCTGAAAGAATAAATTATTTGGGTTATCAAGGACTTTTCCTAGAACAGATATATCAACAATCCATACATCTACACTGGGGTGGGGCGGGCAGTTTACTAGGTTTTAAACACCTTATCTAGAGCTTCAGTGTAAAGCACTGCCACCTCAACAAGGTCAGCTGAGAATCAGAAAACACAAGTGGCCTCTTAACAGCCAAGTCAGTGCACGTACCAACCTTAACTTTTTTCATAGAAGAAATCTCGCTGTGGACTTATTCTTCTTACATACACGATTCTAAAATGTTTGGTAATACGGACTTTCATATTCCACAACAGATTAAAAGAAATAAAACTTTAATCAGGAAACAGGAAGAAAAAGAAAAGAGAGAACTGAGGTGGCAGCCAATACAGCACAGCCATGGCCCTTAGAGTCATATAGACTTTTTTTTTTTTTTTTGCGTTACGCGGGCCTCTCACTGTTGTGGCCTCTCCCCTTGCGGAGCGCAGGCTCCAGACGCACAGGCTCAGCGGCCATGGCTCACGGGCCCAGCCGCTCCGCGGCATGTGGGATCCTCCCGGACCGGGGCACGAACCCGTGTCCCCTGCATCGGCAGGCGGACTCTCAACCACTGCGCCACCAGGGAAGCCCCCATATAGACTTTTGAGTTCTAATTATTACCTATTCTCGAAACACAGTTACCGGGACAGAAAAGTTTCTAAGTACTGTAAAGGGTGGACTGTTATTGCTTATAACCGCTGAGGATATACTTACCACAACAGATTTTCTCTGGAAGTTTATGTTGTTGATGCAGACGACCTGATGAGTTGTACATTAAAGAATAAAGAAAATATTTCAGTTATTAAATAATGCATAACTCTATCCAAGTATAAACAAGAACTGTGTTCTAGGCAGCTCAGAATCACACTTATCTTTCATGCTAAAACCCTACAAATTAGGGTAACTTGCTCATTTTAAATTTAGCAACAGCCACGAAAATAAATTTCTGTGGACAAAAATGCAACTTAGTACTTTAAGAAAAAGGTTTATTAACCTGCAAGAAGCAGTAGATTTGCTGAATTACACTGTCATTCAAACCATTTTCGCCCTACAAACACCATCCCCATCACCGTGAGTGGCTCCCAGTTTCCCACTAGGTCTCCCAGGCCCACGAAATCAGTTTCAAGCAATCACAAAACATAATTAATGAAAACTAAACGTAGAAGAAAGGGAGATGAAAAAATACTTATAATTTATAGGGCCTTGGGCTTTCAAAGCCCTTGTCTCCTTTCTTCCTGTTCATTCTGGCGGGCTCTAAACCAGTCGGCGGCATGAAGGGACCCCGCGGAGCTCGGCTTCCCGGCTTCCCTGGGGGCGGCGGGGCATTACCGGTCTCCGGCACCTGACACTCCCCGCTCCCCCGCGCACCCAACAGTCACACCCCGCGGCCGGGGCTTCCACGGCACCCACTCCCGGCCCTGCCCGATCTGCCGCCGCCAACGCCTCCAACTCGCTCCCGCGATTCGGCTCCGTCAGCTGTCTCCGCCGAGCTTCTGTCACGGAGATGCCCCTCACACCAAGAACCAACGGCGCCAGCCAGCCGACATCTTGCCGGTCACCTCTGACCTGCGACGTCAGCGGAAGTGAGACAGCGTAAGGGCAGGAGTCGGAAGTTATGTTCAGTGGGCGGGGCTTGCCCGAGTGCCGGAGTTTTTTGTTTTCGTCTTTTCGTATACGGACGGTGGGTGAGAACTGTTTAAATTTCGGAAAGCGGCCAGAGATATTTTGTGGGTGAGGCGAACACAGCGAGAAGGAAAGAAGGAAACACTAAATTTTAGAGGAATAAAGATCTAGCGCAAACATATTGAACAGTATGGGGAAAAGGTTTTCGAAGAGCCAGGGGCTGGGGACTAGGAACCCGGGAAATAGGAAACCAGGAGAGGCGTGCCTCTGGTCTGCTGTGTGAAAAGACACCATAAACTCACTGGAACTCTGTGATTTAGGCTGTAAAATACGTGATTAGACCTCAAGGAGTCTAAATCTTATTCCGGAGTCCTCACTAGGCACTCCTGCCTCAGTGTTTATTGAAAAAAACAAAATTAGTGGATTATATAGATGCAGAATTTATTGAAACACCGGACAAATATTTTGAAGCCATCGTATTTGCATTTTATGCATGAGAATAAAAGTTGTAAATTCCAATAACAGTTAAATCTTGGTTAATTGTGGATTGTGCGGTTAAAAAAAAATTAACTTCGGACTAGATTTAACCTTGGCCTACCCCTTCCAACTGTCTTGGTGACAAGTTCATTAGCTAAGTTAAAATTAATTTGAACTTTGTTCTAAACGAAAACACACTAGGAAAATAAAGATGTAAAGGGACTTTATCAAGCATTCCAAAACCAGCCAGAGATTACTTGTAGTTTTCGAGTATTACCTGTGTCAGTATCCTTTATTATAGCATTATAAACTACTGTTAGCATTCTTCATTTAGGATTAGTATTGAAATGGGTCTTCTTGAATTATAAATTTTAACACCATTTTGCATGGAAGATGGGGGGATATTTAGGGAGATAGATGCAACTGGATTAAAGAGAGGTCACTGGGTTAAGGAAAGAATGGGAGACAAAGAAGCAGAGAGGGAGTACGCAAACTTTCATCCCAGAGTGCATATCTCAGGTGGGAAGTAGATGGGTCCCTGGGCTGGACACCTGGTGTCTGTCAAGTGAAGTAAAATTGAAGCTTTGTTTTCCCCCCTATACTCCAAGGATAAAGCTAGTGGCAGAAGCTGACTTCTGCTGATGTAAAGAGATAAGATGACCACTCCTGAGGTCAAGAAAATTTCCCTGACTGCACAGGCACAGGAAGGCTCCTTGGACGTCCAAAAAGAGAGGGGCGCCACCCATGAGTGTGGACACATCCCCACAAGCCTCTGTGGTGGAATCCACCTTAGCAAAAAGTTGGGCACACATGTTAGGGAGTGTCCTAGAACAGGTCAGATGTGGGAAAAGAAACAAGATAATCGTCCAAAGATAAACAAAGACCCGGAAAAACTGTCTTATGTAAGTGATTTAAATCACCTCTTTACTGGGCTCCTCCTCAGTAGGGAGGACGCCCACACCCTTTCTCTCTGGGTGTGTGTTTCTGCCTTGCTTCTGTCTTAAACAATCTGTTTCTGTGTGCTCTCCCACTTGTGCCATGTCTCTAATAATAAACTTTGTACCTGTTTTTATAGTTTTTGCCTTCTAGAAACATTCTTGCTTTCAAACCGGGCAAGAGCCAGGGGAACTTTGCTTCTCGCCTCTAGCCCCTGGTGCACTAGCGGCTAGGATCCCTGGTTTTCATCCAGGCTACCCAGGTTCAGTTCCTGGGCAGGGAACTAAGATCTCTCTTTAGAACCGCTCACTCCTGTCTCTCTGAAATCATATCTACATCAGCCAGGTGAACAGGAGCAACTGTCAAGCCAATTTCATCAATATAAACAACTAATTTAGATAAATGATATAGCATCACGTGACTTCCTGTTTTGGTGGAAAGTCAAAAGTAGAGGGGAACTGACTTGAGAAATGACATTTAAGTGAATAAATAATTCTCTTCTAGAAAACTATTTAGCTCTCTGAAAACTTCTAAATTTATTAATAATTAGAATGGCAAATCCTAATTAAAGAAATGCAGTTTTAAATATAAAAAAAGCAAAACTGTTATTCTATAAATAAACCCACAAAGACTACTGAGACACTAAATATAGGAAATAACACTTTCTTTTGTCCTTGTTTTCACTGTGTACATAATACAAATATAACCTGAAAGATATAAAATACCCTATTACGTTTAAGAAAAAAAAAGAGCAGTAGTTTTAAAATGCTTAAGATGAGGAGAAAAATGCCTCAAAGAATTAGGTTTTTAAAAGGCTGGAATACAAGTACATAAAAAGTTTTCTTATAACCAGCAACTTTACAAAGCAACTTTAGTCGCAAAGACAAGACTGTTGTTCTTTTTAAGAAATGGGTCTTCTTGAGTTATAAACTTTAACACCATTCTGAATCGAAGATCGAGAATATTTAGTGAGTAATGCACCAATGGTTTGCTTCTCTCCACACAAATCTCTGTGGGAACAGTAAAAAAATTAATGAACATCATAAATATTCTAGGGAACATAACACAATTTTCACAGCACTAGCTATTTATATCTCTCTCCCCCAAATCCATCTTTCCAACAAACATAAGGGTGTGTATTTGTGGGAGAGATAGGGTAGGGAGAGATTACTAAGCCATAACTGAACGAGGTACATCACATGTATGTATTACCTCCAACCTTCACAGTAAAAGTAATGTATAATTTAACCCCATGTTAGATATAAGGAAACAGGTTCAGGTGGTAAAGGATGGAGCCAAATTTTGCAGCGGGCTCTGCAGGTCTCCAAAGTCTGTATTTTTTCCATTATATCACACAGGCTTCCAAATCAGACATAAACGCAATGTGATACAGTGGGGTCTAGACTCAGAGAACCTGGATACCAGGCTACCTGTGTGAGCTTATCTAGGTTACCTACCCTACCTGAATTTTAGCTTCCTCTTCTGTACCTCAAAGGAGAGAAGACTTTGACTGGAACATCATGAGGGAAGGGAAGATATGGGAGGACCTGAGCCGGGGAAGGGATCAAGGGAAGATCACACAGGGCCTTGAAGAACATGAGAGGGAGTTGTAATTTAATTGTACATATAATGGGAAGCCAGTGGAGGGTTTCATAGAAAAGCATAATGTGATCTAAGTTTTAAATAGTGGAGGCAATGAGTTGATGATTATGGAAGCTAGGTAGTAAGTACATGGAGGGTTCCTTATATTTTACTGTTACTTTTGAATGTTTAAAATTTTCCAAAGTTTAAAAGGAGGGGAGAGGAGAAGGGAGCAAAAACTAAAAGAGGGAGACCAATCAGAGGCAGGTATGAGATGATCCATCAGGTTTCGCTCACAGTTTGAAACAGGGGGCAAGAGAAAAAAAGACAAGGAAGATTTCTAGACGTTTTGCTTGGGTAACTGGATTAATGGTAGTGCTGGTAGCTGAGATGAGGGTGATGGGGTTAGGACAGGGGGAATCAACAGTTCCATTATGAGCATGTTTGAAATTCCTATTAGATATCCAAGCAGAAATTTAGATTAGGTAACTAGATGTAAGAATCTGGAGCTCAGGAAAATGGTCAAGTATGAAGATAAAATTAGGAAGTCACTGGGCTTACATGAGGGCACCAAAAGAAAAAATACAAAATGAAGAGAAGATGGCCAATAATAGAATGCTAGAGCACTCCGACATTTAAAGATTGGGAAAACAAGGAGACATCAGCAAGAGATGGAAAAGGAGCTGCCTTGGGGGAGAAAGGAGAAGGCTGGTGTGTTTCAAGTAGGAAGTGGTCCACTGCGTCAAATAGTGTTAAGAGGCCAAGTAAACAAGGACAGACAATTGACCACTGAATGTAAAAAAGAAAGATGCCATTGGGTTAAGGATCTGTCATTGGGTTAAGGAAAGAATGGGAGACAAAGAAGCAGAGAGGGAGTACACAGACTTTTAAAGGGAGCTTTCTTGTGAAGGAGAGCAGAGGACGTGGGGTTCCATAGACTGTTATTTTTTTTTTTTTAAGATGAACAGTACTACAGAATACTGTTCACAGCAATACATGTGTTGCTGGCCATAATCCAGTTGGTGGGAGACACTGATAACACAACACGGGAAGGGACAACTAGAGGATCCTTTTAACAAGGCCAGAGGGGATGGATCTAGTGCAGAAGGAGGGTTGGCCTTAGGAGCAAGGACAGTTCATGCATCACACAGGATGGACGGCAGAGCAAGTGTGCGCACACACAGGAGGCTGGCAGACTGGGCCATGGGAAAGGAGGTAGTTCTTGTCTTGCCTGCTTCTGTTTTCTCAAGAAATATGGTTGTGGGCTTCCCTGGTGGTAGAGTGGTTAAGAATCTGCCTGCCAATGCTGGGTACACAGGTTCAAGCTCTGGTCTAGGAAGATCCCACATGCCGCGGAGCAACTAAGCCGTGCGCCACAACTACTGAGCCTGCGTTCTAAAGCGCGAGCCACAACTACTGAGACCATGCGCCACAACTACTAAAGCCCGTGCGCCTATAGCCTGTGCTCTGCAACTGCAACAAGGCAAGACACCGCAATGAGAAGCCCGCACACGGCAATGAAGAGGAGACCCTGATCGCCTCAACTAGAGAAAGCCCACGTGCAGCAATGAAGACCCAATGTAGCCAAAAAAAGAAAATACGGTCATAAGCTTAGGATGAAGAGGTAACGGGGTATTGCTGGTATGAAAAGAGAAAAGAAGATGTAAAGTAAGTTCCAATGGTTGAAAAGTTTCATGAGGAAATGGTGCCTTGCCAGGGGCCCTGCTAATTACCACTTAAGTTTTTAAGTGAGACTAGCAAGCCACACTGTGTCATTTCTCTCCAGGAAATTTCAGCTGCCCTGGTGCAGGTACAGAGTAAACAGGAAGTTGGGTTTAATCTTTGAAGATGTTTGCCAATGAGGTATGACAGGACACAGAGATAGGGTGCAAGGAGTAGAACGGGTACAGGAAGAGTTAGAAAGACTGACCCTGGAAAGCAAGCCAGGGAAAGAGGAGAGAGGCCCTGAGAGGTGGGAGATGCAGAGAGGAAGTGGTAGTGTTTATTAGTGGCTTTGAGGTTGGTTCTACAAGCAGTGGCTTCAGGGCTAACTTGTTCTTCCACAGTCTGGCTTCTACCAGAACGTTAAAGTAAGGGAGTGGGAAAGAAAGAAGGTGGCCATCAGAGAGGGGTGCTTGCCTTAGAGTCATAGGAGGGTATACAGTTGACTGTCCCTCTATGAGCTGCAGTTTGCAAGGAGAAGAGCAAAGAAGTGATTCTAGAAGCAGTAGTAAGGAAGAGAGATGACACATACCCCACCTCCCAGATCAGTAGTTGTGAAGAATGATAGAGAAGACAGCCACCACTAGAGAAAGTTTGGAAGGAAGCAGTGTCTTCCAGGAATACTCAAAAAAAAAAAAATTCTGAAAATCTAAAACCCTATGCCACTCATCATAAGAAGAACAGTCAAAATCCATTTGTAAGAAATTACTTACTCAATATATGGAGCAATATCTTCTTCTGTCCACTTCTCCCTCAGAGAGAATAGACTATTAAAACGTTCCTGATTATCCTCAGGCAAATCATCTACTTTCAGCAAAAATATGGTTTCTGGTCTTGAGTGTCTATCCACCAAGGCTAAACCCTATAAGAAATGAGAAAAAGGACAGTTCAAGTAATGGTCTGATGTTTAAAAATGACTCATTTACCTTACGTTTAGCTTAGCCCAAGGTATTTAAAACATCATCCACATGAAACTTACACAAACTACCCAGAAACTTACAATAGCCTTTTTCATAAAAGAGCTCCTCTAAGCAGTGACTTAACTTTCCCTTCTGTAATCTGGCTTTTACTACCACCAATTTATTGAGATGGCTCTAGTTCTAAAGGTCACTGATGACCTGTCGTTGCCAAATCCAGTGGGCCCTTTTCTTGGATTCATCTCGCTAGACCCGTTTATTTTGTTAGTGTTGATCACTCCTTCCTCTAAGCCTTTAAGCCTGCATCACGATCTCATTATTTTTCTCCTAACTTGATGTTGTAGTTCCCTGGCCCCCTACCCCATCCCTCTACTTGTTTCACCGTCACTGTCCTAGGTAAACTCTCTAAACCCGTGACTTCAACACCACTTACTTACAAATATTACAGTCATCAGCAAGTATCTTCAACTCAAAGCCCTCTTCCAAGCACCAGACCTCTATATCCAAACCTATATATGCACTCATTGTGTTTGTCATCCAAACCTGTTCTCATCCTGCTAATCCTAGGAAACCAAGGCATCATCCTAGATTCCATTATTCAAACCCCACATCTAAGTGGTCACTAAATCATATAGATTTTAAGGCCTTAACATTTCTCTGTCCTTTCCCCATCACCTATTTCTTTGGCCCATACTCTCTGAGTTAGGAGTTAAGTGTTGGAAACCTAAATTTTTCATAATCTAGCCAACCTTCCATCAACCCATCCTCATTACTCTCATAGTGTTCTTTCCAAAAGGCAAAACTCATCAGGTAGCATTTCTAACTGATGCCACTCAATGGCCCCAAAGAGCTTTCTAGATAGAGTTGAGATTCCTTAGCACAGTCCATAGTGTCATTCACCAACTCACCAGCACCCTTCTCTCCAGTCATGCATCCCTACTGTGTGTCCCAATTTTTATCCCTCCATGCTCTCCTGGAACCTTGTCTCTCCTGGAACCTTGTCTCTGCCCTTCCGTCTAGAGTAACACATGATCCTTTCATACTTGGCAGCTAAAACATTCATTCCTTCAGAAAATCATCCCTGATTGACCAGTCAGATGGATAAGCCCTTTCATTTGCTCCCATAACATCTTGTGCATGCTCTGCCCATGGCACAGATCACTCAACGTTGTCAGAAGAGATATATACATGTAATGTGCACCCCCATTGCCGGACCCCAGGCTGAGGACCTAGATGGCACCTTGTGTGACGTTTTCTGCTCAGCATCTAGCAAGGTAAGTTTAGACATAAAAGGAACTCTGTAAATATTGAGCAAATACTTTCACTTATTTAATAAATTCTCATTGAGCATATACTACATGCCAGGCAGTATGCTATATATTGGCAAGCAACAGTGAAAAAAATTCTCTTAAAGTGGAGAGCCGGGAACCACATAATAAAACATTTTTCTGAAGCTAAGTGAGAATACCATGAAGGAGAAATCCAGGGTGCCATGGAGAGTAAAACAGGAAGTATTTTTTTTAGAGTAAAGGAAGGCCTCCTTGATGAAGTGACTCAAAGATGTGTAGGAGGTGGCCAGGTGACACTGGGGAGAAGTTTATTCTAGAACAAAAAGCTTTGTGTAAAAGTCCTAAGGTAGGAAAGAGCTTGATGATCTTAAAAATCTGAAAGAAGGCTGGTATGCAGTGGACAGGAGAGAAAGTATCAAGAGATGAAGCTTACAGAGGATGGTATGAAGGGCCTTGTAGACCAAGATTTTACATATTTTATATTGTAAAATATTATTTTATATTATAATACTCTGGATTTTATATCTTAAATGCAATGGGAAATCATTAAAGTGATTTAAGCAAGAAGTTCATCTAATCTGACGGACATTTTTGAAAGATCATTTTAGTAGCACCGCAGAGAAAGGATTGGAGGTGGGCAGTTAAAAGTACAGAAGGCCCGCTTAAGGATGCTATTGTGAGCCAAACATGATAGTTTCAGCTAAGACAATGCTGATGGAAATGGAGAAAAAAGGAACAAAATGAGATACACCAGGTGGGAACCAGGATTAACTGTAAATGGGCCTGAGTGATCTCACTGAGTTGACAAATGTTCTAAAACTAGACTGTGGTGGCTGGTAACTCATTAAATTTACTACAAATCACCCTTTTCAAAAGGGTGAACTGTGATATGTAAATTACACTTCAATCAAGCGGGATTTTGGGGGTTTTTTTAAGGATTTTTGTGATGTAGAATGCACTCCTAATGGGGGGTTAGGAAAATAAACAGGCTCCAAATTCAGTTCCAATACAGGCTTCACTTCACCTAGTAACCTGCTGAGCTGTGGAGGTAATCACCTGCTGAGCTATGGAGGTAATCACCTGCTGAGTTATGGAGGTCATCACCGTCGCCTCGCCGCCTTACCTTAAGCTGATCGAGCCTAGTTATCACTCCTTCAGGAACACTCTGTTGCCACACTTCCTGAAACTCAGCGAGATTGAATTTCACGGCATTCTGAAGTAGCATTTGTGCTGTAGCTCTGCATATTTTATCTGCACTCAATTCAAAATAAACTTCACCTAAGGAAAATGTATCAGAGAGTTTCACATGGTCCTCTGACAATTAATTATACTACTCATTTTTATACACAACTCATCTCCCATCACCCTATGGAGTTCTTATTTTTAACAGGAAGACATTTGAAAAAGGCATACCAATTTTAACACATAAGAGTTAAAATACCCGTTAAAATACTTTCCCAATCTTACCTTCCTCTGTATATTTCTTTCCATAACATTTAAGACAGTGTCCGATCATCTCCCTGAAAAATTTTAAACACTTATTTGAAAAGTTTTTCACATATTTATACATTATCTTTTAAACACCATTGCTAACTAGAAACTAAGATAAATTTGAAATAACTAAAGGATTTTGGTTGCCAAGTATAAAACTTTACATTAGAAACTAAAATACACTGGAAAGTTACTATATACCAGGTCCCATGCTAAATATTTTTACACAAATTATATGAGCATACCTTTATTATAAAATAGCTTAAATTATTCCTTTATATTTTTTATGGCAGAGAAAAAAAAGATACACATTTATTCACCCCAATGACCAAAATTCCCAAGTCCTTCTTGGTTGTATATTCTTTAGATTTCTATAAGATATCAAAATATAAATAGTCTATGCCCTGGGTTTAGTCTTACCCTGAAAATAATTTTCTTCCCCTTAAGGAAATCTGGAAGGACAATGAATAACATACTTACTCTGTCTCTAATGGTCCAAGTTCCTGAAGGCATGTATTCAAGGGAACTTTACTAAAAGACCAAGATTCAGAATCCACAAGCTGAGTTATGTGATTCAGAAGTTTCATCTCATAATCAAATTCAAGAATCCTCCAATAACCTACAAATTCCAAAGTTATATTTACCAAAGGACATTTTAAACAAATGAATTGGCTGATAGACTGATAAAACAGCAGTAAACTCTTGCCCACTGCAAAAAAGAGACATGAAAAGTCTTAGCTTTCTTTGTAAACAATGATTCTGTTTATGCTTGTTTCCTGATCATTACAAATTGTGTCTTATGGGAGATCAGATGGTTTTTAAAGAGTACTTTTCATATGACTAACGTTTTGATTTTTTTTCAAGTGCTTTAATACTCAATTATCTCACATAATCTTGTCGTTCTAAATGGAAATGTGGAAACCTGTAGCTGGTACAGTCATTTCATTAGAACGTCATACAAATGAGGTGAAGGTCATAGGTTGGATATCCCACACAGTGATCTCTGCTATGGGGCACTGCCATGGTTACAACCCTCATCTCAGCTATCTTGGAGAGGTGTTCTCATGCTCATAAAGAAGTCTAGCTCATTTAAGAGATAACAGACTCAGAAGTACAATGTGGACCAGTGGCAAAATAAAAGCTGAGCCTCAAGATACGTTTCCCTATTCCTGTGAAAGACTATGAAATGCTGTCTTATAACCAAAGGCACTACCACCACCCCTAGAGAAACAAATCACATACACACGCACCAAATCAAGTACACTCACACCAAGGGAGAATGTTCCTATTCTTACTCTGAAAAAATAAAGGCAACGTTAAAAAATGGAATGTGTGATGTAAAACTGAAAAAGAAAACTAGGAAAAAATAATCTTTGCATCCCCACACACACATACCCCCAAAATGTTATCCATTCCCATGCAATAAGTGAATAATACAGAGGGCAGCATTAAGCCCATTGGTTCTTCTTTTTTTTTTTTTAACCTTAACATTCATGGTACCCCCCTTATACCATAGTAATTAGCAGCAGGCATCCACAATTAGAAACTTTATGCCCGATGCTTAGGACCAAATGTGTCTCAAGGAACCACAACAAAGAGCTAAGTGTTTCCAGTTAGTTCTAAAGTCATCTGCAGCTGCTTCGCTCAGCAGAATTCACCACATTTGAGAGTTACAGTCTCACAAAAGCTAATCTTGCTTGGAAGATTTAGGAGTGCATCCACCAAACCATGCCAATTTCCTCCTTCCTAACACATGGGTGCAGAATTAAGCTGCTTCTCTGGGCAAGCTTAAGAGGGCTGAAGGGCTTCCCTGGTGGCGCAGTGGTTGAGAGTCTGGCTGTCGATGCAGGGGACATGGGTTTGTGCCCCGGTCCGGGAAGATCCCACATGCCGCGGAGCGGCTGGGCCCGTGAGCCATGGCCGCTGAGCCTGCGCATCTGGAGCCTGTGCTCTGCAACAGGAGAGGCCACGGCAGTGAGAGGCCCACGTACCGCAAAAAAAAAAAAAAAAAAAAAAAAAACGAGGGCTGAAAAATGCACACAAACATCTACTCAAGTGTTACTGCAGGCCCGGATGCCAGAAAAAAAAATAGCTCCTACTCTACCACTCCAGACCAGGAGATAATCAAAATACAAGATGCTACTGGGCTTCTCCATCAACCCCTGAGACCGACACATACCACTGCAACTTTTATACAGGTTTCTTACATAAACTACTTAACACATTCAAAAGTATGTTGAGTTATCACAAGAAGAAACACATCTTCCAAGCAATTTGGAAATACAGTGAGTTATTCTGAACCAGGAGTTCAAGTACCTGGGTTTTATGCCTTATTCTGTCACCAACTCAACATGGAACCCTGGACAGGTCCGTTTCCCTTCCTAGGCCTTAGTTTCCTCACCTATTGAAAACAATGAAGGGATTAGACTACCTGATATCTAAGACCTTTCCTGATCTAATATGGTTCATCTATTACCACTCAGTCCAAAGAAAAAGGCCTGTAAGGAGTGGAAAAAGTCACTGGTCAGAGACTGTAAAGGTGATCACATGTAGTCTCTACCCCACACCCCAAAATACAAATATCACCTCTGAGCCCAAAAGAAGGTTAAATAAATAGCATGGAACAGCAATAAACAGGTGAAGATGTCCAAAAATGTCTCTCATATGATGCCCAATTCCATCATTATTAATAATAGTAAGTCATGCTACCTCCAATCTCACAGGCATTTAGAACTTGTAACTGGGCCATTATTTCTTCCTCACTTGCCTGAATTTGATCAAGCAAATCTTCAGTTGTATACTGAAACAAGAAAACAAGAAAAAAAAAAAAAAAAGCAAGCACATTTTTAGGCCAAAGAATGTTTTTAGACTTATTGAATAAATACATAGAAGAGATTAAGGCAAGGTACCCTAGTTTAATTTCTTTTGTTAATCTGTAATGATTACTACATAAAATCAGTGGATTCTTAGAAGAAAACAGAGGATGACTCTTTGTGATGTTGGATGCGGCAATGGTTTTAGATATGATGCCAAAAACACAAGCAACAAAAGACAGATAATGTGGACTTCATCAAAATGAAAACTTGTGTATTTCAAAACATCATCAACACAAAAGGACAAATACTGTATGATTCCACTTACATGGGAGATTTGGCATAGACAAATTCACAGAGACATAAAGTGGAATAGTGGTTGCCGGAGGGTGAGAGGCAGGGGAAACTGGGGAGTTAGTGTTTAATAGGTACAGAGTTTCAGGTTGGGAAGATGAAAGTTTTCTGTAGATGAGTACTGGTGATGGCTGCAGAGCAATGTGAGTGTATGTAATGCCACAGAGCTGTACAGGTCAAAATGGTTAAAGTGGTAAATTTTATGTTCTGTTTATTTACCACAATTTTAAAAAATCAAGAAAAGACAATTCATAAAATAGGAGAAAATATTTGCATATCATATATCTGTCAAGGAGCTTGTATTTAGATTATATAAAAAACTCTCCTATAATTTAGTAATAAATAGATAAATAACCCAATTAAAAATTGGGCAAAGGGGTTTCTGTATAGGCATTCTCCAAAAATACAGAAATAGTCAACAAGCACATGAAAAGATGCTCCAAGTCATTAGTCATTAGGGAAATGCACATCAAAACCACAGTGATACCATTAGGATGGATACAGAAAAGACAGATAGGAACAACTGTTGTCTACGATGTAGAGAAACTGGAACCCTCATACAATGGAAATGTCAAATAGTGCAGCCACTTTGGAAAACAGTCCGGGAGTTCCCCAAAAGGTTATACAGAGTAAGCACAGGGCCCATCAATTTCACTCTTAGGTATGTAAGAAAAATGAAAATGTAGGTTCCCTAGAAACTTGTACGTGAATGTTCACAACAGTGTTATCCATAATTATCAAATAATCAATAATATCCAAAAAGTAGAAACTACCCAAATGTCCATCAACTGATGAATGGATGAATAAAATATGGTATATCCATTAAGATGGGGTACTATTCAACAATAAAAAGGAATGAACTACTGATGCATGCTACAACATGAATGAACCTTGAAAACAGCATGCTAAGTCAAAAGCCTGTCGGAAAAGGCCACTTATTGATTCTTTTCATATGAAAGGTCCAGAAGAGGCAAATCAATAGAGACAGAAAGTAGATTAGTGGCTGCCTAGGGTTGAGGTGGGAGAGAGAAGGAGGGAAAGGTAGGATTAGAAATTAACAGCTAAGGGGTACAGGGTTTCTTTTGGGGGTGGTGAAAATATTCTAAACTTCATTGTGATGACTGCACAACTCTGTTAATGTACTAAAAACCGTTGAATTATATACTTTAAAATGAGTAAATTGCTTGGTATATGAATTATATCTCAATAAAGCTGTTACAAAGAAAAAAATTCAATCAATCAGTCAAACTTCTAATACAAATATGGTCTTCAGGATACCAGTAGAGTTCTATAACTTTGAATTACATTTAAAACTTAAAATTTTTTTTATCTGGTTTATAAATATTTTTCCATACTTCCAGGAATTAGTCCATTCTGACTTTCCATTTTCATAATGTCTTTTCTCAAGAGCTCCTAATTATAACTTTTAATTAAATAAATTACTTTAACCTCTAAAAAACTATTATTTCTTAGTTAGGAACATGAGAAGCTTTCAGCTACATAAATGTCACCATGATATCTAGGACTTGCTTTAAAATACTCCAGAAAAAGAAAAAAAAAAAAAACAAAAAAGGTGGAAGGCAGCAGGAGGACAGAATAAATGAGATTGACAAAATATTGACAGATGTTCAACAGAGTGATGAATATATGGAGGTCTTTCTGTTTTGGGGTATGTTTGAAATTTTCATAATATGAACTTTAAAAAAAAGTCAGCATTAAGTGTCTCTATAGCTCTATTTTTTAAATTCCAAATTAAAAAATGAAAATACTAGTCTTACTTTTGAGTGATTTGAATCCTTTTCTTTTTCACTGTCAGGTCCTTCATAGGTATTTTCCATCAAAAGTTTCTTTAGCTTCTTTAGTTTAGGTCTACATCTTCTTAATTCCCAGTAATTATTAGAAAAACCAAAGATCTAGAAATTACAAATACATCAAAATCATTTAGGGGCCATTCTAAAAGAAAACTTCATATAAAATTTCAACCAACCCACTCGCCCTCCACAAGAAGCAAGAAAAGGGAGCCAAAGTATTCTGCTTTCTGTTGAGAAGGCCCCCATCCAGCCACCTCAAGCAGATGGATGGGTATCTTCAGGTACCATCTTTTCAATCCCCAGTTTAGAAGAGACTGCCAACATAGTGAGAATGGATAATTAAGCTCCATATCTCAAGTATATGCTGGAAACTAGAGTATGCCCAGAAAAGAATGACCAGGATGGTGAGAATTCTGCAAACCAGGTAGAAACACAGAAGAAGAATATCTTTAGGCTGACAAATAGAAAATAAAGAAAAAGCATTATCACAGTCTTCAAACAATATATGATAAAGGGAAGGGGGGGAACCCTTGTTCTGTGTTGCTCATGATGTTAAGGATGAAAGACTCCTATTCAATACAAGAACTTCCCACTAATTAGAATTGCAATAATTCCTTATGGACTTGTGAAACAGTGAGAGGCTTATCACTTAAAGAAATCCAGGTGACAGTGGCTAAATGTTGGATAAATATTTCTTATCCCTCTCTGTATCTCCAGGATTTGCCCAATGTCTAGCGCTTAGTAGGTGCCCAATAACTGTTTCACATGAAAGAAGGGAAAAAGGCAGAAATGGATTGTCTCCTTTCAGCTCTAACATGGAAGGTCAGGGAATGCATCTACTCTAAAACTAGTAGAAGCCTTGATTGACAAGACAAGGCCCAGAGCCAAATGGAGATGCTGCTGAATCTAAGAAAAGTTTAAGGACCAAAACACAAAGATTGATTTCATCCACAGTTCACAAATTGGCAGCCTGCTGGCTGTATCCAATGCACAGATGTTGGTGTGTACTTTTGTGTTGGGAGAAAAAGGGAGGTTTAGTATAGAGTTTTCATTAGTTGCCAACATTGAAAAATAAGATGTTGCCCCCCAAGATCTAAATTTTAAGCTTCACTTGGACAAAGGAAATCCGAAGATGTGGCAATGCTGGGCCTGCTTTCCCACAAGGCCAAGAAGTGCCCATCCACTTACTTGGGGCTTGTGTGCTCTAATCTGTCTTAGATCCCCCATTCCCTATTACTCCTGAGACTGGGTATTCACTACCATTTATCAACTCCAGTCTGCTTGGCTCACGTGCATTCCTTAGCCAGCCTTTTTAGGCATCTAAAGTGCAACCACAGATTTAAAAACTCTGGTCAGTAGAGCTTTGTTAAGTTTTACTCAGTCTCAGAACACAGAATTCCCATAAGAAGAGTTCAAAGATACTCAGAGGTATTGTTATACCCTCCCCAAAGCACCTACAAAACAGCTACAAGAAAAATAACACCTTTTCCAAAAGGATGAACTGTCAATATTTCTAGTTAATTACAATGAAAGACACAACCCTACAAAAAACAAAATACAATATTTACTGGCAGTTCTTCTGTTCTAGCAACATATATGAATCACTGAAATGTCCCAGTATTTTCCCTTATTTCTATTCCAATTCTATTTTTAGGAACTAGCTGGCCTAAAGTTTAATAGAATTAAGGTCTGTGCTTTGATTGTATATGTATAACAATCTAGCCAGGATGGGGACTTTGGTTTGGTATCTGCCAACAGCAGTCTCCAAAATAATTAAAAATTTGTTATACATGGCTATAAATAGTAATGAACTAAACTAATTTCAAAGGTGAAAAACACACTTCCCTCAGAAACAAATTTCTTCATTTCTCTGCCTCATCTAATGCACTAGTTATGGTTTGAGGGAGTCCTTTCAAAACCTATCCATGGTAAAACTTTTAAAATGAGTCACCTAATAGCAAATTTTCTATACTACAGAAAATGGTCAGCTTATCTGGGACTTAAATCAGATTGGGATAATAAAGACAACTTTACGTGACTCCAAACAAACAAAAATAATGCTGAGAAATTTCAAATTTCATTAGAGAACTTTTCAGATTCTCTATGATTGTACATTTTACACCTCAAGTTTGTTTGTTTGTTTTTTGGCCACGCTGTGCGGCATGCAGGATCTTAGTTCCCCCAACCAGGGATCCAACCCTTTCCCCCTGTATTGGGAGCACGGAATTTTAACCACTGGACCGCCAGGGAAGTCCCACACCTCGAGTTTTTAATTAAATGCAAGATTAGCAAATGTGTTGTCATTCTCACATAAATCAGGAAACAGAAGACAGTACCTCAGTGTGAATAACGTTACAGTATGTCTCTTCCATCTTCATCTGGTCTGGAGTTTTGCAACCAGGAATAAAAAGCAACATATTGGAAGTGTCTGCTATTTTCAAGTCATATGTTTTGTCTTTACTACACAGAACGGCCATCTCATCCTTATCACCACGAATCACAAGACTGCAGGAAAGTGGGAAAAGAAAATACTTGCTTTACTGAGACACCAATGGACATCTTCATTATAAACAGTTCCAAAATCCTCTAGGCTTCTAGAATTGAAAGCTAAGTCTTAAGGCTGTGTCTGGCCCCTGCTCTCACAGCCCTCCCATGAGCTCCACAGAGCAAGGCCTGGGCCAGTTGAGACCCAGAGGGGCAGCCGGTGGCCTCACTAAGGAAAAATAATTCCACATGGGCAAAAAAGATCCAAGGACGCCAAGAGGCCAAATGTTACCACGTGGCATCTCTGTGCAAACTGCTGGGAAAAGCATCCAAAAGCTTCAGTGAAGATTTCACAACTTGCTAAAATTACTGAAGCAATACTTCTCAAACTTATGTGTAGGCACGTTAGGGAACCTTGTTAAAAAGCAGGTCAGGGGGCTTCCCTGGTGGCGCAGTGGGTGAGAGTCCGCCTGTCGATGCCGGGGACATGGGTTCGTGCCCCGGTCCGGGAGGATCCCACATGCCGCGGAGCGGCTGGGCCCGTGAGCCATGGCCGCTGAGCCTGTGCATCCGGAGCCTGTGCTCCGCAACGGGAGAGGCCACAACAGTGAGAGGCCCGCGTACCAAAAAAAAAAAAAAAAGCAGGTCAGGATGCAGTATGCCTGGGATGGGACCTAGGACTCTGCATTACTAATAAGCTCCCAGATGATGGCCATGCTGCTGGTCCTGGTACCGACCCAAGAGTTGTCCTTGTTTTGGCCTGAGTATTCCCTAACAATCAAAGGAGCACAACCTGGGCTAATCATCACCTATGCTGCAAAGAAATCGGGACCCTGAGAAAAGAAAGCTGCAATGTTGAGTGAAAAATATGAAAATGGTATGTTTACAAACTAGACTAAATGATGTCTCTGATAAAGGGTCACAGGTGGAAAAAAGCACGAAGGAGGAAGAGGGGAAGGACAAAAGTGAGGACGTGGAAGAAGAAAAATGATAAAGATAACGGAGATGACAAAAAAGGAGTCGATCCTAGGAGTTTTCCTTGTCTATAAAGTATTTAAACCTCCTGTACACAATTCACTTCTTTTAAATAAATAATAAAAAAACCTGAAATAGAAGACTGAAAATATTTTTTAAACTAATCCTTAAGTGAAAATAAAAGGATTTTTTAAAGCTTCTTGGTGCTAACAACATTTAATAGTCGCAAGTACCTACTCTTAACATTTATTTCCACGTGGCACTATCCCTGCTTTCAAATATTTTGTTTAAAACAACTACCCCTTCCTTCTGCAAAAAAAAAAAAAAATTAAAACACACATTTTCATTCTGGTTTTTGCCAGCTATTAACTACTATAAGGGTCCTCGCACCTTAAGTCTTTTCTCAAATTTCTGCCAACTCAGCTGGGATGAAAACCCATGAGTGACGTTCTCCTTCAGTTACTTTAAAGATATGTTATTGCTAGCATCTGAAGACTAGCCAGTTAACTGTAACACGGTTAGATGAGTTAAGTAGGCAAAGTGAAAGCCTGAAGGATTCAATTTAAAAAGCATACAAGAGGGCTTCCCTGGTGGCGCAGTGGTTGAGAATCTGCCTGCTAATGCAGGGGACACGGGTTCGAGCCCTGGTCTGGGAAGATCCCACATGCCGCGGAGCAACTAGGCCCGTGAGCCACAACTACTGAGCCAGCGCGTCTGGAGCCTGTGCTCCGCAACGGGAGAGGCCGCGATAGTGAGGCCCGCGTACCGCAGTGAAGAGTGGCCCCCGCTTGCCACAACTAGAGAAGGCCCTCCCACAGAAACGAAGACCCAACACGGCAAAAATAAATAAAATAAATTAATAAACTCCTACCCCCAACATCTAAAAAAAAAAAAAAAAGCATACAAGAGAACAAACTATACCTAATAAAATACAGATGTTGGAGAAACAACAGAGCAGAACAGAATTAAACCAGAGCCCCTAACTCCTCATTTCTCTCATTTCCAGGGACTGCACAAAGTTGAGAGAACGGACTTCTCTGTTTTTTAACCCACGGTCTTGCAGCAAATGTGTAGCTGACCTAGAATTAGAAAACAGCTTCCGACTCCACTGAGTGACCCCAAGCAAGGCTGTTTTTTGAGGGCCTTCCACAATTACCAAGTCTGTAAAAACAGCTTTACACTCATCCCCCCTCAGTCCTATCTACTGAGTAAAATACATATAAGTAGCAGGCAGGAGGAACTCCATAAATACTGGATATTACCATTGGACTTTAAGATAGAATGGCAAAGCGTTCTGTGTAGTGCCTAGCCCCACTGTTAACATCTCCAAACCTTCCCCAGGGTTCTATTTCCTGACTTGTTTCCGCTGACAGAGGCCTCCAAGACCAGCCGGACTAGTCCAGCTAACTGGACGGACTAACAGCGGCGCGGACTCCTCGGGAAAACGCAGCCAGCTGGGGATCAGGTCACCGGCCTGCTGCGAGGGGCCTGGTCAAATCAATGCACCTCTCTGGCCCAGTTTCCCCATCCTGTGTTTCCCCTCAGGAAAATCAGAAGGTGGATGGCACGAGGCTGGAGGCGGCAGGCCCCGGCCCCGGCTCACCTGTGTCCTGCCTCAAGCTGCTGGCACAGCGCGGGCTCCAACTCGAGCAGGCAGAAGTCGCCGGCGGCTGCGCTGGCCCCGGGGCCGAAGCCCAGGCAGTGCACGGTGGGCAGCAGCTCGGCCGCGTTCAGCTTGGCGATCTGCAGGGTCGCGTCCACCTCGTCGCGGGTCCTCCTCATCTCTGCGCGGGGTCGGGGGCGGTCCCGCGGTGCGCGAGGGGCCGCAGGTTTAAGACAGTAGAATGAAGCTCCCCGGGCGGCCGCGACCCAGCAAAACAAACAAGTAAAACAGAGCCCGTTTTAAAAGCGCGCCTAGGCGGCTGGGGGCGTGTTTCCGGGGCGGAGCGTGCTGCGGGGGCGTCCCCGAGAGAGTCCGAAAGCTTCCCGGACTCGTGCCCCGCCGAGGACTGCTGGGTCACCCAGGCCGAGCACCGGCCGCTGGAAGGAAACCCGGCCTCCGCGGGGAGCTCTCGGCGGAAGCTGGCTGGAGCTGAGCTGCGACCCCGCGGGGCGCCACGTGGAACCTTCCCCCACCGCTTCCGCTGCCTTCCTCCCCGCCCTGTTTCCTGCCAATACCCCCATTTCCTCGCCATCAAAATAGTCGCGTCTTCCGCCAGTGGCGGGTCTTGCAATAAGCAGTTTGCATGCATAATTTCATGAATCCTTCACCACAGCCCTGCGAAGTGGACCCTTTTAAATACCGTTCTGCAAATGAGGAAGCAAGCTCCTTACCCGAGGTGGTACAGCCAGGAGGTAGTAAAGTCTGATTCCAGTCTAGTCTATTACCGCTCGAAAAATACCGCACCGAGTTTGTGCAAACACCTTGGACCTGGAGTGAGGTCCTGGTAGAATTGCACAGGACATCTCGCTTCTTTGGGTCTGGGGACCACTCATTAGATCTGGGAATCTATGGCTCGGACTAGATCCATCCGTTCGTTGAGTACCTAGTCTGGGATGGATGGCAGGTGAGGGGCTGAGACCCCGTGTCAAGAGGAAAGCACCTTCCTGAGGTAGTCAAGGCCCTGCAGTGTCCTGGGGAGACAAACTCACCACTACATGATGTGTAAAGTGCTCCCTCGGCTTTCTCTAAGGTGTCTTCTAATACATCAAGATAAGATCTTCTACCAAAGCTAGATCTTAGGCTGTGCTGAACGTAGCATTTTTCCCCGAGCAGATCTACACAGGCTCACATACACAGTATGCAAATTTAGATCTAATATAAATATTTGACTGCTCTGCTTTTTTTTCTATTTATTGAACATTTTTGGTTTTGTTGCTTCTTATTTTTTCACTCTCATTAAACTGATTTTGTTTGTTTGATTTTTTTTCCCTCTGGCGATTTGGAAGGTCTATATCCCGCCTCATCTACTACTGCTTCCCTCTTCCTCTTCAAGGCTTCCTCCTAACATCAGGCACACAGGCTTACAATAAGATCTTTCGGTGCCTCCCACCATTTGGGCCTCTGTTTGTCTGGCATGTTCTTCTCTTGCTGAGCACGTGTCTTTTATTTATTTTACTTTTTTTGCCATGTGGCTTGTGGGATCTTAGTTCCCTGACCAGGGACTGAACCCAGGCCCTCACAGTGAAAGCACAGAGTCCTTGCTGAGCGCTGTCTGACAGAACTTCCTGAGATGTTGGAAATGTTCTATATCTGCACGGTCCAATTTGGTAGCTACTAACCACAGGTGGCTTTTGACTGCTTGGAATGTGGATAATGTGAATGAGGAACTGCATTTTATTTTATTTTTAATATGTATTTATGTATTTATTTGGCTGCCCTGGGTCTTAGTTGTGACATGCAGGATCTTCGTTGTGGCATGCAGGATCTTTAGTTGTGGCATGCAGGCCCTTAGTTGCAGCATGCATGTGGGATCTAGTTCCCCGACCAGGGATCGAACTCAGGCCCCCTGCATTGGGAGCTCGGAGTCTTACCCACTGAACCACAAGGGAAGTCCCTGAATTTTAATTTTTACTTAATTTAATTAATTTAAATTTAAATAATCACAGGTGGCTAGTGGCTACTACACTGGATCATTCAACTCTGGGTCAATAGTCACTTCTCAGAAATCTTTCTCTGACCTCCCTGATCAGGTCAAGCCTGTCAAATATATATCTCATGGCAACAGGTACCTCTCATGCCTAGATTTTAAGTAAGTTGTAATTTTACATTTGTGTAATTACTTAATGTGGGGTTTTTTTGTTTGGTTTGTTGTTTTTTTTTTTTTTTTCTCTAAGACTGTAAGCTATAAACTTCACTAGGATATGTTTTCAGTCATCATTAAGCAGAGTGCCCAGCACATAATGGATCTTCATATATATTTGCTGAACATTTGAATGAGTGAATAAATGAATGAGTTGTGATAATGTTTACCTCTAAGGAGGGGAGTGCAGGGGGACATCAAAAAGGATTTCTGGTTTTTCTTTACTGTATAAATTTTAACACTGAGAGCATATACATGCATTAAACATGTGTAATAAAATATATTTAAAATATTTTTCCTCAGTATTACAAAACCTGACGTATGGAGACTTTCCTGGCAGTCCAGTGGTTAAGACTCTGCACTTCCACTGCAGGGGGCACGGGTTCAATCCCTGGTCAGGGAACTGAGATACTGCATGCCTCATGGTGCGGCAAACAAACAAAAAAACCCCTGACATACAGGCAAATAACTTCAATGGACAGGTAATAAATCATACATGAGTGAGGAAGGGAGGAAAAAGGGAGAAAAAGAGTTCCTGGCACAGATTGAAGGGAGACAAGTGTAGGAGACTAGTAAGATCTTAAATGATTGATGAGGGTGGCTGGGCTTGAGAAATAATTTTTGAGATTGAAAGGACAACAGTGGCTACTTGATTAGACACGGAGAGTAAGAGAGGGAAAAGAATGAAGGATGAATTCTAGATTCCTGCATGAGCAACTGCATCCCCTCATTTACAACATATTGTAGGAAGGGTAGGAATAGGTTTGGAGTCAGATGAGTTCTGGATTTGATACTTGGAGATTGAGTTGCTATGAGAATATACATGTGAGGATCTAGAACTTGGAGTATGAAAAAAGGTTTGGCCAGGAGCTAAAAGATAAAGCTTTTAAATGCACATATATGGTAATTACAAGGGTGCCTGTGAATGAGATGGGAGCTGAGCAGGACCCTGTGGGACCTTTCCAAGGACAGACCCCCCCATCCCCTCTTTTCATTTATAGATGAACTTTAGCCTTCTAGGCCTTTCCCTAGTTCCAAAGAGCAAACTTAATCAGAGAAGTGAGATAATACAGAAACAAAGGAAAACAGTCAGGCAAGACAAAATAATAATAATAGTTTAGCCATAAAACAAAATCAAGGACCTTTAGTTCCTCCTCAAGGGCTACAGATAATATCCTGAACCATATCCTTGAGTTGTTTTGCCGATACTAAATCCCCCATCAGGTGGAAGAAGTTAACTGCTGACCACCAGCACATAGACCCCAGACCAGTCGGAACAAGAAGGTTGATGATGTTGATTCCTGAAATACCACCCAGTTACCCTGCCACCACCCAATCAGAAGAGTTGTATGTGAGCTGATTACACAGCCTATGACTCTCTTCCTCCCACTGTCTTTAAAAACCATTTCCTGAAAAGCCGTCAGGGAGTTTGGTCATTTGAGCATGAACTACCTGTTATCCTTGTTTAGCCCCATGTTGAGCACCTTGCAATAAAGCTGTACTTTTGATGAAAACTTGGCCTCTGTGCACTGGTGCCAAATAGAATCTCAGAGACAGAGTTTTGGGTGAGGTAGAAAAGAATAGCATTATTGCTTTGCCAGGCAAAGGGGGACACAGTGGGCTCTTGCCCTGAAAAACTGTGTGTCCCAACCTGGGAGGATTTGGTGAGGAGTTTTATAGCAGTGGTTCGAGGGCGGAGTTGCTGGTAAGGATCAGGGTGTCTGCAGGGCCTGCACTCCTTTAATCTGGCCTCAGTTGTTCTGATGAGCTTCTCGAGGATATCAAACTGTGACCTTCTCTGGAATGAAGAATGCTAACATCTTCCATTTGTTGGGGGTTTTAGTTCTATAAAAGAGCTCAAAGATATTGTTGTGTGTATTCCCTTGAAGGGGAACCAGGACCCTGCCCCAAAGCTGCACTATTGTTTCTTGGCTGCTCCTCCCTTGTCTCTGCATCCTTTCCCTTCCCTGATTAGCAACTGTTTGAAAGGCTTCTGTGCCCAGGAGTCCCACAGGATCCTGCTCGGTTTCACTTTTCCTCACCACAACCTGGTGTCAGTAGATTGGCTCTGCTGCACATCAGGCAAGCAGACCCAAGTTTGGTTTGGTAACAAGATCACCCAGCAAGAGTGTTAGGTACAACTAAAAACTGGACTAAAGATGAAATCTCACCAAACAGTGGAGGTGGAAGCCTTGAAAGAAACACCTCCCTGGAGGAAAGAATTGCACATGGTAGGAAAAACAGAATAGTGTCTTGGAAACCACATTACTTTGTATTTACTTAAAATCACTTCAGGTAAGGAAGTGCTGATTCACAGCAAGATTTATTTCATCCTGTGGGAAATACAGTAGTTTAGATTTTAACTTCATATCCTTTATTAATTAAACTTTTTAGGCTTTGCTTATAGAACAGGATTTTCCCCACTAGATGGTGGTAGTGTTTCATGTTTCACAGAGTAGCCTGCTTTGCTGTTTTGTTCTCCATTGCCTTAGAAAAGAGAAGAAATATCTAGTAAACATTTACTGAGTCGAGCACTCAGGTGTGTATCCTGTATACATTATCTTCTGCAGTCCTTGCAATAACATAAGTCAGATCACAGCATTCCTCTGTTCAAAATCCACCAAAGGATTCTGATCACTTTCAGAATAAATTCTGACAACTTAAAGAAAAATACACAATGAAAGAGTTGTGAATTTCAGTTTTATTCAGGATCTTAATGAGGACTAGAGCCTGGGAGACAACCACGCAACTCTGAAGAGGTAGGGGAAAAACCAGTTTATACATGATTTTTGGCTAGGAAATATGTGCAGTCAACCATACATCTTGGTAAAAGATGACTGCTGCTGACAAAGAATAGATATCTCAAGTTAATGATTTTACTGCTTTTCTGTGTATGGGAAGATGCAATAATCTAGCATCATTGAAATTCTTACTGAGATATGCATCTATCTAAGGGCCTCCTCATCCAAAGCATAGAATGCCTCATCTTGTTTTTCATCCTGAATTCCTTTCAGGGTGCGCTGGCAGTGGTCAATGGCAGTGGGTTATGACTTTACCCTTATAGAGCTGGGTGGTGAGCAATGCTCCTTGTCTTATTGATCTTAATTTTTCTGTGTCTACAGCCTCAAAGTCCTTATCAAGGCCCATAAGACCGTATACAATCCTCATCCCCTCCCCACCCCCTCACCCAGGTGCCCCTGCTGTTCCCTAAATTTACAGGAGGCACTTCTGCCTCAGGACTCCTTTGTTTTTAAATCAACTTTATTGAGGTACGATTTAAGTAAAATAAATTGCATGCATTTAAATTGTAAAATTTAAGGATTTAACAAATTTATACACTGGTGACACCACCACCACAATCAAAATGCAGAACATTCTCAGTACCCCAAAAAGTTTCCTTATGCCCACTGGAAAAAAGAGAAGGAATATTTATGAGATATTAACTTCTATTTACTTGGGGTTTGCTTTACTCTTCTTTTACTAGGTTCTTATCATTGATTTTAGATCTTTCTTTTTTTCTAATATAAACACTTAAAATGTGTTTATACATTTTTATCAAAGCCCTGCTTTAGCTGTATCACACAAATTTTGAAAAGTTATCTTTCATTATCACACAGTTTGAAATATTTTCTAATTTTCTTTGTGATTACTTCTTTGACTCATGAATTGTTTAGGAGTAGACTGTACTTCCAGATATTTGTGATTTCCTAGATATTTATTAATTTTTAACTTAATATCATTATGGTATGGCTTATACATGGAGAACATACTCTATATGATTTCAATTATTTTAATTTTATTGAGACTTGTTTTGTGGCCTAGCACCTGGTCTTTCCTAGTGAATTTACCACTTTTTTATTTGTTTTTTTTTCTCCACCTTTTTCTATTCTTTCCTTCCTTTTCTGCCCTCCTGTGGATTACTTGAATTTTTAAAAAAGAATGTCATTATAATTTACCAGTTGATCTTTTAGCCCTTTCTCTTTGCAATATTTTAGTAATTATCGTAGGGATTAAAATATACATCCTTGAAAAAGGAACCCTCCTACACTGTTGGTGGGAATGTAAATTGGTGCAGCCACTGTGGAAATCAATATGGAGGTTCCTTAAAAAACTAAAAATAGACTTACCATATGATCCAGCAATCCCACTCTTGGGCATATATCTGGAGAAAAACATAATTCAAAAAGATAAACGCACCCCAATGTTCATAGCAGCATTATTTATAATTGCCTAGACTTGGAAGCAACCTAAGTGTCCATCAACAGATGAATGAATAAAGAAGATGTGGTGTATATATACAATGAAATATTACTCCGCAATTTAAAAAGTTTACAAATGAGCTTATTTACAAAATAGAAACAGACTCATAGACATAGAAAACAAACTTATTATTACCAAAAGGGAAGGAGGGGGAGGGATAAATTAGAAGTTTGGGATTAGCAGATACAAACTACAATATATATCCAGAGAAAACTCTAATTCAAAAAGATACATGCACCCGAATGTTCATAGCAGCACTATTTACAATAGCCAAGGCATGGAAGCAATCATGGATAAAGAAGACATGGTGTGTATATATATATATATATATATATATATATATATATATATGTACAATGGAATACTACTCAGCCATAAGAAAGAATGAAATAATGTCATTTGCAGCAACATGGATGGACCTAGAGATTATCGTACTAAGTGAAGTCAGTCAGATAGAGAAAGGCAAATATCATATGATATCACTTATACGTGGAATCTAAAAGGTGTTACAGGGAATTCCCTGGTGGTCCAGCGGTTAGGACTCTGTGCTCTCACTGCTGAGGGCCTGGGTTAGATCCCTCGTTGGGGAACTGAGATCCCACAAGCTGCACAGCACAGCCAACAAAACAGAAGTGATACAAATGAATTTGTTTACAAAACAGAAACAGATCACAGACAGAGAATAAGAATTTATGGTTACCAAAGGGGAATTGGGGGAGGGATAAATTAGGAGTTTGGGATTAGCAGACACAAACTATTGATACTATACACAAAATAGATAAACAACAAGGTCCTACTGTATAGCACAGGGAGCTATATTCAATATCTTGTAACAAACTATAATGGAAAAGAATAGGAAAAAGAATATACACATGTATAACTGAATCACTTTGCTGTACACCAGAAACTAACACAATATTGTAAATTAACAATACTTCAACAACAACAACAACAAAAAAGAAAGAAACAAAAAAAAAAAGAAAGAGAAAGAAAGAAAGAAAGGAAAAATGTGGCCAACTCACAAAGTTATTTTGAGGAATAATTGTTTAACACATGTATAACCCTTTGAGCATGGCCAGTCACAGAGAAAGAGCTCAATAAATATAACATTATTATTCCATTAAAAAATTCTCAATCCCATCTAACTCAATGTCCCCTTTAAAAATAATAGATAGTATGTGATGCTCACTTTATTTTCTTGTCATTAAATTCATAGAGAACATAAGCTTTCTAGGTGCATTATTTAAAAGAAAATCAATATGATGCCCTTGTGCTGAAATATAGGGAAGAAATAGAAAAGGAAAATCACATATAACAAAATAATGTGTATTTTAATATTCAAATGACTCTAGTAGAAGGCCTAGTGTGGTCATCAGATATTTATAACTAATGAATAATTTTAGAATAACAGAATTAAGACAATATTTAACTGAATATTGCCATCACTTCTTTTTTATATTTGGTATTTTACAATTTGGCTTAATATATTCCTATGCAAATACACACACAGGCATGCAATATCTAACAAATGCACTGAAAAAGGTGTGCTGTTCTCATGGTACCACACAAATGGTGGGTGAAGCAATTTTATACAATGATGAATCTTTTTTGGTAAAGTTCTGAACAGAACAAAGTACAAATTTTTCTTGATGTACGCAATAATTGCATCCATGGACAATTCAAGATTACATTTTAAAAATTTAAAAATATCTTGTGTTTCTATGTAAAACCAAATTAGGTTAAAGCTCAGTTCACTGCAAACATGTTTTTCTTACCCTTGAAGATCCCACAGGACATAGGAAAGACATTCAGGATTTAGGAAAATTCATTTCTTCTTTGTGAGGTGTTGTCTCAAGAAAATGAGAATACCTAGTATCCCTAGTCCATGCTCACTAAAAGCCAGGAACACGCCCAATAAGGAGACAAACTACACCCTCCTCCCCAACCCCATCCAAATTTCCCCAAGCCTTCCTGAGCGTGGCCCTTTTCCTGCAGGAGACCCAGTATCAGTTAGTGTCATTGCAAAATTGACCACTAGGTGGCAGCATATACCAAAGATTCAGTATTTTTGACACCTTTACAGCATTAAGAACTTGGGAGTGAGCAGGGCTGGGACTGGAGGACCTCAAATTTATTTGTAATGTTTTATTTCTATCACTACAAAAAGTGACAAAAATATTGAAAATGAGTGCAAGTAATGAACACATGAATACTTAATTTTCTCTATCTTTACGTTTAATTTTTAAAGACAAGTTCCCTTCTTAAATGATCAACAGAAATATCTGGACAGGATGTTGCTAAACCATCAATCTGCTTCCATTCACAGAAGGAGAATAAAAATTGTGGCAGCTGGAGATTCCAGACTTCCATTAATGGTTAAGAATAACGTACGTCTTCAAGTACTATGAGAATGTGTAGACAAGAGCAACACACCACTTTGGGGAGTGCAAGGAGATAGCACAGAGAAGGTGGGGTTTGAGTTGTCTTTAAGATCAGGTGGGAATAATACAGGTATATACGAAGAGGCAATAACAGTAATGATAGCTAACATGCTATTAAGCTTCATATTTGACAGTATTCTTTCACAGGTTTTAATCAAGTTCATCTTCTCACATTGCTGCTCACCCTCTTCCAGAACTATTCAAAGCGTGGTCGGCCAGCTGGTAACCATTACCTGTATTGAGAGACACTGAGACATACAGATATTGAGAGAAATCATTTATAAATGTTTATAGCAATTTGACAATTTTCTATCTGTTGACCACACAATAAAAAATTGGGGCTTGTGCTTTGTATGTTTTTTTTAATTTCTTTTTTACTGTATTTTACCATAGTGTCAGTCTTCAGTGGATTGAAAACATACATACGCACATGCCTGTGCAAGCACACATGCACACACATTTGATCCTTATCTACTAGAAATTTGAGAAGCACTGGCTCCAGAACACCAAAACATCCAGAAGGCATGAAGCAGGTGAGTAGGGTGCGCTGGAGGAGAAGCCTCACATTTAATAGTTTCTACCTATGGCAAGTGGGCTTATTCAATTTTATTTAATCCTCCCAACAACCCAATGGGATTGGTGGTATGATCCCAACTTTACAAAGAAGGGAAAAAACATAGAAAATATAATGAACTTTCTCCAATGGAGCCAGGAGTCAAACCAAGATCTGCTGGAATTTTTAGCCCTTTGAAGATCTTGGATTAATTGCCATTTCAGCACCCTTCTCTCATCTAGCAATACCTATAGATCACACTTTATTCTGGGACCAGTTGCTCCAGAGCTCAGAGTCTTGGCATTTATGCTCACATGTCCTTAAGAGTCAGTTCACTAACGTTTCCCTAAGTTAGGAAAAAGGGTCTGTCTTCTAACCCAATGGAACATGGTGTGTCTCATATGTCAAAAGAAAGGTTAAAACAATAATAGCATGCCAATTCCCCATTTCCTGTTCACATCTATACACACACACACACACACACACTCACAAAACCTTCTCATCAAGCATGAAAAATAAATTCTGCACTATCTCTCACTGGAGTACTGGTATCAGGTATGTTACTGACTTGATTTTTTTCCCCGTATGTTAAGGTGCTTTTTTTAATAGTTTTTTTTATCATAAACTTGTATGATAAACGTTTTTGATCTTGAACTTTTTATCAGAAACTATTAAACAAGAAAGGATTTTACAAAAAAAACATTTTTCATTTTTATTTTTCAGGTAAAGGAATCTGTCTGAATTCAAACCACACATGACTAGATTTAAAGGGAGAAAAACCAGAAGACAATCATAATAGTGATACAATTTACAATATGTAGATAGAGCTTTTGGATAAAACTAAATGTTGCTTGAACAATGGATAATTAGGAATAGGTAATTTTTTTTCATTTTGCACTTTTGAAAAGCTTAAAACCATTAAATCAAAGAGAGATTTAGTGGGGCTAGGTCTGCACTTCTCTTTTCTTCATTCTGAAGGCCTATTAATAATAAAAAATTCTTTAGAGTTAACTTGAGGAAAAGTGTTTTGTCTAGCATCAAAAACTCATAATGGAAAGTATCTGGCAAGAATTTCTTCTTTTTTTCCTTTCTCTTCTTCTTCGTATTAAAAGCAGTAATGATATTAAAGAGAACATGTATTGAATACATAGCATGTACTTGGAAATTTTACGTAATGTTATTTCATTTAAGCCACACAACATCCATATAAAGTAGGAATTATTCCTGTTTTATCGATAGGAAATTGAGGCCCAGAAAAGTTAAGTAACTAGCATAAGTTTGCAAAGTTGGTAAATGACAGAATCAGGATAGAAACTTCATTTTTGAGCTTGAAGCCCATGCAAACTTTTGATAGTCTATGTAATGATTACAGAATTAAAACATGAGCAACAGCCAGTTAATCTCGTTATCTCTGGGACCTCTACTTCTGTTAAACGATTTTCCTACTTTATGCAGAATTTGGATCAAGTTACCCCATCTCTCCAGAACTGCTTCCTGAGTAAGAGGACAATACTAATTTTATAATTTGTTGCAGTTAAAGACAGTAACAACTACCTGAAGCATCTTTAATGCAGCAGATTGTCAACAGATGATAGCCACAATTATTTTTATTTTGTGAGGGAAGAAACTGGGGATTAAGCACATTTAGTTACAAAATTATAGGTGTGGAGCTGGATCCCAGGTCTGTCTGATTCCCAGGCCAGCGTTCTGTATTGACTACACCGAAAGGTAAGTAAGCTGTCTTTGGTGAGGAGGTTGCTTTAATTTCTTAAAGCCCTGCAATGACATGTACAGACTTCATTGTTCACTATTTAGCTAAATTATTATTTTCACTCTGGCAATTTGGGACACGGACAGTATAATAAAAATGCCTCCACACTTGTCTAGTAACCTCCCCGCCCGTCCCCAGGATCCCACAGCATGAGCTTTGTGGGTAAAGGAAAACGTCCACAGCGAACTCGACCTCAAACAGCACAATTAGCTCAGAACCGCCCCCCGCCCAGATGTTGATATTTTCCTCTCTCGGCCCCGCCCCCGACCACGCGGGGCTCCAGCCACGCCCCCAAGCTGGAGTTACTGGGGCGGACTCGCCGAGCGCTTCAGCCTACCCACAAGGGATTCCCTCTCCAGCCAATCGCGTCTGAACTACGGGACGGCCCCTAACAAAGATGGCGGTGGAGGCCTCAGTGAGGGCAGGCGGATTTAATACCCGAACCCGCGGCGGACGGCGAAGACAGAGGTAGCGGCGCAGCCCCGACCATGGAGGAGGGCAACAGCGCTGGCAGCGGTGGCAGCGACAGCAGCACCAGCGGGAGTGGCGGGGCGCAGCAAAGGGAGCTGGAGCGCATGGCTGAGGTCCTGGTCACCGGAGAGCAGCTACGGTAAGATGAGGGGCAGTGCCGGGGGAGGCTTGAGGTGGCACTGCCAGCCAGTGTCCGTGGCAGTCGCGCGCGCGCGCGCGCGCCGTGGCTCGTGGCTAGCGACTCGCGCGGCGCTCCGGGACGCCTGCGGACGCGTCGACCGTCCGCGCCGCGCCCCCGCTTAGCTGCTGCAGCCCGGCGCCCTGAGGACTCCGGACTGGCGCGGGGCTACTGAGGCGGACGCGGGTGGGCGCGCGGTGCTCGCTGCGCCCTCGCCCAGCTGCTGCAGCCCTGCGCCCCGCAGACGCGTTGCTGCCGACCGCGCGCGCCCTCTCTGCCCGGGCACCCGGGAGCTGCCAGGCCTCCCGGCTGACAGCTAGCTCCTCTTCCGCTCAGAGAACGAGAGGAGCGGGTGAAGGGCCCCCCTCCGGCCCCAACCCCAGCCCCTTTACTCCTAGATAAAAGGAGCCAGACCAGATCCCCTTCACTTAAGGTTTTACTTTTGGCTTGCAAGTCTGGCGTCACTCCCCTGAGCCTCAGTATTTTCATCTGTAAAATGGGGCTGATCACGGCAACTTCCTTGAACGGTTGTGGTGGGGGCTAAACTGAGAACATTTCTCAAACACTGTACTTATCACTTAATTGGCACGTACTCATCAGTCATTTGGGTCCGCAAGGGGGCGTGGAGGCACCTTGTCCCGCTGCCCTGCTGCCAGCTCCCCCAGCGCGCACATTTTGGGCAGCAGGGTCCATTGGCCCCCGGCTGCTGCAAGAATTGGGACTTGATGTGTGTCACTGCGTCCAGGACAGGCAGTTACCCCCAGATTCGGGCCCCCCTCCCGCCCACTTTATCATTCCCATCCCATCCTGGTCCTTCTTGGATTCATGTTTGAGAATTCTCCTTATGGTATGACCGGTTCCGCAGCTGCCCGTCTTGTGGTCATTAATCAGTTTGCCAGGGGGAAAAACCTCTTGGCTTTACAGTGGTTGAGTCAAAACTTGCATGCCGGCCCCTGTCCCACCGGAACGGTGCGCTTGCCTCTTACTTCTAGTTCTTGGCCTGAATCTCCAGGCTCATTTTGGTTTCTAAAATGCTGTGTTTCAGGACCCGAAGGAGAGAGACTCTTGCAACGACCCCTAAAGGTTTGGTAACCACCCTGCTTGCTGCCCTTAGATTGAGAAAGTAAATTTTGGAGGTCAGAATTAATTGAGCTTAAAGTTACAAGAGGCAAATTGCGCATTTCTATCCCTTGATGATTTTTTAATGTATAGTCAGAATTAAAGGGAATAAAAGCTTCTTTTCCATCAAGAGATTTTCTAACTGAAAAAATCAAAATAAAGCTTTTCTGATTCACCTTGAAACACTTTAATAATTTATCTGCTCCTCAATTGGGTACGTTTCACTTCCTTTAAAATAATAAACTGCAGGGTGCCTCTGTTTGTACAGAAAGCACTTTCTCCTTCGAGATGCTTAAATACCTCTTCCTTGGTTGGGGAGGTCCCCAGAGCACTTCTCCTCTTCCCAGGCACCCCACTGCACGGCAGCAAGTTTGAGGGGTAGCCTTAGTGTGTCGGTAAGGAGATAGAGGGCTGTCTCGCAGTCGGGTGACATAGACCTGGGTTTGAGTTTCTGCTCAGCCACTTTGTTGCCAAGAGTTAACATTGTTAAGTTGTTTTGAGGAGGACTTTAAAACCAGAGTGAATCTGGGTTTGCTGCTTACTACTGTGCGACCTTGGACAAGTTACTTAACTAAGAATGATGGGTAATAATGGAGCCTACCTCTGTATCGTGATGAGGATTATTAGATGAGTTAGTGCTTAGATCAGTGCCTGGGATATAGTATGCACCATGCCAGCCTTAGCTATTATAGTTCTGTGACTTTGGACAAGTTAATTCACTTCTCTGAGCCTGTTTCCTCATCTGTAGAAAGGCAACGAAGATAGCACTTCATAGGGTTGTTGTGAGAGTTTTCCCCTGGGCTTCATGTATTGAAGAGCATTCAACAAATGGTTGTTGGAATTAACGAGTGTTATTGGTCTCTGTGTGTCACCACACGTGACTTCCAGCTGAGCAAGATCTAGCAGAAAGGATTGGTTGGTGGTTAAGAACACAGGCTGCCTGGGTTCTTATTTCTGTCTCCACCATTTATTAGTCCTGTGACTTGTGGACAATTTACTTAACTTCTCTGTGCCTCCGTTTTACTTCTCTTGCAGGAATTTTGTGAGGATTAAACGAGGAGATGCTACATGTAAAAGGCTTAGTAAATGTTAGTTACTTAATTTTACTTTGGGAAACTGTCATCGTTGCTTTTTAAAAATCTCTACCATCTTTGCACCGTGCTGAGTACAGAGTACATAGTAATTACTCGAATATTTGAATAACTAGTGTATATAATTAAATATACTATTGTAAATACAGATAATGTAATATTCAGAATTTAGGGATTTAAGTGGCCATGTATGCCCCTAGCTTCTTGGTTACCGGAAGAACCTCTCATAAAGGAGTAGGGATGCAGCCCTCCTGGCTGTCACTGTCACAACATGTTTTCACATCCCTAACTGCTTTCTCACTGGCTGATTGTGGGGACTTTGTGATGTCCAGGCCTACTGCCTCTAATTGCTACACACACACTCACTCACACACTCACAGACACACAGACAATTGCTTCTCTCTGCCTTCTCTTTCCTTTCCATTGCTTTCTGGGTCATCAAAGATGAAGTGAATGAAGGTGGTAAGGAAAGGAGACACCAGGATTGGGATTTGAAATACAAAGTTTGGCTTCCAGGTCCAGCTCTGTGAATTTTATTAATTTAATATTTATTTATGGATGTATATATGGATGTATGTATTTATTTTGAACTACTTTTTTTTTTTTTTTTTTTTTTTTTTGCGGTACGCGGGCCTCTCACTGTTGTGGCCTCTCCCGTTGTGGAGCACAGGCTCCGGATGCGCAGGCCCAGCGGCCATGGCTCATGGGCCCAGCCACTCCGTGGCATGTGGGATCTTCCTGGACTGGGGCACGAACCCGTGTCCCCTGCATCGGCAGGCGGACTCTCAACCACTGCACCACCAGGGAAGCCCACTATTTTGAACTACTTTTGCTTGGGCAAGCCAGTTAGCCACTCTGGGCCTCAGCGACTATGCCTGCAGAATGGGAATAATAATATCCTCCCACGTAAGATCTGTGGTGTTGGAGCAAATGGAGTATAACGTGGGAAGAAACTTTGTAAAATAAATCAATAAATCAAGAGTAGTTGTTGCTATGATTATTATAAGCTCCAGATGTGAAATTGGGGGTTGGCTCCGTAATCCTGACACTTTGGTAAGGGCAGCTGGTTGCATAAGGATATGAAATTGAGTAACATTTAAAAACATCTCCTGCTTTCTTCTCCAGCCTGACTGCAGGATCCTTTTCCTAATCTCTTTGTGCTTTCCCTTGTCGTAAAAGATTTTACTTCCTTGCTCAATGTATCTGAGTATTTTTGTATCTTAAAACTGCATTTGGATACCACTTCACATCCCCAGGATGGCTATAATCAAAAAGACAGATAATGAGAACTGTTGGCAAGGATGCGGGGAAATTGGAACCCTTACACACTGCTGGTGGAAAGGTAAAATGATGCAGCCACTTTGGAAATCATTCTGGTATTTCCTCAAAGACTAAACATAGAATTACCATGTGACCCAGCGATTTTACTCCTAAGTATGTATTCAAGAGAAACAAAAACATATGTCTACATAAAAATTTGTACACAAATTTTCACAGCAGCATTTTATGTAATAGCCAAAACCAGAAACAGCTCAAGTGCCCACCAACTGATGAATGGGTAAATAATGTGTGGTCTTTTCATACAAGGGAGTATTATTCAGCAATAAAAAGGAATAAAGTACTGATATATGCTACAACATGGATGCACCTTGAAAACATGATACTAAGTGAAAGAAGGCAGACACAAAAAGACATGTATTAGGAGGTTGGCCAAAAAGTTCATTCGGGTTCTCCATGTTACGGAAAAACCCGAACAACTTTTTGGCCAACCCAATATGATTCCATTTATGTGAAATGTCCAGAATAGGCAAATCTGTGGAGACAGAAAGTGATTGCCAGTGGCAGTGGGGAGGGGGAATGGAGGGTGATTGCTGATGGGTGGAGAGTTTCTTTTGGGGATGATGAAAATGTTCTAAACTTGATTGTGGTGATGATATCATAACTCTGTGGATATGCTGAAAAACCATTGAATTATAGACAGTAAATGGGTGAATTATGTGGTGTGTGAATTATATCAATAAAACTACTACAAAAATGCATTTGGATGACACATTAGAGTGATGAAAGACAAAATATTAAAACTTTAAAAATAAACTTTATGTTTTCTTTTTGGATTGGCCAAAGAATGCGATGATATTTATCATTAACTTGATAACACATTACTGCCACACCAGATGGGACTGATATTTTACATATATCTTTTTATGGTATTATTCTTGATACAGCACAGAGAAAATATACCATAAATAGTCCAGAAAATTGTCTCAGAACATTCCTGATTTGAAGATAATTAACCATATAAAAATCATTCGTATTACTGAGGTTTCATACGATGACTTTTTAAATCATTATTTTTATGTTTTATGTATAAATCTTTTATCTTGAAATTTGTCATGCAATCATAACTGACATTCTAATTACAGCATCCAAAATCCACCTTATGTTTCTTCTATAGATTAAGCCCAGAGATACTTAGCAAGAAAGTGGTTTGTAATAGAGCATTTAAATAAAGAAGGCCAATGAATATCACTGTTCTCTCTGTGGTAATGGTAGGCATGATAATAATAACAATAATACTTATATGGCATATATTACCTGCCGAAGACTCTTCCAAGTGCTTATATATATCATTAGAAATATATATATATATTAATATATATTATCAAAAGCATATATATGCCTTTAAGCTTTATAAGCTACTCTGTGTAGAAGATATACTTGTTAGCCTCATTTTACAGATGGGAAAACTGAGGAATGAAGTATGTAAGCTAACTGGCCATAGAGTTTTCAGCCAGAAAGCGCTAGAGCTAAGAGTTCTTGCTCTTAAGCAAAATGCTAGATTACAATTTAGAGGGTTAAGAAGTGTCAGGGTGGGCTTCCCTGGTGGCGCAGTGGTTGAGAGTCCGCCTGCCGATGCAGGGGACACGGGTTCGTGCCCCGGACCGGGAAGATCCCACATGCCGCGGAGCGGCTGGGCCCGTGAGCCACGGCCGCTGAGCCTGCGCATCTGGAGCCTGTGCTCCGCAACGGGAGAGGCCACAACAGTGAGAGGCCCGCATACCTCAAAAAAAAAAAAAAAAAAAAGAAGTGTCAGGGTAAGACCAATGTACAACAGAATCATATATATAAGACTATGATATTCTGGTATGAGAACTTTTGCAAACAAGCAAGTAGACAAATGATTTTTCCCTTCTGTCGGGAAAAAGCTAATTAATTTCTAGAAGTGTTTATGTTTTGACGAGATAGAACTTTTAAAGTGGGTCTCCCTTGCCATATGGTTTTGAAAACTTAATTTGAACTCATTCTGAATTTGTAATCATTTTAATGGGAAGATAAATTACAGTTCACTGTTTTGCCAGCTGTGAGGATGGGAGTGGGGTAGGGGGAGAATTAAGAACGTAATGAGGGATGCTTAATTAAGAGAGAAAACACCTCAAGCTTTTCGGTTATGCTCATCTACCTAGACTAAATATGCTAATTACAACAGCCTTATCCAGTCATTAAAGCTGGGTCCCTAAAAGCAATTTACGAGGCAATGAGTTTTAGCTAAGTTGTAGGAAATTGCAGTTCTTTCAAATTGTTTGATGTATTGCCTTTTTGCTACACCAGACTGCCTTTCCAGACTCCTACAGCCTTGCTGTTGCCTTTTTCATAAAAACATGTTAAATCAGTATTGAGTTGCTTTTCTGAATTTGCTTTGCCAATGTTAATGCAGTATGCAGATAGAAGGTAAAAATCAGCTTCTGGAACCAAAGGCCAATCTACAATAAAGTAAATATGAGATACGGAATTTAGAGATACAGAACAGAACAAGGAGAAATACAGCTGACCCCTGAACAATGCGCGGGTTACGGCACCCGCCCTCTGCACAGTTGAAGATCCGAGTATGACTTTATAGTCAGACGTTCTCTGTATCCCTGGTTCCCCATCCACAGATCCAACCAAACATGAAATATGTAGTACTGTAGTATTTATATTGAAAAAATCCAAGTATAAGTGGACCTGAGCAGTTCAAATCCCAGTTGTTCAAGGGTCAACTGTAGTTTGTTTTATTGCACTTTGAACTTAAGGAACTTCAAAATTGGCTTAGAGAATGTCTTAGGGGGTAGCCCCTACTGGTGTCCGTTAATATGGAAGCCTAGCTCTACTAGACATTGTAACCAAAGGGAATAGAGGGAAAGCTACTGCCCAGATGCTGCTACTGAAATGTAGGAATCCAAGCAGGAGGAATATGCTTTTATTCTTCTAATAAGCAGAGAGGATATCCTGGCCTTGGTAAATTACCACCTGTTCAGATGAAAAAGGGAGAGCTTTAGGAAATGGCAAATGACTGTATTTGGAGTCAGTGCAGACAAGCCTCGTGTAGAGTGATGAGCTGCCTTTACACCAGAGGCTTTTCTCATATACAGACCCTGTTCCTATGAACATCTTTTCTGCTTCACACATTGGATGTGGGGACAGCAGGCACAGTCCTGGCACATAGCAAGCTCAGTAAAGACTCCTTTCTCCCCTGGAGAGAGAGACTGGGAAAGTACTTTGTCACTTGCCAAAACCCTCATGCAAATGGAAGACACTTAGTAAGTGCTCAATACATGATTGTGGAATTATTTTACACCTTCATGCACTTATTCTTACGTAAACCTGTTTTTGAAATGAGTGCAGTGTTAATTGTTTCTGAGTAATATGTTTGTGATTACTTTTCTAAAAGGCCAATGCTGATATTTAGGTTCTGGCTTCTGTCGACTTTGGAATCAATAAACCTGAAAATAAGTTATTAAATAAACACACCTCAAATGAAGAGAATGAGAGGTGATGGATGATTGTTCTCCTGTCCTAGAATTTCTAGTATTTATTTGGATCAGGAACTCACGTCCCTTTATTAGGTGGCAGCTCTTAAATTGTTGGTGTCTATGAGTTTAGTGATTAGGAAGAGACAAAGGAAACAATCATCAACCCTCTTTCTACCTAGTAAGTCATCACACTTTTCTCTCTTCCTCATTATCTACCAAGGAGAGATGGGTCCCAGATCTGGGATCCTTGTCCCTGTATTATCAGCTTTAACCAAATTTGGAAGCTTATGTCAGTGACTGTTTTTATGGATTATTAGATGCTGGGGGAACACCAGTGGAGACGGAGTACGGGGAGAGAGCTTAGCGGATCAGACAGCCTGCTTGTAAACAGCTGTTCCCGTGGCAGTGCCAGCAGGGGCAACAGGAACTATTTTCATCAGGGCTGGGATGGCCCCAAACTGGAAGAGTTCAGAGAGAACAGGAATATACTCTCATCTGCACAAAGAGTCACTTTTCTGTAGCTTTTCAAATATTTTTAAGGTTGAGTAGGAGAGGCGAGATGGAGAAAGAAAACACACCTGGGAGTGGGGGACAAGATATCCTTTCGTCTGTGCAGTTTTCTGATAACAGCTGTTGCTAGGGTGTGGCAAGAGGGGACAAATGCCAGAGCCTCCAGCTGGGGGAAGCTCATGGCAGCTGCAGAGGAGGTAGATAGCAGCTAGTGTCATCAGAGAAAGGCTCAAATCTTTCCACTTGGAACCTTTAGCTGCTTCTGGTGATTTTCTTGTTGGTGGTGGTATGTGTTTGTTATTTGTTTTAATCCTGATGACACTGTCTCCCTGCAACACTTGTACCTACAGATTTCTGATTCTGATATTTACCCAGAGGCTCCTTTCATTGAAGTAAACTGTGGCTCAGCACCCACTTAGGTCCTGGCCTTATTTTGATCATCCAGCTCTGTGAGGCTCTCCTTTGGGTGGTGAAACTGTTACAGCCCCAGAGAACCGAACCTTGTGCTTTGTGGCAGATCAGGTAGGCTTCAGAAGGACCAGTCCTGGTACAGAGTGCCCAGTAGCTTCTCTGATCATGACTTAAAGTGTGAGAAACAAAAGAAGATCAGAATGAACGTTCTCTCGTTAAGAGAGGAAGCCTCATTTCATGCTATCCTGTTTTCATTACAGTTAGCTTAGTCCCTGTGCTTTTATTATGTGTGAAGTTGGCCATTTTCTAACAAGTTATAAAATTCTGGAGGAATACACTATGAGTGGTGTGTCCACAAAACAAACAAACAAAAAAAAAAAACAAGGGTGATTGGGAGGGGGATAGTGTAGAGATATATAACGAGGTACTGGTTTAAGAACAACCAGTGTATAAATGTGCAAATTTACAAAAAGGATATGTTAAGAAAGGATTGTTTTTTTCCATCTTAAAAAAGGATTTAGCACATTTTCTGTTGAGGATCCTGCGTTAGTTTTCTGTTTAAAATGCAATTCTTGGGCTTCCCTGGTGGCGCAGTGGTTGAGAGTCCACCTGCCGATGCAGGGGACAGGGGCTCGTGCCCCGGTCCGGGAAGATCCTACATGCCGTGGAGCTGCTGGGACCGTGAGCCATGGCCGCTGAGCCTGCGCATCCGGAGCCTGTGCTCCGCAACGGGAGAGGCCACAACAGTGAGAGGCCCACGTATAGCAAAAAAAAAAAAAAAAAAAAAAAAGATGCAATTCTTTTTATATGGTTTGCACACTATTTTCAGGCACATATACTGAGTCCAGTAAAGCGTGAACTTTTGGATTGTAGAAGGGTTATGATTTTTCTCTAAATCTGAAGCTGTTCTAAAATAAGTTTATTAAAGATAAAACAATAAATGAAGCACGCACATACACAACACAGATACAACAGATGAAGTGATAAAAAGATAACTATTAATACATTTTTAAAAATTTGCTCATTACTGGTCTGTACCAAATAGCATGACTTATTTGTGGTTTCTAAGGTTTTCTTGAAATAACCAGAGATCACAGATGAAGTTGCTGAAAAGGATCACATGTTGATTATATTGGATTGAAAGTACAGGCCTGAAGAGTGTATAGACTGGAATCAGAATGCCTCGGCTTAAACCCTGATTCTGTTATTTACCAGCTGGATGACCTTGGGTTAGTTATTTCATGAATCTGTGTCTTAGTTTCTTAGTCTGTAAAGTGGTGATGAAAATAGACTTCAGTAAATTGGTCTTAGAATGATATGTTGATATTTGTATAGCACTTAGAACTATGCCAGGCAGTTAGTGTTATAAGTGTTTATTAATAAATAAATATTGGGGACAAAAAGAATTTACTTTATTAATGACTGTTTTGTAGACTCTGATAGTCAAACCTAACAGTGGGTATAACCTGTCCTCATGAGAGAGGATGAATAGACCTTAGTTGCCATGATAAAGTACACTTATCCTACTACCATACTTACAAGGGCCAAAAGTTATCACAGAGTATTTAAGGACATTCAAATATAAGGAACAAGAGTGAACTAGAGCTTTTTCCTCCAACATTTTATTACAAAAGATTTCAAACATACAGAAAAGTGTAAAGAATTCTACAGTGAATGCCCTTTTCTCCACCGCTTGGATTCCACAACTAACATTCCACTGTGCTTGCTTTAGCACGTGATACAAGATACTGATTATAGTTCTCTGTGCTATACAGTAGGTCCTTAACTATCTATTTTATATATAGTAGTGTGTATCTGTTAATTCCAAATTCCTAATTTATCGCTCTTCCCCACCTTCCCCTTTGGTAACCATGTTTTTTTCTATGTCTGAGTCTATTTCTGTTTTGTAAGTAAGTTTGTATCATTTTTTTAGATTCTATGTATAAGTGATATCATACGTTATTTGTCTTTCTCTGACTGACTTCACTTACTATGATATTCTCTAGGACCATTCATGTTGCTACAAGGTTCTTTTTTTTTTTAAGAGATAAAACTTATGTATAATGAAATGCACCATTTGATGAGTACTGACTAAGACATATATCTGTGAAACCCAAACCCCTATCTGGATATCTTTGAATGCTTTTGGCTGCAAGAAACAGAAAATCGACTCAAACAATGTATTCACTCCCGTAACTGGAAATCCAGGAGATGTGAATAACCAACTGATACCATGTGCATACATAATTATATTTCTTCTGAAATAATACTGTATCCTTAGAATTATGATACTCTGCTATAGAATTGTCACCTATGGAGTCCTTACCTCCCTTTCCTTTCCAGGACTCAGCAGAAGTGCTGCAAAGCTGAAGGAAAGGTTGGATTTTACCTTTTTTTTTTTTTTTTTTTTTTTTGCGCTACGCGGGCCTCTCACTGTTGTGGCCTCTCCCATTGTGGAGCACAGGCTCCAGACACGCAGGCTCAGTGGCCATGGCTCATGGGCCCAGCTGCTCCACGGCATGTGGGATCTTCCCAGACTGGGTCACGAACCTGTGTCCCCTGCATCGGCAGGTGGACTCTCAACCACTGCGCCACCAGGGAAGCCCCTGGATTTTACTTTTTGAAGCCAAAACCTGTTTCAACAGCAGCATGAAGGGCTCTGCTGTCCTGCCATATCCAGGCAGGAGTCCTCTCAGTGTCTCATCACTAGTTCTATGAATAATTTCCAAAGTCCATCTAGATGACAGACACTGGGTTAGGTGCTGGGGACAAGAGGAGGACCTTCATTTTCCAGACTTCCCTCTGTCATCACTTGTATCTCTCAGAGTTTCAAGCACGCTTTTGGCCTACTGTGGATCAGAAACTTTATTTTCACTTTTATGGTTTAAGATTTCCAAATCGTGAAATAAACCAAGTGCAAAATAATAAAAAGGCTATTAATCTTAAGTTAACATTTCTGGACTTGCTTAAGGCAAGAGTCCTTTGTTCCATTTGTATTTGTCCTGAAGCAAAATTAATTTCATGAAGGGGTGGATCCCTTAGGGGAGTAGAATCTACAAGGATGCCAGGGTGGGAAAGGGCAAGTAACGTATATTACATGAATTTCATGCCTCGTATATCTTTGCATAATAAATTTGTTTTAAAATATGGATACATAATAAAATAATTTAATAAATTCATATGTTAATGATGCAGTATAATTCAGTAAGTATAAAAATTGAGAGAAATGGAAAAGAAATTATCGAAAAGCTAAGGACGGGGGAGTGTCGAAGATGCATTTATGGCAGAGAAGGACACTTAGGAATGGAAGCCATGCATCTAGCACAGGGGAGATCAGTGACTCAGAAATTCCTGAAGGGCAAGAGGGATCAATGACAAAAGAAAGACATAGGCCAGAGACCTAGGACATGAGTCTGAGAGATGATAAACAGCTTATATCATGGGAAACCTGGCCAGAAGCGGGTCTTCAGGTTCTGGGTTGCCCTGAATATGTTACTCTTCTCTAACAAGCATGGGGCAGTAGTTTGGTACAGTACAAAGATCTTCTCATAACTTGTAGGGAAATTTGGTACAAAAGAGTGAGAGATGATGATAATCATTGTAGAGGAGGGTGATCAGGGTTTGTGTTTTTATATGTGGATTGTAAAGTGAAGGACAGTTGGACGGTTCAGGCATTTACTAAACAATAATAATAACAAAATGTCAGGTCCTGTTCTGTGAGCTTGCATGTATATTGTTTTATTGAATTCTGATAATAATTCTGTCATCCCTATTTTTAAATGGAAGAAGCTAAGGCATGAGCAGTTTGACCAGTCACATAAGTAGTAAGTATGGGAGCTTAATTTTGAATCCAGGCCTCTCAGAATTCCTACTAGGTGCAGACAACTATGGAAACAACTCTGTAAACTAGCAAGCAGTAAGGCCCTTCCTTCTTGCCTTCAGGTCACAGCCTAAGCCACGTAGAGAGGGGGAAAAAGACGTATGCATTTAAATAATATATGGTGGCAGTATATAAAGGGCGACATGTAGAGTGGTTTAAACAATAAAGGGGATTTCTTGGCTTATGTAATGTTAAATTTCAGAGATATGTAGACTTCACATGAGGTTTGATCAGGATTCCAGGTCTATTTCTCTTAAGTTCTCTTGATTCTACCTTTCTCTGTGCATTAACTTTGCCTCCATGAAGGCTTCTTTTGCAGTCATATGATGGCCACTAGCACCAGTCAGACTGAAAAGAGAGGACCGGCTGCCATCAACCATCTACAGCAGTCTTGAGCTTTCATGTTTTTGGATCATCTTGACTTACAGACTCACAAGATATTAAAGCAGAGCAGAGTCCTTCGCTGGTTGTCCTAGGCTTACCCATCTGCAATATTGTGGCAAAAAGGCTGGTATTACCCTGACTGCCTTAAGTCAAGCAGCAGCCCCCCGCCTCCTCCTTAGAGGCACAGGTAGGATCATAGCTGCTATACTCTGGTGAAGGGTTCATTGGGTGTTGCAGAGATAAGCCCAGTGTCCTCCACAAATGATAATTTGGGCTCAATGATGAGAAACCAGTGGGAAAAAAATTGTACAGGGTACGGTGTAATTAAGGCCAAATTTTAGGAGAAATAACTTAAAGTTGCAGGGGGGGAGCTTATACAGAGAAGAAGAAAGTGCTCACAGAAAAGCCACAGAGAAGATACAATGTGGGAGAGGTTAGGAGACATTGGCATACATCCTGGACCCTACTGCTTTCAAAGTAATTTTCCCTGTAAACTTCCCCATCATGATGGTCACCTGTTCATCACCCATATGCTCCCTCCCTCCCCTTTCACCCCTCACTACCCTTTGAAATGGAAGAGATGCCTCTGGTGTTCAGGGTTTGCTCAGTAATAGAAGTAAAATAGAACTCTCAACAGATGACTAAAATGGCAGGTGGCTCAGGTTCAAATTGCAAAGAATGATTTTTGCATCACTTGGGTTTTGATGTCTTTCCAAGTAACACCTCCACCCAGAAAGACTCCCAGCCAAAGCTGTATAAAAGTTATCTCTTTGTTTAAGCAGGCTGCTTTAGGAATCATTAAGATGCAGACTTTCTGAGGAAGTTGCAAAATGTTCTTCACTTACATAACTCAACTAAGAAAGGTCTTTCAGGTCATGTGTTTTAATATATTTTGTCAATGTTTTCCCTCCCTTCTCCAGAAATTGGAAATAGGAGCTACCTTCGATTATCAAGAAGGCAGATTTTTCACCACTGTTAGTAAGATTTAAGCTTATATCTCATTGCACCATCGCATTGACTTTACAATGGCAACTTTGGCACTGATTTTGTACCGCATCTTACCATAAAGATAACGAATAGGAATAAATCCAAATTTATTCTTATGATTTTATTCTTGGAGAATACTGCATGAATTTAGCCTTTTATTCTTCAAAATGGGTGGTGTGTGTACAAATGCAATAAACCTTTTGTCCTCAAGTCCTGACAAGAAACTGTGATATAAAATTGTGACTTTTTCTTATGCCTGTGTTGGCTACAAAAGAGAGAAGCTCCAGTTAAACCCATTGAGAAGCACCCATGAAAGCTGAGAAGCTGGGCTTGGAGCCAATGCATTTGTCTACATGTTCAACATTTGCTGACTTGGCAGTAATCGGGGCTTTAAGCCAAGAAGAGCAGAGTCTGATTATTCAGGACTTTATCATAATTTACAATTATGATACCTCAAGTGGAGGTGCAGTGGTTAGGGCCAGGAATTCCTTAGAAACCACAATTCCAATGCATCAGGGTTTGTCAGGCCATTTTGTTTAACAAGGGACAAAACCAGTTGATTATTTAAAAGCTTAATGAACCAGAGGGAATCTCTTCAGTTGTCTTCCTGCAGCTCCACTTTGGGTGGTTATTTTGCTGCTAGATAATTTCATTTCTGAAAGGGGAACACAGAGAAGGAGAGGAAGTTGGTTTGGCTATTTGTCAGCAGTTCTGAAAGAATGTTTATTCAGGGAGGAGTATGAAGCCTGTGAGAATTGGGGGATTATCTGGACATTTTCAGTCCTTTGATGTTGTGCCTACCCAACTAATGCTCCTCAGCTGACCTTCTAGCCTCTGCCAGAGAAAACTTCTAGTGGCCAGGACTCAGTCACTTCTTTTTGAGCGTCTACATGTGTGGGTGGTGAGGGGATAGGCCACCCTTAGCGCTGCAATCATAATTATGGAATCTAATATACATTTGGGGAAATCATGGTAGTCCTTATTGGTGGCTTATGCGAAAAAAAATTTTTTCTACTGAAATGTAGCCTGGCATTCCTTAAAAGAACACCCATCTATAATAAAATATGACAATTTGTTTTACTTTGTAGTCAAAAATGTTCTTGATAGAGCATAGCAGTAGATACTAAATTATATTGCTTGGGGAATTCTGGGAGATAGGCCTTCATGGAGATTATAGTACAATAGGTAACACAGAAAAAACACTTATTGAAAACTATTTGGTAGTCTATTCAGAGACGTGTTCAAAGGTTAAATCTGAGATACTCAGTGTGTCACTTAAAACTGCATTTACTGGAATGCAGATATTTCAGTATTTCACCATAAGGCCTTGAGAATCGTATCTTATCTGTGTGACCTGCACCACCTCCCATACGAGAAGGATTGTTCAAGCGAAGTATGTGTTTTCACAGGGCAGATGTTTTCTTCTCTAAGAGCCCCTGCAACCAGTTTGATGATTCTCCTGGAAGAGGGTCAAGGTGATTGCAGGCCTGACTCCTTTAGCCCTTTAGACTTAGGAATGGGAGGTGTCAGCAAAAGGTAACACCTTCTAAAAGGGAAGTCCAGCTCTCATTGCTGAACTTATTCTAGTGACTTAAAAGAATGGGTGTGGGCTTCCCTGGTGGTGCAGAGAGTCCGCCTGCCAATGCAGGGGACACGGGTTCATGCCCCGGTCCAGGAGGATCACACATGCCACGGAGCAGCTGGGCCAGTGAGCCATGGCCGCTGAGCCTGTGCGTCTGGAGCCTGTGCTCCGCAACGGGAGAGGCCGCAGCGGCGAGAGGCCCGTGTACAGCAAAAAGAATGGGTGCTTCTCTGGTTTTGAGCCTTCCAGTGCCTTGTACAGACCTACATCAGGGCACCTACCACCCTTTCCATTTTTGTCCTTCTTGTGTAGTGAGGGAGGGTGAAGGTGAATACCATGGTTTATGGTGTGGATTAAAGAACATATTTACTGGGGACCCATCAACGCAAAGGGTCAGCAAGAAGGGATATGTGGTCCTCCATTCTCTCATTATTCCACAGAGTTGGGCATAAGCATGAAGCTGCCTGACATACAGTGTGTTTCTGTTCCATGGGAGGGACCCTGACCCCCGGCTACACAACCTTCCTACAATGCAAGCATGAGCATGGCCTTATCTCTGGGTTACAAATAATGTGAACTCAGGCGCCTAAGTGTCTGAGCTGGGAAATGCCAGACGCATCAGCACCTGGAGACCTCCGGGGCTTGTTCGAAGTTACAGCCCCTCCTGCTGGGGAAAGGCGGCCACCAATCCTAGGGGAAGCTGGGTTTGGGTGCAGCCCCTCCTGCTGGGGAAAGACCAGGCTTCCAGTCCCAGCCAGCTCGCTGCCTGTGAAGTCAAGCTGGGCCTCTAAGGTCACAGATCTTGCTGTGTCCCCCCCAGCAGCTGGCAGTTCTGTGCACTCTCCGAGGCAAGGTATGGCACCTTCCTCATTCTTAGGTCCAGAACTTCTGTGTCTAAAATCCAGGAAGAGGCATACCGTATTTCAACGCTACAAGTGCATTTTGACTTACTCTGAAGTTTTGAAATGAGGACTTTAAACTTTACCTTATTTTATAAATGAGGGTATTTAGTTCAAAGGTCAAACTAGGTTATGTCTTTTAACCTCTGGCCTTGTTCTTAATAGCTTAGCACCACGCTTCCTTCTGCCAAGATAGATGGATAAATCATCCCTTGGCAGTAGGTTCTAAGTTTTATAGCTATGTAATTTGTTGCGATATTCACTGGATTGGTGTTACTCTGATTTTCTTTTAGCCTTCTCAGTGAATAATAATAATTATAATAAACAGTATTTATTTATAATAAACTTGGCACACTTACTGTATGCCAAGTAGCGTGATAAGTATTTTACATGAATTGTACCATTTAATCCTTGAGTGAGTATCATTAGTCCCATTTTAGAGATGGGCACACAAAGTCTTAGAGAAATTAAGAAACTTGTCCAGGATCACAAGACCAGCAAATAGAAGAGATGGGCTTTGCAGCTTCACAGTGTCCTGCACAAGTCATGCTCTTAGCGTGTACACGTTGAGCATACAGCTGTGCTCAGCTCTAAGCCATTGGAGCCTGGAGGTCAGAAGCAAAGAACTCCTCAACTACTATGGACATGGAGCCTGGACTCTTGTCTCTGAGTATTTATTCTGTGTTGGGCAAAAAGTAAACTTACATATATGAAAAAGATGAATAGCACCATTAATATATTTAAAAACGTATTAAGAGTTATTTAAAAGCTACAAAAACTTGGGTTAGTTGTGTGACTAATAGGCTATTTACACTGCTATGTATGGCTGATTACCAGGAAGCATACTGATGTGCGTGTATACATGCAGAGTGTCAGATTAACTTGTGTGTTTTACTTGAAGATAATAGTAAATACTCTTCACCTATGGATTAACTAAATTAGAAGTTCTGGAATGTGAGTCCAGCGGGTCATATTTTAGGTTCTAGAAGGAAACATTTATTGCCGCTTCTCAGCAACATGAAAGATGCGTATCCTCAGACTTACGTTTTGCGTGTGAGGAATAGATTAGTCAGTAGGATCTCATGCAAGGAACATTAAAAAATGTTCCAGGGCTTCCCTGGTGGCGCAGTGGTTGAGAGTCCGCCTGCCGATGCAGGGGGCACGGGTTCATGTCCCAGTCCAGGAAGACCCCACATGCCGCGGAGCAGCTGGGCCCATGAGCCATGGCCGCTGAGCCTGCGCATGCGGAGCCTGTGCTTCACAACGGGAGAGGCCGCAACAGTGAGAGGCCCACGTACAGCAAAAAAAAAAAAAGGTCCAAATGTTATTTTGGAGCTTTTCAAGGTATTGCTCAGTTTCTGTTTAGAGCTAGAATAAATTTTTAACTTAGTTAACTGTAGATCCGTAAAATAGACTCTAATATAGAGCTTTTGACTCATTGTCCTCAAAGAGTGTACATTGAAATAGCCAAATAAGGTGAAATAGCCAAATAAGCACTGGGCATTTAGTTCAAGATCCTCTTGTTTCCTTTGTAGGAATGTGTAAGGCAATCATTTTATGATTATAATTGAATTTTTCACACCAAGTCTTTAGATTTGCAGGAAAATAAGTCCTGTAGTCTAGGTGTTGATTTTAGGATTAGAAGAATGCAGAACTCTCAGGGTTGGGGAATTTTGGATTCAAAACAGAATAAGTATAAAAATTTTCTAAGATATCAGGATATTTAGGCATAATGCTAGAATTTTCAAGTATCCTGAGAGAAAAAAGTAAAGACTTTACTTAATTAGCCATATAGAATCTTAAACTGTTTGTTTTCTAATTATTTTTCCCCAGCATGCATGCCTGATACCTGTTGCACTGACAGAAGATGACATTAATAATGTATACTTAACTGTAGCCTAATGTTCTCTGTGCAGTGTTGCCAAAGCCCATATTCCTTTTGGTGAAAACCATGTCAAGACTACATGTTGCTGTTTTAACCAGATGTGAAATGCTGACTTTATTTTCTCCCATCTTCGTTTTTCCTTCACCCAAAACCCTCTGTCAGCCACTATAGATATCAAAATAGTGTTGTAGGTATAAGGTCACATTTATTCTTTAATTTTTCCTTTTCCTGTGATTTAATGCTTTCTTCATTTTGTCCCACGTTGAGTAGCTGCTTGTGCGTGTGTATGTTTCCAGGCTTCTTCACATCACTAGACAAGAAATTACACTAAAAATTACAGTTATTACTTAGCTGGTTTGCACTTTAACCACTTACAACTCTTCTCACCCCTGTTAATTCTTATTCTTGGTCTCAGGACCTAATCTAGGAACTGAATAAAGAAGGAATTACCTGCTCTTTTCATTCATTTCCATATCTCCTGTTAGTGGGAATAGTTGTCTATCAGTTGGGTAAGAAGGCATGCACACATTCATTTAGACACTCAACATAAGCTTATAGAAGTTAATGCTTGAAATCTGTGCAGAAATCTGTATATATTTAAATTGTTAGTCAAGAATCTCAGTTCAATATAGTATCTTCTTTCAGAGACAAGTCTTTTGTGGTCAGCAATTGGAATGGGTTTTGCTTTGTAAAACCTTTAAAAAAAATCACAACTCTGTTATGAAACAACAGCAGTTTGTACTCCCTGAATCACTATATAGCTCAGAGAAATTTGCTAGCCTATTTCAAGATCTTGCAGTCTCCATCTTCTAGAAGGTCTTAAGACCTTCCCTGGCGGTCCACTGGTTAAGACTCTGTGCTTCCACTGCAGGGGGCGCAGGTTTGATCCCTGGTCAGGGAATTGAGATCCGGCATGCTGGGCGATACGGCCAAAAAAAAAAGTCACCAGGAAATTTCTTGCCTATCTAATTAGAAATCCGTCTGGCAGCCCCCCGTGCTTCCTTAGTGAGAGTCTTAAGCATATTCTCAGAGGAACACAGTTCCTGCAGTTTCTAAGCTTGCTTCTTCAGCCTTCTCTCAAATTTGTAAGAGCCTCTATATCCTTTCAGTAAAATCCCTTTTTGCTTAAGCTAGCCAGAATTAGTTTCGGTTTCTCATAACCATCACTGACACAGAAATTAGTACCAGGAATGAGACATATGCATACTACGTGACAAAAATCACAGATACTTATTACACTCATTTTTTTTAACCTTTTCTTTTTTCTTTCTTTTTTCTTTTGTGCTAAAAGCAAAGAGTCAGGGATATTTATGTAAAATATTGTCTGTTACAAAGTGTCAACAAAGACTAATTCTGCTTGGGATAGAAGAATCATCTTAGAATCCCTCACATTTGTATGAGCTTTACTACATAAAAGTGTTTGACTTGTAACCACATTTGTTATATAGAGGGCTGAATGTTGTTCTGTTTTTGTAACTCTCGTGGCATCTCCTCTGTTCTAGGAATCGGGTAGAATATAAATAAATGCTTGTTGATTGATCCTTTATGGAAAGTTTTCAAGTCATGAAATTTCATTCTTCTTTTTCCTCCTTAACAAATAGGCACACTGAGGTTTTAGGAATTGAACTTCTCTATGCTTTAGAGTTGACGTTGGGGATAAGAAGCAGAGTGTCCATGGACAAGGGCCCTTCGGCCGTTCTGTCGTGAGCCAGTTAACTTTTTTTTTTTTTTTTTTTTTTTTTTTTTTTGCTGTGCGCGGGCCTCTCACTGCTGTGGCCTCTCCCGTTGCGGAGCACAGGCTCCGGACACACAGGCTCCGCGGCCATGGCTCACGGGCCCAGCCGCTCTGCGGCATGTGGGATCTTCCCTGACCGGGGCACGAACCCGTGTCCCCTGCATCGGCAGGCGGACTCTCAACCACTGCGCCACCAGGGAAGCCCCAGTTAACATTTTTTGATCTCTTTATATCTTCAGTCTGTCACTTCAGTGCGCTGTTAAAATTGCTAAATATTTAGGCACAAACATAAAAATCCCACTTTAGAGTCAGCTGATTATGCAGTTGCAGGTAAGATGACACACAAACATATTAATAGTTTTAGCTTTCACAGAGACTATTAGAAAGATACGATAATTACAGCCTCGTGGATCCACAGAACCTATTAGTTCATGGCTCAGATACCTTCAGAAAAAACGGGTGGAGGTCATACTGGGAGCCTTTGGTCTGTAAAATCACAGAACACTTGCTGGGTGAGATGAATATATTCAAAAATTCCATAATAGCAATTCTATAACAGTTTATCTTTGTTTTGTGATGAGTATTTGTGATACCAGTTACAAACACCAGCTAACATTTAAACAGCATCTTTTATTTTTGAAAGAGATTTTATATGTATCATTCTATTGATTCTTAACATTCTGTTGATCCTTAGCCTGTGAGCTAAGAGGAATCAGTGGTTCTTTTTTTTTATTTAATTGAAGTGTAGTTGATTTATGATGTTGTGTTAGTTTCAGGTGTGTAGGAACAGTGATTCAGATACATACACACACACACACATATGCATAGATTTATTCCTCTTCAGATTCTTTTCCCTTATAGCTTGTTATAAACTATTGAGTATAGTTCCCTGTGCTATGCAGCAGGCCCTTGTTGGTTATCCTGAGTGATTATTCTGATTGAGGGGAAGTACTTTCCTGAAGTTCTGTCATACTTGGGTACATGGAATAAAAATTTGCTAAGTGACAAAAATAAATGCAGCTCAGAGAGATTAAGTGACTTGGCCAAGGACACACAGTTACTAAGTGATGGGGGCAGAACTCAGATTTAAGATTTTTGATTCCAAATCCCACATCCAGCTTTGTAGTGCTGATGCCCCAACAAGGGTAACTGAAGTTGTGTTCCGTGGTAAGAGGTAAGATAAAGAAATATGTTTGAAATCTTAGAATGCATATCTCTTAAATTGAACAGGGATTATTTTACAGCTAATAGTAAGTTCTGTGGTTCTGATGCGTGCGAATGGAATTTAAAAAAATCAATTGGAGAGTGAGTCTTGAGGGCCATGCTGCTTTGGAGTTCACACTGAATCATCACATTTCAGGGTTATTAGACATGAAAGAAGCTTTACGTGTTAGAGACAAGGAAAGTGAAGTTACAAAAATGCATGCTCCATGAAGGTAGAGTCAATATATATCTTGTTTACTTGTTACTTACAGTTTCTGATGGATACTAGATGTTCAATTAATGTTTGTTGACTGGGCAAGGTCCAGAAAACTAACGTAGTTGCTCTAAGTCACACCTTAGTGAAGGTCTTCCCAAAGGATCGATCATAACATGGTTGATTGACATACCATCTCCATGTCATCAGCATAATCAAGTGGTTGAACTTTAGGCTGTTGGGACCTTAGTGATAATCTATCGAATCCAGCCTTTTAAATGACTCTTGATTGGCCATCTGACTTGGTACCAGAGTAAGGATGGAACTGACCATCTTGGTTCCTCTCTACCTCTACTTTCATCATGTCAACTCTGAAGTATTTATGAGGAATCAAGATGATCTCCTTCTCTGGAGACCAAGTGGCCCCAAGGCAGTTAGGTCGTTAGTGTATGTAGAGCTGAGGCAGAACATGAGCCTTGTGACGCAGTCCTGAGTTCCTTTCCTCTCAGTCGCACAGGCATCTCTGCCAGACTGTTCCGTCTGAACTCAGCATCTCTCTGCATTTCTGGTTTGTTCTTCCCAGCTTTAGCAGTACTTAGTCTCTGCCTTTAATTCAGGATTGAAACTGGCCAGCCCTCACTGGTAAATTTTAAATGCATCACTTTCTCATAGCCCATCTCTAAATTTTCTACTTCACTGGGGAGTCAGGGGTTGTAGTCTAATACCTTGGGTATAAACACACTTCCTCACCTCCACACAATTAAAAGGAAAAAAAATTGTTTTCTTGTGTTTGTTGTTCGTTTTCTTTTCTTTCTTTTTTTTTTTTTTTGGCTGTGCAGCATGCGGGATATCAGTTCCCCAATCAGGGATTGGACCCCGCACCCCCTACAGTGGAAGCGCAGAGTCCTAACCACCGGACCACCGGGGAAGTCCCAAAAAAGAAAAAAAAAAGTGAATAAATTTCTCGTACGCATAGTGAGAGTCCCTTATGGGACAAGCACCGGGGCTAGCCTTTGAGAACAAAAGGTAAACCACAGGACCCCTGTCCTCAAGGAGCTCACAGACCAGAGATTCCAGCCAGTTAGTGCCAGAGAGAGAAATGTGGACAATTACAATGCAGCGTGATAATTTCTGTGGTAGAGGGATGTCCAAGGTACAACGGGAGCCGCGGGTAGAATGGCTCTGCTTCTGAAGGCCTTCCCGAGCAAGTGACAGCTGAGCTGGGTTTTGCAGGAGTTTACTCAGGAAGGAGAACAGTAAGAGGAGGAGGTGCTTTTTAGACAGTGAAAATAGCAAGAAGAAAGACTTGAATATGTGAAATGTCATAGCGTGTTCAGGGAAGTCCACATAGTCCTGCAGTCCATTGGTTTTCAAATGCCTTGCTTGCCCATCCATGTCTGTGCAAACACTTTGAGCGTAGATTCCCCCAGTATAAGCATATTACCTGTTATACACAGGTAATACTGTACTGACGCATTGTGTATATCATAAGCACACTCACAAAATAGAAAGTTAAAAGATCCCTTTAGGGACTTCCCTGGAGGTCCAGTGGTTAGGACTCCGTGCTTCCACTGCCTGAGGGCGTGAATTAAGATCCAGTATGCCACCTGGCGTGGCCAAAACAAACAAACAAAAGTCCCTTTAAAGGCGAGATAAAAGAAATATAGACATTCTGATATTTTCTAGCCCCACCCCAAAGGATGGTCTTAGGTTCCTCCTTTGTAAGCCACTGTCTAGACCCTCAGCTCCACGAGGGAGGCCAGGTCTGTCAGATTCACTGCAGTTTCTCCCATGTCTAGCACTGTTTCTTGCATTACTAGGCATCCAGCAAGTATTTGTTGGATTGAGTTGATTTTTCAGTATTGCTGGAGGGTAAGCCTAAAGTGATGAGCTGATAGGACAAATGCTCCCCGGCTTTACTGAAGGAAGACCTTTGTGGATTTTCCCAAGTCCCGAAGCAGAACACCAGGGCTTTGAGTTCAAGCTCTGACTCCCACTGTTTATCTTAGGGAGGGCAAGACCCTCACAGCATTTCTCTGTGTCTCATGAGGGCATTTGCGCTGTTCAGCAGGGGGCAATAATGTTCCTGCAGATCATGTGGCGCTTATGGTGAGTGACTAATAAAAGTGATATTGTGAAGCACTTGGCACTGATGAAAGACCTATCAAAATGGTAAATAGCCCTTGTATAAGCGGCAGAGAAAAGGAGGGCCATTCTTCCTCCCACCATGGCTCTTATGGATAATGATAGCAACATCAAAAGCATATTTTTCTGTTTGACTTGTGAGAATAAGGGTCTATGATGTTCTAGCCACAGAACTGTCTTTTTCACATGGCAACAAACAAAACAGAAGGTCTTTCACAGGCCTTGCAATTGTTAGATGAATATAAACAAGACTTAAGGCAGTGTATGTGAACTTTTTAAAAAGCGCAGTTAACATTTTATTATAGATTAGTTAAGATTACAGGGTGGGGGAGGGATACATTAGGAGTTTAGGATTAGCAGATACAAACTACTGTATATAAAATAGATGAACAACAAGGTCCTGCTGTATAGCACAGGCAACTATATTCAATATCCTGTAATAAACCATAATGGAAAAGAATATGAAAAAGAATGGGTATATATATGTATAACTGAATCACTTCGTTGTACACCAGAAACTAACACAACATTGTAAATCAACTATACTTCAATTTAAAAAAAAAAGATTATATACTTGTAGGTATATATAGAATATAGATTTCATCTGCATGTTGAAAGAGAAACCTAGATATACCCTTTCTTATCTTTTCCTCCCAGAGAAATTTCTTATACACATGCCTGCTGATAATGTTTTATCTTTAGTTAATCAGCCTACAAATATTTATCAAGAGCCTGTGGGGCAGCTTTTGTTTCTACTGGAAGAGATATCAAGAAGTAAACAGCAAGATTCCTGCCCCCAAGAAGATGACTTTTTAGGTGGAGAAATAGAATAGGAATCCATGAATAAATGGAGGGTAATTGAACAAAATATTGTGAAGAACCCTGGAGAATTAAAGCAACAGTTTTAAAAAGGAGAACTCCCTGTGACCTAGAAAAGAAGGAGATGGCTTCATGGGACGTGAGGAAAGATGAGTAGGTTTTATAGAAGTGGAAGGGAAGAAGACGGAATTCCTGGCACTGGGAATGCCATGGGCAAAGACACAGAAATGGGAGCTCTTCATCCAGGGTGCCTAAGACTATTGCCTGGGTGGCTGGAATATGTGGGGAATCATTCCTAGAAATCAGATGTTGGGGAAGAGGAACTAGTTTGGCAGGGAATGATGATGAGAGAGAATGTGTGTGTTTATGGGTAGAGGTGTGGAGGGAGGGAGGAAAGAAAAGTGGGAGCATTGAAATGATTGCAGATTTGTGTCCACCATGTTTTGTGTGTGTTGAGTGTGGCGGGGGTCTGGATTTGATTTTTTCACTATATGTTTTTAACCCAGGATGTTCACCTTTCTTTTCATTCTAATGGTCACCTCCTGACCTTCAGCTCATGTATTCAAGAAATTCAGAATAAACTTAATATTAAGTAAAAGTTCAACGGATCTAGTACAAGATAGGACTCAAACGTAGTGATATATTACAAAAACAAGCAGAATTTATTCTCAGCTCTGATAGCCACACTGCAAGCACATGTAAAGAGGTAATTGTACATCCAGTGTGATGCCCGGACTTTAGTCATTAGTGCAGATTCATTGTGGAAAGTTTCACGGGTTGAGTTTGGTTTGGGTAGGAGCTTCTCCTTTCTTTGTGTTAAATGTTCAGAGATTTAGAGAACTAGATAGTGTGGTCATTGCAGCAAATAAAAAATAAAGAAAAACAGAAAGACTAGAGGAAGAAAGATTCTTTTTTGTGGAAAAGAGTTTTTATTGAATCAAATAGCAATCCAATCAAATCTCATATTTGTCCCTTCATTATGTATTCAGTGGGAAAGTTACAAATCTGATAAATGGAGACTGATTTGCAGGACATTGTAAGGTTTCTCAAGGAAAAAACCAGATAGTTTAACTTATCAGACACTCTGCAGGACAGGTGTAATTATGATGTAAATCAGAGTCCCTGTGGAACAGACCCTAGACTTAAATAGATGCGAGGGCCTCCTTTAAAAACCACCAATTCACAGAACACAAGTATCATGTGCTTCTTGGTACCTAGAGTGAGAGTTTGTTATGTTGGCTTTGCTTCCTAGCACACAATAAGACAAGTACTGGGATGGAAAGATATTGGAAACAAATGCAGTAGCATGGTGACTTTAAATTAGGAAAGGCCTTTCCAAGCTGCTCTAGAATCTTAGTGATTTCCAAACAGTCTACTTTTGGTAGCTTTGCTACCTTGCCTCGGATAGTCTAATTAATAGTGTGACGTTTTAGTTGTGGAAATGCCACTGCAGTTCAAATGACAGCTGTCAGGAGAATGTGGCTGAGAGCCAACTAGATCTTTAGGTATCTAGCTATCTTTAGAAGGTACTGTCTTTGGTTTAATGAGTGCTGTAGTTCATAAGTAGCCACAGGTGTTTGGAGCCATGTTAATATTTGAGCTTACCCTAGGGTTTGGTAAGTTTTCAGATTATTTATATAATCATCAATGGGGTTTAAATAGCTGCCTATCCACCATAGCAAAATAGAGAGTTGTAGAGAAGATGGAGTCTTTGGGGTGCTTATAAAGTAATGGAGGACCCTTGAAAAACATAAATATGTAAATAACACTGCAGATACAACCACTAACATAACCAGCTACAGCCATGCAGAAATATTCTTATTAATGAATGAGATTGGATATATCCTTACAAGTGTGGAGTCTTGGTAGATGAGATATCTTAACTTCTAGATGCAATATGTGGCTTCTCCACTTGTAAACTTATTAGTGGCCAATTCCGACCACCAGAGTAAACCTTCTTCTCATCTGTAGATAGGGGTTAATCACCTCTCCCCTAACTACCTCACATGGCTGTTTGCAAAATCAAATGAGGTGAAGAGTATGGAAGTCATTTATAAGCCATAATGTGCTAATAAGCACATGGCTTTATTATCATGTAGAACCCCATGGCGACTCAGACACAGAGAAAACTGCATATTCGAGAATTACCACCCAGAGCCTTTCTCTCACAGGCAACATAATTCCTTCTTGGCTGTTGTTGATGGTTTTTGCTTCTGCTTTGGCCCCTCTTCTCTCTGATCCTCAAACAGTTTGAGTAACCTGGAATCCAGATAAGTGTGGGTCTAGGTACATAAGGTTATATGTACTAAAGCCTTGTTAAATACAAAGAAACATACACCAGGTGTATTCAGCGACCACAGCGGTACACAAGTAGCCTGAAAATTTAACTGTAAGTGTATCGAGTACCTGCAAGGGTCACTATGTTAAGAAAGGGAAAATGTAAACCTATTGAATAAGCCAATACCTAGATTTCCAGGAACTTTTCTCACTAGCTGTGTCTGACTGTTGAGTCTGTGAAGATTTTCCTGAAGGTGATATCAGGAATAGCATTTTATTATGTAGCCCTGATAAACCTCTTTTGCTTTCTTCATAGTCATAAGTGAAATACAGATTATCAGGCTTTTTGAGTTTCTCCCAGGGTTTCCTTTTACTTGCATTCTGTTAGTCATGAAAAAAAAATCATAATAGCAAGTGTATTAGGGGTCCCCACGGAGTGCAAAAGGTGACCTAAAGATTTGGATGGAAGTGTATTGAGTATTTATAAGGGACAGTTAACCTCCCAAGATGCTTCTTTTTGAGAGGTTGGATGTTTCTCAACAGCCTTTCATGACCTTTTTTTGTCATGAAAGTCCATGACCTTTTTTTGTCCCCTAATATTTGTGTGTGTGTGTTTGCATCACGGCACCTGTGACTCTCAGTATTCCCTTTTTTTATGCCTGTGCTTTGTCACCTTTTCCCCACAGCAGAGCTGCTTCTGGCCCTTGGCGTCACAGAACTTGAGTGAACGCAGGACCTTCAGATTTGCTTCCTTGTCCTTGGGGCTGCCAGGCACTGTGGCCATCTCCCCACTTTCCTCCTCTCTGGGGGTCTAGCTCCTCCGCCGAGCTGCCCGTGGACTCCTGGAGGGCCCCAGCCACTGGCCTGAGCTGTACCTGCCCAGACCCACCTGGATCCTGACAGCAGACAGACCCTGAGCTAAAGCCAGACCCCTGCTGTATACTCATTCTGTGGAGAATGGCGTGGGCTCTTCCTGAAGGAAGAATTACTTAACATTTCTTTTCCCGGGGAAACCAAACACCCACAGATGGTCCAAGTACTCCTTCATATTAATGGAAAGGCAATGGAGAAACACTTTGAAGTACTGCCCAGTAAGAGCAACCAGAGTGGCTCTACAGCCACCAAAGGGCCCAAGACTAGAGACTCAATTTTATATTCTGTTCTGTGGTCAAATTTCTCCATGTCCAGCTGAAAACAAACATGAAAACCCAGACTCTTATACTGAGTATCATTTACCATTAGCCTTGTCCTAGACACTTGGGAAATACGAAAGAAGGAGATAGTTCTTTCCTCATACAATTTGTACTATAGTTGGAGAAAGAGAATTAATGCAAATAAGAGTAAAGTAATACAAAATAATATATGGGTAAACATGGGCATTTGTAGAAAATATATCATAGAGGTGTCAGGAAACCACATCATATCTGGTTGGTTGTGAGAAGACATGGAAGAAGGTTGAGTTAAGCTAGACTTTAACAGATGGATAGGAAAAGAGGCGGAGTATATACTGAAAAGGGAAGAGCGTAAGTCTAGGGACAGGCAGAAAAGAAGGTGATGCATTTGCTAAAACAGAGGAAATAGAGGAAAAGGAAAACAATGTTGGATAGATTCAGTTTTAACTGAATTTGGAGTATTATGGAGACTTTGGTGTGTGTGTGTGTGTCCTATACACAGAGGACACAGCATTTTCATTTTGAAGAAACAACACCTGTTTCAGTTATAGAAACTAACCCACCACTCTGAGCAGTTGTTTAAGCTATGCCTGGTATGCAGTTGGAGCTCAATAAATGAATATTGGTTGAGAAATCTTTCACAAGCCCCTTAGCTGAAAGCAGCCTCCACTATAGCCACGGATGTCCCCGATAACACTTTTGAGGACTCTTGGAATATTTTTAACCCCGAAGAAACCTTTTCTATTCCCTGTTATAGACCCACACACCCAAAGCCTGTAGCACTTGGGCAGCTTCAGCATCTGTCCTGTGAGCTGAAAATAGATGATGGTAACCCTAGACGGTGTTTGGACAGCATGCTTAGCACAGGATTTGCTCTGATATGTTCATCCTTGCTTGGAAGCCCGAAGGAAATGAAATTTGCTCTTTCGTGCTCCCTGGCCTGTGGTTAGTGGCTGATCTTTTTAGTACAAAATGTGCCCCAAATGACCTGTTCTATTTTGATCTAGTAAGTGAGGATTTACCCTGGAGGCTCTTTGGAATGTCCATAAAAAAACAGAGAAGTTAGGGGCTTCCCTGGTGGCCCGGTGGTTGAGAGTCCGCCTGCCGATGCAGGGGACACGGGTTCGTGCCCCGGTCCAGGAGGATCCCACATGCCGCGGAGCGGCTGGGCCCGTGAGCCATGGCTGCTGAGCCTGCGCGTCCGGAGCCTGTGCTCCACAACGGGAGAGGCCACGACAGTGAGAGGCCCACCTACCCCCAAAAAATAAAATTAAAAAAAAAAATTAAAACAGAGAAGTTAGAGCTGAAAGAGAGTTTAGATAAATGTGGTTGGCTTCTCATATTCCGGATTAGGAAATTGAGGTCCTAAGTCGTAAGGGCCCTCCTCCAGGTCATGCTTCCTAGACAGAGACTGTGCACTATGGTTCAGGTAGCCTGACTTCTCCCAGAGTCAGCACAGCACCTGGCTTCTGTGGGTCCACCTGCGCTGGGACGAGGGTGAAGCCCGCTTTCCGAACCCAGCTTCTGCGTCGGGCATCATTCCCCACCGGCGGGACCAGCTCTTTCCTCTTCTTCCTTTGAAATCGTGCACCTTCCTGTTTTAAAACTCCCTTCCAATCAAAACGGGAACAGAGTCAATACTGTCATTTATCCTTGCTGCTTAGCTGATTACATTTCATGTGCGTGAGCTTGTCACTTGTTCCTCGGCCAAAGACCCGTCTTGAAAAAAAAAAAAAGACTTTCATACCTTATTATTGGGTGGGAGATTGTGCTCATTCTCAAAGGGGAACAAGCATCAGTGAGCAGGTGGGGAGACCCAGTTAAAGCAAGGAGGGACCCTAAAGATCACATGGTAAGGCTGGCCCCGGAGTTAGTTCACTTGTCAGCCTTTTAAGGTTTTGACACGGGTGAGCCCATAGATTCACAGGTTCCTGATTCCCCAGGGAAGGCACTCCAGGGCCTGGAAATATACCCCTTGAAAGTAGGTCCTACCTTGACCACACCCTGCCCCCCTGTCCCCCCAGATCTGCTTTATTAGTGCTCGGCTCATAGGCCACTCTCCTCCCTGCCTCCTCCCATCACCCTTTTCTTCTTTTTAGCCCATAGCACAGTGTTGGTTCTGTTTCACTCCAACCCAGTGGTTCACAAAGTGTGCTCCCAAATGAGCAGCCTCGGCATCACCTGGGCTTTCGTTAGAAATGCTGATTCTTGGACTGACCTCCAGACCTACTAAGTTAGAAACTTTGGAGGTGAGGCCCAACCTTCTGGTTCAGCAAGGCCTCCAGGTGATCTTAATGCAGGTTGTCCTTGGCATCCCTGCTCTCACCTTCTCTAACTTGAATCTCTGCCTCAGTCTGCACATCACCTGGCTTGTATTTTTCACATTCCACTGGGGGCGGGGAGTTGAGGACGTAAACTGAGCAATATTTTAGTTATTATCTCATGATCTTTTTTCTTTTTTTCTTTTTGAGGTACACAGGCCTCTCACTGTTGTGGCCTCTCCCATTGCGGAGCACAGGCTCCGGACGCGCAGGCTCAGTGGCCATGGCTCACAGGCCCAGCTGCTCCATGACATGTGGGATCTTCCCAGACCGGGGCACGAACCCACGTCCCCTGCATCGGCTGGCGGACTCTCAACCACTGCACCACCAGGGAAGCCCTCTCATGATCTTTTATACTTAATTTTTCTGTGTATTATTCTTTCTCTAAAATTGGCTCTGAGGGACTTCCCTGGCGGTCCAATGGTTAAGACTTCACCTTCCAATGCATGGGGTGTGGGTTCCATCCCTGGTCGGGGAGCTAAGATCCTACATGCCTTGTGGTCAAAAAACCAAAACATAAAACAGAAACAATATTGTAACAAATTCAATAAAGACTTTAAAAATGGTCCACATCAAAAAAACTTAAAGTAAAAAATAAAATAAAATTGTCTCTGAGACTTTTTTTTCTCAGTAAAGAAGTTTGCAGTTTCTAACATTAAATATTTTGTTGGAATGCGGTGTCTTTTTTAAGAGTGCCATGTGGCCTGGGTGTTAACCAAAGATGACTCGCAAGGCTATTGCAGACAGGGTCCAGGCCAGCTCTTTCATCAGTGATAAAAGTACTCCTTGGGCTTCCCTGGTGGCGCAGTGGTTGGGGGTCCGCCTGCCGATGCAGGGGACACGGGTTCGTGCCCCGGTCCGGGAAGATCCCACATGCCGCCGAGCGGCTGGGCCTGTGAGCCATGGCCGCTGAGCCTGCGCGTCCGGAGCCTGTGCTCCGCAACGGGAGAGGCCACAACAGTGAGAGGCCCACGTACCAAAAAATAAAAATAAAAAAGTATTCCTTGATAAAGTGCTAGATTAGCAGCAGCCTGTTTCCAGGCTGTCCTGCAGTGGAGTTCAACAGATCAGGTCAGAGTCAGGAGGCCAAGGTTGAAGTTCCAGCTAGGAAAACATAGGCAGGTTACCTAATTTCTCTGTTTCCCCATCTGTAAAATGGTGATGTTGGGGAGGGCTTGAACTAGATGGCTGGAAGGTTCTTTCCAGTTAAAACAATTCAGTGATTTTAGTTATCAGTTTGGTTGACACTTCAGAAGAGGTGGGATTGGTTCTAGCAAACCCCACAGGAAGCAAAACCTTGGTGTGTTTTCAGGGAGTGACTGAACACTCTCTCACCTTTGGTTCTCTCTGTCTTTACCCAAGAAGAAGGTACTTAACAAAGAAGAACAGCCACATCTCTCCAGTAGTTGCTAACCCCCGCTGATTGTTCTGAGATGCACTCCCAGAGACATTAAGGAAATTTAGTGCAAAGTTCTGCATCCATACTGGAAAACAATGGTCAGCAACTGAGGACTGCATTTGTTCTAAAAAGCAACTGAAATGCATATTTAGTGGCATCTTGATGGTACTTCTGGCAAAATCTGACAATTATATATTATATAATAATAATAATAATAATAATAGCAGTAAGAGTTGACATTTATCAAGAGCCTACTATGTGCCAAGCACTTTACATAGTCTCTCATCTAATCCTCACAGTATGAGACATACATTACTATTCCCATTTTATAGATGAGAAAGTTGAGGCACTGAGAAGTTGAATGCTTTGTCCAAAGTTATACAGTGAGTAATGGATGTTGCTTGGATTTGAACCCCAGTCAGTCTGGTTTCACAGCTTGGCTATTAGTGAATGATGAATAGCCAATGAGGAGGGCAGGGAGGGAATTTGCTAACTAATGCAACTATAGCTTAACTACAGCTTTCAGGGAGGAGTCTCTATTCCTCCCTGAAAGCTATACTTTCTTATTCCCCACTTGCTGCCACCTGAATAGTACCATTTATTGGCCCTGTGCTGGATCTTGGAGAACAGGGGTAAGGGAGGGACATAAAGTTTGCCCCAGTTTAAGAACTACTATTCTAAGTGAAGAGGAAACCTCTTTGTTTCGGGAAGAAGGAGTCAGGATGCAGCATCCTCTCATTACAGAGGGGTACGATGGGGCCAGGGGACCAGAACCAGAAGCGGCCCCCGAGCAGTACGAGTGCTGCCTGGTCCTTTACCAAGACAGCAAGGCTCGGTTGACTCAGTAACCAGTACTGGTCCTGTGAGTCACTCTGTGTCCTCAGTGTGTTCCACGAACCTTTCTGGGCTTGTTTCTTCACCTGTAAAATGGCAGTTAGAGGCCTGATTCTGCTAGATACAGTACGTAAACAAATAATGACCTGTTTGGAAAAAAATCTGGGCGCTTCTTGGGAAGGCGCTTTGTAAGCGGGACGAGCACCTTTCTTCTGACTCATCAGAGGGAGAGATCCGAGCTGGAGGTCGATGCTACTGTTCTTTATTCCTTGGAAATGGACACCTCCTAGAAAAAAGCACACGTGGAGGAAAAAATCAGTGAACATCTCAGGTCTAATGACATAAGGAAGGCTGACTTAGGGACCTTCCTGTCTTGACCCTGTATTTACATCTTATCTTAAGGATGAGATGATGGATTTTAAAGGGCCTCATGAGCTTTTATGCGCATGTCATTGAAAAGTGTTTGTTATATGTTCCACATGAACTGATGCTGACTCTCTGGGATGGTGTAACTTACCATGTCCATGTCCACCGCACCCCCCCCACCAGGAGTGTCATCTTAATTATACAACATTGGCTCAGTGCAAATATGAAGATGACGTGATGACTGCTCTTGTAGGCGCTTCTGTGATCCCCATCTGTATTTATGTGGTAGTATCAGTGTGATGTATAAATTGCATGCATTTTCACCTTACCATGGCACTTTAGCATAACTAGAATGTTTTCTCCTTCTTAGCCTATATGAGCATAAAATAGGCAGAAGACAGGTGCTTCTATTTAAAGTTTGATGGCATGGAAAGCTCTCTAAACATAGAAATCAGAAGATCTGGGTTCAAATCCTAACCCTACTCTTTATTAAAAATGTGAGTTGAGTACATCACTGTAATTTTTCTGAGCCTGCTTCCTTATCTGTCACATGAGTATGACAAGGCCTGCCTGATTGACTGGGATATTGTTAGGCTCAGTTCTGATAGAGTTCGGTTCTGTTCAGATGTAAAGTATTACTGTTATTATTTTTCCTAATGCTCCTTCATCATGATTTCAAATACAGCGCGTGATATATGAGACTTGGAATCAAGCATGCTTCCTTCCTGGGTGTGTTTACCATCTCAATTCATTGGGGTGACAAGACACACAGCGTACATGGGACTTTGCTTTGTACTGACTTGATGTGAGCCCTGGAAGGGCCCTGTGTAGAACTTATGACTCGGACTTTGTTCCTGATTCATAGAGCCATTGCTTACTACCCTCCTGAAAAGGAGTCTTACTAATGGAACATTTGACATTAAAACTATAGAAGGTGGTTACTGAAGCTTTCTGCATAGTGTGTGTGTGTGTGTGCGTGTGCGCGTGTGTGTGCGCGCACGCGCTCAGTCTGAGACCAATTCCTTCTGGCCCTCCAGAATCACATGTACTCTGGTTATATTAACCACTTCTGCACTCTCCTTCCTACCACTGCCTGTATTGTTCTGTTGTTCTCTTCAGGCTGAGAGAATTCAAGCATCTTCTTGAAGCAAAACTACTTGAAATGTCTATTACGATCCTTTCACTTAAAAGTATACATGTATAACCATACACATGGACATAATAGATTTTTGCAAGAATACATAAGCAACTATTCATACTGGGTTCCTTTGAAAAGTGGGGGTCAAGGAAAATTTCAAACCCATCCCAAAGTAATAAATACAATAGTGCAGCAAACTCCCATGCACCCATCTCCTAGCTTCAACAAGTATCAGTTCATCACCAGTTACCCAGCTTTGGATTATACTTATTTGAAGTTTTTTAATCTACCAGGAGCATGCATTAGTTTGATAATTTGAATTTTTAATTATAAAATAAATCCAAACAAAAAGGAAATGCAGTGTGTTAGGTTTCATTTGTTCCTATCTTTTTTCTCATCCTTTTAGATTCGGGGCCTTTCAAGGGTAGGTGATTTAGAGTGATTTTCTGTAAGTTCTCTGACCCCCAGGGACAGATATTGGCTGTTGCTGAACATCTGGAAGGGACAATAGCTTTGGTTTAAAGCACATCTATGTCAGTGCTGTTGCCCAAATCACAAGGCTCACACTGTCAGCCCCACTGTTCAGCATGCTGTGTTTTTTAATTAAACTGTTTACTTCAGCTGAGATTTATGACGCTGTTTTTAAATGAGAATGTGTGGTTTCTGTCCCCCTTTTGTTCCCTGAGTCCTGCAACCTGCTGCAGTTTTCTACCAGCTGTTTTTTGAAAAACAATTTCTGCATTTCTTTTCCTATGGACAGTAATTTCTTAAGGATTATTAACACCCTGCACTCAGTAGTGTTTGTTCTCCTAGGGCTGGAAGAGGAAATTGTCGGATGCAATTTCAGCAGCTGGTTCGCTGGCCATGAATAGAATATTACAGAATCACCTTGACTCTAAAGCCTGTGAACCAGCTGTCTGGAATGAATGATGGGAAGGTGGTTTTCGTACTTAAATTCCTTAGCCAGTGGTGTCGAAAATGTAGCTAAAACAGAGGTGATTATTTTTCCCAGGGGTTCAATGTGGATCGATTTGCAATATGCTATTCAGAAGACTCTTCTGCCATATGCACCTCAAGGCTGAGGACATGGCATGCACTACCTGATTTTTCAGATCAATGAGTATCTATCCCCTACTATGTGCTAAGCACTAGAATTGCAAAATCAGATAAGCAACTCTCCCTTAGCATCCTTCGCTTCGTCTAGTTGTAATACAGTGGGATGAATTCTTTACTAGTGGCTGTAAAATAGCCACTAGTATTTTAGACAGCAGAGGGGTGAAGGTTGTTTTCTGCCTTTGGAAGGCTGAGAAAATGTTCACGAGCAGGTACCTTTTAAGCTGAAGAGCAAGTAGAATTTTTTTCTAATTATTGCAGGAGGAGGGAGCATTCTAAGCAGAGGGGTCTCTGCCTTGAGCAGGGGCATGGAGGGTGATGGAGAAGAATCCAGGACATCCAGACTATGAGACAGGCACGCTTGTGATTGGAGGTGAGAGAGGGCGAGGAAGCTTGGGAGGCGGGCTGGGGTCAAGGTGAAGGCCTCCCTAGAGCCTGGGTAGGTGAAGTTATTTTGGATACAAGTAGTCAAGGCTTTTACAGCCACCTGAAAGGATTGGTCCTGTTCTGATTATTATTAGAGTGTATGTAGCTTGGAAGAAGAACTGGAAAACTCTAATGAACCAAGGCGTTCCAGTGTCAGGTGTCTCTTGCTGTCTCCCATTTGTGGCTTCAGGGCTCTTTCTCCTGCCCTCTGGCTTCCTGGAGCTGGCCTGCCTCACCCCCGCCCTCCTTCCTGGTTGCCCAGTTTCCTCAGTGTCTTGTAATACTGAGGATTTTTCACCTGTGTTCTAAAAACTCCATGTAGATGGTCTGGGGGATGTGGAGGGTATACATGGGAGAACCAAATGGGAAAACCAGGAAACATCCTGGACCTGGGAGCCCTACCCGCTTTTAGCCAGGGCACTCCTCATTGCTCTGTTTTCTACATTGACTCCTAGGTAAGTTCCACTTGAAGAAAGTGTCCCAGCACAAATAGGGTTTGAAAACTTCAGCTCTAGTTTAAATCTTGGATGGAGCCATTCTGCTAGGCTTAGCTAATTACTGTCACTTGAGTTGGGTAGAAACTTGTGGCCTTGGTGCCCTCATTGAGCTGCTGGTGGGTGTGTGCAGGGGCCTCTTTAAGTCAAGGGCTCTTCCAGGCAGGTGCCGCCCTGTGCAAAGAAAACAGGCATGGGGTGTTTGAACCCTGCCTGGTGTGGATAAGGTGTGGAAGGCAGTTTTGAATCGAAGGGGCTGTTGAGCATGGCAGACAAGGTGACTGACTGACGTGTCCAGACAACACACTATGTTTAAAAGTATGGCTTTCAGCCCCGGTTCAGTATCTTACAGAGTCTTTCTAGAGAATGCTATTCCATGAGAGGCTCAACTATACGCAAAATTTCTGTTTTTCCACAAGACTTTGAAATATTGCCTATCCTTCTTGGTGATCTCCATGCATATTAGTGTATTAAATATTGTGGAAATTTGTAAGCAGTAACTTGAGTTCAACTAAACGGAAATGCTTTTTTTTAAAAAAAAACACATATACATAGGAATTCCCCGGTGGTACAGTGGTTAGGACTCCACGCTTTCACTGCTGAGTCCCTGGTCGGGAAACTAAGATCCCACAGCCACACAGCGCAGCCAAAACAAGCAAACAAACAAACAAACCACATTTACATCCACACAACAGGGAATAAAACTTTGGAAATTGATTGCCCTAGAAGTGAAAGCATATAAATAGTTATTTTACAAAAGATGAATTCCATGATATTAGATGTTTACTCACTTGTGGGGTGGGAACTCCCCCTTTTTTAGTGAGAAGCCTCCCTACCTTTTAGAAAGGGGTGTCATTTCTCTTAGTCCCCCTGTATATTTATTTGTTCACCAAATATTTATTAAGTACCCACAGTGCTAGGCAAAACACTTGGTTATTTAGAGTATGAAAATTCTTACCTCTTTATTGGGATAGCTTTTCTGGAATATATAATTTTTAATGCTCATTTTTAGAATTTTGTGTCTCTGACTATCAAAGAAAAACAGATGGTAGCACAGTTACTGAACATTTTTAACCCCTGGTAGCATGTCTAAAAAGATCAAGTTCTATGCTATCTCCCAGATTCAAAGTTATTTCCCCTCCATCATATTTCTGCTCAGTTTTCTAAACACGGAAATATACCAGGTCCTTGTGGGGCTGCAGGGGTAGTGACCAGTGCTTCTTCTTACTGTGCAGGGCGGGAATCAGAGGGAATCAAGTATGCTTAAGAATTAGCACCACGCTCAGGGTTGACAGGATAGTAACTGAAAGGTTCTATTCTGTAGTAAAGTTAAACATTACCTAATACATTTTTTTTAAGTTGGAAAATTTACAGGAGCTGAAACTTGTCTCTTGGCTCATAACATATTCCTCCTCCACCAAATTATATGGTAGCTTATTCCACATTTCAATTTCTAAATAAATTGGTCTTCATTATTCGTAGATTCCTGACAGACATCCCGTCTAAAAATTAATGTTTTGCATTCTGCCACTTTGAGCATGTTAAACAAATTACTCAGTGTCTTTGTCCCTGAATTAATTAGAGAGATTCATGTGATGACTTTAGCACACCGATGTGAATGTGTTTTTTTTTTCTTTTTTTTTTTTTATTAGGGCTCATTTATTTTCTATTAATAATTACAACTCTACTTTGGTATCATTTGTGGCTTTAATATTACCAGCCTCGGGGAATTGTCATGAGGGTTAATGCCAATAAAGCAGTCAAAACTGTGCCTGGCACATAGTAAGGGCTCAAATGCTATCTTTATTATTTATTTATTTATTTATTTTTTTTGCGGTACGTGAGCCTCTCCCTGTTGTGGCCTCTCCCGTTGCGGAGCACAGGCTCCGGACGCGCAGGCTCAGTAGTTGTGGCTCACGGGCCCAGCCGCTCCGTGGCATGTGGGATCCTCCCGGACCGGGGCACGAACCCGTGTCCCCTGCATCGGCAGGCGGACTCTCAACCACTGCGCCACCAGGGAAGCCCTGTCCAACAGCTTTTATCCATCTCTTCTGGATTCTTCAGTTATCCCTTCCTAGGGAGAGGCAACATGATGTGGCAGTTGGAAAGCCCGACTCTAAAGTGAGCCCATCGGGGTTCAAATCTCACTTTCACTATTTGTTAGCTGTGTGACAAGTCACCTAATCTCTCTGAATCCTCAGTTCTCTTTGCTGTTAAAAAAAAAAATGGAGATAGTAATAATGACTTCTGATGAGGTTGTTTTGAGCATTAAGTAATAATGACTTCTGATGAGGTTGTTTTGAGCATTAGGTGATTTAATCCATGTAAAGAGCCTCACAAAAGGATTAGCTGTTGCCCCTAGGAAAACAAGGCCAGCAAGGGCAAGGATCTTGCCCATTTTCCAATGTATGTCTCTAATGCTTGCAAGTGTCTGATGGGCAGGTGGTAGACACTCATTCGTATTTGTTATGTGACTGAATGAATTCAAATATGGTGGATCCTGAGCAGTCTGTGATGAAGAGGAAGTACCTCATTTCAGCAAGTTTCTAGAGTCTTGTTTGTTAGTTGGTTGAAACCATAAGCCCACTAGTGGAGACAGAGTAGGGGTGAGAAAGCTTTTCTCAGTCTCCTGAGTGACAGGAGAGTTCTAGGTTGTCCGTGGTTGGGTTTCCCTCCCCTTTACCTGTATCATCTCTAGGTCTGTGGGTGGAATCACTTCCTGGGGCCTCTGGGCTCTGACAGTGTGGAAATCACCCACTGACATAAAGGTATTGGGACGGCACTCTGATGCATCGCAGGCTTCCATTTTGTCCTGTTCTCTGGGATTGGCTTAATGATAATGTGTTGTCAAAATTCCTCAACTGATTGCCAAATTTTCTTTCCAGGCTCAGGCTGCATGAAGAAAAGGTTATTAAAGATAGGCGACATCATCTCAAAACCTACCCAAACTGTTTTGTTGCGAAAGAACTGATTGACTGGCTGATTGAACACAAAGAGGCTTCTGACAGAGAGACGGCAATTAAACTCATGCAGAAATTAGCAGACCGGGGCATTATCCATCACGGTGAGTGAGGTGGCGACTGTCAAGGTAACTCGAGACGAAACAAAGGACTGGATCTTCTGTTTCAGATGTGAACCCACCCATTTAAGAAATAAACATCTTACTTTGTCTCTTGTATACCTCTCCCCAATTACATTCCCTTCCTTCTTCCAAGACGCATTTGGCTTTATTTCCTTGGACTTCTTTATATTTTTTCCTTTCTGTAGATGCATCTCTTAACAATGTAACATATTGTTTTAAATGTTTTAAGTCATTATAGAGAGGCATGCTTATTCTTGTGCAGCTTGATCCATTTGCTGTTTGTTGGATTCACTCATGTTGATAGTGTATCTTGTTTGCTCATTTTCGCTGCAGTGCGTGCCATCACACCTTTATCCGTTCTACTCACAGACATTTAAGTTGTTTCCAAGTTTTTGCTGTTACTCTCAGTGGTTCAGTGAACATTCACGAACGTGTCTCCTTGAAATCTCTAATCCTGGCCAAGACCTTCGCATGCTGTTATTCTCTTGGGCTGGAATGCCCTCCGTCTGCATTTCTGCTTGTTTTCTACTCATTCTCCAGGTCTCCACTTACATTCAAACTCTTCAGAGACGTGTACATTTCCCAAAGCTGGGGTGCTGGGTGCTCCTTTAGGTTCCCACTGAATATCTCCTCAGCTCTTTCATAGCCTGATCACGCCATATTTTAATTACATGTCGACATTTCCTTGAATCTCGCTAGATTTCACATTCTTCGAGGCTGATGCCTACCCCAATATCATGCTCAAGAAGAGTTTGTAGAAAGAATGATGAATTGAATTTTGTGACTCTTTTAACAGATGATGATGATGATAGCTAATAAAACTGAGCACTTTTCTGTGCCAGGTACTGTGCTAAATAGTTTACTGTGTATTACATCGTAGAGTCATGTGCTTGAGAAATTAGGTAATAAAACAAATCTTAATTAGCATCTTCCTTCATTTGAGTAATTAAATAAGAGGGTTTTTTTTTTTTCTTATTTGCCTCTCTGTGTATATTGTCTTTCAGTGTGTGATGAGCATAAGGAATTCAAGGATGTCAAACTCTTCTATCGCTTTAGAAAGGATGATGGCACCTTCCCACTGGACAACGAAGTGAAGGCCTTCATGAGAGGACAGAGGCTGTATGAGAAGTATGTGCTGTAGTCTTGTAGAGAGAAGCAGGACTATTTCAGTCTTTTATCATTTTGACTTCAGCCTGGCTCTTCCATGTGGAATGGTTACATAACTGTGCCTTTTAATATGAGAAAACTCTATCACTCACTTGCTTTTCTCTTTACCAGAAATTAAGTTGATTTCATAAGATTCTTAATAAAGAATTTATTTAAATAGTATTTCTACATTTAAGTCTATTTAACAAAACTCCAGAAGTGAAAACAAAAGGTTGGCACTTAATGTTTGCCATCAAGTGATGCAGTTGCCAGTTCTCTTTTAAGTATTTTAAGTATCTTCTAGTATATAACTTAGAAGTTTAATCTTTTAAATGGCTAGAGAAGCAGTGTCAAGTACAGGGGAAGTTCAGGTTCAGGTCAAGAGATGAATAGTGAGAGAACTTCAGATAGCAGGGTGGTGGAAGAGGAATAATCTCTCGGCTCTTTGTAACAGATGAATATACTGTGGCCCAGGAGTATTTTGGTTAGTGGACATTGAATCTCCCAGTTGGTTTGTCTCTGAGCTGATCTGCTGTTTCCGTGGTCCCTTTCTCACCCTACCTTCCTTGTTGTTTTTAAGGGCAACCATTTGAGAAAGGAGTGCAGGGGCAGTGGCACCCTTTCCTTAACTCTGACTGCCTTTCAAAACATGTATTTATAACATAAAAGAGCCTACTCTATAAGTGGGATGGTGCGTGAGGGAGCTGCACCTGGGTGGTCGGATTAAGTAGCGGATGGTTAAGAGCCAGACAGGGTGTGAGTTCTAGCCCCGTTACCTTACCTTTGTAAACCTCAGTGTCCTCTTTTATGACATGGGAGTGGGTGATAGCCCCTCCCTCCTAGTTGTTTAGTGCTGTCCTGGGAATTAAAAGAATAAATTGTGTCAAGTACTTAAATAGTTGGTTCAGTAACTCTGCTATGTTGTCAGACCCCATGGAGGATAGCCATTTCAGATATTAATATGACACTGATGACTATCCTCGATTCTGTCTGTCCTGTGTTCTACCTCTGTGCCAGTTCTGTTCACTTCGGTTTCTGGAGCTGGCATTGGCCAACCAATTAATGCCCAATATGTACTAGCTCTCCCAGTTCTCTTATTCCTTGCTTTCTATATCAAAGTATAGAAAATCCCTCATCTCCCTGACTCACATGAATTTGAATGGAAGGGATCCATCAACACCTCCATTTGTTTGCTTGAGTATGTATGTATGTTTTGTTGCCGCTTTCATTTACTTTCTTAGTTCCTTTTGGAAAATTCTAGCGGATGTTAAGTATTTAAATTACTCTGATGGTCTCTTCAAACTATAAGAATTTATGTTGTCAAAAACATACATGTCATTTCCATGGAAGGAAGCCAGGGGATTCTGTAATACTCTTCTCTAGCTACAGATTATCTCTTGGGATCTGGGTAAACACTTCATGGGAGCAGGGATTAGCAATAATTGAAACGTCTGAAAGAGAACTATTCTTTTTTTTTTTTTTTAAAGATTTTTTGATGTGGTCCATTTTTAAAGTCTTTATTGAATTTGTTACAATATTGCTTCTGTTTTTTGTTTTGGTTTTTGGGCCCCCGGGGCATGTGGGATCTTAGCTCCCCGACCAGGGATCGAACCCACATCCCCTTGCATTGCAAGGTGAAGTCTTAACCGCTAGACCGCCAGGGAAGTCCCTAGAGAACTATTCTTACTAATGGGATGGATATGATAAGAAAAGTTGAAAAAAGTTGTTCATACCCTCTAGAAAATACTTACTCCAGCCCTACCTTCTGTTGCTTCTCCCCATACATCCTACGTGCCATTCACACTAAACTGTGTCTCTAGACCATCCAAGTCTCCTCTCTGCCTTCAGGGCATTTATTAATTCATTAATTATTCAACAAATATTTATTGAGCCCTCACCACCTGCCAGGCACAGTTATAGTTATATACTGGAAATGTGCCCTGGACCAGAGATAGACAAAACCTCCGCCTCATGGACCTTGCATTCTAGTATGTTGTTGTTGTTTGCTGCGCTGGGTCTTCCTTGCTGTGTGTGGGCTTTCTGTAGTTGCAACGAGCAGGGGCTACTCTTTGTTGTGGCGCACGGGCTTCTCTTCACTACGGCACACAGGCTTCTCTTCATTGCGGTGGCTTCTCTTGTTGCGGAGCGTGGGCTCTAGGCACACAGGCTTTAGTAGTTGCAGCATGTGGCCTCCGTAGTTGTGGCACACGGGCTTAGTTGCTCTGCGGCATGTGGGATCTTCCCAGACCAGGGATCGAACCCATGTCCCCTGCTTTGGCAGGCGGATTCTTAACCACTGTGCCACCAGGGAAGTCCTTGCATTCTAGTTGAAGAGGCAGACATTAAAGGGATAGCACGTGAAGAGGAATGTAGTTTAGTATGGGTGATTTTCAGTATAGAAGGAGAAATAGACTCACTGAAGGTGATGAGGTTATTTTAGACGGGGGGACAGGGAAGACGTCCCTGAAGAGGTGGCATTTGAATAAAGTGAGCCTTGTGTGTATGTGGTGGAACAGCGTCCAAGGCAGAGGACACAGCAAGGGTAAAAGCTTCGGGTGGGAATATGCTCTATGTAGTTTAGGACAGCAAGGAGGCCAGTGTGTCCAGAGGGCCAGAAGTAAGGGGGCGGGTAGGAGATGAGTTGGGACCAATTCGTGAAGGGCCCTTACCGCCATGATATCAAAAATGTTATTTTAAGTGTGATGGGAGGCCATCAGACAGTAAGGAGTGGTAAAGTGGTGATCTGATGTACATTTTGCATCTGCTGTTCCCTCTGTCTAGAAGACTCTTCCTGCCACACTCAGCCCTTTCTCTACCTCACTCTGACACTTCCTGGCTTCGTGTTCAATACCACCTTTTCTGAGAATCCTTCCGCGTCCCCTTAAGACTGAGTTAGGTGCTGCTACTGTGTGTTTACGCCATGAAAGAACTGTGTTAAACTTTCATCTCGTTTTGTTTACGGCATTAGACTAAGAAACTTAAGGGGAGAGACTGCTTTATCCTTCTTTGTATTTCTTATGGTTTCACGTGTTCCCAGCCAATTGTCGATGGTAAATATTTGCTGAAAAGGATGACTAAACTTTCTGATCCCTGGACGAGTTGATCTGTACTTTTGTTTTTTTGCTGTACTTTTTTTTTTTTTTGCTGTACTTTTCCTGTGTGCAGTGGCTTCCTAGTCATTAGTGTTCAGTGTCTCAATTCCAAGTAAAGTTATTTCTTCAAACTGCTTGTAAAATTAGCACTAGGAGAAGTAATTTAATAAGTACTTAACTTGCATGACCTAACTGCCACCTCGCAAATCTTGGCCCCTACTTTTGGTTGCTAGAACACGCATGGAACAAACTTAAGGGCCTTTGGAATTGATAGGTCAGTTTACCTGTTGGATCAATTTTGTTTGGTACATACACTTATCTGTTTTTTAATGCATTTTCCTTGTTTCTCTGGCCATTTTTTTCCATGAATCTCAGCATGTACTATTATTTTGTAAGTCTTGGATACTTAAAAAATAACATTAAGAAATGAATAGCTGATTTTGTTCATAGCTCATCTTTTCAAGGACTTTATTTATTTTAGAACTGACTTTTTTCCCCTTCTATTATTTTAGCTGGAACCCTTGTTTAGGATATCTCTAATATTAGTGAAAGAGAGTCTTACGAAAGATATATTCCTTTAGTTGTTTTCCTTTTAAGGTAATAACAATAGATAATATTTGTTGATTGCTACCTATATATCAGACATCCTGACTAATCTATTTTATTTAATCATCATAACAACCCCTAGTTAGATGCTTTCATTGTTCCCATTTTATGGATGAGAAAAAAGTTGCAAGGAGAGGTTCAGTGTCTTACCCAAGGTCACCTCATTCATTTAAAAAAAAAAAAAACAAACAGCTGGGATTTGAACCTAGAGCCCAAACTTATTGTTGCTAGGCTATTAATAAATCTCTTCTGTTGACTTCAATGGAGATTAAATGAATGAAACCAGTGTTTACTTCAAAAATGTAACATGGAGTTTGTGAATATCTGGGTATGAGATTTGCTATAAAAATTTACTGAAAATATTCCAGGATTTTAAAGTAGACTTTGGAAAAGGGGAGTAAAATGATCCTCCTTCATGGTAAATCTATGTGGTGTTCTGTAAATATGATAAAAAAAAACAGGGACTTTTATTTGTACATTAAGCTGCTCAAAACACTGCCATTAGATTATTTTATCTGAACCTCCTGAACAGAGTAATAATAGAGTAGTAAATAATAACCGTAATGATAATAGTGATAACATAGTAGATAATTATATAACATAGATGGGGCATTACGTTATTGTCCCAGAAGGAGGGGAATCTGGGATCCAGAGCAGTTAAGTCACTTCTGCGTCCTGGTGCTACAGTTCGAGGGGGACAGGAGATGCCTGAACCCAGGGTGACAGGTGTGCAGGCCGTGCTTTCCCCAGCCTCCCATCCAGCCCTGAGGGCCTGGTTCTATTGTCAGTATTTCCTTTTTGCTCTCCTCTGGCTTGTTTGTTCTGTGTTATTTATAGGCCTTTGTGAAACTTGGTGGTTTCTGGCTGGGGTTTTGCTGAGACATACTGATTTGGGGGCACCTTGGCTTTCTAACCCCTGGTGGTGTTTCTCAGTCTGCTATTTTGCAGGACAAATCTGCGTCTCAGGGCTAAAAGTCAGTGACTCTGTGTGTTGCCTTTTAGTGTCTACGTCACTTCCGTTACCTTAACTCAGAGGTACTCCAACGAATGCTAGTTAAGGGGCAGAAGCTGACTTTTTCAAGTTGTCCCAGTGTGAGGAGCATTGTAGGGGAGCTGGTGACATGAGGCCTCTCTCTCACAGCAAGTGGCAGAGCGTGTGGGTTTTGGAGTTGCACAGTCCTGGTCTTCAATCCCAGCCTCACAACTTGCTCACTCTGTGACCTTGAGTGGGCTTTGAACCTCTCTTACCTGTAGTCTTTTTTTTTTTTTTTTTTTTTTTTTTTGTGGTATGCGGGCCTCTCACTCTTGTGGCCTCTCCCGTTGTGGAGCACAGGCTCCGGACGCGCAGGCTCAGCGGCCACGGCTCATGGGCCCAGCCACTCTGCGGCATGTGGGATCTTCCCGGACTGGGGCACGAACCCGCGTTCCCTGCATCGGCAGGCGGACTCTCAACTACTGCGCCACCAGGGAAGCCCCTGACCTGTAGTCTTCAATGGAGATAAGTGGGGGACCCACTTGGAAAGGCTGTTGGAAGGATTAAATGAAATCCAGTCTGTACAGTGCTTGGCATAGAGTTGAGAGCCCACGAAATCTGAGCTGCTGCTATTAGACTGGTAAATCATAATATAAATAAATGACAGTTGTTTTTCTTGTTTTATGATAGTATTTTAAGATACAGCCTAGCATAGCAGTTAAGGACCCAGGAGCCAGGCTTCCTGGGTGTGAATCCTGGTTCTGTGCCTTGGCCTTCCCTCTCTTTGCCTCCATTTGCCCATGTAGTAAATGGAGATACTGATTGTATCAACCTCACGGACTTGTGGGGATTACATGGACTGATTAGTTTAAGCATGTGGGACGGGGCCTCCCCTAGAATAGGAGTCATGCCCTGCTGCCGGCTTGAGGGGAGTGTGAGAAAGAGGGTGTCTGCCCCTGGATCCGTGCCCACACTCTGTTGTTTTGAGGACTTCATCTAAGCCCACGCAGGGCACAAGGCGCTTTCATCAACAGGCTTCCTCAGACCTTCACTGTGGCCAGTTGTGGACTGAAGGTCCAGGGACCAAGGCACGGCATCTCCCCGGGTGGGCCTTCCAGCTCCCCCGTTAATTCTGCATGAGCACAGATACCCCCGACACACAGCACATGAACAGAACTCACATGCTCTCAAACAGTGCAGTTTTTAGTTTTCCAGTAAAAGCTCTGAAAGGACAAAAACCATCAGTGTCTTTAAGGAACAACATTGAATCTGTGTACGTTGCCTTCGGAAGGTAGAAGGTGTTTCGGTTGCATGTTCCAAAGTACAAAACTTGATTATCTTTGCATCAGTGGGCACAGCAGATCTCTTTAAGAAAAAAGTTGAACTCTGGATTACCGAGTGTTCTATATACTGATAAATAGAAGTAGCTATAAAAGAGAATATGAGTTTGGGGTGCAATTTGGACCATCCTTACTAAAACTAATAGTTGAAACGCACATTTTAAACTAACCTTGATTTCATCTTCAGACGTAGAGGAGACTTCTCAATTTTATTATTCATTTTTTTAATCTGTTTTTTTATTTTATATTGGGGTATAGTTGATTTACAATGTTGTGTTAGTTTCAGGTGTACAACAAAGTGATTCAGTTATACATATACATACATCCATTCTTCTTCAGATTCTTTTCCCATTTAGGTCACTACAGAATATTGAGTAGAGTTCCCTGTGCTATACAGTAGGTCCTTGTTGATTATCTATTTTGTATATAGTAGTGTGTATATGTTAATCCCAACCTCCTAATTTATCCCTTCCCCCCCGTGACTTCTCAATTTTAATTTAACACAGTCTTAATATGGAGTTCAATCCCTTCCAGGTCTGGTTCATAAGGGCATTAGTTTAGTTTTTCATCCAAAGGGTCTTAGTTTTCTTATTATCAGGAGTTTCTCTCTCCAGCCACCAGCAGTCTATTTCTTCTGCTTAGGAGTGTATACCTGGTTGAAGAATTAAAGTGCCTGTATACCATTAGATCTCTTTGAGTTCCCACTGCTTTCTTTATATTCTCTATTTCATAGAACTGAAGAGAAATATAAGGGGAGAACTATATACAAAGGGGAACAGCCCTTTTGTGTATTTTATCTTATCAGAGGTTTCTCTACCATATACCCCTGGGATCTTTTTCCTGTTCCCTCCCAGAGGCTGGCACAATAAATATTTGTTGAATGAACAAAGGATTCTACATGCTGTGATTGCTACAAGCTGCTGAGCTGGTACCATGAAAAAGCTAAAGAGAGCTTGCTTTTCATGGTAAGCGACAGGAGTCAGAGGTGTACTTTGTCTTGCCTTTTTAGAGTTTACAAAGCATCTTGTCCATTAACCTGCTTGATGCTCTGTACAACTCTGAGTTACACCCAGTAGGCACAATTAATCCCATTGCAGAGATGGGGCACCTGAGCTAGAAAGAGGCTTAATGGCTGGTGTAACCTGAAAACATGGAGCTGGAGTTTAAAAAAAAAAAAAAAAGCCTCCAAATTTTTGTCTCTTATTGCATTTGCAGTATAAAAGTGCTTTCCAAACCGGGATCCTGAGTTCTGCAAATTGATTCAAGTTTTATGTTCAAAGTATATCTTAATTATTTTGCAAACTGTAATAAAAATACTTTCTAATATGTTATATACAGCTTTTCACAGTTTGCTTGTGCTTCCTAGTTAATTAGTGGTTTCACGGAATCTTGGAGTAAATGTTTCCTTCTTGGATGATTTGAAGGGTGTCCTAAAATTGCAGTGCAAGTAGAATAAAAGTTATTACCTTTTGCGGGCTTCCCTGGTGGCACAATGGTTGAGAGTCCGCCTGCCGATGCAGGGGACACGGGTTCGTGCCCCGGTCCAGGAAGATGCCACATGCCGCGGAGCGGCTGGGCCCGTGAGCCATGGCCGCTGAACCTGCGCGTCCAGAGCCTGTGCTCCTCAACGGGAGAGGCCACAGCAGTGAGAGGCCCACGTACTGCAAAAACAACAACAACAACAAAAAAGTTGTTACCTTTTGCAACTATTTAGTCTGGGTGACAAGGCATGAGTTTTGATACTGTGTAACTCACGTTGAGAACTGTCATGAGTCTTGAGATTTTATCTTACTTGCAAGCTAACGGGTTTGCCTGCCACCATTTCATGGATGCAGGTAGGAGACCCCCAGGTTGGGGGACAAAGAACAATTTGTTGCTCTCGGCAGTGGCAGTAGCCAGAGCATCATCATTTTTTTGACAGTTCCTCCAAGGCTTAGTTCCCAAAGAACAGCACAATGAGGTGCAGATGACACCTGCCAGGGTTGGGTTACAGAAGAGGAGCCCCAGGCTCGAGGAACCTTTTGAAATGGTCTTCAAGCAAACCTGCTTTCTGACCCAGATGGAGGAAGTATCTTTATCTTCCAGGTCTGTTCATTATGCAGACATTCTTGAAAAGATGGTGAGAGGAGTTGAAGGGACAGTGGAGGAGGCCTGAAGATGCTGATGATATTGATGAAAGGAGCAATCACAGGACATTATTGGTGCTTATTAGATACCATGCCCTTTACATGTGTTTTCTTATTAAAGCCTCGTCCTACACCAATGAGATAAAAAATGTGATTCTCCCTTTGGCAAATAAGGAAATCGAGGCTAGAGTGGTAAAGGAACTTGCCTACCTTCACATAGCCAGAAATCAGCGGTGGGGTGTTGGGGGAGCATTTCAAACCCTGGTCTCCAGCTCCAGAGCACATAAGCCCGCATGTAACTCCTTTTCAGTCTGCAGCTTCTAATTCACAAAGTTTCTGCAGCTTCTATCCAAGGAGGCTGTAGCAGGAATGAATACCACTAAACAATATTAAACAATATGCAGCTTATAGATTTTTAAATGGGCCTGAAATGGACTTTGCGCTCCCAGTGCAGGAGGCACGGGTTCGATCCCTGGTCAGGGAACCAAGATCCCGCATGCCACGTGGTGTGGCCAAAAAATAAATAAATGAATAAATAAATGAACACATAAATAAATGGACCTGAAAAAAGTGTTCGTCTCCTGGTTTCTCCTAAGTCCTTGAGTCTGGTTTTGGAAATCACATCATTCTTTACTACTTCTTGGCAATGCCACACTTTCCCTCCATATAATAAATATATGGCAATAATATTAGAGCTTTGTTAACATACAGTACAGGCAGCAGGCCAGCTGTGCTTGTCAGAAGTCATCAGCCCTAGATTGTCATGTACAGATTTCTAGCTCTGGTTGATTATTCAGAAATGACTTGGTTTAGAGGTAGACACAAGTTGTTGCTTCAACAGCAGACGTGATTCCTCGACAGGGATTCATTGCCGGGCATTTCTGCCAAGTTTTCCTGATCTTGTGTAATTGCAGGGTGACGAACCAAGTCTCTGTAACATCGATTTTGCCAATCAGTCTCCGTAGTTAGTTTTCAACTTGGTAGAATGGAAAAACCATTTAAGATTTCTGCGGGTGGAGAAGCGTGTGTCAGAGTTCTTCTCCACTTATCAAGACATTCAACCTGTCTGAGTCTTGTTTTCATCCATAAAATTGGAAGAACAGACATAGCTCGCAAACTTGTCATGAAGACTAAATGAGATAAAGTTCAGCCGAGTCTCACCTCATACAGGACGTGTTGTGTTTCCAATATGTGAGGAAAAATGCACATCGTCGAAAGTATCCTCGTGTGACCCAGGTTGCATAAAAAAAAAAACAAAAAACACGTGCCTTTATATGCAAGAATTCGATTCTGCATGGTCAGATGCCCAGCCTGTACACAGGACATTTCTGTTTGTCCTCCAGATCATTCTCTACCCTTTTCCCACCTTTCGTGTGCCCCAGGAGGCTGACTTACATGGCCTGAGTCAACAGGCTCCATTGCCATTGGCTGGGTCAGTGGGAGGCACTAGCAGGAAGTAGGTAGAAGGGAGGAGATAAGGTCAGAGTACTTATTTTTCTGCTTACTGCCTGCTATTGAAGGCCACAGGTCCCATCAGGCAGCCCTCTTCTTAACATCTATCCCCTTTAGGCTCTGGAAACTGCCCTCTCTCCATAATCCTGAGGCCTGGAGTTGTTAATGATCACAGCCTGCTAGTCTGGACCTTTGCCATCTCCTTTAGTTTCCCTTAACCCTGCCCATAGCTTTAGTAGTTCTTTTATGCTAGACTACCTCTTATTAGCCCACTTGTACATTTTTGTAGTTTCCTGCTAGGGGACCCTGACTGACAGAGCCTGTGAGACCCACCTGGGATCTGAAATGAGTTGTCTCCTATCTCCATGAATGGACAGGCATGAGGAATTGCCCACACTCTACCAATGGAAAAGTCACTTGCTCTTTCTGTTTTTTTCTGAGTGTGTACCATGCATGATGTGATGGTTGGAATTAGCACAGGATACTCTCACTGTTGTATGAGTATGGAGTATGGTTGGATTATAATGAATTTCTTTGGCTCCCTTTCTGACCCTCATCAACCTGAGTTCTAGCCCGGCAACCACATTTCTCCAAGGTGACTGTGCTTGATGTTTCAGTCTCTCTAGCTTGACTAGAAGCTCTTTGAGGTCATGGACCTTGAGGTCACACACAACTTTAGAGCCTCAATGTCCAGTACATAGCATATACCGAATAAATGTTTGTTGAAGAGATGAATAGATAAATGGACGCATGGTCATCCTTACTTAGGAAAGAAGTCAGTGGGCAGCCCCTTTCTTTCCTAACCTTGGAATGTGCAAATCGGACGAAAACCAGGAGTAGATATTTGCTATTCTAAGATCACTCTGTTCATATTTACTCATTGTAGGTTCTGATCACAAACATTCAAAGCGTAAGAATAATAGTCATAGTCATCATTTCCTGAGGACTTCTGTGCATTAGGCATCATTCTAAATATTTTCCACATATTATTTTGTTTAATTCTTCCTGTACTTATAAGAGGGAGAGATTTTCCCCATCAATTTACAGGGAAGGAAAGCAAATTTGAGGTGGGCTAAGTGACATGCTTTAAGCCTCCAGTTGAGTGAACCTGTAGAAATGGCATAATGTCTCTCTCCAGTATGCTTTGAACCCAACAACTCTAGTTCACATCAAGTGTCAGTTTATTCCATCTGGAAGAGATGAAGAACTCAGAGTCGTTTCTAGAGGAAATGGCTCTTGTGTGTTTTTAAGTGTTGAGATTCTAGAGTGAGTGGATCTAAGGTGGGTGGGGCAGGGTGAGGTGAGGCCAAACATTCTGCAACAAAGGGGAAGAAGAACACACAGGGAGCAGGAGAGAAGGAAGGACCTCCTGGGAGGAGAGACACTTATTGGAGCAAAATAAAAGTAGACCTTCTAGGAGTGATACCAGGGGAAGGCTTGACTCGTTGGGGTTTTTAAAGTTGGAGGTTATTCCTCCATTATTAGAAGCTTTGTGTGGAGGCTCCTTGGGTAGGCGGCTTTGTCTTTTAATGCAGAGATGATTCCAAGAGGTATACAATAAGTCCCCTGCATATACAAACGAGTTCTGTCCCGAGAGCACGTTCGTAAGTCCAGCAAAGTTAGCCTAGGTACCCAACTAACACAATCGGCTATATAGTACTGTACTGTAATAGGTTTATAATACTTTTCACACTACTAATACTTAAAAAACAAACACACACACAAAATAAAGAAAACATTTTTAATCTTACAGTGCAGTACCTTGAAAAGTACAGTAGTACGGTACAACAGCTGGCATTGAGTGAACAGGCAAGAAGAGTTACTGACTGGAGGAGGGAGAGGAGGTGGGAGATGGTAGAGCTGAAGGATCCTCAGCAATAGGAGACGGAGGGCAAGCTGCAATCTCACTCACGCCTGACGTTGATGGAACACACGTTCACGTCTTTGAAAGTTCGCAGCTTGAAGGTTCGTGTGCAGGGCACTTGCTGTAGTTGCTATGTTGTTTTTCTTGCTTTGTTTGCTAAACAAAAACATCCTTGCTTAATCACAGTCTCTTCACGCAGAGCTGGGGAGTGTAAACAATGGCCTTGTTCTACCAAATCTACAGAAAGCATTTATTAATTTTAGAGCCCCTAACAAAAGAGTCTTTCAGACCAGAAAGAAAGAAAATCCAGATAACATCTTTATTAACTTTATTAAAGTTAAATATGTAGTCAAACTTTAACTATAAATTTAAATGTACTGAAGTATAGTATATCATTATATGCAGCACACATATCATAAGTGTGCAGCTCTATCAGTTTCACAAACTGAACACACTTATGGAACAACGACCCAAATGATATATATATATATTTTTTCGGTACACAGGCCTCTCACTATTGTGGCCTCTCCCGTTGCGGAGCACAGGCTCCGGACGCGCAGGCTCAGCGGCCATGGCTCCCGGGCCCAGCCACTCCGCGGCATGTGGGATCCTCCCAGACCGGGGCACGAACCCGTGTCCCCTGCGTCGGCAGGCGGACCCTCAACCACTGCGCCACCAGGGAAGCCCCCAAATGATATTTTTTATAAAATTGTCCTCTGTATTCTACCATGATTCAATCTCCTAAATAAAATTAACTTTCGCCTCAGTGTTAGCATTCTCTAGAGTATAAAATTTCCTTGTAAGTAATTAAACTTTGGTTTTTCTATGTTTCACCTGTCACCTCCTCTCCCCGGGTGCTTGGAATTGGTTCTCCTGACTGGTTGGGACTATCATCCAACCTGACGAGGATTGATAAGAGTTGATAAGGGTCGGGGCTTCCCTGGTGGCACAGTGGTTGAGAGTCCGCCTGCCGATGCAGGGGACACGGGTTCGTGCCCCGGTCTGGGAAGATCCCACATGCCGCGGGGCAGCTGGGCCCATGAGCCATGGCCGCTGAGCCTGCGCATCCGGAGCTTGTGTTCCACAGCGGGAGAGGCCCCAACAGTGAGAGGCCAAAAAAAAAAAAAAAGAGTTGATAAGGGTCAACTCTCAGGGGGGTGTGTGTGTGTGTGTGTGTGTGTGTGTATCATTTGTTCACTGCTGCTTTGTGCCAGACAATACACCAGATGCTTTACACAGATTACCTCTAATTTTCACAACCCCACTGAGGTAAGCATTATTACCTTCATTACATAAGAGAAGAAACTCAGAGCCCAACCCCAGCTTGGAAATCACAGTTCAGAGATTGAAACCTAGGACTCCCTCCCCTTGCCACTGTCACCCTGGAACTGTTTGTACTGATGGGAAAGAGGAGAGGAGAAGAAAATCATCCAGATGAGTCCCAGATTGCTTTTGCGTGGCACAGGGATATTGTTTTGTGTTCGTTATATCAGTATGTCCTACCTGCGCTAGGACAGATAGATTCAAAAAGACTGGGAAGTCTCTCCTTGCCATCACATTTCACTCTTCAGACCATGCCCTTCCCTCTAGTGCATGCTGAGAGGTGGCCGAGAGGCTGTTAGCATCTCCATGCACACCGGTGGCTCCAGCTTGCCGAGGGTTTCTTTATCCCATTGTTCCTAGACTGAGGTTAGTGATTGGTCCTTTGCCACCGATGACTCCCTGCCGGTTTCTAGCAGATGGGTGAGACCAGAGTGTACGAGAGCAGTTTCAACCTTTCAGGAAGTCTGGTAACTTTGCTTCCTCCTGGTCTTCCAGAGTAGGAACTCTGACTTATTCTTTGTGTTCTAGTGACCAGTGCAGGGTGGGGTATCCAGTAAGTGCTGATACATTTGTTGGGCTGAAAGCACAACTGTCATAATGGAAAGTGAAAGGGTGACCATCACAGGGAAGGGTCACTATGCTGTCATCTTTGTTATCTTCACTGACAATCCTGAGCTCAGAATGCATCCACTCTGTCACCTGTAGGATCAGAACCTTTCTGGCCTAATGGCATCCCATTGCCCATGCTTATCTCCTTCTGCTTTGCCACCTACTCCCACCGCCCCCCCCACATCGTGCTGCTACTTAACATTGAACTGCCTGTCCTGATCTCTCCTCATACTGTGTATCTGTACTTGCTTCTCCTTGATCCTGGATCCTCTCACAGTCTCTCTTTTTTTTAACTTTTTCAAAATTTATTTTTATTTATTTATTTTTGGCTGCGTTGGGTCTTCGTTGCTGCACACGGGCTTTCTCTAGTTGCATCGAGCGGGGGCGTCTCTTGGTTGTGGTGCCCGGGCTTCTCATCGTGGTGGCTTCTCTTGTTGTGGAACAGAGGCTCTAGGCTCATGGGCTTCAGTAGTTGTGGCCTGCAGGCTCAGTAGTTGTGGCACATGGGCTTAGTTGCTCCACGGCATGTGAGATCTTCCCAGACCAGGGCTCGAACCTGTGTCCCCTGCATTGGCAGGCAGATTCTTAACCACTGCGCGACCAGGGAAGTCCCCCTCTTACTGTCTCTTAAGATCAACTCCTGTTTTGTCAAACAGGAGTTGACCTTAAGAGACTCTGGTAGACTTGGGTATTTTCTTCCTTACTTTCCTTTCATTCTATATATACTTATAACTCTATCGTAATATTTATCTACCCTGCCCATAGTTTTTTTTTTTAATATTTTATTTATTTATTTATTTGGCTGTGCCAGATCTTGGTTGTGGCACGTGGGATCTTTGTTGCAGCATGCATGCGGGCTCTAGTTCCCTGACCAGGGATCTAACCTGGGCCCCCTGCATTGGTAGCACGGAGTCTTAACCACTGGAACACCAGGGAAGTCCCACCCATAGGTTTTTTTGTTTTGTTTTGTTTTGCGGTACACGGGCCTCTCACTGTTGTGGCCTCTCCCATTGCGGAGCACAGGCTCTGGACGCGCAGGCTCAGCGGCCATGGCTCACGGGCCCAGCCGCTCTGCGGCATGTGGGATCCTCCCGGACCGGGGCACGAACCCGCGTCCCCTGCATCGGCAGGCAGACTCTCAACCACTGCGCCACCGGGGAAGCCCCACCCATAGGTTTTTTTTTTTTTTGTGGTACGCGGGCCTCTCACTGTTGTGGCCTCTCCCGTTGCGGAGCACAGGCTCCGGATGCGCAGGCCCAGCAGCCATGGCTCACGGACCCAGCCACTCCGCGACATGTGGGATCCTCCCGGACTGGGGCACGAACCCGTGTCCCCTGCATTGGCAGGCGGGCTCTCAACCACTGCGCCACCAGGGAGGCCCCCACCCATAGGTTTTTAATGTTTGTGTCCCACTGGATGGTAAGCAAGTTAAGGACAAAGTCCATGTCTTTTCATTTCTGCATCTCCTAGGATAGAGAAGATGCTCAGTAAATATTTATTGAATTAATGAATGAATAAATGAAATGTCCAAAGTAGTGATATTTTAATAGCTTTATTGAGATATAATTGGGTCAATACCACACAATTGACCCATTTAAAGTGTACAATTTAATACTTTTTAGTATATTCACAGACATTTGCAACCATCACCAGAATTTTAAAACATTTTTGTCACCTCCAAAAGAAACCCTGTACCTCTTAGCTGTCACTCTCTATTTCGCCATTCGTCCCTAAGCAATCACTAATTTACTTTCTGTCTCCATAGGTTTCTCTGTTTTGAACATTTCATGTGCATGGAATGATATAATTTATGGTCTTGTGTGATTGGCCTCTTTTATGGTCTTGTGTGATTGGCATGTGGGACCCTCCCAGACCGGGGCACGAACCCGTGTCCCCTGCATCGGCAGGCGGACTCTCAACCACTGCGCCACCAGGGAAGCCCCTCAGTGTGGTTTTGATTTGCAGTTCCTTGATGACTGACGATGCTTAGTATCTTTCCATGTGCTTATTGGCCGTTTGTATATCTTCTTTGATCTATTGAGATCATTTGTCCACTTCTAAATTGGGTTGTCTTCTTATTTAAGTGTTCTTTATATATTCCAGATGCAAATCCATTATCAGACATATGATTTGCCTTTTCTCCCATTCATTGAGTTGTCTTTTCACTTTCTTGCTGGTGTCTTTGAAGCATAAAAGTTTTACATTTTAATGTAGTTTAATTTATCTATTTTTCCTTTTTTTTCTTGTGCTTTTGGTGTCATATCTAGGAATCTTTTGTCAAATTCAAGGTCACGAAGATTTATCCTTATGTTTTCTTGTCAAAGTTTTATGGCTTGAGCTCTTACATTTAGGTCTTTAATATATTATGAGTTATTTGTTGTATAGGGTTTGAGGTAAGGGTCCAACTTCATTCTTTTACATGTGGTTCTCTAATTATCCCAGAACCATTTGTTGAAAAGACTATTATCTCCCCCATTAGATGGCCTTGGCACCCTTGTTAAAATCAGTTGGCCATAGATGTATCAAAGCATTTTGATACATTTTTTAAATCTGGTTTAAGATTTTTAAATCTGGTTTAAGAGAGGGAGTCTTAGGATTGTACAATGTAAGACCTTGGTTGAAGAAAAAGAGGAAAGACTGTTTCCCATTCTTCTTCATGTAACTTCCACAAATATGCAGGATAAAGTGGTCCTTCTGTCACCTAGCCTGTTAACCTGCAGAAAAGTAGTCCCTACTTGTCACTGTGTTCAGTTTTTTATCATTTTTTCTTACCTCTTTAAAATATGTTCATTTTATTTTCCCTTGTTGGTGTTATCTTTAATTTTTCTTAATTACTTCATCTTACCCCTCCTAACCTTCTTTATTTACCTCCTTTTTTCCCTTTGTTTTTGGCAGCAAATCCTTCTATTTTCTAATAATTATGGAAGCATCCAAAATAAATAATAACCATTCCCTTAAAAGGAGCCTTTATAATATGTTTGAGAACCCAGCTTCCCTTGACAGTTGTTTGAAAGGGTTCACAGCGGTTTGAATTGTTTTGAATTCAGTGTAGAAGTGCTTGGTTTCTCTCCTTCTTGTGTAATTTTATGGTTATGAAACCATAGCTGAATGTAGCCTTTTAGGACAGCCATGGCCTTGGAATCCACACTCAGCTTCTATCTAAAGCTGATTCAAGTTCAGTAACAGCAGCTGAAATGTTTAATACAACCACACTAAAAAGCTGAAAATGTTTAGCACAACACTAAAAACTGTGGGCAATGTGAAAATTACAACTTAGGTTCCAGCATATCAGTCTCTTCAGAGCATAAAACCAGCACTAAAAAAGTTCTTGCTTTTTTTCCAGCAAATCTAAAATAGCAAGCAAAGAGGAAGGGATTTTAACTTCAAAGACAAATAACACTCTCCATTACTGTTGTTTGTGGTATTCTTAGTTTCCAGTCAGTTGATTGACAAATATTTGTTAAGCACCCAATTTATACTGCCTCCCAGGGCTGGGTTTTCACCAGCATTGAAGGCATGGTGTCTGTCCTTCAGAAGCTTCTAGTTTAGCTGAAGGGGTAAAAATAGCGTGTTAAAAATTGAGAGAATATATACAAAACTATGGTACTGGCTCAGAGTTCAAAAAAAGGAGAGATCTGTATGAACTGCTTTTTAGTTGGGATATTTTCAAAGAGAGGTTAGTACTTTAGCCCTTCAAAGCAGAACCCCACTATCTCACTTAGCACCTTCGTGCGAATGAGAAACAGATGCCCTTTTGCCCTTTCCTTCAGGCTCCTACAGTACCTCTCCTCCACAGGGACTGCTCCTGAGGAGTGGGCACTGGATTTTAGACTTCATTTGTCGCTGAAGCGAGGTTCCCTTGTGCAGTGAACAACCTGCACCACTGTACAAGGAGTGCCTTTTTTTTTTTTTTTGAAGAATAGTTTGGATTTCTCCAGGGAAGGGGAGGAGGGAGGATGTGAGGGAAGAACGTGAGTAAGGAAAAAAGATGAGAAAGAGTATGTTCTGTTCAGTGTATAATAGGAAGACAGCTGAAGGAAGTTGAAAGGTATTTGTTGGCAAAGAGCGTAAAATGCTGTTTTTCTTCCCTTTCCCTCACCTTTTTTAATATATAATAGTTTTACTGACAAATATTAACCAAACAGTTCTCTGTTTACTAGTTCCTAACCAAATTATTATGAAAACTGTATCAATTTATGCCTGTCACATCTATTCTACAGATAATAGCATAGCATTATAATAGCATAGTATTCAAAAATATCAATGCTCATATAAGCATTTCGCCATAATTCATACTTTCTTCCTAATCACATGAGTCAGTGTTACACATTCAAACTGTATTTTGGAAGCATACATCTAAATATATAATTTGTACATTGGGAGCAACTTTATTATATTGGGCATTAATATAAGCATTTTGTCAGGGACAAGTCATCTGGTTAAATATAAACTTAACCTTAATATAACTTCTTTATTGATAACGTTTTTCCCAGTTATAAACATAGTATACTCTCTCTGGGGAATAATTTGAGTAATAGAGAATTCTATTAAGGTGAAAAGAAAAATCATTCAGAAACTGCCCCCAGGGGTAAGTAACTCTTTTAATATTTGGATGAATGAATTTTTAATTTTTAATGGTTATTATATATATAATTTTATGTTTTGCTTTTCAAAATAATTTATCATTACACTAACACTTTTTTTTTTTTTTAAAGCTCTTTAAGTTCTAAAGCATCTTTCCGGCCTAATAGCCCATGGGTCATTTTGGCTTCCTCCCTAGCTTGTGCCCTTGTATACTATTCACATATGTTCCCACGTTATATAGGGCCTTCTCAGTTCCTTCGAATTTTTTTTCAATGCACAAGGAGATTGCTATCAGCTTCTTTCTATTCCTGTACTGGCTCCTAAATGTAGCAGTTCCTTCTATTGTGATGCTGCCTTTCCCCTGGGTTAGAGTGAGTCTGGGAAATATGACTCAGATATATATCCAGGAAAGGTTGTACTCAGTCACATGCACAATCAAAATCTGGTGAGTACTTCCAGGAGACGAATATTGTTAATGCCTAACACCTTATAAGGTGTGTGGCTTTATGTCATGATTATAGGCCCACACAGGACCATTTTGACTGAAGATTTGTTCTATAAAAATAAGACTTTCGGAGCATCATCCCCATTTCTCATTACTAATTAAAATGGAATTGTTATTATTATCTATAGAAATATACACAGAATCTTAATTCATTTTGCCATAAAGAAAGGGGTTTGATCTTATGGCTCCATCTAGAAAATGTTTATCATCATAATCATTATCATCATCATTATGGTTAAAATGTATTCAGTGTTTAAGGTGTATTCAACACCACGATTGAAGCATTTCGTGCATTATCACACTTAAACTGCACAGCAGCTCCCCAAGTAGACACTGTCATTATCTGCAGTTTTCACTGCAGATAGGAAGGAGAGTCATGTAGCTAACAGGTATGCAGAGTTAGGAATTGAAGCTACATTTGTCTTTAATTTCATGCTTTTAAACAAGTATAATTCAGGGCAATTGACATTCTGTGACTTCTGAGCCTAAGCAGTTTAAGAAGGCCTGGCATGGTTGATTGGTTTTTGATAAGAGTCAAAAAGATAATTCAATGGAGGATGAATAGTCTTTTCAACAAATGATGCTGGGATAACTGGATAGCTGCATACAAGCAAACAGAGTTTGACCCTTACCTCATGCCTTCTAGAAAATTTAACTCAAAGTGGATTATAGAGCTAAATGTGAGAACTAAAACTTTGAAACTCTTAGAAGACAACATAAGAGTAAATTTTCATGGGCTTGTGTCAGGCAGTGTTTCTGACATGTGACACCGAAACCACAAGCAGCAAAAGAGAAAAATGGATAAATTGGGCTACATAAAAGTTAAAAACTTTGGGGCTAGAAACAGTACCGTCAAGAAAGTGAGAAAGCAGCCCATAGAATGGGAAAAAAAATATCTGCAAATCATATTTCTGATTAAGGACTTACATCAAAGAATATATAAAGAACACTTAAAGTTCAATAATAAAAAGACAAGTAATCTAGTTTTACAATGCACAAAGGATCAGAATAGACATTTCTCCAAAGAAGATATATAAATGGACAATAAACACATAAAAACATGCTCAGTATCATTAATCATCAGGGAAATGCAAATCAAAAGCACACTCACATACCTCTTCACATACACCAGGAGGATCCTAATAACAAAGAACAGATGACAAATGCTGGCAAGGATGTGGGGAAATTAGAACTCTCATACTGTACTGGTAGGAATGTAAAGTGGCACAGCCACTTTAGAAAATGGTCTGGCATTTTCGCAAAAGGTTAAAAAGAGTTACCATATAACCCAACAATTCTACTTCTTGGTATATATCCAAGAGTAAAAAAACATATGTCCACATAAAAAATTTGTATATAAATTTTCAAAGTAACATTATTCATAATAACCTAAAGGAATCAACGCAAATGCCCATCAGCTGATGAATGGATAAACCCAATGTGGAATATTCATACAGTGGAATATTATTTGACAATGAAAAGCAATGAAGTACCAATACATGCTGCAACATGATGAATGTTGAAAACATTATACTAAATGAAAGAAACCAGTCACACAGGACCACATATTGTATGACTCTATTTATATGAACTGTCTGTAAGAGGCAGATTCATAGATGTAGGAGGTAGATTAGTGTTTGCCTAGGGCAGGGGGAATGGGGAAGTGGGGGATGATTATTAATGGTACAGCATTTCCTTTGGGGTGATAAAGTATTTTAACATGGATGGTAGTGATGGTTGTACAACTCGATATATATACTGAAAACCATTGCATTTTACATGTTAAGTGGGTTAGTTATCTGGTAAGTGGATATATATTAATAATATTGTACTATTATTATTATTAATATCTTAATATATGCTAATAAAAGTGTAAAAAAAATTCTGGCAGCATCTGCTTCTTTCCTCTTGAGCTCTGTATCTCAATGTCCAGGCTGTCTCATGGGAAGGAAAGGCTGTACTGACTTAGGAGCACCGCAGGGCCAGACATCCAGCCCTGGCCCACTGTCTGCCTGCAATTGCATGAGTGATCCCAAGCAAAGGTGATGGAGGAACTGCCCAGTTCAGCCCCAGGCAACCCACAGAATACTAAGATATGATTAAATGGTGGTTGGGCTTTTTTTAATAATTTGTTTTATTAAATTATAGTTGATTTACAGCATTGTATTAGTTTCTGATGTAAAGCAAAGTGATTCAGTTATACAAACATATAATAGTTTGCACCTGCTCATCCCAAACTCCCAATCCATCCCTTCCACACAGCCTCCCCTACCCTTGGCAACCACAAGTCTGTTCTCTATGTCTGTGAAGTCTGTTTCTGTTTTGTAAATAAGTTCATTTGTGTCATATTTTAGATTCCACATAAAAGTGATATCATAAGGTATTTGTCTTTCTCTTTCTGACTTACTTCACTTAGTATAATGATCTCTAGGTCCATCCATGTTGCTGCAAATGTTATTTCATTCTTTTTTTTTTTTTTTTTTTTTTTGCAGTGCGTGGGCCTCTCACTGTTGTGGCCTCTCCCGTTGTGGAGCACAGGCTCCGGACGCACAGGCTCAGTGGCCATGGCTCACGGGCCCAGCCGCTCTGTGGCATGTGAGATCCTCCTGGACCGGGACACGATCCCATGTCCCCTGCATCAGCAGGTGGACTCTCAACCACTGTGCCACCAGGGAAGCCCCTATTTCATTCTTTTTTATGGCTGGGTAGTATTCCATTGCATATATACGTACCACATCTTCTTTATCCATTCATCTGTCACTGGACATTTAGATTGTTTCCTTGTCTTGGCTATTGTAAATAGTGCTGCTAAGAACATAGGGGTGGGACTTCCCTGGCGGTTTAGTGGTTAGGACTCTGTGCTTCCACTGCAGGGCATGAGGTTCGATCCGTGGTTGGGGAAGTAGGACCCCACATGCTGCGCAGTGTGGCCAAAAAAAAAAAAATTAAAAACATAAGGGTGCATGTATCTTTTTCAATTATACTTTTGTCTGAATATATGCCCAGGAGTGGGATTCCTGGATCTTATGGCAATTCTCTTTTTAGTCTTTTGAGGGACCTCCTTACTGTTTTCCATACTGGCTGCACCAATTTAAATACATTCCCATAAATGGTGGTTGTTTTAAGCCACCAAGTTTTGGGGCAACTTGTTACATAGCAAGAGATCATTGGACCAAGTAGTGAGTCAAATTATTGTTTTAACACTGTGACTACATATTGAAACTAAAATCAATCCCAGGCAAGCCTTTGTCCTAAGGAGAGGAATCTGGATAGGAAGAGTATTATGCTTGATTTTAAGGGAAAATGAAATAAGGAAGAGCTAAGGGTTGTGGAGCATGTTTTAAATAGCTAGCTGAGCCGATCCAGGCAGGCCTGCCAACTGGTCTCTTGTCTAAAGCTCACATTGGCGGCAGCAGCTAACCAGCCATTTGTCCAGAGGCCAGGAGTTACTTAGCAGGAGCTCTAGAGGGCTGGCAGGTCATTTTTCTGGTTTCAAGAAGTGACACAAATAAACCCCTATCCACTTGTCCTCCCCACACCCTGAAAGGAAAATTACTAAGCTGGACGGGACAGAGTGGTTTGACAACAGAAGTGAAGGCCAGGCATTTGTGTCTGTATCTTAAATGGAGTTATCAGTAGGGCAGAAACTCTTGATTCACCTCGTGTCTCCACACAGGGTCATTCTAAGGGGGCCTTTTTTTTTTGTTTTTTTGTTTTTTTTTTGGCCACTCTGCAGCACGTAGGATCTTAGCTCCCTGACCAGGGATCGAACTCATGCCTCCTGCAGTGGACACATGGAGTCCTAATCACTGGACCACCAGGGAATTCTAAGGGGGTCATTTTTTATATACTCTTGGATAATGATGTGTAGCAGGGGAATGCAGAGAAATGATCTTCATTTATCATTCAGCCAATACTTTTCTAGGACCTACTGTACTAGGAAGCATCTGTCAGCCACATAGACAGGGATCCTGGTCTCAAAAAGCTTATAGTTACGTGAGCAGGCCATTTCTCCAGGGCTCTGAGAAGGCCTTTCAGGGACTCTGGGAGCCCTTAGAAGTGGCACGTGGTCTAGATTTGTGGGATGGGAGATTTCTTAGAGAAATAACATCTAAAACTGGAAAACTGAGGAAGCTCGTCTTCACTCTAAAATACCTTATTTGGGGGCTTCCCTGGCGGTCCAGTGGTTAAGACTCTGCGCTTCCAATGCAGGGGGAGCGGGTTCCATCCTTGGTCGTGGAACTAAGATCTCACATGCTGCTCGGAGCGACCAAAAATAATAATAATAATAAATAAAATAAAATAAAATACCTTATTTGAGGGTGAAAAGAAATGAGGAAAGGGTAGTATTCCTTATTTAGGCATTTTGTTTTCTAGATTCCTATCACTGATGCAGGCTCCCAGGTCTAACTCCATGTGGCTTTATTTTATACAGTTTATTTCCAGGACCTTCCAGTATTCATTCACTGTTCTTTCAATATTTCCAACTGATGTGACATGTTCCTCTTTTTGGGTTTCACATCTTTTTTGCCATTTCTCATTGATATGAATATATTCTAGTTACCTATTCCTACAAAACAAATTGCCTTAAAACTGACTAGTTTAAAACAACAGTGATATATTATTTCTCCTGATTCTGTGGCTTGCAAGGCGATTCCTGTACTGGTTTCACCTGAGCTCATTCATACGGTTGCTGGAGGGTCAGCTGAGCTGGAATGTCCAAGATGGCCTCATTCTCATGTCTGAGAGTTGGTGCGGGCTATCACCAGGGCCTGTGACCCCTTCACCTCCAACAGGCTACCCTTGCTTCCTTACACCACGGTCTCAGTATGGCATTCCAAGGGGGCAATGGTGGAAGTTGCAAGGCCTCCTAAAGCCTTGCCTTGAGAGTCAAATAATGTTGCTTCTGTTGCATTTGGCTGGGCAGTGGAATTCACAAAGGCAGCCCAGGTTCAAGGGAAGGGGAAATACTCAACCTCTTGATGGGAGAAGCAGTGAAGTCAGTTGGAAAGAAGCATCAGGAGCTGTTGCGGCCGTCATGGCACATAATCTCCTATGGGACATGAGGATTCTGCCCCTTGTGTTGAGGTATATGTGGCAGTTGTCCCTTCCATCTTCTAAGAAGGGCCTGGTCATTATTATATTAAGTATAATTCTTATGGCTCATACCAACTCAGCTGCTACTAAGCCTCTGAAAGCAGCCTAGTAGCTATTTCTAAGGATGGATTAAAGTACAGAAGAGGGTTTACTTAGGAAGAGGTCTAAATAATATTTTTTTGCAGATTTAATTTGTTTAATTGAAGTATAGTTAATTTACAGTGCTATGTTGGTTTCAAGTGTACAGCAAAGTGATTCAGTCATACATGTATATATATATATGTATGTGTATATATATATAGATATATATATGTGTGTATATATATATACATATATGTGTATATATATATATATATATACACATATTCTTTTTCAGATTCTTTTCCATTATAGGTTATTACAAGATATTGTGTATAGTTCCCTGTGCTATACAATAGGTCCTTGTTGTTTACCTATTTTATATATAGTAGAGTGTATATGTTAATCCCAAATTCCTAATTTATCACTCCCCTGCCAATAAGATTTTAAAGTGAGTTCTGTTACAAGCTGAATAAGGTTTTTAATAAGTTCAGTTATATGCTAAAAGCTTTTATAAATACTCTTAATTACTTCTTGGACTTCTGGCTAAGATCAAGTATGGTATCTGTTCTTATCAGTTTAGTGTAAATACTCTTAAATATAAAAGCATACACTTACGTTCTTAGAACTTTCTAACAAAAGTTTTTAATGATAGCAATCCAGCGAAGGCAGTAGAACATGTATTATCTTCCTCATTTAATATGAGTTTGGGGACACTTGAAGTAGTGAAAAATCATGTCATTAGTTTGTGGCAGAGTTGTATTTGAGTCCCAGGTGTCCTACTTCCCAAGGCTGTGCTCCTTTCATGGCTTCCAGCTAGTAGAACTCTGAAGATTCTGGAGGTGTCCCACTCCAGAGGAGTCCCCATGTAGCTACTGGCACAAATTCATCACGCCCTGAGGAACGCACCATGATTAGTTAAGTTTGTTAAGTTGTTTCATTCACACTCACCCTATCGTTCTCACAACAGATGAGTGAAGCTATCATTACACTCTTGAGAAAAAGGAAGGTTAAAAAAAGAAAAGTGGCTTGCTTTTCATCTCACAGCTACCAAGTGACCCATTCTGAATAAAACTTAAATCTTCAAATTCCTAGCTGAATATTCTTTCCACAGCAGGATTGGGCTCTAAGTCTGAAAGCACTGAAAATGAACACCATATGAGTGGACACTGAGGTACGCAGGTTCAATTACCCACAAATGATATGATTTATAAACATGTGTAAAGTGATCTCATTTGTATGACCCTGAGCAAGTTTCCTCCCCGCAACACGGAATGCTGTCATCCACTTTTTCTGCTTTGGATAGAATTACATTTTTCTCATATGGATGAAGCGGGGGTTATATTGTAATAATCTCTAAGGTTTCTTCCTGCTCTAGAATGAAATGGTACAGTTTGTGTTGCATACTATTGTTAGTTTGAGAAGACCTGAAGGTTTTTAAAAGAGAGAAATGAACTTTCATATAGAAGACAAGAACTCATCAGGAACAGTTCTAAAGGAAGATGATACAATCAATGATTGTGACATTTTATGAGGTTCTGTTTTCATTGTACAAGGTTTTGTGGACAAACGTGGACTCTATCTATCCTGTTGGAGCTTATATTTGAGTAGGGAAGGTAGTCTTTAATCTGATAATTACGTAGACTGTATAGGGAGCAATGGAGATCTGTTAATGATTGAAATGCAAAGGATAAGGAGTTAAGTAGGCTTGAGGAGTAGAGGAATAGTCCAGAGAAGTGAGGAGGAATGTTCCAGGTTTGGGAATGACATATTCAAAGGCCCTGTGGTAGATGGGCATAATATGTTTGAACTGAAAGAAGCCTAGCATCTCTGGAGCACACAGGGGCCAGAGGTGAGAATGTTCCAAAGGGGATGGGGTCAGGGCCATGCATGCATTATAGGCCATATAAAGGGTTTTGGTCTTTAGCCTAAAAGCAATGAGAAGCCATTAAAGTGCATCTTCAACAGGGGCAGGACATTTTCAGGTTCAAATTTTTAAAAGATCATTTTAATTGCTGTGTCTGGGCTTGGGTGCTTGAAGTTGGGTTGAGAACAAGAGTGGGTGCATAGTATAGTCCAATTAAGAAACCAATGTAATTGTCTAGGTTAAAGGTGTTGGTATTTTGGGCCAAGGCAGTGGCAGTGCCAAAGATGGGAAGACTTAGACATATATGAGAGCTATCTGGGAGGTAAAAACCACAGTTCAGACTGATAGACTGGGTTGAGGAAGATGAAGACGTCATGGATGAAACCTTGTTTTCAGGCTGCATGGTGGGAGCACTCACAGGCACAGGACCTCAGGTTTGGAGGGAAGAACCTGAACTCAGTTTTGGGCTTGTTGATTTTGAGGTGTCTTTTGGATGTCCATGTGGATACAAAAGTCTGGGGTTGGGAATAAAGCCCTGGTCTAAGGGTAGAAATCTGAGAATCCTTGGGGCATGGATGGTAATTGAAGCCATGGGGATATAAGAACTTGCCTGAGAGACGAGAGAAGAGAGATATTTGGGGAACTGAATCTCAAGGGACTCAAGCCTTTAAAATCCATGGAGATGAGGTGGCGGTAACCCACAGTGGTCACTGAGAAAAGGCAGGGACGGAGAGAAACCAGTACAGTGTGTGACGTCCTTCTAACTGAGGGGAGTGCTCAATAGCACCTGATGCTATTAATGTCAACCACATGGGGGACCTACAAGATATCTATCGTATATGGACACAAGGGAGAATGCTTGTGCCCCTAGTAGTAAAGGCAGAAGCTAGAGGAGTGAAGAGTGCATGGGAAGGTAGGTGTGAGACAGGATACGTGGGGCTAGGGGGGTTGTAAAGGAGTGACTTATGTAGTTGTCTTAGTTCAGGCTGCTTTAACAAAAATACTATAGACTGGATGGCTTATACGATAGACCCTCATTTCTCACAGTCTGGAGGCTGGGAAGTCCAAGATCAAGGTGCCAGCAGACCTGGTGTATGGGAAGGCACCTTAGTTTGCAGAGGTCTGCTCATTGTATTATCATCACAAGAGAGAGGAAGCAAGTTCTCTCTGTCCCTTCTTATAAGGACAGTAATCTCATCACGGGTCTGTAGGGGAACAAAGTTTGCCACCCCAAAATGTCTCTTTGGTGTGTGGATTACTTCGAGCTGAAAACAATCAAGGCCCAAAAGACTCTGGAAGAACCTTTGACCTGTGACCTAAAAAATTTTAGATAGAGGACCTGTTCCAGGAAGGGAGCTATCAACATAGATAACTATAGAATGAGCTAGGTGTGTAGGCAAGGAGAAACCTGGCAAAGTCTGTTTGTTAAAATTCCCCTCTGTGTCCCATTGTCTCTGCATGACACAACAAACATTTATTTACCAAACAGTTGCCTTTACATCTCCATGTGAATTGCCTTCCTCCCCTTTGAAGTCCTGAACCACTACCCCAACATCCTCTTTTGTCTTTAGCTGAAGGTAGTATTTAAAGTGAGGGTTTTGACTCTATGACATAAATCACAGCAATATCCTTTTTGACCCGCCTCCTGGAGAAATGGAAATAAAAACAAAAATAAACAAATGGGACCTAATGAAACTTCAAAGCTTTTGCACAGCGAAGGAAACCTTAAACAAGACGAAAAGACAACCCTCAGAATGGGAGAAAATATTTGCAAACGAAGCAATGGACAAAGGATTAATATCTGAAATTTACAAGCAGCCCATGCAGCTCAATATCAAAAAAACAACCCTAACCAAAAATGGGCAGAAGACCTAAGCAGACATTGCTCCAAAGAAGATATACAGATTGCCATCAAACACATGAAAGGATGCTCAACATCGCTAATCGTTAGAGAAATGCAAATCATAACTACAATGAGGTATCACCTCACACCAGTCAGAATGGCCATCATCAAAAAATCTACAAACAGTAAATGCTGGAGAGGGTGTGGAGAAAAGGGAACCCTCTTGCACTGTTGGTGGGAATGTAAATTGATACAGCCACTATGGAGAACAGTATGGAGGTTCCTTAAAAAACTAAAAATAGAACTACCATACGAACCAGCAATCCCACTACTGGGCATATACCTGGAGAAAACCATAATTCAAAAAGAGTCATGTACCACAATGTTCATTGCAGCTCTATTTACAATAGCCAGGACATGGAAGCAACCTAAGTGTCCATTGACAGATGAATGGATAAAGAAGATGTGGTGCATATATACAATGGAATATTACTCAGCCATAAAAAGAAATGAAATTGAGTTGTTTGTAGTGAGGTGAATGGACTTAGAGTCTGTCATACAGAGTGAAGTAAGTCAGAAAGAGAAAAACAAATACCATATGCTAACACATATATATGGAATCTAAAATTTAAAAAAATCGTTCTGAAGAACCTAGGGGCAGGACAGGAATAAAGACACAGATGTAGGGAATGGACTTGAGGACACGGGGAGGGGGAAGGCTAACCTGGGAGGAAGTGAGAGGGTGTCATGGACATATGTACACTACCAAATGTAAAGTAGCTAGTGGGAAGCAGCTGCATAGCACAGGGACATCAGCTCGGTGCTTTGTGACCACCTAGAGGGGTGGGATAGGGAGAGTGGGAGGGAGATGCAAGAGGGAGGGAATATGGGGATATATGTATACATATAGCTGATTCACTTTGTTATACAACAGAAACTAACACACCATTGTAAAGCAATTATACTCCAATAAAGATGCTAAAAAAATAAAGTGAGGGTTTTGGCCATTTTGGTGAGTTACTCAGTTTCCCTGGGTCTCTCCCCTGTACATGTTATTAAACTTTTGTATGATTTTCTCCTGTTAATCAGTCTTATGTCAATCTACTTCTTAGACCAGCCAGAAGAACCTAAAAGGGTAGAGGAAAACTTCTTCCTCCCCAGTAGGGCTCCACCCTCATGAAATAATCACCTTTCAAAAGCCCCATCTCCAAATTCTATCATATTGGTCTTTAGTGTTTCAATATGTTGCAGAAAGGGGGGCCCCTTCTAGGGCCCTAGAGAGCCTAATAGGTGGACCCTCTCATATCAGATGTCTTTTACATGGAAATACATTTAGAGCATACTATGTAATTGTTGCCAATATACTGAACTCTTAAATCAGACCCTGTCATACTTCTGCTTGAGACTTCTCAATTATTTTCCATTGCACTTAGAATAGAATCCTCAGTGGGGCCCATAAGGATCTGCTGACCTGTTCCCTACCAACCCTCCCATTATGTCAGGGCACACCTATTGCCTTTCACACCCTCACATATCCCAAGATCTTTCCCACCCCTAGTCCTTGTGTTGCAGGAAGGGACCCCTTCCAGGGCCCGAGAGCGGGCTCTCGTCTAACCCTAGGAAATGAATTGTCCGAGGAGACACACGTGCTGACAAAGCAAGAGACTGTATTGGGAAGGGGCGCCCGGGGGGAGAGCAGGAGGGTCAGGGAACCCAGGAGAACTGCTCTGCCATGTGGCTCCCAGTTTCGGGTTTTATGGGAATGGGGTTAGTTTCTGGGTTGTCTCTGGCCAGTCATTCTGACTCAGGGTCCTTCCTGGTGGCGCTTGCATCACTCGGCCAAGATGGATTCCAGTGAGGAGGATTCTGAGAGGTTGGGAGGACATATGGACTGGCGTCTCCTCTCTCCTTCTGACCTTTCCTGAATTCTTCCAGTTGGTGGTAGCTTGTTAGTTCCACATTCCTTACCAGGATCTCCTGTTGTAAGGTGACTCATGCAAGTGGCTACTATCCAGCCTGGCTAGGGTGGGTGGTTTCAATCAGTGGTTCCCCTGACAACTACGTGAATTTTGGGAAGACACAAACATTCAGTCCATAGCAAGTAGTCTTCTTATTAGCCCAATGACTTGGGAAAAGGAAAAATGCCTTTAGGGAAGAAATACGAGAGTTTCTTAGAAAACTAGGGTGGGGTTTGGTCAGGAACTCCCTTTCAAGATAGCTAAACTGAATACGGTTTGCTAAAGCTAGAGTTTTGGATTGCTTTTTCAGATTTTTTCTAATCACCAGGAAAAAATGCATCTTATTCACTTCTGAAGCAGATCCTTCTCTTGACAATTGCATTTGGGGCAGCACATGACAGCCACATCTGTCTGTCTGACAACCTTGTGGTGTTATTTCACAGAAGCCTAGGATGTAGGATTTCAAATGAGTAATTTTCCTTTTGTGTAGGTTTCTTTTTCTTTCTTTCTTTCTTTCTTTTTAAATTGAAGTATTAGTTGACTTACAATATTAGTTTTAAGTATACACCATAGTGATTCCAAATTTTTATAGATTATACTCTATTTAAAGTTATTATAAAATATTGTCTATATACCCTGTGCTGGACAATATATCCTTGTAGCTTGTTTATTTTTTGTTGTCGTTTTTGTTTTTGTTTTTTGTGGTACGTGGGCCTCTCACTGTTGTGGCCTCTCCTGTTGTGGAGCACAGGCTCTGGATGAGCAGGCTCAGTGGCCATGGCTCACGGGCCCAGCCGCTCCGCGGCATGTGGCATCTTCCCGGACCAGGGCACGAACCCGTGTCCCCTGCCTCGGCAGGCGGACTCTCAACCACTGCGCCACCCAGGAAGCCCACTTGTTTATTTTTTACATGGTGGTTTGTACCTCTTAACCCCCAACCCTATCTTTCCCCTCCTCTCTTCCCTCTCCCCACTGGTAAGTGTAGCTTTATTTATTTATTTATTTTTTTCACTTTCTTCCTCCAGGCTGATGAGCCCTGAAAACACACTCCTGCAGCCCAGGGAAGAGGAAGGGGTCAAGTATGAGCGTACCTTCATGGCGTCTGAATTCCTGGATTGGCTGGTTCAGGAGGGTGAGGCCACCACAAGGAAAGAGGCGGAACAGCTTTGCCACCGGCTTATGGAGCACAGCATCATACAGCACGGTGAGTGTATGGGTCAGCTTTTGCTAAACCCTAAAATCTTGTGCTACAACTACAGGCTTTTATTTCTCAATCGTGGCTCTGTAAGTCGACTGTGCCTCTGCTTGGGCTCAGCTTGGCTTGTCTCCACACTGGGGGTCTCATTCAGCCATGTGTTTCATGCCTTCTCATTCTGGGACTCAGAGTAAAGGAGCATCCACTCTCTGGACTATATTGTTTTGACAGATGAGGGGAGAAGCTAGAGAAGGCAGGCAGATTCTTGCAGTGTCTCCAGAAACTTCTGCTTGGGTGTGATTTAACATTACAGCTTCATGTCCAGCTGGCTATAGCAGGTCATCTGGTCAAGTCTGGATGGGAAGTAGATGGCTCTTGCAACGTTGGTCGCATTGGGAGAATGAAAATTTGTTGAACCATGGTTCAAGCTGCCACACTGAAGAAGTATCCAAAAGGCCTTCAGATTTTCACTTTTCTTTTTAGAGCTGAATCATAATGCAATGTAGTGTACTGTTCAGGAACTCTATTAGTTATCTATTGCTACATAAGAAATTACTCTAAAACTTAATGGTATAAAATAATAATAAATCTTTATGATCTCACATAGTTTTTGTGGCTCAGGAATTTGGGAGAAGCTTAGTGGGTGGTTTGGCTTGGAGGTCTCTTATGAGGTTGCGGTCAAGACATTGGCTGGGGTTACAGTCATCTGAAGGCTTGATAGCCTGGAGTATTTGCTTCCACAGTGGCTCACTTCTGTGCCTACCATAGAAGTGCTGGTGCTGGCTGTTGGCAGGAAGCTTCTGTCCATTGCTCTATGGACTTCTTCATAAGGCTGCCTGAGAATTCTCATGACATGGCAACCTGGCTTCTTGCAGAGGGAGTGATCCAAGAGAATGCAAGACAGAAGCTACAGTGTCTTTTAACTGAGCATTGGGAGTCACACACTGTTGTTTCTTCAATACTCTATTGGTTACCAGGTTAGTCCTATTGAGTATGAGAGAGGACTATGAGTGTGATAACCAGAAGGCAAGGATCACTGGAGCCATCTCAGTTCTTATGAGGCTGGCTATTGCAAGAACATAGGCTCTGGAATCCCAACTCCAGCAGTGATTAGCTACTTACCTTCTCTCATCTGTAAAATGGGCATACCTGCATAGGTTGGTTTTAGGAGTACAGGAGGTAGATATAAAGCACTTGGCTCAGTGCCTTGCTCTTAATAAGTGCTCAGTCAGTTTACTAATATAGCTGTAAGGTGTAGGCTTAGAACAGTGAGGAAAGGGCTGGGAACCAGATAAGCATTTCAGCCTAGGAGTCAATATGAAAGGTAATAACTTGAATCATTCTTACTGTAAACTCTCCTACCTCCACTTCTACACAGGCCTAGAATTTCTATCCCAGTGTTAGGGAGATAATAATGGAATTATTTGAAAGAAACTCTTGAAATTATTGGGAGCAGTGTTTTCCAAACTGCAGATTGCAACCCTTTAGTGGGTTTAGTGAAATTAGTTTAGGGAGTCATTCCCCCGGCATTAAAAACATTTTTTTTAGCACAGGGAACTATATTCAATATCCTGTGATAAACCATAATGGAAAAGAATATGAAAAAGAATGTATAAATAACTGTCACTTTGCTGTACAGCAGAAATTAATACAGCATTGTAAATCAACCATACTTCAATAAATTTTTTTTAAAAAAAGAACTACTAAGAAAAAATTTTTTTTTCATAGACTAGACTCTTAGTACTCAAAGTGTGGTCCATGGGGCTTCCCTGGTGGCGCAGTGGTTGAGAGTCCACCTGCCGATGCAGGGGACATGGGTTTGTGCCCTGGTCCAGGAAGATCCCACATGCCACGGCGCGGCTGGGCCCGTGAGCCATGGCCACTGAGCCTGTGCGTCTGGAGCCTGTGCTCCGCAACAGGAGAGGCCACAACAGTGAGAGGCCTGCGTACCACAAAAAAAAAAAAAAAAAAAAAAAGCATGGTCCATGGACCCACAGTGTCACCTGGGAACATGATAGAAATGCAGAATCTCTGATCCTACTGAATCTGATCTACATTTTAGCATAACCCCGAGTGATTCGAATGCACTTTAAAAGTTTGAGATGCAGTGGATTGGATTTAACTAGAATAGAAAATTTCAGAGCATAGTTTATGTAATACGGTCAAGGATTGTTTTGCAAAACGTTTATTTCAGTTAGATATACACTATATAAAATATGGCCATAGTCATGTGTGCACTGATTTGTAACATAAAAATTAGTACTCTGCATTGTGGTCAAATATTTTGAAAAGCCCCTGATCTAGAAGCATTGGTTTGCAAGGCACTCAAGCCACTCAGTATATTTTGGGGTGTTTTCTCCTAACTGATGTTGCCTCAATAACACTCACAACTGTTTATTGATGGTCTGATATGTTTCCTGCTGGGCTATTGATTGAGGTTTGGAAGGTTTGGAAGGTGGATAGAATTGTAAAATGCCAGTATGGTTCCTTGCCTTAAACAGCTTATAGTCTTGTAGAGATTATAAAATGGATATAGAAGCAATTAGAGAGCAATTGAAGTTGTAGGATATATTTTATTTATTGGTTATTTATTTTATACCATGTGCCAGGCACTGTCCTAGAGATTTTACACATTAACTTATTGAAACCTCTTAAACTCTTTGAGTCAGATATTCTAATTTTTGTTGTTGTTAAATTTATCTTATTGTGGTAAGAACACCTAATATGAGATCAACTCTCTTAACAAAATTTTTTTAAGTGTACAAAATAGTAACCATTAATTACAGGGCAGGTATTTTTATTATCTCCATTTTACAGATAAGGAGACCAAGGCACCAATAGGTTAAGTAATTTGTATGAGGCCACTCAGGTGGTAATGTCCAAATGGATATTATCACTAATTAGTGTGAACTCAGAATTGGTTGGAGTGACTGGGGCTTTCCACCATGAAAAATTGTGTGTTTGGATTAGAGTTAATGCTGTCATCTTTGCCCCAGACAGAAAACTTGGTGATACCAAACTCTAGAGAAAACCAGAATTTTATACTACCGTTTACTGACTGATAATGTACATCTCGACTTCAGAGAGAAGATAGAGGATGCCACAAATTGTTTCCAAATGATTTCCAAAGAGTGAGTAATTATACCTCAATTACAGTGCAATTATTATTATTTTTTTGGCTGTGTTGGGTCTTCGTTGCTGTGCGGGCTTTCTCTAGTTGTGGCGAGCGGGGGCTACTCTTCGTTGTGCTGCGCGGGCTTCTCATTGCGGTGGCTTCTCTTGTTGCGGAGCACAGCCTCTAGGCACACGGGCTTCAGTGGTTGTGGCACGTGTGCTCTAGAGCGCAGGCTCAGTAGTTGTGACTCACAGGCGTAATTGCTCCGCGGCATGTGGGATCTTCCCGGACCAGGGCTTGAACCCGTGTCCCCTGCGTTGGCAGGCGGATTCTTAACCACTGCACCACCAGGGAAGCCCCTACAGTGTAATTTTATAATGCTGTAAACATAAATGCCATAACGTTGTGATGTAAAGGATAAAATAAGGAATTATTGTTAGCAAATCTTATCCACGGAAATTTGTTGTCCATGGTTTTAGGAGGATTGAATATTCTCTATGCACAGAGTCAGAGTTTCCAAGGGAGTTCCAGTTTCCCAGCACAGCAACTCATTGCTAGATCACAGATTCTAACTTTGACTTATGAAAACATGGCCACCACATATGTGTACGTTAGAGTTAATGATAAATACCAGCTAGTATCTTAAGCAGAGCTCTGAATTGTCCAGCTAATAATTAATTTCATAAGTTAAACATTAAAGAAAGTCAGCCTCTAGGCTTTGAGCAAAAGGTTGCTGGATAAAAGTGGTTCCCTAGCTTGAAACTAGTAGGCATAAAACTCAAGCCCACTTATGAAATCCTAACCAGCTTCATTTGTGAATGGTTAATGGTGCTCTATAATCAAGACAGAACTTGTTAGCTGAGTGATTAACTTGCATGCAAATGTATATGTGTGAGTGTGTGTGTATATATATATATAATGATATTATTATCATTATTACAGTTTTACAGTGAAGAATTCTTGAATTCAAAGCCTTTAAGATATTTTTCCAAGGTTGCATAGCTAACCGGTAGCTACTAGGCATTGTGCCTTAGAAAGGAGTTTCTGTTGGTCCAGGATGTATGTAATTGGGTGTGGCTGCCCGGCACTGTGGAATGAACATGGTCTTTGGAGGGAAACAGGCAGGATTTACATCCCAGCTCCTTCACCTACTGTGTGACCTTGTCGACATCTCAACTCTTCCATTCCTCGGGTTTTAACATTTATTAAATTAAAGTCATATTATATACCTTTGAGAGTTATGTTTGGTTGGTTCGTTGGGTTTTTGGTTTTGGTTTCTGAAATCCTAGGACTACCCACATGTACTAGAAAGACTCAACATAGGATTGGACTCGTGGCTAAGATTTTTTAATCTTAACAAGACACCGAGAAGGATCAGCAAGGGAAAAAGACACATTGGGTGTTGTCTGGAGAAATCCAGGTGCAGGATTCCTCTGTTCTCCCTTCCAAGGCCAGGCAGAACTGGTTCCTTCTTCCAGCAGGGACATGCAGTAACACGTGTACGATATCTCTGCCCAGGGAAACCCACTTGAAACTCGGAGGGCAAGGTTTTTATTGGGGGCTGCTCATAGAGGTATACTCTGCCTGCCCAGGCAGCCACACTCCCTGCCTTCCAGACTCTCAGAAGGAAAGCACGTATTCTCCATTAACGGCAGTGTTTGTGCAAACAACCTGGGCAGGCTGGTACAGCAGAATTCAGTGTCCCGGGTAAAGCAAAGTTGCTTATCAGACGGTAACTCAGAGAACCTTTCAAAAGCCAAGTTCCCAGAAGCTAGCCACGGGCCAGCCCCACAAGCAGGCTTTTCTGTTTCAAGGCTGCTATGGTAACTCTTTCCTGTACAGAGCTGCTGTGAGAATTAAACGATAAAGGTGGGCAAAAGCTTTTAGCAGAATCTACCTCTTATGGCCCTCAAATGCCAGCTATTGTACTTGATCTGATCAATTCTAAATAATAGTTAAAATGTACAGAGTCCCTACTATATGCCAGACACTGTTCTAATCACTCTACTCATTTACTCATTTACTCCTTTAAATAACTCTATGAGTTAGGTATAATAATTCTCATTCTTGAAATGAGGTTAAGTAACTTGCTGAAGACAAGAGCTAGTAAATGGTAGATTCAAGATTCACATCAAGAATATCTGGCTCTTAATCAGTAAAGAAGATTGGATACTAATTATAAGCTTCACTAGACTAGGAAAAAAATTCTCAACTTTTATTGCATCAGCTCACACAGCCTGTCAGATATTGCAACTATAATCATTGTTAGCTCATAAAATATTACAAGATTCCTTTTTCGCAAACAATGACCGAGTACCTTGAGATTTTTGTGTGACCTTTGCAAACGCAATGAACACATTTCTTGACTCACGTAAATATCTCCCTCAACTGCTGAGCTGCTCTCCAGCTATCTTTTCCTTAAATGGAGGGTAACAGACAGCAGAGTCATGTGGGTAAATTGCTCACAGCTGCAGCAGCTGACCCTGGATAATCAGGCTACTGCTGCTGTGTCCAGGCATATAATTTCCTCTTTTAAAGATTTAGTCAGAGCACTTTAACAATTTCAACACTTCATCAAGCCCTCTTTCTTTTTCTTTTGTTTTTGAAAAATATATTTATATAAATTTTGCAACACACAAAGCAGTTTTCCATGTATTATATTTTTAATCCTCCCAGCTGCTCGAGGGTAGTTTTGGTGATCCCATTCTCCAGTGGAAGGCAGTAGCTGAGACATTCTCCCTGGTAGCCATGAAGAGAGAATTTGGGATCTTCTGCAAAGGAAGTTAGATGCCAGATCCAGGCAGGAATTAACCCCATCTTCTCAGTAATTAAGAGCACTTGACAGAGTTCAGCCCAGCCTGGAATAGCCTAGCCAAAGAAAAAGAGAGGGAGGGAAGGAAGGATGGGGGGAAGGAAGGATGGGAGGAAGGAAGAAAAAAGGCACTGATGATTGAGGAGTTTGCAACTTGCCCAAGACCATATGATATTACAGAAAAAAGTTATTCTGACACTTGTTAAAATGGTAAAGAAGACTTTAAGCCTAGTGCAATAGGAGTATTGTAGCAGGGGAGGGAGATGGGGCTCAACTCCAAGAACAGCAAGGACAAGTGGGGATTTATAGCCATGGAACAGGGTGAGGGGGTCAGTGGATGGAAATTTATTAATGGGAGACACCAAGGGCAGGGGGATTTTGAGGCCAGGGACTTAGACGTCGTCAAAGATGGAGGATGAGGAACTTGATAAAATAATAAGAGTGATCAGATATCACGATTTGGGGGATCCTGACTTAGCAGGATTCTTTGCTAAGGCTGGGCTGGGTAGGTCAAATCTGGCTGAGTCACATGCCTACCTCTTGACCCTGGATGAGCAGGGCCCTTTGACTGATAGACTCGCCAAGTCGGGGAGGAGCATTCTTCCACCAAAAAAAAAATTTTTTTTTTGAAAGTTCTGTTACCACAGGATAGGGGCCAATGTCAAGGCCTAGTAGAAATGAGGGCTCAGGGACTTCCCTGGCGGTCCAGTGGTTAAGAATCTGCCTTCCAATGCAGGGAACTTGGGTTCCACCCTGGTCGGGGAACTAAGATCCCACATGCCAAGGGGCAACTAGCCCGTGCTCTGCGACTACTGAGCCCGTGCACTCTAGAGCCCCAGCGCCACAACTGGAGAGAAGCCTACACACCTCAAGGAAGAGCCCGCGCGCTGCAACGAAAGATCCCGCATGCCGCAACTAAGACCCAAGCAGCCAAATAAATAAATAAAAATATTTTTTTTAAATGGAAATGAGAGCTCAGAGAAACCTGACTAAAGTCTGGAAAGGAGAGAGTCTTTGTCAATGGCACCCTACCCTTGCTTGCCTGCCCTTTCTTCTTCCCTATCAAGCCTATCCTCTCCTGCTTTTGCTTTTGGTAACTCCTTGCCACCAACAAAATGAAGATTTTTCCATTACAGGTGGTACCCAGTATCTTAGTGTTTCTTTACCCTGAGCTGGAATATAAGCTCTTTGAAGACAGATAATTTGTTTTCTGGGAACTTCCTGGTGGTCCATTGGTGAAGACTCCATGCTTCAATGGCAGGGGGGCACTGGTACAGTCCCTGGTTTGGGATCTAGATCCTGCATGCTGCTCCGTGCAGCCAAAAAAAAAAAAAGGATTTGTTTTCTTGTCTCTGTATGCCCCATGGCTTGGCACTTATATATTAGCTATTCAGTAAAAAACGTGTAGAGTGAATGAATGACAGTAGTGACCACTTGGTGAGGATTTGCCATTTGCCAGGCACAGAGTTGGGTGTTTACACCAGCTAGAGCTCTTTGAATATAAGCAGCCTCAATCATCATTTGCTTCAACTATATGGCAGAGCTAACTAATAGTTAAAGCACTGGAAAGCCAAGCTGCCTGGAGAAGACCTGGAGCAGCTCTTGGGGATCCAGTTGCCAGGAACTAGCGATGCAGGGCAATCCCTCTCAGACACCTACAGCTAAGAAACCAGTGCTAGCTATTTTCTGCCTATGCTGTCCCTCTCTCCAGACACTAAACTCTAGAGAACAACTCTGATTGGCTGAGTCTGGGTTACATGCCCGCCTCTTGCCCCCTGGATAGGCAGGGCCCTTTGACTGACAGACTAACCAAGTGGTGGTGGGTCATTGTTCCACCCAAAGAAAAAAAAAAATTTTTTTGCAACTTCTGTTACCACAAGGCAGGCTGAGCAGGCGAAAGCAACAGACAAGCTGTCCTTTACTGCTCTTAGTTCATTTAATCCTCCCCCCAAATCAATTCACTTGATATTATTTTCCCTGTTGCTTTAGATGACAATATTTAAGCATTTGCCATGAGCATAATCATTCTTAGCTCCTAAATTTTATACTCTGAATAGAAGAAAATAAAGATCGGGTAGGATATTTCCTCAATCTGCTTTCAATAATTAATATTTCAAGTGTCATCTTTATCAGCAGCTGTTATCTACTGTAACTTTTTCCTTTCTCAATTTAAAATTTCTGGGAATTTTCCTACTGTGCCCTCTGATAGGCTTTGGCTCTGTTTTACTTTTTTTAATAGCTGAATCCAAAGCAGGAAGAAAAACGGACACAGCCAGCATGCTGTTACAATGCAAACAGAAGGAAACAGGTTTCCTTGGTAAAGTCACGGGCTAATACTTTGGCACACAATATAGTATTGGTTTTGTTGAAGGAAAACAGGTCTGTAGCTACACAAAGCCTTGACTTTTAGAAAGTATGAAAGGAGTGAGAGATGCCTCATCTTATGTAATCTTCCAAAAGAAGGGTGTTATGTGCAAAAAATAGAGGTCTTTTGTGAACAGTGTCATAACTGTAAATACTTCTTTCCTTAGTTGACATCAGTATAGCTTTTGTCAGGTATCCAGAAACTGATCCTCTAGATACAGACTGTGGCTCTGTAGCCTGGGCCCCTACCGACTCCTGCCTTGCTTCTGACAGCTTGTGGGCCAGTGGCCGCTGCAGTACCTGGTCTTCAGTTTGCCCAAATGTGACCTTGTTAAAGCGGCACAAGGAAGCCTTAAAACACATGCACACAATCTCTGTGCAGTTGAAGTTTATGAAAGTATGCAGTCTCCTGGCCGTACATGGTAATTTAAGGACTCAGCTGGGTTTTGGTGGTCATTTTTGGAGAGATATGGAGGCTGGGGTCTCAAGTTTATTAAAAGAACAATATGTCAGGATCTCCTGGGTGGAATGGACAGTTCAGACTGCTGATTCTGATGTGCCCCTTCCCTCTCCTCCTGGTCAAGGAGCACGGTGGTGTTCACTCCTGGTTACTGATGGACGTGAGCTTGACCACAGCCCTCAAGGGGAGATTGGGAGCGGGGGCGGGGGGCAAAAAGTTAAGAGGTTCTCCTTTAAGGACAAACTGCCTCCATTCTCTTTTTTCTAGCTCTGACCCTCTGTCAATCTTGAGGGAGCTCCTTTCTCAGCTGGGAGGCTGGGAGTCCGGGCAGGGATTCCTGTGTGGGACCCAGGCTCTCCTTGAGCAGTTATGAGGGTTATTCTCATGGCCGTTTCATCTTTGCCACACTGAGGTCTCTCTTAGTTCTTCCTCTAGAAAATCTCCCACCCGCCACTTAGGGCTCTCGAGTCTTAGCCACTCACTTTAACTCCGTTTTTCTTAGCTGATACGTTTGTCTCAGGCAGTGTGACTGGGTTGTCTTTTGTGTTCTGGCCTGTAGTCCTTTGTAGACGCTCCTTCTTTCTATCTGCCTCCGCCCTGCTCCCTCCTCCCCTCTTCTGACAGAAATGGATCAACAAGCTGAAGTCTGTTGATACCATGGAGTGATTATTAGGTATAAAACTGACCATATGTAAAACTACAGTGAGGTGTCACCTCACACTGGTCAGAATGGCCATCACCAAAAAGTCTACAAATAAATGCTGGAGAGGGTGTGGAGAAAAGGGAACCCTCCTACACTGTTGGTAGGAATGTAAATTGGTGCAGCCACTATGGAGAACAGTATGGAGGATCCTTAAAAAACTAAAAATAGGACTTCCCTGGTGGTGCAGTGGTTGAGAATCTGCCTGCCAGTTCAGGGGGCATGGGTTCGAGCCCTGGTTTGGGAAGATCCCACATGCCGCGGAGCAACTGGGCCCGTGAGCCACAACTACTGAGCCTGCGCATCTGGAGCCTGTGCTCCGCAACAAGAGAGGCCCGTGCACTGCGATGAAGAGTGGCCCCCGCTCGCTGCAACTAGAGAAAGCCCTCGCACAGAAACGAAGATCCAACACAGACAAAAATAAATAAATAAATTTATATATTAAAAAAATAACTAAAAATAGAGTTAGCATATGATCCAGCAATCCCACTCCTGAGCATATACCCAGAAAAGAGGAAGACTGTAATTTGAAAAGATACATGCACACTGATGTTCATAGCAGCACTATTTACAATAGCCAGGACATGGAAGCAACCTAAGTGTCCACTGACAGATGAATGGATAAAGAAGATGTAGTACACACACACACACACACGTGTGTGCGTGCGCACGCACACACACACTGGAATATTACTCAGTCATAAAAAAGGATGGAATATTGCCATTTACAGCAACATAGTTGGACCCAGAGATTATCATACTAAGTGAAGGAAGTCAGAGAAAAACAAAAATTATGTGATATCACTTATATGTGGAATCTAAAAAGCAATACATATGAAATTCTTTACAGAAAAGAAACAGACTCACAAATACAGAGAACAGACTTGTGGTTACCAAAGGGGGAAGAGGTAGGGAGGGTAAAGGATAAATTAGGAATGTGGGATTAACAGATACATACCAATATAAATACATAAAATAGATAAGCAATAAAGATTTTCTGTATAGCACAGAAAACTATATCTTGTAATAACCTATAATGGAAAAGAATCTGAAAAAAAAATGTGTAACTGAATCACTTTGCTGTACACCTGAAACTAACACAATATTGTAAATCAACTGTACTTCAAGTAAAAAGCAAAACAGGACTTCTGGTGGCACAGTGGTTAAGAATCTGCCTGCCAATGCTGGGGACACAGGTTCGATCCCTGGTCCTGGAAGATCCCACTTGCCACAGAGCACCTAAGCCCGTGAGCCACAACTACTGAAGCCCGCGCACCTAGAGCCTGTGCTCCACAGCAAGAGAAGCCACAGCAATGAGAAACACTCGCACATCAGCGAAGGGTAGCCCCCGCTCGCCGCAACTAGAGAAAGCCCGCGTGCAACAACGAAGACCCGATGCAGCCAAAAATATAAATAAATAAATTTAAAAATTTTTTAAATGAATTAAAAAATTGTAAAAAAAAAAACAATTGACCGTATGTAAACTCTGATCAATGTGACTATAGAACAGTATTAAGTTAAAATTTAAGGGATTACACACACACACACACACACACACACACACATATATCCTTATTACAGTTGGAAAAATACTTTTATTAATATCATAAGCAATTTTAATCTAAAATGGAGAGTAATTTTTTGTAAAATTGCTTATATATATTATTTTTAAACTGACATAACGTTTTAAAGTCTCTAACACTTTATCTAGCTTTATTTTGAAAAGGTCCCCTTCACTTTCTTTCTATCTGTCCCAGTAATGACATTTGACCCAACAAGGAGCCCAGCCCCTCTCCTCCTTCCACCCGAGGAAGGCGTGCACATCAGAGTCTATATTCCTTCCATTTTATTTTAGCCACTCCCTTAGCTGTGGCCTAGGTTTCAGTCTGATTGGAAATGGCCAAAGCCACCAGGCCAAAGAAGGGGCTCTGGGTATTGGTTTTGGCCACTGGCAAAACCACTCCTGTCTCTCTGAAGTCCTCTTCCACAGTTGCTGGGAGCTTAACCTCAAGCAAGGATTCCTGTCAAGTGGGAACATAATGTACTTCCTCATCAAAATGAAGGAAATAGGATAGGGAGATAGTGTGTGTGGGGGGGGAAGCAGACAGCAGTACCAACAACTTTTCACCACTTGGCTGTCAAGAGCTCAGGATAAGAATTATCTTCTAGGACAAATGGCTCTCAAAGTGCTACACTTAAAGGGATGAACTTGTTTGTTGGGTAGCTGATCTGTTCCTATGAGGTACCAGCCTCTAGACTGATCCTATTTTCCATGGAAATAGGATGAAAGCCACAAATACAATCCATATATGTAATTTTAAATTTTCTAATAGCCACAGTGAAAGTAAAATGGAACAGGTGAAATTAACCTTAATAATACATATTTAACTCATCTCCAAAATGTTATTTCAAAATATAATCAATATGGAAAATAGCAATCAGCTATTTTATGTTCTTTTTTTCATATTCAATCTTCCAAATCCAGTGTGTATTTTACACTTATAGCTCCTTGCCACATTTTTGGTGCTTGTCAGCCATTCTGGAGAGCAAAGCTCTAGACCTTTTTGAAACCAGCACAGAGTATGGTGGTATCCCGGTGAGTGTGTATTCCATTTTTCAGCCCCTTAGCTCAGAGATCTTTGTTGAGATCTCTGTTCCCTGACAGCTGAAATGCCTATAAGTTTGTGTTGAGGAAGCACCTTGGTATCTCTATTTTGCTGTACCAGTTTGGACACCCAAGTAAACCTGGGTGCCAGCCACACAAGTTTCTGGAATGGCAACAATTCTTCTCTCTCTCTCTCTTTTTTACTTTTTTTCCTATTTTTTGCTGTGCGGCACGTGGGATCTTAGTTCCCCGACCAGGGATTGAACCTGTGCCTCCTGCAGTGGAAGTGAGGTGTCTTAACCACTGGATTGCCAGGGAAGTCCCTCTTCTCTCTTCTTTAGCTCAGTGATTTCACAGTCATGTTTTCTTTTTTCTCTGATTTTTAAAATATTTCCTTTGATTAAATATTTTTAATATTTCCACAAGTCAGAAATTGTTGACTAAGACCATTTGGACTGGATCTGAACTCAGCAGTTCTCTTTTTGCTCAGAATGGGCTTATCCAGTATATGAACCCAAATTCAGGAGCACTTTCTTAAATTCCTAGTCTTTGTCCTGGGATCCTTTGGATTTTTGCCGACAGCAGAACAATATTATTTATTCATGGTGCACAGGCATCATTGCAACCCTGTCTTCCAGAGAGCTGTGGCTTCCCATATATTTATTAATTTCACTTGCTTTGGTTAAAAGAAGTTATTGTAATTTATTTTCTGCAGATGGAAACACTGAGACCCAGGGACTGTCCATAACCACTTCTGTCACCAGGGAATCAGAGCCGAGTTGCTGGAAGGCATATCTTCTGCCTGTTAAGACTTTCTGTCTAATCGGTCTTGGCTTCTGAGTAAAGCATAGTTTGTTACAAGGTGTGGGCTGCAGATAAACAGAGTGTTTGTTTTTTAAGCCTTTGATTTCTGTGTCCAGACCTGAGTTTGGAACAATAACAGAATTGTGTTTTGCTACAAATAAGAGAAAATGTAGTAATGCCTGCTTGAACAGAAAGGTTCCTCTTTATTTAGGAAGAGTCACCTTTCCCAGAGATTTCTACTGACATTACATGGGCCAGATCTGTGTCAACATGGACTCATTCTCCGGATGGCAATCAGTGAATCTAATGCTGTTAGCCAGGCACACTGCTGCCCTGTACAAATAATAAAGGAGGAAGAAAGGGAAAATGGGTTTTGGACAAGCAGCTAACATTGTCAGCCACAAGGACAAGTGTCTTTTTCATTAAGTAACTAAGTGACCTTCCCTCTGAAACATGGGCTTCCAAGGAACAGTTTGTTTCCTCTGTCCTCACACTGAGCTCCTGGTAGCTCTAAGCTAGATTTAAAGCAGGTGGATGTACAAGTGTTAATGTCTTAGTTTTGACCTAGTTTTGTCTTAGTTTATATCATGGTTATATTAACATCAGGGGGTGCTGGGTGAAGGATATATGGGAACTGTCTGTACAATCTTTACAGCTTTTTTTATAAATCTAAAATTTTTTTAAAACACAAAGTTTACTGGGAAAAAAAGTAGGTGAGGTGTTTCCTATTTTCCTTTTTTGTTTAAGATGAGTACAAGTATAAATAATATAGAAATATATGGAGACTTTTTTTTTTTAAAGCTACTAAATCTCACCACTGACATCCTCCTTTTCTGAACGTCTGCTTCTTCCTCCTTCAAGGGTCCTAGTCTCTCCGGTCTCATATGGAATACCTGATACATTACTGTACGCTAAAGCACCCACAGGTTATATGGTAACCTTTCTGGGAATGGTAAGCAGATGTCATCTGGGAATAAGGCTTTGGTGGGCTTTCACAGCCAGTGGTTTTGAGTAGGATTTATTCTGATACCTCCAGCATCACATTGGATGTCCTTCTCTACGTTGTTGGCCATGCTGAATTTATCTGGTTTAGGTAGGATGCCTTCTTTTCCCACAGACCACCTAGAGTTGCTGCCAGAAGCTTTGCTTACATAGGTGAAGTCTGAAAAGGATTAGAAACGTATCCTTTGGGCACTGACACCTGGGTGGGCCCTCAATTGGAAGCCCACACATGGCTAACATGAATTGAATGCTTCTATGTACCAGAAACTCTAATAAGCCTTTTACCTATGTTGTTTCATTACCTCTTCAACTCATTTTACAGATGAATAAAATTGAAGTTCAGGGGCATTAAGTAACTTAGTAAAGAGTGAAGCCAGTGTTCAACCCAAGACCATCTGTAGGCAGAGGGGTGTTTCCCATGCTGTCGCTTTGTCCTTTTAATAAGCAATTCCAAGGTAATCAACATTTTACCCTGGTGAAGAATTTTGTAGAAAACATGCCCAGCCAAATTGTCTTCTGTTACCTGGCGACAGGAATAAATGAGGAAAAAGCAGACTGCTTTCTGGTGTTTGTAAGCTCATCTGCCTCCTTATTTGTCATTATTGTGGAATGGGAGATAGTCTAGTGAGGAGATTAAGGGATGGGGTTTCAGAGTTAATCTGTCAATGCTTCTGTCTTGGATCTTCCAGTTAATGACTACGGGACCTTGGGCAAGTTGACCTTGTGTAATCTCATCTGTAAAATACGAATAATTATAATAGCTCTCTCTGCTGCTTTGAGAACTGACTGATATAATCATGCCATGTGTACCACTTAGTAAATGTTAGCTGATTGCTACTCTTATTATTGTTATCATCAATATATCATCATCAGATGCCTTGGTGGATAGAGATGAATAGACGTTTAATGGCCTCATCCATTGCTGGTCTTAATATCTTATACATACTCTATGCTGAATATATACTTTTAAAAATAAATCAACACTGAAGGCCCTTGGATTTATGCCAACAATTCCAAAGGCTCTAGAACAGAGTTACAGATTTCTTTCATTGAATTATGCATATGAAGGATTCCTTTTGCCAGACAAAGTAAATTTGTTTTCAGACCTCTCTGCACTTACAATATGAATTAGTCTCTGAAAAGCAACCTCAGTTTTGAAAAACATACTCTTTGTTCTGAATTTTATCACTAACAACATGAGGTTCTAGGCTTTGGAATGCACCCAGCTGTTATTTAAAGATGCATAGAAAAGAATAAAATATAATTTGACCTTCCATCTGTTTATTACCTTTACTTTTCTAGCAGTAAGACACAGAAGCAGCAGAAACCTGTACAATCACAATGTCATGTTTTGATTTTCGTCTTTTCTGCAATCTTACTGAAGTTACTTGGATCCTTTTTCCTCTTTTCCATCTCCTTTCCTCCCTTCAGCCAATTAAATAAGTGTAATTGGGTTCTAACTTTGTGTATGTGAAGTGTTTTGTTTTAGTAATTTCAATTCATAGAACTTTATGCCCTAAAATCAATTTCCTGCTTTCATATCCTCTTCTTAATATTGTCAGTACTCAGGAAGTAATTATTTTAGTTCTCTGACTGACTGTTGGTATCGCCTTTTGAAGAGTTTTGTATCCCAGGCACCTAACTGTCCTTGTGTGGCATAGACACTTAAACATAATTGCCTAACCTTCTCGAATCAAGGACTTGTGCTGCTTTGGAAAACAGAGCTCTTTCAACTCCTGCATCCCTTTAGGATGGTTTGAGATGGGTAGTTATGGCTTTAAGTACAGTTTAGATTTTCTTGAAAGAATAGTTTTCATCTTCTGTTGTAATTAATGCTCAATTCATATTTTCCAATAGACACATGATTTAAAAAGCATAATATTTATATTTTTAGTTTTGACAATTTTTTAAATATGCAGCATACTAAGTGACATAAAATGCTTGGACTCTGTAGGACTGTGATCTAGCAGGAGCAGGGAGGCAAAAGAGTGCAAATCCATACCTGGACGTGTGAAACAACTGAAAGCTTTTGTTGGCAGGGAAGGTGCAGCAGTTTCATAGGCAGAATTTATTTGCCTTTTATTAATGCAAATGTCTGAGGACTAGGTCTGCCACCTCTTAATCCTTAAAGTTTGTCAGTCCTCTTAAGCAATGTCTGTAGGTGCTAATGTCCTTTCAGGAGGAGCTATAAGGATCAGTAGGATATAAAAAAGAAAACAAGAGGAAATGGAGCCAGTGGTAGGATGGGGTGACATCCTTGATGGCCCAGAAAGATCCTTCACCCACCATCGCACACTGGGTGACGTGGTGAGCCGTGCCCACCTTTGCTGCTGTGCGATGTTCTGATGATAACGATGTTAATCACAGCCAGGGAGGGTCTTCTGCCTGGAAGGTGACCTTGAAGACCTTTTAGCTTTGACACCAACTTGCAGGACTAGTCACAGCCCCCTCAGCCTCATACTTTGCTGGTCTTTTTTCTTCCCCATTATAATAGTCATTATCCTTATTCCCCTGTCTAAGCCCTCTTTTGACTCTTCTAAATTCTAAAAGTTTTTAAAAGTTCTGATGAAGTGCCATTCAGGGGACAGTTGATGTACACATATTCTTTCCCCCTCCCCTTTCCTCACCTTCTTACTTTCTTATCACACTGCCGGATTCAGTTACTTATTTCATGATGTCTGTTGTGTTATGTCATCTGCCAGCAAACATTTCAAGGATGGATGAAGGTATGTGACCTTCCTCTCTCCAGCTAGATAAGTAGCCTGAAATGTCTTATATTCAGTGGAACTTACAGGGCTTAAGATGATAAGTTTTTTTTTTTTTTTAAATGTTGGCCGTATTCCCTGTGCTGTACAATATATCCTTGTAACTTATTTATTGTGCATAGAATTTATACCTCTTTTTTTTTTTTAAGAAGATGTTGGGGGTAGGAGTTTATTAATTAATTTATTTATTTTTGCTGTGTTGGGTCTTCGTTTCTGTGCGAGGGCTTTCTCTAGTTGGGGCAAGCGGGGGCCACTCTTCATCGCGGTGCGCGGGCCTCTCACTATCGCGGCCTCTCCTATTGCGGAGCACAGGCTCCAGACGCGCAGGCTCAGTAGTTGTGGCTCACGGGCCCAGTCGCTCCGCGGCATGTGGGATCCTCCCAGAGCAGGGCTCGAACCCGTGTCCCCTGCATTAGCAGGCAGACTCTCAACCACTGCGCCACCAGGGAAGCCCAAGATGATAAGTTTTTATATTCATCCTTAGAACATATGTGTGAATGGAATAGAAGCCAATTCTCCTTCTTTCAGATAATCAGCTTTTAAAAATTCCTTTCTTTGCTAACTCATCCTAATAATTTATAAGAAAAAAATGTAGCCACATCATCCACCAAAAGAATATATCTGAACTATGTCACTTTACTATTTTGGTAGACTCCATGACGTTCCCCTCATGCTTTCTGAAAAGTGAAGGCAGACTTCCCTGGTGGCGCAGTAGTTAGGAATCTGCCTGCCAATGTAGGGGACATGGGTTCAAGCCCTGGTCCGGGAAGATCCCACATGCCACGGAGCAACTAAGCCCGTGTGCCACAACTACTGAGCCTGCACTCTAGAGCCCGTGAGCCACAACTACTGAGCCCGCATGTCTCAACTACTGAAGCACCTAGAGCCTGTGCTCCACAACAAGAGAAGCCACCGCAATGAGAAGCCCACACACCGCAACAAAGAGTAGCCCCCGCTCGCCACAGCTAGAGAAAGCCCGTGTGCAGCAACGAAGACCCAACGCAGCCAAAACTAAATACATAAATTATTTTTTAAAAAAGTGAAGGCATACAGTGAATAGGGATCTGTTTTCTTTTACCAAATATCAACATGGGGAGTTTAGTGCTTCTAAAGCCCCCATTTCCCTAAGCAATAAGATTGTCTTGTATTTACATTGCTTCAGCTTTCTGGCTATTTCTGCTTTTCCTCTTGTTTTATGTCTCACTTAATACTAAGCCAAGCCAAGCCCCTAGAGAATTCCACCAATAAAAAGAGAATGCTTGGAAAGTCCCAGAAATTATAAATTAGATGAGTGAGAAGTTGTCAGTTTTCAGTTACAGCTGTGAGAAAAGCATGACTAGAACAGTAGATACTGAGTTGGACATTGTCTCTCCTTACTTCCTCCTGCTTAGAGATTAATCTTCTCCAGGAGCAATTCAGTCAACTATTCCTCTATTGCTAGACATCAATTTTGGTTCCAAATTTGTGTAGCTGCAAACAATGGTGATGTGCCCATCTTAAAAAATATATATATTCTCAAGGAGTAAAGAATGAAAATTTTTAAATTATATATGTCACAACATTTACTCTAAAATATAGGTCCTGTACAGCACTGGGATCTAAGAAGTGAAGAATTGGAATGACCTCAAGATTTAGAGACACCAGTCACTGTTCTCCTTGATTTTTCTTTCCTTCTCTTTAATTTTTTTCCCCTTAGCTCTTAGGGTATTTTTTCTGTGTTTAATAAAGAGCAACTTGCTTATGTAGCAAATGATTTTTGCATTTCATTTGGAGAGTGTCATGTTAAAGTGTAGAAAGACTCAGTGCATCTCTCTCTCTGGAATATAAACCATATGCCCTTTAGCCATTTTTGTTTCTTGAGACTGTACATATGTAACTTATGGCTAAACAAAAGAAATCTTTGGCTTTCTTAAACTAATTCTTAAAACTTCCTGTGTCTTAACTCACTCCTTTATTTCTCGCTTTTCTTTGACTTCTGAGATTTAATTATTTTCCAGTGGGATACTTGCCAAACTTGAACTGGACATCTGGTTAAGATTTCATATGTTTCTCAAGTGAGAGATGACAGAACTGCTCGTGGGAGCTGGGCAAAGTGTTCTTAAAAGAAGGGCAGAAAAGACGGAAGAAATGGGTTCTGTGCAAGAACGTAAGTGACCAAAAGCTAAAGTCAGTCTTTAGGAATCTGAGAAGAAGAACACTTAAAACACTATATGTCAGATACCATTTCAAATCTCTTATGTAAATTATCCCATTTCTTCTTCACAACAAAACTATGCAAAAATTTAGAGGCTTAAATTTAATAAGTTGCCCTAATCATTCAGCTCATAAAGGTGGTAGAACTGGGAGTAAAACCGAGCTTTTCTGACTCTAGAACCTTTGCTTTTCATTACATGATACTGTTTTCTAAAAGTTATTTAGCATTAAGAGAGTTTTCAGAAAAATCCCAACTTAACTGCTTACTTCTTGTATGAAACAATGTCTCTTTTAGAAGACTTTGGTATTGATGAGCTTGAAAGGATGAGCAGTCGAAGATGTCATATTCCAATCAGCATGCTAGGATAGATAGCTGGAATCCTGCATGACACTTACTAGGTACTTGGTTGAATAAATGAATGATGTCACGTGTGATTGATTGATGCTATAATATGGCTGTCTACCTGCACTCTTAGCTTTTGTAGCTACGATTATCTTTGTTATACCTAGGGCTACACTCACAAACAAAGCAAATGTATGAAACTCTGTTCATGTTATTAAACTTTTAATGAGAGGGTAAAAAATAAAGAATCCTTTTAAAAGCCAAATAATTCATTGAAAACAATGCAAGTAACACATGCAATTGTCACTTCTCTCTTCTGAGAGAAGAATTTGACTCCATATGTGCCAGACACACAGCTGGAGGATGAACACATGGAGACCTTCATGTGGCTGCTCCCGAGGCCCTAACACCCAAATAAGTCCTTGAAAATTGAAGTGGGGCATTAAATGTAGTGTCTCATAAAATTGAATTCCCATAAGTCACATGGCAGTATATCATCAGCAAATGATGGTCACAGTAAAGACAACAACATTGGTTGTAAAATAACAAAAGTACAATTTTTTAAATTGAATGTTCTTGTTTATTTATTTTTCATGTATATTCATTCATTCATTTATTTGTTTGTTTGTTTGTTTATTTATTTATTTTTGGCCGTGTTGGGTCTTCGTTGCTGCGTGCAGGCTTTCTCTAGCTGCGGTGAGCAGGGGCTACTCTTCATTGCAGTGCGCGGGCTTCTCTTGTTGTGGAGCACAGGCTCTAGACGCGCGGGCTTCAGTAGTTGTGGCACACAGGCTCAGTAGTTGTGGCTCACGGGCTCTAGAGCGCAGGCTTTAGTAGTTGTGGCATGCGGGCTCAGTAGTTGTGGCTTGCAGGCTCTAGAGTGCAGGCTCAGTAGTTGTGGTGCAGGAGCTTAGTTGCTCCGCAGTTTGTGGAATCTTCGCGGGCCAGGGTTCGAACCTGTGTCCCCTGCACTGGCAGGTGGATTCTTAACCACTGCACCACCAGGGAAGCCCCAAAAGTGCAATTTATTGACTTCTTACAATCTGCTTGACATTACGCTTTACATGGATAGTCTACACTCTCATCCAGTCCTGGTTTTCCCTGATTTGGTCATGTTTAAGGTCATGTACACTACTGGAAAGAGAATGTGATGATTAAAGCCTATTTAAACTTACTCCCTGTATCTTATCTTAGATGGTATGTGTACCCTTTAAGATAGAGGTGGTACCATGCTGGGGAGGTGGGGAATGGGGGTGAATTAATCTCTGACTCAGTAGTCAAAGCCTGAGGAGGTTAACTTAGTAGTCAAATTTCCACTTCAATTAAAAATATTTTTAAAGTACTTTTATCTGTTACGGAATTCGTTTAGATTCACAATGCTTTTCTGAATTTATTTATACCAAAGCCAATGTTTTGTGTAATTCACTGTACAAAGACAAAACAATAGGTGTTAATAAGGGTATATACAGTACCATGTATTTTCAGGTTATAATTTAAGATACTGTTGCCAAAGTCACCTTGAGGATTTAAAAAATCACCCTAAACTCAGAACAGGTTGCCAGAAATAAATAACTTATCTATAAAATTGTATTATAGCTTTTTTTTTTTTTTTTTTTTTTGCGGTACGCGGGCCTCTCACTGTTGTGGCCTCTCCTGTTGTGGAGCACAGGCTCCGGATGCACAGGCTCAGCGGCCATGGCTCGTGGGCCCAGCCACTCTGAGGCATGTGGGATTCTCCCGGACTGGGGCACGAACCCGCGTCCCCTGCATCGGCAGGTGGACTCTCAACCACTGAGCCACCAGGGAAGCCCTGTATTATAGCATTTTTAAAAATTTATTTATATTTTATTTATTTATTTATTTTGGCTGCATTGGGTCTTCGTTGCTGCACGGGCTTCTCATTGCAGTGGCTTCTCTTGTTGCAGAGCACTGGCTTTAGGGGGCACCGCCTTCAGTAGTTGTGACTCACAGGCTCTAGAGCTCAGGCTCAGTAGTTGTGGTGCACGGGCTTAGTTCCTCTGCGGCATGTGGGATCTTCCTGGACCAGGGATCGAACCCATGTCCCCTACATTGGCAGGTGGATTCTTAACCACTGCACCACCAGGGAAGTCCCATATTATAGTATTACTGAATGTAGTGATGTACTAAATTTATGTAAAAATTTGACTATTGAAAGAGCTGGTATTTGTGGATATCATATCAAAGTGTAATTGGCTTATCTTTTGGTTCAAGATGCATTTAGCATCTCCTGAATGCAAGAATGTATTATTTACTGAGAACATGCAGAATTTTCACTGAATTAGATGTGTTTGTCTTTGTGGTCGACATCATTCATTTAGCTGAAGTGAATAGTTTATCACCATTTAAAGATTGTGAAACACCTATATGAATCATTAAGTTAAATTTTGGCAGGGTGTACTCTCTTGATAGGGACCCACATTTCTGAGACTCTGATATTTATGTAACCAGAAGAGTTATTCATTAGCAAATGTGGATGATATATACAGTCGCAGCCCTAGATTGCATTTGCTGGTGTTGACCTAGAAGGGATGTGATTCTGTTTGTGAAATACCCAAGAAGGCTGTTGAACCAGTAAACATTATTGATAAAAGGGTTAATGTGATTCTTAGTACATTGTATTAGATTATTTTCCTAGTGGTTTATAGAATTTTTGAATTTCACAGTCCAAAAAAATTTTTTGCCAAGAATGAATACTTAGAAAAAAGAACTTCTGTTTTTACCATAATTTCATAAAACACTGGGCAAGAAAAGTACCTGGCATATAGTCATCCTGACTCAATAAACGTTAGTTGAATAAATGGGCGGGTGAATGAACAACAAAGAAGTTGTGATGATATAATTTTAGAATAAATGAAAGCCTTTAAATGGAATATACTTATTTTTAGGAAAACCTAAATGCATTGTCCTTAATGTTGCAATTTCCCCATGGCCCAGCACACTCTTCATGACATACCATGAGCCCACAGATTGACTGGTTGCTACATAAGTAGCGGCTAGATAGTTCAGAGTTAGCTGTATTCTGGATGTGCTCCGTATCCCTTTGTCTACCCACCATGGACAATTCACTTCTAGCCATTTACAGAGCACCTACTCTGACCCAAACATGTAGTCTAGGGTTTGAGGATGCCACAATGCTTAAGACACAGCCCGGGCTCTCAAGCAGAGTGACTTAGTTGGGGAAAGAGATGTGCTCCCCCAAGCAAATAAACCCATATCACACTACAGTGTGGTAAGTGTCACAAAAAGACTGCCGATCGCTAGGTGTATGGGTGACAGAAAGAAAATAAAAATGTACTCTGTGACGAACATGGAAGTTGAGTGTTGGCTAAAGTAACATTTTACTATAACTTTAGAGTCTTTTCCAATCTCTTGTGGCCTGTGTTTCTAAGTAAGCATGTTGCTTTTGGATCAGAAGCCAAAGTTGTGTGGCCTTGGGGAAGTTACTGAAGTAACTTCAGTCTCAATTCTTATACTGTCAATCACTTACAGAGTGATCGTGGGGACGGTATTGTATAATATTTGTAAAGGTAGTACAGTGGCATATAGTAAGTGAGCTACTAGCATAATTATAACAGACTTCAGCAGAGTAGGTTAGAGATGGCAACCAGTAGATACTCAGGCTTTTATTAAACCCTGGTGGGCTGAGATGACAGCCCACCCACCACAGAAGTCAACATAAAACTCAACATTTGGGGGCTTCCCTGGTGGCGCAGTGGTTGAGAATCTGCCTGCCAATGCAGGGGACACGGGTTCAAGCCCTGGTCTGGGAGGATCCCACGTGCCGTGGAGCGACTGGGCCCGTGAGCCACAACTACTGAGCCTGCGCGTCTGGAGCCTGTGCTCCGCAACAGGAGAGGCCCGCGCAGCGCGATGAAGAGTGGCCCCTGCTCGCCGCAACTAGAGAAAGCCCTCGCACAGAAACGAAGACCCAACGCAGCCAAATAAATAAATAAAATAAATTAAAAAAAAAAAAAAACTCAACATTTGACCACCTGAGATATGTCACAGAGTAATGGAAGACTCTTTGGACTTGGTGTCAGAGAGCATGGTGCTAATGCTGCCTCTGCCACTAGGTAACTGGGCATATTTCCTCACTTTCTTCAAGTGAAGGTGAAAAAAGTAAGAGAGAAAGAGAACGCTGAGCCATCCTTTCTACCTAAGGGTCTTTGTTGTTAAGCTATGTTGAACATGTATATTCTAACTCTTTGGATTTGATTGTTGATTTGGGTTTTTCTTCCGTGTTCCCAAATAAGCTTCATATATGTGTGTATTTTTTAGATAATGTCGATTTTTAATGAATCTTGTTTCACTCACAGGCTGAAAATAATCTCTCCTTTGAATTTCCATAGCACTTTATATATAATTTCCTTAAGATTGTTGGAATTTCCATCTTGTACTTTTGTTATATGTGAGCATGTTTTATTGCCTTTGCTAGACTATAAGCTTTTTTTTAATGAAGCGGTTTTATTTTATTTTTATTATTGTCATTATTATTATTATTATTATTATTATTATTATTTTGGCTGCCATGCGGCCTGCAGGATCTTAGTTCCCTGACCAGGGATCAAACCCATGCTCCTTGTAGTGGAAGTACAGAGTCTTAACTGCTGGACTGCCAGGGAAGTCCCAGACTATAAGCTTATTGAGGGTAAGATTTTGTTATATAATTTCTCTTAGTATTTCTAGCTCTTAGAGCAGATGATTGGCCTCTAGGTATTCACAGTATAAATGAATAACAATGAGTCAGTATTTAAGTACTGAACAAAAGGTGGAGAATATTCCTCTCCATCAAATTTGGTATTTGCCAGCCTTGTTTTTGCTCAACATAGATACATAGATAGATAATTCTGTTTTTTTTTAAAGGCATGAAAACTTTTTATATTTTTCAGTTTTTAAATGTGGACATGCAAAACTTTTTTGATTAGAAATGTAAGGTATTTTACAAATTGGAAATAGATTTAAAGGTGCTAATAAATTCTTCCATCCCAATTTTCATTTCATCTCCCTCATTTCAGCCCTAAATAAATAACATGGATAAGGCATCCGTGCATGGACATATATTTATGAAGGTTTGTCAATTCATCCAGAGCCCACTATTCTTCATGTTTATGTGAGGTACTGTTTTTAAAATTGTTCCTTTAAAAGACATTATAGTTTCTTAGACATGACACCAAAACTAACAAAAAAGTAACATGACAAGCAACAAAGTAAAAAACAAACTGAACATCATCAGAATTAAAATCTTTTCTATTTTAATATTTATTTATTTATTTATTTGGCTGTGCCAGATCTTAGTTGCGGCATGCGGGATCTTCGTTGTGCCATGCAGGACCTTTAGGTTGGGGCATGCAGGCTCTTAGTTGTGGCATGTGGGATCCAGTTCCCTAACCAGGGATTGAACCCAGGCCCCCCACATCGGGAGCGTGGAGTCTTAACCACTGGACCAGCAGGGAAGTCACCACTGGACCACCAGGGAAGTCCCCCCAAATTTTTGTATTTTAGAGGATACCATCAAGAAAATGAAAAGACAGCTTACAGAATGTGATAAAATATTTGTGAATAATATACCTGATAAAGGGCTTATATCTAGAATACATAAAGAACAATTACAACTTAATAATAAAAAGACAACCCATGAAGAAAATGAGGAGACAAGCCTCAGACTTGAAAATATTTGCAAAAGGCATATCTGAAAAACACCATTAGCCCAAAATATACAAAGAACTCTTAAAAATCAACAATAATAAAACAACCTGGTTTTAAAAACGGACCAAGGACCTGAGCAGACACCTTCTGACAGAAAATATACAGATGGCAAATAAACATATGAAAAAATGCTCAACATCCTATGTGATTAGGGAATTCCAAACTGAAACAACAAGATACCATTACACACCTATTAGAATGGCCAAAATCCAAAACACTGACAATGCCAAATGCAGGCAAGGTTGTGGAGCAACAGGAACTCTCATTCATTGCTGGTGGGAATAGAAAATGGTACAGTCACTTTGCAAGGGATTTTGGCAGTATGGTAAGCATACTCTTACCATATGATCCAGCAATCATGTTCCTTGGTATCTACCCAAAGGAGTTGAAAACTTATGTCCACACAAAAACCTGCACATGGATGTTTATAGCAGCTTTATTCATGATTGTCATAACTTAGAAGCAACCAGTGTGTCCTTCAGTAGGTGAATGGATAAACTGTTATACATCCAGACAATGGAATATTATTCAGTACAAAAAGAACTATCAAGCCATGTAAACACTTAGGGGAACCTTAAATGCATATCACTAAGAGAAAGAAGCCAATATTAAAAGCCTACAACTATATGACCTTCTGGAAAAGACAAAACTATGGAGACAGTAAAGAGATCAGTGGTTGCCATGGGTTGGGGGGAAGGAGAGATGAATAGGTAGAACACAGAGGATTTTTTGAACAGCAAAAATAGTCTGTATGATACTATATACCATAACGTCTCACAGAAAAAACCTGAGTGACCTTTTTTGGCCAACCCAATATAATGGTAGATACATTGAATGAAATCTGTGGAATGTTCAATATCAAGGTGAACCCTAATGTAAACTATGGACTTTGGATAATAATGATGTATCAGTATACATTCATCAGTTGTAACATCTGTTCCTTTCTTGACAATTGATGGTAGAGCCAAGTTGTGTGTCGGGGGGCAGAGAGTACATGAGAACTCTGCACTTTCTGCTCAGTTTTGCCGTGAACCTAAAACTACTTTAAAAAATAAATCTTTTTTTTTAAAGACAATCCAATTAAAAATAGACAAAGGATTTGGATAGACAGTTCTCCAAAGAACATAGGCACATAGACAATAAGCACATAAAAACATGTTCAACGTTATTAGCCATCATGGAAATGCAAGTCAAAAGCACAATAAGATACCACTATACAGCCATTAGGACAAGTGTAATAAAAGAGATAGAGAATAACAAGGGTTGCTAAGGATGTGGAACAATTAGGACCCCCTCCTCTGTTGGTGGGAATGTAAAATGGGGCATCCTCTTTGGAGAAGAATCTGGCATACAATATAGGGTTACCATATGATCCTGCCATTCTACTCCTAGTTGTAAACCTAAGAGAAATCAATACATATGTCCACACAAAAATTTGTATATGAATGTTAATAACATTATTCATTATAACCAGGAAGTGAAAACAACTCAAGTGTCCATCAACTGATTCATGGATAAACAAAATATAGTATGTCCATACAATGGAATATTATTTGGCAGTAAAAAGTAGTGAAATACCGATACCTGGCATTACATGGATAAACCTTGTAAACGTTATGCCAAGTGAAAGAAGCAAGTCACAATGGACCATGTCTTACATGACTCTATTTATATGAAATGCCCAACATAGACAAATCTACAGAGACAGAAAGTTGATTACTGCTTGCCTAGGGGTTGCCTAGGGGTTATGGGCAGATTGGAAGTGATAGCTAAGGAGTGTTGGGTTTCTTTTGGGGGTGATGGAAATGTTTTAAAATTGATTGTGATGATGGGACACACAACTCTGTGAATATATTATAGACTAGAATATATAGAGAACTATGCACATTAAGTGGGTGAATTATACTATAATAGGACCACTCCTTTCTGAGACTGACCATATGCCCAGTGGTTAATAGCCAAATGATTATTTGGGCATTAACATTATATAACATCTTATATTGGCAATGTGGGTTTACAGTGTTAAGCTCTATTTTTTGTTTTTGTTTTTAATTAATTTATTTTTTTTGTCTGTGTCAGGTCTTAGTTGCGGAATGCGGGGTCTTCATTGAGGTGCATGGCCTTCTTTCTAGTTGTGGCCCACGGGCTCCAGGGCACGTGGGCTCTGTATCTGTGGTGCACGGACTCAGTTGCCCGCAGTATGTGGGCTCTTAGTTCCCTGACCAGGGATCGAACCTGTGCCCCCTGCATTGGAAGGCAGGTTCTTTACCACTGGACCACCAGGGAAGTCCCTGTTAAGACTCTGTTGTTCCTAGTCTCCCAGTCCATTTATAAGATTTGTTGTTGTTGTTTGTTTCCTTTTTATTAACATACATATACTTAACCTACAATGAAATATACATATTAAATGTTTAGTTTGGTGCATTTTGACAATGTATATATTCATGTAAAAACAAGATATAGAACATTTTCATCACCCCAGAAAGTTTCCTCCTACTCCTTTCCAGTCAATCCTCTCCCCTTCCCCTTTCTGATTTCTATCATTATATGTGAATTTCCTCTATTCTTGAACCTCATGTAAATTAAGTCACTCAGTGTATGTTTTTTGTGTCTGGCTTTTCTCACTCAACTTAATGCTTTTTATATTAATCCACATTGTTTTATGTGTCAGCAGCTCATTCCTTTTTATTGTCAAGTAGTGTTTCATTGTATCTACAATTTACTTATCCATTCTCCTGTTGATGGATAGGTTGTCCCCAGTTTTTGGCTATTATGAATAAGGCTGCAATGAACATTTTGGGCGATATATGTTTTCATTTGTTGTGGGTGGGTCCCTAAGAATTGTGGGGACATAGGGTAGATATGTATATAACTTTATAAGATCTGTCAGACTACTCTCCAACCTGTTTTTACCATTTTATATTCCTGCCTGCAAAATGAGAGTTCCAGTTGCTCCATATCCTCACCAACATTTGATGCCGTCATTCTCTTTATTTTAGTGATTCTAGTGGGTGTGAAGTGGCATCTCATTGTGATTTTAATTTGCATTTCCATATTAGCTAATGAGGTTGAGCCTCTCACGTGCTAATTAGATTTTTTTTTTGGTAAAGTCTATTCGGTTGTTTTGAATTCTGGGGAGTTGAGACTTCAGCATGACGCTGGCCAGTTTGCAGGGCTCCTGGTTACTTTCCAGAGACAAAATGACCTAGGAACATGGCTTTTGGAGCCTGATGTCTTGTCTGTTTCACAACTCCGTGATTAGAACTCAAAATATAAAGTTGCGAATAGACCACAATAGATCCCCGAGGTATAAATGGTAATGTAGAATTGGATGTAAGTTTAGCCTGGTAGCCATACATTAGCAGTGTTATGTAACATTATTTCAGTTCTTTATGAGAACCTAAAGAAGCACAGGAATTGTTTTTCAGAGAGGCAGTTGAGAGTAGTAATTTGGAACTTGAACTCTGGAGTCAGATACTGTAGTTATATTTCTACCTCTGCCATTTACTGTGTCTTCTTTGGGTCTTACTCATATCTCTGGGCTTCAGTTTCTTCATCAAAAAATAAGGAAGAAAGTAACAGTAACTCTACCCCAGGCTGTTGTTAAAATTAAAGTAATTAATACAAATAAAGCATTTAAAATAATGCTGAATTCATAGAAAATGCTGTATGAAGGTTAGCTATTGTTATTATTGATTTTGAGTTGATGGCCTGGCATGATTAGGTGCTCAAAAGTGTAGATTTTCCTTGGGAAGTAACCAGCCTTTATCTGGATAGCCATTCATTCATTTAGCATCAATCTTAAACAGCTACATAATGTTTGATTCCATTTCTATAAAGTTCTCTAAATGGTAACATTGCAGAGGTGGAGAACATACTAGTGGTTGCCAGACATTAAGGATTTGGAGTGGGAGGCTATCAGGGGTTAGCATGAGGGAGTCCCTTTGTCATGATGGAACAGTCCTGTGCTTTGAGTGTGGTGGTGGTTACAGAGATCTATACATGTGATAAAATTGCCTAAAAATACACACACACACACACACACACACAAATGAGTGCACGTAAAAACTGGTGAAATCTGAATAAGGTCTATAGATTGTACTAATGTCAATGTCTTTTTCTGATATTGTACTTTAGTTATTTCTGTAAGAGGAAACGATTGGGGGAATCTGGGTGAAGAGTACACGGGGACTCTCTACTATTTCTTGTTGCTGTTGATTTTTTCGGCAGCTTTGGTGAGATATAGTTCACATACCATACGATTCACTCATATTAAAGCATACCATTCATTGGTTTTTAGTATATTCACAGGTATATGCAATCATCACCACAGTCAATTTTAGACCATTTTTATCACCTCAAAAAGGAATCTCACACTTTAGTTAACATCCCCAACCCCCTAGATCCCCTCCAGCCCCTGGCAACCACCCAGTCTACTCTGCGTCTATAGATTTCCTTGTTCTGGATATTTCATATGAATGGAATCATATACTATGTGGTCTCTATATTATTTTGCAACTCTCCATGAGTCTATCATTATCACAAGATAAAACGTTTAAAAATGAATGACCGTGTTGCTCTGGGACAAGCACTGTGCTGGGCCCAGTGGACACATGACTAAATGAAGCCACGATCGCTGCCCCAAAGAGCCTAGAGTTTAGTGGGAAAGGCAGAGAAGTTGAGGGGCAATGAGAGCGTGTGTGACAAGTGCTCAGATGGAGGTAAAGTAGGAGCCAGGACAATACCAGGAGGAGTATAGCTTAGATTGGGGTGACATCAGGCAGAGATCCCCCAGAGGAATTGGTTAGCAAAGTTTTAAAATGCATGACACGTGGAAAGAATCTGGGACCATGTGTGGACTGCAGGCTCCTGGGACATCTGTAGAACCAGACCCTTTCTCAAGACTTTTGCTCCTGTTGGCTGGAGTCTCCTGGCTACAGTGCTTAGTGACCAGGCGGCCCTCATCTATTGTTTCTTCTCCCCAGTGTCCAACAAGCACCCGTTTGTGGACAGCAATCTTCTCTACCAGTTCAGAATGAACTTCCGGCGGAGGCGAAGACTGATGGAGCTGCTCAATGAAAAATCCCCCTCCTCCCAGGAAACTCATGACAGCCCCTTCTGCCTGAGGAAGCAGAGCCATGACAATCGGAAATCTACCAGTTTTATGTCAGGTATGTCAGTTCCCTTGTTTGTTTGATCATATATATCTGTCTTTTGAGAAATAGCATAGTTGTAACTCACCTTTGTGAAATTCTGTTCTCCAGCAAATTTGTATTTATTTATAACCAAAAATTTATTTATTTATTTATTACTCCCCCCGAAAAGAAACCATACACACATACAACCAGATTGTTCCTGTGCAGCCAACATACATGCTAAGAAGTCTGTTTTATAACACTATGTATTTGAATTAGAGAAGACTACTCAAGCTCTCACTCCTACCTTATTTACTTTTCATTTACAAACAATCCTTACATATCATTAATTATCCAGTTTTCTAAGTCACAGCATTGAGAAGCTATATATTTTAAGGATGAATAAAGTCTTCTTAGGGCATATACAACTAAAAGGCAACTGATTATCAATCCATCACACAGAACAAATTAAAACTATGAAAGGTAGACACAGGTGCTCAGAAAGCACAGCAGCCTGGGACATTATATGTTAGGTCAGACTGTCCCATATTGACAATTAACCTGGACAGAAATGATGACTGATGTTCACAAAGATAACCCCATTTAAACAAAAAATAAAATAATATAAAATAAAACCATTCACCCGGAAAAGGTTAACTTGATGTGTCATTCTGTGTAAGTGGGTGAGGTGCTTAACAGGATATCTTCAACTCCTCTGAAAACTTGACATTGACTTGAGAAACTGATTGGCCTAAGGTTGGAAGTTATGGGCTTCACCCGAAACCCAGAGCAAAACGAAAATGTGTCTTGGTTATGAATAGGAGCGGACCGTGAGAACCCTTACGACTAGAGGTATTGAGAACTTTCTGTGCCCTTGGCACAGATCCAAGCTTAGTTGCATACATTTTCTCATTTAATTCTCACTGTTACTCTTCAAGGAAAGACTTTTCTTATCTCCATTTTACAGGTGAAGAAACTGAGGCATGGAGAAGTTCAGTGGCTTACCCAAGGTCACACAGCTAGAAAGTGATGGACAGGGCTGGGTCTGGCACCAGGTCTGTCTTATCCCAGTGCTTATATTATACTGGCTCCTACCCAACCTTCTACATCCCAGATTCCTCAGACACAGCTGGGATGGAGCAGAGAAGGAGCCAAGAGCCACTCCAGGAAAGCAAACACTAGCCAAGGGTCAGGAGCCTAGGCCTGTGCTTAGATGCGCACCAGTTGTGTGTCGCTCAGGCTGCAGTCTCCTGCAGATGCAGAGGAACCGTTCACGTCTTCGCTGGCGCTAAGGTTCGCCTGTTTCTCAGTGGGCCCCGTAGACGTGAACAAGTGATGAGGAGGAGGAGGACACAGTAACCATGGTCACCATAAAAGCCAGCATTGATCTTGTGCTTCCCATGTGCCAGCACTGAGCGGAGCACCCTCCATGGTTTCTCTCATTGGATCGCATGCCTCGCTCTCTTTCCCTCGTTGAGAGCCAGCCACGTCCACAGTGGAGAGAACGAGATCGTATCACTGAAGCTGCTGCCTCACAGACGCCTTCAAAGCCCGAAGCTGTGCTCTGTGTTTTCATCTCCTTCTTCTGTGGCTCTGGGAGATTAAAGATTTAATCTTCAACCCAGAGGCACTTACCATCACCGTTAATTCATTAAGTGTCTCGCCAGCACTTAATTTACATCCTTTCAGGGATGCTTAGCGTGGACTCGGTAGTTCTTAAAATAATGTTTTATGTAACCGAGTACTTTTCAATATATAATCCACTCCTTGCACCAGTCCCATGAGATGGCATTATTCCCACTTTACAGTTGGGGAAACTGTACGTTTAGAAAACCGAAGGGAACGGCCCCAGGCTGTGCTATTCGTCAGGGGCAGAGGTGCCACTCAAACCCTTGCTTTTCCGATGCCAAGGCCAGAGTGCTTTCTTCCGGCACACGTGACCTGCCTCACTATACCTGGCAGGGGAAAGCCTGCGTGCATGCTCTGGGGAACCAAGACCATCACCGTCGGTGACTCTGTGTGTTCCCGGCCCACAGTCAGCCCCAGCAAGGAGGTCAAGATCGTATCTGCCATGCGGAGGAGCAGCATGAGCAGCTGCGGCGGCAGCGGCTACTTCAGCGGCAGCCCCCCACCCAGCAGCAGCCCCCCCGTGCTCTGCAACCCCAAGTCTGGTGAGTGGCTGATGAGCTGCCCCGTTTCTGACTGTGACTGTGGGGGACTTGGGCCTGTGTGCAGGCGGGGCTCCCTGGGAAGTGGAATTCTCAGGCAGAGGGAGACTAGCCTGGGAGCATCTTGTTACACTGTGCTCTTGGGGAGCAGCACCCCATGGATGGAAGGGAAGGACGTGGGTTTGGGCCGAGGGAGAACTGGGCTGCGATGCAGTCTCCATGAAGCCTGCCGCTCGCCCCAGGTGGAGCTCTGGAGTTGGGATGGTCTTTTGAGAGTTGTCCTGACTTGGGGTGAGGTGGCCAGGCTTTTATACCCTCACCTTGATCAACCATTGGATGTTGGCTGCCCCTGGGAGGAGGGCGTGACCTGGGGAAAGGCGGCTCTCTTTGGAGAGAGAGTTCCAAGGACAGTTGAGAACGCTGGCTGTCTGAGGGCTGTCTGCTGCTAGCAGTCCCAGAAGTGGCAGGAAATACGCAGTCCTGAAGGAAGGTTCGAGCAGCAAACAGCAGGGGAGGTAGCGCTGCCCCAGATTGCAACTGATGCAAAGATCTGTTGGGTCTCTGCACCCCTAAGGAAGAAGCTTGGATCTCTGCAAACGTAGCCGTCCCTGCAGTGGACTCTTGGTGCCTTGTGGTTTCAAACTCTACTCATCAACCTCCATGGCTTGTACATTCCAGAAAAAAAAACCCTAGGCACAAAGATTGTTAATGAACTTGTACTTAGATCTAATCAGTTCTTCAAGCCCCACAGGAACCTGTAACCCATCGATACCACCACCTTCTCACTGTGCTTACCCACCTCCTTTCCAGGATTAGCTTGCATGGCCCATCATGATAACCATGGGCTTGAAAACACCTTCCACTCCACTTGTTTAGTGCCCTGTCCACCCTCAGTTCAGTGTCTCACCTTCAGGGAAGACACTTTTGTTCCTTTGTTCATGCTGTTTCCTTATTACCAGATGTTGGGGATACAAAGATGAGAGGTCATGACCCCATCCCTCAGTGAGCACATCCTCTCTTTGAGGAAAAAAAAAATGCACTCATGAGAATAAGGACAAATAGAGGTTGTTAAAGGGCTTTAAGAGAAAACAGTCATCTAATGCTGTTGTCTAGGTTTTTTCTTAATCTAACTTTTTTTTCTTCTTTTTTTGCTGTCTTCTGGAGGGTTAGCTCTAAGAATAAAGTTGTAACCTGCAAGTGAATGAAGAAACTTGCTTCCACACTGTCTCTGGCTGGAAAATCTTCCAGCACCCATATATTACCAGGTTTTTCAATTAATAGAGCACTGCTGATAAGGTAGAATGAGAAGAACTATATTGTTAGAAATAGCATGTTTGAAGCCCTGGTAGAAATCTGATACCTCCAGGTTAGAATCAAAAGAGTTCAATTTCAGGAAAGGGTTAGTTGTGCTAAAGCCATTTTACATGTTTTTGATTGCTTACCAGAGTAGAAGATGAACAAAGTGTTAATTGCTTAAATTACACATTCATCTTCCCTGAGGTAGGTTTACATTGTTTCCTCTTTCTCCTTACCCCCTTGACTCAAAGGGAAAATATTACTGATATGCAGGCAGAAAAGAAAGGTCAGGTTGCCTTTTTTGGGTTTCTAAGGACCAAAGCTGTCAGGACTTCTTTGTGGTTCATAAATCCTACCTCTTACCTGTATTCTGACAAGCTTCTCTTTTACTCTAAGAGGGTTCCCAAGATGCAGGGAGCTCATCTGTGATTTTTTTCCTCTCAAGCAGGTAAGCAGGCTTCACAGTAAGGCGTTTAAAATTAATCATTAGATATCCATCAGGATATATTTTTTAACACTGTATATAAATGCGCTAATTCAGATAAAGAAAGTGCTACGGAAAGTAACATAATCAGTATCATTGTGGTGAGTAAATAAGTTCCCAAGGATATGAAAAGAGAAAGCTAGAAATAATTCCCTAGGTTTCAAAGTTTCTACATTTTTTAACATAAGAGAGAAAGTGTATTAAATGATCACTACTGTTGCCACATATTACAATATAGTGTGATTCAAAACCACAATGAGATATCACCTCATCCCTGTCAGAATGGCTATCATCAAAAAGAACACATATAACAAATGCTGGAGAGGCTGTGGAGAAAAGGGAACCCTCTTGCACCGTTGGCGGGAATGTAAATTGGTGCAGCCACTATGGGAAACAGTATGGAGGTTCCTTAAAAAAGAATTAAAAGTAGAACTACCATATGATCTAGCAATTTCACTTCTGAATATTTATCGAAAGGAAATGAAAACACTAATTTGAAAAGCTCTCTGTACCCCCATGTTTATTGCAGCATTATTTATAATAGCCAAGACATGGAAACAACCTAAGTGCTCATCAATGGATGAATGGATAAAGGAAATATGGTACTTTTTTTGTATGTATATAAATACACACACACATATACACACACATACACATACATATACACACATACACAACAGAGTATTATTCAGCCATAAAAATGAAGGAAATCCTGCCATTTGCAACAAAATGAATGAACCTTGAGGGCGTTGTGCTAAGTGAAATAAGTCAGGCAAAGAATGACAAAATGTCATATGATCTCACTTGTATGTGGAATCTAACAAAAAACTCATATATACAGAGAACAAATTGGTGATTGGCAGAGGGGGGTTGGTCGGTGGGCAGGGGTTGGTGGTTGGGTGGACCAGATGGGTGAAAGGGGTCAAAAGGTACAAATTTCCAGTTTATAGGTAAGTCCTGGGGAATGTGATATACAGCAAGGTGACTATGGTTAATAATACTGTGCTGTATATTTGAAAGTTGCTTAGAGAATAGATCTTAAAAGCTCTCATTTCAAGAAAAAGAAAAGTTTGTAGCTATGTGAGGTGATGATGTCAACTGGACTAGTTGATCATTTCATAATATATGCACCATTATGTTGTAACCTGAAACTAATATAATGTTATATGTCAATTATATCTCAATAAAAATAGAGAAAAAGTATAATAAAAATAAATGGTTGATATTGTCAAATATCACAAGTACAGTGTGATTCCTACATCCACGTTCATAAACCCCAGAGGAGATTGTGTGGGTAGGGGCCTGGAGGCAGTTGAGTGACAGGGAATAAAAAGGTCAGAATCCTCAATCATGGACCCCTTCTCTTACTTCCTGACCATTTGCTGAGAGCTTTTGTTCTTGGTAGTCAACCTTCTCCCTCCTTGGAGGAAGCATAAATTCATGTTCTCTTTTATGAGCTTTCTGAAAGCAAAAGTAACAATCCCAGCCATGTGTCATCTCAACAAGAAGCACTTCGTTGCCTTTGACTGAGAAGGTGCTTATTAGGGCCCAGCTGCCTGGTGGATCCTCCAGGCCTCACCCCCAGGCTGCCTTTTATTTTCTGCTGCACACTTGTTCCAGGACTGGCATCTGACCTCTGAAGGCCACCAGCAAAGGGAATTGGAGGCTGGCACTTCACCAGGTTAGGCTCCTAGCCCTGATCCTTTCAGTTTCTTTGTGGACTCAAGTTCATGATGTCTCTATAACTGGGATAGGATGGTCCCTGTCCCCCAACCCACTGGCTGCTCTGGGTGGCCATGGCAGTCCCTTGTCCAGTTCTTAGCACAGGATGGAGGGGGATGTTCATTTTTGGTGGGTGTTTAGGCAGTCACAAGTCAGGAATCGACTGCAATCTTTGCCATCTTGGAAGACCACAGCAGTGATCTGATGGGGACAGTTGTCTTAGGAACACAACACACAGTGACGTTTTGAAGCTTCTGTGCCCTTTCTTCTGAGTACAGGCAGTGGCACCAAATGCTTGAATTTAAATTTTTTTTTTTGCGGTACGCGGGCCTCTCACTGTTGTGGCCTCTCCCGTTGCGGAGCACAGGCACCGGACGCGCAGGCTCAGCGGCCATGGCTCACGGGCCCAGCCACTCCACGGCATGTGGGATATTCCCAGACCGGGGCACGAACCCGTGTCCCCTGAATCGGCAGGCGGACTCTCAACCACTGCACTACCAGGGAAGCCCGAGTTTAAATCTTTTTTTCTTTTTTTTGTGCTGTACACGGGCCTCTCACTGTTGTGGCCTCTCCCCTTGCGGAGCACAGGCTCCAGATGCGCAGGCTCAGCGGCCATGGCTCACGGGCCCAGCCGCTCCGCGGCATGTGGGATCTTCCCGGACCGGGGCATGAACCCGTGTCCCCTGCATCGGCAGGCGGACTCTCAACCACTGCACCACCAGGGAAGCCCCCGAGTTTAAATCTTAATTCTACTTCCCGTTGACTCTGAGGCCTTGGACGGAAGCTATTTAACTTTTCTCAGCTTCTGTTTCCTCCCGAATAGAATAGGGATAAGGATGAAATGAACCCATTAGTTCTTGTGATGATTAAATAATAGAATATATTTAAAGCGCCTAACATAGCGCCTAGCACATGTTAATTATGCAGAAGAATTCCCCAGTGTTATGATTCAAGGCAAAAGGCAGTGCGTACGTGCAATCTGGGGTATTAATAAGGAAATCCGTGCGGCTTTGGTGAATGGGGCGTGTATGGTATGATGGGGGAGGGGTTTGTATGGGGTGGAAACGGTTATCAGACGGCCAGAGTCAGGATTTCTCTCTTTTTTTTTTTTAACATCTTTAAGGATTTCTCTTAATTTTGACATGTTGAATGCACATCAAGGTCTAAGAGAAAGAAATTCAGGAACTAGAAAATGTGGTCTTTTCCTTTATAGAAAAAGGTCAAGCCGCTCCTTACCCCACCCCTGGCACTCTTGCTTCCCCTTCCCCTGCTCCCATCTCTGCTTTCTGTAGCTCTGTAAGTTAGGTTTAGGGTTATTTATGTTTGCTAATACTTTCTGCCTCTGGGCAGCTAGAATATAAACTGGGAGGCAGGGGTCTTTGCCACTTTTGGTCACTGGTGTCACACATGAGGCATTCAGTAAATATCTGCTGAATGAAAGAACAGAGGGCTCAGAGGGTCTGTACCTTGACACTGCGTCTGTCTTACAGTGTTAAAAAGACCCGTCACTTCTGAGGAACTCCTGACTCCCGGGGCTCCGTATGCAAGGAAGACATTCACGGTAGGCTCATCATTTGGTTTTTCTCCCGTGCTGCTCGTTTGTCTGGGCCATGTCAACATGGCAGTGTGTGCATATGTAGCTTAGGGACGGAACTGAAAAGCTTCTCCCAATTTCCCTTTTGTTTTGAGCATGATTATAATCGTAGACTTTCTTGACCTTTAGGCACTAAAATGCATTAGGACTTGACATAATTTATTATTAATACAGCATTTAAAATTCCTTTTGATGTGTCCTTAAAAAAAAGATTTCTATTATGTACTTATTCTAATATAATGACAGATTCAAAGGCAGATGGTAGAACAAATCATGCTAATAATCCCTTTTGCATTATAGTTAATTCTAAAAATTATGTAAGACATGAGGGAAGTCTTTAGAGAAAACTATGGCATAGATTGTTCTACCATAAGGAATGACTTTTTTGACAATGTTATCGTGCCTTGAGTTATACAAGCACCTGATTTGGGCGCACTGCGTACCTGTGAGCACCTCCTGACCACCTGCCCTTTCTTGAAGGTCCTTCAGCCTTCCTTCTACTCCTAGGGTCCCACTGGTATTCTTTTATTTTCTTTTTTTTTGGCCGCACCCTGAGGCCTGTGGAACTTCCCTGACCAGGGATCGGACCCATGCCTCCTGCAGTGGAAGTACGGTGTCTTAACCGCTGGACCACTAGGGAAGTCCCCCACTGGTCTTCTTCAAACAGAATCCATGTTCTCTGCTTGACATCCCCTCACCCACTTCCTGTCGACTTGCCTCTGTCTCTTTGTCTCCTCACATGTACATTGACGTCTTCTTTAAAATACTTCTCATCTTTCCTGTAGTCTTCTAATTTTTGTTTTAATACCCCAGGGTGGGGAAAAAGCTTTCCACACTCATTTGTGCTACGAACATTTGTTGAGGACTGCTTCACGTTCTGAGCACTAAGGAATTAAAACAGGATGGGTCCAGTCCTAGCCAATCAATATGAAAAAAGCACTGGTAATATGTCTGTATCAGGGAAAAGGTAAACTGCACATTTGGAAGTGCAATCAGGTACAATGAACTAATAGCAGCAAACCCTAAAGCCAATGAAGTACCTAATAAAGAACTCCTCAGACAAGCAAAAACTAATAAGAGTTCATCGACACTAAAACCTGCCCTAAAAGTCTTTCTGAGAATGGTCACAAAAACTTCAGTTGCTTCCCTACTTTTCCTCAGTCTCCAGCATTCAAGAGACATTGGGTTGTATTTTTTTGTATTTCTTTTTGGTTTTAAATATCAATGCCAGCATTGCTAGTAATTGACGGTGAATGGCTGTCATCTCTATTTCAGTTGGGGTATGTATTAGAGACATGTCTGGGAGCCACCCAGAGAATGTAACTGGCAATTCTAATTATGATTCTATAAGGAAAGTCACCCTCCAGTTTCAAACAACTTTTGGACCAGAGTCAATTTGTAAATTGTGAACTTTATGTCCTTTTTCACTATCTTTTCTTGGTACAGAAAGTTGTGTTTCAAGAGAGCCAAGACTCTTCATGGTTTCCCCCCATTAGTAATTGAAATGGTTACTTTAAAGTTCAATGATTGTAAAGCAACTATACTCCAATAAAAAAAATTTTTTAAAGTTCAGTGACATAGCAAGATCATCAGGAAAGTATCCTTTGGATGCAGGGGAAGAGAAATTGGATCTGGAGGGAAATTTCAACCCTACTATTTTAGATCTTCAGACTTTCCATTTGAGTCTGATATTCAACTGCATAGCAGCCTAAGAAAGAGGCCTTCTGCCAGTTATTTACTGAGTAGTGACCTCACAGAAGAAGCTTCTTTCTGCCAAACAGGTGTTTCTTGACCATGTTTTCTGCACAGAGATATAAGCCTGTGTTTGTGATAAAAGAGTCCCGTTCCCCTGACAGGGTAGAGATGAAGTGGAGAAGAGGTATCTCATGGCATGTCTTTAGTCTTGGCTTTTCTCTGTCTTGGAAGGGCAGGCACACTGCCAGGGACCGTCTGCTGATGGCTAATTGTGGTTTTCCTCTCTAGATTGTTGGTGACGCAGTAGGCTGGGGCTTTGTGGTGCGAGGCAGTAAGCCATGCCACATCCAGGCCGTGGATCCCAGTGGCCCAGCAGCCGCTGCAGGAATGAAGGTACCTCCAGTACAGCAGTGTCTAAATACTTCTCGCTTTATTTCATTGTTTGGTGCCATCTGTACTTTCTCTCCCTGCGTGTTTTGGTCCCATTTTTGTCATTTCCTTTTCCCTTTCTGAATGGGGGTGAAATGAAGCCAAGAGTGTATGAGGTAGCAACTACAAGGATAAGTTTTTCTATCGCTCGGACTATTGCCTTCTTGGTCTCCAAACCTCCCTCGGTATTTTACATTTCTCTCCTGAACCAATACTGAATTTGAAAAAAAGTTTCTTTTTGCTTAAATCTTATACAGTAATTGTACTGCTTTTGTTCAAAGTATATACTTGTGGTGTTTAAGCAGCCAAGACACAAGAAACAGTAAATAGTGAGAAAAAGAGAACAAAAGTTGTGGAGTTTGGAAGAGGAGATCTGGATTATTTTATTGGTTTTTACTACTTACTAGCTCTTTGAACAAGTTCTGCAACATCTCAGAGCCTGTTTCCTCCTCTCTGAAATGATAATCGTATTTCATTCTGCTGTTTTATAGATTAAATATGTCAAAACATTTGATAAAGTACAAAGAACTACACAAACATCAAGAAACTGAGTGAATTGTGTAAGATTTTTGAAAATAATTTTTACACATTTTTAGTATTAAAGTAATGAATATAGAGTCAAGAAAATTTGGAAAATACACACAGGCAGAAAAAAAAATGATAACTGCCTATAATCTTTCCTAGCTTAGAGATAACCACTCTTTACATTTTTAAGCAGCTCTTTTGAAGTATAATTGACATACATTAAAGTGTATCACTGTTAACATTTTGATTTATATTCTTCCAGACTTCTTCTATGTATGTATACATATATATATATATACGTATAAGTATATCTATACACATTGTTTTTATTTGTAAAGAAATATGGTATAAGAGGATATTGAGAGCACTGGTTTTCTGCTTCAAAACACCTTTATCGGGCTTCCCTGGTGGCGCAGTGGTTGACAGTCCGCCTGCCGATGCGGGGGACACGGGTTCGTGCCCCGGTCTGGGAGGATCCCGCATGCCGCGGAGCGGCTCGACCCGTGAGCCATGGCCGCTGAGCCTGCGCGTCCGGAGCCTGCGCGTCCGGACCCTGTGCTCCGCAACCGGAGAGGCCACAGCGGTGAGGGGCCCGCGTACCGCAGAAAAAAAAAAAAAACCACCTTTATCTAGCACAGTTTTGTTCTGTCATCTGTAAAACATTTCACAGAGGGTATTTATCTCTTGATTATCTGGGGCCATGGGAGGATGCAGAAGGCTTGAAAGCCACATATAATTCCCCCCTTTATTTCTTCAATACTTTCATCCTCTCCCCTCAGTCCTTTTCCTAGAGCAGTAAACCAGTGAAGCAATGACATGGTTTGGATCTCCACAGCTCTGGTTTCCAGCACTTACCCTCTGGCAATGGTTTACCTACTAGAAAAGAGAGATGGGCAGCCGAGAGCAGCTCAAGGGAGCACAGAGCAGAGATTACGGCCAGTCTGGGTAATGGATGCTGGTAGGATTCAGGATTGACTCTGCCCCCTGATTTGAACACCTCCTTCATACAGGGAGGCACAGGCTTGCTGTGTCTTGTGCTCTGGGTAAGTTACAGAAGCCTCGTTGGCTAAGTCCATCTGTATTAGAGGCCCTTCCTACATCCTCAGTATTGCAGTGGGCACAGCACCAAACAAACCCAGAGCAGGAAAGTTGGCCAGGAGCATTTGTATCTGCGCTGAAGCTGAATTTTTCATTTTCTAATGGAACTCTTGGCTGTGGTAAGAGTTTTATATTTTATTCCCACAGTAAAGTACCTCAGTATAAATTATTTCTGGCAGCGTGCTTTGGTTCGGAGCGTGCACTCACTCACATGGGGCTTGAAGCATACTTCCTTTGGGGAAAGCAATGGATTTACATTGCAGCTAAAGACCTTGTTTTGCTTAGCCAGGTGTATTTCATTGATTTTAGTCCATCTTTATTGATTAACATGCATAACTGTTCTAGACATTGTCAGTTGATTTCTTAGTTAACTTCTGAATGTACCTACCCTGATAGATGGGTAACCTGATACACTTTTGTCAATTTCAGAAGCTAACACTTCATACGGTTTATATTCTTAGTTTCTCAGGGGGTTGTACAATGGTTTTCATATGTTGTAGGGCAGTACAGAATTCAGTAGAACAGCGTTTCCAAAATTGTATTATACAGCTCTCTGGTCCAGCAAAATATCCTGTCCTGAGGTTCTGTGATCAAAACAGTTTTCAACTGCTGCACAGTTTATTCCCCTCTTGGAAATCTACAAAAAGCACATTAGCATACTAAAAATGCTGGGAAATCCAGCTGGGGAAAAAAATCTGTTTAAATTATCTAACACAACATTTATCACTGAAATGAAATCTTAAAATATAGCCCTGTTCTAAAAACCTGCTTTTGATCAAATTCTGTATTAGAATGACTGTATTGAGATATTTTTGAATTATACTATTGGTTAAATGAAAATGACAGGGAATACCATGCTCTTCCATGTAATTTACTTGTGTATGTTCATTTAAATCCATTACTTTGTTATAAAAAACACTGAATGAATTCTTTCGTATATTTACCATATGTATTTGTTATAGAATAACTTATATAAAAAGCCCTTTGTATAACCCAGGGGTTCCCAACTCCCGGGCCACAGACCGGTACTGGTCCGTGGCCTCTTAGGAACCGGGCCACACGGCAGGAGGTGAGCGGCTGGTGAGTATGCGGAGCTTCATCTGCCGCTCCCCATCGCTAGTGTTACCACCCCCGCCCCGGTCCAGGGAAAAATTGTCTTCCACGAAACCGGTCCCTGGTGCCAGAAAGGTCAGGGACCGCTGGTATAACCCAATCCTGAAGGCTTGTTACCACCAACCTGTCACGTTGCTGCTGCTCTTGAACTTCAGGGCAGCGTGTCTGGTTGTGTGGAGCTCAGCTGGGGGGATGGGGGTGCGCAGCGGGGGTGACCGTACAAGAGCCTGTCCTGGGGAAGGATCTGGTGACCTGGGCAGTGATCAACCTGCTTGGTCGGGGTGGTAGAAATTTCCCATCTGGTCAGAAGCCTCCTTTTAGCACCTCTGACTGGCAAGAGCTGACCCAGGACAGTGAAAGGCATCCCACTTTGCCTTCCATGGCAGTGTCTACGTGGAAGACCAGGCTCACGTCTCAGGTCTCAGCCCTCGTTTTCTCCTACTTTCCAATGTAGACAAAGCTTTACATCTGGGCCTTTGTGACCTTTCCATCCAGCGGAATTTTTCTACTTTTACTGTGGCTGCTTAATTTCACTGCTTTCCTTGCCAAAACAGAAATCGTTTTGTAACTAGTTTTTGTATGTTTACCATTTCTCGCTTTTTTTTTAAATTTTTGAATTCTATTTTATTTATTTTTTTATACAGCAGGTACTTATTAGTTATCCATTTTATACATATTGTGTATATATGTCAATCCCAGTCTCCCAATTCATCCCACCCCCCCACCCCCCGCCGCTTTCCCCTCTTGGTGTCCATACATTTGTTCTCTACATCTGTGTCTCTATTTCTACACTGCAAACCAGTTCATCTGTACCATTTTTCTAGGTTCCACATATATGTGTTAATATACTATATTTGTTTATATCTTTCTGACTTACTTCACTCTGTATGACAGTCTGTAGATCCATCCACATCTCTACAAATGACCCAATTTCGTTCCTTTTTATGGCTGAGCAATATTCCATTGTATATATGTACCACAACTTCTTTATCCATTTGTCTGTCGATGGGCATTTAGGTTGCTTCCATGACCTGGCTATTGTAAATAGTGCTGCAATGAACATTGGGGTGCATGTGTCTTTTTGAATTATGGTATTCTCTGGGTATATGCCCAGTAGTGGGATTGCTGGGTCATATGGTAATTCTATTTTTAGTTTTTGAAGGAACCTCCATACTGTTCTCCATAGTGGCTGTATCAATTTACCTTCCCACCAACAGTGCAAGAGGGTTCCCTTTTCTCCACACCCTCTTCAGCATTTATTTTTTGTAGATTTTCTGATGATGCCCAGTCTAACTGGTGTGAGGTGATACCTCATTGTGGTTTTGACTTGCCTTTCTCTAATAATTAGTGATGTTGAGCAGCTGTTCATGTGCCTCTTGGCCATCTGTATGTATTCTTTGGAGAAATGTCCATTCAAGTCTTCTGCCCATTTTTTGTTTGTTTTTTAATATTGAGCTACATGAGCTGATTATATATTTTGGAGATTAATCCTTTGTTGGTTGATTCGTTTGCAAATATTTTCTCCCATTCTGAGGGTTGTCTTTTCCTCTTGTTTGTAGTTTCCTTTGCTTTGCAAAAGCTTTTAAGTTTCATTAGGTCCCATTTGTTTATTTTTGTTTTTATTTCCATTACTCTAAGAGGTGGATCAAAAAAGATCTTGCTGTGATTTATGTCAAAGAGTGTTCTTCCTGTGTTTTCCTCTAAGAGTTGTATAACGTCCGGTCTTACATTTAGGTCTCTAATCCATTTTGAGGTTTTTTTGTGTGTATGGTGTCAGGGAGTGTTCTAATTTCATTCCTTCATATGTAGCTGTCCAGTTTTCCCATCACCACTTATTAAAGAGACTGTCTTTTCTCCACTGTATATCCTTGCCTCCTTTGTCATAGATTAGTTGACCATAGGTGCGTGGGTTTATCTCTGGGCTTTCAATCCTGTTCCATTGATCTATGTTTCTGTTTTTGTGCCAGTACCATATTGTCTTGATTACTGTAGTATAGTCTGAAGTCAGGGAGTCTAATTCACCAGCTCTGTTTTTTCCCCTCAAGACTCTTCGGCTATGCGGGGTCTTTTGTGTTTCCATACAAATTTTAAGATTTTTTGTCCTAGTTCTGTAAAAAATGCCATTGGTAATTTGATAGGGATTGCATTGAATCTGTAGATTGCTTTGGGTAGTATAGTCATTTTCACAATATTGATTCTTCCAATGCAAGAACATGGTATATCTCTCCATCTGTTTGTGTCATCTTTGATTTCTTTCATCAGTGTCTTATAGTTTTTTGAGTACAGGTCTTTGACCTCCTTAGGTAGGTTTATTCCTAGGTATATTATTCTTTTGGTTGCAGTGGTGAACGGGATTGTTTCCTTAATTTCTCTCTCTGATCTTTCGTTGTTAGTGTATAGGAATGCAGGAGATTTCTGTGCATTAATTTTCTGTCCTGCAACTTTACCAAATTCATTGATTAGCTCTAGTAGTTTTCTGGTGGCATCTTTAGGATTCTCTATGTATAGTATATCATCTGCAAACAGTAACAGTTTTACTTCTTTTCCAATTTGTATTCCTTTTATTTATTTTTCTTCTCTGATTGCCATGGCTAGGACTTCCAAAACTATGATGAATAACAGTGGCAAGAGTGGACATCCTTGTCTTGTTTCTGATCTTTGAGGAAATACTTTCAATTTTTCACCATTGAGAATGATGTTTGCTGTGGGTTTGTTGTATATGGCCTTTATTATGTTGAGGTAGCTTCCCTCTATGCCCACTTTACGGAGAGTTTTTATCATAAATCAGTGTTGAATTTTGTCAAAAGCTTTTTCTGCATCTATTGAGATGGTCATATGGTTTTTATTCTTCAATTTGTTAATATGGTGTATCACGTTGATTGATTTGCATATATTGAAGAATCCCTTGCATCCCTGGGATAAATCCCACTTGATCATGGTGTATGATCCTTTTAATGTGTTGTTGGATTCTCTTTGCTAGTATTTTGTTGAGGATTTTTGCATCTATATTCATCAGTGATATTGGTCTGTAATTTTCTTTTTTTGTAGTATCTTTGTCTGGTTTTGGTATCAGGGTGATGGTGGCCTCATAGAATGAGTTTGGGAGTATTACTTCCTCTGCAATTTTTTGGAAGTGTTTGAGATGGATGGGTGTTAGCTCTTCTCTAAATGTTTGATAGAACTCACCTGTGAAGCCATCTGGTCCAGACTTTTGTTTGTTGGAAGATTTTTAATCACAGTTTCAATTTCATTACTTGTGATTGGTCTGTTCATATTTTCTACTTCTTCCTTGTTCAGCCTTGGAAGGTTATATCTTTCTAAGAATTTGTCCATTTCTCCCAGGTTGTCCGTTTTATTGGCTTAGAGTTGCTTGTAGTAGTCCCTTATGATGCTTTGTATTTGTGTGGTCCATTGTAACTTCTCCTTTTTCATTTGTAACTTTATTAATTTGAGTCCTCTCCCTCTTTTTCTTGATGAGTCTGGCTAAAGGTTTATCAATTTTGTTTTTCTTCTCAAAGAACGAGCTTTTAGTTTTATTGATCTTTGCTGTTGTTTTCTTTGTTGCTATCTCATTTATTTCTGCTCTGATCTTTCTGATTTCTTTCCTTCTGCTAACTTTGGGTTTTGTTTGTTCTTCTTTCTCTAGTTCCTTTAGGTGTAAGGTTAGATTGTTTATTTGAGATTTTTCTTGTTTCTTGAGGTAGACTTGTATTGCTATAAACTTCACTCTTGGAACTGCTTTTGCTGCATCCCGTAGGTTTTGGATCATCGTGTTTTCATTGTCATTTGTCTCTACCTATTTTTTATTTCCTCTTTGATTTCTTCAGCAATCTCTTGGTTATTTAGTAACATATTCTTTATCCTCCATGTGTTTGTGTTTTTTACGTTTTTTCCCCTGTAATTGATTTCTAATCTCATAGCATTGTGGTCAGAAAAGATGCTTGATATGATTTCAATTTTCTTAAATTTACCAAGGCTTGATTTGTGACCCAAGATGTGTTCTATCCTGGAGAATGTCCCATGTGCACTTGAGAAGAAAGTGTAATCTGCTGTTTTTGGATGGAATGTCCCATAAATATCAATTAAGTCTATCTGGTCTATTGTGTCATTTAAGGCTTGTTTTTCCTTATTAATTTTCTGTCGCTGTGATCTGTCCATTGGTGTAAGTGAGGTGTTAAAGTCCCCCAGTCTTATTGTGTTACTGTCGATTTCCTCTTTTATAGCTGTTAGCAGTTGCCTTATGTATTGAGGTGCTCCTAGGTTGGGTGCGTATATATTTATAATTGTTATATCTTCTTCTTGGATTGACCCCTTGATCATTATGTAGTGTCTTTCCTTGTCTCTTGCAACATTCTTTATTTTAAAGTCTAGTTTGTCTGATATAAGTATTGTTACTGTAGCTTTCTTTTGATTTCCATTTGCATGGAATATCTTTTTCTATCCCCTCACTTTCAGTCTGTATGTGTCCTTAGGTCTGAAATGGGTCTCTTGTTGACAGCATATATATGGGTCTTCTTGTTTTTGTATCCATTCAGCAAGCCTGTGTCTTTTGGTTGGAGCATTTAATCCATTCACGTTTAAGGTAATTATCAATATATGTGTTCCTATGACCATTGTCTTAATTGTTTTGGGTTTGTTTTTGTAGGTCCTTTTCTTCTCTTGTGTTTCCCACTTAGAGAAGTTCCTTTAGCATTTGTTGTAGAGCTGGTTTGGTGGTGCTGAATTCTCTTAGCTTTTGCTTGTCTGTGAAGCTTTTGATTTTTCCATCACATCTGATTGAGATCCTTGCCGGGTAGAGTAATGTTGGTTGTAGTCTTTTCCTTTTCATCACTTTAAATATATTGTGCCACTCCCTTCTGGCTTGTAGAGTGTCTGCTGAGAAATCAGCTTTTAACCTTGCGGGAGTTCCCTTGTATGTTGTCATTTTTCGCTTGTTGCTTTCAATAATTTTTCTTTGTCTTTAATTTTTATCAATTTGATTACTATGTGTCTTGGCGTGTTTCTCCTTGGGTTTATCCTGCCTGGGATTCTCTGTGCTTCCTGGATTTGAGTGGCTATTTCTTTTCCCATGTTAAGGAAGTTTTTGACTCTAATCTCTTCATATATTTTCTTGGGTCCTTTCTCTCTCTCCTCCTTCTGGGACCCCTATAATGTGAATGTTGGTGCATTTAATGTTGTCCCAGAGGTCTCTTAGGCTGCCTTCATTTCTTTTCATTCTTTTTTCTTTATTCTGTTCCACAGCAGTGAATTCCACCATTCTGTCTCCCAAGTGACTTATCCGTTCTTCTGCCTCAGTTATTCTGCTATTGATTCCTTCTAGTGTATTTTTCATTTCAGTTATTGTATTGTTCATCTCTGTTTGTTTGTTCTTTAATTCTTCTAGGTCTTTGTTAAGCATTTCTTGCATCTTCTTGATCTTTGCCTCCATTCTTTTAACAAGGTTCTGGATCATCTTCACTATCATTATTCTGAATTCTTTTTCTGGAAGGTTGCCTATCTCTACTTCATTTAGTTGTTTTTCTGGGGGGTTATCTTGTTCCTTCATCTGCTACAAAATCCTCTGCCTTTTCTTTTTGTCTATCTTTCTGTGAATGTGGTTTTCCTTCCACAGGCTGCAGAACTGTAGTTCTTCTGCTTCTGGTGGATGAGGCTATCTAAGAGGCTTGTCCCATTTCTCACTTTTATTTTACCTCTTAATGAGGCTTGGAAAATTTTAAGAAGTGGGTCACCAGTGTGTGGACAGGTCAGGCCCCAGAGTGAAGAGACTGAGTTTCATATTCCCCTCTTAACGTTTCTCGACCTTTCCAGACCCAGAGAAGAGCTCTTTGCCTGGTTTAAAGGGAACCCTTCCCCCATGACGAGGGGAGGCTGTCACGCCTGTATTAAAATTTCCTTCTCTAGAAGTTCTGGAAGAACTCCAGAGAAAATGTGTCCTTAGGGAGAGTGATAAGATCCACCCAAATCCTTTTATGGATGGGATGGAGAAGTCTTGTGATCTAGCCCCAATTCCCAGAACTCTTCATACTCACAACCTCCTCATAGCTGACCCAGGCTGCTGGGGGTGGGTCAAGCAGCTAGCTTGCAGGAGGGGATTGCTGAGATGTAGGCCAGGGAAGGTTCCACCTTGACTTCAGTTGTAAATGGAATTGAGTTTTAAGTGTTTTGGTCAAAAGACTTTTGCAGCATCTCCAGCTTGTTTGAAGATTTTATTTTTACTCTAGTCCATTTCCCTTCTTTCCTGCCAATTACCTTCTCCTTCTCATGCAGTAATAGCGTATTTGTCCCCAGAGACCAAAAAGGGAACAGATGTTACCAGAGGCCCGAAACTATAATCTTACTTTTCAGTTTTGTCTCAATCAAGATGAACAAACAAAAGAGAACAATTAATTACACTTTGCTGATAAGTTTCTATATTATTTCATATTCCTCTCCACCCCCTTATGGCCTAGAGAACAACAGCAGTAGTATCATTAGAATTCTTACTTGATCCACCATTTTTTAATTTGGAGTTATTTTTATTTTGAAGGTTCTTTTACCTAAAAAATGAAATCTGTAAACCTCTGGCTTAGAAGACCTTTCCTTGGCATTGCAACTCTAGAATGGAACATGAAATACAGGACCCGTCAAGGTTGAGTCAACCCATGCAATGCATTTTCATCTGAAAGAGGTTGTTCTGTATATTTTCCCTTTGGCCACCCTTCACTCATCCTTTAGCAATTCCATACCAGTAACTTCTGGTTCATTTCAACACAATGGGGAAAGGAGGAAAGAAGAGAAAAAACCAATAATTTATTGAGTGTCTTCTGTATGCCTGACCTTGCACCATGCTAGCCCCTTTCTGTACATGAGTCCACTTCATATCAGCAGCTAAATACTAAAATCCTGAAGGAAGAAATAATTCCAGGAGGAATACTTCTATTTCTTACCTCTTTTCATCTGCTTTGAAAAGGAATAAAGTTCCTTCCCCAGAGTAGTCTACTGGCTACAGTCTAATGAATATCACTTACACTTGGCTTCATGTCGCAACCTTTAATGACATCCTCTTTTCTGATTTTATCACATCAAGTCTAAACCCATTTCTGGGTCGCATTCTCTATCATAACTTCATTTTCCCTGATCCTCTAGTAGCTATCTTCCACTCTAGTCAGGGCAGAATTTTTACATTTCACAGATACATCATGAGTGTGCCTAGGTCTTCCCCTCAAGTAAATCTAATTACTTGACTCTGATTGTTAAAACCTTATTGGCTTCCCATGACAATGAAAATAAATTCCAGACACCTTCTATGGCCCTCAAAGAACATGATCTGGGCCCTTTTGATTAGAACATTATCTTTAACCCTCTTTTGCTTGCAACTCCATTGGCCTCAGGCTGAATGACTGGTTCCATTGTTGTCATTCAAGTCTCAGATTCAATGTCAATTTTTCAGGGAAGACTTTCTTAAATACCCTGTCTTCCTCCAGTTACTCTTTATCATATTACCCTGTCTTATTTTTTCAAGACATAACATTTATCAGAATCAGATAATAGTACTTAACATTTATTATTTATCTGTCTCCAGTAGCTCCATAAATGTACGGACCTTGTTGTCTGTCTTAACTACTATATTCCCAGTACTCAGCACAATTCCCGGCATTTAGTAAGCACTGGAAGCAAATCTGTTGAATGATCCAGTGAATCGGTGCTTCTATAGAAAGGCTAAGGAATTCACTCATTGAACACCTGCATTGTGTTCCCATGCATTTCACACACATTATCTCTTTTATTGTTCTTATACCTTTTGAAGGGGGGGGGGTCATGTTCTCCCTACCTTGCAAATGAGGAAACTGAGACCCAGTTAATCCTTTTCCCAAGGTCACCCAGCTTGTAAATGTTAGAGCTAGGTTAGAACCTGGTCTCTCCACCCCAACGTCCTCATAATGCTTCCTATTGCATTACTTCAAAAAATACAAACCCACGAGGCAGAGCCCAATAGATGATATAGTCCAATAAAACCTTAAACCCTTTGTGAACTGCTATTGGCTGCATGACCTTTCATGTCTCTTGCGTGGAGAATTTGTATTAAATTCAAGATGAATTGTTGCGGTGGTCAGACGTTCACCTGCCTTGGCTTGAAGAAGATCAAATAAATGATGTTTATTCTTGGCAGCAGCCCCTCACCTAGGTCAGGGCTAGATCTTGCAGGGTCATCCAAGTGAAAGATGTAACAAAAAATCCACTTCTGTTAGTTTAATCAAACACTTACCAGAGCAAACCATTCAGCCTTCAGACTGTGAAGGAATTTGAGCCATATTTACAAATAAGAAACAAAAGATATCCTTGCTCTTTTCTGGAAAGTTTATTTTTTTCTGGTGGTAATAATTAAATCCTGTGAGAAACAGTATTCAAGTTCACGCAACCCTATGCCAACTCTCAGAGGGATTTCAAGACTCCTGGCTTCTTTTCTTGTTTCCTGCTGTGATGAATTGATGGATGTGGACGTATGGGACCTTTTTGCCCTGTTTGTTTGTTTCTTTGTATGTTTATATGGAGACAAAACCATCTGAGTCAGAGTAAGGAATTAGTGGCCATTGTGTTCTTTTTTTCTCCTTTCAAAAATTCCCATTTCTCATTTAGAAGAAAATGTCAAAATCCTGCTTTTTGATCTTTCCTCCCCATGTCCACAAACCTGTATATTCCATGGAATTTTCCTCCTGAACCAGAAGAGGCCAGGTTGGGCAAACCATCCCAAGTCCCTAATTCATTTAGCCAGGACAGTTTGGGCACTGAAGTAGCAAATGGTGGGATGATAATCAACACATGTGAAAAAAATTGCATACTGTGATATTTTAAAAGTAGTTCCTTTCCAACTGAGTTCAGAAAAGTCATATGTGTGGATAAAAAGGGTTGTCTGACGCACTGTGCTATGTCTTATTCTAGCGGAGTTGTCAGTTTCTCAGTCAACAGGAAGTGGAAGGGTCAGTGTTCCTTTGCTCATCATTGGGCATGGTGGGCGGAGAGAGATGACCACTCTCTCTGTGGGGGACCCTACCAGCACGAGAGGCCACTTCTCAGGGCCTTAGCTCAGACCTATTTTCTGCTCCATGCCCTTCCTTGGCGGTGAACCATCCCTCATGTCAAGCGCTGGCAGCCCTGGAGAAGACAGGGCAACTCTGCACAGTTCTTTGTTCACTTAGTATTTCTTCTTCTTCTTTTTTTTTTTTTTTTTTTTTTTTTTGCAGTACGCGGGCCTGTCACTGTTTTGGCCTCTCCCGTTGCGGAGCACAGGCTCCGGACACGCAGGCTCAGTGGCCATGGCTCATGGGCCCAGCTGCTCCGCGGCATGTGGGATCTTCCCAGACCGGGGCACGAACCCGTGTCCCCTGCATCGGCAGACGGACTCCCAACCACTGCGCCACCAGGGAAGCTCCACTTAGTATTTCTTGACCACCTACCATGAGCCAGACATCATGTTAGGCCTTCATGGGATTTAAGGTCTAAAGCGGGAGAGAGACATTCATCACATAATTCCACTCTGAAGTGTATAATTATAAACAGAGATGAGAGCTGTGAAGAAAAGGACCAGTGCTTCTCATTTGTGTAGAACAGTGGGAGGGATGAGAGGGAAACTTCCCCGAGGGAGGAATGCTTGAGGTGAGACCAAAAGAATGAATAGAAATCAAGTAAACCTAAGTGTATCTGTGTATGTATGCATGCACATGGTTGTAGTGTGTGCAGGTGTGCGCGCACACACACACACACACAGGGTTTATTCCATATAGAAGAAACCCAGAATGGAACATAGTTCCTTGGAAGAAAAGAATGACAGCTAAGACTTGACTGCAGTGTAAAGAAAATTTTGGAAGGAGAGGTAGCAGTGAGTTAGAGCAGTGTTTCTCAACCTGTTTTTTATTATCTTTCCCTTAAGGAGCCTTTTCAAGACAGTTTTTTTTTCCTTACTCATCTCTCCCCCATGAAATGTGGATACCACAGATAACTATATACCTGTTTATGGACTATATGTATGTGCGTATATGTGCGTATATGTTTTATACATAAAAAGAGGAAGATTGTTTTTTCATATGCCAAGAGGTAGGAAAAAAACTACCTAGGTCACCCCCAATGAAAATGCACAAGTTAGGGGAGGAAAGCTTAAGAGATTTATAAAATTGTGCTTTGAATTGAATCATAATTTTCGTACGACAGAATACACAGCTTTTTAAATTTTATTTATTTATTCATTTATTTATTTTGGCTGCACCGCGCAGCTTGCGGGATCTTATTTCCCTGACCAGGGATCAAACCTGCGCCCTCACCACTGAAAGCGCGGAGTCCTCACCACTGAAAGTGCGGAGTCCTCACCACTGGACCACCAGGGAATTCCCAACACAGCTTTTAAGTATATAGTTTAATAGGTTTTGTCAAACGTATGCACCTGTGTAACTGCCAATCAGCACATAGAACATTTCCCGTACTCCAGAAAGTTCCCTCCTGCCTCTTTCCAGTCAGTCCCCTCCCACCAGAGGCAACCACTGTTATGAGTTCTGTCACCAGAAATTACTTTAGACTTAGAGTCAGACAGAATCCTGGCTCCCCTCCTCATGGCTCTGTGATGTTTGGCGCATTATTTCTTTTCTCTGGGCCTTTTTCTCATCTGGTAAATGAGGACATATGTGGAGTCCTCCTCACAGGGCTGGTGAGGGAGGTGGGTTACCCTTCCTTCCCCGCAGCGTGACGGCAAGGAATACATCTTGAAGAGGTGTTCCCAGCTTGTGGAATAAGTCTGAGCATTTCTTCAATCCTGGAAATCCTTCTCAGATTCCCTGAGCGCCAGCCTTTCCACTCTAAGCTGCCATTTGCCTTGTGACCTGAGAATTCTGCCCAGTCCTCCCACTTCCCCCATGTTTCTGCTCCTAAGCTTGTCTAGAAAGCCACACTCTGCTGCATACTGAGGCTGCAAGGTCCTTTCTGACGGATTTCACCCACTAGCACTTTCAGATATCTCCCAGAAACTGACATATATACACAACTATGTATAAAATAGATAACTAATGAGAACCTACTGTATAGCACAGGGAACTCTACTCAGTGCTCTGTGGTGACCTAAATGGGAAGGAAATCAAAGAAAGAGTGGATGTATGTATACGTATGACTGATTCACCTTCCTGTGCAGCAAGAAACTAACACAACATTGTAAAGCAACTATACTCCAATAAAAATTAATTTTAATAAAATCTCCCAGAAAATTCCCAGAAGTCATGTCTGACTTCTCCTGGCCATTCTTCTTCCTTTCATCTGACCCATCACATTCCCTTTACTTGTGGCCCATCCCACATTCACCGAGGGCTTAAGTTTCTCGTTTGTGTTTGGCACCAGGTCATGTCATAAAGAGCCCAGGCTTGGGTGTCAGACACCAGATGTTTGAGGCCCAACTTCACCACTTTCATAGGACCCAGGATAACTGTTTAAACTCTAGGCCTCAAATTCTTCACCTTCTTTTTTTTTTTTTTCGGTGCGCGAGACTCTCACTGTTGTGGCCTCTCCCGTTGCGGAGCACAGGCTCCGAACGCGCAGGCTCAGTGGCCATGGCTCACGGGCCTAGCCGCTCTGCGGCATGTGGGATCTTCCCGGACTGGGGCACGAACCCATGTCCCCTGAATCGGCAGGTGGACTCCCAACCACTGCGCCACCAGGGAAGCCCTCACCTTCTTTTTTTAAATTGATGTATCGTTGATGGACAATATTATTTACGTTTCAGGTGTACAACATAGTGATTAACAATTTTTAAAGGTTATTCTCCATTTATAGTTATTATAAAATTGGCTATATTCCCTGTGTTATACAATAGATTCCTGTAGCTTACGTATTTTATACATAATAGTTTGTACCTCTCAATCCCCTACCCCTATTTGCCCTCTCCCCTTAAATTCTTCACCTTTAAAATGGCACTTATAATAGTTACAATTAAATGAAATGTGTCCTAGCGCAGTATCTGGCTCATAATAAACAATAAGTATTTGTAGGTGTCATGTATTATATTGCTTGTTAGAATCTTTGTGTTGGTCTTCTGGCTGACTCTTGCTTAAATAAATTTATATTTACAAACACAAAACGCAGAGTAACAAAACAGTAGCCAAAATGGGATATCATGGGAAGCAGAATCTATGTAATCATATGTTTCTGCCATATTGCAGCATGCCATTACAATTCTATCACTTTCTTAGAAATGCTAAATCTCTGTTTCTCATCTTAAAATGGCAGTGTTAATTGCTTCATGGCACGACTGTGAGGATAGATAAGGAAATGTGTATGAAGTATCAAGCCCCTTGCCTGTCACATAGTACCATTTAGTGAGCATCAGCTAACGTATTTCATCAAATATAAGGTGCATTGATCATAAGATGTGACCCGATTTCAGAGTTGTTAAAAGGTGCATCTGAAAATGAGTGATTATTGGCATTACATCAAATTTCAGCCCTACTGACTGCTGTACACATATCAGTGGGTTTGTTTTCACATCTTGCTAAGCTTTTTAACACTGAGGTGAAACTAAACACTTTTAATCAGAACTGTAGATAAAGGAATCTTTTACAAAGCAAAGACATGGGAAGTGTTAGAAATAACTTGGTATAATCCTGAGCTGTTCCTAAGTAGATCTGCTATGGGACCTAATACTGGCTTTCTTTATGCTGGATCCCTGGAGACAGGAAGAAGGGAAAGTACTGAGAAATGGACAGCCCTGGGGCCCTCGGGTCTTCATAGATTAGGTGGTAGCTTTATTTTTCTGGGTCACAACTAAATAATTAGTGAGCACCAAATCCTGTCAGCCCTCTGAAAGACTCCACAAAACCAGTTACCCCAAGACTGTCTCCAGGTATAAAGTCAGGGACCTCCCCAAGGCTGACCTGTATCTGGAAGAAATTCAAAGATGTCCCAACCCAGGTAGGACATCTCTTTCCAAAGCTGTACTCCTGGATTTATCCATAAACAATCCAAGTATCATGGGAAGTAAAGATAAATATAGTAGTGTCTTTACTGTCTCCACTTGTGTGTGACTTACAGAAGATTCCACAGGTTAAGGCTATATATCAGTTACAATTAGCTTCCTTTATGAACGAAGTAAAATCTTCATGAACAGTGGTTAAGATTAGTATTTCTTTTTTTTAATTTATTTATTTCTTTATTTTGAGCTGCATTGGATCTTCGTTGCTGTGCATGGGCTTTCTCCAGTTGCAGCGAGTGGTGGCTACTCTTCCATGCAGTGCACGGACTTATTGTGGTGGCTTATCTTGTTCAGAGCATGGGCTCTAGGGGCACAGGCTCAGTAGTTGTGGCACATGCGCTTAGTTGCTCCGCGGCATGTGGGATCTTCCCAGACCAGGGCTCGAACCCATGTCTCCTGCATTGGCAGGCAGATTCTTAACCACTGTGCCACCAGGGAAGTCCCTAGACTAGTATTTCTTTGCCATGTAAAAGCTGGAAAAAAGTCAGTTCAAGGCTGAGATATGTCTCTGAGGTCTCTGATTTCCCACTTTTTGTGTTTTCACTTTGCTCGGTTTCCATTCACAAGGCCACTTAATGGTCTAGGATGGCTGCTGTAACTCTAGCCATTAGGTTTACTTCCTGAAAGTTACACACACTACTTCTGTTTATATTCCATTGACTAGAATGTAACCACACATGGCCACACTTAGCTGCAAGGGAATCTGGGAAATGTTGAGTTTATTCTGGGTGACTCTTATGGGTTCAGTTGTATACTGGTCCCAAAAAGATATATTGAAGTCCTAACCCCCAGTACCTGAGAATGTGACCTTATCTGGAAATAGGGTCTTAACAGAGGTAATCAAGTTAAGATGAGGTCATTAGGACTTAATCCAATCTGACTGGTACACTTATAAAAAGAGTATATTTGGACATAGAGACAGATCCACACAGAATAAAGGTAATGTGAAGGTGTACATGGAGAAGATGGCCATATGACTGGAGAGATGCATCTACAAGCCAAGGAATGCCAAAGATTGCCAGCCAACATCAGAAGCTGGAAGGTACAGGGAAGGATTCTCCCCTAGAGCCATCAGAAAGAGTATGGCCCACTGATACCTTAATTTCATACTCCTAGCCTCCAGAACTATGAGACAATGGATTTATGTTGTTTTAATCCACCCTGTTTTTGGTATTTGTCATGGTAGCCCTAGGAAACTAATATAGCGACTGTGTCCAGAAAAAAAAAAAGGAGCTTCTATTAGTAAAGAGAGTGGGGACAATGGATCTTGGAGGACAACTAAGAGTTTCTGTCATTGACCAGAAAGACCTGTACAAACATCCTTCAACTAATATTTATTGAGTGCCTACTGCATATGGTACCCTGTGGGGTCTGCTGGTGGGCAAAGCAAGTGAGACTCCTGCCCTTGTGGAGCTTCAAGTCGAGTGATGAAGCAGATATTAATTATTCACTCAAGTATTTAATTATAAACTGTAATATGTGTGTTTGGCAGGAACACTACTGGCTGCAAGACTTGAGGTCTCAGACACACATTTTTGTAAGTTTGCATATTTCATTCATTTTGAGAATTCCACACTGAAGACTACAGAGTCATATGCTGAGTCTGCCATTTTGCCTTTAGCTTCAGTCTCTTAATTTCACCCATCATTTTTTTTTTCTGCCAGATAAAGTCAAATATTGTTGGTATTACAGTTACAACTTACAATTCTCAGAGGAGAGCCTATGAGAGAAAGTGAAATGATGGGAGCAAGATGAGAAAACATTAGTTTGGCAGAGGTCAGGTCACTGGAACGGGAATTATGGATGTTGAGTTGATTGAATGCTTTGTTTTGCACATTCCTGTTGCTCCTCCAGTCTCTTCTGTCTCAGTAAATATCACTACCATCCACCCAGGTGCTGGGGCCAGAGACCTAGAAGTCATGCTTCCTTTTCTCTTTTCCCTCCAATTCAAGATGCTTCCAAAATGTATCCCAAATGTACCTGTTTTTCTTTATTTTCCCAAATCCAAAGCACTGTCCTCTCTCACCAGGACTACTGTGGCTCTAACTGGGCTCCTTACAACTACTCTTGTAGCCTTATAATCCATTCCCCACCTAGCAACTGAAGAAGACAATCGGGTCTGCCATTCCCCTGCTTGAGAGCCTTTGTTGGTTTCACTTTGCAATTAGGGTAAAATCTAAAAGTGTTACCTTGGACTCACAGCCCCACAGTGATCTGACCTCTACCTGTCTTTCAAATCTTCTCTCCTTGCCTCCTTCCTCTTTGCTCGCCTCCATTACCACCTTTTAGTTCCTCAAACCAGTGATTGCTTTCTCTCCGGGAGGCATTTGCACTTGCTGTTTCCTCCACCTGGAATTCTCTTCTCATGGCTCCTTATCTTTCACACCTCACCTTACAGTATCCTTTTTAGTTAGGATGGGAAGTCTGCATAGCATTTCTGACCACATTTCATTGGCTGGAATTGTGTTGTGTGGTCACTTCAAAGGGGCTGGGAATTTGAATATTTTATTTTCCAACTTTCACAGGGCGAGAGAAAGAGTGGATGGGATGAGGTGAGTCGAATCAAACCTACAGTATCTACCAGAGCCACTCACTTCTCTCCTTTATACCTTCATGTCTGTTTTCTTCATAGATATGTATTTATTTTCTTTGAACCTCTCTAAGACATAGGCTCTATGAGGGCAGGGATAGTATCTAATCCTTTTTCCTTTTTTAAAAAAATATTTATTTATTTGGTCGTGTCAGGTCTTAGTTGTGGCAGGCGGGCTTCTTAGTTGCAGCTCGCCTGCTCTTTATTTACGGCACATGTGCTCCTTAGTTGCGGCTTCCTGGCTCCTTAGTTGTGGCATGTGAACTCTTAGTTGCGGCATGCATGTGGGATCTAGTTCCCTGACCAGGCCCCCTGCATTGGGAGCCCAGAGTCTTAAGCACTGCACCACCAGGGAAATCCCTCTAATCCTTTTTCTTTTTTAACTACGTGCTCAATGAATGTTTGTTGAGTCAATAAATTGACTTTGGTGAGTAGAGACAGTGGAGACTCAAGTCTAGGCACTATCTCTGCTTTACTAGAGTAAAATGGCTTGTTAGAGTAGCAGGTAGCCAGTGGAATTTCACTCTAGCACCTACCACACCACATGACACTTAATAGGTGCTCACTATTTTTAAAAATCTCAATTAATTGATTCCATTTATTCATCTTAAATAATTGGAAGTTGATCCCCAAAGCTCTATCATTATATTCTAAGAGAGACAGACAAATATAAAATATACTGCAGACCAGCAGCAAGCATATAATTCATATGAAAATCGCTAGCATCTTGCCTTGTACAAAGTTGGTACCCATTTTTGTTTTTTAAAAGAATTTGAGCTTGTCCATGGATGTCCAGACAATATATTATTTAAGATAAGGAGGCAGATGGCATTGAATATAGTTGTATAAAAAGGGTTTTCCCATGTAACATTTTGGGGCACATGTCCGATCCTTTCAGTAGATTTAATGGAGAAGTAGTGAAAACAGTTCTAAGACCAATTAAAGCAACATTTGTTGAGTGATATTACACGCTGGGCACTGTGCTAGGTGCATTATCTCTGATCATTGATAATAACAATTCTGGACATAGGTGTTGTCTCCATTTTTACAAATGGAAAAAAATGAGGTGCAGAAGTGTTAAGAACTTTGCCTAAGGTTAAGACATATATGAATTCAGATATGCCTGGCTCTAGATTTTGTGCTTTGGAACCATTATTGTAAATGTGTGGAACTGATTATATCAAGAGAAGATATAAGCCAAAAATGCTCTTAATATATCGTAGGGATTTAGATGATCCTGTGGACTGAAGGATAATGTTGCATTTGGGTCTGCTCTGTATTGGCTCTTGTATAGCTATGTCCTCCAAGAATATGACACTGATAGGTGGCATTCTTGTGAGTTAAGAAATTCAAATCCATAACATGTTTAAAAGTAAAGGATTGAGCTTTGAAAACTAGCAAGAGCATGTCCTTATCTCTGAGCTTTCTGTATCCCAGGATTTGAGCAGCCCAAATCTGTGTATCCTTAGCTGTAATATGATACTCAGCATTTAAGCTGGGCTCCTGAATGAATATTTTCTGTTGGTCGGAAGCCTGAAAGCATGAATCTTAGTGTCTCGGGATACCAAGTGTAGATCCTGACGGTGTGATCATAGACAGCCTCAAGCAACATCCGTACTAAGCATCGTCAGATACCTTGTTCCACTCAGGGTTTTTCTTCATTCTGTGTTTTGTCTGACACTGGTTCAAGTTCTCATTCTGGCTTAGTCCTATCTTTAGACTTGTCCCCCTTTGCCCTAAGACTTCACTTTCTGCTTCATTTATCCTTCAGCCCCCATGCACATACATACTCTTTCCACCAGTCCTACTGTGCAACCAGAGTGCAGCATCTACAGAAGACCTCCAGATTGGCAGGGACCTAGCACGCTCTGATCCCCACAGGACCTCTCTAGGCCAGTATAGATTTTGCCCGTCAAAACTAGTTTGACTTCTGGGAGGTGAAAGAAGCCATTGACAATGTTTAACGGTTATTGGCTAGATTTTATTCTTGGCTGTTATCCAGGATTTTTCATTGGGTAGATTTATAAATGTGTTTGAAATGCACCCATATAAAAATGTCTGTTGAATTTCCAACACCAATAGTAGTGTTCTTTCCACTACCGGTAATCAGAAACTTAGAGTTAAAAAGATTCCACGGGTTCTTAACATTATTTAGGTCATAATGATGACCCCATTATTTAGGAGTCATGTGCCTCTTTGAGAATCCAGTGACAGCTATGGGCACTCTTCCTAGGAAAAAAGGGTGCGTGTGTGTGTGTGTGTGTGTGTGTGTGTGTGAGAGAGAGAGAGAGAGAGAGAGAGAGAGAACTACACTTGCACACAGTTTAATGCTGTTCGTGGATCATCTAAAACTTATCTTTGGACCCCAGGATAAAAATCTCCCAGTCTAATCTCATTTTACAGGTAAAAAAGGTAAAGCCCACAGAAGTGAAATGACTTATTCAGGGTTAAGGAAGATAAGCAGAACTGGGGTCTGAGCACTCCTGGCCATGCTGTGAAACTGTATGTGTGTAATATATCAGCTTTAATGCCTGGCCCAGGGGACACCAAGTTTATATTATTTCCATCCCTTCTCTACCCCACCCCTACCATCATATTCATTTCAGTGATTAATATGATATGGGCTGGTTTGAGTTCATATTATGTTCAACTGTTTTTAATAGTAATAATGAAGATGCCTTGCTTTGGTAAAACATGTGTCAGAGAATATTACATTTCTCACAACTTCCTGATACAGAGCTGAATAAGTCCTGTTAACTCCATTTTACATGTAAGAAAATCAAAGACCCAAGTAAGTTGTTCAGGGCCAAGTGAAGAGTGAGTTCCAGCTCTTCTCATGCCGTGAATTACATTTTGGGGGTACTGGGCTGTTGTCTAATCCTCTTGTTTAAAATAAGCATAAGCAAGAACATGAAGGTCCTTGAACGAATGCCCAGACCAGTGTTTCTCAACCTTCACTATCCCTCAGAATCACCTGGGAAACGCCTACAAAATACCCAAAGGTGTTGGTCTGGGGTGAGGCTCAGACATCAGTACTTTTCAGAAACTCCCAGGTGATTTAAATGTGCAGCAGCCAAGAGTAAGGAATACCATCCCAGACCTCTTATTTTTTTATTTTTTATTTTTTTGAACATTTAAAAAAATTTTTAATTTATTTTTGGCTGCACTGGGTCTTCGTTGCTGCACGCAGGCTTTCTCTAGTTGCAGCGAGCAGGGGCTACTCTTTGTTGCAGTGCGCGGCATGGGCTTCTCATTGCGGTGGCTCCTCTTGTTGCGGAGCACGGGCTCTAGGCGCATGGGCTTCAGCAGTTGCAGCACGCAGCTCAGTAGTTGCAGCATACAGGCCCTAGGGCACGTGGGCTTCGGTAGTTGCGGCACGCGGGCCCTAGAGCGTGTGGGCTTCAGTAGTTGCAGCACACGGGCCCTAGAGTGCACGAGCTTCCGTAGTTGCGGCACGCAGGCTCTAGAGCATGCGGGCTTCAGCAGTTGTGGCACATGGGTTCAGTAGTTGTGGCTTGCAGGCTCTAGATTTCAGGCTCAGTAGTTGTGGCACATGGGCTTAGTTGCTCCACACCATGTGGGATCTTCCCGGACCAGGGCTCGAACCCGTGTCCCCTGCCTTGGCAGGCAGATTCTTAACCACTGCACCACCGGGGAAGTCCAAAGTGATTATTATTATTATTTTTTGGCCACACCACAAGGCTTGCAGGATCCTAGTTCCCCGACCATGGATTGAACCTGTGGAAGTGCAGATTCTTAACCACTGGACTGCCAGGGAAGCCCCCCCGACCTCTTAAAAAGATGGGTTCAGTGCTGCATCATTCCTTCTGGTTGTTGGATGAGAGGCTGTGCTGGTTTTCATGCCTCAGGTTCACACAGAAGGTGGTGTTCCATGGCTTGTCTTTGAAAGATATTGCAAAGGCATTTGGATGGTGTGCTTTTGGCATTGAGGTGTTTCCTTGCAGTGTATCAGTTACAAGCATGTTTAGAAATAGCTGAGCTCCAGTTGATGTCAGTATTCTCCTGGTGCAAAACATGCAGTGCAGCAGCCCCCAAAGCCCAGTAACACAGTGCTTGAGCCCATCTTGCTCCTGTGCTCATCTCAGCTGCTTTGAATCACTGCAGCCACACCACATGGCATTCAAGAAACCCGGCTTCCCCTAACGGCCAGCATGAGACACAGCTCTTGTCGCGTGTCCCGTACAGAGGGATGGGGTTTCAGATGGAGTTTCAGCCCCGTTGGATGATGAGGCTGCCAGTGGACAGCTGTGGTCTTGTAGCCTGGGAAGGTTCCACTGTGTCCTGTTCTCTTTGAACAACAGAAGCTTTTTAAAAGAGAAGGAAAATATACTGCCTACTGTCCCAAGGCAAGTTTAAGGCTGGTTTAAGGAGGTTAAGTTTTTATTAATTCAAATGTGCCTTGGGTATTTCAGTTTAAAACATGGATGTTTCTCCGCTGAAGAGAAAATGTTTACTTCCCCCGCCCCTTTGCTTCATACTAGACCTGTAGCCACCCAGATCTGGCTACCGTTTGCGCTGAGGGATGAAGAGTTCCCAGAGCAGGCTTTTAAATGGGGCTCTCTTTCCGGGGGCAGGGAAAGGCAGCCATCTGCTTAAGGAGGGCCCCCAGAGCCCCTCTGCGTCTTGGAGGAGAAAGCTGCCTCTGTCCGGGGCCATGTGTGACCAGCCCTTTTACCACAGTAGGACCACAGTGCCCCAACTATGCTGTGTTCTGCGCGGGGCAGCCGCCTGCCTGTACCCACAGCTGGGGTTGATGAGATCAGGTTCCACTTCCCAGAGCCAGAATAATCAGGACAAGGCACAGAGCATTTCTTTGTAGGCCCAGAGGTGGCATGACTGTCTCCCACCTTGGCTAGGTCAGCTGAGGCAGAGGACCACAGGGTACTCACGTCTGTGTAAGCTGGAATCCAGTGCTGTGGGTCCATGTGTGGGGCACGACTTATGCATCTCAGATGCTGTGGAGAGTCCAAAGTCATCCTCTCTAAGAGCTTCTGATCTTGTGGAAATAGGATATATACAGAGAGAAATAGCTGGAAAAAAATTACATGTTTGTCTATAATTAGGTGTTCCATTTTGCAGTAAGGATTCCATGTCCATCCCTGACTGCTTCCCCCATCACCTCAATGTCATAGACTCCCAACGTGGACTTTTCACCACAAACTATCTCAGAGCTCCAGGCCACATTCCATGTCACCCCGGACACCAGTGCCAGCATGTCTCATCAGCATGGCAATGTGTCCAAGTCCCTGCTCATCTTTGCCTTAAACTTGCTTCTCCCTCAGCTCGGTGCCTTGTGACCACCTAGAGGGGTGGGATAGGGAGGGTGGGAGGGAGGGAGATGCAAGAGGGAGGAGATATGGAGATATATGTATATGTATAACTGATTCACTTTGTTATAAAGCAGAAACTAACACACCATTGTACAGCAATTATACTCCAATAAAGATGTTAAAAAAAAAAAACTTGCTTCTCCTGTTAATCCTCAGACTCCATCCTCAACTCTTTCAGCACTGTCTATGCAGTTTCCATTTTTATGCCTCCCTTAGATTTCCATCAGTATAACTCGAGTTCTGGCTCTTTCGTCCTCTGTCTCTAGCCTGGGTGACTAGTTCCTTTTTTACACTTCTTTTAGAGGATCTGGTGGTGGGTGTGAGAGTCCTTCTTGTTGGCAGGGCTGGCAGTTGGGAGGAAGAGATAGATACAGAGTTGGGGAGGAGCCAGGACAAGCTGGAAACTGCCAGCCCTTCTGCATTTACCTCTCACCTCAAGGGCAACTGAGAACAAGTTGTAATCCCTTAACATCTCTGCATGTATATTAATAACTTCTTTTTTCTACTACTCATTTCATATTCCCTGGACACTCAGCAAACCCCTCAGTTGTTTATGGTTTCCAAATCTTTATTCCTGGTTGGGTGACTTCCACTTCCTTTCCTGAAGGTTCTGGAGTGGGATTATCAGGGAAGCTGGTGAAGAAATCTCTGGAAAGCTATGAGCTCATTGGCTGGTGGGGGGCTTGAAGCCACACTTGTTTGGCAGGGCTGTCAGTGGGGAGAAGAACTGGGTCTGGAGCAGCACAGAGCAAGGACAGGCTGGAACTCTACGGCACCTCCAGGTTGGCCTCTCACTGCATTTAGCCATGGCAGCCTTGAGTAACGTTTGCTTTCATTTCCACCTTCCAGATATTATGCTAATTTCTTCTGTGGCCAACTCCACTGTGAAACTGCCCTGGGAAGGGAATCTGGGAAATGTAGTTCTAGTTTGGCCAAGTTGACACCACAGAGCTCTACCCTCTTATTTATGTTCATGTTCTTCCTACTAACTGACCCACAAAATGTCCTCGGTACAAGTATGAGGAAGGGATGGGGAGAATGAATATGAGATGCAGCCAGTAAAGGAGAGTGAGGATGCCCTGAAAAAGGGGTAGATCTTTCCTTGGGTACGGTACCTTGTACACGCTACTGTATATGGAATTGTGTTACATACGTCTAGGATGAGATTGCTTTCACTGTTGTCTCTGTAAGCAGAAACTATCTCTGTCTTGTTCCTTCTGGTTCCTTGAGGCAGGGACCCAAAAAGGATGAAATGTTTAAGATAGGAGTCTTCAGTTTGGTCTTTTCTCTCCAAAGTTCTAAAAAGAACTGGTTCTGGCAAACTAGAGTTGTATACACAACCTGGCTTATTTTGGCTGCTTTGTAAAAGACAGAAGAAATATGACCAGGCTGAATACGGCCATCTGGAAAATGTTCCTGGAAGCATTTTTGAATGCCCAGAATGGAAGTCAGCTTTTCAGGGTTAGCCTATAATCACTTTCTTGCATACAGGCTTAGCAAAAAGAGTTTGGTCCTGGCTAAGAATGCAGTGGATTAGCATTAGAAGTAAACATTCACAGGCATGAGAGCTGACCTAGAGGGTAGACTGCTTAATGTAGCAATGTCTGGTATGTTCTATAGGGATGGCGGAAGGAAGGAGCCAGTTTTTGTTGGGTACCAGGCTGGGTGCTATACTCGTTGTTTAATATGTATCATCTCCTCTCATCTTTGTCACAACCCTCTGAGCTGGAGATTCGCTGTATTTTACAGTTGAGGCTGACAGTTTGAATCAGAGCCTCTGGTTGTACAACTAAATGACAGAACCAAAAGCCAGATTAGCCCAGGTCTGTCTGGCTCCAGGGCCCTTGACCTTTCCATTATATCATGGTGCTCTTCAAATCTGTTGATATTAGTTTACTTTTCTGGTCCTGAGTTTCTCCATCTGGCTGATCTTGGCGAAATACGTAATCAACTCTGCCAGGGGTTAGGTGTTTCTCTAGGAATGGAGATACTGGAGGGAAACCCAGTCTTCAACTCCACACGTTCTCTGGGACTGGTGTGAGAGGCTTCTAAAGTTGACATGATTCAGAATATGACACACTGGGCCATGCCCTCTGTTTATTGCTAGACTGTGGGAGTTGAGAGATAGAAGGCTTTACTCCTCCAGGGGCTTCCCTGGTGGTCCAGTGGGTAACACTCCACGCTCCCAATGCAGGGGGCCCGGGTTTAATCCCTGGTCAGGGAACTAGATCCCACATGCATGCCGCAACTAAGATCCTGCATGCCGTAATGAAGATCCCGCGTGCTGCAACTAAGACCTGGCACAGCCTAAATAAATAAATCAATATTTTAAAAAAAAAGAAGGCTTTATTCTTCCAGCCTTTAGCCAAGTCAGTGTGGAACTCTCTTGATCCTTCAGCACAAGTTCTTGAACTGAGACAGTCCTGAGGAGCCTGGTTGGCAGCTCCATTTCTTGGCCCACAGATTGCTTGGTCCTGAATAGAGCACCAGGTACTGGTAGAATAAGGAAGGGGTTCTACAGCAGAAACCACAGGCTTGGCTACCCACCTTGGGAACACTCAGTTCCCATTAGCCTTCGCAAAGGATGTCTGAGTTTCTTGGTCCAGATATCACGCCCCAAAGGAGGTTGCTCCATGCTCAGACCTATTTATAATCCTTTTACTTTTCCCACCAAAACACTACCAAGTAGATGGTGGCCTATGTATCTCTGCAAAGTATGTACACACAAACACACACACACACACACACACACATTTTGTTCTTAGCCCAGATCAGAGCAGCACCACCTTGGAGGTAAAATAAAGGAAACGAGACTTTGGCTCACTTTTCAAAGCTAGAAAGTGTCATCAATACACAAGTCTCCTCTAACGATTAAAATAATATATAAAAAATGCATTGCATTTGTGAAAACAGTTATAATACAGTTTTTTGTCTGATGAATAACCTTAATGTGTTCTGTATCTCGTTAAGTAATCTATCTTTGAAAATCTTGGAGGGACTTCCCTGGTGGTCCAGTGGTTAAGAATCTGCCTTCCAATGCAGGGGACGCGGGTTCGATCCCTGGTTGGGGAACTAAGATCCCACATGCCACGGCGCAACTAAGCCCCTGCACCATAACTGGAGAGCCCGTGTGCTACAACTTCTGAGCTTGCGAGCTCCAGAGCCCGCGCACCACAGCTAGAGAGAAGCCCGCACGCCGCAATGAAAGATCCCATGTGCCGCAACTAAGACCTGACTAAGCCAAAAATAAATTAATTAATTTTTTAAAAAGAGAAAATCTTGGGTATATTAATATTACATTTTAGTATAATCCAGAAAAAAAGCATAATAATTTCTGGGTGTCAAATGGCTAATAATAAACATTCTAAGGGCAAACTGCTAATTGAGTGAAAGTTTCTTGTGGAGGAAAGAATTTGGGGTCAGGGAGGAAGTCTGACCTTCTGGAGCCTTTTTCCTTTTGGCTGTCACTCCTGTGGGAGTTTAATACATGTGGTCAGAGCATGTCTCCTGCTGTTGGAAGCCCCAGTCTGCAAATACGGGCAATTCTAAGGAACTTCCTGTATCCACAAGGGGCAGCCAAGTCTGTGTGGAATGGGTAGGAGTGATAATTTGCATATCTCCTGTGGTATAAAGGCTCCCAGGTAACAGATTCCTTCAGTAGTAAAGGAAGTCCAAGGAACCTGTGGTTATAATGTGCCTGTGCTGCTTCTCTTCGGTGCCTGACCACTTCTTAGAACCTCGGGAAAGCACCAGATCAAGAGCATGCTGTCTGTCCTTAGCACAAGCAGACCTTGGACGCAGTCCCAGTGCAATCATGAACTGCTCGTAGGAAGGTGACAGAACCACCAGGGTAGGCTACAAATCCTCTATTCAGTCTAACACACGTCCCTAGAGAGAATCGCCAGGAAGGCAAACGTTCATCCTAACTTTGGGAATCCAAGTTCTCTGGACTGAACCCGAGTTCCTCCTATCGCCCCCTCCTTTAAGTGCACCACAATCCCCCCTCCCCATGACTGACATGACGCCACCACCACCCCCGACTGAGCAAAGTGGACCAAGGCTGAGCCTGGATCTGAAACAGACCTTTGGTCGACTTGGGCTGGGAGCGAGCAGATTCTGTTTGAAACCAGCAGGCACTTTGATTTCTCAATTTGCAACAAAAATTCTTTAGAGTTGCTTTTTGTTGTTGCCGCTGTTGTGTTGTGAAAGAAAGTCATTCTTACACACAGTTGGCTTTCCTTCAAGGCTAATTGTGCAGTCTGTTCTTTGGGGACACCACATAGCCACATAGCATGCTTAAAATGCATAAAGTTTAGAGGAAGACGGTAATTCTCTGGAGAGCAAATCCTGTGTTTATCCAAGAACTGCATCTCTGCCTCCTCCCACACCAGTCACTCTCTAGCCAGTTGCATATTTGGTGGAGAGATTTATGGAACTGAACATACAGCTGCAAATTTTCTTTCTTTTTTTTCCCCCCCAAAGAACAGTGTTCTGCTGTCAGGGCTGTTGTGCAATAAGCACACACACACAACTTATTTACTCCAGGAATGTCCAAAACTCCTAAGTGGTATCCCTTGCTGAATCTGACTGTGTGGGTAAACATAAAGCATTCTATGGATGAAAGAAACTCATTCCATAGATGTAACTAACAAATCGTGACTCAGCTTATGTCTCTGTCTAATATTTTGTTCAAGGACCATCCATGAGTCTAGCTACACTCTACAACTACTTCAGTTCTGAAGCAGCTTTGTTAAAGTGAATATCTTAGGGACAGGAGCAGAGATTCTTTAACTGAATTCCACTGCTCTGTTTACTTTAAGATTATGCTGATTATTTACTGTGGCTCCTGGATGCTCTATCCTTATGGGGTTCTCTTGGATTGGGAAAAATTCTCTCTTATCACCCTGTATTGTTTTTTTATTTTTATGGGTTTTTTTAAATTTTTCTTTTAAAAAAATTTTCTTTTGGGATTTCTGTGGTGGTCCAGTGGTTAAGACTGTGCTTCCACTGCAGGGGGCACGGGTTCGATCCCTGGTTAGGGAGCTAAGATCCCTCATCCCGCATGCCACATAGCCAAAAAAACAACAACAAAAAAAAGGTTTTTTTAATTTTTTTATTGAAGTATAGTTGATTTACAATAGCATGTTAGTTTCAGGAATACAGTGCAGTGATTCTCTTTCCTTATAGGTTATTACAAAATATTGAGTAGAGTTCCTTGTGCTATATAGTAAGTCTATTTTGGTATCTATTTTATATATAGTAGTGTGTATATGTTAATCCCAACCTCCTAATTTATCCTCCATTTAAATTTATCCATTTAAAATAAGTATGTTTATTTAAAATTTCTTATCTGAATGAATAACTGCACCTTGACATCTATTTCCATTTCCCAAGCCAGAACCCAAACTGGCTTCCTGGATGTGGACCCGTGCAATGGTTTGTCTCCCTTTCAACAATCTGCATCCATTGGGCTCTTTTGGAGGGAGAGATTACACAGGAAGAGGGACAGAAGAGAAAAACAAATATTTATTTAACATTCACTGGTATTAAACACTGGGCTTAGTACTTAATCAGACTTGATCCTCATAATAAACACGCGCCCCGTTTTGCAGATGAGTAAAGTATAACTCAGAGAATTTGGAACTTGGCTAAAGTCACATAACTAGTAAATTATAAAAGTGAGAGTTAAAATTTTTTATTGCACTATATAAAAAATGTACAGATTATTCATGCACATCTCAAACTATATTACAAAGTAAATTACTAGTGCAACTACTACCTAGGAATTCTAAGACCATAGATTAGTTGTCTACTTCTGAAATTTATATAAATTTATCATATTGCAGTCATCATATTGGGTACATATCTAGGAGTGAAATTGCTAGGTCATAAGTTATGCGTATATGTTACATTTAACTAGAGTAATTGTTCTATCCTTTATTGAAGGTGGAGCAGAATAGTCTCCAACTATTATTGAATTGTCTATCCTTTGAATTCTGTGCATTTGGCTTCATATATTTGGGGGCTTTTTTTGTTTGGCATGTACATTTCGTGTTTGTGCTTGGTATATGTACTTGTTAGGTATATATGTTTATAATTTTTGTATCTTCCTGATGGATTGAACCTTGTACATTATAAAGTGTCCTTTTCTTCAATGCTGACTTTGTCATAAGCCCACATGTAGGGGTCCAGTTTCTGGACTTTTGATTCTGTTGTGTTGGTCTATATACCTATACTAATACTAACACTACCACCATCTTATAGACTATAATAATAGACCGTAGCTTTATAATATGTCTTTTAGACCTTTGTTGTTGTTATTTACATATCGAAAACACTTAAGTGCCTGAAGAGATTCATCTTACACTTCTTCATTTGTACTCTTCTGAACTTCAGTTTACATATCTAAAAATAATGTCTCCTTTGCAAATGTAATGTAAGCAAACTCCTGACCTAGTTCTTGGCACCTAAGTAACCAGTTATTAATAGTAAGTGTTGGGCTTCCCTGGTGGCACAGTGGTTGAGAGTCCGCCTGCCGATGCAGGGGACACGGGTTCATGCCCCGGTCCAGGAAGATCCCACATGCCATGGAGCGGCTGGGCCCGTGAGCCATGGCCACTGGGCCTGCGCGTCCGGGGCCTGTGCTCCACAGGAGAAGAGGCCACAACAGTGAGAGGCCCACATACTGCAAAAAAAAAAAAAAAATAGTAAGTGTTGTTCAATCACTAATTAATAGAAGTTATTTTTTTCTCATTGAATTTTAGAGCTGAAAGGTGCTTTAAAGTCTCTAATAAATATACATTTATTGGCAGCCCAGTTGATCAGATGACGAACTAACGCTTGGAGAAGTCAAACAGCATGTTCAAAATGATTCAGCTGTTTGGGTGCAGAGCTGAGACTAGAATTTCTCTCCTGACTCCTAATCCAGTGCTTTCTCCATTGCTCTATGCTTCATTTACCCTTGGGGAGATCCTCACTGGGGAGGCAGGAAGGAAGGAGAGAATGAGTGTATCCCCGGAGATACACTTTTTAGGAAGTCTGTTTTTGCTGTGAATAAGCCAAGCTTTATAGATAAGTGAAGGGTGCCTCACATTGAACTTGGCAACACCCATGCTGTGTTGATCACCTGATACCAACTTTCTCACCCACCTACAGAAGACAGATGGTATATTGAATCTTCTGCTGTCCTGTTTCTATTGTGAAGCAAAGATTGCAACAGCAAAATGGGAATGTGAGTGGAATTGGTAATGCCAGTTAAAGGCACAGATTAGGTGATGTAATCACCATGACAAATGGTGTGCCTTGGGGGAGTTTGCTGGCTGAATTATATGAAGCATTGTTACCAAGAGTAATTATACAATCCTCTATTTGTGTTATGTCCTTCCTCCTGGAACCTTTAAAATCTTCATTCAGGAATCATTAACATTCACCTCACTCTAGCAGAAGAGTTATAAATAAACATGGTTTTTAAACTTTGGTTGAGGATAATAAGACCTGCCAGGTCTAGCCCAGATGTAAAGATTAGCTTGAGTTATTCTTTTTTTAAAATTTATTTATTTATTTAATTAATTTTTGGCTGCATTGGGTCTTCGTTGCAGTGCATGGGCTTCTCATTACAGCGGCCTCTCTTGTTGCAGAGCACGGGCTCTAGGCGCTTGGGCTTCAGTAGTTGTGACACGCGGTCTCAGCTGCCATGGCTCGCAGGCTCCAGAGCGCAAGCTCAGCAGCTGTGGCACACACGGGCTTAGATGCTCCGCGGCATGTGGGATCCTCCAGGACCAGGGCACGAACCCATGTCCCCTGCACTGGCAGGCGGACTCTCAACCACTGCGCCACCAGGGAAGCCCGGAGCCTGAGCTATTCTTTTTTTTTTTTTTTTTTGCAGTACGCGGGCCTCTCACTGTTGTGGTCTCTCCCGTTGCGGAGCACAGGCTCCAGAAGCGCAGGCTCAGCAGCCATGGCTCACGGGCCCAGCCACTCCGCGGCATGTGGGATCTTCCCGGACCGGGGCACGAACCTGTGTCCCCTGCATCGGCAGGCAGACTCTCAACCACTGCGCCACCAGGGAAGCCCCTGAGTTATTCTTAAAAGTAAAAAAATGCCCCCTTACTATTCTCCATTGTTTTCTTCCCTGATAATGCTGATGATGAAGTGAGCATTATTCCATTTTTCAAGGATCATAGAAGGAAAAATCAAATGCAGTGTTCTTAAGAAACTTCATTGTGTGTGAGAGGTGCTTAGATACCATACTGAGGTGTTTATCCATGTGGTGTCAGTGCCAATTTTAGGGGAGCTGATTATCTATTACTTAGGAGGCAAGGTAGCCTAGGGCTTAAGTATAAAAGTTTGGAGTCAAAATCTGGGCTCCGCCACTTACTAGCTTTGTGAACTTGGGCCAGTTACTTTATTTCTCTGTACCCTCGATTGTGATTTGTAAATAATAATAACAATAATCATACCTGCCTCATAGGGTATGTTGGGAATTTTAAATGAGATTACACATGTAAAGAACTTTGGAAAAATATTAGGTGGTCCTGTTAGCAATTAGAGCACTGCCCATGCTGACTGGCAAGTTGTAACCTGAGAAGTGGTCCAGGTATATGGATCAAATGGCTAGGCTTTCCCAGGGTGGATAACAAAGAAAAGAAATTAAAAATCATCCATAAAAAGATAGTTCTCTATTTAAGTATTTATGCTGTTGCTTACACAGCCTTTGATGTCAGATTATAAAAGCCATGGTGTATGATTTGGAGCAAGGTTTAAAGAAATAGGAACAATCAAAATACACATTTTTCCTTTCTAAACTTCAGCAGCTTTCAAATATTTCTTAATCTACTCACGACTTTTGTTAATCTGGTTCACCCTCCGTCTTCTTTTACTTTGGATACTTTGGCTGTCAAAAAGCCTCAAGCTTCATTATCAGCAGGTCTGGTTGTGGGCTGTGTTTGCCACATTAACAGTTGACATTGGTGGCTCACACATGGCTTTAAAAATATGTGTGGTAATATGGCAGCAGGTTTGGTTATTTGGGGTATTGCATTTTGAGCAATTTGGATATTATGTCAGATAATAGTTCTAAACTTAAACATTTTATACATTGTTATTACTAATTTTAAAGTCTAGAAGATAGCAAAATTTGGCTCTAAAAACGAAATAGACTTCAGGCAAGTAATAATTATAATAAAATCTGAAATGTCAGCCCCCTTCTTGTATTTGAGGTGGTTAATTCTCAAACCATAGAATGTATTATCACAATACTAACAGGAATGGGATGAGCACATAAACTAACTTTTGGTACAAAAAATTCTGGTGGATACTTTATAGCATTGGTTTCTCAACATTGTGCTGTAGCAGAATCACCTGATATGCTTAATGAAAGTGCAGATTCTTGGGGCCCACCCCCTGAAAAGTCGTATTTGGTAGGTCTTGGGTAAGATCTGAGAATTCACATTTTCAACAAGCCCTCAAAGTTTACTTATATTTGCACTACAGTTCGAGAGCCACTGTTTTATATTTGGATATGCTTTTCACTTAGGCACTGAACAGTGAAAATGGTTTAAATAATGTTGACTGAATGTGTAGCTGAAACTTCTAACATGTAACTGGCTCAAAATAAGCTTCCTCATTAATTAGTGCATTTCCTGTCATATGTAGCATCCAAGTAAGATAGGTTGGTTGCCTGGCAGGGATTTGTAGAGGAGAGTTCTGCTTTTAGTGGGAGCTTGATTAGGGTGATCTCTAGAATACATCTGAGGGTTCTACTTGATTAAGAATTTAAGTATTAACTTGCCCTTAATATCTTGGTTCTGCTTTCTGTATCATTTGATTGGACAAGCTTCCGTCTCCTACTCACCAGGACTCAGCCCTTCCTGATTATTTTCTGTATCTGTCTGGGTCTATCTTTTTTCTCCATATGACTCTTTCTGTCTCTGAAATTTTATCTGCCTTGGTCTCTGTCTTGCTAAATGTTTTATTATTTTCAGGGAAAGCCTGAAGCAGCCTTACCTTCCAATCCTTCTTTGTCCTTCAAGATCAGAAAGAAAAAAAAAAAAATAGAGAAAAGCTAGAGTAGCTTTCACATGAGTGCAGCCATTTCAGGGATGTTGGTGAATACAGATTTCCATGGCAGTGAGAAGACACTTAGGTAATCATAGGTGTAGTGTTTCTCCTCAATCTCACTCCCACTTTGGTTGAAACAATCAAATGGTTGTGAGGGAACTCCAGCCATACAAGAACTCATGTGCAATTGCATCATCCCACAGGCGCTCAGTCTGTTCAGAGGGTTAGTGTACATCTGCCAGCACTGGCTCAGGGAGAGGAATTAGAGGCAAGATTATTTAGTCGCTCTGGCTCCTTTATCAGGAAGAAGCCTGGAGTTCAGCCTAGGTGTTTATCCCAACGCGGTCACACCCTGAAACGTATGAGTCCTGACTCCCTCTTCTTGTTAACTCTTACTGGACCTGCTCTGGTTTTTAGGCCTTTTCTTCACTGCCCGGATGCTCAGAGACATCACTTACCCATGACTTATGAAGGCTGGGTTCTTCCCTTTCATTAAGGATAATGTCCTCTACATCTCTTCTTTCTAAAGTGAAGGTACCCTCCTTTTTGTAGGAGATGAGATCAGAGCAGCTATAGGAGCTCATGACAGCTCTTTTCAGTGAACTGGGGACATGAGGTAATTGCATTCAAACCTTTGAGAACAAATCTGAGAAAGATAATTATAAGCAGAAGAAAAGCATCACAACCTCACTCAAATTCTCATTACCCACTCTGGGTGGCATCTAAGTCCCCCACCCCAGATAGGAGGTAATAGGTATCTAAAGTAGGTCTATTCAGAGTTCATCACATGTTCTGTGTGTTTGTGCTTTTTAATATAGTAGAGAAATAATTTTCCCCCAGGCCATGTGCTTCCTGTTGTTGCTTGTGTGTTGATTTTCAGAACATAGTGTACCATAGATGCTAATTCAAAGTCCATTAAAATTGAATACATTACATAGTAATACCTGCATTTCTAGATCATTTTGCACATTTTTAGTAACAGGATATTGGAACTGCTGGAACCACAGCAGTTGTTGGGACCACTTAGGGAGAGATGACGTCTTTCCAACAGCCTGACCCTAAAATTACTACCTTGAATATAAGCATGATAAGTGTTTGAAAGACCTTTTTTTTTCTTGTGTCATTCAAGGAAAAAAAATGGAAATAAATGTCCAAATTTACATATTTTTGAGGATTTTAAGTGACACAAAAAGCAGCCCAACCATAACTGAGTAAAAACCTTCTTAATGAAGTTGGAAGAGCCTAAACATCAACATCACAAGGTATTTGAGTGAACCCAGACTGTTTAATTAACAGTTAAAGCCAAGAGAGAAAACACTTGTTTTCCACTATTCTCTACATTCCTCAGAACTTGAATATTGTACTTTATAAATTTGTATTTATGTCAGGCTGTAGAGTCATGGAGTTCAAATTCCAGATGAGGCACTTAGTTGTGTGCCCTTGAGCAAATAACTTAACCTCTCCGATATTCAGTTTGTCCTTAAGGATTGTATTGATGAGCATGGTTTGCCAATGACAGAAACCAGCTATCATTAAAAAGAAAAGAAAGAAAGAAAAAGAAATTGATTAGAAGGATATCAAGAATGTAAGAGATTCAAAGTCAGGTCTAGAGAACTAGATGACCTATGATGGGGTTCCATCCTGATAAACCCATTGTAAATTGAAAATATCTGTAAGTCAAAAATGCATTTAATACACTTAACATGGGGAACATCATAGCTTAGTCTTATTTTATTTTATTTTATTTTTAGTTTTATTTTTTTTTTGGTACGCGGGCCTCTCACTGTTGTGGCCTCTCCCGTTGTGGAGCACAGGCTCCGGATGCGCAGGCTCAGTGGCATGGCCCACGGGCCCAGCCACTCCGTGGCATGTGGGATCTTCCTGGACCAGGGCACGAACCCGTGTCCCCTGCATCAGCAGGCGGACTCTCAACCACTGCGCCCAGTCTATCTTATTTTAAACATGCTCAGAACACTTATATTAGCCTACAGCTGGGCAAAATCATCTAACACAAATCCTGTTTTGTAATAAAGAGTGTTGACTATCTCTTATAATTTATGGAATACTGTATTGAAAGTGAAAAACAGAATGGTTGTAAGTGTATCTATTGTTTACCTTGTGATCACCTGGCTGAGTCAGAGCTGGGACTGGCTTCTTTCACTTAGCAGAATGTTTTCCAGGTTTAGCCATGTCTTAACATGTAGTTGGTTCCATTTTATTGCTGAATAATATTCCATTGTATGGATATACCAAATTTTATTTCCCCTTTCATCAGTTGTTAAACATTTGGGGTCCATTAATTTTGAAGCACCAAAGCCTTCCTCTCTTAAGCTCTCTCTCTGATGGCCCCAGATCAGGGATCACAGACTCAAATGTCTCTCAGCTAGGTGTAAGAAAAATAGGAAGTGGTGAGGACCACGGCAAATGAGAGAATGTGTGCCCATCTAGAAGGGGCAGCCCCTATGGAGCCATTGTCAAGTGGCCATCCAGGCCTGGTATTGTTAGATCTTCAGATTGTTCCAGAGAAGCCAGAATCCAGATTTTTATGTGAAAATTTTCTAATTTTTAAATGTTGGTCAGTTGAAACCAACACCATGTGGGAGAGGGAGAATACAATTCTGGTCGAGACTAAATGCTGCAGGTGATCCCTGAGTGATGCAGAGACATGTCTCATCTTTGGGAGCCTATGAAGGGTTAGCTAGAGTGTGAGCTTACCAGGCAACTTCTGCGCTCTCCTTGGGCAACACAAAAAGGCTGTTCATCCCTTTGGAGAAAAGAAGGACCTAAAAGAAGGGTCTAAAGTCAACACTCTGGGTTGGGTGGGGGTGGAATTCCTCTCATTCTTTGGCTCAAGAGCATGCTAGAGTAGAAAACACAAAACACCAGCAAATGTCTACATTGAATTCATGCTGAATTGTCCTGCAAATTACACTTGTAGCCTGTTTCAGGATGAATTCTGACCTGAATGATGCGTGACCTTGATTCTGACTATGACTTCAACCATGGTTGAGAACTGCTGATTCTGTACAAGATGTGCTCTGACGGGAAAAAAAAAAAAAAAAGTGTCCTCAATTCACGGTGACAGATTTGTGGGAACAGGAAAAGAAAAACAGAGGTCGGTCTCCTTATGGAGAATGACACCATAGTATTTTTTTTTTTTTTTTGCGGTATGCGGGCCTCTCACTGTTGTGGCCTCTCCCGTTGTGGAGCACAGGCTCCGGACGTGCAGGCTCAGTGGACATGGCTCACGGGCCGAGCCACTTTGCGGCATGTGGGATCTTCCCGGACCGGGGCACGAACCCGTGTCCCCTGCATCGGCAGGCGGACCCTCAACCACTGCACCACCAGGGAAGCCCGACACCATAGTATTTTAAAGTTGGGGAGTGGAAAATATTGAGGCTTATGACAACAGTGAGTGTTTATTGAGTAAATAACCACTGTGCTTTCCACTATCCACTTTCCATTTTGTTTTGCTTGTGACCTTGAAAAAAGTGGGTATTTTTAAAGGGAAAGAAGTTCATTGAAGCTAGTATTGGTGTAGGGCTTGGTATTTGCAAAAAGGTTTTCAGTTCATTAATTTGAACCTGTGAGGATAAGCATTTTTACCTCTCTTTTGTAGATGATGTCATTGAGGCATAGAGGCAAATGACTTTATTAAGATAATTCAGGGAATTCCCTGGCAGTCCAGTGATTAGGACTCCTCGCTGTCACTGCCAAGGGACTGGGTTCGATTCCTAGTCGGGGAACTAAAATTCCCACAAGCTATGAGGCCAAAAAAAAAAAAGATCATCCAGCAAAGGAGCCTAGGACTTAAATACATATCATTGGATTCCAAATCCTTCATCTTTTCCACAGATACACAGCTGCCCTTTTAATAAGTTCCACTTTTGGTTTATCTAAGTAATAGGTATAGATATCTTTAGACTTAATACAGTATTTTATGTATTTTATTTCATACTTACATTTAAAATATAACATGTAATTTATATTTCATATTAGTTCTATTTCATATTTGTTATATTTGTTAATATGGTATCTGAGTTTCTATTGATATTACCCACTCAGAGAACAGTAAAAGGAAACAGTGATTTTCAAGTGTTTTAGTATTTTCACATTCTTTGTGTTGTCAACACTAAATTAATTTATTAATAAATAATTGGGAGCAGGTGTGCACCTTAATTCTTAAGACATTACACTTAAAGAAGTATGATGATGAGAACACAGATATGGGACACATTGTTACCGAACTGGTTGGACGGACCCCGACTTGGGCCCTGGCCCTGTCCAGAACCCCCTGCCTCTGCAGGGAAGGTTCTTTGTCCATTTGGATTCCACAGCCAATAACAAAACCGACGCTGAGACAGAAACAGCACAAGCTTTATTCAGAGGCCAGAGAATGGAGAATCGGGAACTTAGTTTGCAAATCACCTTCTCACCAGACTTGGGCTGGGATACCTCTGATATAGAGGGGAGGGGTTGGGGGAGGGAATTCATTACTTCTCCGAGAACAGGCGTGTAGTTTGCTTAGAACTGGGGCAACATCCCTTTTCAGTCCTAATATGGATTCCACTGGTTGTTGTCATGGCAATTGTCAACTGTCATGGTATTGGTGGGTGTGTCCTTTAGCATGCTAACATATTACAATGAGCGTATAATGAGGTTCAGGGTCTCCTGAAGGTCAGGTCTTCTGCCATCTTGGATTTGGCTGGTTCTAACCAGTTCTGGTGGGTTCTTGTTTTTCTTTTCTGGTGGTTTTCTATAAGATAAGGATAACACTTCTCCACAGCTGCAGCTTATGTTCCCTCAAGGAAGGGGGCGGGTTAGAGCTCGAAGCTAACAGCCATGAAAACAACTCCATTAACTTAATCAACCTCAGCCATCTCCTTCCCCCCGCCCCAACTTCTGTCCCTTCCCCTTTGTCTTCTTTTTTTTCTTTAGTTAATTAATTAATTAATTTTAATCTTTGGCTGTGTTGGGTCTTCGTTGCTGCACGTGGGCTTTCTCTAGTTGCGGCGAGTTGGGGCTACTCTTCGTTGTGGTGCGAGGGCTTCTCATTGCGGTGGCTTCTCTTGTTGCGGAGCACGGGCTCTAGGCGCATGGGCTTCAGTAGTTGCAGCACGCGGGCTCAGTAGTTGTGGCTCGCAAGCTCTCGAGCACAGGCTCAGGAGTTGTGGCACATGGGCTCAGTTGCTCTGCAGCATGTGGGATCTTCCCAGGCCAGGGATCATGTCTCCTGCGTTGGCAGGTGTATTCTTAACCCCTGTGCCATCAGAGAAGTCCCTCTTTTTATTTTCTTATTTTCCCAGTAAATGAAGAAATAATTTATAAGAAGCCAGAAATCCTTCAGGCTCAATCCTAATTGTGCTTTTTTTGCTTAATACATTATTCATTCAGTTCATTCAACAATGGATATGTATTGATTATTTTATTCATCTCCTATTGCTGCTGTAACAAATTAACAAACTTGGTAACTTAAAACAACGCAAATTTATTATCTTACAGTTCTGGAGTAAAGGGTCTAAAATAAAGGTATCAGTAGGTCTGCATTCCTTCTGTAGGCTCTGAGGGGAGAATCCATTTCCTTACCTTTTTCAACTTCTAGAGACCACCTGCATCCCTCAGCTCCTAGCCGCTTCCTCACATCAGTCTTGCTTCTGTGGTCACATCTCCTAATTCTGCCTTTGACTTTTTTGTCTCCTTCTTATAAGTACCCTTGTGATTACATTGGGCCCCCCTGGATAATTCCTATGTTAAAATCAGCTGATTAGCAGTCCAGTTCCATCTGCAACCTTAATTCCTTGTCGCCATGTCAACTAATATATTCACAGGTTCTGAGGATTAGGACATGGACATCTTTGGGGGTTGGGGGTATCATTCAGCTCACCACCAGTGCCTACTATATGCCAAGCACCTTACAGATTTATATTCTGTTTGATTCTGTTTTGCTGATTAGAAGTACTTATCACCGAAAGCTGGAGATCTGTGTATCTCTCCATTTTTCTATTTGAGTGGCATAAACAAATCATTCCTGTCCAGTGTGCACTGTTCAGACACACAACAGATATACCATCTGTTAATCCGTGTCAGCTAAATGGAAAGTACCCAGCACCTGATGCCACCACCAACCTCAAGAGAAGCCCCTCCGTTTGAGGCAGTAGCTGTGGTCAGTATTATGTTCAGTATGACACATCCAAAGTGGCCGCTCGTTACTGAATAATGCTTTTTAAATTTTTTATTGTAATTATCTGTCCTATCACAGGTAAACTCATACTCACTTAGTTTAAAAGCTGACCTTTGTTGGCCTCATCCATTTTCGTAAGGATGGGAAATAGGGAAATGTGTGGAATTTATCATCTCAACTGGGACACCATGGCAGGTGAAAGGAGAAACTATTAATAATCATGCAGGAATAATAGGTATAAAAGAAGACTGGGGAACACGAGGACATAGAATCTCGCTATAAACTGAGTCCAAATGAATAGTAACAGCCACAAACACTGTGATTATGACAAAGTATTGAGTACCCCATAGGTTCAGAGCACTGGAGTAGAAGCTTTATGTCCTTGACCTCATTTAATTCTTAAAACAATCTTATAAGGTAGATATTATGATTATTAATCATCCCTATCTTAGAGCTGAGGGAAATGAAGCTCAGGAATTTAAGTACCTAGCTTAAGCTAATAAGTTTGCTGAGTTAGGATTTAAACCCAAGTTGGTAAAACGCTAAACCAAATGCTTTTTGTATTATACTGCCTTCCAGGAAAAGTATAGTTTCTTGGAAATTGTTAAATTGCAGTTGCTGACTGGGTACACTTGGGTACCAATGTAGGAAGTTACCTGTTAAAGATACACAATGTCTTTATTCTAGGTCTATGAAAAACCAGGAGCTCTAAGAGATGCTTTTTTTTCTTTTAATTTGCATAGTTTATTTTTTTTTCATTTTTATTGGAGTATAGTTGATTTACAATGTTGTGTTAGTTTCTGCTGTACGGCAAAGTGAATCAGTTATACATATACATATATCAACTCTTTTTTTAGATTCTTTCCCCCGTATAGGTCATTACAGAGTACTGAGTAGAGTTCTCCGTGCCATATTGTAGGCCCTTTTTTTTAGATTCCACATATAAGCGATATCTCATGATACTTGTCTTCCTCTGTCTGACTTACTTGACTCAGTAGGAGAATCTCTAGGTCCTTCCATGTTGCTGCAGATGGAAGCGGGGAGTCCTAACCACTGGACCGCTAGGGAATTCAAGAGATGCTTTTTCTTTGTCCTTCCTTTAGGTCTGTCAGTTCGTCGTCTCTGTAAATGGGCTTAACGTACTGCACGTTGACTACCGGACGGTGAGCAACCTGATTCTGACGGGCCCACGGACGATTGTGATGGAGGTCATGGAGGAGTTAGAGTGCTGAGAGGGCAGCCCTCCCAGCCCATCCCGTGGCCTGCGGAGGATCAAAGGCAGAACAACACAAAGCTCTGCAATGACAAGACTTCTGTATACCTGGATGGCTTTGGACATACAGATCTTTTCTCCGTACATACACATCTTATGAGTTTCACACACTGTTTCCCTGTTGAATGTGGAAGAACCGGGTAATACATCTTTTTTTAAAAAAAAAACGACTTACGTCAGCGTAGAAAAAGTTTGAGAAACAGAAATTTTTTTTACATAGTAGCATTGCCTCACTCAATTTCCATTTGCAGTTCTCATCCATTGTTTTATATCTTAGTTTGCAGAAAGTTGTTGAAATGCTTCTCTTGCCAAGACAGCAATGTGCTAAAATCCCCTTCACAGGAGTCAATAAAGTAGTTTTTACAGACTTGAAGTTGTACTGTCACCAAATGAGCATGGAACTGTTTATTAGAGGATCTAGACTTCACCAAATTTCAAATTAAAACAACATCCAAAGGAATAGTACTTGTTAATTAGCATTTTGAAGGTTCTATATCATTCAGTGCTTAAAAGCCATCAAATTTTTGACTTTTTCTTAATTCCTGCCTTTAGTATCAACTTTTCACTTAACATGTGTTTTCAGTTATGGCGTTGGTCAAAAACCAAAAACCTTACGATGGTATGGGTGGGGTAGATAGGGAGATAACTACTTAAAACTATGTGCTGTGTTTTCTCTTTCTGAGCCTATCAGTCAGCAACAGCAGCTTTCTAGAAATAAACCTGAGTATGTTGAATGTCGAAACAGACAAGTTTGTATATACACATGTCATTCAAAATCACGCCTCTGGCAAGATTTCACTTTGAAGTTGTCCCCTTTTAAGTGAAGTATTCTAGAACTTGGCCCATATATGATAAAACTTGAAACTAAATTGCCTTATTGGCCTGAATTTTCACTAGCTTTCTAGTGTGACATATTCTAAGGACATGACATGTTGCTTATTTGGCAGGATTATTTTTCACCAAAAGAAACTTCTTGTGTTGTAACTCTTCAGCTCACTTGTATATATGCGTGTTTCTTTTTTTGGTCTCAAAGAGAATGCATTTTGGGGCTTGCTGTATAGAGGAAGCTCAACGTGCCAAATTAGGGAATCAGGGAATGCTCAATTCCTCTTATTTTCATATAATACATTCTGAACGACAAGGTTACTTTCTTATCCTGTAGTAACAAAATTTGAATGTTGTACCTTGGCCATTTTTTGGTGATAGGTTATAATGTAATGGTACTGGTGGAATGGACATACTGTGTTAAAGATACCACATATATATGTTTCTGGTAGTCCAACTTTTCTGATCTGTAGCTTTAGTCAGAGGATAGGACTTTGAAGTAATATAGGATGGCTAGCATTAATACTGTCGATCTACATTTGAGAAATGTTATCATCTCCGTGTGTATGTGCATTTAAACTCTGTGCCAGGCTGTGCGCTGTGGCACTTTACATACGTTCTCTCTTTTCATACTCATCACAACCCAGCAAGGTTGGTATTATGCCTCCCATTTTTCACACTTGAAAACCAAGTCTGAGCAAGTTTTAAAATGGTCTCAAGTTCACACAGTTGCAAGAGCTACTAAGTGATAGAGCCTGGATTCAAACACAAGTTTATCTAATGCTAAAGCCCATGTTACTCCCTCTCCTACATTCCCCAGCCTTTCCGCATGTAGGGACCTTCCGTTGAGGGCTTATCCTGTACCCAGTGCTGTGCTAAAACTATACATTGCCTATCCTTACTGACCTGTGAGGTCAGTGTTGTCATCATCTCCATTTTACAACTGAGGAAACGGACTCATAAAAAGGTTAGTCATATACCCAAGGCCACACAACTAGTAAGTGGGAAGCCTTACCATTAGGCTTTAAAAAAATGTATAACATCTTTAAAATATAAGTCCTAGGGCTTCCCTGGTGGCGCAGTGGTTGAGAGTCCGCCTGCCGATGTAGGGGACGCGGGTTTGTGCCCCGGTCCGGGAAGATCCCAGATGCCGCAGAGTGGCTGGGCCCGTGAACCATGGCCACTGAACCTGCACATCCGGAGCCTGTGCTCCACGATGGGAGAGGCCACAGCAGTGAGAGGCCTGCCTACTGCAAAAAAAAAAAAAAAAAAAAAGATAAGTCCTAAATGCCTCCTGTCTGCATGTATTCATTAACTGATAAAAGAAGGAGGAATGCCTTTTGGGCGTGGCATCTTCTTGCTGCTACCTGTCCTTTTTATGCATGCCCCAATGCCCATTGTCTTGGACCTTGGCATAATACCACTTCCCTTCAGCCAGACTAAGCACCAGAGAAGCATCTGCCTTTATTGACTTCACACAGCCTCCTGCCTGTGAAATTTCATTGATTCAGAGAGTGGCATTGATATCTTTGCTCAAATGAACACTAAGGTGAAGGAAGGAGGGAAGGAGGGAGGGAGGGAAGGAAGAAGGAAGGAAGGAAGGATGGATGAAGGGAGGGAAGGGAGGGAGGAAGGAAGGAAGGAAGGAGGGAGGGAGGGAAGGAGGGAGGGAGGGAGGAAGGGAAGAAAAGCAGGAAGGGAGGGAGGGAAGGAGGGAGGGAGGAAGGAAGGGAGGGAGGGAGGGAGGGAAGGAGGGAGGGAGAGGGAGGAAGGGAAGAAAAGCAGGAAGGGAGGATGGACCTGATTCCTCCTTTGACTCCCATCACTCTTAAAGTGCAAATGCCAGAGAATTCTATTTAAGGCCAAGAGAGCTTCACCTTAGCTATAGTCCCAGCCCACCCCTGGTATCCTCACCCTGTAGTTAAAGTGAAAGCTCCAGTCCCAAAAGGGCCCCGGTCTAGCTCCCTGCAGCCTTTGCCCATGCAGTTTCTCCTCCCTAGAATATTATTCTTTCTCCTTCTTTGCCTGGAAAAATCTGTCTTTTTAATTCCCCTTAGGTATTCTTAGATATGACCTCTGAGAAGTCTTTGCCAGCAATCTGGTTCTGGGATTGATGCCCTTCTCTAAATTCCCATGGACCCCTATACGCCACCCTCTTGTGATGACAGCACTGATGACATTTCCTTTGAAATTGTCCCATTACACGTCTGTCTCCCTAACTGCACTCTAAGCATCTGCAGAACAGGAACTGTGTCTTGCTGCCCAGGTCGCCCCTTCACCTAGCACAGTTCCTAACACAGAGCAGTATGTCAGCTATCCATTGCTGTCAAGTGAATCAACCCAAAACATACCTCAAAACACTACTTATTTGCTCATGATGCTGTGGGTTGGCCTTTTGGGCAAAGCTCTGCTAGGATGACCAGCCACAGCTTGATGTGCTCCAGGTTGGGTTCAAACAAACATCTGTGGTCAAGGAGCGTGTCGATTGGGGGCTGGCTGATTGTGGATAGCTTTGTGCATATATCTCACTGTTGGCTGGGGCTGTTGGCTGGTGTGCCTCAGTTCACTTCACGTGGCCTTTCCCCATTACTAGCCCAGGCCTTCTTGTTAGGCCTCATGAGATCAAAGAGGGGGAGCATGGAAACTGCAAGACCTTTTGTGGACTTGCTTGGAAGTCACACAGTGTCACCTCCACAGCATTTTGTTGGCCAAAAGCAAGTCACAAAGCTAGCCCAGAATCAAGAGTCTGGGAAACAGACTCTTCCTTTTGATGGGAGGAGCTGCAAAAAATCTGGCCATTTTTAACCCACTAAGACTAGGTACTCACTATTGTTTTGAATAAAGGACCAAAAACTTACCTAGTTACTGAAAGGCTTCAGCTATCCAGATGTAAATTACTGACCAACCACTGGGTAGACGTACAACAGTTGTGAATAAAGCCCCATGCCTAATGAAAACTAGAGTCAGAAAAATCCTGAAATAATAGTGCTGCATGGAACCACGGAGAGCACGGTTTTTATTCTTTGCATTTTGCTGAGGTGTGGAGTGGTCAGGTGACATGCCGATACTCATGAGGCTTGTTGGGGCCAGAGACTGGGCCAAACGCCAGCCTCCCGCCCTCCAATCCTATGTTCTTATATAGCCTCCTGCAGTGGAGGGTAATGCAGTGAAAATAGGCCTTTGGCTTTGGATTATTCATAAAATGCAGTTGTGCCATGTACCTGTGCAGGTGAAGAATACATTCTTTAATTAACTCAGGCCTTGAGTTGTTAAATCATATCATTAAAAAATAAATATTTTGGGCTTTCCTGGTGGTGCAGTGATTGAGAGTCCACCTGACGATGCAGGGGACATGGGTTCGTGCCCCGGTCCGGGAAGATCCCACATGCCGTGGAGCGGCTGGGCCCGTGGGCCATGGCCGCTGAGCCTGCGCGTCCGGAGCCTGTGCTCCGCAACGGGAGAGGCCACAACAGTGAGAGACCCGCATACCATAAAAAATAAATAAATATAAATAAATAAATAAATAAATATTTTTGGTGATATTTTGACAGTTGAACAGCTTTAAAATTTAGAAACTCCATTCCTAAATGTAACACCAAGAATGATTCTAAATTAACAGTAAGCAGTATTTCTAAGAGCTTTTATTTCCTATGTATGTGTGTGTCTGTGTCTATTGGTGTATTGTGTGTGAGAGTTCACTCATGGAGAATCCCTGAAATGGCTTACTTTTATCCTAGAGAAAACACTTTTGGTTTTTCAGGTGTTTGTGTAATGTGTCTGTGTTTTTGTGATAGAGACAGAGATCATTTTTCGTTAATTCTTTAGCATAGGATTTGAAAGCCATGTTGGTTAATTCTGCTGTAGAGAGAAAAATGCAGCTGCCTTTTGGGTTGGTTCTATTATCTGATGTTTTCTTATTAATCTCTGATAAATAATTGTATAAATGGATACATTTCTAGTTGAGAAATGGTTGGTAACATGAAGAAGATATCCATGTTTGAGTAGATTAGATATGATCAACTTCACACTACCTTATAAAAGGTGAATGCATTGGAGTGGTAGCAATTAATAATTTAAAAATCATTGCTTTCAGGGCTTCCCTGGTGGCACAGTGGTTGAGAGTCCACCTGCTGATGCAGGGGACACGGGTTCGTGCCCTGGTCTGGGAAGATCCCACATGCCGCGGAGCGGCTGGGCCCGTGAGCCATGGCCGCTGAGCCTGCGCGTCCGGAGCCTGTGCTCTGAAATGGGAGAGGCCACAACAGTGAGAGGCCCGCGTACCGCAAAAAAAAAAATCATTGCCTTCAGGCCAGAACTGAGTCTCACATTTCCAAATACTCATTACTTTCAAATATGTTGTGAAAATAATCTGCTTTTATGATCTACTTGAATGATGTTGACTATTCTCTCCCATTGAATATTAATCCTGTTTCATTTTGGTTATACATGATCAGAATAACTCTAGAACATTTCAGTTTTGCAAATTGGTTGGACTCTGTTGGTGTCATTGACCATGGTTTTACTCATTTAAGGCAGAATTTCAGGTGTAATATGTTTGTCCTCAGTTGAATACCAAAAGGACAAATCTGCAGTGTACCAAAAGGAAGTTCATCATCAAAGTTAGTATATGGTATTGTCAAATGCATTAATATATGTACTTAATATATATGTTTATTTTAAAATTAGGTTGAAATTTATTTTCTCCATTTCTTAAAAATTATAACAAAATACTTAAAATTATAATATGAAAATAGACAGTACAGCATAAAATAAATGTTAAATTTTTAAAACAATGACTTTAGGGTTCCAGCTTTTTCTGTCTTTTAGAACAAATTAGCTATTATTTTATCCTAAGAAAGGGTTGCATTGTAAAGCTGATCTACTGCTAACTTATCAGAGAAAACACATGGGACTCATATCTAATTCTCTAATGTAGCCAAAAGTGCCATCTGTAAAACTACTTAATGATGGATATTTTCTGAAGCTCTTTTGCCTGGAAAAAAAAAGTGCATTAAAAAGCTTTTTCTGTAGTGTATTTGATTTGAAATCATTTCCTCACTACACAGTTACTGATGAGTGTTAGGGAATAGTCTATATGGAAATATGCTATGTTGTTGTTTACGATTTTGAGAGAATGTTATTTTTTTGCTTTTTGGTTTTTTTCAACTAATTAGGAAATCAGTTGCACAATTCAGTATGTGTAGGGTAGAAGTATGGAGGTGAGTGGTTATTCAGACTACACGCAATATTAAACAAAAGGACTTTACATTTTTCTCTCATTTATTCATTTATTCACTTGTGCTTTCATTCATTCAAGAAACCTCACTGAGGACCTGTGTTTTGCTGGACAGTATATATAGGCCCTGGAAGTATAAAACCGAGTAGACCAGACCCTGGATTCAGCTCATCCTTCAGGAGTCACCTCTAGGCCTGTCTCCTAGAAGACTTCTCTCCATGGAGAGGTGGGAATATGAAATCCTAGGTTGATACGGGTGTTTCAATATCACAAACCACCATCCAACCCCAGAACCAGAACACTGACAACAACTTATATTTAAACTGTTGTCTCCTTCCCAATCCTGTCCCCCACTTTTCCTTACCCAAGGAAAGCACAATGGCAAATGTTGAGTTTACCATTCATTCTCTTGTTCTTTTTTTTTTTTTTTTTTTGGCTGTGCAGCAGTGAAAGCATTGAGTCTTAACCACTGGACTGCCAGGGAGTTCCCCACTGTTCTTTTTGTTCTTAATCATTGTTTAGGTTTTTTTAAAAAATGAACTTTATTAGAAGAACATCAAGTTTTATATAAACTTCTGGGCCTTGCTTGTTTTCATTCAAGATTATATTACTAAGATTCTTCTAGATTTTTATATGTAGTTGTAATTAATTCATTTTTTACAGCTTCATATATTTCCAGAGCAAAAATTGTCTGTTTTCTTGACCATGGGCATTTGGGTTGTTTCCATTGTTGTTGTCATAAGTAGGATTACTAGGAACATTCTGATATCATCTCCTGGGTACAAGTGTAGGAGTTTCTCTTAGGTATCCACAAGAATTTCTGAGTCATAGGAAATGTGAATACTAACTCTACAAGATCACATGTAACTAGTTTGCAAAGTGGTTGAACCAATGTAGTTGCCCATCTGAAATATAAAAGCGGTATATGTTGATCAGTATCTTCTCCAACGCCTATATTCTGAAACTTCTTAATTTTTGTCAAATGTTTATTTGGTCAATGATATTGAGAATTCTAATTTGCTGTAAAGTTCATAAAGTTTAAAGCACAAAAAATGTAAGAAGTCGTTTGTGATCCTAACTTAGTATATCAATGTCTTCTTTACGCACAGGATGTCTTTGAAACGTTTTACCCTACAACAACTCTGTGATTTTGATGAGACAAGGATTACTGGAAGCCATGTAACATCTTCAAAAACACCCAACAAAGAATTGATTAAGCACCTACTATAGGCCTGCCACTAAATCTTTCCCAAACAGCAGTAAATAAGAAAGGTCCCAGTCCTTATGAAGTTTATATATTCTTGGGGGACTAAAAGGAGTTCTGCACCCAGTTCCATTGTGGGGGTTTCCTCCACCACCACCAAGCGATGCTCCAGCACCAACAAGGTGTCCTATAATTCAACCTAATTCTGACACTATCTACCCGGGTACAGCATTAGATTCCACAGTTTAAGGGTTCAGACCTACAGGACTGCCCCTCCACTTCACTTCAGCTGCCAAATGCAAGCCCAGGTTATCACCTGTGCTTCTGATTGAATGGATCAGAGGTTCTCATGACCCTTTCCTTGTGTTTGACTAATTTGCTAGAGCGGCTCACAGAAAGCAGAGACATGTTTTACTTATTAGATTACTGCTTTATTATAAAAGGATATAACTCAGGAAGGGAGAGATGGAAGAGATGCACAGGGAATGGTATGGGGAAAGGGCATGAAGCTTCCATGCCCTCTCAGAACATGCCACTCTCCCTAAATCTCCATGTGTTCAACAACCCCAAAGCTTTCCCAACCCCAATCTTTTAATTTTTTATTTATTTTATTTCATTTATTATTTTAATTTTTGAATTTTATTTATTCTTTTACACAACAGGTTCTTATTAGTTATCTATTTTATACATATTAGTATATATAAGTCAATCCGAATCTCCCAATTCATCCCACCACCACCAACAACCCCACCAGTTTCCCCCCTTGGTGTCCATACATTTGTTCTCTACATCTGTGTCTCTATTTCTGCCCTGCAAACCGGTTCATCTGTACCATTTTTCTAGGTTCCACATATATGTGTTAATATATGATATTTGTTTTTCTCTTTCTGACTTCACTCTGTATGACAGTCTCTAGATCCATCCGCGTCTCTACAAATGACCCAATTTCGTTCCTTTTTATGACTGAGTAATATTCCATTGTATATATGTACCACACCTTTATCCATTCGTCTGTCAGTGGGCATTTAGGTTGTTTCCATGACCTGGCTATTGTAAGTACTGCTGCAATGAACACTGGGGTGCATGTGTCTTTTTGAATTATGGTTTTCTTCAAGTATATGCCCAGTAGTGGGATTGCTGGGTTATATGGTAATTCTATTTTTAGTTTTTTGAGGAACCTCCATACTGTTCTCCATAGTGGCTGTATCAATTTACATTCCCACCAACAGTGCAAGAGGGTTCCCTTTTCTCCACACCCTCTCCAACATTTGTTGTTTGTACATTTTCTGATGATGCCCATTCTAACTGGTGTGAGGTGATACCTCATTGTAGTTTTGATTTGCATTTCTCTAATAATTAGTGATGTTGAGCAGCTTTTCATGTGCTTCTTGGCCATCTGTATGTCTTCTTTGGAGAAATGTCTATTTAGGTCTTCTGCCCATTTTTGGATTGGGTTGTTTGTTTTTTTAATATTGAGTGGCATGAGCTCTTTATATATTTTGGAGATTAATCCTTTGTTTTTTGATTCGTTTGCAAATATTTTCTTCCATTCTGAGGGTTGTCTTTTCTTCTTGTTTGTCATTTCCTTTGCTTTACAAAAGCTTTTAAGTTTCATTAGGTCCCATTTGTTTATTTTCATTTTTATTTCCATTACTCTAGGAGGTGGATCAAAAAACATCTTGCTGTGATTTATGTCAAATAGTGTTCTTCCTGTGTTTTCCTCTAAGAGTTTTATAGTGTCTGCTCTTACATTTAGGTATCTAATCCATTTTGAGTTTATTTTTGTGTATGGTGTTAGGGAATGTTCTAATTTCATTCTTTTACATGTAGCTGTCCAGTTTTCCCAGTACCACTTATTGAAGAGACTATCTTTTCTCCATTGTGTATCCTTGCCTCCTTTGTTATAGATTAGTTGACCATAGGTGCGTGGGTTTATCTCTGGGCTTTCTATCCTGTTCCATTTATCTATATTTCTGTTTTTTGTGACAGTACCATATTGTCTTGATTACTGTAGCTTTCTAGTATAGTCTGAAGTCAAGGAGCCTGATTCCTCCAGCTCCATTTTTCTTTCTCAAGATTGCTTTGGCTATTCCAGGTCTTTTGTGTTTCCATACAAATTGTGAAATTTTTTGTTCTAGTTCTGTGAAATATGCCATTGGTAGTTTGATAGCGATTGCATTGAATCTGTAGATTGCTTTGGGTAGTATAGTCATTTTTACAATGTTGATTCTTCCAGTCCAAGAACGTGGTATATCTCTCCCTCTGTTTGTATCATCTTTAATTTATTTCATCACTGTCGTATAATTTTCTGCATACAGGTCTTTTGTCTCCTTAGGTAGGTTTATTCCTAGGTATTTTATTCTTTTTGTTGCAGTGGTAAATGGGAGTGTTTCCTTAATTTCTCTTTCAGATTTTTCATCATTAGTGTATAGGAATGCAAGAGATCTCTGTGCATTAATTTTGTATCCTGCTACTTTACCAAATTCATCGATTAGCTCTAGTAGTTTTCTGGTGCATCTTTAGCATTCTCTACCTATAGTATAATGTCACCTGCAAACAGTGACAGTTTTACTTCTTCTTTTCCAATTTGTATTCCTTTTATTTATTTTTCTTCTCTGCCATGGCTAGGACTTGCAAAACTATGTTGAATAATAGTGGTATGAGTGGACATCCTTGTCTTGTTCCTGATCTTAGAGGAAATACTTTCAGTTTTCCACCATTGAGAATGACGTTTGCTGTGGGTTCGTTGTATATGGCCTTTATTATGTTGAGGTAGGTTCCCTCTATGCCCACTTTCTGGAGAGTTTTTATCATAAATCGGTGTTGAATTTTGTCAAAAGCTATTTCTGCATCTATTGAGATGATCCTGTGGTTTTTCTCCTTCAACTTGTTAATATGGTTTATCACATTGATTGATTTGTGTACACTGAAGAATCCTTGCATCCCTGGGATAAATCCCACTTGATCATGGTGTATGATCCTTTTAATGTGTTGTTGGATTCTGTTTGGTAGTATTTTGTTGAGGATTTTTGCATCTATATTCATCAGTGATATTGGTCTGTAATTTTCTTTTTTTGTAGTATCTTTGTCTGGTTTTGGTATCAGGGTGATGGTGGCCTCATAGAATGAGTTTGGGAGTGTTCCTTCCTCTGCAATTTTTGGAAGAGTTTGAGATGGATGGGTGTTAGCTCTTCTCTAAATGTTTGGTAGAATTCACCTGTGAAGCCATCTGGTCCTGGACTTTTGTTTGTTGGAAGATTTTTAATCCCAGTTTCAATTTCATTATTTGTGATTGGTCTGTTCATATTTTCTATTTCTTTCTCGTTCAGTCTTGGAAGGTTATATCTTTCTAAGAATTTGTCCATTTCTTTCAGGTTGTCCATTTTATTGTCATAGAATTGCTTGTAGTAGTCTCTTATGATGCTTTGTATTTCTGCAGTGTCCGTCGTAACTTCTCCTTTTTCATTTCTAAGTTTACTGATTTAAGTCCTCCCCCTCTTTTTTTTTGATGAGTCTGGCTAAAGGTTTATCAGTTTTGTTTATCTTCTTAAAGAACCAGCTTTTAGTTTTATTAATCTTTGCTACTGTCTTCTTTGTTTCTATCTCATTTATTTCTGCTCTGCTCTTTATGATTTCTTTCCTTTTACTAACTTTGGGTTTTGTTTGTTCTTCTTTCTCTAGTTCCTTTATGTGTAAGGTTAGATTGTTTATTTGAGATTTTTCTTGTTTCTTAAGGTAGGCTTGTATTGCTATAAACTTCCCTCTTGGAACTGCTTTTACTGCATCCCATAGGTTTTGGATCGTTGTGCTTTCATTGTCATTTGTCTCTAGGTATTTTCTGATTTCCTCTTTGGTTTCTTCAGTGATCTCTTGGTTATTTAGTAATGTATTGTTTAGCCTCCATGTGTTTGTGTTTTTTATGTTTTTTTCCCTGTAATTGATTTCTAATCTCATAGCATTGTGGTAAGAAAAGATGCTTGATATAGTTTCAATTTTCTTAAATTTACTGAGGCTTGATTTGTGACCCAAGATGTGATCTATCCTGGAGAATGTTCTTTGTGCACTTGAGAAGAAGTGTAATCTGCTGTTTTTGGATGGAATGTCTTATAAATATCAATTAAATCTATCTGGTCTATTGTGTCATTTAAAGCTTGTGTTTCCTTATTGATTTTCTGTCTGGATGATCTGTCCATTGGTGTAAGTGAGGTGTTAAAGTCCCCCACTCTTATTGTGTTACTGTCAATTTCCTCTTTTATAGCTGTCAGCAGTTGCCTTATGTATTGAGGTGCTCCTATGTTGAGTGCATATATATTTATAATTGTTATGTCTTCTTCTTGGATTGATCCCTTGATCATTATGTAGTGTCCTTCCTTGTCTCTTGCAACATTCTTTATTTTAGAGTCTATTTTGTCTGATATGAGTATTGCTACTCCAGCTTTCTTTTGATTTCCATTTGCATGGAATATCTTTTTCCATCCCCTCACTTTCAGTCTGTATGTGTCCCTAGGTCTGAAATGGGTCTCTTGTTGACAGCATATATATGGGTCTTCTTTTTGTATCCATTCAGCAAGCCTGTGTCTTTTGGTTGGAGCATTTAATCCATTCACGTTTAAGGTAATTATCAATATGTATGTTCCTATTACCATTTTCTTAATTATTATGGGTTTGTTTTTGTAGGTCCTTTTCTTCTCTTGTGTTTCCCACTTAGAGAAGTTCCTTTAGTGTTTCTTGTAGAGCTGGTTTTGTGGTGCTGAATTCTCTTAGCTTTTGCTAGTCTGTAAAGCTTTTGATTTTTCTGTGAAATATGAATGAGATCCTTGCTGGGTAGAGTAATCTGGGTTGTAGGTTCTTCCTTTCATCACTTTAAATATAACGTGCCACTCCCTTCTGGCTTGTAGTGTCTGCTAAGAAATCAGCTGTTAACCTTCTGGGAGTTCCCTTGTATGCTATTTGTTGTTTTTCCTTTGTTGCTTTCAATAAATTTTCTTTGTCTTTAATTTTTGTCAATTTGATTACTATGTGTCTCAGAGTGTTTTTCCTTGGGTTTATCCTGCCTGGGACTCTCTGCCCTTCCTGGACTTGGGTGACTATTTCCTTTCCCATGTTAGGGAAGTTTTTGACTATAATCTTTTCAAATATTTTCTCGGGTCTTTCCTCTCTCTCTTCTCCTTCTGGGACCCCTATAATGTGAATGTTGGTGCATTTAATGTTGTCCCAGAGGTCTCTTAAGCTGTCTTCATTTCTTTTCATTCTTTTTTCTTTATTCTGTTCCACAGCATTGAATTCCACCATTCTGTCTCCCATGTCACTTATCCATTCTTCTGCCTCAGTTATTCTGCTATTGATTCCTTCTAGTGTATTTTTCCTTTCAGTTATTGTATCGTTCGTCTCTGTTTGTTTGTTCTTTAATTCTTCTAGGTCTTTTTAAACATTTCTTGCACCTTCTTGATCTTTGCTTCTATTCTTTTTCCGAAGTCCTGGATCATCTTCACTATCATTATTCTGAATTCTTTTTCTGGAAGGTTGCCTATCTCTTCTTCATTTAGTTGTTTTTCTGGGGTTTTATCTTGTTCCTTCATCTGGTACAAAGTCCTCTGCCTTTTCCTTTTGTCTATCTTTTTGTGAATGTGGTTTTCCTTCCACATGTTCCAGAGTTGTAGTTCTTCTTACTTCTGCTGTCTGCCCTCTAGTCAATGAGGCTATCTAAGAGGCATTTGCAAGCTTTCTGATGAGAGGGACTGGTGGTGGGTAGAGCTGGGTGTTGCTCTGGTGGGCAGAGCTCAGTAAAACTTTAATCCACTTGTCTGCTGATGGGTGGGGTTGGGTTCCCTCCCTGGTGTTTGTTTGGCTTGAGACGACCCAGCACTGGAGCCTACCTGGCTCTTTGGTGGGACTAATGTTGGACTCTGGGAGGGCTCACTCCAAGGAGTACTTGCCAGAACATCTGCTGCCAGTGTCCTTGTTACCACGGTGAGCCACAGCCACCCCCCGTCTCTGCAGGAGGACCTCCAACGCTAGCAGTTAGTTCTGGTTCAGTCTCCTATGGGGTCACTGCTCATTCCCCTGGGTCCTGATGCACACACTACTTTGTGTGTGCCCTCCAAGAGTGGAGTCTCTGTTTCCCCCAGTCCTGTCAAAGTCCTACAATCAAATCCTGCTAGCCTTCAAAGTCTGATTCTCTGGGAATTCCTCCTTCCATTGCCAGACCCCCAGGTTGGGAAGCCTGACCTGGGGCTCAGAACCTTCAATCCAGTAGGTGAACTTCTGTGGTATACGTGTTCTCCAGTTTGTGAGTCACCCACCCTGCAGTCATGGGATTTGATTTTATTGTGATTGCGCCACTCCTACCGTCTCATTGTGGCTTCTCCTTTGTCTTTGGATGTGGGGTATCTTTTCTGATGAGTTCCAGTGTCTTTCTGTTGATGATTGTTCAGCAGTTAGTTGTGATTCTGGTGCTCTCGCCAGAGGGAGTGAGTGCATATCCTTGTACTCCACCATCTTCAAGAGCCAACCTTTTGATTTTTTAAATGGAGGTTTCATTACACTGGCATGATTAATTAAATCTTTGGCCATTGGCAGTCAATTCAACCTCCTGTCCCTTTCCCCTCCCCAGAGGTCAGGGAGGTGGAATTCAAAGTTCCAACCCTCTAATCACATGGTTGGCTTTTCTGGCAACCACCTTTAGGTGTGTGTGGAAAGTCACCTAATTAACATAACACAAGACACCTTTATTGCTCTCATCACTTAGGAAATTCCAAAGGTTTTAGGAGTTCTGTGCCAGAAATGGGACAAAGACCAAATATGTCTTATTATGAATCACAACATCACAGAGACATAGAAAATAATTATATAAATAAAATAATTCATTTTAGATGGGGGTAAGTCCTAAGAGGTAAATGAAACCAGATGGGGTGATAGAGAATGAACAGGATTTCATGTGGTGGTTAGTGAAAACAGCTGCCATATTACTCATTTTCAGTGGGGCACCTCTCACATGATGGTCCATGTGGACAGCGCCCCCTGGAGTTATGCAGTGCAACAGCCTTGAGGAAAAGCTTCTACAAACTTGATGTTTTGAGTTAATGCCTAAAGGATGGGATTGACACAGCCTTAAAGAAAGACTACAGGTAAAGGAAGCAAGTCTAAAGGTACTGAAGCTGGAAAGGTTGTGTGGGTTAAGAGCATGGGCTCTGGATACATACAGGCCTGGATTCAGATTCCAGCTGTAGCACTTAGGAGCACATCCAGTTACTCACCTCTGAGACATCAATTTCCTTGTCTGTAAAATAAGGATACCAGTACCCACCCCATTTAACTATGAAAATTAAATGAGATAGTGCATGTAAAATGCTCACTCTTGTGCCTGATCCATACTAAATAATCAATAATTGGATGTTTCTCTTGTTTGTGTACTAAATGGAAAAGAAAATGCACTCTGGAGAAGCTAGACTTTTCCCTAAACTCATGCCAACTTACTTTTACCTGGGACTGGACTTCAGGCCCCCAAAATGCTCAGTCAGTGCTCTTTTCAGTACATCTCTCTGTGCTTTGGGTTTCTCATTTTTGAGAAATAACAATCTCATAAGGCTCTTATGAAGATTAATGAATTAATACATTTAAAGGTCTTGGTATAGTGCCTGGCAAGTAGTTAAGTACTCCAAAAACAACTAATGATAGCTATTGTTATCATTTTTAGTACTATACCATGCTGATTATCTGATACCTTGAAAGACCCACACGAATCCATACTATTGCCTTTATATATTGTCTGTACATATATGTCTTCATCACCGACAATATGTTACTGAACCAAACTCAGGTTTGCTTTCCTGGGCACAGTAAAGCCAATCTACTGACACCAGGTTATGGTGAAGGAAAGGACAGCATTTATTTTAACAGTGCCAATACAAGGAGGACGGGTGGCTCCTGCTCTAAAACCCTGGACTCCCCAATGGTTTTCAGCTATAAGTTTTTATAGGCATAATTTAGGTGAGGGCTGCAGAGTGTGTGGCTTTCTTCTGATTGGTTGGTGGTGAGATAACTGGGTGGCACTCCAGGAATCTTGGGCTCAGCCTGAAGTTACCACCTGGGTGGGGACCTTAGTTCCTGCAGAAGAACTCAATGATATTGTGATGTATATTTCTTGAGGAAGAACCAGGACCCTGCCCCAAGGCTACACTGTTGTTGCTTGACTGCTCCTCCCTTGTTTCTGCATTTGCTCCCTTCCTGGTTTTGTTTGTTTGTATATTGGTGGTTTGTGGGGATCTTAGTTCCTTGACTAGGGATTAAGCCTGGGCCTGGCAGTGAAAGCACTGGAGTCCTAACCACTGGACTGCCAGAGAATTCCCTTCTGGCACTTTAAGATCCTATTAAGAATGCAATAAAAGTCATCAATTGTTGTGCCCCACATTCCTTGGCAAACACTATCTCTCAGGGTATATTGGAGACTTAGTTTTGATTATAAAGGAAGTTCTTTTCCTGAGCACACCTTAATTGAGACATCATTCCATTTGTCCATCTGTCTTTCGTGGGCAGCTTCCCAGGTCTAGAGGTTTAGGATTCATGCCAGAATTATGTAAGCAAAAATCACCACCTTGTGCTTCTGTTGGCACAAGCTTTCTGCAGGCAGGGAGTGGAGACACAGGTTGCTGCTTGCCTTGTACATCTGATGAAGGTACTGAGCAAAATAATGGAGTGCTCTGTGAGGAACTTGGTGAAGTGTCTCCTGTCCTTACATCTGGGATTTGACAACTCTTTTCCTTTGCCTGTCATTCTGACTTTCTTTCTTTGCCTCTTGGGACCCCGTAGCATCTTCTAAATTCCCTTTGTTCCCTTGGGGTTAAACATTAAACTCATTTCTTCCTGAAGTCTGAAATGTCTGGGTCCACAAAGGCCAATTCATAATATAAACTTTATGAAGGTGGCTAGTGACACGTCTTGAGATCCAACCTGAGTGGATGGGACTTCGGTGGATAAGCCAGTGAGGAGGAGAAAGGAAGAGAGAAGAAGGGCATTTGTTCTGTTACCCTAACTTTGAAAATGTGTATGTGAATGTAGCCAAGACTCTGAGAGGAGTCCAGATTTTAAAAGTTCTGGATGTTCCTGCCACCGTGAAATGTGAAGAAGTAGAATACTTGCCCTTATTCTTGAGCCTGGGAAACCCATGGACCATGTGACTCGGGAACATGAAGGTTCATTCATGATTAAGCAGAGAGACTCCCAGGTCTGGTGTTTCATAGCAGGAAAAGGAAGGAAACAAATGCTGTGAGCTCTAAGGAAGACGAGTCTGCGCATGTCAGACCAGCCAGTTTGTGTGAGACAAAGAACCCCTGTTTTTTTCGGATTTTCTTTCAGCAAATCGGAGCTACATTGGATGTAAAAAACTATTTCTAGTGCTTTCCTTGCTTGAAACAGAATGAGGGGAATTCCCTGGCGGCCCAGTGGTTAGGACTCCACATTTCCAGGGACACGGTTCGATCCCTGGTCGACCCCACAAGCCACGTGGCACAGCCAAAGAAAGGAAAAAAAAAAAGAAGGGGAATGAGGAGGAGGCACTATACCATCTTTTTGTTTGTTATCACCAGCCGGTAATCCACTCACTTACTTCTCTCCTTACCAGTCCATGGTCTTTGCTTTCCTTCTTGCTGAAGAGAATTAGCTTGTCCCATACTCCACACTTCCACATTAGTGTATAAATGGAAACAAAAGTATGAAATCAGAATCATCTCTTTTTACATTGGTAAGAGACTTTGTACATTTGCTGGTTTATTCAGTCATTCTATGAATGGAGAAACAGTCCTAGAAAAATTAATAAGAATAACAATAAACAATAATAGCTAATGTTTATTGCACTCTCAATATATACCAGCTAGTCTATTGTTTTCTAGGGATGATCTAATTTAATCCTCACACAACTCCATAAGGTAGGTTCTGGTAAAAATCCTCATTTTATAGGCAAGGAGCTCTCTAGGGAGGTGAAGTTGGTGGCACAAGGCCACACACCAGCCAAGTGGTGGATCAGAATTGGAACCAGTCACTGACTACTGATGGTATCTGGCTCCAGTGGCCGCCCGGGTGGCCCAAGGATCCAAGATCACACATGCTCGTAGTAGCAGAGAACCATTGAGAGCCAGAACTCGCTCCTTGAGAGGACTCCACTTCCTTGATGTTGCTGTGGGGTCCACACGCATCATTGCACTCCTGAGCAGTGATGATCCAGGGCTCATTCCTCTTCCCTGGTGGCTGCTGTTTCACCTGACTTTGCTCCTGCAGACATCAGGGGTCACCCCTCTTTTCCTCTTTCTTCTCAACATCACTACGTATCATCTGGTTCATCCTTAGGGTTTCCTTTGTTACAAAACTGTGGGGGGGGGGTGGCTATTTTTCCAAGATGCTCTTCTGCAAGCAAACACTCAGACACTTTTGTTCTCATGCATGCATTTCATTTCATTCATTCAACACATAATAATAGATGGCCTCCTATTGCCATGGTAAGTGCTAATCACTACAGATGGGCAATTAAAAAGTAACTTGGGGGGCTTCCCTGGTGGCGCAGTAGTTGAGAATCTGCCTGCTAATGCAGGGGCCACGGGTTCGAGCCCTGGTCTGGGAAGATCCCACATGCCGCAGAGCAACTGGGCCCGTGAGCCACAACTACTGAGCCTGCGCGTCTGGAGCCTGTGCTCCGCAACAAGAGAGGCCACGATAGTGAGAGGCCCGCGCATCGCGATGAAGAGTGGCCCCCACTTGCCACAACTAGAGAAACGAAGACCCAACACAGCCAAAAAAAAAAAAAAAGTAACTTGGGGGCCCTAGAGGATAGGAACCACATCAACAAATCCTCTATCTCCAGGACCTAAGAAGGTCCCCAGCACACGGTAACCTCTCAATTAATGTTTGTTAAATAAAAGTTTGTGTTTGTAAAAATCTCAAATTTACAACATACTCTCCTGAGATGGAAGTGGGCTTCGAAGTCTTGCTGTTGCCTCCTCTTTCCTGCCTTATTTCTTAGATGGCCTGTGAAAGGCACTCCACCCCCCTTTTCATTCATTCCTGGAAGCAGGCTTGCATGTATCTTAGTTTTCCCTAGGTCCTCCCATAAGGCCAGACTGACATCTACTGGAGCACAGGAGACCTTCAGTCTGGCATCTTTCTCGAAGCTTAGAGAAAAGAAAGTGAACTTACAGCAAGGACAGAGGAGAGACAAAGGGAACTTCTTTTTTTTGTAATCCCCTGCCCCTAGCTTGTCCCTCCCTGCTTCCCTCTCCCCACTGGTAACCACTAGTTTGTTCTCTATGAGTCTGCTTCTGTTTTGTTATATTTACTGGTTTGCTGTATTTTTTAGATTCCACATGTAAGTGATATTATATAGTATTTGTCTTTTTCTGACTTATTTTACTTAGCATAATGCCCTCTGAGTCCATCCATGTTGTTGCACATGGCAAAATTTTATTCTTTTTATGGCTGAGTAGGATTCGATTGTGTGTGTCTGTGTGTCTGTGTGTCTGTATGTCTGTGTATCTCCAGAATTCCTTCTTTATAAGGACAGACATTTAGGTCACAGACCCACCATAAAAGGAATGAAGGCAAATCCCTAGGACTCCAGGCTTCTAGAAAGAGTTTTTCAATGATAATAGTGATACAACTACTGAGCCCGCATGCCACAGCTGCTGAAGCCCACGCACCTAGAGCCCGTGCTCTGCAATAAGAGAAGCCACTGCAATGAGAAGCCCGCGCACCGCAACGAAGAGTAGCCCCCGCTCGCCACAACTAGAGAAAGCCCACGCACAGCAATGAAGACCCAACGCAGCCAAAAATTAATTAATTAATTAATTAAAAAATGATAATAGTGACAGTTATTGAATGTCCACTCAGTGCTATGCCCATGTTAAGTATTTTATGCGCATTACTAAGTGTTTTATTTACTTTCTGCACATTGTCCCGAATAACCATTTTTTAATGCATGTCACAATGTTTTATCAACTCCACCTTTACTTTTGTTTTTGTTTTTTTGCGGTATGCGGGCCTCTCACTGTTGTGGCCTCTCCCGTTGCGGAGCACAGGCTCTGGACGCGCAGGCCCAGCGGCTATGGCTCATGGGCCCAGCCGCTCCACTGCATGTGGGGGATCTTCCCGGACTGGGACACGAACCCGCGTCCCCTGGATCGGCAGGCGGACTCTCAACCACTGCGCCACCAGGGAAGCCCCACCTTTACTTTTGATCTTCTCCCTCCCCTACAACCTCCATCATGAGAACAACTAGGTTATAAGGCCAGGGCTTTGTGATATAGCTAGACTTATCACTCACGCATGAATGTGCACACACACACACACACACAGATGTGAAGGAAATGAAACTTTCATCTTAATGCAGGTTGTGAGAGTTGTGCTATCTTTTCGTTTCTGACAAATTCTTCATTCTGGGATCTGTTGTGCTTTTCTTACATGAATTAGAAGTCAAGAAGAGTGTGTTGAAGTTTTCACTTAGAAATAGGAACATGTCATCTGATTCTGGAAGACTACCTCAACATCCTAGCTAAGTTACTGACTATGACAGATTTTCTCAGTGGAGAAAGGGACTGTTAATAATCCAAGATCATTAGTGCCTAGAATGAGAAAAACTCAATGGTGATGTGTATTTATGGTTTTTTAACACAATGCACGTAATTGTTAGGGGGCTTCCTGAATTCAGCTCCCAGCCCTGTGAAGCAAGAGCAGAATGCACACACACCCGCCCAGCCAAGGGCTGAAGTACCCTCTTCTTACTCCTTGGAAATGGCTTCTGTTTGCATCAACTATATGGCAGATGCCTTTGGATGATGTCAACCTCTTCATATGAAAAAGAGCAAGTCCAGAAACAAAGCAAGCATTGCTGTGTCAGGCGAGTCTGACGGGGCCAGACAATTGTAGGGTTCTGTAAGGGCCGAGACCTCCCCCTGTAGGAACAGAGACTGCCTCTCATTTGCCTGCTGGAGTCTAACCCCTGCCACCCCAAAGGGAATCCTACTGCAAAAAAATAAAAATAGTGCGTGCACAGCTTCTCATTCAGTACTCTTCTTTCTTGGTGAAAAGTTTCTTTATGGTTAGTGTCCAGACTCTAGACTAATTTCAAGGAAAGCTTCCTTTTTAAAAAAGTTATGCTGATTGTGAGTTGGGTGCAAGGCTATTTCCTTTCGCTCCTCCTTGCCTTCTGTTTCCTTGACCACCAACTGACTTTCTCTCTCTTTTAATCTTTCCTTCCCCATTTTGATATAAAATCTGTTATTTCTCCTTATCAGCCTCTAGCAGGCTCTTCCAGCAGTTACTGAATGCTGAAGTCTATCTGTGGGATGGTGGCTGGGATGGGGCAAGCATAAACATGAGTCTGGGTGCAAAACTACGTAATAGTAGAAGCCCTGGAGAATCTATGTGGAGAGGCTATGTCTATTGGTGGGTCCATTCTGGATGACAAACAAGACATAGAACCAAGGTCATGTCTTTGCAAATCAACCCCAGTTAAATTAAATCACAGAATTCAAGCAGACTCATCCTTATTCCCTGTAACTGTCTGCTTCGTATTAATTCTATTTATACGGTTGTTATGTCTTATCACTAAAGACCTGAGCAGACTCCTTTTGGTATACCTCACATCCCTATCATGGAGCTCCATAACAAAATGATTCATTTCCAAACATAGACATTAAAGACAGTACTAGGGTCTATTTTAATATCCTAACTTGGGCAGTTGCCCTGTGGAATGTGAAATGCACCAACAAATGAGATGAATAATTCCTGGCACCAGGCATTTCCACAACATTTATCTTGTTTAATCCTTGTAACACTCATGAGGTTGTTGTGAGAATTAAATAATTCATGTAGGGACTTCCCTGGTGGCGCAGTGGTTAAGAATCCGCCTGCCCATGCAGGGGACACGGGTTCCAGCCCTGGTCCAGGAGGATCCCACATGCCGTGGAGCAACTAAGCCCGTGCACCACAACTACTGAGCCTGCACTCTAGAGCCCGTGAGCCACAACTACTGGGCCCGTGTGCCACAACTACTGAAGCCCATGCATCTAGAGCCCATGCTCTGCAGCAAGAGAAACCACCGCAATGAGAAGCCCATGCACTGCAATGAAGAGTAGCCCCAGCTCGCCACAAGAGAAAGCCTGCACACAGCAATGAAGACCCAATGCAGCCAAAAATAAAATATATATATATATATAAATTAATTAATTTAAAAAAATTCATATAAAGAACTTATTATATGCTTGGCATATATTATATGCTTGGCTTAATATCATTATACTTACTATAATAATTATATGATAACATCATGTGGTTTTATTTTCAATACATACCAGCTGGGAAATGTGATTGTGGTAGGCTAACTAGGTGCTTGACACCAACCCTGCTTCCTCTTCCTGGGCACATAGAAAGTCTATATTATCCAGCCTGCCTTGCATCTGGGAGGGACAGGGTAACTCAGTTCTGGCCTATGGTATGTGGGTAGAAGTTATGGATGCCACTTCCAAGGCTGGCTATAGAATATCCTGTGAAATCTTATGTGTCTTCTCTGCCCCTTATATGGAGCTAGAAGAGAAGGATTCTGCAATACAGGAGCCACATGATGGAAAGAGCCTGGATCCCTGAGTCATCTACGGAGAACAGCATTCAGATTCACATCAGGCTATGATGTGAGAGAATACAAACTTTGTTTAAGCCACTGAGATTCGAGGGCTTATTCATTATTGTAGCATAGATCATCTTACTCTGACTAATACAATGATGTGGAAGAGAAGGGAAACAATTTTTCTCTAAATTAGTTATTTGAAAACAGTTCATAACCAAGTAAGGCAGAAGTAAATATTCACACATGAAACAAATCTGCAAAATTGTATGTGGAGTTTTAGGAAAGCTATAGAGCATCATTCTGCTGGGAGGTTAGATTCCAGGTTTGCATAATGACAATAATGGCAGAACTGAGACTTGAATCAGGTGTGTCTGACTCTAGGACTGGTATTTTTCCTTACTCCATCCTACATCAGTTGGGGATGAACCAGTCAAGGTGCCTCCTGCAAGAGTCAGTGATAAAGTACAAGGTCTCAGAGGTCAAACTAGATCAAATGATGTGTTAGCCCAGGGCTTTAATAGGTCAAGAACAGTGGAGAAAGAGAGAACCAAAATGCAAAGCTAAAGAGGCAGTGCTGAAAGTTCAGAATGGTGAGATGTGCCATAAGAAGGGAAATGTACTACAAGGCCAGAAGACAAAAGAGGGTAACAGGACTGAGTGTAGAAGGACAGAATCAGGAAGAGGGGCTCAACCTGGAGACTGAATTTCATGTAATGCTGGCCAAGGGGACAGGCCTGTTGGACAGGATTTGAGGCAAGAGAATGAGAACAGCAGGAACCCTCCAAAAATCCCTACAAATGCCAGCTAGCATTTCTGTGTCATGATCATGGATTACAGAAATGCACAGTATATGAAGACTAGCTCCATTATCACTTAGGATAGTCAGATTTGGGGTTCATGGTTTTTCCAGAAAGATTAACCACCTCATCTCCAATTTTTCTGAGCACCAGGCACCTGTATTTTAAGAGCTCACTTAGCTCTCACTGGTATAGACATACTAATAGCTGGCAAAACTACCCAATAGCATTATTAAATACACATTGTTGAATATGCTTTTGGTCTCCTGGCACTCATTCCCTTTTTTTTTTTTTTGCTAACAACACCTATATCCTGGAGGTGAATTGCCTCTCCCTCAGTTTGTATAGTTATGATAAGATGTCTATCATGGTGCCCTAGTTTCTCCTAGTGAAAGAATGGGCCCCAAACCCAAATTAAATCAACACTCTCTTCCAGGACTTTGAACTTTGAGCAGAATAACACATGAATGGGAAACACAGTTGAATTTCATGAACCCAGGTGGTCCCTCAAACCTACCCTGGTTCTTTTCTTCTCTAAGCCTGGTCCCAGAGCCTTCTGATGAAATCTGTGGGCTATGCTGACCTTTGGTGAAGTGTGGAGTAAAGGCACTCAGAATCAGGACAAGGTGGTTGGGTAAGCTTGGAAGAGCACAGGGTGTCAATTCCACAGAACAGGTGGAGACCAAGAACCAGATATAGAATCAGGTATCTGCCAAAGAGTTCAAGTAAGTAGAAACAATCAAGTTTAGGAGTTTAGCAAATCAGATTTCCTGATTAATTTAGAAATGAATGGTAGGTCAGTTAGGATGTTTTTTGTTTGCAAATGACAGAAAACCAGCTTGAACTAGCTTAAGGGGAAAAAGGACTTTATTGCTTTATTAACCACATTGTGATAGGAGCAGTGATTATATAATTTATCACCCACCTGGAACACTTCTGAGAACGAAAGAGGGAGATGTTAATGATTAAGCTGGGATAACAGATGTAAACTGGGCGTGCCTTAGGCAAACTGGAATGAATCTTCATGTAAGGAAATCAGAATAAAAAAACCTAAAAGGCTGCCAGGGATCTCTCCCTTTGTGTAACAGTAATTTTTCTCTACTTTCTACTTCTCTTGTGTGGGCTCTATTTGCATAAGTGTTTGTAGCAGGGGGCACACTGCCAGAAGGTCCAGGCTCAAATTCTTACAGATTACCAGTCAGAGGAGAAAAGATGCTTTTCCATCTGCTCCAGTATAAAATAACCTGCCCCAGAATTTCAAGCAGCCTGGCCTGTGTCACCTGATAACCCCTGGACCAATCTTTGTGAGCAAAAGGATACATTCCTGGGCTTCCCTGGTGGTGCAGTGGTTGAGAATCTGCCTGCCAATGCAGCAGACATGGGTTCGAGCCCTGGTCTGGGAGGATCCCACATGCGGAGCAACTGGGCCTGTGAGCCACGACTACTGAGCCTGCGCGTCTGGAGCCTGTGCTCCGCAACAAGAGAGGCCGTGATAGTGAGAGGTCCACGCACTGCGATGAAGAGTGGCCCCTGCTCACCGCAACTACAGAAAGCCCTCGCACAGAAACGAAGACCCAGCACAGCAAAGATAAATAAATAAATAAATAAATAAATAAAATTTAGAGGAAAAAAAAAGGATACAGTCCTACCATTGGTTCACCTTGGACCATATGCCCTTCTTGTGTTGATGACATAGGAGTACCATTCATCAATAGGCCCAGTAGTTTAAAGCAGCATTTCCCCAAAGAGAAGAGTTCTTCTGAGGGACAAAACCACATATATCCACTGTGACAGACTCCTACAGAGCGCCTGCTGTCAAATCCACTGGCAGTATGGGAACGAAAAACACAGCTATTGGATAAAATACACATTATACGAATAGCTGTCCGAATGCTGGAGCAACCATTAACCCATTTACCCAGGAAACTCTTTACAATCCACTTTCACAAAGTGGATTGCTCTATCCCTTTGGAGTCTAGTATATAACAGTCCATTAGAGATATGGAAGGCCTCAGGGCTTGGTGTTCCTATGAGCCTCTAGAACCTCTCAAATGAAGTGAACTTACCCCCAAAAAGTCTTTGGCAGAACCATAAGGGCATTGGGCACCCTGAGTTTAAAGGGGGAGCTGGGAACAGAAAGACAGGCGAGGACTCCCTAGAAAAGGGTTCAGAAAGAGGACGCTAGAGGCAGACTTCCCTTCCATCGCCGCTTGGCTAAGCTCCCAAATCTACCGCCACTGGCTCCTGTTTCAGCTTGTTGTTGGAAAGCACCACTGTTTGTGATAAAACTTGGAACAGAGACGCTACCTTCTGCCACCCTGGGATGGTCCTCTCCACTTTGCAGAGGATCGCATGGTGGCTAAAACTCAGCAGCAGTCTGCTTTCTCCCTGCCCAGCCCTTCCCTGGGGAAAAAAAAAGGAGTGGATAAGTGTGTGAAAGGCTGCCTGGGTGACTGTGGGCTCCCACCCAAAGAAGGCACTCGGCACAGCGGCTGGGTGGAGAGCGAGGCCCAATGGGACACTCTTTCGCAATGGATCCCTCACCACAGTGAGGAACGATGTGTTTACTGGAGAGAGCGCTTCACCCCAAGGTCCCCCTGTGCCTTCCAGAAAACTGCAGCCTGAACTCTAATAAATAACCAAGGGCTCAGCCCAAGCCCCGTTGGAGCGGATGGCGCTACCCTTGCCACAGTGCTGAACAGCAGGAAGGTTGCCAGTAAGCCCTGCCCTTTGGAACCAGTCAGTAAGGCTGAAAACGCTGGAAGCTGGACACACTTGTTGGGACTCCACATTCTAAATGGGAGATTCCACATGGGCTATTAATAGGTGAATTCTCTCCTGCTGAGCTTAAAGTATCTGGGTCAGTCACAGGAAATTCTTGGAACTAAACAGTATGTGAATAAACAAACAAGCATGGACATCTGGTTCAGGAGAAGTAGCTAATGAAATATGTCATAGCTCAGCTTGTTCCAGAGTTCAGGGTAATGAAACAAATTGATAGTTGTTATAATCATTTCAGTGCTGGTCAACGGTCAGTGTACATACTGGTGGTCCCATTTTGTTCATTTGTTTTTTTCAAATGTTTCATCTCTCTTTATTCACTGTTCAAGACAGACTATTTCTTTTTCAATTTTTAATTCAAATATGGAGGGGTTGCTGCAGACCCCTTCCAGACTGAGGCCCTCAATCGCCCAGCTGCTGGGAGTGCAGGTGGCCAGTAACCCTCAGCTGAGCCCCTTTCTGGTCCAGCTAGACAGTATGAGTAGAAAAGTGGTTACCAGGGGTTGGGGATGGGAAAATATTAAGAGGTTGGTACAACAGTACAAGCTTTCAGTTATAAGATGAATAAGGTCTGGGACTGCCCTGGCGGTCCAGTGGTTAAGACTCTGTGCTTCCACTGCAGGGGGTGGGGATTCGATCCCTGGTCAGGGAACTAAGATCCCACATGCCGAGGCGTGGCCAAAAAAAAAAAGAAATGAATAAGGTCTGAGGATCTCATGTATAACCTGGTAACTATAATTAATAACACTGTATTGTATAATCGAAATTTGCTAAGAGAGCAGAACTTAAATGTTCTCACCAAAGACAAAAATTTTAAAGGGCAAGAAAAAAAAGAGAGAGAGAGAGAGAGCTGCCTCATCCAAGGTCATGGCCCTTTCCTTGGAGACAGTCCATATGTTTTTTTTTCTTGCGGCACGCGGGCCTCTCACCACTGTGGCCTCTCCCGTTGCAGAGCACAGGCTCCAGATGCGCAGGCCCAGCGGCCATGGCTCACGGGCCCAGCTGCTCCGCGGCATGTGGGATCCTCCCGGACCGGGGCACGAACCCACGTCCCCTGCATCGGCAGGCGGACTCGCAACCACTGCGCCACCAGGGAAGCCCAGAGACAGTCCATATCTTTAAAGAAAGGACTGATGGGACTTCCCTGGTGGTCCAGTGATTAAGACTCTGCTTCCACTGCAGGGGGTATGGGTTTGATCCTTAGTCAGGGAGCTAAGATCCCACATGCCACGGGGTGCGGCAAAAGAAAAACAAAAAAAGAAAGGACTGACTTACTGAATAGAAAATTCCCAAAGACTTGAAGGGACACTTCTCAAAAGAGAATATGTGGTTAGTTTGAGTGTATAAAGGCCTGACTCTTGCACTCCCAATTTGATGTCTCTGAAGGACCATCCTAATTCCAGAACTCCCTGTGGGACTGGCCAAGGATGGCTTTCCCAGTCACCGGCTCTCCCTGCTCAGTCAAGTCTTGACTCTCACAGATATTGTTCCTGAGAGCGCCTAGCCAATAAACTTTCCATCTTGGAGTTTGTTTCCAGATAACCTGACCCCTGATAACGTAAAACACAGATACAGATAAGTGCATTGACCATAACTGTACAACTTGATGAATTTTTACAAAATGAGCACACTTGTATAACTGGCACCCAAATCAAGAAACATCCTGGGTGGACAAACAGGTTCTACTATATAGCACAGGGAACTATATTCAATGTCCTGGGATAAACCATAGTGGAAAAGTCTTTTAAAAAGAATGTATATACGTATAACTGAGTCTCTTTGCTGTACAGCAGAAATTAACACAACCTTGTAAATCAACTATACTTCAATTAAAAAAAGTAAAAAAAAAAAAAAGAGAGAGCCATCCCACATGCTCTCTTCCCATCACTAAGGGTCACCATTATTATCACTTCCAATAGCATAGATTTGTCTCTTTTAGGGTTCTATTGAAATGGTGTCATATAGTGTATACTCTTTTTGTGTCAGGTTTCTATTGCTCAACATTTTGTGAGATTCACTCATGGTGTTGCACGAGGTTCTACATAATTCATTCCTGTTGCTATATAGTCTTCCACTGTGACAAGATAATGCCATTTATTTTTCTACTCTGTGGCTGATGGGCACTTGGGTAGTGCCAGTTTGAGGCAGTTATGAACAGCACTGCAAAGAACATTCTAGAATAGGTCTTTGGCAGGGCATGAATGCTCAGTGCTGTGGGGAATTTAAAATACTTAGTTTTAGTAGATATTACCAAACAGTTTTCCAAAGTGGCTGTACCAAGTTATACTGCCACTTGCAGACCATGAACATTAAAACCAATACTTGGTGTTTTCCATCCTGAGCCATTGGGGTGGTGAGTATTTCTCTGGAGGCCAGTGAAGCTGAGCACATTTTCATATGTTTCTTGGTCATTTGGATATTCTCCTTTGAGAACGTTCAAGTCTTTGCCCATTTTCTGTTGGGTTATCAAGACAATTCTTTCTTTACTGTTGGCTGTTGGTAAACCCTACAGAGATCATCTCTGATATATAGGGAAAGAGGAATGGTATTTTGTCCAAGGACAAAGCATGCAGGAAAATATGCAGGACGTGATAAACACGGGCTTCAAAGTTGCTGGAAAAGGGAAGTAGAAATGAGATTCATCCACAGCAGCAAAGCCATAGACTCATGTGGAGAAACGTAGATTGAGGTGGCGTCCAGGAAGCCATGGACACAGATGGGGTCCAGCTGTGGGGATGCAGGGAAGCCAAAGTAGTGGCTTTGGGTGGGTGCCAGCAAGAATCACAGGAGTCCACTCAACTGATAAGACTCTGAATACATAAGAAATGTTATTCACGATTGCCAGAATAGTTAGAAAAGGCTGTGGTTCCCGGATGGCATCCAAACAGAGGTTAGAATGAAACAGAATGGTTATTGTTAGACTTGTATATCCAGGCAGAGTCACGAGATCATTAAGTGGGTAGCACGGTTTTAGAGCAGAAGAGTGGGTGCACGCTTTTTTTCAGGTTCACTCAACCACCACATGTGAGAAATAACAAGGGCAGAGTGACCGAGAACACAAAAACATCATTTTCTAGGCAGCTCTGTTCCTGGGGAGCAGTCCACAACCTCAAACAGTAGGACGGGGCCAGAGTCAGATCTACTGTGACTTTGCATCCTCTTTCTACCTGTCTACAAATCAGCCCTCTCCACACCCCAGCTCTGACGTCAGACCAGTCCTTACCTGCCCTGGGGACTTTTGAAGCTACTCTGGATCTTGCTTTTCTATCAGTTTGACCTAAAGGGGTTCCTCATGCTGATTCTTGGGTCCTGGTGGCTCACCCTAAAAACTGGAACCCTGTTTTGCCCTTTTCATACCGCTATCTGAGGACCTGTGCTCTGGTGAAGACCTTAATTGTTTGGTTAAGAATAGGTTCTCTTCAGGAACCTTTATATTTTAGAGTTGGGGTGAAGAAAATGGATACTTTCCACAAACCTAGTCCACCCTATTGATCCTGCAGGAACCTTGTGCCTGTTAGTTACTAGATAAGGACTGCAGAAAAAAATTACTTTCATTCATTGATTCAGTGATACTTTTTTTTTCTTAACATCTCTATTGGAGTATAATTGCTTTACAATGGTGTGTTAGTTTCTGCTTTATAGCAAAGTGAATCAACTATACATATACATATATCCTTTTTTGTGCATCTGCTATGTGCTGGGTGATGTGCACCCTAGAGACACTGTGGGACACAAGACAGACACAGCACCTTCATGGAGCATTTATTCCAATAGGTCACATAGACATTAAGTAGGTAACATCAATAAAATATAAGAATAGGGAAGCTCAGACTCCTTTCTCTCAAAGTGTTTAACCTTCTTTTATGTTTTTGTTGTTTAATAGGAAGAATTCATTGAAAAACTCTAAGCACAGTTTCTACAACAGTGGTTCTCAACTGGGATTGATTTTGCCCCCAGGGGACATTCATCAATGCCTGGAAACATACTTGGAGCATCTAGTGGGTAGCATCCCTGGATGCTGCTAGGCACCCTACAGTGCACAGGACAGCCCTCACAACAATCATCTGACTCCAAATTTTAATAGTACTACAGTTGAGAAACCTTGTTCTGTACTAAACCCCGGCTCTTTCCAAGGCCAGGAATCGCTTTTTTTGTCGTGGTTATTCCAAACCAAATTCTTTGGCATTATATTTACTACAGATATCAATAACTTATTAGCACTTACTATGAGATGTGCATTGTGCTAGGACCTTTGCATTTATTATCTCATTTACTCATCAGGAAAATAGGACATACATAATATTATTGTCATTTTACACATAAGGAAACAGAGGTTCAAAGAAATTAAATAATGTCCCCAAGGTTATATAGCTCATAAGTGGCAGAGCCGGCATTTGAAACCAGGTTTGACAAAGCCTAGGCCTTTTACCAACTTACTTGACTAGTTCTTGTGATAATTTCATTACTTGACATTTTTATGAGGTTTTGTAGTTTTCAAAGCACTTTCGCAAGATCAGCCCCAAAGCAGGGTTTTGTGGTAAAGCACCGGCTTGAAGTCTAACATGTGCTTGAGTCCTAGTCCTTGCTCACCTTGTGACCTCAGATAAATGACTTGACTTCTTTCGGCCTCTGAATTCTCATCTCTAAAATGAGAGCATGGAACTAGATGATTTTTCCGGGTCCTTCCAGTGCTAATGTTTTTACCGAGAGATGATATAAGGTAAAACTGCAATCTGTGTCATTGGCTAGCAAACTTCTTGATTATAATGTACAGTAAGAGATTCATTTTGCATCATGACTCAGCATATACACACACACACACAATTGAAATATAAGTTTTACAGAGCATACTGAAACTGCCAGATCCACCACATTTTGCTGCAGTAATACACAATCTCCAAATCTCAAAGCAGCCAGCGTTTTGTTCTGGCTCACAAGGTGGTTGGGGACACAGCTCCACCTTGTCCTTCCAGGACTCAGGCTGATGGAGCAGCCTCCATGTCAGAGGTCACCAGTTTTTAATTTTTTTCCTTTTTATTTTATTTTATTTTTTAATTTTTATTTTATATTGGACTATAGTTGATTAACAATGTTGTATTAGTTTCAGGTGTACAGCAAAGTGATTCAGTATACATACACACATATCTATTCATTTCCTTTTTCCTTTTCATTTTTCTATTCTTTTTCAAATTCTTTTCCCATTCAGGTTATTACAGAATATTGAGCAGAGTTCCCTGTGCTATACAGTAGGACCTTGTTGGTCATCTATTTTAAATATAGCAGTGTGTACATGTCAGTCCCAAACCCCCAGTCTATCCCTTCCCCCTACCCTTCCCCTTTAGTAACCATAAGTTTGTTTTCTAAGTCTGTGAGTCTGTTTCTGTTCTGTAAATAGGTCACTGGTCTTAATGGCAGAGGGAAAGAGACCATGGTGAATCCCACAATGGCACTTAAAACTTCCACTCAGCCTGGCAGGCCTCATTTCTGCTCACATTTCTTTGGCCATACCTAACTTCAGTGCAATTCCACCATGTGCCTGGGGAAAGAACCAAAAATATCTGGTGCACAGCATGAATGACTGACTCCCACAAATAGGTTCCATGATGGTTAATCTAATGTGTCGGCTTGCCTGGGTCACCACGGTGCCCAAATATTTGTTGAAGCATTATTCTGGATGTTTTTGTGAGGGTGTTTTAGGATGATATTTACATTTAAATCAGTGGACTTTGAGTAAAGCAGATTGCTCTCCATGATATGGGTGGGCCTCGTCCAATCAGTTGAAGGTCTGAATAGAACAAAAGACTGACCATCCCCTGAGCAAGAAGGAATTTTGCCATCAGACAGCTTTTGGACTTGAAATGTAACATTGACTCTTCTTGGGTCTCCAGCCTGTGGGCCCACCCTGCAGATTTTGGACATACTAGCCTCCTTGATCAGGTGAGCTAATTCCTTTAAATAATTACCTTTATACACATATCCTATTGGTTCTGTTACTCTGGAGAACCCTGACTGATAAATGTACCCACACTATGTATGATGCATGCTGATGTTTGTTTTTTCAATTTAATTGCATTCTATCATACTCTATTATATTCTATTTTTTTTAAATGCTAGTCACAATCTAATAAATTGATTTCAAATTCACCTATGGATTGCAATTTTAAACTTCAAAAACACTGGCTTAGGGACTTCCCCAGTGGTCCAGTGGTGAAGAGTCTGCCTTCCGGTGCAGGGGACACGACTTCGATCCCTGGTCAGGGAACTAAGATTCCACATGCTGTGGGGCAACTGGGCCCATGCGCCACAACTACTGAGCTCGCGTGCCTCAACGAGAGAGCCTGAGTGCCGCAAACTACAGAGCCCACACGCTCTGGAGCCCGCGCGCCACAACTAGAGAGAGAAAACCCGTGCCCCACAACTAGAGAGAAGCCTGCGCACCACAACGAAGAGCCCGTGCTGCAATGAAAGATCCCACATGCCTCAAAGAAGAACCCACGTGCTGCAACTAAGACCTGACGCAGCCAAAAAAAAAAAAAAAGAAAAAAAGAAAGAAAGAAAGAAAAAAGGACTGGCTTATATCCAGTTGGAAGTGAAACAGTTAAGAGTAAATCCTAATTTTAGCCAATCAGAGGTTATTTTACTGGTTTTACACAGGAAATGTCATAGTGTCCATGTTTCTGCTTAAAGAGAAAACAAAACAAAACATTGCTTTATTTTAACACAATTAGGCTCTCTTCTCATCACAGGAAGCAAACTCTAATCACTCTAATCACATCCACTGATACAGCAGGAGCAGATTACTGATCTGGCAGAAGAGGTGCAGACCCCCAGTGATTGAACTGAGCAGGTATCCAGAGTGCTGCAGTATTTAGCAAACAAAGAAAAGCCACCACTTGGATAATGGATGTTATGGTTAGGAAACCCCCAGTACCTCGGACATTATGAAACAACAACTGAATTTGTAGGGAACAGACTGAACCCACACCCTAGAATGAGAATTATTTACATTCTACAATTAACATTCTATAATTATATGGCTCAAACTCCAGTTACTATGTAATGGTATTCTGCCAGAGAATACCAATTAGCCCTCACCAAGGAACTGCTAAAATCATTAGTTTGTATAAGTAAGTCTGTCCCAACAAATTAAACTGTTGTTTCTTAAGCCCTGAGTTAAAGAAACCCTCTAGGGATGATCATAATTAGATATATGAAAAGGACAGGCCTTACCTATTTAATATAGATATATTCAGATACAAAATAGGTAAAACGATGCTTTATAGGGCCAATGCATAAAGGCCAATGCATGGTTGCATAGTGCACAGCTGTAGGGGACCCATTCACACAAACTCTGAGGAATGGTATCCCTCAGAGTTGTGCAACATGGTGGCCTTGGCCAGAGAAGCAGTCTCCCTTATAGAATGTGCCTTGTAGGGCTTTTTCCCTCTGGCTCTACAGGGTAACCAAAGCTCTTATCAGCTAGTGATAGATTAAAAAATATTCCTCGACTGTATTTCCACATGAAGGAAACAAGGCTTTGTGAAGCTGTGGTAGGGACACCACCAAAGTGTGACAGTTGATAAAAGACAGTCATCACAGTACTTAGACCAGTACTTGTCTGCTCCTCTAGTTCTCTTTAGGATCGTTCACTCCTTCTGACTGAAATGCCAAAAACAAACCAAAAAACCCAACAAAACAAATGACAATTTTTTTTTTTTTTTTTTCGGTATGTGGGCCTCTCACTGTTGTGGCCTCTCCCGTTGAGGAGCACAGGCTCCGGACGCACAGGCCCAGCGGCCATGGCTCACGGGTCCAGCCGCTCCGCGGCATGTGGGATCTTCCCGGACCGGGGCACGAACCCGTGTCCCCTGCATCGGCAGGCGGACTCTCAACCACTGCGCCACCAGGGAAGCCCTAAATGACAATTTTTGAGACAATAAGTGGAATTCCTAAATTGGGAAAATATAGTGGAACATAGGTGTGTAAAGATAGAAAAAAAATGTCTAAATACTCTGTAAATATAACAGTTCAGTATCAAGGAACTTGACCTGACTTTACAGGAATTAAAAATGGTGTCACTGAGAGCTCCTGCTCTGTATGAAAAAACATGAAAGCAAGAAAAGGAGTCCTAAAAATCTGGAAGCTTCTCCCACCCAGCCTATAGCCTGGGGTTGTCTTTGTGCTCACAGCTTCCCAGTGAGTCAGAAGGTATCTGAATGCTTGGATCTGCCTGACGTTTTGCTGTTTATTTAGGACAAGACCGAGCCAAGAGTCACATCATTTAAAACACGTGAAAACAGGTAAGTAATTTGTCTCCTATTAAAAAGGTGAGACGCATTGAAAAGATTAACAGAGCCCCCTCCCTTCGGCAGAATCCAGCCCACAAACTGGGTGGAGAGTTGGACGTAAACTGTGAAGAGAGCGAGAGGGAAGGGTGGGTCTCGGACTTGGGTGTGGATTCTGTGTTTTCGAGAGAAGATGCAGCAGGGTCTTTCTGCGATGAGAAGCCCCATAACAGAAATTCAGGTAGGTCCTGGTCCATAGACTTTTTTGTTTGTTTGTTTGTTTTTGCGGTACGCGGGTCTCTCACTGTTGTGGCCTCTCCCGTTGCGGAGCACAGGCACCGGACGCGCAGGCTCAGCGGCCATGGCTCACGGGCCCAGCCGCTCCGCTGGGCAGAGATCCGTGGGATCTTCCCGGACCGGGGCACGAACCCGTGTCCCCTGCATCGGCAGGCGGACTCTCAACCACTGCGCCACCAGGGAAGCCCATAGACTTTTTTTTTATTCAAGAGATACTCCCCTCAAATGCCCGACTGACAGGTGGGTGATGGACAGGTGTGGAGAGGCACAGCCTAAGACAAGAGTGAACGGTGAGGCTACCACTAGTGTAGAAGGCATGCTCCTCCTAAAGCATTCAGCTCACATCTGTAGTTGTTTGAAAACAACATAGAACAAAATCACTGCCCCAACAAAACACCTCTGCAGGCCCCATGCTCCCCTCGACCCACACGTTAATAAATCCTGATTGAAAGAGTCCGAAGCTGGTGGAGCGGCGCCGCTGCCTATTCTGAAGGTTGCAAATTTGCCATTCAGTGTTCTTTTCACTTGCCACTTCAGCCTTGCTCATAAGGACAGCCTTACTCAGATGATTTACCCAAGAACATGATGATAATTGTTTCTGGAGACAAGGGTAGAATGGATCATGTTAATTACATCCAGGTGTGGTTATTTACTAGGTTAGAGTTTAGAATCTATACCAGGAAACATAAAGATGATTTTGCATCGATCAGTACTATCTGGTTATGGAAATGTGTTGATTTTCAGAGTTATTTAAACTTTATCTCTTTAAGCAAACTAAAGCCATTAAGCCAATAATAATAAGTAACATTTATCATCCTTCTATGAGTCAGACACTATATACTTTGCATGGAATGCCTCATTGTCTCATTTAAGGCTTGCAACAACCCTCCAATGCAGGTATTGTTATTAATTTCATTTTACAAATAAGAATGCCGCTGAGGACAGAGAGGTTATGCAACTTTTCCAAAGTCACACAGTAAGTGGCAGAGATGGAATTTGGACCTGGGGGTGTGGCCAAGTTACCATCCATAAATCTAGCTAACTAATTAACTAACAGTAAACCTCTTGTCCTTCCATGGACTCCACGAATTCTCTTGAATCCTTGCCCAGGCCAGTGGAGGGAGATACTGCCGAACCTTAGACCTGCAGCCATCTTTACTCCCACTGCCTGGCAGAAAGAGAGTTTCATGAGGGGTGTTCCTGGCAACCCCTTGACCCCTATTTATTCTTGGAGCATCATTATCTCTGTTGAAGTTCCTCAGAGCAATGGCGAGGGTCTCGGAGTAAGGGCCTAACTGCATAGTTACTGCCAATTGGAGCATGTGAGAGAATGTCCAGGTTGTGCGTGGACAGGTAGATGAAAATCCTATTAGCATGAAAGCCTGATGCATCCTAGGTGAGTGAGCTAGGACTGGATGGCTGTTCCCCAGGGCTAAGACTTCCAAAACTGGGGAGACCAACGGCTTCCTTTTGACTTCCCAGGTAGCATGCCAGATACGGAAGGCATGTCCCCTTGAGAAGTGAAAATGTTTTGGGGTGCAGAAGCTTGGGAATGCTTGGGAAAATGTTCGGGGTGTACCTGCTGGGAATTAACCAAGAGAGATTTTTTTTAAGTTCAATGCCGGTCAAGATGTTTTCTGCTTCAGTACCACGGGGACTTGGTATCAGGTCCCTAGAGAAATAAGGACATACAGGGATTGTTAATGAATCAAATAGCAAAGGAGAGCTAGGCTGATATGCAGCCTCAGGAAAGGGAGGGAGCACAGCTGTCTTGCTTGTGATGGAATAAGAGTTTGACCCAAGTGGGATAACATTTCAATATCGTCAGCCTTTAACAGGCTGTAGCTGTTGCAGTTTGTAAACTGCTTTCTCTCGGCCTGGCTAGGGTCTGGGTTCTTCCTTGGCTGTCTTAGTCTCACTTTGGCTCTGTCTGGCCCAACAGATCACCTGAGTTTCTGCCATATCTCCCACCTAAGCCCTCTGGGCCTGCCTATCCATTGCCCATCCACTGTCAGGCTCTGCCCCGTGGCAGCCTCATCCTCTGCCACAGGGCATTGGGTAGGTTTGCAGGTTCTGCTGCCTTCCAAGGTCTCTTGGAGCTTCAGGGACTCCTGGGCCCTTGGACTGAGAGCTGCCTGGAGAACCTCAAAGTCAAGGCCTCCGCCTACTAACTGCACCAACCACCAGGTTGCCAGAAGTGGCTGTCACTTTTCAGAGTCTTAACTGATTAGGAAGGTAGAAATCTTCCTATTGGCTTTCTTCTCCAGGTTTTAGGCTTTCTCCTGGAGAGGGGAAATTAGGACACACTCTGAGCACTGCATTCTCCATCCTTCTTCTCTGACCTCTGTGATTTAAGAGAACTTAAAGTGACTCACTGAATAACCTCTTTGGACTTTAGTTTCCTCATTTGGTCCATTCTCACTTTCTTCTTCCCACAATCCCATCAGTTACAAGAGGTGAGCTTTTCTTATTTCCCTGACATTGCAACCACCTTGAAACATGGAGCAAGAAGTCTTTGTTTTTTCTTTTTGGCCCTTCCACACCCATGTGGCTTTCGGGATCTTAGTTCCCCAACCAGGGGATCGAGCCTGGGCCATTGGCAGTGAAAGTGCAGACTCCTAACCACAGGACAACCAGGGAATTCCCAAGGAGCAGGAAGTCTTGTGTCCCAGCTGTCATGGGCAGAAAGGGTGGCTTTTCTATACTAGGAAGAACCCTGTGAATTAGTCCACTAGGCTTAACCTTGATGTAGTAAAAAGACTCCACAGCTAAAAGCTACTGCAAACCCTCATTATCTCTCCCCATAAAGCCTGATTTTATTGTCTTTCTAAAGAGGTCAAATACACTCTATCACCCTGAGGCTTAATAATGGCTCCTTCTCAGAGGCGAGAGAGTGCAATAAAACATAATTCAAGGGCGAAATTACAATGCACGGCGCTAACATTTCCAAACCACATTTTTAAAACTATCACCATCTAACCATTCCCTCAAGGCCTCCTTTATATTGAAGATCAGCACATATTAAATTAGAAGCATATTTCTGCTCTGCAAATTGATTCATGTTTCACTCAGATGAAACTACTCATCTTCAGTAACAGGTGTCAGGCACCTACACCCTAATCCATGTCCACAGTAAATGGAGATCTTATCCAAGGGTCTTTTGGTGAAAAGTTAACCATTTCCAGCACACAGCAAGTGCTCTTTCATCCAGGAGACCATTTGAGACGATACAGAGTGGAAAAACTACTCAATCTGCAGTTGGGAAACATAAGCTGTGGTCCTTGTTTTGCCATTCTTGACCTCTCTGATTTCAGGGAATTTAAAGCAACTCCCGTAATAATCTCTCTGACCTTTCGTTTACTCCTTTGATAAGATGCTCTCTTTAAGGACCATTCTCAATATTTATATTGTTACTAAAAAAAACCAAAAAACAAAAAAACACTCCTTCAGCATTCTTCATTTATAATGTTATGGAATGCTGCCCCCTTGTGTTTTCTCGGGGTTCATCTAGTTTTACAAAATTTAAATAAAGTCTTCGTTTTAAATTGATTAAAATCCTTCATTTAAAAATTGATCTGGGCTTCCCTGGTGGCGCAGTGGTTGAGAATCTGCCTGCCAATGCAGGGGACACGGGTTCGAGCCCTGGTCCGGGAAAATCCCACATGCCGCAGAGCAACTGGGCCCGTGAGCCATAACTACTGAGCCTGCGCGTCTGGAGCCTGTGCTCCGCAACAAGAGAGGCCGCAATAGTGAGAGGCCCGTGCACCGCGATGAAGAGTGGCCCCCGCTCGCCGCAACTAGAGAAAGACCTCGCACAGAAATGAAGACCCAACACAGCCAAAAATAAATAAATTAATTTAAAAAAATTTCTCCTCTAAAAAAAAAAAAATTGATCTGTTATGCTCAATTCCCACTGAATCAAATATTCCTGATACTTGGTTTAAAAAATAAATTAAAAGAAGTTCCCTTGGGACCTCCCTGGTGGCGCAGTGATTAAGAATCTGCCTGCCAGTGCAGGGAACACGGGTTCGAGCCCTGGTCCGGGAAGATCCCACATGCTGTGGAGCAACTAAGCCTGTGCACCACAACTACTGAGCCTGTGCTATAGAGACCGTGAGCCATGACTACTGAGCCTGCGTGGCACAACTACCGAAGCCAGTGAACTTACAGCCCGTGCTCTGCAAAAAGAGAAGCCACCACAATGAGAAGCCCGCGCACCGCAACGAAGAGTAGCGCCCGCTCGCCGCAACTAGAGAAAGCCCACAGGCAGCCGCGAAGACCCAACGCAGCCAAAGATAAATGAATAAAAATAAATTTAAAAAAATTCTAAAGTTAAAAAAAGTTCCCTTGTAAATGCCAATCCCATTCCATTAAATCTGTCATCCTTTCTTATTTGGAATGCTGAAGACACTCAGATGAAGAATCGTGTTATAGCCCATCTGTCCCATGGGGGCATATTGTCTTTGTTTTTGGGAAATTGTGGAAAACATTGTCCAAACAAATTCCAGTGCCTAGGAGCACTTAAGGACTTTAAAATGACTTCCACTGTGCAGTTCCCTCAGTCAGATTCAGTACAAATTATATTTTTAAAATAAATGTTCTAACAGAATTATACAAAATGCACAAACCATAAGTGTACAGCTCGGTAAATTATCAAAAAATGAACCCGACACCTATAACCAAAACCGGAGTCAGGAAATGGAACATTACCAGAGCCCCAGAAGGCTCCCTAGGTCCCCCTCCTGATCACTACTCTGTCCTTTCTTTCCAAAGGTAACCACTGTCTTGACTTCTAGTACCATATGTTCATGAGGTGAGGGTGAGGGAAGCAGTCTATATCTTGATCTGGGTTGGATGTGTAGGGTGATGTCACATTTTATATATTACATATGTAAGAATACATTGAGACATCATACACAAAAATAAACTCAAAACGGCTTAAAGACTTAAGTATAAGACATGACACCATAAAACTCCTAGAAGAGAACATAGGCAAAACATTTGCTGACATAAATCGAAGTAATTCTTTCTTAGATCAGTCTCCCAAGGCAAAAGAAATAAAAGCAAACATAAACAAATGGGACCTACTCAAACTTAGAAGTTTTTGCACAGCAAGGAAAATTATAAACAAAATGAAAAGACAACCTAGTGGACTAGGAGAAAATATTTGCAAATGATGTGACAAACAAGGGCTTAATCTCCAAAATATACAAACAGCTCGTGCAGCTCCATATCAAAAAAAAAAAGCAACCCGATCAAAAAATGGGCAGAAGACCTAAACAGACATTTCTCCAAAGAAGGCATACATACAACAGGCACGTGAAAAAATGCTCAACATTGCTAATCATTAGAGAAATGGAAATCAGAACTACAATGAGGTATCATCTCACACCGGTCAGAATGGCCATCATCAAAAAGTCTACAAATAACAAATCCTGGAGAGGTTGTGGTGAAAGGGGAACCCTCCTACACTGTTGGTGGGAATGTAAATTGGTACAGCCACTATGGAGAATAGTATGGAGGTTCCTTACAAAACTAAAAATAGAATTACCATATGACCCAGCAATCCCACTCTTGGGCATATATCCAGAAAAAATGAAAACTCTAATTCAAAAAGATACATGTACCCCAATGTACATAGCAGCATTATTTACAATTGCCAAGACTTGGAAGCAACCTAAATGTCCATCAACAGATGAATGGATAAAGAAGATGTGAGATACACACACACACACACACACACACACACACACACACACACACACACACACAAAGGAATATTACTCAGCCATAAAAAAGAATGAAATATTGCCATTTGCAGCAACATGGATGGACCTAGAGATTTTCATGCTAAGTGAAGTAAGTCAGAGAAAGACAAATACCATATGATACAACTTATATGTAGAATCTAAAAAAAAATGATACAAATGAATGTATAAAACAGAAAAAGACTCACAAACATAGAAAACATGTGGTAATCTATGGTTACCAAAGGGGAAAGGAAAGGGGAGGGATAAATTAGGAGTTTGGGATTAACAGATATACACTACTACATATAAAAAGATAAACAACGAGGACCTACTGTATACCACAGGGAAATATATTCAGTATCTTATAATAACCTATAATGGAAAAGAATCTGAAAAAGAATATATATGACTGAATCATTTTGCTGTACACCTGAAACTAACACCACATTGTAAATCAACTATACTTTTATTTTTAAAAAATCAAAGAAAAAAATACATTGAACTCTATCCTTAAGTTTGTGCATTTTGCTGCATACAAATTACACCTCAGTAATTAATTCCAGCTTTTCTAGTTGGTTCTCAATGGTAGAGCTGACTCAAAATAACCTTCTTTTTATGTTAACACCTTACCTAACCATAGTATGATTATCAAAACCAGGAAATTAAAATCGTTACTATGCTATTAACTAAAATGTCGACCTTATTCCAATATCATCAGTTTTTCAACTGTTGCCCTTTTTGTGTTCCAGGATCCTATCCAGGATCCCGAATTATATTTAGCAGTTACTTCTCCTTCATCCACTCCAATCTGTGACAGTTCTGACTGGAAGCTTCTCTTTCAGACACACAAATCCAATCACACCTGAAGTTTCATGATGTTTAACAGCGTCTTATAGATTGGACCCTAGATTCCCACCATTTCACTAGGTCTTCTCTTCAAGATCTACTTTGTTCCAATATAGTAACCCACTGTCACCAAGGACATGTGGCCTTGTCCGCAGGTCTAATTGCTTCTCTCAAGGAGTAGCTGTGTCAGGTCAGGCTGACTCCACTCACCTCCTGGAATTTTTGTAAAAATTGTCTCTCTCATGAGCTTAGAAATTCAAGAGACATCTTTACTGTTACTTCAAGGCTGGATTAATGGTGGCACTGATGGTGGTGCAGCTAGCTACACCACCACTTACCTTTATCAATTTCTTTGATGTGTGCCAGGATGTGATGAGCTTGGGATGGCTTAGGCATCATGATTGTAGCCAGAAATTGTCCAGTTGTGTATAGCCAGGTTAAATAGGATGGTGGGAAGAACATACAGGTGTGTGTGTGAGAGAGAATGGCAAATGTAGAGCAGGAAGGAGGGCTTTCACTCCAAAACAGTATTAGGATCTTAATGCTTGCTTCAGGCTCTATTCCCTAGAGAACCTTGTCTAACACAAGGGATTTATTTAAAATAATACTAGCTCATGTCTCAAAATGAACCTATGTTGTGTCTGGCCCTGAGTCAAGCCCTTTCACTGGATTATTTAATACAAACCTCCCAATAGTCCAATAAAATGACATTATCTTGCAGATGAATTAACCATCACCCAGAGAAGTTAGATAACTTCTTTAAGATCACACAGTAAGTAGGGTGCTTTATTTTAGGAGCATGCTGTTATTCTAACCCACTTTATATAGAATTACCTGGAGAACTTGCTTCCGATAGCACTACAATATTAATGACTTGGACATGCAATGCCTGTATTATTCATGCAAAAAGGATTCTACCCAAGCAACTAAAGACAGAATACTTAATTGAAAAGGTTGAGAAGGTTTTGTCTGAATGAGGAGCTTATTAAAAATGTGTTTAAACATAAAACAAACTCTCTTGTCTTTTTGTGGTAATGGTGTAGAAAATAAAACCATGAAAATTTAAGAGCTAATTTTGCGGAAAAAATTGCTTGAAGCAGCTTGTGTAAGTGATGTAGGTAGGTTTTGATCCATCATTGGGTTGTGAAATATATTGAGTGGGTTGAAACCAGCGCCAAAAGAAAAGAAAAGAAAAGATAATCTTAAAAAAAAGAATAGGATAGAATAGAAATGATCTACTTACACATAGTAAAAGTATGTATTGCTTTGTGAAGCTTTTCTTTGTAAATGTGTGTTAGAGTGTATGTGTGTGTGATGTAATTTTTTTTTCATTGCGGTGAAAAAGGTTTTTAAAACACTGATATATTTGGTGACCGTATCACATGGTTTAAAAAACAGAACAAAATGTTTCTGGAGTCAAAGACATGTAGGTTCAAATTATTTACCCAACTATAATTTTTGTAAGAATTTAAGTCTAATCTGCTTGCTTTCTTGCTGCTCTTCAATGGAGGGTATTGTAGAAAACATTGAGAGTCTCCTGAATTTTCTTTTCATGAGTAAGACCATGTCTCTTAATGCTTACAAAACATCACTGAAATGCATTTCTTAGAGGCTGTGTTCCAAACATACTTCTACCCATGATGGGCTGGACCCCACAGACCTTTGCACCTGGTTCTTACATATCATCCATCACGGCATCTTTCTCACTCTCTCTACACCTGGGAGAATCTTAAGGTTGTTGAGGGACTTGGGCTAGTAGTTGACTCAGATTCTGACATATCTTTGGTACAGAAAATGTTTATTCTCAGAATCATTTCTTTCCGGATGATTCATTCCTGAGACCAGACAAAGCATCCAAGTTTTTAGGGACATTCTTGGGCAGGAGAAGACCAGGAGATCATCTAGTCATGGTGAAATGGAAAACAATTAAACTGGGGAGGAATCTGAACTCCCTTTTGGCAGTACCCTCCATTTTTCCGGGCTCACTGCCCAAGCATAGATTCACTCGGCCTTTAGCAGCCGTCTGCATGACACAGTAGGAATCATTTCATGACAGAAGTGGGGGTGGAAAAGACCTAGCTTAACATCAAACCAGATAGTCTGAGGATGGGAAGGAGACTCAAGTTCTTAATGTTTCCACAACCCTTGTGTTTACCACTAGATTCTTCTTCCCTGGAATTTTAACTTCTACTCTTGGAGCAGAGAACATTTTTAAATGCTTTCAAACTAGAAAAGACCCACCCACAAATTAAAAAAAAATAAAAACCTCTGTAAAAATTATAAAAGAAAGGCATAATAATTATAGAGAACATTAACAACAGAGAGAAACAAAAGAAGAACATTTACATTATCTCACCACTCATGGAAATCTGTGGTTTACACCTTGGTATATATTCTTCCAGATTTTTTTTTCATGCATATAAAATATAAGTTATTTGTTTTGCTGTTATGATTGTCATTTAAACATCACATATAGCCATGATAATTCCTTAGGATAATTTCTACAAGTGTAATTACTGTATTTCCTGAGTCAAAGAGTACACAAATTTTGAAGGTCTTCTCTCTCAGAACTAGTTTTCATATACGTTCCTAGCCGTCCTCTCCCCTCTAACCTTTATATGCAACCTGTTGAGATTCACAGCACTGCCGTTGTTGTTCTGCTGTAGTCTATAACATCCCCTTTTGCTGAGGAATTATTTGGTGAAAGACAATGTCTGGTCATTTCCCTGAAGGGTAGCAGAATATGCCTTCCCCAAATATGCCACTTTGGGATAAAAGATGCTTTTGAACTGAAGGCAAATGAGAAGAAGCAGGTACAAGAAAAACTCCCTGCCTTTCCCTTATTCGCTTAAGAGCAGAATATAAATTTATAAAGGGGTCCCTCCCTGCTCCTCTTTTCCATAAAGAGCAGAAGCTAATCACCAGAGGCAACTCTAGTCCCTTGTGAGCTCACGAGGTGGCACCATAGGAATCTGCCTAACAAACCTTGCTAAACTAACCATTTACCTACCGTGAGTTAGTTGCCTCATATATTTCTCTTCCCACAGTTTGCCACCCCTAGAAGCTCAAAGTCTTTTTTCTTTGTTTTATCACTTCTATAAAAATGTATTGTTCTTTTGGTAAGATGCTCTATAAGACCAAGTTCTAACCATTCCTTTGAGTTACTCATCACTGGGTATTCCCATGTGTATGCACAATGCCCATGTTAGTAAACTTCTGTTTGTTTTTTTCTTGTTAATCTGGTTTTTGTTAGGGCCCCAACTGGAGAACCTAAGATAGACAGCTGGTCTAGAGTCCTCCTTTTGTCCCCCAAAATGCAAAATTTTTAATCTGTATGTTATACAATTAAAATGAGCTCAGGAAACAATTTTGATACATCTTAGATATAAATATTGTGAACTGACATTAATTGGTACAGCTGTTGAGATGTACAAGTATAACCAGAAAGCACAGGGCAGTTAGCTTTTTATGGATAAAACGTGACCAATGGCAGTAGCGTTACAGGGGAGCTTATCTTCTTAGAGGTATCTCTGTAAGGCAACATTGCAGGAAAAAAAAAAACAGTTACAAGATAGGAGAGGCAATTGGTTTACATTTTCAAACTTATCAAATTTTACATGAGAAATCCAACTCATTAGACTTTAAGGTTTAGTTCAAGTGTTACTTCCTTAGTGGAGCCTTCTGTATCAGTCAGGGTGCAAAGAAGCAGAACCATTAGGAGATAAATATAGTTGTAAGAATGAAACAGTCTTTGTAACACGATGTCTGGATAGAGAGTGTACCATTTTGCACACACTAGTATTCTTATACATTGGTCAGCAATGTATAAGAATAGTAGTTACCCTATAGCTTTGCCAACAGAATATATCATAATTATTAATTTTCACCACTCTGATAAGAAATGGTGTTTCTCCTTTTTTTTTTTTTTTTTTTTTTTTTTTTTTTTGCAGTACGCGGGCCTCTCCCTGTTGTGACCTCTCCCGTTGCGGAGCACAGGCTCCGGACGCGCAGGCTCAGCGGCCATGGCTCACGGGCCCAGCCACTCCGCGGCATGTGGGATCTTCCCGGACCGGGGCACGAACCCGTGTCCCCTTCATCCGCAGGCGGACTCTCAACCACTGCACCACCAGGGAAGCCCGGTGTTTCTCCTTTTAATTTGAATTTAATTATGAGTGACGCTGAAGAGCTTTTCATGAGTATAAGGAACATTTATATCTTTTCAGGGGGCTACTTTCTGCTTCATGGTTTTTGCCCATTTATCTAATGGGGTTTGATCAATTTCACCTTGGTGTTAAGAGTTCTTTACACATTAGTGATATTAGTTCTTATCGGCAATATATGCTGTTAAGTATTTTCTTCCACTTTGTAATTTGCCTTTTGACTTTGCTTATAGAGTTTTGTGCCATGCAAAGCTTCTTTAAAAATATTTTAATTTTTATCTAGTTGAATTCATGAATCTTTTCTTTTGTTGTGAATTTTTAGATGTATTTAGAAAGTCTTTCTTTACAGGTTTCCAAGGAACCCACCTGTTTTCTTCTAGTATTTTCATGGCTTCATTTTTATAGTTAGAGTTCTTATCTATTTGTTGTGTTATTGTTGTTTTTTCCTTTTGTACAGTGTGAGTTGGGGATACAATTTTATCTCTTTCTAAATGGTTTTCCAGTTATTTTGGTCCAATTTTGGTCCAGTGATCGGAGATGTCAACTTTATCACTCATTACATTTCCATATATATTTGTACTTTCTAGTCTATTTCTCTGATTCATGTGTCTATTCATGAATTATTCCCACATCCTTGCACTTAAAATGGTTTTCTGATATATTTGATGGTCTGATAGAGATTTCTGCCTCTCCCTGTCCCTCAATGGCGCTTCTTTTTTGGTGTTTCCCTGGGTATTCTTGCATGTTTATTTTTCATGTGATTTTTAATATTAACATCTCATTTTAAGATAAAAGCTTTTCTGGTATTTTTACAGAGGCTTTATGAAACATTTATTAAATTAACTTATGAAAAACTGACAGCTTTATGATGTTGAGTCATTTTATTCAAGAACAAGGGATGCTTGTCCATTTAAACTTATACGTCTTCCAGGAGTGTTTTAGCATTTCCTCATGTAGATTTTCCAAATTTCATGTTAAGTTTATTTCTAAGTATTTTATCTTGGTTTTTGTTTTGCTACTGTAAATGGGATTCACTCTTCCATTATTTTGTGTATATGAAGGATATTAATTTTGTAAGTTAATTTTATACCTTGCTATCTTTAAAATTGTATGTGCTTTAGTACTCATTCTTAACTACATCTTTTGCTTTTTAAGCATTTAAAAATAACTTAGCTTATTAGTTTCACTATCTAAAGTCTTTGCAGATCTAGTTCTATCATCTTCATTTTACTTCTGCTGGCTGTTGCTCATGGCCTATTATTCCCTATGTGTTTTGCAATTTTTTTCGACCATGTATTCATATTCCTTGGAATTCTATCTGTGAAATTATTTGAGGCCTCCATTTAGAGTGAGTTCCTCCAGAAAGGACCCCATTTGCTTCTGCTAGATGTTTAAGGACAATATCAATATATGACGAATTCAAAACAATTCTTAGCCTTGAGGCTTTTTTTTCAGTTTTAATATTTTTATATTGAAGTGTAGCTGATTTACAATGTTGTGTTAATCTCTGCTGTACAGCAGTGGTTCAGTTATATATAACAATATATATGATAGAATATATACATTTTTAATATTCTTTTCCATTATGGTTTATCATAGGATATTGGATATAGTTCTCTGTGCTATACAGTAGGATCTTGTTGTTTATCCATTCTATATCTAAAAGCTTACATCTGCTAATCCCAACTTCCCACTCCATCCCTCCCCCAACCTCCTTCCCCTTGGCAACTACCAGTCTGTCCTCTATGTTCGTGATTCTGTTTCTGTTTCACAGACCGGTTCATTTGTGTCATATTTTAGATTCCACATATAAGTGATATCATATGGCATTTGTCTTTCTCTTTCTGATTTACTTCACTTAGTATGATAATCTCTAGTTGCATCCATGTTGCTACAAATGGCATTATTTTATTCTATTTTATGGCTGAGTAGTATTCCATTGTATATATGTACCACATCTTCTTTATCTATTCATCTGTTGATGGACCTTTAGGTTGTTTCCATGTCTTGGCTATTGTGAATAGTGCTGCTATGAACATAGGGGTGCATGTATCTTTTTGAATTATAGTTTTGTCTGGATATATGCCCAGGAGTGGGATTGCTGGGTTATATGGTAATTCTATTTTTAGTTTTCTGAGGAACTTCCATACTGTTTTCCACAGTTAGACTTGGGGCTTCTTAATTCACACGGATAGTGTGAATTCAGGCCATAAACCTGGTGAGGGCTGTTTTAGAGCTACAATTTCTCAGGCAATATCTCTCCCCACTCATTCACCCAGTTCCAAGATTAAAAAAAAAAAAAAAAGCCAAACAACTCTTTACTGTCTGCTTCTGAGAGTGGGTTTATTTCTGGATCTCCTTTTCATTGATGAAATAGTCATTTAGGTTCCCAGCTTTATGTGAGGGTCTCCTAGAAGAGTTCTCTCTTTAGGGGCTCTACCCTTGAGCTTGAAAGTCTGCCAAAATAGACCAGATTCCAGGGGTTGGCAGATGCTCAAGGACAAAGCATGCTTATGTGCTTACTCACCTCTGGATTCCTGCCTTTTATTAATTTTTGCTTTCTAAGGATTAAAAAAAATTTTCTTACTGGTTTAACAATGTATTTTAAGAGCTTTTATATAAATACGTTGTATAGTTTTGTGTTTTTTTAATGGAAATTTGTTAAGAATATGTAGGCTGTCTCACCTCTATTGGCCTTGGAGGTTTAAGGTGATTTTTCAAACATTCAATACATTTAAAATTAACTAAAATTATTATGTATATAACTATTTATACACATGGAAAGATGGTGGTGTGATGGTCAGTAAGAAGAAAAAGTTGCAAATTGTAAAAGGTATGAGCTCGTCATAAAATATTCACAGAGGTCCCTATGTACAGAGGAAATAGTTTTAAACCTAGTGGCTATTACAGTGGTTGTTTCTAGGAGGTTGAATATTGGGTGATTCTTTTTTCTTTTATTTTTCCTTTTGTAATTTTTCATAATGAACATGAATTATTTAGATAAAAATATTTTTTAAAACTATTTTTAAAATTATATAAATCTGAATGGAAATATTTCAAAACTAATAGGAATGGTGTTAGGTTTTTCAAAGCCCTTTGAATATCTTTAATAATTTATCAGCTTTGATTTAAAGCCTCTCTCTCTCTCCCTCTCTCTTTACACACACACACACACACACACACACACACACATTTTTTTGTCCTATGGGCAAAATCACTAGGGTATAGGCTCCTATCTTCTGTAGAGCTATTTGGTCTCTAGGAATGAAAGACTTTGCCCCAAGTGAGGCTGTTGGTAGAAAGGGAGCAGACGAGGGTAGTTCTCCTTCACTGGAATCTTCCAAAAGTTTGAAGGAGTTTGAGGAGGTGAAATGACTTAGATAATGTCTTCCCTGGAAGCATAAAATAGAGGAGCTAATTCCCCAAACGCTTTCCAGTGGATGAGTCTATCATTTTGTATGAATGTTTCCTGGCTGGAATGATTTACCATTTTTTTCCCCTACTACCTCATTTAACTAACTCCAGATGAAGAATCTTACAGCTTTCAACTCTTTTAGAATCTATCTTGTTAATGGGTCTTTCTAGAATTGACTAGAAAAGTGTACAGAGAGAAATTTAGTATGGAAATCAGTAGACCATGAGCTCCAGGGACACTATAACAGACCCTTTTCTGGGCAAGCGTGCAAGAAAGTGCCATTCCAACAAGACCAACTGTACATAAAAGCAGCGGCTGTCATACAATGACAAAGTTTGGGAAAACAAAAAGAATACACTTGAAACTCCAGGAAAGTTCCACTTTCATGAATCATAAAATAAGGAAAAAAGGGAAAACTGTGGAAGGTCAGCCAAGTCAACTGTTTTCTTTCAGATAGCCCCGCAGACCTGGGGATGACCAACAGTCATTTTAATTGCGAAGTTCAAATGTATAAAATATATTCATAAAATTTAAAGGAGGGCTTCCCTGGTGGCGCAGTGGTTAAGAATCTGCCTGCCAATGCCGGGGACACGGGTTCGAGCCCTGGTCCTGGAAGATCCCACATGCCACGGAGCAACTAAGCCCACGCGCCACAAGTACTGAGCCTGCGCTCTAGAGCCTGCAAGCCACAACTACTGAGCCTGCGTGCTACAACTACTGAAGCCCGCATACCTAGAACCCATGCTCTGCAACAAGAGAAGCCACCGCAATGAGAAGCCCACGCACAGCAATGAAGAGTAGCCCCTGCTCACCACAACTAGAGAAAGCCCGAGCGCCCAGCCACAAAGACCCAACGCAGCCAAAAATAAATAAATAAATTTATTTTAAAAATTTTTAAGGGAACTCCTTTCTGAAAAATATTTCGAGTTAACAGAATTTCAGAGCCTCACCACCAGAATTTTTACTTCCTCTCTATGTGTTTGAGTTTAAGTACTAAATAAAATTACTGAAAGCTCTTACAGTGTTACAAATGAATATACATTGTATACCAGGAGTAAATCTACTTCTTTCAAAGATCAGATGGATAGTTTATTTTGATCATTGATTTGAAACCTCTTAGATGAAAATGCATTTTTGTCCTGTGTTGTTAAGAAAAGATTTTGAAATCGTGTTCAATTCTATCATCACAGGTTGTCATAAATTTCTTCATTATCACAACTGCTGACAGATCAGACTTGGCAAGTTCACTGCACAGGAGGTTTGGAATAAGCTGAAGGTTTGTCAGGATGTCTCCCCCAGTTTAAGACAGGGTCCCTGTGCAGGTACCTCCTCAAAGCAAGGAATATATCTAACCTTTATGTTCCTGTACCCTCCTCTGGGTTTCTAAATAGAAGCGTTTCATGGTGTTTGAGGAGATCAAGCGAATTAAATATGCAGCAAGTCAAACCCCATCCTCAAGAGGTAATGCTTCCTGGGAATCTGCCATGAACTACGAGAAACCTTTTTCTTATTTGATTTCTTCATGCTTCCATTTATTTTTCTAAATGGATGATACTGTGTGTTCTTTCTATAACCAGAGTTGTGTGGTGAAGATCTTGCATGATAGTTTATTTCAGGAAGTTTGGAAAGCAAAATGGCTATCCCATAAAAATTCTTCTTCTTCTCCCCGTCAAAAACAAGATTTTCACACAGTATTGTAAAGCAGTTATACTCCAGCAAAGATCTATTAAAACAACAACAACAACAAGATTTTCGGATGAGGGAAGCGAATGAGAAAGACAGAACTGGATGTTTGAACGATTCTTCTGGAAGTGAAATCTGACCAGATCCCTCTTGTGTTTCCAATTCCCCTTCTCAAGCAGAGTAAAATCCAAAGTCTTTGCCTGAAGGCTTCACCATATCTGGACCCAGAGACTTCTCTGATCTCATCCCTCACTGTGCCCATCTTGCTCATTTCTCTTATGCCTCACAGGCCTCTTTGCAGTTCCTCTGTCCTCAGAGACTTTGCATTTTTGGTTCTCCCTCCCCTTCCTCCAGTGAGTTCCACCACTGGTTCTCTGCCCTCATTCAGTCTCTGCTCAAATGTCGTCTCCGGGGACTCATCCCTGACCTCCCCACCTAAAACAGCAGTTAGTCCTCTTCCACCTCCTTGTCTTATTCTTCTTTCTATCACTTGTCAATGATGTTTTCTGTCTCTCTCTCCATGAGTAAGTTCCAAGAAGTTCCTGCTTGAATAAGTATTTGCTGACTGAATGAATATGGACTGCTGACTAAATGGATGGCTCTGGAGATTCTGTTACCTTAATCACATAGCCAGCATGTGCTACACATATGGATTTAGGTGGATGACTTAAAACTGATGATAGCCACATGGGAAGAATTGAGGAGGCATAACTGATGAATTGTATTCAATTCAATGTAGCAAACACTTATCCAGCCCCTATTATGAGTAAGGCCATATGCAGGGGGTTGATATTGGCACATCTGCTTCTCTGAAGAAGCCTTATAATTGATTTTTACAAAGAAGAACCAAAGCAGAAAGGCTTCTTCAGACAGTTGGAACCCCCCCACTTCTGATTCTTTTTTTTTTTTTTTTAATTTGGTTGCCTGGAGTCTTAGTTGTGGTAGGTAGGCTCCTTAGTTGTGGCATGCATGTGGGATCTAGTTCCCTGACCAGGGATCGAACTCAGACCCCCCTGCTTTGGGAGCATGGAATCTTAACCACTGTGCCACCAGGGAAGTCCCACCCCCTTCTGATTCTTGTTGAAATAAATTTAAATTGACCAGACTTTGTCAAATCCCTACTACAGTCAAGGCACTAGGCTGCTGATTAATCCCATTGATGGGCTTCATAAGGGTGTTGATCCTTCACCTTCAAATAATGGCAAATCTGATACTCAGAAAAAATAATTCAGGACAGCAATACAGCATAAGATTATAGACTTTGGAGAGCTGTATTAACCCGAGTACTTCTACAAGTGCAAATGTTAAAGCTATTAAAGTTCTACCAGAATCGTGCACCAACACTGCTCATTGATGTTCACTTTTGATTGAGACAAGAAAAAAATACATATTTTACAAATTAACCAAAAATTCATATCTTTGCCTCATTATTTTCTGAACATTTCGGATTCACTTTTGTGCAAATGCTTATATAGTTAATTTCTGGTATATTTTATCTATATCATTTTATATGAGTAAATTTTATTTATTTATTTATTTATTTATTTATTTATTTATGCGGTACGCGGGCCTCTCACTGTCGTGGCCTCTCCCGTTGCGGAGCACAGGCTCCGAACGTGCAGGCTCAGTGGCCATGGCTCACGGGCCCAGCCGCTCCGCGGCATGTGGGATCCTCCCGGACCGGGGCACGAGCCCGTGTCCCCTGCATCGGCAGGCGGACTCTCAACCACTGAGCCACCAGGGAAGCCCTATATGAGTAAATTTTAAATGCACACATTTATATTAGGACTTTGTTATACAAAGGATGGAATAAAAAGAGTGGAGGGTACAGTTACCATCAGCTAACAGTGAGAACCTACTGGGTTCCTGATACTCTTCTAAGGGCTTAATAGGTTAATCAGATTGGATGAATTAATTCATTTAATAGTCACAACATGCCCATGAGGTAGGTACCTTTACCATTCCCATTTTACAAATTAGGAAACGGAAAAAAGAGGTTCATTAACTTGTCCAAGGTTAGTAATCGTGCCAGAACTCTGTGCCAGAATCCATGCTCTTAACCACTATTATATTGCCTCCCAGGAAGCTTGCATTCTACCCTGGGCAGGTAGGAAAGAAATGTATCCGATATTAACCAGGGGCTTCCCTGATGGCGCAGTGGTTGAGAGTGCGCCTGCCGATACAGGGGACGCGGGTTCGTGCCCCGGTCCGGGAAGATCCCACATGCCGCGGAGCGGCTGGGCCCGTGAGCCATGGCCGCTGAGCCTGCGCGTCTGGAGCCTGTGCTCTGCAATGGGAGAGGCCACAACAGTGAGAGGCCCGCGTACCGCAAAAAAAAAAAAAATATATATATATATATATATATAGTAACCAGAGTTGACAGCAATAAAAGAGCCTTCTCAAAGTAATCTATGCTTTTTTGTTCTTTGCAAAAGTAGACAATAATTACTGTAAGAGCTCAAAGGAGGGAAAGGCAATTCTGCCTGCGATGGACTTCACCAAAAATCAAGAATGGCTTCTTCATCACAAAAACAATACTGGAGGTAAGAAATTAGGGAGCAATACCTTTAAATTTTTGAAGGAGAATAGTTTCTAAGCTAGAATTCTATGCATAGCCAAACTAGTAATGAAATTTGAGCATAGAGACATACAAGGTCTCAAAAATGTATCGATTTCCTGCCCCCCATGCCCTTGTCTTAGGATACCATTAGAGGATGTCCTTCCTCAGAATGAGGGAATATTCATCATCATCTCATTATCTATATGAGATGATGGATATTCACTAAACTTATTGTGGTAATCACTTCATGACATATATAAGTCAAATCATGATGGTGTATGCCTTAAATTTATACAGTGCTGTATGTCAATTATATCTCAATAAAACGGAAAGAAAAAATTAGGACAACAAAAAAGAGGGAGTAAAATTCAATCTAAGAAGATGTGCAAAATTGAGAACAGAGTATCCAGCAGAGGAGAGAACCCCCAGAATAATGACTGTGGTGTAAATAATTCATAATCCAGCTGTAAAGGGCAGCCATCCAGATGGAAGCAGCAAGACTCAGGAGACAAGCTGTTTGGAGCTGTCAGCACCATGCCTGCTGCTGTGGAACCACCTTTTAACTAGAGAAAACTCCTGGAGAAAGTATCAACCCAAACAAGGGAATGTACTAAGAAAGAGGAAGGCATGATATCCCGGAAATAGGGAAGCCAATCTTGGAGAAGGACAGAAGGAATTCCAAGTTTGGTAGAAAACAAAGGCCAGGATGACAACTGAGCAGCAGGTTTAAAGGAAAGCCTGCCTGGAGAAGAAGCGGTGTTTAAAAATATTTTTACCTGATATCGGTGACTTTTGGACATTGCACTGAGACGTTATTGGAAGTAGTTGGAAAGATTAGCAATAAGCAAAAAACAAAGCAAAGGAAAAAACAAGACAATTATTAACTTCAGAGAAAACCTAAAAGTAGAAGGAAAATGATCATAATACGTTATGATGCTTTTATGTGAATATTTGCAAAGCATAGGAATGGAAACACTGAATGTGGAGGTAAACATCATATTGGGAAGATAAAAGGGGAGAAAAGGGATGGCAGCCTGAAAGAGCTACATCCTCTTGTACCATAACGGGAAATATAGAAATGATGTGTAAAATTGATTATTAAACTCATAGCAGTACATACATTATATTGAGAAATATGGAGATTTGAAAATGTCAGAAAAAAAACTGCTAAAAGAGTCAAAGGTGATTACTTCTGGTGAGCAGAAGTAATATTTTTTAACACATTTTTAGTATTGTTTAAAATTACATATATAAATTATTTTAGTAAAATGTTATAAAAAAATTAAGTGTCCACGTGGGCTTTCACAAAAGTTTGGTATCCAAATGACTATCAGTAAAGGTTCTTCTTCTTCTATGTTATTATTATTATTATTATTGGAAAGAGTCTTGGCTTATTGTCAGATGATACTGAATCTAGTAATATCTGCCACTGATTCTTTCTGGGGATTTAATGCATGGGATCTCAGTTTCTTCATTTGTAAAGTGAAGGGGTTACCATATATATATATATTTATGGGGTTAAGGGGTTACCATATATAAGGGGTTTAAGGGGTTACCATATATATATATATATTTACCATATATATATATTTATATATATATATATAAAACCTCTTAGGCCTGCTCCAGCCCTATTATGTTATGAACAGGACCTATTTATGCAACATGCATACACTGACAGGTTCCTGTCACACATGCGAAACTTGGCTGCTTCTTTTTTTTTGCGGTACGCGGGCCTCTCACCGTTGCGGCCTCTCCCGTTGCAGAGCACAGGCTCCGGACCCGCAGGCTCAGCGGCCATGGCTCACGGGCCCAGCCGCTCCTCGGCATGTGGGATCTTCCCGGACCGGGGCACGACCCCGTGTCCCCTGCATCGGCAGGCGGACTCTCAACCACTGCGCCACCAGGGAAGCCCTTGGTTGCTTTTAAAGTCCTGACTTTGATCTGCGCCATGGAGCCCAGAAGATGTGGAATGTCTTACTCACTGGTTCAAGAACATGAAAGGTGATTGTGAGACAAAGAGGGGATTCCAGCACCACGAAGGACATTATAAGACAATATGATTTCAACCTCTGGAATGAGTCTTACCTTGCAGAGCTGATATAATTAAAATGGGATGATGTACTTGGATGCTCTTTGTAAAGTGAAAATCCTATACAAGCGTAAGCTGTATCTCTAGTATTGTTTGGAAAGGGGTCAGTGCACTCTAGTGGGGAAAGCTCTGGCCTGGGAGTTAAAACATTTGAATTCTAGTGTTGACTTTGCCATTAATCCCCCAGGTAAGTTTGACAAACTCTCTCATGTCTTTTATCGCAGCTTCAGGTTTGGTAAAATGAAGATGGACTTGGAGTTCTTCAGTTAGCAGAAAAAGAAATCAGATTTGGCAAAAATAGGGTAGCTTACAGAACTGAGACAAAAGCTTCAGGAAGGCCAGGAGCCAAAGATACTGTGGAGCTCTGGGCAGGGCTGATATTCAAACAATAAAACAACAAGATGGCACAGGCAAATCGGAATGGATACCAGTAGCCACACAGAGACCTAGCGGCACTCAGCTGATACACGGTGTCTCAATCCATGCTGTGACAAAATTCCACAGTCTGGGTAGCTTATAAAGGACAGAAATATATTTCTCACAGTTCTGGAGGCTGGAAGTCCAAGCTCAGGCAATTGCCAGCATGGCTGAGGGAAGGCTCGCTTGCGGGTCCCGGACTTCTCATTGTAGTGAGAAAGGGCGAGGGATCTCTCTAGGCAAGAATGCTAATTCCTGATAAGCGTTCATGATAAGCGTTCCACCCTCAAGAGTTGCAAGCAACTCCCAAGGCCCCGCCTCCTACAACTATCACCTTTGAGAGTCAGGATTTCAACATGTGACTTTTAGGGAGACACAAACATTCAGACCATAGCACAGGGGTTACCTCTTGAGCTGCTGCATCAAAGGGAAAGCTGGCGTAGTGATCCCAGGAAGGGGATGGTGGGGAGGACATACAGGGTGGTGGGGAGGCAGCTGTTTACCAACTGGCAGGGAAGTATTTCAATATTTTAACAGCCGGTACAGCTGTATTGGTGTGTTTCTGCAGGATGTCTAGATTTAAGGAGCTATTTATTGTTACTGCAGGCCTCACTGCTAGGATGAATCGAGATAAAAATTTAGCACTTTTTTCCTCCTCTTGTGTCCCACTGCGTTATACTCACATTTGAGGGAGAGAGTGTGTGGTTGGCCTAGTTGCGGGTTCCTGCCCACACTCGGCTAGAGGAGAACAGAGCATTCCGAAGGACAGCCCAGCCACAGCTGCATCCAATGGAGTGGAGGCACTTTCCTAAAATAAGTCAGGTCTTTGTTACTCTAAGGCGAGAATAACGTATTTGACAGCTGGTATGGCAGGGACATCAATCAGTGAGAAGATACTTCAGCCCTTGACTGGGGGCAGGATCCTGAAGTTTCTCTGATTTGTTGGGAGTTAACCTTTCGTTACCAGCTGTGCTGTTGCAAGATGAGGGCAAATACTAGGAGTCCCGGGGGTCAGCATGGAAGAGGGGGTGTGGACGTGGAGCCAGGATCCTGGGCCATGGTTACTGCTTATAGGTATAGCACATTATTATCAGTATGAACCTTCTGTAACCAAAGGAAGGGGGAATGGATAGGCTGAGGAAAAATCATAGCTGGCTATTACAGAGGGGTTGGAGTAGAACTGCAAAGAGTTAATGGTTTGTTGCTGAGTGTATAAGGAAATGTGTGGTGGTAATTTTGGTTTTCACATGGCTAGGAGATGGGGAGGGTGCTACTGGAATTTGGTGATGGAATCAGGAATAATAAATGTTCTACAATGTCTGGGACAGTCATGCCGACCTATCCAAAATGTCAAAGCATCTCTGTTGAGACAGATTGCAAGAGTTATCCGTAAGGGGCTACTGAAGAGAGGAGAGCCGTATGCCTTGGGCAGAAGGGAGATAAAGTCCTAATTTGGGTGATATAGTTGCCATTTATTATTTAGTATGATTAGGTCCATAAACACATCTGTCATTTAATCTGCATGACTATCCCCTGAGATATAATTAATGACTCTCTTCTTGTACACAAGGAGTCAGGCTCCTTGTGTATAAGGAGCCTAACTCTCGTTTGGGGGTGGGCCGAGGAAAGGAGATCTAACTAAAGTGGTCGTTTTCTCTAGCTATAAGTACTGAATTTCAGGAATTCTGGTCCCTCCGTGTCAATCTAGGATGGATGGATAGCTTTCCAGTTCCCGCCCTATCTCGAACTCCCAGTCACAGACACCAGGTGGCGCTCGCATGCTCGCAGCTCAGCGAATGGAACCCTCGGATTTAGACCCTGTCTGCTAAAAAGTCGCGCTGGCTGCCTGACCCGGGAGAATCACGTTCTGTGAAGCGCAGAAGCAAAACGGCGCCTAGCTCGGGCCCTGTCCTGTGGCAGACCTGAGGCCCGTTCGGAAAGGGACCGACAGACGCAGGGCGGCGGTGGGAGCTGCAGAGGGCCTTTTGCACTCCAATCGCAGGACAAGCGGGGAAGTTCAGAGCGTGGACAAAGGGATGCGAATACCAGCAAATTCGGGGAAAGCAGAAGAGGTGGCTTGGGAAGGTTAGAATATCCGAAGGACCCCCTTGAAAGGGGGTGGATGGGTCACAGCCCCTCTTTCTGTATTCTGGGCTGAGCAGGGTGGTAGCAGGTTCGGGGACCTTTTAAGAGCACCGCCTGCCCTTTCTCTCTTCGCCATCACCAGCCTTTAACGGTGGTGAAATACCCTCTGCAGTTTTCCAAGGCGAGAGGGTATTTTCTCACAAAAGTGGCTTCTTGATAAACACTTAGTTTTTATACCTCCCAGCTCCCAACATTTGTGGGCACACAACAAGCTGGATTGTAAAGACGCCGCGGGAGGGAGGCTGTTCGTGAGGTTAAAAAATGAGTAACGATGATGACTTTCCAAGGGGTCCCAGGGGATGACCGCGCAGGGCCGAGTCCCTGGAGACCCGGCGCGGGGCTCTGGCGCGCCTCGTGGGCTTCACAGCTCAAGCAGAGCCTCTCGGAGGGTGGCCTGCATGTATCAGAACCACCAGGGTGTTTGAATCAATGCAGAGTCCCTGGCCTCAGCCCGGACCTGTTGAAACAGGAACTCTGCGAGGGAGCATATGCAGTTTAAGAAGTCCAACCACCGGACACAGCCGACATTCGTCCTTTTAAACACCAAAAATGTCTTTTTCAACTTTCGCAGGTGATTCTCCTGCACATTAAAGTTTGAGCATCTCTGCTTTGGCATTTTATAGCCCTGGTTCAGAAGAAGGAAGGGAGGAAGGGTACCCCTTGTTCTTTTGGTTTTTTGGGGTGTTTTTTTTTTTTTTTTGGTGGTATCTTAGTTCCCTGACCAGGGCTCGAACCGCGCCCCCTGCAGTGGAAGCGCGGAGTCTTAACCACTGGACCGCCAGGGAAGTCCCAAGGCAGGCTACCCCTTTATAGCGGGTACCGGTCTCCCGAGCGCGGGGTCCCTGACGAGGCTGGTCTTAGGGAATGGGGAAGCGGACACACAGCACCTGCGTCCGCGAGGGCTCCAGACCTCGCAAAGCAGCCAGCCGCACGCTAGCCTCGGTGCGACTGGAGGGGCAAAAGCCGCTCTATCCCGGCACCGTTCACCCGGCTGCGGCCCGCACCTGGGGCGGCCGCCAGGTCGGGGCTGGCGCGCCTGCGGCGCTGGGCGGGCTCCTCAGAGCATCTCTTGTGGGGCCGGGCTGGAGGAGAAGAGGAGGAGGGAAAGGGGGGGTGCGTTAGGGACTTAGGCCTGCCTCCCACCTCCCCCCGCAGCCACCTTCCGCTCTATAATTGGCTGCCAGCGGGCCTTCCTTTCCTCTTATCTGATCCCGGGCGCCTAGCAGGAGGGAAGCTCTGGAGAGGAGGAGGCAGCTTTGAGCGGCCGGGAGTGGGGGCAGAAGCGGGTAGAGGAGAGGGAGAGAGGCTAATTGAAAGGGGCACGCGGCGGGAAGCGCGCGAGACCCGTGCGCCGCCCAGAACCAATTCGCGGCGGAACTTGGATCTTCCCTAGGCACGGAGAGGCCCCCTACCTGGGCTGGAATCTTCTCCTGCACAGGTCAGTTGCAATCTTTCTCCGCTCTTCTTTCGGGTCGGCTTTGCAAAGTCTATTCTTGAGGAAGGGAAAGTGGGAAGGGCGAGCCACCTGCAGACGCCGTGCAATTCCATGGACCTTCTCTGCACGCGCGCCTGGGATGGCCCGGGGACGTTTGAGGTGCGATGGGAAGGTGCACCCGTGTGCCTCTTCGCAGGGGTGACTGGGCAGGGAGATTGGTGGCACTGCGTGATGCAAATGCAGACAGTAAGATGCCCTGGGTTGCTCTCAGGTCCCCCTGGTACTTGGGCGCTGTGAGTGCTCGGCGGGAAAGAGCGGGTTTCCCCACTTCGAGACAGTGGAGACTCCAGAATTTCCGAGTAGAAGGGGCTTCGTAAAGGGCGGCCATTCCATTGAGAAAGGGGCTTAGGGATTGTTTTGGAGAGCTGTATATAAACAGAAAGCACGCTGTTTTTATTTAGATTGTATTAAGGGTCGCTTGGGAAAACAGTCGATGGAGATCATGGGGTACGCAACTCACCTAGATCCCCGTGGGTGACCCGCGCTGGGGACCAGGTGCTCGCGAAAAGAGGAGCAGGCAAACGCAGTGCCTCGATGCAGGATGTTGGCAGTAGTGATAGCTCTTCCACGTAGTGATGGCTCGTCCACGCCAGGAAACCCGGATGCTTCGCGCGTTTTACTTTGGTGTCTGGACCCAGGAGGTTGCAGCTTTCAGATGCACCACCAGACTGTGGTGCTGGAGGGTCTTCTCTGCCCTGGCTTTTCCAACCCCCCCACCCCCCACCCGCCCCTTTTTATCCCTCTGAACTGCCCGCGGCTTCAAGCGCTCTAGTACGCAGCGCCTGGGCGGAGGTGCATCTGGCCGAGCTTGGCTTTAGCGTGCACAGCGCACAGTCAAGACAGGGTTAGGACCCGGCCAAGAGGAGCCGGCGTTGTGCCGCTGGAGTGGCCTTAGTCCTAAGCAAGGGTCTGAACGCTGCCTGCAAGTAAAGGACACGGGCACTCTGATTCTGGAGCTGGGTTCTTGGGTCCTCTGTGGGAGGCTCCGCCCTGTGGCACGCGAAGTTCAGGATTGACCCAGGGTCGCGCACTGTGCTCAGGCTTTCGGCTTGTCCTTAGGGCAACTGTGCAAATGGAGCTTGCGTGCAGCTCTCACAGCGGCCTGGGTCTGCCCCTCCCCCCCCCACCCCCCGAAAACTACTTCTGGAGCTACAGCTGAGAGCCTCATTCCCTCTGGAAGTTTTGGATTCCCTTCTGGAAATTTTGGAGAGTCAGCTGCCTGCAGCAGTAGAAGGGGGTGGGAGGAGGCAGAAACAAAGAAATATGCGGATAAGACATTGGTGGCTCTGTGGGGAGCAGAAGTGAGAAAGAGTATTCCTGAAACTCCCCTCTTAAAGGCTCCGGGGCTCCTCCGCTACAGAGAGTCAAGGGGGGCCCTTCCTGGTTGCAGCATGTGATAAAGAGGCCCTGCTCGCATCCAGCAAACCGGCTTAAGCTGGATGCAGTGGGGAGAGCTGGTGGTGTGTTTCTGACAAGGTCGTCCAGTTCTGCCCACAGAGAACTCACTGGCAAATGTAAAATGAGTGAATGAATTAATGCATGGATAGCATTTGGATTTGGAGTTGCTTCAGAAGAGCAGCTTGGATGGATTTCCTTTGAACCTGGTCCCAAGGGTGTGGTTACTGTAAGATAGACTTCGGGATAGTATTTTTTTGAAGAAACAGCTTTATTGAGATATAATTGCACACGTGTGCAATTCGGTGGTTTTTTAGTATATTCACGGAGTTGTGCAACCATCACCACAGTCAATTTTAGAAGATTTTTATCACTCCAAAAAAAAAAAAATTCTGTACCTATTAGCAGAAACTCCCCATTTCTTCCCAACCTCGCCCCCCCCAACACCCTTGGCAACCACTCATCTACTTTGTGCTGACATTTCATGTAAATGGAAGCATACGATATATGTGTGGTCCTTTGTGACTGGCTTCTTTCACCTAGTAAAATGTTTTCAAGGTTTATCCATTATGTACAGGATACTCTCTCACTAAGCATTGGGCATCACCTCCTTCTGCCTGGGGAGCCCTGAGCCAGGACAGACCTGAACCTCCACTACATCCCTGACCTCCTGGGGGTCCCTTTGAAAGGACAAGAACCACACTGGTGAGGCCTCTCAGTAATTCCCTGGGAAGGATTCCTTGGAACCCATCAGGATTCCTGGAGCAGTTTTGGGCAGGTCCCAGGCTTTAGGATTGATGGGAGGAGTCCTTTGGCATTTTTCCTGCTGCTAATGGTCCAGCTGTGGATTTCAGAGAACTCTGGGCCTTCCATGAAAGTCTTGGTTTTTGGAATCAGCCAGGGCTGGCCTTAAAGAAAGGGCTGAGCAAATTCGGATGATTTGAGGGGCACCGGAACAAGCCCCAGCACAGCAAAAAAGGGCTCATTGGGGTACACTCCCTTTGACTCTTAAGTACTTCCTAGTGTCAGCTAGTAAAACACAAAGATCTTTTGCCTGTTTTAAGCTGAGAGTCTTTGCAATTATGTGACTCTAGAGCCACATTTGCTGTCGTTCTACTCCAAACTCAGCCAAATGACTGCTGTTTTCCAGGCCAGTCGAGTGTAACCCAAGGTTCCTTTAAAGGACAAGGGCCTTCCTGAATTGCTGCAGGCTGAGGTGGTGGTGTTTGAGCACCACTGAGCTAACAAATTATCTGGGATTATGACAATTTGTAGAGAACAGATGATAAATGACCAAGAGGAACAGCGGGACGGGTGGGGTGGGGGAGGGGAGAAGAGGAAAGTTTAAGGGAAAGGGACAAAAACAAACTTCCTCTTTGACAGATTTGCCCCTGATCGTGCTAGATGGCAAGAAAACAGTCTCCTCTTGTTTCTCCTCCTCTTTGGTAACTAACTAAATAAAAAGTGGCAGGGCCCCAGTTACTCTTCTATATAGAACAAGCCTTGTGAAGACCAAGCCTTATCCTGTTCTAGTGGGGAGATGGGTGTATGTAGTCGAGGAAGTGCTGACATGTGTTTCGAGTCCCTGTTGGGTACCTGCCCTTTTCTTTTTCAGAAACATGTTTAAGGCCCCCAGTTACTTGTGGAAGTAAATATTCTCCTTCTTTTAGATGTAAGATCACTGAGCTTCGGGGATATAAACTACCTCACCTGGGGTTGCAAAGCCAGCAAGTGCCAGATACATGATTAAGAAAAGTCTGTATGAGATTTGAACCCAGACTCCATTTCTCCGTCAGCTTCTTTGGTGGGGAAGGGTGAAGTGACCCTTCACTTCAAGGGTGTGTGACTGTAAATGGATGACATCAACTGAGGCCATACAAGTCTGGGAGCTGAAACAGAGGCTGGAAGGCAGAGAGGTGTGGGTGAAATCTACACTTGCTTGTTCTGTGCCCCTGCCCATGTTCCTTAATCTCTCTGGGCCTCAGTTTTCTCTTCTAGAAAACAGGGATAACATAGCTACCTTATGTTTTAAGGCCTAAAATGATTTAGTACAGAGTCGGGAAGACAAAACTGGTTTCTCTTGTCTCCTGCTTCTTTTTCCTTCTTTCTACCTTTTTTTTTTCTTCTTCCCACGTTTCCTCTTCTCTCTTTCTCTGCTCCGCTTTTTGAGTGGATTGTGACTAGAAAGGCACAGGAAATTCTCAGGAAATACTGAGAACTGAGTGTCTGTTTAAGTTGGGGCTTAGAGTCTAGACTCCACATTTCTTCAAGGTAATTTTTTAAAATTTAATTTTTATCTTATACTTCAAGGTAATTTTTTAAAATCAATGCTCTCGAAGAACTTTTCTGCCAGTGGGCCTTTGTTGAAGCTCACCGGCAAGGGTCCCTAACGTTTAATTTTAGGGAGCAGTGTTTAGTCTTTTTCCTCCCAGACATAACCTGGATTGTTTATAAAAATTGATCCAGAGGGAGGCCAGTCTTGGTTGAGTTCTTCTGAGTTTCATAGGTGGTGTCTATAACTAGAGGTACTCAGGGGATCTTTTACTGGATAAAGATTTCCTCCTCAATGGCTTTCTGTCTGCTTTTGCAAAGGGGAGCACACTGAATCGATATCAAAAAATGATGTTCTACTGTAGGTTTAGAATGGAAAATAAAGATTACTACTGTAGGAAACACAGAAGGAGCATCTGGCCCATACTTGGAAGATCAGGGAAGCCTTCCTAAAGGGTGAGATGTTTATGCTGAGATGTGCAGCTGCCCTTTATGCTGCTTGTAGATAGAGTTTAGTTAAAAGCGACTCTCATTTCTTTGACCAAGAAGCTATGTCAGTCCTTAAAAAAAAAAAAATGCTGGGTAATGGAACATTCCTGAGTCAAGGAAAGTCTCCAGTTTGCCATACTTTTGGAGTGGCTCTGCCTTCTGTCATGTAGGACTTACAGCAACCTAGTTTAAGACTGAACAGCTACATTTCTGAGGGTGACCTGCAGACATATCCCTTGCATTTGAGCCATTCACTGTGCTGCTATGATCCTACATGGGGTCTTTCTGTGAACTAGAAAAAGGTACCTCTGGGCAGACCCATACTATTGGGAGAAGAAAGCAGTATACTTTCCTCTGGAAAACAGTTTTTCATACAAGTTGGAGAGAGTGTCTGCTAATTTCAAGCATTACTTGCCCTAGGCCGATTGCAAATTGTGCAGTGCGTCAACTGTGAACTGTACACATCAGCTCTGGTCATTCAATCACTGATCATTAAATCAATCAATATTTATTGATTGACTATCATGCACTTTGAACTTTTTTGATTATGGGTCAAACTGCCCATCTAGATGTATTATGTTACCCAAGACTCAGAAAGTAAAGTTACTGGGGCCATGAAGTTAGCTGGAGAGTTACAATGGGACAAGAGGCCAATGCAGTCTGTTGGAGATTGATCACTCTTTCTAAAGATTTTTCAATTTTATTAATATTTTAAAGAAGCAAATTTTGGCCTTGTTAATTTTTACTCATATTTATTTTATGTATTTTTGGGTTTTATGCTTGTCTTTATTAATCCCTTTTCCAACTTAATTAGGATTTTAATTTGCTCTTCTTTTTTTGGCTCCTTTAAGTGGAAAATTAGATCATTGATTTTTAAATTCCTTCTTTTTTTATGTAAATATTTCTCACTAATCCTTTAGTTGCATCCCACAAATTTTCATGTGTTATCTTTTTATATTTTTTCCCTTACAACTATTTTTAAAATTTACATTGTGATTTCTCCTTTTACCCATGGATTAAATAGAAGCATCCTGTTTAATTTCCAAATATTTTGAATTTGTAAAGATATTTTATTATGATTGATATCTAATTTAATTCTGTTGTTGTCAGAAAACATACTCTGCAAACTTTGAGTCTTTTGGAATTTATTGTCTCATTTTAGGATGCAGAATATGGCTGATTTTATAAGAAATTTTTTTTAAAAAGAATGTTCTGCAGTTTTTGGATGTAGTGTTCAATAAATATCAATTACTAGTTGATAGAGTGGTTCACATCTTTATATCCTTACTGATATTTTGTCTAGTTGTTCAATCAGTTCCTGAGGGGATTGTTAACATCTCTAACTTTGCTTATTATTTCTTTCTTTGATTCTATCAGTTTTTGCTTTGTTATTTTGAAACTCTATTATTAAGCATGTACTCATTTATGATTGTTAACTTTTCTTGATTAATTGACCCTTTATTCTGAATTGTCCAGGACTTGAGGGACTTTTTTTTTAATATTTATTTATTTATTTATTTATTTAGGCTGTGCCAGGTCTTAGTTGCAGCACATGGGATTTTCATTGCCAGCTGTAGGATCTTTTAGTTGCGGCATGCGGGATCTTTTAGTTGTGGCATGCAGGCCTCCTAGTTGCGGCATGTGGGCTTCTTTGCAGGCTTCTTAGTTGCAGCATGTGGACTCTTAGTTGTGGTATGCATGTGGGATCTAGTTCCCCAACCAAGGATTGAACCCTGGGCTCCCTGCATTGGGAGCATGGAGTCTTATGCACTGGACCACCAGGGAAGTCCCAAGAGGCGTTTTTATGCAGAGTTGATTCCCCCTACTTGTGGCTCACTCTTTTCTGACGCACCCCTTCTCAATTTCCAGTCTCTGGCATTCCTGAACTCTTCGACCCTTTGACACTTTAGGCTAATACAGTTGTGGCTTTCCACTTGATTTCTAATCACAATGCCATGCACAGTGGGGAGTTCGCACAGGGGGAAAAAGGCTAGTCACCAAGCTAATAGTAACACAACTAGGTCTTTATTTCTAAATTAGAGTTGTTTTCTCCTGTGTCCTGATGCTAACAGAGAAGAGTGATAACCACTGACTTCCTCTAGGGTTTGTTTTTAAGCAGACCTCATTAACTAATCCTGAAGACCCTTTTGGTTATTCTGGGTATAAGGAGGGTGGTATTTTCACTACAGAGATGAAATAAGGAGTACTAAACATGTCAACACACTGGGCTAAGACGTTAGCCCTGTTTTTAGTCTTTGCTTTCTTATCTGTAAATACGTATGAACTAGATCATCAATTCACTGTAAAATTCTCCTATAAAATTGATATCAAAATATTAATAATGTAGAGTCCAGAAAGAGTTCAGAGTTAAAGGTCATTTTGTCCAGTTCTCCTGCCCACAAATCCAGGAATCTCTTCTATAACACCTCTCATGGGCAAAACTTAGCCAGCTTCTGCCTCAGAACTTCTAATAAAAGTGAAGAAGGCATTCGAGTTGTTAGAGAATTTTTATATCCAAATCCGCATCTCTGTGGCTCTGTCCATTGATTCGAGTACTATTTGCAGAAGCTGCACAAAATAATCTTGTTTTATCTTCTATGTTAAAGCCCTTCAAATATTTGAAGACATCCAATATGTGCCTCCGATTCTTATTTTTCCTAGGCTTAAATCATGCTTAATCATTCCCATTTCTTTCAAATCTTCTTTGCATGGGCTTGTCAAGTAAAACTGCTAAGTCTTCTTTTTAGTCAATGAATTGCTCTTAAGTCAAATCTTCCAGATCTTCAGATGGTTGATTATTTTGAACCTGTATAGAGCTGTCATCTGGAAAATGATAAAAAATGGATAGGGATGTAATTAGAAAAGTTTAAAGTAGTTCACCCATGCAAATAATTGTGCCTCTGTCATTATTTGGATCTTCCGTTTTTGCCTAAACCTTTATGCCCACATGAAGTTAGTCCCACAACCTTCATTAGATGGAGGAAATAAAGAGTTCTTTTTTTTTAATATTTATTTTGGCTGCACTGGGTCTTAGTTATGGCACGTCGGATCTTCATTGCGGCATGTTTAGTTGCGGCATGCAGGATCTTTTAGTTGTAGCATGCGGGCTCTTACTTGTGGCCTGCAGACTCTTAGTTGCGGCATGCGGACTTCTTAGCTGCGGCATGTGGACTTCTTAGTTGCAGCATGCACGTGGGATCTAGTTCCCCGACCAGGGATCGAACCTGGGCCCCCTGCATTGGGAACGTGGACTCTTACCCACTGGACCACCAGAGAAGTCCTGATAAAGACTTCTTGAGTCTTTTCCTCCTTTAGTATCTACCCAAGTAGTAAATTCATTGATGATTATCATTCTCTTTTCCTTTGTGTCCTTTCAACCTGTTCCTAACATGCTACTAGTTAGAATTTTTTGAGAGCTTCCTGAGTTTCTAAGTACATTATTTACATTATCACAATCATCCTATAAGGCAGATGTTCACTTGCACATTTTACTGATAAAGAAATCAAGTCATGGAGTGGTTAAACTAGTTAGTCAAGGACACCTAGCAAATTATTGGCAGATCTGTCTTCCTAGCTCCCAGTTTTCTATTCATACCTCCAGTTTCTGCTAACTCTTTGTTCTATTTCATACTTATTTCATTTAACTTGGCAATATATTTGCTTGCAATCTTCTTTTCAATAAAACTGTGAGTTGACTGAAGGCAGGGATCATATGGTATGAAATTTTGTATCTCCCTTAGAGTAGAGAGCTTTGGTTACATAGTAGGACTCTCATTAGTGATTGTTGGAATGAAGATTCTGATATTACAAATATCAGTCTCTCTCAGGGCCTGGTGTGCCAGTTGGCTGGCAACAATTTTTTTTAAGTTTATGGTTTTTTATATGTTAGCACTGACTGAGTAGAACATTATCCAAGGTTTGGGTATATATGTGTGTAAGTCTGTATGTGTGTGTGTGTGTGTGTGTGTGTGTGTGTGTGTGTGTGTGTTTATATGAGTAGTTTACAAAAACTTTAGGATAAATATTTTAAGGGATTTTGATAAAACTGGCTTGCACAATGGGCTTTGCTCCTTGTTAAACTTAGTTGTATAAATGCGATTAAATAAAACAAACATATGAAGTAGAGGAAGGGTCAATTAGTCCTAATGGGGATAGTTTTAAGTTACTGATTACATAATCTCATGACAGTGTTCTGAGAAAACTTGTACTAAAGATTATCAGCTTCCCCCAAATTGGGTTTATACCTTCCGAACTTAGAGCTAGATAGCCACTTCTAACATGTTTTTAAACCAAAAAAAAAAAAAAAAATTAAGGCAAAGTTATTTGATTTGTGCAAGGTTTTAGGCAAAGTTTCAACAAATTAGGCTTTGATATTTTGGTAAATGTTAAAATATCTCATGGCACTTTAATAGGAATTGGGATTTTTTCTTGTCCCTATTTTACTGTCCAAAAAAGAGACTTGGCAGAAAACCTTGGGAAAATGAAAATTCCACTTCTCCCAATATGGTATTACTGATCTTAATTTAAAATAAACAACAAAAAAGGAAGAATTTAAAGATACGCTAGGGCTACAGTTTTTTTTCCATATAAATAATACACAGTTTTCAAAAATGTTGCCAAGATTAGGGTAGCACTAATTCATCGGTTTGTTTATTTATTTATTTAAATTGTGTGAAATGCAGATTAACTTCTAATGTGGCATGTTAAGTATTGCTTCAAAACACCTGGACACAGGAACTGCAGTGTTTTGATGAGAAAGAGAAAGACTATCGGACTGTGGCTTGTAAAAGGACTTTCTCTACTATGTTAACATAGTACTCTGTGATATCTGATAAAAGTCCCTGATCTTAAAGGGCATGCCAAAGAGACAAATTGTTTCCTTACCTCTCCTTCCCTTTGCCCTGTTCTGGATGAAACCCGTGGTTATGTTTGGGGAACAAAATCTTAGAAAGAATATTTCGTTTGAGTTGAGAGAGTGATTCTACTTCTGTGGTTTTCTTTGGGTATCACAGTCTTGATCATGATAGGGCTGACGCCTACTCCCCTATCTTTTCAAATCCCCTGTATTCAAGCCTTCTGTATACAAAAGAGCAAAAGAGTGATTCACATTCCTTTGGATAACCCACCTGATCTTGTTCTACTTGCCTGGGTGGGGTTAGGGTTCTCTAGATGCCTCAGGGCCTTTCCCCCTGTATTTTATCTAAATTCACTCTCCATTTGTCCCATTTCTTCTGTGCTCTGACAAATAGTTGGTTTATTAATCTGTAATAAATTAATAATAACTTCATCCAGACTAAAATGCCATATATATTACATATAAAATAGTCACTCAATGTGTTGCCTATTCCATTGAATTTTAAGGGGCTTCCAGTATGTGAAAGTCTTAATTTAAGAAAATATTCTTTAGTAATTAGCATTTTGGAACTATGGTAGGCTGTTTGGGGGAGATGTTTTTTGGATTCCTAAATACAAATGAATACATTCTTTAATATTTTTATAGGATCTTAACTTGATTATTTCTATGATTATCAAAGCATGTGGATCTTCCTTTAATTGGCAATACAAAAGAATTGCACACTAGACCGTCACTGGATATTATAAAAAGTGGTTGCCAAAAAAATTTTTTTATGAATGATTGCTTGAAGGAATATAATTAATTTATTCCTCTGGATATACTGTATCACTCTGGAATAAAACCAGAATAAGTTTAAGTGCATGAATCATATTGAATCATATTGTTTTGAAGATTCATAGAATTATGCTTTGCTACATTCACTGAAATAACTCTTGGGTTAAAAAGGAAATTAAAGTTTGTATGTTGCTGCCAAAGCATATTCAGAGAAAAATTATGGCCTCAAATAAAGAATATTACATTAATTAGGGATTAAATAAACAAAAAGAACAACAAAAATTAAAAACATAAGAGCAGGACTTCTCTGGTAGTCCAGTGGGTAAGACTACACTCCCAATGCAGGGGGCCCGAGTTCCATCCCTCATTGGGGAACTAGATCCCACATGCATGATGCAACTAAGAGTCCACATGCTGCAACTATGAGCCCACGTGTCGCAACTAAAGGATCCCACATGCCACAACAAAGACCCGGCGCAGCCAAAATAAATAAATAAATTAAATAAATATTAAAAAAAAGAGCAGAAAAGCAAAGATAAATACAGAACTAAATAAATTAGAAATCAAAAATAATATTGGCAAATAAAAAAAACTATTCTCAAAAAATTACAATCTGGACAAATATATATAGCTTATCTATTTTGGAGAGAAAAGAGAAAGTCAGAAACACATCACTTTAATACTGATAATGGAGCTATAACGAGAAAAGATAGATTGTAGTTTGAGAGATCACACAACTCTGCTAATCAATTTGAAAATCAAAATTAAAAGAATAACTTTATGGGAAAATATCCAAACTAGAACCAAGAAGTAAAAAAGCTAAGTAGATTTATAAATAAGACAAAATATATTTTTAAAGTTGTGTAGGAATTAGCTTCAGAAAGGGAATAGGCCCATATGATTTTCTCACTCAAATTATTCATAGGCTTTCATAGAGTAGATCATTCTCATGCTACTTAAACTATTATGGCACAATGAAAAAATGGAAACCTTTCTAACTTTTTTTTATGAAGCTAGAATAATCTTGACACCAAACCTTTTAAGAAAAGAAAACTCTTAGTCAATTTTGATTATTAACATAGGTCCAAAAAAGCAGCTATACAAAGTCGACATGATATAAAAACAATAATATGCAGATACAGCAAAGATCAGTTAGACCAGGAGGAGGGTGCCCTGAGGAGTCTTTAGACCCTGGAAAATGTCCGATTGGCAGATGTTAAAGGGATTCTTTGGTAATCCAATGCGTCAATGAGCTGCACAGACTCAGTCCAGGACTGCAAGAATTCAAGCCTGGGAGCACTCTGCAGAAGGCTTACATTGCAGACTGAAGGTGGACATAACCTTGAAATCCCTCAGACACTACATTGCTCAGCTCTTGCCTCAGAGAGATCTGGCTCTCATCTCTGAAGACTTCAATATTGTCTCAGCGTCACAGGAACTTTGGAAAAGCAAGCAGCAGCAAAGGGTTGCACTCCCAAGTGAAGCTGCAGTTGTCTACAGGTCCATGTCATCCCCTAGACCTTCCTTTGTGAGTTATGTGACCCTCCCAGGGGGACACTGTTTTGGCAATTTTCAGTGCTGCTTAGGTAGAGCTGAGGCCTGATGGGATGCTGCTGAAGTTGTCCCAGTCAACTCCTTCAGTGAGCTGCCCTTTAGAAGGATCACACCAAATAATTCATTATGGAAAGTATTCAGGAAACAGTTGCGGCATCAGAGGCACACTAGATGCGCTGATGACTCCAGCATCTGCATCAAAGCCTATGACTCCATGTTAGTTAAACACTGGGACAACCATGTTTATTTCAAGAGCTGATGACCATTTTCCAACTATTGCACTGGGAAGGAAGCCGAAAAGCCCTTTGTGAAACAAAGCATTCCTGACAGGAAGTCATCTACTATTTCCAGTATTCCCTGGATGAAAAGATGAACAGCCACATGGTGCTGGACTGGATCATGAAGGAGCGAGGGTCCTTGAAAAAGGAATCCTCTCTCAAGAGCAATGAATGGCCTTGGGGGAGTTACAAGAAGCCAAGAAAGCAGGATAACTATGATTTTACATAGAAAAGAAAGAAATCACTATCTTAGCCTTGACTGAGATCTACAGTGGCCTTCACACTTCCTCACCCAGAGATGATCGCTGAGCCTCAGAGCCCTGTGTGGTATTGCTAGCAAGGCCAGGCCCCAGGTGCCCCCAAGGATGGCAGAGACCAGATTCTAACATGTGGAAGCTCACTGAAGTAGGTCATCAGATGTTTTAGCATCTATAGCTGCTACCTGAAGGCTGTACTAATCCTCCTACTCATTTTATTCACAGAATCTGAGAATAGTAGGACTCACTCTTATGGGACCCAGTACTCACTCAGTGCAGTTTTCTAATTAAACTCTTCAAACTGAAAGGATGGAAGCAGGATTGTTTGAAAAATATTTCCCAAGACTGGCTCCAGCCTAAAGCCTGGCTGACATGTGCTTCACTAGATTACATATGTTGTTTCAAAGAATGTGCCAGTGTAGCATCTCTCAAAAGAACAGCAGCCAGGATTGGGAAAAAGTAACATGATAGCAATTTTAAAAATACTTGGATTAAATAAGCAATATTGATGCTTTAAAAAACATACAAGGGTCAGAGTCTCCTCCCAAGCTTTGGAAACTAAAAGATAGCTCTACTAGATATAATCCAAAGCTACAGAAGGGGTTTTATCTGGATATATCAAAGTTCTTGAAGAGGTAATAGTATGAAAGTACTAGATAAACTTAATGTGGCATACAATATCACTGTAATAATAATTTTTTAAAACCCATACTCTTCCATTTGGGGATAAATGTCACCTAGAATAGTACTCACTCTTGTTGCTCAAGAAGAATTAATATCCAATTTTTGAGTCCTACAATAAATTATATTCATTTTTAATTTGCAAATAGGTAACTTGAATTCATTTACTTTTATTTTCTGCCACCACAGACGTATATCTATAACAGAGAAAATCATAGGTATTTTACAGTTTAAAACATTTGAAAAATCATTAGCATTTAACAAAGAGTGCTTGCATTTGGTTAGTTCCTTAGGAGTTAGAGAGAAGGACTCTTTTGCTCTATTACTGTCTTTATTATTTCAAACAATTCTGCTTCCATCCTTTCAGTTTGAAGAGTTTAATTAGACCATAAGCAACCAATAGCTCAAATGTTACAGAATCTTCTTGAAAGAAATAATATGACTCTGTCATCTATTTGAAAATGGCTTGGCTGAAAACTAAAACCATTATAATTACATTAAAGTTAAAAAAAAACCACAGTAATTTCCATGAACAGGCAGGATTTATTTCTGTGTTTCAAGGATAGATTAATACTAGACACTACGAAAGTAATGAATTACACTAAGAGGTATAGATGAAAAACATGAACATCTCCATAGATGAAACAGCAAAAAGGCAAGATTCAGCATTCATTCCTGGTTGAAAAAAAATGCCCAGTAAAAAGTCAAGAATTTATTTTTTAACAGAAAGAGACAATATATCTCAATCTAACTACTAGCAATATACTTAATGATGAAATATTTGAGGCATTCCTTGTAAAATAATGGTTTTAAAACTCCTGGCCTATATAATTACACACACACACACACACACACACACACACGGTGGTTGCAGTTGTCAACCTGGAAAATGCAAGAGATTAAATTGAAAAAATATAGAGTAAGAGTTCAGAATGGTGGCCTACTATAAAATAAATAGATAAAAATTACTATCTTTTCTATATTAAAAAATAATCCAGGTTTCCATTCACAACTGGAATTAAAAAATTAAGATAACTAGAAATATACCTTGAGATGGAAAAAATGATTTTACCCATGACACTGAATCAGAAACCATAAAGGAAAAGATCAAATCAGATGCCTTGATTAAAAAAAAAATCTTGACCCAATAAAACAAAATAGAAAGGTCAAAAACAAACTTGAAAAATACTGCAGTATATATGTTAAAATTAATAATATATAAAGAGTTCTTACAAATCAATGAGAAAATGGGTGAAATATATGAACAGGTATTTTATAAAAAGTGTAAGTAGCTAACAAACACAAAATGTTACATTTTACTGATTATAAAAAAACAAATTAAGATGATATTGTGATAATCACATTTTACCTATCAAGTCAGGATATGTTGAAAGCAATGAACCCCTGTGATGATGGAAGTGATGTGATTTGGTACTCATATAAGATGCTGATAGAAGTGGAAATCAGTATAAGGCATTATGTACCTATGTTTTAAAAACCTTTAAAACACACATCTTGTTTTACCCAACAGTTCTACAATTGGGAATTTAGCCAAAGAAATCAATAGTCATGTATTCAAAGAGATGTGAATAAGGATGGTCATTTCAGCGTTACATGTATTAGGGAAATTTAGAAACAATCTAAATTTCCAAATAAAGCTAGATAATAAATAATTTGTGATATTGCCATGCATATTGTAACAGGACATTTATGTCATCAGCAAATATTTGCACATACTCTTTGCTGTGCTTTCTTGTATTTTCTAATTTTCTATGATTAAACTCATTATTTTTGTAATCAGAATGAGAAAAGATATTTTAAAGTGGAAAGAAAGTTATATGAAGTGTGATACTTTAGAAGCATTTTCCTAAGATGCTTCTACCATGTCTGATTGTCTGTGTGGGCTGAAATCCTGGATCCTGAAATCCTGAACTCACTATCTATGTGACTTGGGGAAACTCTCTGTGCCTCATTTTCCTTATCTGTAAATCAATATTATAATCATACCTACTTCAAAAAATGCCCTGGATAGAAGAAAACTTTTGAGATGTCTTAATTTCTGAGGTAAGGACTCAGAATTTCTCCTCTGTAATGGCTTGCAATAGAATTGTAGTCAAGCACTTGTAGACTAGCCTTTTAAATTAACCCCAAACATTCACACTTCCCCCCCTTCTTTCCCTCCCTCCTTCCTACCCTCCCTCCTTCCTTCTTTTCCTTCCTTAATTTCCCCCTTTTTCATTTCTTTCACCTTTTCTTGGAGCTTTTCTTTTATTGATACTCTAATGAAAAGGATGATCTTAGAAGAGTTTTAGATTCACACATATGGAGAAAAAAATTATAAGCAAAGATGAAAAGATTAAGGGTTATTCAGCCCAATGAAGTGAAAGCTCAGTGGTGATTTAATAATCACACAAAGTGGTTTTTCAAATGCTCCTTGATCACTAGAAGAATCGTACTGTGTATCTATACTTATGACTGGCAAGGGAGTTGTAACTGTCTGATTATAATGCTCATTTCAGGCCAACTTTTGGAATTTATCCATCTGGGAAATTCATTGTGCTATTTTTGCCTTATAAAAGAGTCACAGGATACCTTCTGAATTTCTCGCCCAGATATTTCTAATAATTCTCTTCATTTACAGCATCTTCTCAAAAATCTTTCTTTTATCAGTGTACGTTTTAGAGTGAAGTATACAATGCCCTAAGGAATGAGCTACTTCCTGACAATACTAATACATGTTGGCTTATTTGTTTTAGATGACTGCATATAATTTATTTTAAGTGTTCTCAAAATATCTCTGTGTTCTCTGTTTCTAGGACTACTGTTACATCCCATGTGAAAAGCAGGAAATAAAATGAAGATTTTTCAGTGCAAGATTCAGCATTGGCTGTTTCCAGCTTTTTTGGCAATTGCTTATTTTTGCACGAATGTCCAGGGTCAAGGTAATGGAAAAGTTGAATATAATAATTAGGGTCTGGGAGTCTGGCCATTTTGGTTCTGATTATCATTTTTTATTTTATTTACCTTAAGAGTGCTTCACTGGTTCAGCTGTCATAGGTTGGTCAGGGTCATATATTGGCTTAGGCACGGTCATAGGTTGGCTTTTACTCAGTTTTACTAACTGTTTACATTGTAGAAATGTGCCACAACTTTGATGAAGGTTATGACCTCACCAGTGACTGAGCATATTAATTTTGTGGCAGTTGGTTAAACAGCTCGTTTTTAATGTGCTTCTGAATATGTCATACAAATTTAATCAGCAAAGTCAAATTTGCAAAATCAATTCTGTTAATAAGGGCCTATAAGGTGTGTATATATGTATCTCGATCATGCCTTGTCTCTTAAAAAGACTGTTAACAGGGCTTCCCTGGTGGTACAATGGTTGAGAGTCCGCCTGCCGATGCAGGGGACACGGGTTCGTGCCCTGGTCCAGGAAGATCCCACATGCTGCGGAAAAGCTGGGCCCGTGAGCCATAGCCACTGAGCCTGTGCGTCTGGAGCCTGTGCTCCGCAATGAGAGAGGCCACAGCAGTGAGACACCCACGTACCGCAAAAAAAAAAAAAAAAAAAAAAAGACTGTCAGCAAAATATTTCTGCCACTTCATACCTGGGTGACAGGAAGTGGGCATCCTGGGAAGCATCGAGTGGAAAAGCATAAGAAGCAGAATGGAGGCTTCAGTCTGGTCAGTTCTAAGGGCCAACTGATTCTATCTGCACCCCAGGTGTCTTGACATCCAAGGAGGGCAAAGAAGTTAACAACATTCAGGATTCCTAGGTTAAAGATTAGAAATATTTGTAGCACCTTCTATCCAGGCTTTTGTTCTTTAAATGTGGTCTGAGTTTATAGCCCACAACATCTTTTCAGTCAATAGGCCAAACTTTCAAACCTCCAGGAGAAGTAATGAAGATAACATTGACCATGCCCAGATACCACAGATCATGCCCAGACAACACAGATGGTGCTTTAGAACCCACAGTGGCATTGGCTTCAACTGAACTACTCGAGGAAATAAAGTGTGTAGCAAAGGCAGCAACCAAATCCTTCAATATTCAACTTTAAAAAATATATATATAAATGGTTTATATGACTACAGTCCCATTACAACTACTAGCAAAAAACAATACCACCATTTTCTTTTATCAATGGACCCCATCTACTGCCTAGATATGCATAAATATTCTATAATCATTAAAAGAAAATCTTGGTTAGACACAAAGTTTATATTTCCTTTAGGTTTTTGCCTTTAGGGGAAAAACACTGAAAAGAAGATATGTTACTTAAGAAAGAAACAGGCCTGAGGTCACAGATTTGAACTTCAAAGTTACCTCCTTTTTCCCTATATGGAAGGCACTGGGACTTGTGCCAAAGCAAAGGCAGCGAGATTGACAGAAACACTGTAAGTGCAGTGGAGAAATAATTGTTTTTATCTCATGGAACAAAAATGTGTGTATATTTAATACCAGAACCATGATTTTTCTTTTTGCAAGCACAAAGGAGGTGCTTCAATATATATACTTAACTCTGTAATAAATATAAATGCTTGCATGGACTTGACTCAAAAGTTAATTTGTGTCAGTTAAAATCTTTAAAGACAAAAATTAAGTGTAGAGCTTGATTTCTGGCACACATCAAGAACCCAGAGTGAGCCAACAAACTCATCTTTTGTGTAGTAAAGTCAGGCTTCCTATGTGGGTTATGGCCAATTACAACATTTGTGAATATATGAACATCCCAAACGGGGATTTCGCAAGAAGACCAAGGATGGTCCAGTTGTTATATTCTTTGACTGCAGGGTTAACCTTGTTACTGAAAGTACAGGGGTATTTTTATTTTGTTGTGCTGTATTTTTTGAGAGGGAAGATTCTCTTTAAACTCAAAGAATTTATAGGATCATGAGAGATTATTACAAGCAACTATATGCCAATAAAATGGACAACCTGGAAGAAATGGACAAATTCTTAGAAAAGCACAACCTTCCAAGACTGAACCAGGAAGAAATAGATAATATAAACAGACCAATCACAAGCACTGAAATTGAGACTGTGCTTAAAAATCTCCAACAAACAAAATCTCAGGACCAGATGGCTTCACAGGTGAATTCTATCAAACATTTAGAGAAGAGCTAACACCTATCCTTCTCAAACACCTATCCTTCTCTCCTTCTCTCACTCCCAAACTCATTCTACGAGGCCACCATTACACTGATACCAAAACCAGACAAAGATGCCACAAAAAAAGAAAACTACAGCCCAATAACACTGATGAACATAGATGCAAAAATACTCAACAAAATACTAGCAAACAGAATCCAACAGCACATGAAAAGGATCATACACCATGATCAAGTGGGGTTTATCCCAGGAATGCAAGGATTCTTCAATATTCGCAAATCAATCAACGTGATACACCATACTAACAAACTGAAGGATAAAAACCATACGATCATCTCAATAGATGGAGAAAAAATTTTCGACAAAATTCAACACCGATTTATGATAAAAACCCTCCAGAAAGTGGACATAGAGGGAACTTACCTCAACATAATAAAGGCCATATATGACAAACCCACAGCCAACATTGTTCTCAATGGTGAAAAACTGAAACCATTTCCACTAAGATCAGGAACAAGACAAGGTTGCCCACTCTCACCAATATTATTCAACATAGTTTTGGAAATTTTAGCCACAGCAGTCAGAGAAGAAAAAGAAATAAAAGGAATCCAAATTGGAAAAGAAGAAGTAAAACTGTCACTGTTTGCAGATGACATGATACTATATATAGAGAATCCTAAAGATGCATCAGAAAACTACTAGAGCTAATCAATGAATTTGGTAAAGTAGCAAGATAAAAAAGTAATGCACAGAAATCTCTTGCATTCCTATATACTAATGATGAAAAATCTGAAAGAGAAATTAAGGAAACACTCCCATTTATCACTGCAACAAAAAGAATAAAATACCTAGGAATAAACCTACCTATGGAGACAAAAGACCTGTATGCAGAAAACTATAAGACACTGATGAAACAAATAGAAGATGATACAAATAGATGGAGAGATATACCATGTTCTTGGATTGGAAGAATCAACATTGTGAAAATGAGTATACTACCCAAAGCAATCTACAGATTCCATGCAATCCCTATCAAAATACCACTGGCATTTTACACAGAACTAGAACAAAAAATTTCACAATTTCTATGGAAAGACGAAAGACCCCAAATAGCCAAAGCAATCTTGAGAAAGAAAAACGGAGCTGTAGGAATCAGGCTCCCTAACTTCAGACTCTACTACAAAGCTACATTAATCAAGACAGTATGGTACTGCCACAAAAACAGAAATATAGATCAATGGAACAGGAGAGAAATCATAGAGGTAAACCCACGTGCATATGGTCCCCTTATCTTTGATAAAGGAGGCAAGAATATACAATGGAGAAAAGATAGCCTCTTTAATAAGTGGTACTGGGACAACTGGACAGCTACATGTAAAAGAATGAAGTTAGAACACTCCAAACACGATACACAAAATTAAAGTCAAAATGGATTAAAGACCTAAATGTAAGGCCAGACACTATAAAACTGTTAGAAGAAAACATAGGCAGAACACTCTATGACATAAATCACAGCAAGATCCTTTTTGACCCACCTCTTAGAGAAATGGAAATAAAAACAAAAATAAACAAATGGGACCTAATGAAACTTAAAAGCTTTTGCACAACAAAGAAAACCATAAAGCAGATGAAAAGACATCCCTCAGAATGGGAGAAAATATTTGCAAATGAAGCAACTGACAAAGGATTAATCTCCAAAATATACAAGCAGCTCATGCAGCTCAATATCAGAAAAGCAAACAACCCAATCTAAAAATGGGCAGAAGACCTAAATAGACATTTCTCCAAAGAAGATATACAGATTGCCAACAAACACATGAAAGGATGCTCAACATCACTAATCAATAGAGAAATGCAAATCAATACTACAATGAGGTATCACCTCACACTGGTCAGAATGGCCATATTAAAAAAATCTACAACCAATAAATGCTGGAGACGGTGTGGAGAAAGGGGAACCTCTTGCCCAGTTGGGGGGGAATGTAAATTGATACAGCCATTATGGAGAACAGTGTGGAGGTTCCTCAAAAAACAAAAAATAGAACTACTATATGACCCAACCATCCCACTAGTGGACATATATCTTGAGAAGACCATAATTCAAAAAGAATCACATACCACAATGTTCACTGCAGTTCTATTTACAATAGCCAGGTCATGGAAGCAATCTAAGTGTCCATTGACAGATGAATGGATAAGGAAGATGTGGCACATATATACAATGGAATATTACTCATCCATAAAAGGAAACAAAATTGAGTTATTTGTAGTGAGGTGGATGGACCTAGAGTCTGTAATACAGAGTGAAGTAAGTCAGAAAGAGAAAAACAAATACCATATGCTAACATATATACATGGAATCTAAAAAAAAAAAATGGTTCTGAGGAACCTAGGGGCAGGACAGGAATAAAGACACAGACATAGAGAATGGACTTGAGGACACAGGGAGGGGGAAGGGTAAGCTGGGACGAAGTGAGAGAGTGGCATGGACATATATACACTACCAAATGTAAAATAGATCACTAGTGGAAGCAGCTGCATAGCACAGGGAGATCAGCTTGGTGCTTTGTGTCCACCTAGATGGGTGGTCTAGGCAGGGTGAGAGGGAGACGCAAGAGGGAAGAGATATGGTGATGTATGTATATATATAGCTGATTCACTTTGTTATATAGCAGAAACTAACACACCATTGTAAAGCAATTATACTCCAATAAAGATGTTAAAGAAATAAAATAAAATTTAAAAAACTCAGAGTTTCACTGCAATCATTCTCATAGAAATCAAATCTTGTAGGCAGAAAAAGAATGTTTATGTCTTCTGTCAAAGACTCACTGTTACCAGGTACTTAAGAAATTTTATTTCACCATACGAATATATATTAAACAACTAATTTTCTGCCCTCCTTTCCTTCCTTCCTTTCTTTCACTTCAGTTCAGCTCATCTGAAATCTTTCTAATGGAATACTCTTATTAATTTCTTGAAACACTACTTTTTACAAAGGAGCACTGAAATGAAGATCTTCTGTTCTTCCCTACTCACTATTACCTCCCTTCTCACTTCTCTTTATTTTTAAATAAATAAATAAATAAATTTATTTATTTATTTATTGGCTGAGTTGTGTCTTTGTTGCTGCACGCGGGCTTTCTGTAATTGCGGTGAGCAGGGGCTACTCTTCATTGCAGTGCGTGGGCTTCTCATTGTGGAGGCTTCTCTTGTTGTGGAGCTCGGGCTCGAGGCACGTGGGCTTCAGTAGTTGTGGCTCATGGGCTCTAGAGCACCGGCTCCATAGTTGTGGTGCATGGTCTTAGTTGCTCTGTGGCACGTGGGGTCTCCTGGACAAGACCTCGAACCCCTGTCCCCTGCATTGGCAGGCAGATTCTTAACCACTGCGCCACCAGGGAAGTCTGCCTCTTGCTTCTCTAACAGTCTCTTAGTTTTCTTCCAAGGAACAACACTCCCTCCCCCACCACATGGAGCCTTGGCTGCTGTATCCACCAGACTTCCTCTCTGGGCTAAGGGGTGAGAAAATGACTCAAACCAGTCAGGCCAACTCTCCCAAGAATCTGAAACTTGTGTCCAGTGATGGAAGGATGGAAAATAGCTCTAGTCATTTCATTCCAAAGACATGCCCTAAGAAAAAATGGTCACTAGTTCCTAGAAACTCTACCCAGAGTGTTCCCAGATTCCTATACTTTCAAAGCTTATTTAACTTTTACTATAATTATATGACCTACTTCATTATCTACCAGTAAATACATTTTTTGCTTAAATTGGCCAGAGAAAGTTTCTTTTATTTGCAGCCAAAAATCTCTGACTGATAGAAATGGAGCAGTATGGGCAGTGAGAGTGTTTTCCCCTTCAAAACATAGTTTAGAGTGCTATACTGGTGGAATAAACTATTATATTTATTAAGCAAAAAACCTTTAAACAGCAGAGAAGTATTTGTATTATATTTCCAAGTGGTCTTAAAAACCACAAACAAATAACAGAAGACCTTAACTTTTTATCTCAGTCATTTTTTAATTAAATGTATTGGTAAATGTATTAAAAGTATTGTTTTAGAAATAGGAGAAATTAAAATTTGAGGGAAATTTACTCTGGGATATGCTAGAGAGTTCTTTTTATCTTGCTTAGAATTTAAAATGTTATAATCTCATAATCTATTACAAAGATGGTGAAAACAGCAGTAAAGAAAATATTCTCAAACTTCCAAATATATTTGACTACTAATAACAGCAAAAAGTATGGGTAAATGTGTTAACACAGAGGCCTCTATAAAGTGAAATCTAGCCCCTATGCAAAGTCTCAAATGTATATGCTTTGAAGTTTTTAGGTGACAGTTACTTTATCTTTAGTGGTTCATTTTTGTAACCATCCAAAACAAACACTGCTAGAACCAAGTATAGATTTACTGTGAAGTTCTGAGACGCTATTGGTGCCACCATTCTGTCATGCTATACATATTTTTTCCCTACAGCCAACACACCATTACATTCTCTGTGTTCCAATTCATTTAATAACTTGTTTTGAAAAGAAAATACTGGAATAATCCAGATATAAACAGTTATTTGGGCCAGTGGAGGTTCACATTCTCTGTAGAGGGAAAGTTAAGAATTACATGGAGAGACTAAGAGGTAAAGTGCATTAGATTGATTAGGAGGAGAGAGTTAGTTTCCTGTATACCTTTTAATACTGACTGTATTAATTCTCTATTGCTGCTGTAACAAATTATAACAAAGCCAGTGCTTAGAACAAGAGAGAATTTTTCTTCCCAACTGATCCCTATGTGTTGCAGGAAGTAGTTGGAAATATGGTCATTAACTCCAAGTGTTTTAAAACTATGCGACCATGCAAAGAGTCAAGTTTCATTCCTTTCCAAACAAGTGAGCCTCACTTTGAAGAGCGTGGTGTTTCTTGCATCTGAATTTTCTACAGCCTTAAATTCCAAACATTAGACATTAGCACTCCTTAAACACTTTATCACATTTAGACTTCCTTGCTCTACTGATGAATGACTCTTTCAGCACCAACACTGCCATTTTTTCAGGATTACCATGTTTATCTAGTAATGTCACTTTGCACACTTTATATATATTGTACACTTATTTCAGAGGTTAGCATACTTTTTCTGCAAAAGGCCAGATAATAAACATTCCAGGCATTGTGGGCTATACGGTATCTATCACAACTACTCAACTTTGCCATTGCAGTGTGAAATAAGCCACAGACAATATGTAAACAAATCAGCATGGCTGTGTTCCAATAAAACTTTATTTATAAAAGCAGACAATGGGCCAGATTTGGCCCATGAGTGGTAGTTTGCCACCCCCTGACATACTTTATAAGAATTAGCAGAAATCAAAAATAAAAGTGGAGATCCCAGACTTCCCTGGTGACCTACTGGTTAGGATTCTGGGCTTTCACTGTGGTGGCCTGCGTTCAATCCCTGGCCGGGGAAGATCCCACAAGCTGTGAAGTGTGGCCAAAAAAAGAAAAAAAAATGCAGATCCCAGTAATACAAATAGTAGATTTCAAAAACTAAGTTCAATTAAAACAAAGCTAGAACTCATTAGAAATGCTTAAAAATACACACCAGAGGGGCTTTCCTGGTGGCGCAGTGGTTGAGAGTCCGCCTGCCGATTCAGGGGACCCGGGTTCGTGCTGCGGTCCGGGAAGATTCCACATGCCGCGGAGCGGCTGGGCCCGTGAGTCATGGCCGCTGAGCCTGTGCGTCTGGAGCCTGTGCTCCGCAACGGGAGAGGCCACAACAGTGAGAGGCCCGCGTACCGAAAACAAACAAACAAACAAACAAACACCAGAAGCGTCTGTCAGGCCTTTAGTAACCTTTATACTGTGTACTCAGTTTTTTTAAAAAGGCGCAAAAATGAGGACCTTGCGATAAGCTTGACCAAGGATGTCTACCAGCCCACTGGCAAGATTTGGCTCAGAAACTGGATGTGTTGTTTAACATTTAAAAACTTTTATTTTTAATTTTCTTCCATAAGTAATAAGAACCTATCTATAAATAGATTTTTCTCCCCAAGTTCCAGTCGAAACCAAACAGTAATAGTTTCTCTGTTCATCCAAATGTTAGGTTTAGCCAACTTCCTTTTCTAGTTCAACTTAGCAGTTCTTATGATAAATCCATATTTTCCCATAAGCCAGAGAAATGTAGACTCTTTCATTCATGTCATATTGAGAATGGGAAGCTTGTGTTTTTGTTTTGTGTGACTAGCATTCTCTACTAAGAGGTAGTAAAGGGCAAGTAGAGAGAGAATACTACTCTTAAGATTGTGTCCTTCAGTTCTCGCTGATTTCAGATGAGCGGAGAGTTTGTAGTGTTAAATTACTCATTCTTCTAGCTAAGTGAAGGGTGACTTCTTAATATAAATCTTCTCCCGAAGAAACAGAGCATTTTGTTTGAGGTCAGAGATTGTCGTGCACGAGTATGTGAACTTGGATGAATCTCTTAGCTTCTCCTTGTATCCCTTATATATAAAATTGGGATAGCAGTGTATTTTTGTGAATATTAAATAAGCTTTTGAGATCATCCATTAGATGAAGTAAAAGAGGAGGGGAACAAACATTTATTGGCCACCTATCATAATGCATTATATCCGTTATCTTCTTTAACATTTTCACTTATCCTGTGCAGAAAGTATTGCTGTCACCTTTTCTAAAGATAAGGCTTTGGAAGAAACAATCACTTGCTCAAGCTTATTCATCTAATAAGTGACAGAAATGGGAATCAAACTAATGTCCAAACCCCATATTATGCTACATACATACTAAAAAGAATGTTTGTTTCCTTCCCCAGACTCTGTGTCCTAAAGTGGGAAAGAAAGGCCAGGCATAAAAGTGGGTAATGAGTGCTAACTTTTCTGTTAAGCATTAAATTTTCTTTTGTGACAAACAAATTTATATATTACATAGTAAAAATCTTCTTATGAAAATATTTCTTTAGAAATTCTGGAGCATTCCTGTAGAGTTCCAAAAATATGTTTTGAAGTTTGAATGACTTACACAAAAAGTAATATAGACCAACCTATTTTGTGAACTATTGGGAAAGATTAATTATGCTAGGATGATTCATGACCATGTGCTGTGTGTCTTTCTGAAAGGTATAAATCAGCTACACGTGAAGAATGAATCCAAGTTTATAAAGCAATTATCTTTTATTATTATTATTATTATTTTATTTTGGTCCTTTACAATCTCTTTCTCAAAATGTTTTTAAATGAAGATCTTAATACTATAATATGTCTGTAATGAACTTAAATTATCATATCATAAAAAGTACTCAGTTAATAAAGTGAAAAACCTAAAGGCATAAAGCAGATCCCACTAGAGTAGATTACAAAAGCTTACGTATTCCAAGTAGAAAAATTCATCCTTATAAAATAATAAAAACATTTTAAAGGTTGGCTTCAATTATTAAGCTGGACTAAGGTATTAAATTCTAACCCTAAGTCATAGTTCTTTGTCACAAGATCAGTACTACTTGGCAAATGCTTATCTCCTGAGTAAGAAACAAATGCTTTTGGGTTTGTGTTATTTTGCAAACTGATCAACTCATTAATGCAGCTGTAGAAAGAACATGAAGTCTTGCATATTGTGATTACATTACTTTGGCTTTTCAACTTAACAGTGGAAGTTTAAAAGTTTCAAAATTAAAAAGTTTTTGTTTTTCCTTTTCAGTGGCTCCACCCACAAGGTTAAGATATAATGTATTATCTCATGATAGTATCCAGATTTCATGGAAGGCTCCGAGAGGGAAATTTGGTGGATACAAACTTCTTGTGACTCCAGCTGCAGGTAAAAACACTCAACTGTATTTTTTAGAGTATTAGCAATTTTTTGCACACAGGGAACTAAAAATGTATTGTGCTAAGTGCTGCTTTAAGTTCATTTGAAAGATTTTGGTTTTATTTAAGCTTTGAAGCTTGAAATCTTACCCTCTACTCAAGAAAATGATGTTCCCCAAATTTAAAGAATAACTATTGGACTCCCCATAGTTTTCCTCAGGCAAAATTTTCAGACTATCAAGAAACCTCACTACCTCTGTTTCAAAATGTATCAGTTCTTTTGGTCTATTGACAATTAAAAATTACCTCCAAAGTTTTGGCCTAGCCACAGCAATCAGAGAAGAAAAAGAAATAAAAGTAATCCAAATTGGGAAAAAAGAAGTAAAGATGTCACTGTTTGCAGATGACATGATACTATACATAGAGAATCCTAAAGATGCTACCAGAAAACTACTATAGCTAATCAATGAATTTGGTGAAGTAGCAGCATACAAAAGTAATGCACAGAAATCTCTTGCATTCCTATACACTCACTAATGATGAAATATCTGAAAGAGAAATTAAGGAAACACTCCCATTTAACTGCAACAAAAAGAATAAAATACCTAGGAATAAACCTACCTAAGGAGACAAAAGACCTGTATGCAAAAATTATAAGACACTGATGAAAGAAACTAAAGATGATACAAACAGATGGACAAATATATCATGTTCTTGGATTGGAAGAATCAACATTGTGAAAATGACTATACTACCCAAAGCAATCTACAGATTCCATGCAATCCCTATCAAACTACCAGTGGCATTTTTCACAGAACTAGAACAAAAAATTTCACAATTTGTATGAAAACACAAAAGACCCCAAATAGCCAAAGCAATCTTGAGAAAGAAAAATGGAGCTGTAGGAATCAGGCTCCCTGACTTCAGACTATACTACAAAGCTACATTAATCAGAACAGTATGGTACTGTCACAAAAACAGAAATATAGATCAATGAAACAGGAGAGAAAGCCCAGAGATAAACCCACGCACCTATGGTCAACTTATTTTTGCTAAAGGAGGCAAGAATATACAATGGAGAAAAGACAGCCTCTTTAATAAGTGGTACTGGGAAAACTGGACAGCTACATGTAAAAGAATGAAATTAGAGCACTCCCTGACACCATACACAAAAATAAACTCAAAATGGATTAAAGACCTAAATGTAAGGCCAGACACTATAAAACTGTTAGAAGAAAACATAGGCAGAACACTCTATGACATAAATCACAGCAAGATCCTTTTTGACCCACCTCTTAGAGAAATGGAAATAAAAACAAATGGGACCTAATGAAACTTAAAAGCTTTCGCACAGCAAAGGAAACCATAAACAAGACGAAGAGACAACCCTCAGAATGGGAGAAAATATGTGCAAATGAAGCAACAGACAAAGGATTAATCTCCAAAATTTATAAGCAGCCCATGCAGCTCAATATCAAAAAAACAAACAACCCAATCCAAAAATGGGCATAAGACCTAAATAGACATTTCTCCAAAGAAGATATACAGATGGCTAAAAAACACATGAAAGGATGCTCAACATCATTAATCATTAGAGAAATGCAAATCAAAACTACAATGAGATATCATCTCACACCAGTCAGAATGGCCATCATCAAAAAATCTACAAAGAAGGGCTTCCCTGGTGGCACAGTGGTTGAGAGTCTGCCTGCCAGTGCAGGGCACATGGGTTCGTGCCCCAGTCCAGGAAGATCCCACATGCCGCTGAGTGGCTGGGCCTGTGAGCCATGGCTGTTGAGCCTGCTCGTCTGGAGCCTGTGCTCTGCGATGGGAGAGGCCACAACACTGAGAGGCCCACATACCACACACACACACACAAAATCTACAAACAGTAAATGCTGGAGAGGGTGTGGAGAAAAGGGAACCCTCTTGCACTGTTGGTGGGAATGTAAATTGATACAGCCACTATGGAGAACAGTATGCAGGTTCCTTAAAAAACTAAAAATAGAACTACCATACGACCCAGCAATCCCACTACTGGGCATATACCCTGAGAAAACCATAATTCAAAAAGAGTCATGTACCACAATGTTCATTGCAGCTCTACTTACAGTAGCCAGGATATGGAAGCAACCTAAGTGTCCATCCACAGATGAATGGATAAAGATGTGACACATATATACAATGGAATATTACTCAACCATAAAAAGAAACGAAATTGAGTTATTTGTAGTGAGGTGGATGGACCTAGAGTCTGTCATACACAGTGAAGTAAGTCAGAAAGAGAAAAACAAATACTGTACGTTAACACATATATATGGAGTCTAAAAAAAAAAAAAGGTCATGAAGAACCTAGGAGCAGGACAGGAATAAAGACGCAGATGTAGAGAATGGACTTGAGGACATGGGGAAGGGGAAGGGTAAGCTGGGACAAAGTGAGAGAGTGGCATGGACATATATACACTACCAAATGTAAAACCGATAGCTAGTGGGAAACAGCCGCATAGCACAGGGAGATCAGCTTGGTGCTTTGTGACCACCTAGAGGGGTGTGATATGGAGGGTGAGAGGGAGGGAGACACAAGAGGGAAGAGATATGGGGATATATGTATATGTATAGCTGATTCACTTCATTATAAACCAGAAACTAACACACCATTGTAAAGCAATTATACTCCAATAAAGATGTTAAAAAAAAAAGCAACAGTGTGTTATGATGAAAGATCTTTGCAAATGTGTTTTTATCTAATTTAGACAACTGTCTAATGCAAGAGTATAACTGAAAATGAGAATGAAAAGTGTACTAAAATTAGTATTATGTAATAGCATTATACATATTTTTGAATGTCTTCACCTTTAAAGTCTTGATTAATAAAATTTGGTCTTGATTAATAAAAGTCTGGTTAATAAAATTTCTTAATGTACACAGTTAACCCCCTTCTTAGAACTGATTTATCTTTCTGTTTTATTATAGGTGGAAAAACCAATCAATTGAATCTCCAGAACACTGCAACTAAAGCGATTATTCAAGGTCTTATGCCAGACCAGAATTACACAGTTCAAATTATTGCATACAATAAAGACAAAGAAAGCAAGCCAGCCCAAGGTCAATTCAGAAGTATGTATTTACAGATCATAAAGTGCTGCCATGGGACTCTGTCCCAGCTCTGAGTTTGAGTCTGTGGTAAATATTGTATCGATAACAGGTTAAAATCCTAGATTGTTTAGATTTGAAAAGATCTTAAAAGATATTTAGTATAATCTTCTATGAGTTCCTTTTATCTCTAATATTCTCTGTCCCTTCCCTTACCCATTTCATGGTGCTCCTACTTATCCTTTAAAAAGCTTTTAGTTCTCAAATGCTCTCCCTAACACTGTCCACTGAGCCTTATGCAGACATCTCATCTACCCAGCACATAATAGCTGCTCAATAAATACTTTCAGGATTCTGTGAAGGGAGGTACTCTCTCTGCCTCCATAATGGTCTAGGAAGCGAATGGATGGGAGTGTCTTCATATTTGATACAGTTCTCAAATAATAAGTTGGGCAAAGGCTTGACATACAGAGACATTCTAAGCAGGAGAGGAAGCTCTGAGGCAGCCCCATCCATGTCTGTGCTGTTCCATTAGAAAGCTTTTCCTTATGTTGAATTTAAAAGTTGTCCACAAAGACCCTGATTCTTTTGCCTTTCAGGAAATATTCATTCATTCACTCATTCTTTTTTTTTTTTCACTTAACAAGTGTATATTGCATGTCTACTAAGTGTGAGGCCCTATTCTAGGCCCTGGGAACATGACAAATCCCTGCCCCCATGGACCTTATATTCTAGTGACCAAAGACTACAGAAACTCCCTCTTCCTGGAGGTGATGTATCTAATTGGAGGGCAGAGTTTTGTGTATCAGGAATACAAACAGAAGAGGTCTGTCCTGGTTATCTTTCTGTGTTACTTCATTCTTAAGGTAGACTCTTTAAAAAACCCAACTCATTATTAAGGACAATTTTAAACATAACTTTAAAAATCAGCAGATTCATAAAATAAACCCCTAAATATCCATCAGTTGCTTCAACAATTAACCATTCATGGTCACTCTTGTTTCATTTTTACCCCATACTCCCCTCTCTCATATTATTTTGAAGTAAATCCTACACATCATTTCAAATAACAGCTTTTTAAAGGGTTAATCCACAAATCGGGGAAGTTGTGGGTTCTAGAACTCTATATACAGCAATGTTCTATCTGGATTTTTCTATCCCTCCCTTCCTTTTTATCTTTCTCTTCTAGGTCATGTTTTATGAGACACGTTTTGTGATTTTTCTTAAAAAAAAAAAAAACTTTGTTAACCCGCTACCTCTTGAAACTTCTGAACAAAGAAACATTTGGTGAATCCACCTGTCAGCAGGACATACAGATGTTTTAAATGTTACATTCTTTTGAGATTCACAGTGTCTGGAAGCTCTGGGAAAGGGTTTTATGTTATTTTCAATATAAATCAGCCTTCTGTCTCATTTTACTGGCGCTGTGCTTCAGTTTCTGGCCTCTGACATTCCTACATGAGTAAGGGAAATAACTTTCCTTAAAGTTTGTGAGAAGCAGTAAAAAGGACAAAGAGAAACAATTCATTTCACTTTAGTCTTAAGCTTTTGTGCGACTGATTATTGCAAATATTCCACTGACTAGCAGCATAAGAAACACAGGTAGCCTTAAAACTTTGCCAACAGCTATTTACTCAAAACATTTTAAAGGAAATGCATTTGTTTTCAGTTTGCTTAGCTCTGCTGACATAATCTTAGTGAAACAGTCCAACTGGTTAGTTAGATAAATTATATGGACGCATATATATTTTTTAGCTACGTTATTTTTATTGGCAGGATAGAGGTCTTAGTTCTTCCCAAATAACAATTTATAGGAATGAAATTAAAATAACTTTGTTTGGATGGTTTCCTTTTCCATGTTGCATTTCAGTTATGTTTTTGCTCCCTGTGAGATGGAGCTAAAGCCTGTACTCCCCTCCCTGGAAACCTTTCACGCTTGGATCCAGGAAAATAATGATCTAGACAAATCCTGTGGATATAGGTTTGCAGTTAGTGTAGGGATTTGAATTTTTCAAAAGTCCATCTTCTACACAGGGAAACATAAGGAACAATCTTTGGATTTTGAAAACAGAAAGGCATGTCTGAACTGTTATGATTCCAAATCTGGTGTGTGTATTTGGCCAAGCAACTTAACTTCTAGCCTCAGTTTCCTCATGGGCAAATGGGGTGATGGTTTGTGCCTATTATTGTGTGGATTAACTCACGTCAGCACATAGTAGGGGCATGGTTGCTTTTGTTGTTATGATTAATACCACTTTACTCTTGACAGTCTGTTTTCTAATTGATTTTGCCTCCTGTGTGAGGAGGACAGAAGCTTGGCATGACACATGTTACATCTTGTATGTGACCTAGTGGCCCAATTCAAAGTGACTGTTTTTTTTGTTTTTTGTTTTTCTTGTTCATCTGTAGAATGGATTTTGGGCCTATTTTGGCAAACTTAATTTTTGGCCACTATTTTTCTCTTTGGAACTATATTTTGCTAATCTCTGCCTGCAAAATCTTGCTAATTTTTTAAAGTTTGGCCCAAATGTCACCTTCCTGGTGAAGTTTCCCAGAGTCTCCACCTCTACAATTATTCTTTCCCAGATCTATTTCTACTTTTAGCACAACTTTCCTCACACTAGAGTTGCAGACTTATTTTCTTTTACAGAATGAAAGCAATTTGAGGCCATGGTCTATGTGTGGGTGGGGTTGAAGATGTAGATTTGGAAATTATCCACGGAAGGGTGAGAATTAAAACTGTGGGATGATAAAATTGTAGGCAGGGTGCACAGGGGTGCAAGGCAAATGTAGTTTATGACTGTGTTTCAGGAATGGAATCAGAAAAATGATCCAAAGAATGAGAATGTAAAGGAGGGGTCAGAGGAATATGAGAACACCCGGGATAATGCTTTTTTACAAACTGAGAAAGAAAAGAATTTAAAGGAAGAGGTGTTCCAAAGTGGCCAAGCCTTATAAAGAAGTCAGAAGATGTGGTCTAAAAAATGGATTTAGAAAATGAGAAGATCAGTGCAAATAGCAGGATTAAGGCATCTTGTATTTATTATTTTTTTTAATCATGGAATTTAATCTCTAAGTACCAGAAAGCCAAGGAAGGTTTGTATAAAGGAATCATAGAACTAGAGCAACCCGGCCTTGGCAGATGGCAAGTCTCAAACCCTTTTAGCAAAGGGGTGGAAGCCAGTAAAAAGAAGAGGAAGAGGAGGAAGAGATGATAAAGACAGGATTCATGGAATAATACCCTAAGAAGGCAAGAAGGATTGTTCAAAGGAAATCATTGCTTACCCTACAGAGCCAACCCTCCAATAAGTTTGCAGATTTCCATGAAGTGAATGCAATAATTAAATGAAATATTTTGCCATGGGATCACTTCCTCCTTTTCACAGGGTATTTTATTTGTGCAGATACCACTGCCATTTAGCGATGACTCAGGACAACTTCAGGTGCCAAGCAATAGCAGGGAAGCTGCTGTGGAGTGAAAAGTAAAGCTATTGGAGTACATAGGAATGAATGTATTAAAGGACCGAGGGTCATTCTGGGTCCCTGAATATTTCATAATGAAAGTAACAAAGAAATACTACTATTTATTAGTAGGGAAACTTTTTTTTTAAGTTTGAAAGGAAATTATTGTGGAGTTCCTTATCTTCTATTGCAGATAGACCAACTCCAAATGAGTATATTCATGGCTAAGATATTTCTAGAACAGGGGCCAGCTCACAGGCCTTCCACAAATCTGAAGACATGGCTTGAATCCTGTGCCAACACTTTCTGGTTTTATGAGATAAGTCTTAGCTCCTTAGCCTGTTGTTCTTTCATTCCCTCATGTCTGAAATGGGGCTAATCTTGTGATTTTATAATAATTATGAAGGGTTAAGTTTATTTGATACATCTGCCCATAGTGAATACCAAAGTAATTCTGTGATTTCCACACATTCCCATGACAAAATTGAAAAAAATAGCAGCTCCAATCTTCTGAAATGAGATTCTACCATGAGCTAATTTCTACTTAAAACTTTCAATACTTGCAAGGGTTTTAGTAAAAATTCATTGAATATTTTCTTTTAGACTTTAACCTAACATGTTGCTGTATTTTTACTTTTTTTCCAGTTAAGGATTTAGAAAAAAGAAAGGAACCAAAACCCCGAGTCAAGGTTTTGGACAAAGGAAATGAGAATAAACCATCTGTACCAGAAGAAGGTCAGATTTTTTTTTTTTTATTTGCTTATTTGGGGGATTGAGTTGTCTTAAGAACACAGGCAATACATACATCCTTGGCCGTTGGTCCCATCAGAGGAGTACAGATCTAATATGAAAATCTCCCACAGCCCCACCTCATTCCCTCCTTCCTTCCTCACACATAGTAACTGTCAACACTTCCCTCTCCCTTACTTTTCCATATTTAATAACATCACTAAGTTCTGGTGAATTTATTTTCTATTGAAATACTGACAGAATCTGTTCATTTCTTTCCATGTCTATTGCCAATACTCTGCTAAGCTCCCCTTTCTTTCCTGGTGTGCAGTATTATTTAGCAAGATCTCAATTTATTCTCTGCCCAGAAGTTAGAGTGATCTTTGCAAAACACATCTGACTCTATGCTCCACGTACCACCCCCCCGACCCCCGCACATCTTAAAACCCCTTCAATGGCTTTCCACTGCTCTTAGGATGGAGTCCAGATCCTTATCAAGACTTTCAAGGCCCCCCATAGTCTTGTGACCTACCAACCTTTCTTCCTTCTTCATCTCCTTCCTTCTTCATCTCGCTGTTTAATTTTAAAACTTTACGAACACATTGCAAAAACTACATACCTCTAAAAATGAAATTGCAGGGTTAAAGGATATGCAAATTTTACAATTTTGATAGTCTACCAAACTGACACAATTTTTTCAATAATTTATTCTTAAAACGTACACTCTTTCCAATATTTGAAATCCTCAGTTTCAAAGTTTTCCTATTTCTTCTAATAATTTATAGTTTTATATTTATATTAACTATATTATTATGATTTATTGTTAAATATATCAGGTATATAAAAAGTATAAAAATAAGTAATAAACAACTTTATCCAGTTAAGAAGATAAATAAAAACAGCACAGTTGGAACTCTCTATATATCCCTGAATATTCCTTTTCCTCCCCTTCTAAGAGGCTGCCAGTATTTGAATTCAGTGTTTATCATTCCAATATGTGTCTTTATCATTTTACTACATAAATATATGAATCCTGAAACCATATTTTAATTATGAATTCATATCTTAAATTTTCTATACATTTAATCAAAATCTATGTATACTTTGCAACTTGCTTTTTTTTCACAAAATATTAGATTTTTTGAGTTATCCATGTTGACTTATGTGAGGTAATTTATTCATCTTTGTTGTGTAGAATTCCTTGGATAAATATAACCCAATATATTTAACTCTTCTACTCTGATGTTCCCATTATTTTGCTATTACAAAATTGCTATAAGTATTTTTATTTATGTTGCCTTCTGTACATGTGGTAGAATTTCTCTAGCATATACACCTAGATATTGAATTATTCAATTATAATGTGTGCATATCTTCAACCTTGTTCATCTTGTCTATGGTATCTTATTGTTTTATATGTTTTTATATATAATATTCTTTCCTTATTATGTTTTTCTTTTTCTAACTTCCTGAATTGAATGCTTATCTCATTAATTTTCAGTATTTCTCCTTTTCTATTATTTGCATTAAGGCTACAAATATCCAAGTACTGCTTTAGCTGTATCACATAGATTTTGATATGTAGTTTTATTTTTATGTAGTTCATGCTATATAATTTCTAATTTCTACTAGGCTTTCTATTTTGATCCACAAGTTATTTAGAAATATATTATTTAATTTGTAAACATACAGAGATTTTTAAAAAGATATGTATTTGTTGTTGGTGTCTAACAATTGCATTGTGATACCAATATTTTTTTAAAAATTTGTTCAGACATTGTTTAAATGTGGTCAATTTTTTTTTAACCATCGCATGTGTTCTTGAGAAAAATTTTATTCTCTGTGTCTGGGAGATTTGTCCATTTCTCTTTGTAACTCTGGCAGTTTTGCTTTAATTAGAGGCTAAGTTCATGTAAAATAAGAGTTGTTATATTGTCCTAGTGAATAATTCTTTTTATTTTGTAAAAATTTTCTTTATTCTTAGTAATTCAATATTTGACTTAGACACTATTTTGCTTCATAGTCACATAACATATTGATTCTCTGCCCTTTAAGTTTCACCCTATTTGTGTTCTCAGGTTCAAGGTGAGTAAATCTTTAAAGAGCATTTAGTTGGATTTTAAAAAATCATCTCTTACAATCTCTGTATTTTAATTGGTGTCTGTAGTCCACTTACATTTTGGATTTGCCATTTATTTTATACTTCCTATTATGCTACATTTTCCCCTTGTATGCCTTATTTACTTAAAATTGATCACTTTTTTAAAAAATACATTTTCCCCTCTACTGAACTAGCAGGTATTTAATCCTTTTGTGTTTTTTGTATGATTATAATTAAATTTTTAGTGTGCATACAAAACCAAACTCTAAAACTAATCAGTATATTTACCATTTCCCAACCAATACAAAATTTTATAGTACTTTAACTTCAATTATCTACCCTCTATATTTTACATAATTCATAACAAATACATTAATTTTAACGTTTTTGCCTCATGAAGGTGTAATATTTATAGTAATTATAATTTTAACAGTCATTGTTTGTCCAGAACATCCCATGTTTATAAATTTCTTTGCTCATTAATCCACCTTGCATCTCAGATTTTCTGCATGTGTTCAGTTTCCTTTAGAGAAGATCTGTGGTGGTAAACTTAACTTTATTCACACAAAAATATCTGCAGCCCACCCTCACTTTTGAAAGACTAGCTGGGTACCAGGTTGAAAGTTGTTGTCTCTAATCATTTAGAAGATATTTGACTCTCTTTTGGCTCTTGTTTAAGACAAGTCTGTTGACAATCTAAACGTTATTCCTTTTCAGGTAATCTCTCTTTTCTTTCCGGATGCTTTTCAGGCTTTCTGTTCTTTTTCTTTGGCTTTCTGTTGTTTCACTACAATAAGTCTTGTTATAGATCTCTTTGTGCTCCCAGAATCAGCATTTATGACTTTCACTGATTCTCAACCTTTAGCTCTTCAAATATTCTTTTTCTCAGTTACCTATGTCTTTCTCTCTTCTCTCTTTCTCTCTCTGTATTCAAATTATAATTATCATAGATAGTCTTTTTTGACGATCTATGTCTCTTAACTTTTGCAATTTTCTACCTCTTTGATTTTATCAATGACATTTTGGGTAATTTCCTTTATCTTTCTATTAGTATACTAATTACCCTTTCATCTCTTTCTAATCTGCTTTTTAGCCTGTCCTTTTTAATGAGTAAATCTTTTATTTCTAGAAATTATATTTGATTTTTTGAAAATTTTGCTAGCAATTTATCTGGTACATTGTTCCATTTTAGTGTTTTTTAAAAAATTATTCTGCTGTCTTAATCATGTTTATATTCTGAACCCAATAATTATATTATCTAAAGTATTTTAGGGGTAAATTTTTCTTTTCTTTTCTTTACTGGTTTTCATTCATGGTGCTTGTTTTCTTGTTTGACATGTCACTTTGATTTGTGAGCTTTTTTGTGGGAATTCTTCACAGCATGGTTTAGGAGTCAGCACCTCCAGAGTGGTGCCCCTTGGTTGCTACCAAATTGGAACGATTTTATGTTAATTTCTTGTTTGGGGATGCTCAAGCTTGTCAATGTTACAAATTCATATGACACTATGTAAATATTGTTTTTCTTATTACCATTTTACCCACTTATTTTAACATCCATTGATGATTCTTGCCTGAGTCAGTTACTACTATAATGTTTCTGAAATGATAATTTTCTAACTTCATTGTTCATTCTACATTTATTAGGTAGCATTCTGCTGTAAGGGAGATCTTTCCCTTCTTCCATATTTATTTATTTATATAATTTTTATGAATTTTTGTTTCATGTGATGGATTATAATCCATTACTATCATGTATTTTGATGCTCAAATTCTTCCAGAACTGCTCAGTGAGAGCTATTTCAAGGTGTCTCCTATGCCCTTTTAATATATCCCCATCATTCTTGAAGCTCTTCCTTACTTTCTGACACAAACCTTGCATTCCAGGCTCCTCTTGTAGTTTTTGTGCCCTGTCCTGAAATCAACCACTTCTTCAAGGAGTTGGGTTTTTTTCATGGAGAGTGGTATTTAGATACCAAAATGTGGTTACTAGATGTGTTTATGCTTCTGGGTTGTCATTGTTTCTAGGCCCTCTTATCTGAGAATGCACACACACACACACACACACACAGTTCATTATCTATTTACCTATCTATCTTTCTATCCTCTATCTTATTGTAACTTGTATCTATCATCTATCCATACCACAGAGTTTATTCTAGCATTTCTTTTTCCATATTTACAACTGTCTCTTCAAAAGAGTTGGGTAACATGGCTCCCGATATCTTAAATGCACCTACTTATATGCTCAATCATAGAAATAGTTTCAAACTTGCTAATTTATACACTTAGCAAAAAGTCGGTTGATTAGAGTTCGATATTTGCCTTTAGTGTGAAGTATATAATAAAATATCTGTGTTCAAAAGGATCTTGGGTTAGTTCTTTCTTCCCTGTTCACTGTGGTTTTGTTATTCATTTTTAATACAGTCAGGTTAATTTGTGAGTACATAAAACATTAATGTGGTTCCAAAAGTAAAAAAGTATACAAAAGGGTAATATTCAAAAGAAGTATGACTTCTGCTATTTCTTCCACCCAGCTTTACTCACCACCTTTAAATAACCAAATTCATTAATTTCTGATTTACTTTCCCTGTGTCTTTTTTTTTTTTAATTTCTAACTACTTTTATGGAGGATTTTACGTGTAAGTTCTCGGCTGAGTTTTGGCTTAGCATTCTTTGCCAGGCAGTGCTTAAAGAATGGCACTCAAGGCGAAACCTATCTTCCATCCACGGATTAGAGTTTGATCCCAGAATTTAGCTATAACTAGATATTCCTAAAATGTCCTTAGTTCTCCTTTCTTTTCCCTGATGCACCTTCCTCTTGCTCTTCTAAAACATAGGTTTGAGTGACGTGAATTGAACACAGGGAAAAGAACAGTGAAAAGTGAGAGTAATGTTAATATATGTTCTGATAAATCCTCACAGACATCTGCAGAAGGACCTTTCATTCAGCAGTTCATTTGCTTTACACACTAAACACATGTTTATGGAGAGGCCTTTCCTGAGCCACTTTCACTAGGGGCTGTTTCAACATATTTATTGCAGTGATGAAGACCTGGGTTAGGGCAAAAACTTTCAGGAATTTTGTAGATAAAAGGTGGCTCCCTCTTTTAGGTGAGGGTTCCCATGAAGTATATGAAGGATCAGAGAGGATTCTGAGGGCACTGGTGATATGAGCAAAGAGTCTTAAGAAGTAAGTTGTAAACAATGGTGAGAATTCAGGCCAGAATTAGGGCTACCAGGAGAGTGAGGGGGAGCGTTAATGGGGCCCACTGGAGATTTTAAAAAGGTCTTCCCTACCCAAGCCTTGATGTACTTTTTTTTTTGAATTTTTAAATTTTATTTTATTTATTTTTTATACAGCAGGTTCTTATTAGTTATCCATTTTATACATATTGGTGTATATATGTCAATCCCAATCTCCCAGTTCATCCCACCACCACCACTACCACCACTACTCCGCTACTTTCCCCCCTTGGTGTCCACACGTTTGTTCTCTACATCTGTGTCTCTATTTCTGCCCTGCAAACCGATTCACTTGATGTACTTCTTTCCATAGCCCTTCTTTCAAGATGTGATACTTCCATGATTCACATTGAACTCTGCTCTTTGTTTTCCCTACAATCTACAGTATTTTGGTATAAGAGCCTACATTGATAGTGGCTCAGATACAGTTGGACGTAGTTCAAATATTTTAGAATTTTAGTTTAGATGTAAAGAGCTAAGACTGTTAACAGAAGTTGCTGTGCAGTTAGTTCCTTGTTTGCTGTCTACTGTACGTGTTTCTTCAATAATCCAAATCCAACTCCCAAACAAAAGGGGTGTTGACCTTGGAGCATAATACTGGCACATCTGCAGTAGCTGCTATTTCTTCTGTGTTGTCCAAACAGCTTTCTCCAGTTATTTTTGGTGTTTTGCACAAGAATACAGGACTTGATTGAAAAAGATAATGAGATAGAAAGGAAAAAGTCGCATAGGGTTTCCTTGTTTTTTCCTCAATGATTTTTAAATTAAGATCTCTGACCCTCTTTGCGTTTTTTTAAATGAATTATTTTTCTCTGCAGGGAGAAGGTAAGGGGAGGGTCCCAATGCTCTGATTTTTAGGAGGAAAAAATAAGATGAGCTTAAGTTATTCTTTCTAAGGGTTGGCAAACTATGGCCCATGGGCCAATACAGTCCTCTGTTTTCTTAAGTGGGTAAATGGGTTTTATTGGAACACAGCTATGCTTATTTCTTTATATACCATTTATAGCTACTTTCGCACAATATCAGAGTTGAGCAGATACAACAGAGATCAGATGGCCTACAAAGACTGAAATATTTTCTGTCTTGCCCTTTTCAGAAGAAGTTTGCCAATCCTTGCTTTAGAATGTTTAAAACTTTTGAATATGTTGGAACAGAATTACTCACTGAACTGAGTAATTCACTGCTTTTCTAAGGCCAGCTGTCCATTTTGGTATTTCCAATAAGAATTACATAGGATGTACTCTCATATATGCCTTCAAAGGATTCTACTTCTCATACTCTCACATTTGCTTTTTTTTCCCTACCTGAAACACGAATTCTCCCAATTAACATTAAATGAGTTAATACATATAGTGTCTAGAAGATAGTCAGTGCTACATAGTTATTTTCTATTAATATTAGAATGTATAGTTTGCATGAATTAATATCATCAAAGACCAATCTTTTGTGTTAGTGATTTAACAGTAAATGCATAGAAGAGATTTGGTGATTACCCTCCAGTGCTGAACACTGAGTTAGGCACTGGGAATTAATTGGTGATCATGGTAGGCAGGATTCTACCCTCATGAAACTTACATAGCCTAGCAGGGACTCAACGTGTTTACCCGGTGCCTTCTCTTGGGGAAGAGTCAGGTTTGAAGTATACATCGTTATGGTTGAGCATAGCCAGGGCACATGATTATTCTCCAGGTGTATTTTCACTTACTGGAATTCCTTACTTCCTATAATACTTTTATAGTTCTCGGCTTGCAATTAAGAGATCAATTTGAAAGTTTACTGCTTTTTCCACTAGTTATTCTGGGCCTTAAATTTGCTGAACCCAGCACTGTGAGCTTAGTTTGACCAGGGTGGGACTGGAGAAAATTTTAATTCTGGGGATGCAGCAATCAAAATATTGGCTAAAGCACAGGTGAGTGGATGGGTTTTGTAGGTTAATTCTGGCTAGATCTTGACTTTTAGACACAAGGGGGAAGGGATTGATTCTGGTCATAAACTGGACTTTGGGGTTAGGTTGTGGGTGGAATTCATGCATTAAAGGATCTAGAAGGATGCCTGGCCCATAGAGTATGCTCTGTTAAGTGTTCCTCTTTCTCCTCTTTTTTTTTCTTCCTCATCTTCTCCTTCTATTTCATTCTCCTCTTCTCTTCCTCATTATTCTCATAATAATAATTATTATCATTACCTAGACAGTTGACATAGTGTACCAGCAACAGTAGGGTGAACTAGAAAATCTCTGCTCATAAGCATAAGGAGAATTTTTGGAAGCCCCTCTGTCTGTGCCTGTGTCTCGAGTGGAAAAATGTCTCCTTGAGAATTTATAACCATGGGCCTGTACCACATACAGATTAGGCATTCACATTTATACTCTTTACATATTCTGGGGTCCTAATATTCAAGAAATTAATTTTAAACTTGCTCAAAGCTGGTATAAGTAGGGTCCCTGGCAGAAGAAAACACAAAATCACCTTTGAGGCACACATGCTCAGCCCTAATTCTAAAGATTACCACATATAAAGCAATGCCAGAAAGAGTTTATAATCCAGAATTTTGAAACACAGAAGTAAAACCATGATTATGAGTCATGAGACAAAAATATGGTGGTCTCAGAATCCTATGATTTCCAATTATGAAATGATTACATAAATACTATAAAATAAACAACAATATTATTGAAGTCATAGAAATAGTCAAAACAAGAGAAGGATGAGAGACCACAGACAAAACAGGAAGAAGGAGGAATCAAAAGACTTGTAGAAGCCATTTCTAAGTGATGGAGATCTAGCTATGGGTAGTTGTCTGTTCTTCAATTCTTTGGCATAGTAAGCAAAAGCACTGTTTTAAATAAGTAATGTTAATTCAAGTTATTAATTTACTAAAAATGGTTGAGAAACCCTGATCCAACAGAAGTGGTAATGTAATTTTGGCCCTGTTTCTCCTCACTTCTGCTCTCCAATCATTCCATAACATTTCTTAGAAGCACAAAGCAACTGCAGAGGTGGTCTGTCAAGCCCATGGCATTAACCATATGGTAGGTCTGAGTCTGAGTAGCCATGCTCAGAGGAGAAATCAGATCATATGAGTGGCTTTTCAGTCCAAGGTTTAAGAGGATAAACAGTAACATTTTCGTTAGAATATTCTTTTTTCTTCCCCTATTGAACTTTCCTTTTTCTCCCTTAATTTCCTTGTTACTTCTTGAGGTCAGTGTGGCTCAGTATATAGCACACAGGTTTTGTGGTCATACATCCCTTGGAATGAAATCTTCCCTTGCTTCCTACCTACCTAGGCAACCTAAGGCGTAGAAACCTCTCTAAGCTCCAGTTTCTTCATTGGCAAAATGAGCATAATAGCCATAATGAGTACGCAGGTTTGGGAAGATTAAATGCTATCAGGTTTGTGACATACCTGGAACATAGCAGGTACGGGATGAATGTCAGTTTGCACCTCTTTTTCTATTTTCTTTTTTTCTAGTGTCTTCTTTTCAAAGAGAAAATATTAGCCTACCAAATGCAGCAGAGTGTCTTACATTGTCAATAACTATTTGTTGAATATTTGGATTTGGCTTGTTTTACACTCAAGGAGAGAGGTTCACATTCCCTTAGAGAAGATTAAGAAAGACTGTTTTCATGAAAAGAATGTTTTTATTATAAAAAAGCAGAAAGCAGATATCTGTTTTTGCTGTGATGTAAAGCATTAAAATTCATGTTTTCAGGAACTCAGAAAAGCATGAAACAGAATCAGTCATTCAGAAAATAATCATTGAACACCTGCAAAGTACATGATACCTGTGCATAAAATTATAAGGTTTCCCTGAGGGCAAGGGGCTGAGATTCTCCTAGCAATAGACCGCCTGTTTTCTCCGACTTTCCGCTACCTCTGACCACTCTTGATAAGACATTTTTAAAGGATTTTTGACACCTCTTCTGTTGGCCTCCAACAAATTTTATCATTCTTAACCCATGAATTTTCCAGTGGTAAAAAAAATATATAGCTCTTCCTTAAGTAAGTTTTCAAATGTCCTCATTTTAGTTTTTTTTATTTTTTTCAGATATCTGAAGTTATCATTTTATTTTATTTATCTATATATATTTTAAGTTTTATAAGCCTATATGTTTTTTTAACATCTTTATTGGAGTATAATTGTTTTACAATGGTGTGTTAGTTTCTGCTGTATAACAAAGTGAATCAGCTATACGTATACACATATCCCCTTATTTCCTCCCTCTTGTGTCTCCCTCCCACGCTCCCTATCCCACCCCTCTAGCTGGTCACAAAGCACTGAGCTGATCTCCCTGTGCTATGCAGCTGCTTCCCAATAGCTCTCTATTTTACATTTGATAGTGTATATATGTCCATGCCACCCTCTCAGTTCGTCCCAGCTTACCCTTCCCCCTCCCTGTGTCCTCAAGTCCATTCTCTACATCTGCGTCTTTATTCCTGTCCTGCACCTAGGTTCTTCAGAAACATTTTTTTTGATCCCATATATATGTTTAAGCGTACAGTATTTGTTTTTCTCTTTCTGATGTACTTCACTCTGTATGACAGGCTCTACACCATCCACCTCACTACAAATAATTCAATTTCATTTCTTTTTATGGCTGAGTAATATCCCATTGTATATATGTGCCACATCTTCTTTATCCATTCATCTGTGGATGGACACTTAGGTTGCTTCCATGTCCTGGCTATTGTAAATAGTGCTTCAATGAATAAGATGGTACATGACTCTTTTTGAATTATGGTTTTCTCAGGGTATATGCCCAGTAGTGGGATTGCTGGGTCGTATGGTAGTTCTATTTTTAGTTTTTGAGGAACTTCCATATTGTTATCCATATTGTCCATACATAGTGGCTGTATCAATTTGCATTCCCACCAACAGTGCAAGAGGGTTCCATTTTCTCCACTACCCTCTCCAACATTTATTGTTTGTAGATTTTTTGATGATGGCCATTCTAACTGGTGTGAGGTGATACCTCACTGTAGTTTTGATTTGGATTTCTCTAATGATTAGGGATGTTAAGCAGCTTTTCATGTGTTTGTTGGCAATCTGTATATCTTCTTTGGAGAAATGTCTATTTAGGTCTTCTGCCCATTTTTGGATTAGATTGTTTGTTTTTTTGATATTGAGCTGCATGAGCTGCTTGTATATTTTGGAGATTAATCCTTTGTCACTTGCTTCATTTGCAAAAATTGTCTCCCATTCTGAGGGTTGTCTTTTCGGCTTGTTTGTGGTTTCCTTTGCTATGCAAAAGCTTTTAAGTTTCTTTAGGTCCCATTTGTTTATTTTTGTTCTTATTTCCATTTCTGTAGGAGGTGGGTCAAAAAGGATATTGCTGTGATTTTTGTCATAGAGTGTTCTGCCTACGTTTTCCTCTAAGAGTTTTATAGTTTCTGGCCTTATATTTAGGTCTTTAATCCATTTTGAGTTTATTTTTGTGTATGATGTTAGGTAGTGTTCTAATTTCATTCTTTTACATGTAGCTGTCCAGTTGTCCCAGTACCACTTATTGAAGAGGCTGTCTTTACTCCATTGTATATTCTTGCCTCCTTTATCAAAGATAAGGTGACCATATGCACCTGGATTTATCTCTGGGCTTTCTATCCTGTTCAATTGATCTATATTTCTGTTTTTGTGGCAGTACCATACAGTCTTGATTACTGTAGCTTTGTAGTATAGTATGAAATAAGGGAGCCTGATTCCTCCAGCTCCGTTTTTCTTCCTCAAGATTGCTTTGAATATTCGGGGTCTTTTGTGTTTCCATACAAACTGTGAAAATTTTTTTCTAGTTCTGTGAAAAATTCCATTGGTGATTTGGTAGGGGTTGCATGGCATCTGTAGGTTGCTTTGGGTAGTATACTCATTTTCACAACGTTGATTCTTCCAATCCAAGAACATGGTATATCTCTCAATGTGTTTGTATTGTCTTTAATTTTTTTCATCAGTGTCTTATAGTTTTCTGCATACAAGTCTTTTGTCTCCATAGGTAGGTTTATTCCTAGGTATTTTATTCTTCTTGTTGCAGTGGTAAATGGGAGTGCTTCCTGAATTTCTCTTTCAGATTTTTCATCATTAGTGTATAGGAATGCAAGAGATTTCTGTGCATTACTTTTGTATCCTGCTACTCTACCAAATTCATTGATTAGCTCTAGTAGTTTTCTGGTAGCATTTTTAGGATTCTCTATGTAGAGTATCATGTCACCTGCAGTGACAGCTTTACTTCTTCTTTTCCAATTTGGATTCCTTTTATTTCTTTTTCTTCTCTCATTGCTGTGGCTAAAACTTCCAAAACTATGTTGAATAATAATGGTGAGAGTGGGCAACCTTGTCTTGCTCCTGATCTTAGTGGAAATGGTTTCAACTTTTCACCATTGAGAACAATGTTGTTTGTCATATATGGCCTTTATTATGTTGACATATCTTCCCTCTATTCCCACTTTCTGGAGGGTTTTTATCATAAATGGGTGTTGAATGTTGTTGAAACGTTTCTCTGCATCTATTGAGATGATCATATTGTTTTTCTCCTTCAATTTGTGAATATAGTTTATCACATTGATTGGTTTGTGTATATTGAAGAAACCTTTCATTCCTGGGATAAACCCCACTTGATCATGGTGTATGGTCCTTTTAATGTTCTGTTGGATTCTGTTTGCTAGTATTTTATTGAGGATTTTTGCAGCTATGTTCATCAGTGATATCGGCCTGTAGTTTTCTTTTTTTGTGACATCTTTGTCTGGTTTTGGTATCAAGGTGATGGTGGCCTCATAGAATGAATTTGGGAGTGTTCCTCCCTCTGCTATATTTTGGAAGAGATTGGGAAGGATAGGTTTAGGTCTTCTCTAAATGTTTGATAGAATTCGCCTGTGAAGCCATCTGGTCCTGGGCTTTTGTTTTTTGGAAGATTTTTAATTACATTTTCAATTTCAGTGCTTGTGATTGGTCTGTTTATATTTGCTATTTCTTCCTGGTTCAGTCTTGGAAGGTTGTGCTTTTCTAAGAATTTGTTCATTTCTTCCAGGTTGTCCATTTTATTGGCATAGAGTTGCTTGTAGTAATCTCTCATGATCTTTTGTATTTCTGTAGTGTCAGTTGTTACTTCTCCTTTTTCATTTCTATTTCTGTTGATTTGAGTCTTCTCCTTTTTTTTCTTGATGAGTCTGGCTAATGGGTTATCAATTTTGTTCATCTTCTCAAAGAAGCAGCTTTTAGTTTTATTGACCTTTGCTATCATTTCCTTCATTTCTTTTTCATTTATTTCAGATCTGATCTTTATGATTTCTTTCCTTCTGCTAACTTTGGGAGTTTTTTGTTCTTCTTTCTCTAATTGCTTTAGGTGTAAGGTTAGGTTGTTTATTTGTGATGTTTCTTGTTACTTGAGGTAGGATTGTATTGCTATAAACTTCCCTCTTAGAACAGCTTGTGCTGCATCCCATAGGTTTGAGTTGTCATGTTTTCATTGTCATTTTGTTTCTAGGCATTTTTTAAATTTCTTCTTTGATTTCTTCAGTGATCTCTTGGTTATTTAGTAGTGTATTGTTTAGCCTCCATGTGTTTGTATTTTTTACAAATTTTTTCCTGTAATTGATATCTAGTCTCATAGCATTGTGCCTGGAAAAGGTACTTGATATGATTTTAATTTTCTTAAATTTACCATGGCTTGATTTGCGACCCAAGATATGATCTATCCTTGAGAATGTTTCATGAGCACTTGAGAAGAAAGTGTATTCTGTTGTTTTTGGATGGAATGTCCTATAAATATCAGTTAAGTCCATCTTGTTTAATATATCATTTAAAGCTTGTGTTTCCTTATTTATATTCATTTTGGATGATCGGTCCATTGGTGAAAGTGGGGTGTTAAAGTCCCCTAGTATTATGGTGTTGCTGTCAATTTCCCCTTTTATGGCTGTTAGTATTTGCCTTATGTACTGAGTTGCTCCTATGTTGGGTGCATATGAACAACTAAAGTAAACATAAAGCCAAATCACCTAATACTATATACAGAGCTGAGAATACATGTGAATGTAATATACCAGCTCCTGAATAAGCTTTGTGTCTAAGTAGAGGTGGTCAGGCAAAATAACCTCTCTTGGGTCAGCATGAACTTATGAAAGTCAGGAAATAATAACCAAGTCATTGTACAAATAAAATTTTAGGACAGACTTTCTCTACAAGTATTTTAAAAGGACTGTATATTTTCAAAGGAAATAAAACCTGTTCTCGGTATCTGGAGTTGTGGTAGGTAGAGTATGGAGAGGCTAGTTAGGAAGAAATGGCGGGGGGCAGAGAGGATAAAAATTGAGACAAAGGTCTCAGAGTTGAGAATGTTGTTGGGGGAAAGAAAAGTAATTGTACTGGGATGAAGTGAGAATTCAATATGGACAGGTGAAGTGGAGTTGAATTATGGAGAGCTTTGAAGAACCCAATGAATAGTTCAGGCTCAATTTGGTAGGTGGGGGAGGAAAGAAATAATCTTAAAATTTGGAGTTGGAAGATAACTTTAAGATCCATGTATTTCGACCAGTTGAGAGGTTGAGGCTCTTCAGCCACATCATCAAATGTTGACGAGCATCTGCTTTCATCAACAGAGCTCTCACTATTTCTCAAGGCAGCGGTCTCTGGAAATCTTGACTGTTAGAAAGTTCTTTCTTGGGTTGAGTTGAAATCTGTCTCCTTGTGGGCATACAGAACACTCCTAATCCCCCTTCTGTATGACAGCCCTTTAAGTATTTGAAGACAGCTGTCATGTCTTCTCCCAATCTCTTACAGTTTATGAGCAGAGGAGAAATGTAATGAATGTCATGTTTACAGGATTGTCATTTACTTTTAAGATGCAGAGCTCTGAGTGACAGAAGAAATGTTCCTTTGACTATGGTTCAGGGATTGGGCTTCATGTGCCTCCAAGTTGTCATGGTGTTATTCACCCCAAGATATAAGACAAGTATGTCTTTGATTTCATGCTTTCTTTAATGACAAGGCTTAGCAATCTTTCCTTTCTTCCTCCCTCCCTCCCTCCCTTCCTTCCTTTCTTCATTCCCTCCCTCCTTCCCTCCTTCTTCCTTCCTTCTTCTTTTCCTTCCCTTCTTTCTTTCTCTCCCTCCCTCCCTCTCCTTCTTTCCCCATCCCTTCTTCCCTTCCTTTCTCGCTTCCTTCCTTTCAAATACGTTTCTTCTCTTCTGTCATAGGAGTTGAATAGCACAATTGCTAAATGGTTCAGCCTTTGGAGTCAGTCCTGGATTTGAATTCCAGCTTTTCTACCTGCTTAGTGTGTCATGATGGGCAAGTTATTAATCCTGTAAGATAGGTGTCTTTTTCACTCTATTGAAAAAGAAAGGTTCTAGTTACTTAACCTTTCTTTTTCAATGGAGTGAAAAGGACACCTGTCTTATAGGATTAATATCAGGCTTAAATGGAAAAGACATATGCAAAGCATCTGATAAAAGCAGTCACTAAATGGGAGATCTTTTTATTATTTTTAAAAAAAGGAAGCAATGAAAAGTATATGCTGCAGTCAATAAATAAATAACTATATGTGTTAGTCAGGGTTCTTCAGAGAAGCAGAACCAATAGGATATATATAAATATAGAAAAAGATTTATTATAAGGAATTGGCTCACATGATTATGGGGGCTAAGAAATCCCAAGATCTGCAGTCAGCAAGCTGGAGACCCAGGAGAGCTGATGGGTAGGTTCCTATCTGAGAACTGGCAGGCTCAAGACCCAAGAAGAGCCAGTGTGTCAGTTTTGAGTCTGACGTTCCAATCAAGGCAGTCAGGTAGGAGCAGTTCTCTTTTTGTTCTATTCAGATCTTCAATCAATTGAATGAGGACTAACTACATTAGAGAAGGCAATCTGCTTTACTCAGTCTGTGGATTCATATGTTCATCTCATCCAGAAACACCCTCCCAAACAAAGAATAATATTTGATCAAATGTCTACGAACCTCATGGACCAATCAAGTTGACATATAAAATTAAGCATCACACTATTTAGTATATTTCTAGGAAGTAAGAAGCTCTACAAAGAAAAATAAAACAGAATAAGGGAAGAGGGTGATGGGGAGTGCTGTTTTAGGTAGGATAGTCATCTGTCAGGGATGCTTTAAAATGTACATCTCCAGCAAGACTGGGCTAAATGCACACTAAGCACCCTCTGATTAATGTCAACTCTGAACACGACTGAAATGAACCCCCTGCTCCCCTTCCTTTTTTTAAAAAAAATAAATAATTTATTTTTGGCTGAGTTGGGTCTTTGTTGCTGCGCACGGGCTTTCTCTAGTTTCAATGAGCGGGGGCTACTCCTCGTTGCAGTGCGGTGGCTCTGTTGTGGAGCACGGGTTCTAGGCCTGTGGGCTTCAGTAGTTGTGGCTCACGGGCTCTAGAACGCAGGCTCAGTAGTTGTGGCATACGGGCTTTGTCGCTCCACAGCATGTGGGATCTTCCCAGATCAGGGCTCAAACCCGTGTCCCCTGCATTGGCAGGCAGATTCTTAACAACTGTGCCACCAGGGACACCCTCCCCTTCTGATAGATGGACAGCTTGTAACATTAATATGACAGATAACTAGTGGCCATCCATGTTGCATTATGGGTGAGGACACCTTCTATGGTGCTAGTAGCATGGTATGATGGAAGAGGCAACCAAACCTTTACAAGACCTAGTGCCCTGTCCTGGCTCTGCCTGAACTGTTCACTTGTCTCTCTGAACCTCAATTTCATTTTCTGAAAATTGAGGACAATCGTGGCTCCCCACAAGAATGTTGTAAGAATCAGAATATGCCAATGTACTGAAAAATCCTTTTAGAACCACTGAGCTCTTTGCAAATGTAAAATGATGTTAACTCTTAAAAAACAAAAAATCTGGGCTTCCCTGGTGGCTCAGTGGTTGAGAGTCCGCCTGCCGATGCAGGGGACACGGGTTCGTGCCCATATCCCGGAAGATCCCACATGCCGCGCAGCGGCTGGGCCCGCGAGCCATGGCCGCGGAGCCTGTGTGTCCGGAGCCTGTGCTCCGCAACGGGAGAGGCCACAGCAGTGAGAGGCCCGCGTACAGCAAAAAAAAAAAAAAAAAAAAAAATCTTCAGGGATGTGGCTGAAGCCAATCTTGGAAGCAAGCTCTTAGTTTGGAAACCTGAACTCAACCTTACCAGAGACTTAAGTGAGAAATTGTTCTGTGACCACAGTTTTCCTGCAAATGTCGTGGTTAATGAGTGGCCTAGCTGGATATTTTGCTACTGACACTGAGAAAAATAATTCAGAGCCACTAAATGTATCAGACCAGTTGTGGTGAAAATGATCACGAGATTTTCTGAGTGCATATTAAGATAATGTGAGTAAAAATATTATATGCTCCCCTTTCATTTAGCTTTGCCTCTGGCATTGGGAAAATATCGACGAAGACAGGCAAACCTGATACAATCTCCCTGATCCCTAAATAACCGTAATCCACTTTTCCAGTGTGGTAGGGTGGCAGGGCAAGAGGAGAGACCACATTTAATTGAGCCAACATGGTTCATTTTTCTAGTGCCCTGCTGTAGGTATGAATTATGTGAAAAGAGGAATTCTTTTCTAACAAGACAAGTCAATGTACTTTTTATTTATTGATGTACTATTGGCCGAGATCTCAGCCAAAGGGGATAAAAACATAAGACACAAATCCCTCACTTTTCAAAGAGTTCTGTCTAGTCAGGGAGATAGAAATGGAAACAAATTATAATAGCCCAGTGTTCTGAGTACAATAAACCATGTACAAATGCACAGACAGTAAAGAGGAACAGATAATGAGTCCCGTCTGAGGACTGTTGGAAGAGCTTCTTGGAGTTGGTGGAGTGTAACCTGGGTTTTGAAGGATGAATAGGAGTTTACCTGGCAGAAAAAGGCTGCTTCTGTCAATTATCCCTTTTCTATTTTAATTAACTAAGTTGGTGAATACCCTTCTCCATAAATACATTATAAATATTTCTCTATTAACTATAATTACATCTTTAATTTGAATGCCATTAGAACAAAAGGAATACTATGATATAAAAAGAAGGCTTTAAATGGTAATTTTATACCATTCTAACTAAAGTAGCACCTCCAAAGGCCCCCCACATCACTATTCTTTATATCGTTCTGTTTATTTCTATAAAACTCTTTTAAAAATCTGAAATTATGTTGTTTTGTTAGTCTGTTTCCTCTCACTAAGAATTTAAGCAGCTGGAAGGTAGGAACTTAATTGTATTCTCGGTTGCCCAGAAGAGTGCTTGGGATATAGTAAATATTAAATAAACACATTTTTAATAAGTAAATTTCATACAGGAAATTAGTTAATATGAAATTAATATACAAAGGTTTAGTGTAGACTGATTTATACTAATTCAGATTCCTTGAATTAACTTGTATTTTCAACATAAAATTTTCTCATTACGTCAATAACACAGTAAAATTGGTGTAAAACTATAGTAAAAGGGACACGTCATGTGGGCTACTTAAGTGCTAAGTACATACATTTGGGAGGGAAAAAAGTTATCTAGACAGTGATGCTTGCAAATGGCACATACTACCTGTGGACACAGCAGGGGCAAGTGCTGGGGGAACACCGCCTCATATTAGAGACTTTTCCCCCTGCTTTCTAACTTGATGTAATGTAGGGACCTTATTGAAGTCAGTATATCCTGTGGTTAAGAGCATAGATTTTGGAGATGTATTACCTGGGTTCAAATCAAAGCTTTGCCTCTTCACTGGGTGGCACTCTGGGCAAATCATACAGCCCATGTATATCATATATTTTGGCTACAAATGGGACTGATAATGATACCTCTCTTATAGAACTATTATGAGGACTAAGTCAGTAGGTAAGTGTAGAGGGCATAATGTTTAATCTAATGATGTACATAACTTTCAGATATGAAATTGTTAGTTTCTTTGGACCTCCTTATCTTGTACCTACAGTTGGTGTACTACATAATGGGAATTGTTCCTTCTGATTCAATCTGTGACATTCAGAATGTTGCTTTTATTTGTGATGTAGCCCACGTATTGGGTGCTTTCCTTCAATTGTGGTCAGCTGCCTAGCTTTGTTTTTTTTTTTTTTTTTGTACTACCTGTATTTTCAGAATTGCATTTTAGATAAAGTTCATGTTAAGCCAAGAGCTGAATTAAAATACAGTTCAAGAATTCATTTCCTCTGCTCCTTTGGTTTAACTTTAAATACAATATTGACGGCAAAAAGAATTTATTTCATTTAAAGTAATTAATTGGACTAATTTCAGTTTTTGGCTGTTATGAATCAAATTGCTATGAACATTTGTATACAGTCTTTTGTCTGAATGTAAGCTTTCACTTCTCTGGAATAAGTGTCCAAGAGTGTAATAGCTGGATTGTATGGTAATTTTTTGTATACTTTTTAAGGAAACTGCCAAATTGTTTTCAGAGTGGTTGTACCATTTTATATTCCCATGAGCAAAGTGTGAGTGACACCGTTTCTATACATACATGCCAGCATTTGTTATCACTATGTTCTATTTTAGCCATTTTGATAGGTGTGTACAGTGAAATCTCATTGTGCTTTTAATTTGCATTTTCCTGATGGTTAATGATGTTGAATATCTTTTCATGTGCTTATTTGCCATCTGTATACCTTCTATGATGAAATATTTGTTCAGGTTTTACCCATTTTCTAATTGGATTGTTTGGTTTTATTGTGAGTTTTGAGTGTTCTTTATGTAACCTAGATACTAATCCTTTGCTGAGTGTGTGGTTTGAAAATACTTTCTCCCAGTCTATAGCTTGTCTTTTCGTCTTCTTCATATGAGCTTTCACATAGCAAAAGTATTTTATTTTGATGAAGTCCAGTTTATCAAACTTTCTTTTTATGTGTTTGTACTTTTGGTGTCGATTCCAAGAACTCTTCTTCTAGACCTACACTCCAAAGATTTTCTTCTACTTTTTTCCTAAAAGCTTTATAATTTTACTTTTTACATTTAAGTTTATGATCCACTTTGAATTAATTTTGGTATAAAGTATAGGGTTTAGGTCAAGTTTCTTTCTTTCCCTTTCTTTCTTTCTTTCTTTCTTTCTTTCTTTCTTTCTTTCTTTCTTCTTTCTTTCATGGATATCCAATTGCTCTCGCACCATCTGTTGAAGTACTTTTGAACATTTGTCTAAAATCATATTTAGATATAAAATCATATAGTTGAGCATATTTGTATGGGTCTATTTTGGCTCTTCTATTCTTTTTCATTGATGGGTGTATCTAACCCTCTGAAATACCCATTACTTATGTACAGTAAGTAGGGTGAATACCCAGTAAAATGATTCCTTCCATGTTAGTCTTCTTTGTCATGACTTCTAAAAAAACTATTCTGGGGTCTATGCCTTCCCATATAAATTTTAGAATAAGCTTATCTATGTCTTAAGAAAACCTTTCTGGATTTTGATAGGAATTGCATTAAACCTATAGATCAATTTGGGGATAATTGACATCTCTACTATGTTCAGTCTTCCTGTCCATGAATATGGTAGACTTCTCCATTGATTTATGTCTTCTTTGACTTCTATCAGTAATGTAATTTGCAGCACACAGATCTTGCACATATTTTAAGTATATACCTAAATATTTCACTATCTTTGGAGTAATCATAAATGCTATTAAATTTAGTTTTTTCCAGTTGAATGAATACAATTGTACCTCATCATGATCTTGATTTTTTTATTATTGTGATCACCAATGTAGTTAAACAGTCTCTTCATTCATTTATTAACCATATTATATATTTCCTATTCTGTGAAGTATCTATTCATGGTTTTTTATGTATTTATGTATTCTTGATGCTGATTCTTTTTCAGTTTTTTATATTGTACGTGTCTTCTTCCAGTCATAACTTATCTTTTTATTTTGTTTAAGGTTTCTTTTGATGAACAACTTAAAAAAATTTAATATCACTAAATTTATCAGTATTCTAATTTCTATTCAATTAATTTTCTGTCTTACTTTGGAGATATCTAGAATTTTTATCTCCAAGTCAAAATGACTCGAATGAGCTAAGTTAACAGAATATTTTTATTGGAAACAATTTTAAAATGGAAAATACCAGTTTTCATAGCCCTCTTCTAAGTAAGCAAAGAGAAACTGCTCCCTTTCTAAGACCCTGTCTGCAGTGTATCCAAACAATTAAAAAATTTAAAATTAAAAAGTTAAATAATATCCCCAATAGTTTTGGAAGAAAAAGAAAACTACTTTTCATTTCAGGTAAGTTTCCCCATAAAAATTGAGAGAAATAGATTCTTAAAGCTTCTTAAGACTTTAATTTTCCCTGATTATTTCCAAAGCACAAACTAATTTCTACCCCATAACTTCTTGCATTGTTCTGTTTTAGAATTTTTTAGTGTGGTACAGAGGGCTGACTCCTAAGTTAGTGGTGGCTTTGTATTTGGTCATTAAAGAAGAGAGATTCAGTGCCCAAAAATGTAATATATAAACTTTGGATTGAGCTGTATTATTTAGCTTACATAATGAGTATCTGAGTATTTCCTTGGCAAATACATTTTTTCCCCATCTGGTAAAAGGATCTAGGTATTCCATGAATGTGAAAAAAAACCAAGATCCAAGATCGTTTTAACTAAATGTGGCCAGTAGGTACAGAGATATATATTAAACATAGTAGTTCAACTATTTCCCCCCCAGGAAAAAGTATATTCAATTTATTTATGAACACTTCTTTATTTTGCTTTCCACTACATAAATTATATTTTAAATTCTGTTTTATTGTCATTTTAATGTTAGAAAGCAAAGTAGGGATTCACTGGGCATTTCAAGAAGTTGACATGGACACATATACACACACAATATTCCTGATCTCCAGTCCTAATATGAAAATTCAGCAAAGTTAAGCCATCCTTTGGGAAGCACAAACTGCAGTAAAAAGCACTGCTGGTAAAGCTGCTGACAATACTGTGACATTTTTAAGGATTCTTAAACCCATTAAGAATATTTTAGTATTCTGGCTCTGTGTGAATGTAAGTGGTGGCTTTCACCTCATCCAGCACAGACCCACCCCCTTTATTGCAAAGCCAGCTGTTTGCCCTTCACATCTTGCCCGCAATCACTGTGGGCTAGGACTTTCCCCGAGGGCAAAGCTTACAGTAGTGCCACTCCAGCCACCAGGCATCCTTTTCTAGATCCTTATTCTGAAACTTAATTTAAAAAATCAATTACTTAAATGACTTTTAGGGATAAAATCTTACTGTCACATAGATACAATATGTAAAAAGATTTGAATTGGGGGAAATTCTTGGGCTCTTTTCCAATTTTCTTCTTCCACAAACCCTTCCTATTTTAGCAAAGGTCTGTGTACCTTTCTTAGATTAAATGCACGGCCCTGCCTTTTCCTTGAATTCAGGAAGCCCATGTTTTCTTCTCTTATGACTGACTTCCTCTAGCATAGACTTACCAGAATGGGAGAGCTGCTTCTCTGCTTCCTGGCTATCTTCCCAACCCTGTTGACTCTCCTACACGGGTGTTGCTAAGACCTTTCCTGGAAAGAAGCTACAGACTAAAACCCAAAACTGGATGCTTTTGCACAGACACTACTTTTTAAAATATGCAGAAGGCTTGAGTTGCCAAGATGGTGTGAACCTGCCAGTGTTTTGCTATTTCCAGAACATTGGCTCCGCTGCCAGCTGTTACCACATTTTTTTTCCTGGTAAAAATGCATTTAAAAGAATGGTTATAAAAATATGGTTGTTTTAATGGAAACTTTATTGTATTCTTAGCACCAAATTATCTGAAAGACTTCAAATAAACTCACTCTTTTAAAAGTTCCAACAGTAACACAGATACTTTTTGGTCTGTACTTTGCAGAAGTGAAATTTTTCTGTCAAACTCCAGCTATTGCTGATATTGTAATCCTGGTTGATGGCTCATGGAGTATTGGAAGATTCAACTTCAGACTGATTCGGTCTTTTTTGGAAAACTTGGTTACAGCATTCGACGTGGGCTCTGAGAAGACACGAATTGGTACATCTTCTACCATTAACAGCAGTCTGCTGCCAGTGTAAAACCACCAGGAAGCTTCTTAAGAAATTTCAGATTCTTTACCAAATGGTTTTCAGAATTACAGGTTTAACAATAGTGATATTCCCAAAAGGGCAAGTTTGCATCAATAAATATTTATTTCTACTAATTTTTGCTAATGACAGTATCACTCAATTAATTATTGAACACATTTCAATTTTCTGGAAAGCCAAAATCTTCTCTGCTTAATAATAATAATAATTTTAAAGTTGCCATTTAAGAATTTATTGGGTAAAAGTTTTCTTTTTATTTAAAAAAACACAGCTGAATCCAGTGAAATGTTTAACAACTGGAAAATGTTTTATAGTACAAGATAATCTTTGCCAAATTAATTCTAGCTGAGATAAAAAGCAAAAAAAAAAAAGTGTAAATCATTGAGCAACATATCCATTTTAATCTGTAAAGTCTCTTAGTTTCCCTTCTAAATAGCCATAAAGAAAACTCATTCCTTTGGGAATAAAAACAAAAAACAAACACTATAATGTGTACAGAAGTCAAAATATAATGTTGTACACATGAAGCTGGTATAATGTTATATACCAATGTTACCTCAATAAAAAAAAATTAAAGAAATCTAGACCTTTTATCTACAAACATGATCAGACTTTTAAAAAAATGCTAAGTACTTGATTGGGTGCTCACTTCTAGATGGCTATAAAATATATACATTCCTTCAGCCCCCAGCTATGTTGAAAATTCCTTAAGTTGATGTCAAGAACTCATTTTGAAAGTACATAAGCAGAGAAAAAAATGTTGCAAACATTGGGCCCTTCGTCATTCTAGTTTCTTGAATGGTCCACTAGATCTTTGAGTAACCCATCATTTTTGGGTGGGCTTTCTCATCTTTCTTTTCCAGGTCTTGCACAGTATAGTGGTGACCCCAGAATAGAATGGCACTTGAATGCTTTTAACACAAAAGATGAGGTGATCGAAGCTGTCCGAAATCTACCATACAAGGGAGGAAATACACTAACAGGTATGTTTTTGTTTAGTCCACATTTTTAGCAACATATCTTGCTGAAGAATAGTTTTATTACCTTGTTTTGCCACTTTGCATGTCTTAGCGTAGTATTTTTAAACCAAACTAGCATATAAAGTTCTTAGATGGCTCTTTTCCCAAACCTAGCATTAAGAGTTAAAACCTAGACATCTCATCCCTTTTGCTATATGAATATAATGTCCCAGGAAGGGCTTGGTTGAACTAGAAGAGAACTGAGCAGTCCCTGACACTGACGGGCTTTAGTAGCTGTCTTAACCTTTGTCAGTTCATTTTTCTTCCTCTTCACCTGTTTTTCCTCCAGTCATGCTGTCAGTTAAATAAAAACACATTCCTACCTATTTTCAAGGAAGATATTTTCTTTGCCTTTATTCTGCAATCAGTAGTTATCATGGAAATATTTATGGAGCTTTGGCTTACCAATATTTTTGATAAATTAGTACAATCGGCCCTTAGCATCTCCAGATTTGACCAACCAGGGATCAGAAATATTTGGAAAAAAATTCCAGAAATTTCCCAAAAGCAAAACTTAAATTGTCGCATGCTGGTAACTATTTACAGACAATTTACATTGTATTAGGTATTATAAGTAATCTAGGGATGACTTAAAGTATCCGGGAGGATACACGTTGGTTGTATGCAAATACTACTCCATTTTATATGAGGAACATGAGTATCCATGGATTTGGGTGTCACAGGGGGTCCTAGAACCAATCCCCCTGTGGATACCAAGGAACAACTGTAATGTAAGAATATTTAGATTATAATTATCCATGACCCAACCACAAAGGGTTATCACAGATTTTAACCCTAATACATGCCATTTCCTTCTGTGGGCCCACAATGTGGATGCTCAGTTTAAATAACAGAGATGCTGTCATTGAATTCTAAGTAAACCACTGAAATCCTGATAATTGCTTTGCCAATTGGAGGTTTAATCTAACAAGTTTTTTGTTAATACAACAAAAGTTTATTAAGCACAAATCCTATAACAATATTTGGTATTTATTTTTTCTGGGTGATAAGTGTCACACTCAAAAGGCAGGAGTTCAACTATCATTTTAGACATGCCCCTTCTACCTCCATAAAACAGAGAAAGAGAATTTGTGGGTTTTTTTAGATCATCATGAACAAAATTGAAAATGTAGTGATATGTGGGACATTTGCTTCTGTGTGGGTATTCTTGCTTCATCCTTAATTATAAAGGTTTAGATTTTCTTGTACACATATCTGGCAATATACATTTGATATGAATTCAATGTTCTTTATGAATGTTAGTTTCTGAAATGATGCACTATTCAACTATTTTTTATTACCTCTGTTTTGGTGGATTTTAGTTTTTCGTCGGATCTGTCAAAGAATAGTTTATTGTAAAAATGAAGATGAAAGTTCACATCTAATAAAAACTCTTTTAACTTCCTAAGTTACTCATCTTGTGGTTACATTTTGCAGAATTGGAAAGCTTTTTATTAGAGATGGTTGGTTTGTATCTATCTTTTTCTTGTTTCCTCCTAGGTCTTGCTTTGAACTACGTCTTTGAAAACAGCTTTAAACCAGAAGCGGGAGCAAGGACTGGAGTGTCCAAAATTGGCATTTTAATCACAGACGGAAAATCCCAAGATGATATTATTCCACCATCCAGAAACCTTCGTGAATCTGGTGTAGAACTGTTTGCCATAGGTATTTGTTAATTATGGTCCTGTTTCAACAATGGACACACACACACAACCACTTAAAACTATATATGATGCAAAGTCATTTGATCTGAGCCCACTTCCTTACATTAAAAATGGAAGTGATGGAACTGATGGATCTTATGGTGTGAGGATCTCTAGGTGAGATACCACACACAAAATGCTGTGAAAAGCATAAAGAGCAGAGGTTAGGTACATATTCATTACCATTTAATTAGTCAAGACTTTTCTCTTTAGTATCACGTTATAGCTATCTCTTCTCTGATAGTGTAGAGAGAAACCAATTTATCATTTTCAAGGAATTAAGGTCTTGTAGTTAAGAAAGCAAAGAATTGTAGATATGCAGTATTCTTTCTTTGAAAATAACCTTTTATAAGGTATCAGTTTGTGGGAGAAATATGTATGGCACACATTCAAAATAACTGCAAAATATTTAGTTGATGCAATTTTACTCTTGATTATATTATTTACATTTTCTTTGGTGATAAGAAGGCCTTCTATTTAGTAGAGACTGACAAAAAAAAATAGAGACAATTCCTCTGACTGATTTCTAGATTTGTTACTCAAAATGTGGTTTATAGAATGTTTCATTCGAGAAGTATTTGCTTCTTTGCTGGGTGGCAGGCATTTTGGTGGGTGCTGGAGCATAAATATGAACAAGGCAAAATCCTTACAAAACAAATTCCACCCAAGTCATGATTACCATTTCCTCACTTTTCTGTGCTCTTTACAACAGACTGTTTTGTTTGGAAAGGTGAGAGAGAAAGAGAGATTTGGGGTTTATCTTCTCTAGAATATTCTTAAATGATCCAAACTTGTTGGTTTTAACTAAATGCCATGAAAAGTATTATTGACATTAAGCTCATTGCTTCAGCATGCACTGTTATTTTGCTATTGTGGACACAGATCCAACTATGCATTTTAAAATCTATTGTAGAGGTCCGTCAGACAAGGAACATTAGAGAGATTGATTTAATTTTTATTTTTTATTTTGCTATCCTTTTGTTCAACAAAGAAAATCCCTGCAGAAGACTTACGCTAATAAGGGATTAATTTATGTGTTTACTCTCCATTCTGTGGCCTCCTTAATGATGAATGGATGAGTTTAAGTGAACTCATTCAGGTGTGATTTGGACTTTTTCTCTGGGAATTACCTGGAAATCAGTAGTATTTATTATCTTATAACCCCCTAAAGCAAATAGTTCAGAAACAACCGATGCTTTGTTACTCAATCTGTTAGGTTGGCAGATAAATTAAATGGCACAGCTGGGCACCTAAGAAGTAATTAATGTTGCCCCAGGTAATCTCTCTTCCTTGCTTCCATAGTACCTCTTGTTAACATCCTTAGATAATTGCAATGACTGGGATTTTTAAAGAAATGCTCCTTGTTTACTGAAGCCTGGAGAAGAGAAATCTACCTTTACACCCATGAAACCCAATCCTGTGCCTTCCTTTTTCTATTTCTAATTTCACTGGTAAATATTTACTCATTTTAATGTGTAATCTTCTGAGAGGCAGCTTGAGATAGTAGCTAAGCGCATATGACTTTGGATCTAGACTACCTGGGTGAAACCCCAGCTGTATACTTACTGGTTGTGCTTCCTTGAGCAAGTGAATCAACCTCTCTGTGCATCAGCTTAGTCATCTGTAAAATGGGAGGAACAGTAATGCCAAACTCATAGGATTGGTTGTGAAGATTAAATGTGTTAATATATAGAAAACATTGAAGTGCTTGGGGCATAGTAAGCACACTCTAATTGTTAGCATCCATGGCTAAGATAGACTAGAAAATTCCAAGAGGGCCAAGGATTTTCTGTCTCAATTTAAGTAAACTAATTTTATAAAAATTTAAAGCTGAAGTTTGGATAGTGTAGAGTACTGGTTTAATTACTATTGCTTCTGCAATATTTATGAAAGACAGAAGTTAGTTTCATCAATACATCTTCCTTTAAGATGTACTGAACAAAATTAAGACTTAATCCTTTAAAAATGATTTTGAGGGAATTCCCTGGTGGTCCAGTGGTTAGGATGAGCCCTTCCACTGCAGGGAGTACAGGTTCAATCCTTGGTTGGGAAACTAAGATCCCACATGCCGAGCGGTGAGGCCAAAAAATAATAAAAAGTAAAAAGTAAAATAAAAATGACTTTGAAAGTGAATTTAAAAAACAATCTGACATGAGATGTGCCTCTTTAAAGTACAGGTGCTTTGGTTGCGGTGGAGACTGATGGGTGCAGGTCGGGGTCACTGCAGTTGCTTTTTCAAATGGGGCATGACCGTCATGACCCTCCCTGTTGTCCTCAATGCCAGGGGTGAAGAACGCGGATGAAAATGAATTGCAGGAGATCGCCTCTGAACCAGACAACACTCACGTGTACAATGTCGCCGAATTTGACCTGATGCACACAGTTGTGGAGAGTCTGACGAGGACTCTCTGCTCCAGGGTGGAAGAACAGGACAGGGAGATCAAAGGTACAATGAATGAAAGAGCACAGTTGCTCTGCTCATATGCGTATTACTCTGTGCAACAATCTATCATGGATTATGAAAATTCTTATCATTTTTCACATTGACTTACTAAACAGTCCTTTGTGCTCTCAAGACAGGGATCATCAGAGTAGAAAAGGGAGTATATTGGTAGGTTCCATGGGCTTGTGGGAGGGAGTGATACTTTAAATTACTAGATAATAACTCCATGGTGTTGCATTTAGACCATCATGTTTGTTTTTTAATTAAATGTTGGATTTTGAGATCATTGAGCATTCACATGAATTTTTAAGAAATAGTGTAGAAAGATATCATGTATACTTTACCTGTTTCCCTCAATGGTAACATATTACATAACTACAGCGGAATATCACAGTCAGGAAAGTGACGTTCATACAGACAAGATACAGAACATTCACGTCACCACAAGGACCATTTCTGTTATCCTTCTATAGCCACATTCCTTCCCTCCCCCAACATCTTCCTAACCCCTGGCAACCACTAATCTGTTCTCCATCTCTAAATACTTTTCATTTTGGAAATGTTACATAAATGGAATTATACAGTATGTAACTTATGAGGACTGGCTTTTTGCATTCAGGGTTATTCCCTGGAGATTTGTCAAAGTAGTTGCATGTATCAGTAGCTCTTTCTTTTTTATTGCTGCATTGTACTCCATGGTATGGATGTAGCACACTTCGTTTAACAATTCACACATTGAAAAACATCTGCGTTCTTTCCATTTTTTGGCTGTTACCAAAAAAGGCTGCTATGAACATTCATGTATAGGTTCTTCTGTGAACATAAGTTTTCATTTCTCTGGGATAATGCCCAGGAGTGCAACTGCTCCATCATATTGTAATTGCATGTGTAGCTTAGTTTTAATTAAGAGGCTGTCAAACAATTTTCCAGGGTGGCTGTCTCATTCTACATTCCCACCAGCAATATATAAGTGATCCAGTCTCTATGCATTGTCACCAACATTTGTTGTTACTATATTTTATTTTGGTCATTCTGATAGGTGTAGAGTGCTATCTTATTGTGGTATGAATTATCATTTTCCTGATAGCTAACGAAGTTGAACACCTTTTCACATGCTTGTTTGCATTTGCATATCCTCTTTGATGAAACATCTGTTCATATCTTTTGCCCATTTTCTTTTCTTTAATTTTAATTTTATTTATTTATTTTAACATCTTTATTGAAGTATAATTGCTTTACCATGGTGTGTTAGTTTCTGCTTTATAACAAAGTGAATCAGCTATACATATACATATATCCCCATATCTCCTCCCTCTTGCATCTCCCTCCCTCCCACCCTATCCCACTCCTCTAGGTGGTCACAAAGCACTGAGCTGATCTCCCTGTGCTATGTGGCTGCTTCCCACTAGCTATCTATTTTACATTTGGTAGTGTATATATGTCCATGCCACTCTCTCACTTCGTCCCAGCTTGCCTCTCCGCCTCTCCATGTCCTCAAGTCCATTCTCTATGTCAGCGTCTTTATTCCTGTCCTACACCTAGGTTCTTCAGAACCTTTTTGGGTTTTTTTTAGATTCCATATATATGTGTTAGCATACAGTATTTGTTTTTCTCTTTCTGACTTACTTCACTCTGTATGACAGACTCAAGGTCCAACCACCTCACTACAAATAACTCAATTTCACTTCTTTTTAACGCTGAGTAATACTCCATTGTATATATGTGCCACATCTTCTTTAACCATTCATCTGTCGATGGACACTTACATTGCTTCCATGTCCTGGTTATTGTAAGTATTGCTTCAATGAAAAAGGTGGTGCATGACTCTTTGAATTATGGTTTTCTCAGGGTGTGTGCCCAGTACTGGGATTACTGGGTCATATGGTAGTTCTATTTTTAGTTTTTTGAGGAACCTCCATACTGTTCTCCATAGTGACTGTATCAATTTACCTTCCCACCAACAGTGCAGGAGGGTTCCCTTTTCTCCACACCCTCTTCTGCATTTATTGTTGGTAGATTTTATGAAGATGGCCATTCTGACCGGTGTGAGGTGATACCACTTGTGGTTTTGATTTGCATTTCTCTAATGATTAGTGATGTTGAGCATCCTTTCATGTGTTTGTTGGCAATCTGTATATCTTCTTTGGAGAAATGTCTATTTAGGTCTTCTGCCCATTTTTGGATTGGGTTGTTTGTTTTTTTGATATTGAGCTGCATGAGCTGCTTGTATATTTTGGAGATTAATCCTTTGTCACTTGCTTCATTTGCAAATATTTTCTCCCATTCTGAAGGTTGTCTTTTCGTCTTGTTTATGGTTTCCTTTGCTGTGCAAAAGCTTTCAAGTTTTATCAGGTCCCATTTGTATATTTTTGGTTTTATTTCTATGACTCTAGGAGGTGGGTCAAAAAGGATTTTGCTGTGATTTATGTCATAGAGTGTTCTGCCTATGTTTTCCTCTAAAAATTTTATAGTGTCTGGCCTTACATTTAGGTCTTTAATCCATTTTGAGTTTATTTTTGTGTATGCTGTTAGGGAGTATTCTAATTTCACTGTTTAGAAATTAATTTAGTTGTCCAGTTTTCCCAGCACCACTTATGGAAGAGACTGTCTTTTCTCCATTGTATATTCTTGCCTCTTTTATCAAAGATAAGGTGACCACATGCACATCAGTTTATCTCTGGGCTTTCTATACTGTTCCATAGATCTATATTTCTGTTTGTACCCAGTACCATACTGTCTTGATTACTGTAGCTTTGTAATTGATTACTGTAGCTTTGTAGTATAGTCTGAAGTCAGGGATCCTGATTCCTTCAGCTCTGTTTTTCTTTCTCAAGATTGTTTTGGATATTCGGGGTCTTTTGTGTTTCCATACAAATTGTGAAATTTATTTTTCTAGTTCTGTGAAAAATGCCATTGGTGATTTGGTAAGGATTGCATGGAATTTGTAGATTGCTTTGGGTAGTATAGTCATTTTCTCAATGTTGATTCTTCCAATCCAAGAACATGGTATATCTCTCCATCTGTTTGTATCATCTTTAATTTCTTTAATCAGTGTCTTATAGTTTTCTGCATACAGATCTTTTTTTCTCCTTAGGTAGGTTTATTCCTCGGTATTTTATTCCTTTTGTTGCAGTGGTAAATGGGAGTGTTTCCTTAATTTCTCTTTCAGATTTTTCATCATTAGTGTATAGGAATGCAAGATAATTCTGTGCATTAATTTTGTATCCTGCTACTTTGCCAAATTCATTGATTAGCTCTAGTAGTTTTCTGGTACATCTTTAGGATTCTCTATGTATAGTATCATGTCATCTGCAAACAGTAACAGTTTTACTTCATTTTTGATTTGGATTCCTTTTATTTCTTTTTCTTCTCTGATTGCTTTGGTTAAAACTTGCAAAACTATGTTGAATAATAGTAGTGAGAGTGGGCAACCTTGTCTTGTTCCTGATCTTAGTGTAAATGGTTTCAGTTTTTCACCATTGAGAATGATGTTGGCTGTGGGTTTGTCATATATGGCCTTTATTATGTTGAGGTAAGTTCCCTCTCTGCCTACTTTCTGGAGGGTTTTTATCATAAATGGGTGTTGATTTTGTCTAAAGCTTTTTCTGCATCTATTGAGATGATCATATGGTTTTTATCCTTCAATTTGTTAATATGGTGTGTCACATTGATTGATTTGCTTATTTTGAAGAATCCTTGCATTCCTGGGATACACCCTACTTAATCATGATGTGTGATCCTTTTAATGTGCTGTTGGGTTCTGTTTGCTAGTATTTTGTTGAGGATTTTTGCATCCATATTCATCAGTGATATTGGCCTGTAGCTTTCTTTTTTTTGTTGCATCTTTGTCTGCTTTTAGCATCAGGGTGATGGTGGCCTTGTAGAATGAGTTTGGGAGTGTTCCTCCCTCTGCTATATTTTGGAAGAGTTTGAGAAGGATAGGTGTTAGCTCTTCTCTAAATGTTTGATAGAATTCACCTGTTAAGCCATCTGGTCCTGGGCTTTTGTCTGTTGGAAGATTTTTAACCACAGTCTCAATTTCAGTGCTTGTGATTGGTCTGTTTATATTTGCTATTTCTTCCTTTTTCAGTCTCGGAAGGTTGTGCTTTTCTAAGAATTTGTCCATTTCTTCCAGGTTGTCCATATTATTGGCATATAGTTGCTTGTAGTAATCTCTCATGGTCCTTTGTATTTCTACAGTGTCAGTTGTTCCTTCTCCTTTTTCATTTCTAATTCTATTGATTAGAGTCTTCTCCCTTTTTTCTTGATGAATCTGGCTATGGTTTATCAATTTTGTTTATCTTCTCAAAGAACCAGCTTTTAGTTTTATTGATCTTTGCTATCATTTCCTTCATTTCTTTTTCCTTTATTTCTGATCTGATCTTTATGATTTCTTTCCTTCTTCTAACTTTGAGCGTTTTTGTTCTTCTTTCTATAATTGCTTTATATAAGGTTAGGTTGTTTATTTGAGATGTTTCTTGTTTCTTGAGGTGGGATAGTATTGCTATAAACTTCCTTCTTAGAACCGCTTTTGCTGCATGCCGTAGGTTTTGGGTAGTCATGTTTTCATTATCATTTGTCTCTAGGTATTTTTTGATTTATTCTTTGATTTCTTCAGTGGTCTCTTGGTTATTCAGTAGTGTATTGTTTAGCCTCCATGTGTTTGTATTTTTTACAGATTTTTTCCCTGTAATTGATATCTAATCTCATAGCGCTGTGGTCAGAAAAGATACTTGATATGATTTCAATTTTCTTAAATTAACCAAGGCTTGATTTGTGGCCCAAGATATGATGTATCCTGGAGAATGTTCAATGAGCAGTTGAGAAGAAATTGTATTCTGTTGTTTTTGAGTGGAATGACCTATAAATATCAATTAAGTTCATCTTGTTTAATGTATCATTTAAAGCTTGTGTTTCCTTATTTTTTTTCAATTTGGATAATCAGTCCATTGGTGAAAGTGGGGTGTTAATATCCCCTACTATGATTGTGTTCTGTTAGTCTCCCCTTTTATGGCTGTTAGCATTTGCCTTATGTATTGAGTTGCTCCTATGTTGGGTGCATAAATATTTACAATTGTTATATCTTCTTCGTGGATTGATCCCTTGATCATTATGTAGTGTCCTTCTTTGTCTCTTGTAATAGTCTTTATTTTAAAGTCTACTTTGTCTGATATGAAAATTGCTACTCCAGCTTTCTTTTGATTGTCATTTGCATGGATTATCTTTTTCCATCCCCTCACTTTCAGTCTGTATGTGTCCCTAGGTCTGAAGTGGGTCTCTTGTAGACAGCATATATAGGTCTTATTTTTGTATCCAGTCATCCAGTCTATGTCTTTTGGTTGGAGCATTTAATCCATTTACATTTAAGGTAGTTATCAATATGTATGTCCCTAATAACATTTTCTTAATTGTTTTGGGTTTGTTATTGTAGGTCTTGTCCTTCTCTTTTGTTTCCTGCCTAGAGAAGTTTCTTTAGCATTTGTTTTAATGCTAGTTTGGTGGTTCTGAATTCTCTTAGCTTTTGCTTCTGTGTAAAGGTTTTAATTTCTCCATCTAATCTGAAAGAAATCCTTGCTGGGTAGTGTAATCTTGGTTGTAGCATTTTCCCTTTCATCACTTTAAATATTTCCTGCCACTCCCTTCTGGCTTGCAGAGTTTCTGATGAACGATCAGCTGTTAACCTTATGGGGATTTCCTTTTATGTTAATTGCTGCTTTCCCCTTGCTGCTTTTAAGATTTCTTCTTTGTATTTAAATTTTGATAGTTTGATTAATATGTGTCTTGTTGTGTTTCTCCTTGGATTTATTGACTGTTTCCCATGTTAGGGAAGTTTTCAACTATAATCTCTTCAAATATTTTCTCAGTCCCTTTTTTCTTCTCTTCTTCTGCTGGGATCCCTATAATTCAAATGTTGGTGCATTTAATATTTTCCCAGAGGTCTCTGAGACTGTTCTCAATTCTTTTCATTCATTTTTCTTTATTCTGCTCTGCGGTAGTCATTTCCACTCTTTTTTCTTCCAGATCACTTATCCCTTCTTCTGCCTCAGTTATTCTGCTATTGGTTCCTTCTAGAAAATTTTTAGTTTCATTTATTTTGTTGTTCATCACTGTCTGTTTGCTCTTTAGTTCTTCTAGTCCTTGTTATACGTTTTTTGTATTTTCTCTGTTCTATTTTCAAGATTTTGGATCATCTTTACTATCATTACTCAGAATTCTTTTTCAGGTACCCTGCCTATTACCTCTTCATTTGTTTAGTGGTGGGTTTTAGGGTGTCTGTGAATTTATTATTATTTTAAGCAGCCTCTCTGCTAATGGGTTGTGTTGTGTTCCTGTATTGCTAGTTGTTTGGTATACAGTGTCCAGAACTGTAGCTTGCTGGTCATTGAATTAAGCTAAGTGTTAGTGTTGAGATGGAGATCTCTGGGAGAGCTTTCACCATTTGATATTACGAGGGGCTGGGAGGTCTATGCTGTACCAGTGTCCTGAGCTCAGCCCCCCCACCTCAGAGGCTCAGGCCTGACACCTGTCCAGAGCACCAAGACCCTGTTAGCCACACAGCTCAGAGGAAAAGGGAGAAAAAGACAGAAATAAAGAAAAAAATCATAAAATAAAGTTATTAAAATAGAAAAATTTTATTAAAAATAAAAAATAATAAATAATAAAAAAAGAGAGAAAGAATGAAAAGAGCAACCAAACCAAAAAACTAATCCACCAATGATAACAAGTGCTAAAGACTATACTGAAAAAAAAAAAGAAAAAATGATAGTCAGAACCCTGGGACAAATGGCAAAAGCAAAGCTATACAGAGAAAATCACAGAAAGAAGCATACACATACACACTCACAAAAGGAGAAAAAGGAAAATAAAAATATATATATATATAACAAAATTAAAGGAAGAGAGCAACCAAACCATTAAACAAATCTACCATTGATAATAAGCTGTATATACTAAACTACGATAAACATAAAACCAGAAACAAAGTAGATGCAGAAAGCAAACCCCAAGTCTACAATTGCTCCCAAAGTCCACTGCCTTAATTTTCAGATGATTCATTGTCTATTCAGGTATTCCACAGATACATAGTACATCAGGTTGATTGTGGAGATTTTATCCACTGCTCCTGAGGCTGCTGGGGGAAATTTCCCTTTCTCTTCTTTGTTTGCGTAGCTCCTGGGGTTGAGCTTTGGATTTGCCCCACCTCTGTGTGTAGGTCGCCTGAGGGCGTCTGATACGTTTTGGGAAATCTGAGGTCTTCTGCCAGCCTTCAATAAGTGTTCTGTAGGAGTTGTTCCATGTGTAGATGTAGTTTTGATGTATTTGTGGGGAGGAAGATGATCTCCACGTCTTACTCCTCCACCATCTTGAAAGTGCCCCCCCTGCCCATTTTCTAACTGGACTTTTTTGGGGGTTGTTTTTTGTGTTAGTTTTTAACTGTTGAGCTTTGAGAATTCTTTATATTTTAGGTAATAATCCTTTGTTGGATATGTGGTTTGTTAATATTTTCTCTCAATCTATTGCATATCTTTTTAGCAAGGTCTTCTGCAGAACAAAAGTTTTAAATTTTGATGAAGTCCAGTTTATCTGTTTTCCATTTTATGATTAGTGCTTTTCATGTCAAGTCTAAGAACTCTTTACCTGGTGTTAGATTCCCAAGGATTTTCCTTTTTATTTTTTTCCCAAAAGTTTTATATTTTACATTTAAATCTATGATGTGAGTTAATTTTTTGCAAAGGATTTGAAGTTTAGTTTAAGCTTCCAGCACTACTTGCTTAAAAGGCTGTATTTCTGCCATTGAAATTACCTTGCAGCTTTGTTGTGTATCAGTTGGAGACATTTGTGTGTGTTTATATCTTGGTTCTCTTTTCTGTTCCATTTGGTCTATGTGTCTAAACCCCTTGCAATGTCATACAGTCTTGATTTACTGTAGCTATATAGTAAGTGTTAAGATTGGATAGACTGGGACTTCCCTGGTGGCGCAGTGGTTGAGAGTCTGCCTGCTAATGCAGGGGACACGGGTTCGAGCCCTGGTCTGGGAGGATCCCACATGCCGTGGAGCAACTAGGCCCATGAGCCATGACTACTGAGCCTGCGTGTCTGGAGCCTGTGCTCTGCAACAAGAGAGGCCACGACAGTGAGAGGCCCGTGCACCGCTATGAAGAGTGGCCCCCACTTGCCACAACTAGAGAAAGCCCTCGCACAGAAACGAAGATGCAGCACAGCAAAAATAAATAAATTAATTAATAGAAACTCCTACCCCCAACATCTTCTTTAAAAAAACAAAACAAAAAAACAAAACAAAACAAAAAAAAAGATTGGATAGACTGAGTTCTCCTGTTTGATTATTCTTTTTCAAAATTGTTTTTGCTATTATACTTCCTTATCGTCCATCTAAGTGTTAGAATAATATTTATATAATATTCTATATTTAATTTATATAATAATCTAATATAAATATTAGAATAATTTTTATTCTACAAAAAGTCTTATTGGAATTTTGATAGGAATTGCATTAAATCAATTTTCAATTATCAAATATCAACTTAGGAATAATTCACATCTTTAATCTGTTGATTCTTCTAATCCATGAACATGGCAAATCCCTCCATTTGTTTAGATATTCTTTGAGTTCTCCATCAGCATTTTGTAATTTTTAGGATGCAAGTTCTATATAGGTTTTGTTCTACTTATATTTAGTATTTAATTTTATTTTGAGAAATTTTAGTTGTATTTTTAATTTTGGTGTTCTCATTTTCATTGCTAGTATATACAGATATAATTATATTTTTGTATGTTTACCTTGTATCTGCTGACCCTATTATTTGAAATTATTAATTATTTCTAGGAGTTTTTCTCTAGATTTTTGGAGATTCTCTACATAGAACGTCATATTATTTGCAAATAGTGATAGTTTTATTTCTTTCCGTTTGATTTCTGTGGTTTTTATTTCCTTTTGTTGCCTTATTTCACTGGCTAAAACTTCTAATATTGTGTTAAATGTGATGAGAATGAATATTGTTGCCTTATTCCCCATCTTAGAGGGAAAGCTTCTGCTTTTCAAGTGATTGGTCCATTTCATAGAACTTGTAGAATTCATGTGTGTAGAGTGGTTTATAGCATTCCCTTGTTCTTTTGATGTCTGCAGGGTCTATAGTGATAGCTCCTGTTTCCTCCAAGATATTGGTAATTTTTGTCTTCTCTTTTTTTATTTTTCTTTCAGGCTTGCTAGATGTTTGCATTTTTTTCAAAGAATTGGCTCTTGGTTTCATAGAACTTCTTTATTTTTCTTCTGTTTTGTATTTCATTGATTTCTGCTCTTACTTTCATTCTCTTCACTTTGCTTGTTTTGGGTTTATTTTGCTTTCACTTTTCTAGATTCTTTAGATGGACTCTTAGATTACTGATTTGAGATGCTTTCTCTTTTATAGTGTAATTACTTAAATGCTTTAAATTTCCTTCTCAGCATTGCTTTAGCAATGTCCCTAAATTTTGATATGTTGTATTTTCATTTATCAATTTAAAATATTTTTTGGTCTCGACATGTCCTTTCTGACCCATTGATTATTTAGAAGTGTGTTATTTATAGTTTCCAAGTGCTTGGGCTTTTGTCTGTTATCTTTCTGTTATTGATTTCTAATTTTATTTCATTGTCATCAGAGAACACACTCTGTATGATTTCAATTGTTTTAAATTTTCTGAGGTTTGTTTTTTGGCCCAGGATATGGTTTATCTCGGTATATGCTCTGTAGGTGCTTGAAATGGATGTGTATTCTGCTGTTGTCATATGCAATGTTCTATAAGTTTTGACTAGATCCTGTTGGTTGATGGTCTGGTTGAGTTTTATATCCTTGCTGATTGTTTTGTTTCATTGTCTTATCAATAGTTGAGAGAGAGAGAGATGTTAAATATCCATCTAAAATTGTGGATTTGTCTGTTTTTTCTTTCAGTTCTATCAGTTTTTACTTTATATGTTTTGCAGCTCTTTTTTTGGTGCATATACATTTAGAATGCTAGGATTTCTGGGTTGATTAATAATTTATCATTATGTAATGTCTTTCTCTGTCTCAGGTAATTTTCTTTGTTCTGAAGTCTACTTTATCTTATATTAATACAGCCATTTCTACTCCCTTTTGATTAATGTTTACATAATATAATTTTAAAATCTATTTACTTTCAACCTTCCTATATCATATTTGAAGTGCATTTCATGTACATAGCATATAGTTGATCACATTTTTAAATCCACTCTGATAATTTCTTCCTTTTAATTGGTATGCTTAGGCCATTTTTTTTTTTTTTTTTTTGGTATGTGGGCCTCTCACTGTTGTGACCTCTCCCATTGCAGAGCACAGGCTCCGGACGCACAGGCTCAATGGCCATGGCTCACGGGCCCAGCCGCTCCACGGCACGCGGGATCCTCCCGGACCGGGGCACGAACCCGCGTCCCCTGCATCGGCAGGCGGACTCCCAATGACTGTGCCACCAGGGAAGCCCAGGCCATTTTTATTTAATGTAATTATTGATATGTTTGAGGTTATACCTGCTTTTTAATTTTTATTTATTTATTTTTTCACTTTGTTCTCTCTGGTTTTCACATCTCTGTTTCCTTTACCATTTTTTCCCGTGGGTTACTTAAACATTTTTAGAACTACATTTTGATTTATTTAGAATGTTTTTGATGGAATCTCTTTGTATATCTCTTTTAGTGCTTGCTCTAGTTATTATATTATATATACATGACTTATCCCAGTCTGCTGATGTTGATATTTTACCAATTTGAGTGAAGTGATGAAACCTTACCTCCCTCAAGTCCCTTTACCATACCTGTGTGTAATACAATTGTCTTAAATATTTCCTCTCCAAAAATGTTGAACCACATCAGAAATTGTTATAATTCTTCAACCACAAAACATAATTTAGGAAACTTGAGAGGAGAAGTAAACTGTATTATATTTACCCATATTTTTATGCTTTCTGTCATTCTTTCTTCCTTTCTGCAGTCTCAGAAATCCTTCTTTTTGTTATTCTGTTTAAAGAACCTCCTTTAGGCCTTCTTTTGGGATAGGTCCATTCGTGAAAAATTCTTATTTAATTTTACTTTATCTGAGAATGATTTGATTTTCCCTTCATTCCTAAAAGATATTTTTTGCTAGATAGAGTTTTGGTTGACAGCTTTTTTCTTTGAATATTTGAAAAATGTTATGCCACTTTCTTCTGGGCTCCATGGTTTCTGATGAGAAATCTGCTGTCATTAAAAAATTTCCCCCTAAAAATAAGGTGTCATTTCTTTCTCATTCCTTTTACATTTTTTTCTTTGAGTTTAGTTTTAGGAAGTCTGACTATGGTATATTTTGGGGTGAGTTTCTGTTGGCCTATCTATTTGGGGTACACTCATTTTCTTGAATCTATAGTTTGCAACTTTTGTCAAATTTGAGAATTTTACAGGCCTTCTTTCTTCAAGTACTGACTTACCACCAGATCTACTGTGATACTACCCCAGAGGGAAAGAGGAGTGGTGCCTCAGTACTACCAGGTGGGGATGGAAGTCCCAGCTCTTCACGTGGTTTCCCCATATATCACAGATGGAAGTGAGGTGGAAGGATTTGTTACTTCTTGTCAGGAATGATTGTCTCTTTTCCCTATTTGGTATTTTCTCCTACCACCCTGGTTGCAGATAGGATGAGGGTAAATGTTGGGGCACTCTGTTACAGTCAGGAAAGGTAGACGTCTTGGCTCCCCACTTGACCTTTGCTGGTATGGTGGGGATGGGTCCACAGTTGGGGTTTTTTCCTGTGGCTTTTGTCTAGACTAGAGCAGTTATTGCCTAAAAGTTTTCTGTCTTGGCAGGCTGCTTCTCTCCTGGCCCTTTGGCTAGAGAGAGCAGGCTTCATTGGATTGTTTTTGTCTGTATTTGTTTGTGTTTCTAGGTGGCTGGATTCTTTAGAGCTATTTCTAGGATACATGAGGCAAAAGGAAACTCAGGGAACTCACCACTGTACCATTCCCTGGGTCCAACAGTCCCTTGCCCATCTACCTTCTTCTCTTTACTTTCCAGGGTCTTATTCTTGTCTTATACATAATTTTCAGAAATTTTGGTTGTACTTGAGGGGAAGAGTAGGGAAAAGCACATCTGCTCTATCTTCCTGGATGCTCAGCCATCGTGGAAATTTTTAACCCTTGTTCCTCATGATATCATTGGTCTACAGGTTACACCTGGTTAATAGGGATGTGATCTAAGAAGAAGGTAATATCCAGATCTTGCTTTAAGAGTTTCATTTTATTTCCTGCCTTTACTGTACCCAGGGTGTGGAATGATTCTGTTTGGCTACTTGTCCTTCTCTCTTCCATCATTCCTCTTTCCCTGGACTAGAACTCTTGGGACTAGGTTGGGCAGCCAAGTAGTAGCTTCCTGAATACATTTCTCTGAGGTGCTTGATGAGATGACTTTAGAACCCATTTTTACCCACAAAAAATTCTACATGTGGTTGCTGATAAAACATGTAATAAAGTACCTGGCCATAGTTAGTGTTCCATAACTATGTTTTTTCCCCCATTGTTATTGGCTACTAAAGTCCCTTTAAGTAAATGCCCCTAGCAGATAATAAATCCTAAAGTTCAAGGACCTTAAACTTTACATGTCCCAAATCTTTTACAGACTCATTGTTTTAACATGTATATAACACACACAAAGTGCTTACATGATGTTTAGCTTATAGTGGACATTCAGTATATATTAGTTGCTTTTTCTTCTCTTTTTACTTTTAAATATTGGCCTTTTGTTGAGGTCTTCAGTATAGAGGCGGTACCCCCTTTTGCATAAAAACACAGGCTCTTGTGTCAAGAAGCTTGGGTATCAATCTCATCTCTGATACTCACTAATACTGTGACTTGGGCAAGTTATTTCACATCATGCTGACTTGGTTTTCTCACCTACAACATGGGAACAATAATAGAAACTATTGAGAATTAAATGAGGTAATACTTCTAAAGAGCTCAGAAGAGTACCTTTAGATAGAAACTCAATTAATGTTGTGTTTTGTTTTTGTTTTTTTACTATTCTACAGCAAGAAATTTCCTTAGAGTCAAGGGCTATGTCTTATTTAAGGTTGTATCCTCAGAACCTAGCATAGTGATTGGTACCTAATAGACAAATGTTTCAATACACAAATGTTGTACAGGCATACCTTGTTTTGTTGTGCTTCGCTTTATTGCACTTTGCAGATATTGTGTTTTTTACAGACTGAGTTTGTGGCAACACTGTGTCGAGCAAGTCTATGGGTGCCATTTTTTTCAAAAGCATTATTTTTAAATTAAGGTATGTATATATATATATATTTTAGACATAATGCAATTGCACACTTAACAGACTACAGTATAAGGTAAACATAAATTTTATATGTATCGGGAAACCAAAAAAATTGTGTGACTTGCTTTATTGCAGAGGTCTGGAACTGAACCCACAATATCTCTGAGGTATGCCTATAATGAATTACTGAATTAATTTATCTAGAGATGAAAATCTTAGAGGCAGCATAAAATCAACAATCATTTCTGACTAGTGGAGTTTCCTAGGTTCATAAGAAATAACTATGGGAAAGAGGCTCATTGTATGTGTTTCTTTAAAATTTAGCCTCAGCCCTTGCCACCATTGGGCCACCTACAGAACTGATTACTTCTGAAGTCACTGCCAGGAGCTTTATGGTAAACTGGACTCATGCCCCAGGAAAAGTGGAAAAATACAGAGTCGTGTATTATCCTGCCAGGGGTGGAAAACCAGAAGAGGTAATAAGGAGACAGTATTTTCTAACCATTATTTTCATTCTTTCAATTCTTGTACGGTAGTGAAGACAAGAGAGAAATGTGTATATAAGGAGATTATTCTGTCACAGCATTTAAAATTATTTGGCTGAAATACGTTTCCATGTGTCTATGTTGCTCTTCTATCTCTCTAGGTTATGGTATTTACATCTTCTCCTCTTACCTCCATCAAGGAACCTTCAGAACTGGTCGTGTGTCCATTTCTAACACAACTTATTTTGACTTTACTTTTTTGTGATTTTAAAAATTAATGAGTTCTGAGGCAAAAGGAATCAGTCGTTAATTATCTGGCCAGAATCCCCTTTTGCTACTGATATTTTCTTTCTACTTTGGGAGTGGTCTGAACTTTCTGCCTTAAGGAAGTCTGTGTGTTCCAAATAATGTGGTCATATAGTCCTCCAGGGTTTGGGATTTCCTGGATGTTTGCGGAGATTCGTGCAAAAGAGAAGCCATAATAAAGCACCCGTGGCTGGCCTTTCTCATGGGTTGGCCATCACAGGAGAGAACATCTATTGCCAGATGATTGGATGGTTCCCATTTCATGTCTGATACAGGGAATATGTTAAAATGTGATGAAATCTCCCTTTTTTTGTTTTGAATTATTAATTACTTAATTAATTAAGGCTGCACTGGGTCTTTGTTGCTGCGCATGGGCTTTCTCTAGCTGCATTGAGTGGGGGCTACTCTTTGTTGTGGTGCGCGGTCTTCTCATTGCGGTGGCTTCTCTTGTTGCAGAGCACGGGCTCTAGGTGCGTGGGCTTCAGTAGTTGTGGTGCGTGGGCTTGGTAGTTGTGGCTTGCAGGCTCTACAGCATAAGGCTCAGTAGTTGTGGCACACGGGCTTAGTTGCTCTGCGGCATGTGGGATCTTCCTGGACCAGGGATCAAACCTGCGTCCCCTGCATTGGCAGGTGGATTCTTAACCACCACGAGGGAAGTCCCTCCCTCTCTTCTTTTGAAGTGCTAACCTTTTGTTGTTCTAACCTCTGATTGACCTCAGCATGTTTCACAGTTTTCTTCTGCATTATGGCAGGATTTATGTTTTTTGGGTTTTGTTTTTTTTAAGTGTTTGAGTAGATTCTAGAGGTTTAAATCATCTGGACTTAAAAAATCAGAGTGCTTCCAATAGCTCTATCTTTTTCATTACTAATAAACCTTTTAAATGCTTCCTAAAGCTCCATGGAAAAATATCACATGTCAACTGTTACTAAGTGGATGTGATTAGGATAACTATTAGCTTGGGAATGACACAGTTTCCATTAGATGTGAATTAGTAAGGGACTTTTGGACATATTCCTAAAAGGTGGGTCACTTCATGTGAGAATTCAAGGGGAATTGACTGCCACAGTGGAAAAGAGGATGTGGTGCAAATAAGAAAATATTTAATGAAAGGTCCTTGCTAGAGATATTTTTGCTTTTGGATTTCCAGTCTGCATGTAAGATATTCCATTTTCTCATTCCTCAAACTGTTTTCAACAGGTGGTGGTGGATGGAAGCATATCTTCCACGGTATTGAAAAACTTGATGTCTTTAACTGAATATCAGATAGCAGTCTTTGCAATATATGCTCATACTGCTAGTGAAGGCCTTCGGGGAACTGAAACCACACGTGTGTATTGAATTGTACCCACTTCTGATTCTGTATGACATTGCTCAGGTGGCTTAGTTGTGCTGTATGTAGTACTGGTCCATGCTATATTTGCAGTTTGCAGGTGCCATATATTGGGAGGGATATTATAAAACTCTGGTATGTTTAGGAGAGAGAAATCTTAGCGATGAAGGGTGCAAAATACATTTATTCATTTAATAAACAAATATTTAGTGAATTCTTATTATAAACTAAGCAGTGGGCTTGAATTTGTCATTAGAAGTAGAGAAGGAGCTCTGTAGCTCTCCTGCCTAGTAGAATATTAGGGAAAGTACATTACATCTGTTTTCTTTATGAGTATCACTGTAATTAAAACTTATGAATACTAGTCAGTCATTCCTTAACTGAGCAGGACCATGATCACACACACATATATACATGCACACATGTTCAGAGAATCCTGGGAAGAGATAATCTTAAGAAACTTGATCACCCACTCATTTAGTTATTTCAAACATTAATTGAGTTCCTATTACATGCCAGGTAGTATATAAAGTTGATCTAAAAACTCTGCCTCTGATAGACCAATAACAAGGTGCCAGGCTTTATGATAATCACACTCCCCATCCAACACATTATTGGATTTATCCCTGAAAGCAATTTGTAAGGCAGGTATTAATACTCCTGCTTTGCAGAAATATGTTTAGCAGCAATCCCTGCTCTTAAGAAAGTTTTAGACTAGCAAAGGAAAAAATGCAACTCAAGGATATACAAACAAATTAGTGCAACAAATCAGTGCAGTGAAGTACTACGGGCACGCCAATAGAAGTATGATAGGGAACTGCACCTGTAAGCAAAGTCCTGAACTTGACATTGTGGTTGGGAGTGCAAGCAGGACCTGGAATTATATTTGAAAACAACATTTCATAGTTTTTATTGACATTGTTTAAGCCAGGAACTTGCAATTTATTCTTAATCCCTTTTTCCCTACCTCTCCAATATGGCAAATCCTATTTCTTGATTATTGTATTGTTCTCAAACCCTATTGTTACCGACAGTCATGTCTCCTTACTGTCTCTGATTGAATGTGTTGATGAGTATCTAGTTATTCATGTATTTGTTCATCCAGCCCCCCATTCTGTCATTTATTAAGTGAACCAACAACTATCTTTAATGGCTGCTGCAGGTCAGACACTATGCTTGGTAATGGGTATAAAACAATGGTCAGAAGAGTCTCCCTACTCTTGACTGGCTCCCAGACAGATGTGCCTATCACTGTAATGAGATATAAGAAGCTAAAAGGTGTCATTCCTGCTCTTAAACATTCATTGTGTTTACCTTCCCCAAAGGGGCTTATATGGCCATGTGAACAGATTCAAGGACAAAAAATACCTGAAAAATATGTTTAGCTTTAGACCCTAACATATAGATAGATACCTTGAAATAAGCAAGCACACTGATAAATGGCTGACCATTAAAAACAAACTCCTCTTGCAGTTGCTTTACCTATAGCTTCCAACCTTGAACTGTACGATGTGACTGAGAACAGCCTGAGGGCGAGATGGAACCCAGTGGCTGGAGCGTCAGGGTACCTGATCCTTTACGCTCCTCTCACGGAAGGCCTGGCTGGGGATGAAAAAGAGGTAATGCATGCTGCCTACCAGAGTCCTAGAATTTTTGACTTCCTTAACATAGTTTGGTTTGTTTTTACTACAAAAATGTATAAAATTTATAAAAGTCACATTAGCAAAAGAAAAAAATCACTTGTAATCCCACCACCTAGAGGTAGCCATTGTTAACATTTAGTTAAGAGTCTTTTCCAGTGCATTTTAAACACAACCAATGGGAATGGTTTTGTAGTTTTCCTTGTAGTTTTTCTTTTGCTTACTGTGAATATCTTTCCGTACCATTCAATAATATTTTATATAGTCATTTAAACAACTTTATAATATTCCATTGTTGTTTTGTACCAGGTCATGTTTAATTAATCTCATGCTATTGGACATTTGCATAATTTGCTATATAGGGGAATTCCCTGGCAGTCCAGTGGTTAGGACTCACACTTTCACTGCCAGGGCCCGGTCGGGGAACTAAGATCTTGCAAGCTGAATAGGGGCTCGGCCAAAAAAAAGAGATAATTTGCTATATAAATATACTTTGGGGACCATTCTTAACATATAACTTTGTATGGTTATCTGATTATTTCCTTAGGATAAATTCCTAGAAGTGAAGTTTCTTTTTCAAAGAGTATGCAAATTATTAAGGCTTATACTAGGTATTACCACCTTACTCTAGAGAAATTTTATACAATTTATATTACTCTATGCAGTTCACAAATGACTGTGATGACCCTATGTACACTGACTTTGAAAAATTTGTTTTACTAATTTGAGAGGTAGATAAATGTATCTCATGGATGTGGATTTTTTTGCATTTTTTTCCATTTTAAATGATGAATCTTTGACTTTCAAATCACTTATTTTTGTCCTTTTTAATTTATAGTTAAAAATTACTACAATATGGATATTCAAGGAATAAAGCAGAGATGTCTGTGACCGTTGGGAGTGTTGACCAGGCAGGTGGAGTGGATATGAGAGGGAGTATAGCACTCAACCCTTTAACATTATCTAAAACCTGCCTCTTTTGACAAGAATCTTTAGGGCCAATAATATGGTGATTCTAGTGTCAAGAACAGAATATTGGTGACATGTGTTCTTTTATTACCAAGAATTAGACAGTTTTTGCCCACTTGGATTTAATGTCGATCTGAATTATTTTGGTGGAAGGGAAACTTTAAAATGATGCTAAAAAGACACTAAGCTTCACCAGGAAAGAGAAAAATAAAAAAGACAGGAATACCAGTTCACACCCAATAGATTAGCAGACTTTTTAAAGTCTAATTATGCTACATATTAGTGAGCATGTGGGGAGACAGAAATATTCGTGTAAACTGGTGTGTCAATTGGTACAGCTGCCTTGGAGAATAATTTGAAATATTTCATCAAGTTAAAGATATATACAAATTTTTAGGTATATATCGTAGAGAAACATACTTCAAGGACTTTTCAATGCAGACACTTGGTCAGAACAAAATATTGCAAACAACTTCCATGTTCATCAACAGAGTGGAAAATAATGGCATATTTATACAAAAGAATCGCATAAGGGAATTAAATAATATGAACTCTGTCCCTGTGTTTCAACATGGCTAAATCTTGAAACCTAACATTGCCAGGGAAAAAACTGGCAATAAAATATTAATAAAATAATAAATTTAGTAAACTGTAATAATAAATAATAAACTGTAATAAAAATATTACACTGAATGGTCCATTTATGCACATTGTTAAACATACTGAACCATATATTACTTACAGATATATTTGTATGTATGCAGAAGTAAAAAAATGTATCAATGAGATACACTTCAACATTAGAGTAGAGGTGGTAAGAAATAGTTTGTTTTATTTGACTATATAGTGCTTTTTAAAATAAGATCTGATGTGCATGTGACAAAATGTTGATATTTATTAAATTTGGGCAGTGGGTGCATCAGGGAATATTACGTTGTTTTCTCTACCTTTATATTATATACACTGAGATATTTCAAAATTAAACATTTTAATTTGACCATACCCCTGACAGTTGTATGACAGGGGACAGTCTATGGAGATATTTTTTCTCCTTCCAAAACAAAAATAAAACCATTCCTGTCACACAGTTGTCACACAGTTGTCACACACTGATAATGTTGGCTAGTTTGACTGACCCCCAGGGTCAGAAAAATCATCCCCAAATCAAGAAGCAAATTGCCGATTTGGGCATCAAGGTGGGTTGATCTCTTTGGACTCCTGGAAGGGACTTGCAATCCAAGTGGACAAGCCCCTCTGTTGAATGGGGCAACACTGGTCTTTCTCCGTAGGGTTTGCAGCAAAAACTGGGCATCCAGTCAGAGGACTGGTGAGAATTAGCCAAGAGGTGAAAGATGCCCACTTGGCATCCCACTCTCAGCATGCTGCCTGGAACTTACTCTCTTCGTAGAGAACATTTCTGATTCATCTCCACCCACGCTCTTCTGGGAACCAAATATTTGACACTGTTATTCTGGCTGCAGCACCACTGGTCCAGATGTAAAGAGTTATCCTAGGGCTTCCCTGGTGGCGCAGTGGTTGAGAGTCCGCCTGCCGATGCAGGGGACACGGGTTCGTGCCCGGGTCTGGGAAGATCCCACATGCCGCGGAGCGGCTGGGCCCATGAGCCATGGCCGCTGAGCCTGCACGTCTGGAGCCTGTGCTCCGCAACAGGAGAGGCCACAACAGTGAGAGGCCCACACACCGCAAAAAAAAAAAAAAAAAAAAAAAAAAGTTATCCTAAAAGAGCACACACGGTACATTCAGTTTTATATGGTCTCATAGCTTCTGGTTCTAATATAAAATAACATGAGACAATGAAAAAAATTATGGCTTTAAACCTGTTTGACGAAGGGTTTGTGAGGAGGCAGAGTCTTATTACATAAAGTCTCACCTGTATTCAGCTGTGCTCTGATCAGCATGAATAATACACATTGGCAAACGACCTGATAACGTGTGTTCTTTTCAGATGAAAATTGGAGAGACCCACACAGATATTGAGCTGAGTGCGTTGTTGCCCAATACGGAATACACAGTCACAGTTTATGCTATGTTTGGAGAAGAGGCCAGCGACCCTGTTACAGGACAAGAAACAACATGTGAGTGGTTCAGTCACTCAGATGAAATGCTGTAATAAAAGCCCAAACAAATATGGGGATTCTGAATTAGAAATACTGGTTTAGGTTGAAACCTCGTAAGAGCTGATTGTAACGTAAGAAAATGTCTAATTTATTTAGGGGAAGGAAGTGTATTTCTTCTCGTCTTGTTGTTATTGAGTCACATGGATTCTAGAATTGAACTGTGGCATCCTCTAGATGATGCCACCAGTGTCCTTGTCTAAATCCAAATGCTAGAGCAGAATATGGGGGGAAAATCTGGGCTTTGGAATCAGAGCAGCCAAGATGTGAATCCCAGCTAAAGTTATATTTTGGGTGGGTGACAATGGGGAAGGGATGGAGCATTATTGAGCCTGTGAAAGGAGGAACAATAAGCTTATAGCGTGTGGTTGATAGAAGATTAAATACAGTAATACGGATGAAAGTTATTAACACAGAGTTACTCAGTATTTTTTTTACTCCCACTCATACCAAAATTGACACTTTTTTTCTGAAAATCTTTGATGTCCTCCTGATCTCAGACTATTATTATTATAATTAGTTTTTTAAAATGGAGTAAAAATTGTATTGGCAAGGCTAATTTGGGCAAATGTAGGGAGTTCATAATATTTTTAAGAGTTGTAATTATCTATTTGAAAATATGATATAGAGAAAATGCTACCCTGCCAAAGTAACAATGTTTTGTCACCTACGATTAAAAATAGGGGTCTATTCTTTGTGTTTTGAATAAGAAAGGGCAAGGAGATGGGGTCTCTCACATCACTCTGAGCCTGGAAGGAGGTGAATAGCATGATTTCTACTATGCTTTTGTCTTGAAGATGCTACTTGAGAAACATACAAAGAAATTTAACAATAAGGACATTTTCTCCCACATCCATTCTTTGATAGTCAAGGCTATGTTGTCTTGCTCTTCAGAGGAAGACCGGTGTAACGAAAGCAACAAAACTGGGAGAGCCCTAGAAAGAAGGAGAAGAGAAATAAGTCAGAAAGCATCTAATATATACTTAAGTCAATTTTGGGACTCTGTAGATTTGGAAGGAAAACTTTTCCCAACCATCCATCTCTCTTTTTCCCTCAGAATACTCATTTGTTTATTCAGGCTTCCCCCACGCTTTGAAAGTAGTGTTCCCATGAAATCTTTCGCAAGTCGAATGACATAAAGCAAAGAAGCAATTAATTTTAGGACACATCTTGCTAATGGATGCACAAAATAAATCAAGACAAAGCACAGATGCTCACAGACAGAGCTCAAAGCTGTGGCGGCTTGATGCTGAGATGCTGAGTGTAGTTTCCAGGGAAAGGAGCTTGGCGGGGCGGCTCTTGCTGCCTGGGGTGCAGGCTGTCTCCATAATGGTTTGCTGCAAAGCAAAGCCTGAATGCTATTTTTGTTTTTGCCTTTTTTTATAAAAGCAAAAATCCTCTTTAGATTTCTTTCAGTCAGTGAAACCTTCAGTTAGGTACTAATGTTGGTCCTTTGCAAGAGCAAAGTGGCCTAAATTGAACTTTCAAAAAGCAGATACTTGTAATTTTAAAAAGTGTCCGTGACGCTTTCCCATTAGTAGTTGATTTTTTAAAAAGTCCTAAAAATGATATCCCGGCTACCTGTTCCTGAGACTGATACTTTTATGCACTGAGGAAACTAGACATTGTTCCACTATACTGCCAAGAGTAACTGAACTCCAGAAAAATTTAGAGCTAAGTATGCATAGCACTTAAAGTAATTACATTGCTTTTCTCTCTCCTACACTTACTTTCTAGCCCTTTAAGTATAGAGAGTCACCAAGTCCTATAGGTTCTTTATTACCATATAATCGGTACATATTGAATTAATGAAAGGGTTAGCTTTTGGGGTGAGGAAACATCATGCTTATGGCTACAGCTGACAATTGTCATGATTTATCTCCTAGGTTGTTATTCTGCTGGTTCTATCAGCACAGGCTCTCAAATCAATTGATCAATTGCCTGGGTTAAATTCAAACTGCTCTTCTGCTTCTAGTAACTGTGACCTTGGCCAAGTTACCTCAGTTTCATGATCTGTATAATGGGGCTAATTGTAACTCTCTCCTTGCTGTCTAAAGTAAGGATTTAATGAGATAATGTGTTACATCTCAGGCTCATAGAAAGCCTGCAGTCAATCTTAACAACTGTTTTTTACTGTAAACCTGTAAAAGCTCATGAAGCCCTCAAAGATTATTGACAAATTTTATCTGTTGACTCAGAAAGGGGTCCTTCAAAAAGTGCAAAAAGCTTTGGAATTGGTAGTCAGGAATCTGCAGAAATATTAACACCTCTCTAACTACTTTTAAAGCCACAGCAAAGTGTTTATTTCTGTCTTGTCTCACAAAGCCAGCGGGATGTATCCAGGGCAAGACTCCTACTCGTTGATTCAAGAAATATTTATTGAGAACTTGCAATACTGGGGATAAAGAGGGGAACAAAATTAAACCAAATTCTGCAATCCCCTGAGATTATAGTATATTCAAAGAGAGAGACAAGAGACCAATAAATGTGCAATAAAAAAAAAAATGAATCCGGGAAGGGAGTTAGGTAGTATTGAGGTAGAAGTATTATCTTACATAAGGTGATCATGGAAAGCTTCATTGAGAAGGGGACACATGTCCAGAGACCTGAATCTTAGATGACTCCAAGGTTTTTGGCCTGAGCAATGGGAGGCATGGAGTTTTCATTTGTTCAGAGAAAGAGACTGACAGAGAAGACTGGGAGAGGTGGCAGGAGTCAGTGGTTTGGGTTTGGACATGTTAAGGTGGAAATGCCTAATAGATACTCACGTGGAGATGGCAGATGGGAAGCCATTTCACGTATGGGAAACTGTGGATCGGAGAAGTAGAGTGACTTTGCCAGGATCCGATGATAGTTGAATGCAATAGCTAAGATCGAATTTCAGGTGTCCTGGTTTTTGATCCATTATGTTTTTTATTTGTATCAGCCTATAATAATAGCTTTGACTAGAAAAGAAAGGCACAGAAGATTTACCTAAACCTCATTTATTTCTAAGAATGTGTAATCGGTTGCTACTATTCATTCTCTACAAGGAAAACTTTTTTTCTTTGTTGATGTGTTAATGTTCTTTGTTATCAGTTATTATCTGGGTGAAATTTTTCATATGTAAGTAGTTCAGAAGTCAGAGGTGCTGTGTTTTGGGGGTGTTTTTTACATGTATGTTATTTAAAATTCCGTTTACTGCAAAGTGCCCTTTACTGCACTGAATTCCAGAAAAATTTTATTTTTCGTTTATTGCAAAGTGCCCTTAAGTCCACCCAGAAACCTGAGAATCTCCAGTGTTGGCTCTAACAGTGCTCGGTTAGCCTGGGACCCAACTTCAAGAAAGATCAGTGGTTATCGGATTGTATATAACAACGCCGATGGGACTGAAATCAATGAGGTAAGCTGTGGAACAGGATATGCATTTTTCCAGTGGTTGGGTCTTAGTTTTTTATGGCTATGTAACCGATCATCCCAAAACACAGTGGCTCAAAGCAATACTAATTATTTATTTTCTCTTGCTGTTTTCTGTGGGTCAGGAATTGGAGTTGGGTGTGTAGTTCTGGCTTGGAGTCACTCTTGAGACTGTAGCCAGGTAGTGGCTGGAGCTGATGTCATCACAGCAGCTTCCATGTTCATGTCTGGTACCTGGTCTGGAAAGACTGGACCAGCTGGGAGTTGGAGCGGCTCTCTGTATCTCTAAGTAGATTCTTCACGTGATCCCTTCAGCATGACAGCTTTAGGAGAGCTGGACTTTTTACCTGCTGGCTCAGGAGTCCCCAGACATGTATCCAGAGAGACAGAGAGAGTGCTGGGTGAAAGCTGTGTCACCTTTTGTTACCTAGCATCAAAAGTCACAGAAATATCACCTCCACCACACTCCATAGGTAAGAGATACCACAAGTCCCTGCATGGATTCAAGATGGGGAGAACAGTGCCAACCTATGGTGGGAGGCAAGTGGGATGGGAGATAGATATTGACACAGCCATCTTTGGAAAATACAGTCTGCCCCAGCAAATAGGGATAAGGAAGTATGTATCTTCACACAAGTAGTAAACTGGAAATATCAGTGTTTTTCAGGTTATCCCTCTGCTTTTTAGTAAACTGGCATCTGAAAGACCCTAGTTCAATGAGCTTACCTTGAAAACTGAATCATTCAGGTTTTGTGTAGGAAGGTATTTTCAAATAACAGAACTTATTGAAATCCATGAAGATACAGTATTTTGCACTCAGTGACGAATACTCTTCAGAAATTCTCTCCTTGGAAATATATTTTAGCAGGCTAGATAGCAAAGTTATTTTTTTTTCCTTATCTTGGTCCAAGAAGCTAAGACAACACGGGAAATATGTTGGATTACATGATTTCTATTTTCTGACCAAATAAAGCAAATATTTTCATATGCAGAGACAAACTTTTTCCTACAAGTAAATCCAAGCAATATTTTGTGGAATGTGCCATCATACGGGACCCTAGGTAATGAATGGACTATAACTGCACATTTGCTAACAGTACAGAAATACTGTTCAACATCTTTCATTAAATCTTCAAAAATCCTGAGGGCAAATAATTCTGACGAAGCTGGAATCTTTAGACTAGCTGCTTTGCTTTTGAAGATGAGATCCTGGAGTAGAAAAAGAAGGAAGTCAAAAGCACCGAGCTATCGGTGTCTCTTTGTTATCACCGATAAATAAACTACTTTCCCAAGGGTTGCAAATTCAGCTGTGTCAGAAGGTTATGCAGATAATGTAAATGAGTGCAGAAATTGTCGCACCTGCAAAGAAATACAGTCTCACCTGTTTTTCTTGAAATATGAAGCTACCTTAGGTTATATTTCATATTCCCATTTTGGGGACATGCATCTAGAAGAAATTCTCTACTGAAAGACAACAATAAATGCCAACGGACAATGGGTTACAGTGACATGGATGCTGGGTGTGGTGGGGACTACCCTGCCGGGGAGTTTGTATACATTCATCCAAGAAGCAGCTGGTGTCAGCTCCTGAAGACGGTTGCTGCACAGAAATCTAGCCGGGGGCTGCCAGGTCTTGTTCCCCTTGACTATGTGACCAAGGATTTTTATTTCTATGTGAAACTTGCCAATTTAAAAATGTTGACTCATTGAACAATTAAAATAACAGGGCTTCCCTGGTGGTGCAGCGGTTGAGAGTCCGCCTGCCAATGCAGGGGACACAGGATCGTGCCCTGGTCCGGGAAGATCCCACATGCTGCGGAGTGGCTGGGCCCGTGAGCCATGGCCGCTGAGCCTGCGTGTCCGGAGCCTGTGCTCCGCAACAGGAGAGGCCACAACAGTGAGAGGCCCGAGTACGGCAAAAAAAAAAAAAAAAAAAAAATTCCTATTTCTCTGCTTCACTTCCTCCCATCTTCCCTCCTTCACTTCTTCTTCCTCCTCTGTGTCTTTTCTGCATGACCCCTCTCCCTAACTTTTGGAGTCCAAACAAAAAAATAAAACAGAGCACTTAAACAAACGCTGCTGCTACTGATGATGGTGATGGTGATGATTATGATGATGGTGATGGTGATGATGATGATGGTGGTGATGATGATAGTGATGATGGTGATGATGGTGATGGTGATGATGTGGTGGTGATGATGGTGATGAGGATGATGGTGGTGATGATGATGGTGATGATGGTGATGATGGTGATGGTGACGATGGTGATGATGGTGATGATGATGGTGATGGTGATGATGATGATGGTGGTGATGATAGTGATGATGATGGTGACGATGGTGATGATGGTGATGGTGATGATGATGATGGTGGTGATGATGATGATGGTGGTGATAATGATTATGGTAATGATGATGATTATGTATGATGATGATGGTGATGGTGATGAGGATGATGGTGATGATGATGATGGTGATGGTGATGATGGTGGTGATAATGATGATGGAGGTAATGTTGATGGTGATGATGATGATGGTGATGATGATGATGATGATGGCAGCTAACACACATTGAGTGCTAATCCTGAGACAGCCTCTGAGGTTTTTACAGAGAGCACCTTGTGCAAATTTTATAGAAAAAAATGTTGCCAAAGCCTGACCTGTCAAACTGCAGAAAGAAGTCATCTCAGATAGCATGTACTGTGAAAAGATTTGGGGAAATGTGCAAACATGATGGAGAACTAAAGTGCTGCCATTTGAGTTTTATAAATGAAAGGCCACAGTTTTTAGACTCTGAGAGACAAGTCCAGTCCCCTACAGCAGTGACTCAACAACAGAGCCCAGAGCAGAGCCCAAGTCCCTCATTCCTCATCAAGGATTCTCTTCATCCATCCTAGAATAGGCTGAAGTGAATTTTTTGTTAGGTAGTTCGAAAATTTTTTCTCAAAAATCGTTGCATAACAATGAATCATAGTCATTTCTTACCATTTTCCCAAATTCTTTTCTTACATCTTAAAAGTACTACCAATAAAATGAGTTCCAGAACTTCATCTAAAACATAATATGATAACAAGTAAAAATAAATGATACCTAGAAGTTTTCATTTGATGAAATAAAATGATCAATAATTAATGCATAAAATATGGTCTGTTCAGCATCAAATAAAATGTCTTTAATAAACTAGATCTATTCAACAGATCTATATATATGTATCTGTTGAAAAAAATATATATATATTCAATATATAATGTTCAAAATACATATGCTTTTACATATATATATGTGTGTATATATGTGTGTATGTATATGTATATATACATATATATATATGTATATATACACACTTATATATAAGTATACCAAGGCCTAACTATTCATTCCAGTTAATAGTTTTATGTCTCCAGGAAAGTTGGTTAAGGTCTTTGGGCCTCAGGTTCCTCATTTGTAAAACAGTCATTATAAATACCTAGTGTTTGATGGGGGATAAGGAGGCTAAATAAAACAATGAATGTAAGGTCCTTGGCACATTATAAGTGCTCAGTAAATCTTAGCCATTACGATTCAAAACAACAGAAAGCAATAGGAAATATAGTTTAGAAGGACATCTTGAACTCATGTTACGTATTTGTCTTTTCTGTGAGTTTAAATAATGGAGCCATACTGTAAATAGTATTTACACACATAATTTAGAGGGTGAAACACTTGTGTTTAAGTTTTAGGAACTAGCTGGCTTTCCTTTGGTCAAGTTCCTTAACTTTTCGGAGTCTCATTTTTCCCATCTTCCACTTAGGAGTAATAATAAGCTACCTTACAATGTTGTGGTAAGGATGTAAGTACAACTAATGCATGTAAAGCATGAGATAATACCCAGACCAGAGTAAACATTAAATGCTAAGAATTAACCATAATATTATCAGGCCTAGATTCAGAAGAAGATAATATATATTTTCAATTAACTATTGCTATGTAACCAACACCCTGGCTTAAAATAACAACCCATGATTATGTAACTTGGGCAGGCTCAGCAGGGTCAGCTTGTCTCTGCTCTATGTGGTTTCAGCTAAGGTGACTCTTACATTCATCTGGGAACTTGACTGGGCTGAAACTTCCAAGATGACTTCAATCCATGTCTGGGGTGGCTGAAAAGGCTGGGGTTGGCTGGCCCTCTCTAGCAGAGTGGCTCAGAGTTCCAGAAACGTGAAAAGGGAAACTCCTTCCCCCAGGGCTGGCAATCTTTTTTTTGACCTGAGGTCAATTCCTTCAAGATGTCTATGGTTTCTGGATTAACTCTTTGCTCAGATGAGCCCCCCGCCAACCTTTTTTTTTAATCTCTTGTAAAATGGATCTTTTGTGCTTCCGTCTCAGTTTTCATTTATGTATTCTATTCACTCAAAAAATATATATAATTCAACATACAGTAGCAAAGAAACTAAACAAGGTCCTGACCTCAAGGGGCTTACACTCTATGCAGGAAATAATAAACATCTTCTACTAGGAAATAAAATAATTTCAGGCTGGGATGGGTGCTAGGGAGAAAACAAACAAGAACAATGTTACAGAATCACCCTACTGAGATACGTAGAAAAATGAACACCCCCATGAGGAGGTGAAATATAAGCACAGTCCTGACAGATGGTGAAGCCCTAATTTTGAAAAGAGCCAAGGAAATAGAGTTTCAGACAGAATGAATTGCATGTGCAAAGTCCCTGAGGTGGGAAAGACATGGAAAGAAAGTTAGTGTGTCTGACCAGGGATTTCTCTTTTTATGTGAAACTTACCAATTAAAAAATGTTGACTGGGCTTCCCTGGTGGCGCAGTGGTTGGGAGTCCGCCTGCCGATGCAGGGGACACGGGTTCGTGCCCCAGTCCGGGAGGATCCCACATGCCGCGGAGTGGCTGTGCTTGTGAGCCATGGCCGCTGAGCCTGCGCGTCCGGAGCCTGTGCTCTGCAACGGGAGAGGCCACAGCAGTGAGAGGCCCGCGTACCGAAAAAAAAAAAAAATATTGACTCTGGGAGGGAGATGCAAGAGGGAGGAGATATGGGAATATATGTATATGTATAGCTGATTCACTTTGTTATAAAGCAGAAACTAACACACCATTGTAAAGCAATGATACTCCAATAAAGATGTTAAGAAAAAAATGTTGACTCATTGAAGAACCAAAATAACAGCAACTGTGCTCACCTTCTCCTGCATGGTTGCTCATCTATTTAACCCCTACAGAAGTTATTGTGCATGACTGGCTACTCCTAGCAAATCCGGCTATAAACATTACATTTATTTGTATTAGCATTGCAAATTTTATGTACTTCACTTTCTATATCTTTAATGAATGGAAATAATATTGGTTGCAACTATGTCATGAGAATTAACTGATGGGTATTCTATTTAAGGTTGTAAGGTTAGAAATGTGAATATCTAAATGGTTTTATAATTTAGTATCTCTTTTGCAGTACTTACAGCTCTGCTGCCAGCCAAGTGAACTGCAGACAATAAAATGGCTTCTGTTTCCTATATTTAGAGAGTATCTGATATAGCTATTATGACTTCTTTCTTTTTCAGGTTGAAGTTGATCCTATTACTACATTCCCTCTGAAGGGCTTGACACCCCTCACCGAGTATACTGTTGCCATTTTCTCCATCTATGATGAAGGACAGTCGGAGCCTCTGACTGGAATTTTTACCACAGGTAAGCCTTATTATGGTTTGAAAAGTTTCCAAGAGTAACTGTATGGAAACCAGAAGCTGGAGCAGCTTCTTCAATTGTGATTTTGAAGAGATTGTATTTTAATATTTGTTTACTTTATAGTATTATTACCCAATGAACAACTAGGTGAATAGAATGCCTACTGGCTAATTATTTTCTTTCAAAGCAAGGGAAAGAGGGACAGGACCATCTAAGTTCAAAGGTCTCAGTTAAATAAAAGTGTGCATTGTTCTCTTCCTGATCTCACACTGTTTCTTTTGTTCTATTGACATAAAATTTTCACATTTCTTCCATTGATATATGTGTATATTAAGTTGAACTTCCAAAATTACAGCTCTCCAACAGTTTTTGACCTACAAAAAATGATGGTTTCATACCATTTAACCTAATACATCAATCTATAGCCAATAATTATTTTCGTGCAGCTTGCAATATTAATACAACAATATGGGATATTTTAAATACTAAAATAAAAAATAAAGCATGAATGCATTATTTTTCTTTTCTATATATACCCTGTAGTCAATAAATATAACTTCTTTTTGCCTCCTGGTGGAAAAATTCTATTGTTCGCTTTCTGGACCTATCATGAATTGCACTTGGAAACAAATTTAGTGCTGTATTGAGATGAGAAGGTAATCTGGAGAGAGAAGAGAAATAAGCTGGAGTGAGAAATAATGTTCACAGAAAAAAGTTCAGTAATTTTGCAAAATCTCACAAGGGCTAACTGTAGTTGGAATTCTCATGGTATCCTGTCAAAGAGTTTTAAAATCTCTGATTTCATATAATAAAAATCATTGACTGACAATTCATTTTGGGTGTAATTAGATGTTATGGTCTCTTTGTACATCCCAGAAGTGTGTAAGCAGTGAAATAATGGATATCTGATAAATTATACTTCACTTCTGATGGCAGCCACATGTACAAGATTAAAAGGATGAACGTTCTTCTCTAGGATTTAACTTCTTACTAGAGAGTGATTTAGGCACGAAAGTGAATAAAGCTAAAAGTGACATTTCTCAGGCCTCTAGGGCATCATTTTGTTAATTTCTTCAGAATACTTGGAAAATAGTATCTTTGTAAAGTAATGAATATAGCAGTCTTATTTTTTATAGTTAATGAAAAGGGCCAAATAGAGAATCTAAGAGTTCTGGAAATTCCTGGAAAACTGTAAAAATTTGCTGTGTCCCTGGTCTTCCTAACTTATACTGTGGGTAAATGCTGGAAACAGAAACATAAGCCCACACTGGACTAATTGGCGCTGCTTTCCCTGCTTTCATGTACTTTCCTAAAACAAGAGATTCGCCAGAGAGTCCTCTCTACCTGTGGCCCTGGGGAGCTGCTTGAGTTATGGTTTTCTTACCTTCTCAGTTCCCTAACAAAATCTCCCTCCTTGGCTTACAGAGGACGTTCCAGCCCAGCAATACTTGGAAATTGATGAGGTGACAACAGATAGTTTTAGAGTGACCTGGCATCCCCTCTCAGTTGATGAAGGGCAACACAAGTTGATGTGGATTCCAGTCTACGGTGGGAAGACTGAAGAAGTGAGTTGTCTGAGACTGAAAATTAATCCAGGGCATTTTATCTGGAAGTGAATGCTCACTGCTGCATTTGAGTTGGTCTTTGTTTTAAGACAGATTGAGAATCCCAAGAGTAATTAATATTTTCCATGACCTGGAGTTTTACAAATGTCAAATCATATGACTTTTGTAAAATTAAAATGCATTTTTGCTAGGGCTTTTATTATATATGTTATGTATTTCCAGATTCTTTGATAGTCATAAATGACATTTTTAAAAACTTCAAAAAAGGCCCCTTTTGCAATATTAATCATTTTTTGCTGAGAGATTTGAAAAGAAAAAAGTCTCTGGTTTGACTTTAAAATTGAATTCAATGGCCCTGGAGTTGTTTATGCTTAGTCACTTATTGCTTACACTCGGGATAACATCTTTCCATTTTATTATTTTTTCTTAACTTTTTCCTATGTTATTCAAGTAAACCCAGTTACTAAGCACCAAATACTTTTCAGGTTGTCCTACAAGAAGACCAAGACTCATATGTTATTGAAGGCCTGGAACCTGGCACTGAATATGAAGTTTCCCTGTTGGCTGTACTGGATGGTGGAAGTGAGACTGAGGTAGTGACTGCCGTTGGGACCACACGTAAGTCTTGGTCAAGCCAAGATGGAGTTCACAAGCTCCGACCATTTATTCTGACACACTCTTCATGCCACCAGGTTCCCTGCACATCAACCTTATTCCTGGCTACAGAGGTTTTGTCCCTAGAACTCTTCATACATCTTTACCTTTAATGAAAGCAATATGTGGAGCATCTTATTAGACTCCTAGTCTATCATCACCTAAAGGCAGGGACCATACCTCTCTTGTTCACCATTATGTCCCCAACACTTAGCACAGTTCTTGGCATATTTTAACTGTGCAATGAATATTTGTTGAATGGAGGAATGGATGGATGGATGGATGGATGGACGGATGGATAAATGGATGGATGAAATAAGTTATAAATGAACAAACAAATAAATGTAGGGCAAAAATGTCCAAGAGTTTCTGGAATTTCCCAAGTAGATCTTGGTTCCAAGAATCCACAAAATTCACTTGCTGATTCTTTTGTCCCTTCATTTTTTAAATATGAGGTATTAACCACATATTAAATTGTCTTTGATTGGGTTCCCTGGAACCAGATTCTGAAGTAGAAAATTGCATCCAGAAGGTTTATTGAAGAGTGTAGTTGGGAGATACATCTGTAAGGAAATAGGACTTAGGGAGAAGCTAAAACAGAGCCCTCAGCTAATTCTATTAGAAATTCTGGACCTGGTATGACCCTTCTGAGTGGTCCCAAGTTGAGTCAAAGGGGCTGGGCCTTTCTATCCCTGCATCCCCAGTGATTGGAGGCCGGCCATCCCCTGACAAGAGTCTGCAACCCCAGGCAAGGCAATTCCCAGAGCTCTGAGCCATTAGCAGCCTGTACTCCAGAAGCTGCTGGATGAGTATGTTGATGAAGAGGGCATCTAGGCAGCTCCACACAGCAGCTCCATCCACTGGTTGCCCAGGGTGGATACAAGAAGTAGCAGATGCACTTCTTATTGTCTTCCTTGCTGGTCCTATTTGGCAGCCCCTTTACAACTTGATCTATAACACTGTTTAATGTCCTTTCCTCACCATGGTTATGCCCCATTTCAAAGTAACTGGGAGGTTTCACAATTTTATAGATGTAATTCAAATGTTTATATGAAGGCTGGTATCTGCGATTAGAAACTAACTTCTTTGGGTTTGTTTCCTTATCTGTGGAATAGATACAATGTCTGCCTTACAACTCACTTCTCTCTTGCAACCATGGTCAAGGTTGTTGTGAGAAACAAGTGACATAATATAGGTGAACTTTTCTTTGAAAACTATAAAATGCTATACACAAATGTATAGAGCTATCATCATTACAGAATTTTAAAGTGAGGAATATTTTTTTAGTTGACAGTGTTTGGACAGAACCGCCTACGACTGAAGCGCCTACCAGGCCTGTGACATCAGGTAAGGACAAATAGAAGCCTGTTTACCCATAAGAAAAGTTTGATTTAAACAGAAGTTATTTGATTTATATGATTGATTAGGAACAGGGCATACCAGTTCAAATTTCTCTCCCCTCAGAGCTCTCAACCTCTTCTTATCCCTAAATGCTAATTGGTCTTCTAGTCTAATAATAAATATCACTGTGGTACTCTCTATTTTTCCCATCTTTGTTTTGAATTCCCATCTAATCTTTTAGAGAACGTTAGTATCCAGCCCCAGGAGTCTCTACCCTACTCTTGGTCTCAGTGCCTTCTTCTATTGCTTTCTGTTGAGAATTACTCATATCATAGTTTCCATGCATTTCTGTGGGTAACTGAGCCATGGCTGGTGTATTGGTGTTCCAACATCAGCTATTTTCTCTCTCAGCTTAACTCTCCCCTCCATTATAATATACCTCCCAACTAGTTGTCACAGTCAACTAGATTAAACAAGTTTGATGATATTTATTTCTTGACCTAAAACCTTTCAGTGAATCTCCAATACCATTCATTTATTCATTCATTCATTGATTCATTCATTATTCAGTTAACCTTTACTGAGCCCTTCTTTATGACCCCACCTCTCTCAATCATAACATACAAGATGCTTCCTGACTGGGTTCTGCTTCCCTTCCTGGCCTCAACCATATGGTTCATGCTTTGCCCATATCCTCCTGCCATCTAGAACTCCTAACCCTGAAGGTGAGATGTTGCATTCTGTACCTACAGCCTAGTAGGTAAAGTTTTGCCTGATACATGTCACTCTCCTGTCTCCTCTGTGACACTTTCACTAGTAGATCATTGTATGTCTTAAAGCCCTAACCAGTCTGACATACAGGAAAAGCTCAATGAACGTTTGCTGAATGAATGAATAAATGAATGAAGAGAAGAAAGAGTCCATGGAGATGGACAGAATGAAAGGAAGTTGGCACAAAAGGGAGAAGAAACAATGGGACAAATGAGAGAGCAGTCACTTTGGGAGATGGAAAGGAACGTGTCAGAGAAAACGAGTGAAGGAGTGTGGACAAGATCTCAGAGAAAGGATGAAATCCATGTGGCCTGAGTGGATAGAGGCCGCCCTCGTGGGAGATTTGTGCTTTGAGTGACAAGTGTTAAAACAGAAATGGGGAAGCAGGTGATAGGATGTGTGTTGGATGCTGGATTGCAGGCCGAGGTTGACCACATTTGGTCCCTCACGCCCACTTCCCCATCTCAGCCCTAATGTGAAGTTCTCACAGTCGTGCTCCTCTTTGGGCTCCCCTTCTGGTTTCCTAGTCCAAGGGCTGCTCCCCAGTTCCCCTTTCTAGTGTATATACAGAGCTGGTTGTTTGAGGGATCCATGATCTCACCTTGAAAGCATCTCTTAAGCCCATTTTTGTTTGCTACCAGTAGGTATCATGGCTCTCTATTAACTAAAGCTGAGTTGTTCTCACTTCACCTGGGTCTACATGGTAGAGATACGTTAAATGATACTTGTTGTCATGTCCACAAATCATCTCTGTAGCTCATTTTGAAATATGATGGATGAAAAGTTCCTTAAATACTTGGTTGTGTTTATTCCAGTTTTCCGCACAGGAGTCAGAAACCTGGTTGTAGATGATGAAACCACTTCTAGCCTGCGGGTAAAATGGGACATTTCAGACAGCAGTGTGCAGCAGTTCAGGGTGACCTACCTGACTGCTCAAGGGGACCCTGCCGAAGAAGTGGTAGGAACGGTCTGTATAAATACAGCTGACTAGCAACTCCACAAATTTCCTGACTAACCAGGCTAACGAGACTATTTCCCGAGAGTAATGCAAACTTTACTGCCCATTTCTTCATTTCTCTGGAAACTAATGTTTTCACTTGATCCAAACTTAACAACTGGTCTCCTGATGACTTTCTGTCTCCGAAACGTGCTCCACATACAACCTGCTTTAAATTGATAAAGCATCTGAACCTTCTTTACCGCTTTGCTTCTGTCACCTTGACAACTTGTTAGAGCACAAAAATTGGGTCATAAATAGTCCATTATACACTTGTCTGTGTGTGTGGGTATATGTGTGTGTGTGTGTGTGAGAGTGAGTGTGTATATACTTTTGATATGTAAATTTTTAATATATAAACTTCTTTTATTTATTTATTTATTTTGGTTGTGTTGCATCTTTGTTGTTGCACGCGGGCTTTCTCTAGTTGCGGTGAGCAGGGGCTACTCTTTGTTGCAGTGCACAGGGCTTCTCATTGCGGTGGCTTCTCTTGTTGTGGAGCACGGGCTCTAGGCATACGGGCTCAGTAGTTGTGGTTCATGGGCTCTAGAGCACAGGATCAGTAGTTGTGGCACTTGGGCTTAGTTGCTCCGTGGCATGTGGGGTCTTCCCAGACCAGGGATTGCACCCGTTTCCCCTGCATTGGCAGGCAGATTCTTAACCACTGCAGCACCAGGGAAGTCCAATATATAAAATTCTATGTATATATACACATATATAACTTTTTTGCCCTTGGGAATCTGATTAAAAGTTTTTAAATGAAGCATAACTCAAAGGTCTTCTATATGCAGTTGAAGTGTTCCTAATGAAGTGCCATCCATTAACAAATAGTTGTATTTTTCACTGACATTGACTCTCTTTGAGCAGATTTATAGTCATTTCTAATGTATTCTTAATCATGAGCGTCTCCCTGTGGGATTTAGATTTTTATGTGTTGAGTTTTCTTTAAGTTGTTTCATCTATATTTGTTTTTCTCTATTGAAAACCTGGGTAGACTCTTTTTTATTAAGAAATAAAGTGTCTTTATTTTTTAAAATTAAAAAAAAAATTATACAGTTTTTAAAGGTTAGTTTCCATTTACAGCTATTACAAAATATTGGCTATATTCCCCATTTTGTATAATATATCCTTGAGCCTATCTTACACCCAGTAGTTTGTGCCTCTAACTCCCCACCTCCCCACCTCTCCCCACTGGTAACTACCAGTTTGTTCTCTGTATCTGTGAGTCTGCTTCTTTTTTTGTTTTATTCACTAGTTTGTTGTATTTTTTAGATTCCACATATAAGTGATATCATACAGTATTTGTCTTTCTTTGTCTGACTTAGTTCACTTAGCATAATGCCCTCCAAGTCCATCCAAGTTGTCACAAATGGCAAGATTTCATTCTTTTTTATGGCTGAGTAATATTCCATTGTGTATATGTACCACATTTTATTTATCCATTCATTTGTTGATGGACGCTTAGGTTGTTTCCATATCTTGGCAATTGTACGTAGTGCTGCTCTCAACATTGTGGTGCATGTATCTTTTTGAATTAGTGTTTTTGGAAAACTTGGGTACACTCTTAATCATGGCCTTCCCATGTTTTCTTTATTTACACCATACCATTCCTTTTACTCTAGAACCTGAAAATTGTTTCCTAGGCACACTTCCCATCAGACCCAATAAATCTGGTTTGTATCCAAGAGAAATTTTTCCTTTTAGTTATGAAATATGCTTTATTTAGCTTCATTAGTTGCATTTCTTTCCCTCTGCTGCATTATATTTGTGACACTCTAGGAAAGAAATCTCCAAATACATTATTGTTCAAGAATAGCATTAATATCCTTTCTTCCTTTTCCTTACTTATAAAGCCTTTGGTGGCAAATTATTTGTATCGGTATGATATCAATACATAAACAATGGTTTGAGCTCAAGAGTCTCTCAGGAAAGTACTTAATTTCAAGCTGATGGATGAATCATTGTAGAACACAATGATAACACAATGGACAATAACCACGTCCACTGTGAATAACCAGAAGATCCATGAAATCGGTCTGGGAGTACTTTTGGAAAATTAATGGACACTTGAACAAAATAGGTTGAATTATAAATTCACTCGGATCATAGATTTCAAATAAGCCATGATTGGAAAATACAAAAAAATTAAAATTGTGCTTAGCCGTGGTAACTAAAGATATATTTTGGATGTTTTATTTTCCCTGTTATTGCCCTCATATTTTAACTTAGTCCCTAAAATGAAACCCATAAAAACTTCCCAGAGTAAGAGTTTTGTTTTGGTTTTTGTTTCTACTCTTACCAAGAAACACATTAAGCTTCTTGCTAAATTATTCCCGCTAATTTGGAATGAGTTACAGTTTAATCTTGTGCACGCACTTATAAGCTATGCAAGGTAAAATAATAATAATATTTACTTTGGATTATCTCTAGATAATTATCCCTTTGCTAGTTTCTTTCATTTCACACTGTTTATTTTGAAACAAACTTGGACACCTAGATGAAGGAGAAAAGATCAAAAGTCTTCAATACACATGTGCCCCAGTTAAACAAACCCTTAATAAAAATGAAAAATATTGATAACTTTGATGGTGATTATTTACTGTGCAGAAATATTTTTGCTGCAAAGAAGAAAGTACTTTAGAATTCTTTAACTCTCAAGCCCCTATGGTGAATTCCAATGAAATTGGATTTGTTCACTCTTAATTTACAGGCATATTTTCAGGGACTCAGCTGAGGAGTAATTGAGAATTTATATCTCAGTGTTTTATGAAATGTTACGACTATGTAAATGTAATGTATTATTATTACTGAAGACAGAAAGTGCATGCATCTAGATTTAGATTATAGAACCAACGTAGGTCAGGAACTTGAAGATCTATATGCACTCCCACACAGCAAATGCATATCTTAAATATTTTCCTTTTTTTTGTTTTTTTATTGAAGTATAATTGATTTACAATGTGTTAATTTCTGCTGTACAGCAAAGTGATTCAGTTATACATATATATATATTATATATACATTCTTTTTTTAAATATTCTTATCCATTATGGTTTATCATCCCGGTGCTATACAGTAGGACCTTGTTGTTTATCCATTATGTATATAATAGCTTCACCTGCTAACCCCAATCCCCCACTCGACCCCTCCCCCAACCCCTTCCCCTTGGCAACCACCAGTATGTTCTCAATGTCTGTGACTCTGTTTCTGTTTTGTAGACAGTTTCAACCAAATGAATATCTTAAAATAATGATGCAGGCAGGGAAAGACAGATGGCTAAAACATATTACAAAAGTGAGAAAGGAAATGTCTGGATAAGAGAAATGCCTCTTACCATGTTTCCAAATTTTCCTTAACTATAAAAGCTGATTAAATTTACCTGAGGAAATGATAAGCAAGAGTATTGAAGTTAGAGAATAGTATAGGTATATTTTAAACCAAAGTCAGGCTTTAATATATATAAAGCAAGGGGAATTAAATTTACTTTTCCAATTGAGGTTAAGTGAAGTATTTCTTTATTTTCTAAGTATAATCAAATCTACCAAATATTCCCAATAAAAAGCTTTTGAACTCTTAGAAAGTAAAACCCCCTGTCAAATATTTCATAAGGATTGACTTTCAACTCTGCTCAGAAATATGGAGACGTAGCAATGACTTTGCCCTGAATTTTGTTGTCAGGGGAGGGAGGTCTCACATGTTTTTTTTTTTTTTTTTTTTTTCTTTTTGCGGTATGCGGGCCTCCCACTGTTGTGGCCTCTCCCGTTGCGGAGCACAGGCTCCGGATGCGCAGGCCCAGCGGCCATGGCTCACGGGCCCAGCCGCTCCGCGGCATATGGGATCCTCCCAGACCGGGGCACGAACCCGTATCCCCTGCACCGGCAGGCGGACTCTCAACCACTGCGCCACCAGGGAGGCTCTCACATGTTTTTATTTGTGAAAGGCCAATCAGGATTCCAGGCTTTTCTAGAACCTACATGTAAAAATCTAAAACCATGTCCTGAATTCTGAGTTGCAAGAAATATTCTAGAGTAGGGAAACTCAGAATGTGGCTCAGTCTCCTACAAGATAAGTTCAGGTATTATGATTAAGCTTAGAAACGTTTACAGCAATCTGACATTGCTGGAACATCCAAGAATATGACTGTATTTTCTGGCGATTTTGTTTTACTGTATTTTATAAAAATATCGGTCGTCAGGGACTGGGATTAAAACATAACGGCACTAGCCGTACCTAGTCTTTCACCATAGAAGGCATGAAAATCACTGTCTAGAAACAGAACTTTCTAAGACAGGAACAAACAGAGATATGGGGAATCCTCTTTCTACTGTGGAAACAGCTTGTTGGATGGGATCCAGGCTGCTCTGAAGAGCTCTGGACAATAATGGAGCCAGACATGAAGTTGCATTTCTAAAAAAATTAAAAACGTGAAGTTCACTGGTTAGATTTGCTCCTCATTTACCCATGAGCATCTTTTATAGAATTGTTTTCTCAACAAAACGACCATCTGCTATGACCTGTAGCATCTGTTTTTAGTGGACACCTATCTTTTTTTTTAACTTTATTCGAGTATAGTTGATTTACACTGTTGTGTTTGTTTCAGGTGTACAGCAAAGTGATTCAATTATACATATACATATGTTTATTCTTTTTTAGATTCTTTTCCCATATAGGTTATTACAGAATGTTAAGTAGAGTTCCCTGTGCTATACAGTAAGTCCTTGTTGGTTATCTATTTTATATATAGTAGTGTATGTATGTTAATCTGAAGCTCCTAATTTATCCCTTCCCCCCTGCATGTTTCCTCTTTGGTAACCATAAGTTTGTTTTCGAAATCTGTGAGTCTTTCTATTTTGTAAATAGGTTCATTTATATTATTTTAAAAAATTAGATTCCACATATGAGTTATATCATATAATATTTGTCTTTCTCTGTCTGACTTCACTTAGTATGATAATCTCTAGGCCCATCCATGTTGCTGCAAATGGCATTATTTCATTCTTTTTTATGGCTGAGTAATATTCCATTATATATATGTACCACATCCTCTTTATCCATTCTTCTGTCGATGGACATTTAGGTTGCTTCCATGTCCTGGCTATTGTAAATAGTGCTGCAATGAACATTGGAGGGCATGTATCTTTTTGAATTATGGTTTTATCTGGATATATGCCAAGGAGTGGGATTGCTGGATCATATGGTAGCTCTATTTTCAGTTTTTTAAGAAACCTCCATACTGTTCTCCATAGTGGTTGAACCAATTTACATTCCCAATAACACTTTGGGAGGGTTCCCTTTTCTCCACACCCTCTCCAGCACTTATTATTAGTAGATTTCTTGATGATGGCCATTCTGACAGGTGTGAGGTGATACCTTATTGTAGTTTTGATTTGCATTTCTCTAATAATTAGTGATGTTGAGCCTCTTTTTATGTGCTATTCAGCCATCTGTATGTCTTTTTTTGGAGAAGTGTATATTTAGATCTTCTGAGTGAGTACCTATCTTTACCTTGCTTTGTGCAAACAAGCAGAGGTCAAGTAAAAGGAACTTTGTATGCCCAAGAGGAGGTTTACATTTTATTCTTGGGAATGAGTATCATTAGGATAAAGAGGTTTGCGTAGAGCAGTCAGGTGGAATAGAGGGCAGTGATTTTAAAAAGGCTCGGGAGGGCTTCCCTGGTGGCACAGTGGTTGAGAGTCCGCCTGCTGATGCAGGGGACACGGGTTCGTGCCCCGGTCTGGAAAGATTCCACAAGCCGTGGAGCGGCTAGGCCCGTGAGCCATGGCCACTGAGCCTGCGTGTCCGGAGCCTGTGCTCTGCAACGGGAGAGGCCACAACAGTGAGAGGCCCGCGTACCACAAGAAACAAACAAACAGAAAAAGGCTCGGGCCAGATATTCAGGATTTCAATATGGCTTTTTTTTTTAACCCAATAGCTATGTGGGTCTCAGTTTCCCCATCTGTAAAATGAGTGTAATCATACTTCTTACCTCAAAAGGTTGTGGTGAAGAGTAACTGAATTACTACATTAGAATACTTAGAGTAGTACTTGGCAGATAATAGCAGCTAGCTAAATGAGGGCTATTATTATAAACCACAGCAACTACTACCTGGCAAGCTAAAAATGAGCCCTCCAGAATGGTTCCATTGCTTTTCAGTACCCTACAGGCTAAATTTGATTGGTTCCAAGGCCATGTGCTTCTCAGTTTGAGGGATGACCTTATTTAAGGAACATCATCATGGGTGGTTTGCTAGGCAGACCGCTTGGAACAAATGCCCAGGCTCTGGGTTCCAGAGGGTTATATTGAAAAGAAATGCCCCAAAGGAAGCTGCATAGATAGCCTAAGACAAGACAGGGCAACCACAGTTCTTTCTTTACAAGTTCTTAATGCCAGGGATATCTAACTCATTTTAGAATAAAACAGAGCTCCTTTTATAAAATCTTCCTCCCAGGACTACATCAGTACCATCTTGTGTATTTCAATGTCGTTTCACATGAGGAGCAAAATCATATTAATCTAATATAAATCACTTAATTCAGACTTCCTTTTTCAGATTAAAAAAACACACTGCTTTTAGAGCTTAGCAATATCTTAGCAACAGCTGCTTCTGAGTTCAACTCGAGGCTTTCGAGGGCTTATTCCATGATTTATAGGTTCCTCCCCTCATCCAGAAGTAGACAGCATGCCCTTTGCCTGCTGGCGTTTTACCCAGCTCTTGAATCCAAAAGCATCTCCAGCTGTCCCAGTCTTGTGACTCCCTTAAATGCGTTTGGGTCAGTTCTTACAACCTAGCATTTTTTCCAACCATGATTAAGTCTTTTAAATGGCCCAGACATGTGCCAGCATCTAACTGCTGAAGCCTAGGCAGAAAGTTTTGTGGTTTTAGTATTGAGAACATGTGGCTTTTCTGGTCCACATATTCTTTTAGAGATGCCAGGATTTGCACTGCTGAGCCACATGGAACATTGCACTGATGCTTGAGCGGTGTCCACCCCATCACTGCATTTTATTTTTTGCAGCCTTTAGAGTCAGAGGCATGGTGATTTCAGATTGAGGAAGACATCTCCTTTCAGAAATAAAAAAGCTGCGACATTTTTTAGTGTCATTGGTAAATATCTTTCAACTCAGAAATCTTGGATTTAATGTGTGGTAATGTTGTTCTTGGCTAGCATCCAACCTTTTCTAAAATACTGGGATTAGACGATCTCTGAAAGGGAAAGAATGGAAGGCTGAATTTTCAAGAGGATTTTAAATAGAATCAAATATGATATGCGGGCTAGCTTATAGAATGAACACTCCTAAGCCATAAACACCTGCTTTCCAAAAGGAAGATTATTCTCTCTTCTGGCTGCTTTACAAATACTGAAAAGATGTTGAGAGAAGACTACCCCTTTGGGCTTAAGAGCTTCAAATTTAAGCCTTCTGTATTAGTGATTAGAAACTAAGGGGTGTTCTGAGGGGAATTTCAGAGAGAAATGCTGTTGCATGGATGTTCTTCTTTCTTATCATCACCCTCCAAGCACATCTCCTTGCTTCTAATTATTTCAACGTGCCTATAGTCCCACCACGTTAGTAGAGCAGCAGGAATGAAAGTCTTACTAAGACCACGGTCCTTTGCTTTTCTCTTCAGGTTATGGTGCCTGGAAGCCAGAACAATCTCCTTCTGAAGAATCTGCTTTCCGATACTGAATACAAAGTCACAGTGACTCCCATTTACGATGATGGAGAAGGGGTCAGTGTCTCTGCCCCTGGAAAAACCTGTGAGTGAAGCTTTCCCCCTGTGGTCACTAGCTGACTAATTAGGTGAAAATGCTTGTCCGGTGTAATGCAACCCGCCCGGGTAGCCGCAGTGCAGCGGGGTGAAAAGAGCAAAAACGATTTGGAGAGAGAAAATCCGTTTGAATTCTGTCTTCACACATTCAAGCTGCGTGACTTTGAGCAAGTTGTTTCACTGCTCTGGGCTTCCGTTTTCTTGTCTCTAAAACCTAAGACTTAAAAAACAACTACATCTTGCTCCTCCAGCATCTAATTCATCCCAAGTCCTGCTGAGTCTCTAAAATACATTCTACGTGCCTATCCACTTTCGCTTCATCTAACTGCTCCACCCCAACCAAGCCACACTCTCCCACTCGAATGAGTTTTCCTGCTTCCATTCTTGGATCCTTTATTCTCCTCACAGCAGCCTGAGAAGCTTTTTAAAAGATAAATGATCTCATGTCACACCTCCATTTCAGGCCACCCAACAGCTTCCCATTGTACTCGGGATAAAATCTAACGTCCTTCCCACGGCCCTACAAGGCCCTAGGTGACCTGGACCCTGCCTGCTCTTTGATCTCCTCTTCTGACAATTCCCTCAGCCATACCTCCTTTCCTGCTTTTCACTGAACTATTTATTTATTTATTTATTTATTTTTATTTATTTATTTTTTTTTGCCGTACGCGGGCCTCTCACTGTTGTGCTCCCGTTGCGGAGCACAGGCTCCGGACGCGCAGGCTCAGCGGCCATGGCTCACGGGCCCAGCCGCTCCGCGGCATGTGGCATCTTCCCGGACCGGGGCACGAACCCTTGTCGCCTGCATTGGCAGGCGGCCTCTCAACCACTGCACCATCAGGGAAGCCCTTCACTGGACTTTTTAAGCTTGTTTCTGCCTTAGAACCTATGCACTAGCCATTCCTTCCGTAGGAAATATCCTTTCCCAGATGTTTGCTTTTCTGGCTTTTTCTTGTCATTTTGGTCTCAGCTCAATGTCACCTGCTCAGGCTTTTCTGAGCAACCATGCAAAGTAGCTCCCACCCTTTCTGATATCATCCTGGGTTGTTTTTGTTTTTGGTCATGTCATGGCCCTATTTGCTATCTGATATTTTCTTGTTTACTCATGTATTTGCTCACTGTCTGTCTCCCATCCCTGGAGAGCAGCATCATGAGGGCCCAGGACCTCACCTGTACTGTCATCTCTGCATACCAAGCTCCTACAGTGCTGTGTGGCACAGAGAAGGCAGCACAGAATGTGTGTTGTAGATGTCTTGGCCGTGATGACCAAGTGAGAAGCATGCATGAAAATGCGTGGTCAGAGCACCACAGACTCTAAGTTGTCTTCATTACTGTTGTGATTGTACTTGCATGAAGACGACCCCAGAACCTGGTGCCTTAAAACAGCAACCATTTTATTGTATTGCTTGATTTTGTGGGTCAGGAAATTAGGCAAGCCTTGCTGGAAAATCCTTCTGTTTCATGTAGTATTGACCACAGTTACCTGGTGGCTGGGTTGGTCTGGAGGGTCCAAAGCAACTTTACCCACATGCCCGGCATCTTGGTGAGATGCCCAGAGGCTGGGTCCCTTCATGTCATTTTAGCATGTTTCCATGTGGTCTTTCCAGCAGGACAGTCATGGTTTTACATGATGACTCAGGACTCTAAGAGCAAGAGTTCCAAGAGTTGGAAAGTGGAAACAGTCAGGACAGTTAAGGGCTATGCTTGGAACTAGTACAATGTCATTTCTGCTGTCGTCTGTTGGTCAAGGTGGTCATAGAACCCAATTCAAAGAGAGCATCATACCTTCCACCTCTCAATGGGAGGAAGGTCAAAAAACCTGTGCTGATCTTCAGTCTACCACAATTACTAACTGTGTGTGTTATGTGTGATTACGTGCAGAATGGTAGCAAGGGCTGAATTCTCTACCTGGGCACCAAAGTATGGATTTTTAAATTAAGAATAAAAGTTATTAAAATTCTGTAGCTGCAAAACCCAAAGTCTTGACTCTGCTCAGCTGAGCAAATGGGTATGAGCTCTTCCTTCGACAGTATTGGCATCTCCCCCTCCTCCCCATGCCCATGCTATGAGGGCCTCCACCCATGCTCACACCAAGCCTGCACAGTTTGCTAAATATCATCCAGATCAGAGTATTAGGAGCCACATGAGCTGCTACGGTTATTTCCTTACGGGTCATGTAGAAGGAGAGAAGGAAAGGGAAGAGCAGAGCAGTGGGACAGCACCAACTCTTCATTTCACTTTTCCCATATGTTGGCATATTGATTTGATCAGCATATTGGCATTTCTAGCATCTTTTGGTATTTTGCTGCTAAATAAATGGTTGAGAACCACAGATTTAAACAGCAATTTAAGAAGAAAAGAAGTAGTATTCATCTAACATTTATGAAGCATCCACCATGTGCTTTTTTTTTAACATCTTTATTGGAGTATAATTGCTTTATAATGGTGTGTTAGTTTCTGCTGTATAACAAAGTGAATCAGTTATACATATACATATGTCCCCATATCTCTTCCCTCTTTCAACTCCCTCCCTCCCACCCTCCCTATCCCACCCCTCTAGGTGGTCACAGAGCACCGAGCTGATCTCCCTGTGCTATGTGGCTGCTTCCCACTAGTTATCTATTTTACATTTGGTAGTGTATATATGTCCATGCCACTCTCTCACTTCGTCCCAGCTTCCCCTTCCCCTTCCCCATGTCCTCAAGTCCATTCTCTACGTCTGTGTCTTTATTCCTGTCCTGCACCTAGGTTCTTCAGAACCATTTTTCTTTTTTTAGATTCCATATATATGTGTTAGCATACAGTATTTATTTTTCTCTTTCTGACTTACTTCACTCTGTATGACAGACTCTAGGTCCATCCACCTCACTACAAATAACTCAATTTCATTTCTTTTTACGGCTGAGAAATATTCCACTGTATATATATACCACATCTTCTTTACCCATTCATCTGCCGCTGGACACTTAGGTTGCTTCCATGTCCTGGCTATTGTAAATAGAGCTGCAATGAAAATTGTGTTACATGACTCCTCTTGAATTATGGTTTTCTCAGGGTATATGCCCAGTAGTGGGATTGCTGGGTTGTATGGTAGTTCTATTTTTAGTTTTTCAAGGAACCTCTATACTGTTCTCCATAGTGGCTGTATCAATTTACATTCCCACCAGCAGTGCAAGAGGGTTCCCTTTTCTCCACACCCTCTCCAGCATTTATTGTTTGTAGATTTTTTAATGATGGCCATTCTGACCAGTGTGAGGTGATACCTCATTGTAGTTTTGATTTGCATTTCTCTAATGATTAGTGATGTTGAGCATCCTTTTATGTGTTTGTTGGCAATCTGTATATCTTCTTTGGAGAAATGTCTATTTAGGTCTTCTGCCCATTTTTAGATTGGGTTGTTTGGTTTTATTTTTTTTTTTGATATTGAGCTGCATGAGCTGCTTGTAAATTTTGGAGGTTAATCCTTTGTCAGTTGCTTCATTTGCAAATATTTTCTCCCATTCTGAAGGTTGTCTTTTTGTCTTGTCTATGTTTTCCTTTGCTATGCAAAAGGTTTTAAGTTTCATTAGGTCCCTTTTGTTTATTTTTGTTTTTATTTTCATTACTCTAGGAGGTGGGTCAAAAAGGATCTTGCTGTGATTTATGTCATAGAGTGTTCTGCCCATGTTTTCCTCTAAGAATTTTATAGTGTCTGGCCTTACATTTAGGTCTTTAATCCATTTTGAGTTTATTTTTGTGTATGGTGTTAAGGAGTGTTCTAATTTCACTGTTTAGAAATTAATTTAGCTGTCCAGTTTTCCCAGCACCTTTTCTTTTGAAGAGGCTGTCTTTTCTCCATTGTGTATTCTTGCCTCCTTTATCAAAGATAAGGTGACCACATGTGCATGGGTTTATCTCTCGGCTTTCTCTCCTGTTCCATTGATCTATATTTATGTTTTGTGCCAGTACCATATTGTCTTGATTACTGTAGCTTTGTAGTATAGTCTGAAGTCCGGGAGCCTGATTCCTTCAGCTCTGTTTGTCTTTCTCAAGATTGCTTTGGATATTCACGGTCTTTTATGTTTCCGTACAAATGCTACCAGAAAACTACTAGAGCTAATCAATGAATTTGGTAAAGTAGCAAGATACAAAAGTAATGTACAGAAATCTCTTGCATTCCTATACACTAATGATGAAAAATCTGAAAGAGAAATTAAGGAAGCACTCCCATTTACCACTGCAACAAACAGAATAAAATACCTAGGAATAAACCTACCCAAGGAGAAAAAAGATCTGTATACAGAAAAGTATAAGACACTGATGAAAGAAATTAAAGGTGATACAAACAGATGGAGAGATATACCATGTTCTTGGATTGGAAAAATCAACATTGTGAAAATGACTATACTACCCAAAGCAATCTACCATGTGCTTTTAAATCTAAATTAAAAAAAAAAAAAAGCAGGCAAGAATGGTTTAAACGTAGCATAGTAAATTCTGCTCTTCAGAGTTGGTTTTGGATTGTGTTATTTAACACTCTAAAGTTCCATAAAATTACCTTAAATCCACCACTGCTGGGGGGAGGGGAGGAAGGCAGTGGGAAGGCAAAGGGGCTCCATCATGGCTGATGACCTGGACTCGAAGATTTACTTTTAACTTTCACATGTTAAAAATTAGCATAATTTGTATATGTGGGTTCTAAAAAATACAAGAAAGTAGTGAATATAACATAAAAGAAGCAATCTCACAGGTATAGAGAACAAACTAGTGGTTACCAGTGGTGCAGGGGGGGAAAAGTAGGGGTGAGGGGGTGAGAGGTACAAACTATTGGGTGTAAGATAGGCTTAAGGATGTCTTATAGAACAAGGGGAATACAGCCACTATTTTGTAATAACTGTAAATGAAAAGTAACCTTTAAAAATTGTATAAAAATTAAAAAAATTTAAAATAACATAATTTGTAAGAGAGTTCCATGATACACTCACACAAATAAAAGCTATTTAAAGACTATTACTATAGAAATGTGACTTAAACTTCATTACGGAAATACTATCACATTTAACAGTATCTTTACAGTATCTTTATTTCAGAGTGTGTTCTTTGAAATAAGTTTGGATGGTCCACTTTTTTTAAGCAGTGGTCAACATAACTAAATGCTCTCAACAACAAAGTGATAATGATAATGATAATATCCATCAATATTCACAATATTTTACAAAGGTCCTTCATATAAATGGCTTTAAGTTTTGAGAAAAAATTGATGGATGATTATATAAAGTTTCAAAAAATATAGGTAATGTGAAGATGAAAGCAAAAAATCATCAGCATCTTACCTCTGAGAATTACCATCATTACTATTATCTAATCATCCTTGATACGGCTGTACGAACATCCTTTGACAGTGAAACAGAGTGGTGTGTCAACAGAAATTTTTTAATAAACACTACTCAATTCAGTTTTACTTAAAAGTAACTGAAGAAGAAGGAACCCAAATTTCATTGAATGAACCACTGATCTTCAGAAAAAAGTGTTTTACCACAAGAGCAATTATTTTCTATTATTTAATATTTAACACAACCATGGATTCTCAAAGGGTTCTTACCATGTGTTTTAGTACATTTCCCTTGTAAGTATTTTTAACATTGTGGGAAGATATCTTAGATTTTGTTAACCACAGGGTAGGTTGTAAAGATGGAAACCACACTAAACCCCCTTTTTTCATTTTCCTTCCTGCCCAGTGCCACCCTCTGGTCCCCAAAACTTACAGGTTTCAGAAGAATGGTATAACAGATTGCGTATTACATGGGATCCTCCATCTTCTCCTGTAAAAGGCTATAGGATTGTCTACAAACCTGTCAGTGGTAAGTCATGCTTTTTAAAAAAATATTGTCTTTCAAGACGGGTTATTTTTGTTTTTACTTTCTATCTTTGGTTTCATCTTTGGCTTTAAGAAATGGGAAGAGTCTCTTACATTTTTTGAAAAAAAATGCTTTGAACTTATGACCTTACCTAAAAATAACTGATACCTTAACGAGCAGAATATATACTTAGTTTACACCTAACCTAGACACACCCCAGACAAGGAGCCGCCTAAGCAGACCTTGACTCCATAGCAGTAGGAAGCTTCTAGGGCTCGATGAGTATTTGAAATCTGTAATCTCTAATTCCTCTTCTACCTCTTCTTGAATTAGTTGGAAAAACTCCATTTACCAACTTCTCAGTCTCCTTATTTTGGAAACTACGTTAAGGTATAAAATTCATCAGAGTCCTAAGACTGTGGTAGTGAAAGGCTTTCTCATAAACCTCTCAGCCACCTTGATCACCTCTGTCCTTACTTCCCACATCATTATTTCCTGAAGACAGGAGAATGACCCAGATGGGGGAGATTGTACCCTTGGTCCATCTGCCCATGGAGACCATGTGCAACTTCACCTGTTACAGTATCATCTCCTGACACTGAGCACTTTCATGAAGTTTAAACAGGAGACTAAAAATAGATATTATAGAAGTCTTCTCAGTTTTCTGGACCTGGGCCTTCAGTACTCCAATTGTTCAGCAGGAAAGGGTTCTCCTACTATTTTTCTTGATTTGGCAGGAAAATATAAAAATTACCCTCTGGGTCATTAAAAAGCTCTTTCTAACCTCAAAAACTCTGTGAGTCTAAATCTGTCATCTGAGATGTAGCTCTTGCCTCTAAAACACCTTCCAGACGTTTCTATTGTGTCCCCTTATCTAGGTCCATACAGTTAAAATACTCCACCTCCAATTTCTCCAGACAAACATATCTATGAACCATAAAAATGAAAGAGCAAGAATATACCATGGATGCACTAGCCTGCTCAAGACTGATGCCTTGGGATCCATCACCAACTTTTTTGTTTCTTTTCTTTAGGCCTGAGGCATGTGTTCATTTGCAAAACAGCCCTGCTGAATTTATTCTTTGGACCATTCTATAAATACTTACTAGGTTTTCTGAGGGAAAATAGCTTTGTTTTAGGCCAGTGGTTCTTAACTGGTACAATTTTGCTGCCCAGCAGAGATATTTTGGTTGTCTACGTTCTGTCCCAACTTGGGGGGTAGGGAGTTGCTATTGGCCTCTAGCAGGTACAATTAAGCATCTTACAAGTCACTGTAGGCAACTTGCTCCCCCATTGCTCCCTATAATAAAAAATTATCTAGCCCAAAATGTCAACAGTGCTGAGGTTGAAAAATCCGGTTCTAGGTCAAGTGGAAGAACTGTATGATGTCATTTGCATTGAGAGTTGGGGGTGTAGGAAAATCTCTACTGAGATAACACATACATACAGAAAAATATAAATATATTGTTGGAAGGAGGGGGTTCTGGAGTAAAGTGATAAGTATTTTAGGAACTTATTAAGTCAAAGCGCTCAAAGAATGAGCACATAGGGGAAGAGGCAGGAGGTAAATACACTTGTATAAGACGTAGCATGGAGTGGTTTTTGTTGTTGTTGTTGTTGTTGTTGTTTTGGTTTTTTTTTTGCGGTACGTGGGCCTCCCACTGTTGTGGCCTCTCCGGTTGCAGAGCACAGGCTGCGGATGTGCAGGTTCTGGACGCGCAGGCTCAGCAGCCATGGCTCACGGGCCCAGCCGCTCTGCGGCATGTGGGATCCTCCCGGATGGGGGCACAAACCTGTGTCCCTCGCATCGGCAGGCGGACTCCCAACCACTGCGCCACCAGGGAAGCCCGGAGTGTTTTTAATGATCAGAGATTCTGCTGGGTTGAAACAGAGATGAAAATGTAGAAGCCCAAAGAAACCAGTTAGTCAAGGGCCTTGGAGTAAAAGTGTCATCTGTCTGGTCTTAAAAAGCATAAGAGGAGTGGATAAAGCCCATAATGGTAACATATATGCTGGTCCCCCATGTGGCAAGGTATGGCATAGTGTCCATGATAAAATTTGCTGCTGAGGCCACTTGCATGCTGTCTGGGGACAAAGCTGGGTGTCTGAGGTGGGGTAACTGAAAATGACTTCTGTTTAGCACATGCCCCAAAGCCTATGACAACATAGGAGCTCCACTGTGAAGGCCTCACACACAATATGGTGGGTGGTGGATTGTGGGGTGGGCCAGCTTCTTCAAGTACTAGGGGAAGAACTAGTTGTCTAAAAAGAGCCTTAGGCTGGGAGTCAGGTATGTAAGTCTTGGAGCTAAATGGGGCTAGATTCAAACCCCAGCTCTGCTGTTTGCCTTTGGGGCAAATCTGAAACACAGTGGAATAAGTGCTGTTACTTCAGGAGTGTTTCCATTTTTCCACATTCTGTTATAACTGAAATACACTCTTTCTTCTTAGTTGCTGGCCCAACCCTGGAAACGTTCGTGGGAGCTAACATTAACACCATCGTTATTACAAACCTCCTCAGTGGAATGGACTACAACGTGAAAATATTTGCTTCTCAGGCCTCAGGTTTCAGCGACGCTCTAACAGGCGTGGTGAAAACACGTAAGACTGATACCCTGTCACTTCAGCCCCTACATGTGGTTTTGCTGCTATGTTTTCCCTATAACTCAACCTCTGCTTCAACTTGGCGGTTGGTTTTTCTTTTCCTCAACCTTGCCCTTTCTGGATGGTGTTTTGTGGAAAGAAAGGTGTGCTCCTTACTCACGGCTATAGTTCAGAGTCCTAGTTGGCAGATGGAATGTCAGAACCTGGCGTTCCAATATATTTGATGGTGGTGGATGGGATTTCCTTCTGGAAAGTCTTTTTTGGTATTTTTCAAATTAGGTGAAATTTTCCAACCAACCTGTATAGCCTGATGCAGCCAAAACCCATCAAAGTTGAGCCAGGGGGAAATTTGCCTTCCCTCAAAGCCTTTGCCCCTTCTCTCTCTGTGTCTCTGTCTCTCTCTCTCTGTCTCTCTCTCACTCTCTCGTGCACACACACACACACACACACACACACGTACACACCCCATCCATAAAAGATACTTGCACCACTCAAAAGACTTCCTTCTCTATCTTTTAAGGGTTTACATGCTGTCTGCTGACCATCTGGGACTTCTCCTTGGTATGCACCACGCGCAGACACCCATGGCATAATACAGTGTTTTCCAACTCCAGCACATATGTTCCATATTCCTGATGTTTGTTATGCTTCCACCCCATCTGTTTAATATATTTCTTTAAATGGACTAACAGTTTCTGTTTTTTTTTTTTTTTTACTTAAATGCTTTTAAAACCCACAAATTACTCTAAACAGAAAACCAATATTTTCAATACATGTTAAAGATAATACATAAATGACCGAAATAAAAATGGTTTGGCTGTGTGATCACTGAAATTATCCTGAGTGCCATCAACAGTACATGCCCCACACTCGAGAATGGTCATCATGGTATAATCAGAAGTATAAACCTTAAATCTTCTACTTATTAGCTAAGACCTTGAGCAAATTACTTAACTTCTCTGAGCCTAAATTTTCTCAACTCCGAGATGAAGATAATCAAAACTGTTTACAGGCTGCTTAGCAGGATTAAAGAGATAATGGATAAAAAGTGTCTACCATATGGCAAGCACTCAATGAATAGCTACTATTATTATTGTAATCATTGTGCTTTATGCATTTGGGCCATATCTCACTCTGACTGCTAATCAAAAAATTAATCCAATAAAAGGAATTTTGTAAGGATGAGGCATATATTAGACCAAACCCCAAGCCACCTATATCTGGCAACTATGTTTTACATAGGGCCTATCTTTTCATTAGAGAAAGCTTCCTGAATTCTCTTTTATGGAATATCTTTAGATTTTAAAGGCTAGCTATGGAATCAATTTAATCTCAAAAGAAATAGTCTCTGTCTTCAACAGATCTAGGAAGGCTTTGGCCTGTGGTTCTGATCTCGTACTTGGCTGTTGAAATGATACTGTTTTAAGTACTACTTTAAACTGCAAGTAATTTCCCTGTGTTGTGCCATTATAGCAACTCCTCAGTCCCTCCTTAGGAACAGCTTGGAGTCCCCTGTGCCTTTCCCTACGCTTTCTTACCTCTCTCCTCTAGTTTATCTTCATTTTCCTCTCCAGATTACCCTTTCTGTTTGTGCCGTGTTTTATGTCCATGATCTTCTATTGGTCTTTCTTCTCCTTACTCTTTCTTGCTCTTTTTATCCTCCTTTCTCTGCTCCCCTCTTCCTTCTGTTTCATCCCTCTTCTCCCCTTTAATAAATGTGGTGATTATTCCAAATATATTTTAAAAGACTGAGGGTATTGAACTGTTTTATAGTCTACCCTTAAAGTAAAAATTAGATTGGCTTATTATTTGTTTTCTCTCTTTCTCCCAAGCAAGATAAAACCCCATACAATGGCAAATAAATTAATTCAAGGTGTTTTTTAAATTTAGTGTGGTTATATAAATCGTTATTGATTTCCTTTTTTGTTTGGGGGAGAGGGTTGTTTAATTGGCCTTAGGGAAGAAGGTTTTCCCTTGCTGATCTAACAGAAAGGAATAAAGTCAAGATGCAAACTGTGAATAGTCCAGGTTATCTCTACTGTCTTGAAAAGTAATTATAAGCTATTTTTAAACTTTATGAAGAAGCTAAAAGAGAGGGGAAGTATGAGGAAATGATGTGGATGAAGTCAGAGGTCATTAGAGAAAGTAAACATTATTAATTTTCTGCTTTTTCTGCTTGGATCTAAGTGATAAACACTGAATGTTTAGTCCTCTGTTGTATTGGAGAAACAATATTTTTACTGCTTCCCCAAATAAACTCCCTGTGAATCATTTTTGAATATCACAGTGTTTGCTCTAAGAGTATAAGAATCTGTGTATTTCTTTTGATTATTTTTTATCTGCGTAAAATCTTCCCTTTTAAAATTTTCAAATATGTATCCATTCTCATGCAATCATGTTCTGAAGGCCAGTCCGTGTGAACTGCTCCTGTCTGAATAAGACTTCCACCCTGTCTGCTTTGCTCTTCCCTTTCATTTAAACCATGACTATCTTTCAGTGGTTGATAAGTGCATATTGTATTAAATGTTTTTATTATAAAAGTATTATATATTAATTGTGGAATATTTTAAAAGCACACATAAATAAAGAGGAAAGATTTAAAATCACCCATAATTGTACTACCCTTGCTTCTGGTCTTTTCCAGAATATATATTTTCTTTTGGGTTTACAAATAGCAGACAGACCCTATCATACATCATGTTTTGCAACTGCTTCTTTAAGTCATAAAATAGTTAATCTTTTATGCACTAATTTATTGTGACTTGATGAATTTCCCACCACTGGCTATGGAACTTTGAATTCAAATTTTACCATGTTAATTCAGACTTGGGGGCATTTGTGGCATTGTCTGCAATGTGACATAGTTATGTTTCTATTTCACTATAGTGTTTTTGGGTGTGACCAATCTTCAGGCAGACCAGATCCAAACGGCCAGCTTGTGTGCTCGCTGGCAGGTGCAACGTCATGCTACTGCCTACAGGATAGTTCTAGAATCCCGCCAGGGTAAGTGCAATCCATCACATATGTTTTTGTCAAGCACTCATGGACTCTGTGCCAATCACTGTGGACAACACACAAGGTACATTAGACAAAAGCATTCTTCTTGAGGCGGCAATATTATGTTATGGATCGTGCAGGGTTTGGAATCAGGATGGCTGGTTAAGCCAATTTTTTAACCTCTCCAAACCTCCATTTTCCCATCTGTAGTTAATGGGTAGAACCATATTGATGATTTTGTGGCATTCTGCTAGGATTAAGCTGAGAGAATCCGTGTAAAACATTTGCAGCAGTGCTTTGCACATATTAAGCACCCAGGAAATGTAAGCTGCTATTGGTGATAGGAGCTGAATAAGCAGGACTGATAACATATGTTAAAATTTTATGGTGCTGTTATGTTGGTCTTTACTCCATGGGGATCTAGATTTGACTCTAATGTTTTTCTCAGTGATTTATTTTATTTTTTTACTTTTGGGGATAATTGATGAGCAGCAAACTCTCATTCAGGAGATGATGTGAGGTATCTATGCTATCATGGACAGGTTCTTCAGCATCACAGCTCTCAAGTACATCTACAATTTGGGACTTGGCTTCAAAGTTGAAACACTAAAAATGTCTGCTTATTTTCACTAAAAGTATCAAGAAGAATGACAAAAGACTGATTCCTCAAAAATGAGTTTCTAGGGACCATTAATCCTCTTTTCACATTATCAGCATGAGTAATATTCAGAAGATGAGATCCAATAATGAAAATTACTTTAATCAGATTTGTATTATCAGTAGAAGAGATGCATCTTGTTATTTTGGGGGAGGACATAGACACTAGAGAATCCCAGATGATTTTTTTTAATCTTTCAAACTTGCTAATAAGATCGTTAAATTTCTTTCTTTCTGGGTAAATGATCGTGGTTTCCCCATTTGAAAAAGCAGAAAGAGCTAATTTTTCGGGTCTGGATAGGACTGAGTTTAGTTCGTAGCCCACATCCCTGGCTATAACTACATTCAACATGCAGAAATCCCACTTTTGATCCAACCCAGAAAGTGGAAAGCGCAGTTTGGTAGAGTGCTGAGAGTGTTTGGAAATATGCTGAAAATACGAGAATAGGAGATGAGAACACGAGAAGAGATTCCTGCCAACACCAACCAAGGCATTGTCTCCGCAGGCGTGCTTAAGCTATTAATTCCTTGATTCCCTGCATGTGATCCCGTAAGGGTCTCTTTAGCCAGACATTGGCTAAGTTTATGAGAGTGGCTTTAATCCGGAATAAACATTGAATAAGGGAAAGTCAGGACAAATCATATGGGTTTTGTGGTGGTTTTATGTGATTTATGGGATGCTTAAGCAGAATTAGATGAAAGATATGCAACTGTTTGAGAAACAACTATAAATCTTGAGGAGTTATGTTTCATTTATCTTTTTTAAGACTAGCTAAGTCACACTTTAATATAGAAGGGTTGACATTTATCACATTTGGTGGTATTTGTTAAGCTTTAACAAAATAGTAGCTATAAAAATCACACTTCCAAACTATTCCAGAATATTTTTATCTTTTATATCATTTAAGAAGTTGGCATTGAGACATAGGTTCCTGTAGATATTCACTGGCTTTCATTAAAAATTATAATTATATAGATTGACATAAAGATATCAAAACTGTCTAGCATGGGATTAGTGAAATCTATCAGTTTATTATTATTATTTTTAATGATTTTACTTTAGCATATTTGCAAAGTGGCACTGGGATTCTTATCAGAGGATGTGATTGATGGGTCTGATAACATTGATCTGGTAATTTAAAACCTCAGTATGCTCTTTCTGATGCCAAGATTTTTACTAGCAAAAAATGCAAGTCCCTATTTCCTTCTTCCAGTTAATTTGTACTCTCCCAGGATTGTTTTCAGGCTGCCCAAAACCTCTTTGACTGAGCCTCAACAGTCTCAATTCAACAGGAATGAACAAAAGTGTTATTCAATTTATTTTTCATTAGCACTTATAGCTGAGAGATTTATAAGCCCAGTTAGCTTACATCTTATTCACTCAGGTGTCCAACTGAATATTATTAACCAACTAGACAGCAACAGATTCTAATTGATGTTTGGGGTGGGGAGTTAATGTGGGGAGAGCAGTAGGGAATGTGTTTAGATATTTTAACTTACACAGTTTAGGTCAGGAAGTAGTCTTTCCACATTGGAGAGGGGAAGAATTAGGTTGAGTTTCTTTATCTCACAGAGAAATGTGATCATTATCCTGATCACTGCCTTCGAAGGACTTGTGATCAGATGCCCCTTCTTCCATGGGCACATGAGTCCCAGGACTCCCGCTGTTTTCACTCTGTAATATCCCCCACTGGCTACATATGCTGCCTCTGCAGAAATTTTAGCCCTTCCCCCTCAATCAGAGGAGAAACTAGAGAAAAATGGGACCCAATTCCTCCATGTGATGGAGAAAAACCTCATCCCAGGCTGGCTTATTTATGAATGTCTCTGCCAAACTCCTACTGTTTGACAGGTAGTTTTCTCAGTGTGTGTGTGTGTGTATTTCCCATGGTCTGGTCAGTGCATTTTTATCCTGAGATGAAATCAGTGGGTTTGCATCTGCTCTGACCACAGCTGCTGGTCAACTCTCTTCTCTGGGCTTCAGTTTCTCCTAAATGACTTCTTTTGAGGCTTTCACCTGAGGTAATACCTATAAATTTCCAAGGTTTTGTGAATAAAGCAGCAAGGCTGTATCATTCAGGTTTGCTTGTTTTGTTTGGGAATGGTAAAAACACGAATAAAAGGGACTTAGCGAAAGGGTCAATTTCTTGGCTAACATACTGAGAAGTTCAACAGTATCTGGCTTTAGGCGTGTCTAAATCTAGGTGTTCAAACAATTTCTTCGAGATGAAGCCTTGCTCTGTGCTTCTGCTCTGTTCTCCTCTGCCTTCGTTCTCAGCCAGATTGTGAGTTGGCCCCAGTCTAATTCAAATTACATACTCCTAGCTTCCAGCTTAATAGTTTTAGTGAAAAAAGAACTCCTCTTTCTCAATTATTCCTACAAAAGTCCAGGAACTGAGTTGTATTGGCCTGGTTTGGGGTCACATGCTTCTAAATCTGTCATTAAGTTCAAGGGCATGAAATAAAATGATGGGTGAAACCTGGTTACTTCCCAGCCCTGTGTCTGGAGGGGGAGGCGGGCGTTCTTATTCAGTCCTTTCCAAATCAAAAAGACTCAGAGTGGGGAGGAATGGATTCAAAGAAAGAAAGATCAGATGCAAGACAGGCAAAAACAACAGCTGTCCTCTACCCTTGTAAATATTTTGACATTTTTTAATTGCCAATAAGGAGAAAAAGAAAGATTACCAGAAGAATCAAGTCCTCTCAAGAGAGACTGAATTCAAATCTGCTTTTGAGTCAGTCATCCACTTTCCAAATTAAATTGTAGGCTTTTGGTTAATCGTAGGACAGACCAAAGTCAGAGACTTTGGGGTGGTTTTGAATAACTCAGAACCCCATGAAAACCTCCGTTAGTTCTGCAGATGCTCAAGAGTTCTGTCTCTCTGTCCAGCTGTTTCTGAGTTGACGTGACACCCGAGGTTGGATGTAGTGTTTCCCTTCAAGTTCATGTATTTATACACCTCATGGACCATGATACTGTATTCCCTCCCTAATCTCATTAACTTGGTGACTTTCTTTTTAGCCTGATTTTTTAAAGTTTCAAAGGATGCTCAACTTGTCTTCTATCTTTAGGTACCAAAATGTCAATTTTGCTGTGTCATCCATTAATAAGAATAGAGAATTGCAGCATAGTGGAGAGCCTACCTTATCAGGGACCAGATCCCCCCCAAAATGATCATATGAAACAAAAACCTATTCTCAAGATTAAACTTTTTTTGAAGCAGTGATATTATGCTTGGGGGTCAGGGTATTTGAAAGACCTGGAGAGTCTTATCATCATATTCCAGCTGACTATCCTGGATCCTGGATATTCCTTGCTTGTGGATCTCAGTAACCACTCATAGGACATTTTGGGGAGTCAAGTTGGTATCATGATGATCACTATGACAGTAACTCAGAGAATGTATTTAGCCTTGCTTCATAAGAATGAATGCACAATGACAGATTTTTTCCCCCGTTCCAAAAAAAGAAATTTAACTCCTGGCTTTTGGCATAAGGTGTTGAGGAAATTAATCATCATTTGATCGTGTTAAATGTTTTTCTTTAAGACAAAGCCATTAGACCTGAATCACACATGCCAGAAGCAACATGAATACATCCCCATTCATGTAACCCTTCTTCGTTAGCACTGGGATCAAACTGATACTGTTTCCCATTAATTTTACTGTATCTGTTCCAGTTTTCCAATGGTTTGTAGATTTTTTGTTTTTGTTTTTGTAGTAGTAGTGAAGCCCATTTATATTCTATTGTCAAGGGTCTGTGACATGGGTATTCATGAGAAATAGAGGAAATGACAGAAAAATGCATTTCTAGAATTGATTCCTGGAGAGTCCTGGAAGCTTTTGTGGAGATAGATAAACATGATCCATGCATGGATTTGGGAAATGTTTGTATTACAGGTGGCTCACAGAAGCTTGCAGGAGGCTCCAAAGAGTGGTTAATGGTCAGAAAGAAGCAGCTATTATGGGGTTCTGAGCCTGGGAACCCCAGACTGAACTTGGACATCAGCAAAGCAGAGGGCAGGGTTTACTAATATTTTCTTACTATTAAACTTCTTTCACAGCAATACATAATCTCACGAACACCTTAACAATTTTTTTGTTTCATTATTTTTAATAATATATGATAAAGAACATATTGAAGTAGACCTTAAGTCATTCCACACAAATATATTACTAGAGATTATATTATGTTCACTTTTGAAACTTTAATATTCACAATTATAAAAATAAATTTCAAATTGCTTTCCACAAATGGCCTTAATTTAATTATATTAAAAAAAATCAGGATTTGTCCATAGACAAAATTTTAAATGACATATATCATGTTTGTTCTGACGTGTATGTTATAATAAATATAGTTTTGTTCATATATGTATTTAAGATATGGATTGAAATTTAATAGGTGTACATATAATTATAAACATGAACAGTTCTCCATTTGTTAAAGGATTGACCTCAGCAGCCTTTTACTAGTCAGTCTCATTTCTGAACATATAAAATGTGATTTTCAATTATATAAAAAAAAAGTGGAAATGTTAACTCTTTAAAAAAAGATACACCCCCTCAGACAAGTTTAATTCATTCTGGAGTTATCTGAATAAACCATGCATATTAAGCATTTTAGAAGCAAATCATCTACTGATGGCTGTTTTTAAAAAGTTTTTTAAAAGTTCATGTATGTATGTTTTGTTCATGTATGTATTGTTTTGTTTTTATTATAGATACACAAAAACAAGAATCCACTCTGGGTGGAGGGACAAACAGACATTGCTTCTATGGACTTCAGCCTGATTCAGAATATAAAATCAGTGTTTACACAAAGCTCCACGAGATCGAGGGACCCAGTGTGAGCATAACGGAAAAAACACGTAAGTCAAGCGTGTTCTCTCCTGATCCCTGTCTTCATGAACAAACAGTATTTTACGCGTCCTGTTTTGGTTCAAAAATCTTATTCCATTTAGAAAAATATTAGGCATTACTGTGTGGGAATATCTGCAATACAAATTTTGTGCGTCTTATTCAGTCCCAGAATTCCCTGCTTGTGGCCCACTAATGTCATCTGTATATTTTTTTCCCATCTTCCATATGTTGTCACAGGGACTATAAGGCCATAGGATGGCAAAGTGCTTGGAACAATGACCTATATTGTGATCTATTTCCATTAGGAACATCTGTGGAATGTGGAGTGTGAAATGAAGTGTAAGGACTGGGTCCCGACATTAAAACAATGGCACATTACTACAGCCATGAGGGTGGGAATGGAGCCAAGACGTTCCAACTGGCTGACCCTAGACTTGCCTACTTAAGAGGCTCTCACTCTTTTTCCAAGCTGGCTGGAAATCTGACGCACTGAAGGGAAAGGCAAAGTATAAAATGGAAACAAGGCACTTTTTACATGTTCTAAACAGCAAGGAGGGTATCAACTTCTTGATACGTAAACTTCTTGGTATCCTTTTAATCAAGGATTCCTGACCTAGAGGGCCACAAACATTAAAAGGGTTTGAATGGTAGTGAATTCCAGGGGACATTTGTGTGTTCCCAACTCAGTATCTTGAACTTAAACTTGAAATCCCCAAAGATTGGTATCGGAATAGGTGGTGGGCGACGGGCTTTCTTGGTAGCCCCTCTATCATGCATTTGAAGTTTAGAAAGTTCTACTACCCGTGTATATAGGCCTTTCGGTTGCTCTGAACATGCAGAAAGAAATCATCATCAGTATATAATCTTCAAACAGAGAAGGTGAAAGTATAGTTAATGGAATCATCTACTTTCCAACACAGAGACTTTATTTCATAACACTGAAATAGTCAACATTTTACATGACACATGTATTTTTAAGGTATAATTTACATTCCATAAAATTCACCCATTTTAAGCATACAATTCAGTGATCTTTGTTACATTTAAAAGGTTGTGCAGCCATCGCTACAATCCAATGTTAGGACGTTCCCATCAATCCAGAGAGCTTTCAAGCTCATCCCCAGTGAGTCTTCTTTCCGACTGTCTGCCCCAGGCCATCTACTTTCTTTTCTTGTACGTTTCTAGACATTTCATATAAATGGAAATATGTAATATGTAGTGTTTTGCATCTGACATCTTTCACTTAGCATATGTTTTTGAGGTTTATCCACACTGGAGAATGTATCAGTTGTTTGTTGCTTTTGATTGCTCATTAGAATTTGTTTTATGGATAGAGGATTATATAATTTCACAGTTATTAGAGGCCTGGTAGTGCATGAGATTTAGAGTCAAATAGGCTTGGTTGGGGTCCTTTTTAGCATTGTGGCCTTGGGCAATTTAACATCTCTGAACTGCTTTTTGCTTACCAATAAAATTAAATACCTGCTCTCTTACCTCCTTTGGTGGTGGTAAAGATCCAATGAAAAGAGCCTGCTGAGGAACTTCTCAACCTGTATCTTAATTGAACAAGTACTTTTGTTATCACCCTTGCTGGCTTCCTGGAAGTCACAAACTGATGGCCATGGGGTTAGATCTCACTGTCAGCTATGTTTTTCTCTGGGCTATTTTTTTGATAAGTTTTAAAGTATTCTTGAAAATTCAAAAGATCTGACAACACAGGGCACACAAATCCTCATGGTGCTAAATCTACAGACACTCAGTAACTGCTGTCTCTTTTAGACAGTGTATGTGCCTTTAAGTTGGTTATTCCTTAATGTTTAGGCTATGTTCTTTGCTCCCATTCATTACTTGACTGACCTCTAAAACTATTTGAGTTTGGGGACTCTGGTCTCCTTCAAATTCCCCTAACCTTAACCTCACAACTGTTAACTACCAGTCCAGGGTTATTTTGGAAAGCTCTGTTTGGTGTAAATGTTTTCCTTCTGTTGGGGACATGTGTCATATTATAGCTTCTACCCACTGGCTCTAGTTCAACCTTCTGAAGCAAATGCAGATTGAGACTGTTCCCTCTTCTATGTGACAGCTTCTCACAGACTTGAACACAAGGACCATCTGTGTGCCACACAGAGAATATAAACACATGTTCCCAGTTCACTGTGGTTCTTCTGACCCAAGAGACTCTTAGGCCAGATGTTCTGACCAAACATATTGATCTGGCTTCCAGAGCCACTCACTGATTTTGTTCTTGATTTATTGACTAAAGTCAGGATATGCCTCCGTTTTTCACATTAAAGAAAACGCACCATTGTAAAGATGACCCACTGCTTCCACAAATTTTAAGATAAATACATCTGGCTTTAGAAGGATTTAATGGTGCTTTCAAAAAAGTTTTGCAGTCCTAGTTTTAATATTAAAATATCTCAAATGTTTTTACTTTTGAAACTTTTTAGTTTCCAAAAAATTGCCTTAAAAAGATAAAAGTGATATTCTATATCTGTAATAATGCAACAGAAGGTATATATTGTGTTGTCACCTTCCCTCTACCCTCATTCTTTCTTCCCAGAAATACCCATTGGTACCAGCTTAGTCTCCTTCAAGAAATTCTACCTGTTACCTGTTGTGTGTGTGTGTGTGTAACCATATAGACGTGTATAGATAAATACATATTATATTTATCAGTTAAATAGGATTTTTTCATTTTTCACAGATGGGGTCATACCATGGTTTTCTGCTTCATTTCACATAAGGATTAATCTCAAACACTTTTCCATTTTTCCATATCAGTAATATACCTCATTCCTTTCAATGTTGAATCACTTTACTCAAATAAAATTATTTAATTGGCTTCTAGAATTGGAAGAGACCTTAAAATTTGTCTCTTCCAACCTTCCTGGCAGTGAAGGAATTCCTTTTACAACATTCCCAGCAAACAGTCTGCTTGAGCTCAAATCCTTCCAGCTAGTTGGTGCTTACTGTCTGCAGAGGCTAGACATTCCTCTGTGTGAATGGCTATGATTCGTTGAGGGTTTTCCCTTATATTAAACTGGAATAATAAAAATAATTTTCTCAATTTTTCTTAAATCTTTAGTGTCAAATAAGAATAATAAAAAAGAATATGTAAAAAAATAATATTAACATGTTTACCTAATGCTGCCATAGCTTCCCGGTGCTTTACCATGTGAATTGGTAAGAAAGTCACTGCTCTGATGTGACTATACCTGTGACCTTTAACCAAACCACACCTCCACGTATTACACAGATTTCTCATCTCTCATCATCCGGGTTAAACTGATCAGGACACGCCATAGCCTTCCAAGGTCCTGCCATTTTGTTCTCAAAACTGAAATTTTCCCAGACACAGTCTGAATGTAGTAGAGAGTAAATCAGATTCCCTTGGCGACCACATCCTGGGGATGCAGGGTAAAAAGGGAGAAAGTGCTACTGAACATCGATTGATGGTCAATCCTTAGGCAGAATGGAAATAAAGTTTATTATATGTGTGAAAGCAACCAGAGACTAATCTGAAATAGGTTTCCGGGGTTCCAGCCTTAAATCAGCATTAAAACCACTTTGTAGTTGACAGTTTGATTACATTGACTCCCACTGGGTAAACTGAATTGTGGCAAAATGACATTTCAAGCCTTCAGTCTGATGTTGAGGGGATGGTTGGAACCAGTTTTCACAGGCTCTGGCTGATTTATAGTGGGTACTAAATTCACTAAGTTCTCAAAGAAGACAGTTGTCAAAATCATTGACTCCCCTGAAGAATTATGACTCCATGACCTCCCTCTCTTCGCCACAGATGAGATGGTTAATTGATATTCTTTCTGCCTCTCCTTTATAGAATCACTTCCTACTCGGCCACCTACTTTTCCTCCAACCATTCCACCAGCAAAAGAAGGTAAAAGAATTATACAATCATGATGTGATTTTAGGTTTTGGATTTCTGTTGGTATTGTTTGCTTGTCCATCTAAAAACCAAGGTATTAATGGAAGATAGTTTCTCCTTAATACAAATGCTTATCAAACCCTTATGGGGTACAACTTTGCAATGAGTAGTAAATAAGACATAGAGATCTAACATGCAGTGTAATGAATAGAGGCAGCAATAATTTACTATAATTATGTGATGCGATAGAGATGCTAAATGTCACTATATCAACAATATTACAATCTATAAATGTATCAAATTAATATGTTGTACACTTTAACTTTATGCAGTGTATATGTCAAATGTATTCAACAAAAATTCATCTAATAGTAGACTCTGTACACACAGAATAAATTTTCTAACAGAATTTCTTCATATTTATTTCATCAAAAATAGAGTAGTACATGTTTACCAAGGAAGAGTAGTTACATAATTTATGAGTGAGAATGTAGTTTATAATTCTGTAGACAAGGGTAACAGTATTCCAGCTTACCTCCAAATGTCTCTTCCATTTGTTTCTTTCTATCTTCATCACAAGAGTTTCTCATCACCTCTTACTTGAGCCATTAAGGTAACTTTCTAAAAACTTTTCAAGCACAGTAGTGATCATTAATTTATTTATTCCATTAATGAACATTTATTAACCCTACTATTCATTCTCAAAGCTTTATGCCAGGTACTTGGAATACAATAACAATCTATGATTACTACTCTCTGCTTATTTTCAGTATTGCAAGAGAGATAGGTGTTTGCCTAGGTAATTACCAGCCAAGGAAATGAGTTAAAAAGTGGAGATTAGGGCTTCCCTGGTGGCGCAGTGGTTGAGAGTCCTCCTGCCGATGCAGGGGACACGGGTTCGTGCCCTGGTCTGGGAAGATCCCACATGCCGTGGAGCGGCTGGGCCCGTGAGCCATGGCCACTGAGCCTGCGCATCCAGAGCCTGTGCTCCGCAACGGGAGAGGCCACAACAGTGAGAGGCCTGCGTACAGCAAAAAAAAAAAAAAAAAAAAAAAAAAAGATGTGGAGATTATACTATGGTAGCCCAGAAATGAGAACAGTTAACGCTGCTGCAGGTTAATTACCTGTAAAGGAGGAGGAGGAATTTGATTTACATTTTGAAGAATGAGTTTTACAAGTAAATAATGGAGAGACAAGCACTTGAAGTCATGGAGTGATTTAAGCATGTAATGTGTTTGGGGAACCATAAGCACTTCAGTGTGACCCATAGAGAAAGGTGAAGATAGAGTTATGCAGTGGTTTGTGTGCCTGAATAAGGAGGCTGGGCTTTATCCTATAGGACATGGTATGCCATGAGGAGTTTTATGAAGGGAGGGTGACCTGCAGAAATCTATGTTTAAGAAAGATAACCTTGGTGAAATGGGGAGGAGGGATTAGGGCAGGAGAGGATAAAGCTAGAACACATAGTTGGAAGGTTGTTTTGGAAGACTTCTTCCATTTACCATGCATTTTAAAGTACCTATTACATACCAGAGATACAATGAAAAATAAGTTGTTCCCACCTCTCAGAGTGTTAGCAGACATATGGTCCATGCCAAAAGTTCCTTAATATTTGGTCCTGTCCAAAACAATTTGGCATGGACCAAATATGCTCATAACTTTTTGGATAGGATCAAATTTCAAGAACCTGTTGGTGTAGACCGAATGTCTTATCAACGTTTTGGCCAGGACCAAATGTCCTGCAAGGGACAGGAGCATAGTCAGAAGGATCTGATGCTGGAGAGTTTAAGGATCAAGGAAACAAAGAGGTAATGAGAAACTGTACAAAAATAAAGCTCAACATCCTTCCTAGCATACCAGGCAAAGTCTTCAATGATCAACCTATGTTGTGGTATCATGTCCCAGACTATATTAGTTAACAGCACAATTGTATACCTCTGGGTTCTGCATACATGCCTTATGCTATCCTGCATCTTTTAATGCTATTTGTTCTACCTGGAATGCCAGACTCTTTCTTCCTCCATCTTCATAGCTAGCTTTTTCTAGTCTAACTATTTATGATGATTTTCACTATTGGAACTGGAAACAGAATCCTAATTGATGAATTTATCAGACATTTCTGATACAGATATTACAGGACTCTCTGAAGTCAGAATAGTTTTATTTATAGCAGAACATGAGTATCATGCAGTCAACATTCATGAGTGCTCATGGGAGACATGTGATTTGGAAGGGTCTATGAGGGTGAGGATTGACAATGTAGGAACATTTTTCCTGTAGTTTTCACCATGATGGTTTTAGAGAGTGGGGCTTCTGCAACTTGAATGCATTATTCATCTTAGTTTCTATTTGTCCTGGCTGTATTTAATTTAAAAGCTTGTAAATTTTTATTATTCAAGTGATATTGAGTATTTATTAAACAAACATTAAGAAACAGAAAAGAGGGCCTCCCTGGTGGCGCAGTGGTTGAGAGTCCGCCTGCCGATGCAGGGGATACGGGTTCGTGCCCCGGTCTGGGAGGATCCCATATGCCGCGGAGCGGCTGGGCCCGTGAGCCATGGCCGCTGGGCCTGCGCATCCGGAGCCTGTGCTCCGCAACGGGAGAGGCCACAACAGTGAGAGGCCCGCATACCGCAAAAAAAAAAAAAGAAAGAAAAAAAAAAAAAAAAAGAAACAGAAAAGAGAATGAGGTTGCTGGTGGGGGTTGAGGAAAGAGAAAACGAGGGAGAAAGTATAAGCCAGAGAGGGGAGAGGGAGAGAACAGGGGAGAGAAAGAGAAAGAGAGAGAGAGGGAGAGAGAGAGAGAGAAGTGCTGCAGCCTTCATATTTGAGAGGAGGGGAAAAAAAAAAAACCCTCAGTGGCAGTTTTGTGTTACTGTGTCTGGCTTAAAGAAGAAAATTCTGGACATCCAGGTTGAAAAAAATCAAAGCTCAGTGGGGACTACTTCTATCAAGAGAATTCTATGATCTGAGAATGGGTTGGATCAGTACAGGTGGTTTGAGAAGACACTGATGAGGACCATGGAAACGTGGGAGAAGACGTGCGCCTTCTCTGCTTCCTTTGAACAGATCTCTAGGCACCACAGGGACACATAAGGAGGGTGAAGTTCCTGGAGTGGACTATATTTTCATCACTGTTGAAGATTTTATGGAATTGGAGAAAAGTGGTGCTCTCCTACAAAGTGGGACTTATGAAGACAGACCTTCAAGATGGCGGAGGAAGAAGATGTGGAGATCAACTTCCTCCCCACAAATACATCAGAAATACATCTACATGTGGAACAACTCCTACAGAACACATACTGACTGCTGGCAGAAGGCCTCAGATTTCCCAAAAGGGAACAGATGCCCTCAGGAGACCTATACACAGAGGCGGGGCCAAATCCAAAGCTGAACCACGGGAGCTGCGCAAACAAAGAAGAGAAAGGGAAATCTCTCCCAGCAGCCTCAGAAGCAATGGATTAAATCTCCACGATGAACTTGATGTACCCTGTGTCTCTGGAATACCTGAATAGACAATGAATCATCCCAAAATTGAGGCAGTGAACTATGGGAGCAACTGTAGACTTGGGGTTTGCTTTCTGCATCTAATTTGTTTCTGTTTTTATGTTTAACTTAGTTTAGTATTTAGAGTTTATTATCACTGGTAGATTTTTTTATTGATTTGGTAACTCTCTTCCTTTTTTTTTAATATAATAAGTATATATATTTTTCCCTTTTCCTTTCTGTGAGTGTGTATGTGTATGCTTCTTTCTGTGATTTTGCCTGTATAGCATTGCTTTTACCATTTGTCCTAGGGTTCTGTCTGTCTGTTTCTTTTGTTTTTTAGTATACTTTTAGCACTTGTTATCATTGGTGGATTTGTTTTTTGGTTTGGTTGCTCACTTCTTTCTTTATTACTTTTTGATTTTTATTTAAATAACTTTATTTTATTTTATTGTTTTTTCTCCCTTTTCTTCTGAGCTGTGTGGCTGACAGGGTCTTGGTGCTCTGGCCAGGTGTCAGGCCTGTGCCTCTGAGGTGGGAGACCTGAGTGCAGGACATTGGTCCACCAGAGACCTCCTAACTCCACATAATATCAAATGGAGAAAGCTCTCCCAGAGATCTCCATCTCAACACTAAGACCCACCTCCTCTCAACGAACAGCAAGCTACAATTCTGGACACCCTATACAAACAGCTAGCAAAACAGGAACACAACCCCATCCATTAGCAGAGAGGCTGTCTAAAGTCATAATAAGGCCACAGACATGCCAAAACACACCACTGGACGTGAACCTGCCCAACAGAAAGACAAGATCCAGCCTCATCCACCAGAACACAGGCACTAGTCCCTTCCACCAGGAAGCCTACACAACCCACTGAACCAAACTTAGCCACTGGGACAGACACCAAAAACAATGGGAACTATGAACCTACAGCCTACAAAAAGGAGATCCCAAACACAGTAAGTTAAGCAAAATGAGAAGACAGAGAAATACATAGCAGGTGAAGGAGCAAGGTAAAAACCCACCAGACCTAATAAATGAAGGGGAAATAGACAGTCTACCTGAAAAAGAATTCAGAACAATGATAGTAAAGATGATCCAAAATCTTGGAAATAGAATAGAGAAAATACAAGAAACGTTTAACAAGGACCTACAAGAACTAAAGAGCAAACAAACAATGATGAAAAACACAATAAATGAAATTTAAAAATTCTCTAGAAGGGATCAATAGCAGAATAACTGAGGCAGAAGAATGGATAAGTGACCTGGAAGATAAAATAGTGGAAATAACTACTGCAGAGCAAAATAAAGAAAAAAGAATGAAAAGAACTGAGGACAATCTCAGACACCTCTGGGACAACATTAAACTCACCAGCATTCGAATTATAGGGGTCCAGAAGAAGAAGAGAAACAGAAAGGGACGGAGAAAATATTTGAAGAGACTATAGTTCAAAACTTCCCTAATATGAGAATGGAAATAGTTAATCAAGTCCAGGAAGCACAGAGAGTCCCAAACAAGATAAATCCAAGAAGAAACATGCCAAGACACATATTAATCAAACTATCAAAAATTAAATACAAAGAAAAAATATTAAAAGCAGCAAGGGAAAAACAGCAAGTAACATACAAGGGAATCCCCATAAGTTTAATGGCTAATATTTCAGCAGAAACGCTGCAAGACAGAGGGAGTGGCAGGACATATTTAAGGTGAAAAGGGAAAAACCTACAGCCAAGATTACTCTACCCAGCAAGGATCTCATTCAGATTTGACAGAGAAATCAAAACCTTTACAGACAAGCAAAAGCTAAGATAATTCAGCACCACCAAACCAGCTTTACTACAAATGCTAAAGGAACTTCTCTAGGCAGGAAACACAAGAGAAGGAAAAGACTTACCAGAAAAACCCCAAAACAATTAAGAAAATGGTAATAGGAACATACATATCGATAGTTACCTTAAACATAAATGTATTAAATGCTCCAACCAAAAGACATAGACTGGCTGAATGGTTACAAAAACAAGACCTGTATATCTGTCTACAAGAGACCCACTTCTGACCTAGGGACACATACAGACTGAAAGTGAGGGGATGGAAAATGATATTCCATGCAAATGGGAATCAAAGGAAAGCTAGAGTGGCAATTCTCATATCCAACAAAATAGACTTTAAAAAAAAAGACTATTACAAGAGAAAAAGAAGGACAATACATAATGATCAAGGGATCAATCCAAGATGAAGATAAAACAATAGTAAGTATTTATGCACCCAACACAGGAGCACCTCAATACATAAGGCAAATGCTAACAGCCGTAAAAGGGGCAATTGACAGTAAAACAATAATAGTAGGGGACTTAAACACCACACTTTCACCAATGGACAGATCATCCAAAATGAAAATAAATAAGTAAACAGAAGCATTAAATGATACATAAAACAAGATGGACTTAACTGATATTTATAGAATATTCCATTCTCACATTCCATCCCAAAACAACAGAATACACTTTCTTCTCAAGTGCTGATGGAACATTCTCCATGATAGGTCATATCTTGGGTCACAAATCAAGCCTTGGTAAATTTAAGAAAATTGAAATCATATCAAGTATCTTTTCCGACCACAATGCTGTGAGAGTAGATATCAATTACAGGAAAATAATCTGTTAAAAATACAAACAAATGGAGGCTAAACAATACATTACTGAATAAGCAAGAGATCACTGAAGAAATCAAAGAGGAAATCAAAAAATACCTAGAAATAAATGACAATGAAATCACAACATCCCCAAACCTATGGGATGCAGCAAAACAGTTCTGAGGTAAGTTTACAGCAATACAATACTACCTCAAGAAAAAAGAAACATCTCAAATAAACAACCTAACCTTACACCTAAAGCAATTAGAGGAAGAAGAACAAAAAAACCCCAAAGTTAGCAGAAGGAAAGAAATCATAAAGATCAGATCACAAAAAAATGAAAAAGAAATGAAGGAAACAATAGCAAAGATCAATAAAACTAAAAGCTGGTTTTTTGAGAAGATAAACAAAATTGATATGCCATTAGCCAGACTCATCAAGAAAAAAAGGGAGAAGACTCAAATCAACAGAATTAAAAATGAAAAAGGAGAAGAAACAACTGACACTGCAGAAGTGCAAAGGATCATGAGAGATTACTACAAACAACTCTATGCCAATAAAATGGACAACCTGGAAGAAATGGAAAATTCTTACAAAAGCACAACCTTCTGAGACTGAACCAGGAAGAAATAGCAAATATAAACAGACCAATCACAAGCACTGAAATTGAAACTGTGATTAAAAATCTTCCAACAAACAAAAGCCCAAGGCCAGATGGCTTCACAGGTGAATTCTATCAAACTTTTAGAGAAGAGCTAACACCTATCCTTCCCAAAATCTTCCAAAATATAACAGAGGGAGGAACACTCCCAAACTCATTCTACGAGGCCATCATCACCCTGATGCCAAAACCAGACAAAGTTGTCACAAAGAAAGAAAACTACAGGCCAATATCACTGATGTAAATAGCTGCAAAAATCCTCAACAACATACTAGCAAACAGAATCCAACAGGACATACACCATGATCAAGTGGGGTGTATCCCAGGAATGCAGGAATTCTTCAATATAAGGAAATCAATCAATGTGATAAACCATATTAACAAATTAAAGGAGAGAAACCATATGATCATCTCAGTAGATGCAGAAAAAGCTTTTGACAAAAATCAACACCCATTTAGGATAAAAACCCTCCAGAAAGTAGGCATAGAGGGAACTTACCTCAACATAATAAAGGCCATATATGACAAACCCACAGCCAACATCATCCTCAGTGGTGAAAAACTGAAACCATTTCCTCTAAGATCAGGAACAAGACAAGGTTGTCCACTCTCACCACTATTATTCAACATACTTTTGGAAGTTTTAGTCACAGCAATCAGAGAAGAAAAAGAAATAAAAAGAATCCAAATCAGAAAAGAAGAAGTAAAGCTGTCACTGTTTGCAGATGACATGACACTATACATAGAGAATCCTAAAGATGCTATCAGAAAACTATCAGAGCTAATCAATGAATTTGGTAAAGTAGCAAGATAAAAAAGTAATGCACAGAAATCCCTTGCATTCCTATACACTAATGATGAAAAATCTGAAAGAGAAATTAAGGAAACACTCCCATTTACCACTGCAACAAAAAGAATAAAATACCTAGGAATAAACCTACCTAAGGAGACAAAAACCTGTATGTAGAAAACTATAAGACACTGAAGAAAGAAATTAAAGATGGTACAAATGGATAGAGAAATATACCATGTTCTTGGATTGGAAGAATCAATATTGTAAAAATGACTCTACTACCAAAAGCAATCTACAGATTTCATTCAATACCTATCAAACTACCAGTGGCATTTTTCACAGAACTAGAACAAAAAATTTCACAATTTGTATGGAAACACAAAAGACCCCAAATAGCCAAAGCAATCCTGAGAAAGAAAAACAGAGCTGGAGGAATCAGGCTCCCAGACTTCAGACTCTACTAAAAGCTACAGTAATCAAGACAGTATGGTACTGGCCAAAAATAGAAATATAGATCAATGGAACAGGATAGAAAGGCCAGAGATAAACCCATGCACATACAGCCACCTTATTTTTGCTAAAGGAGGCAAGAATATACAATGGAGAAAAGGCAGCCTCTTCAGTAATTGGTGCTGGGAAAACTGGACAGCTCCATGTAAAAGAATGAAGCTAGAACATTCCCTAACACCATACACAAAAATAAACTCAAAATGGATTAAAGACCTAAATGTAAGGCCAGACACTATCAAACTCTTAGAGGAAAACATAGGTAGAACACTCTATGACATAAATCACAGCAAGAACCTTTTGACCCACCTCCTAGCGAAATGGAAATAAAAACAAAACTAAACAAATGGGAACTAATGAAACTTCAAAGCTTTTGCACAGCAAAGGAAACTTAAACAAGACGAAAAGACAACCCTCAGAATGGGAGAAAATATTTGCAAAGGAAGCAACTGGCAAAGGATTGATCTCCAAAATTTACAAGCAGCTCATGCAGCTCAATATCAGAAAAACAAACAACCCAATGAAAAAATCGGCAGAAGACCTAAATAGACATTTCTCCAAAGAAGATATACAGATTGCCAACAAACACATGAAAGGATGCTCAACATCACTAATCATTAGAGAAATGCAAATCAAAACTACAATGAGGTATCACCTCACACTGGTCAGAATGGCCATCATTAAAAAATCTACAAACAATAAGTGTTGGAGAGGGTGTGGAGAAAAGGGAACCCTCTTGCACTGTTGGTGGGAATGTAAATTGATACAGCCACTATGGAGAACAGTATGGAGATTCCTTAAAAAACTAAAAATAGAACTACCATACAACCCAGCAATCTCACTACTGGGCATATATCCTGAGAAAACCATATTTCAAAAAGAGTCATGTACCACAATGTTCTTTGCAGCTCTATTTACAATAGCCAGGACATGGAAACAACCTAAGTGTCCATCAACAGATGAATGGATAAAGAAGATGTGGCACATATATACAGTGGAATATTTCTCAGCTTTAAGAAGAAACGAAATTGAGTTATTTGTAGTGAGGTGGATGGACCTAGAGTCTGTCATACAGAGTGAAGTAAGTCAGAAAGTGAAAAATAAATACTGTATGCTAATACATATATATGGAATCTAAAAAAAGAAAAATGGTTTTGAAGAACTGAGGCCCGAGACAGGAATAAAGATGCAGAAGTAGAGAATGGACTTGAGGACATGGTTAGGGGGAAGCGTAAGCTGGTATGAAGTGAGAGAGTGGCACGGAGTTATATATACTACCAAATGTAAAATAGATAGCTAGTGGGAAGCAGCCGCAAAGCACAGGGAGATCAGCTCGGTGCTTTGTGACCACCTAGAGGGGTGGGATAGGGAGGGTGGGAGGGAGACTCAAGAGGGAGGTGATATGGGGATATATGTATATGGATAGCTGATTCACTTTGTTATAAAGCAGAAACTAACACACCATTGTAAAGCAATTATACTCCAATAAAGATGTTAAAAAAAAAGAAACATTAAAGAGTACAAAGAAGAAAATTAAAAACACAATTTCATATCCCAGGGGTAATTCCTTCCTGTATTTTGATGTATTTTCTTTTTTGTTGTTGTTGTATTAAGTAAGTTTTTCAATTTTCGTATATTTTCAAATAGATTTTGCTCTCATTTCGAAGGTCAAACCTAATCTAGGTTTTGTCTTTCCTTGAAAACAGAACCCCAGGTTTTCTTTTGTAAGCTTATAATTATCAGATCTTTTGGTCCCCTTCACCTTTAAATTCAATCTATAAATATGTAAAATTTTATACATCGTGGAACTCACGAGAACAACCTCACCATATCCTTATTGCCCCTGGAGTACTAACTCAGAGATGATTTATTTTACATCGTAAATAGCTTTAAGGGAATATAGTTCCACTTAATAAAAGTCAAGTAAATTTTTTTTTCTAAAGAAAGTTGAAAGGTATATTAGCTCACAGAATATTTGTGTGCAAATGGCCTAAGATAAAAAGATTTAGATTATTAAAGACTAAATTGTTTGTTTCATCATAAAACAGAGTTAACCACTGTGGTCTACACTAATGAAGGGGAAGAGAGTCATAGATAATCTGAAACAGCACGTGATACAAGACTATTAAAAAATGCTTTCAGTGGAATAGGTTTTTGTTAATGTGTTTTTGCCTGTTTTTTTAACATTGATATCAGTATTACCTACTGATAAAAGTTTCCCTGAGCTAGCATAATGTGCATTTCTTGATGTGCATCACTGGGTGTCAGAAGGGCATAGACAGGATTTTTGAGCAAGGCTGGAATTAAAGTTTGCTTATGGCCTCAGTCCAAATGCATATCAAGTTTTAGATTAATCTGCTTTCATTGTGTGGTATGCCTTCCTCCTGGAAGCTGAATCT